>NC_138058.1:0-1200000 GCF_964194185.1 Rhinolophus hipposideros
CCCCGACCCCACCTTCCACTACCCCCCCACCCCGCCGACCCCCGCTGGCCAAGGGTCCTGAGGCAAGGTGGGCGTCTGCAGAGGGTCCGGGGGCGTGGCGGCCGCAAAAGGAGTGGCGGGCAAAAGCCTACAGCACCGGGTATTCCCAGGCGGTCTCCCATCCAAGTACTAACCAGGCCCGACCCTGCTTAGCTTTCGAGATCAGACGAGATCGGGCGCGTTCAGGGTGGTATGGCCATAGACGCCGGGTCCAGGCTCCCGGCGCCTTAAGAGCAGCCGCCCGGCCTGCGTGGTGAGCGCGCGCCAGGTTGTTGGGCCGCGGCGGCAGGGAGCCTCTCCCCCCTGGCCGGCTCCAGCAGCGCCGCGCCTCCAGCCTGCTCCCAGCCTCTTCTGGACGCCGCGGGCGTGGGCACCGGATTACTACTTGCCCTCAGCGAGGCCCCTTCGCGCCTTCCGTGGCTCCACGGAGCCTCTGCCACTTCCCAGGCGGTGACAGAATCCAGAGAGACAGGGGTTAAGAGTCCGGGTGGGAGGAAGGAGGGACGCATAGGCTGGGTCACTGACTGGGACAGACGCACGGAGGCTGTGTTGAAGTGGCAGCTCCTCCACAAGAGTGCGGTCGCGCCCAGGGCTGGGCTCCGTTAAGGAGGTAGTGCCCGGGGGATCCAGAGGCAGGCCTCCAGGGTCTGCGGAGTGCTGGTGGTGTCCGAGCCCCGCCCGGGGTCCTGCAAGGAGGGAGGAGAGCCTCAGGCCCAGGCACCCTCCTGCTGTGGGTTGTGTGCCAGCCTGCCTGCCTTCTTTTCCCCTGTGGTGGTCTCTCCTGGAGCCCTGGGGCGAGGGCAACGCCCGCGCGCGCGCAGGTGTGTCGCTCCCTCCCTCTGCTGGATTGTCCGGACTCTTTTGTGGCTGTGCGCCTGGGGCCGGCGCGGACGGCCGGCGGGTACCGAGGGCGCAGGGCTCTAGTGGGAGAAGGAAGGGCGCTGGGGGAGGGGCCGCGGTGCCTGCCGGTGGAGACGGAGACCTCCAGTGGGGTGGGGCGGCTGGGCGTCACCTCGGCCTGCGGCCCGGGGACACCCGGAGCCTCTGTCCCGGGGCAAGGGTGAAGGCAGAGGGATGGTCACCCCTGTGCTCGGCTTTGAGGTGCCAAGGACCGGCACTGCCTTGGCTGGAGAAAGCCGCCCAAGGCCGGTTGGAGGCTGGCGCCGGCAGGCAGCCCTGGGCTCCAGCTCTGTGGTCAGGCTTAGGGGGCGTTGCGAAGCGCTGTCGGTTGACCGCTTGCGCTTGCGGGAGGGCAGAGGACTAAGAAGGGGCTGTTGGTGGCAGACCGGGCCGAGGCGCCTGGCCTGAGGCCGGGGCTGCGAGGCTGTAAGGCCAAGCGGCGGCCCCGACCCCACCTTCCACTACCCCCCCACCCCGCCGACCCCCGCTGGCCAAGGGTCCTGAGGCAAGGTGGGCGTCTGCAGAGGGTCCGGGGGCGTGGCGGCCGCAAAAGGAGTGGCGGGCAAAAGCCTACAGCACCCGGTATTCCCAGGCGGTCTCCCATCCAATTACTAACCAGGCCCGACCCTGCTTAGCTTCCGAGATCAGACGAGATCAGGCGCGTTCAGGGTGTTATGGCCGTAGACGCCGGGGCCGGGCTCCCGGCGCCCCAAGAGCAGCCGCCCGGCCTGCGTGATGAGCACGCGCAAGGTTGTTGGGCCGCGGCGGCGGCGAGCCTCTACCCCCTGGCCGGCTCCAGCATCGCCGCGCCTCCCGCCTGCTCCTGCCTCCTCTGGACGCCGCGGACAATGGCACTGGTTACTCCTTGCCCTCAGCGAGGCCCGTCGCGCCACCCGTGGCTCCACGGGGCCTCTGCCACTTCCCTGTCGGTGACAGAAGTCAGAGAGACAGGCGTTGGGCTTCGGTGGGGGGAGGAAGGAGGGACGCACAGGCTGGGTCACGGACTGGGACAGACGCACTGAGGCTCTGTTGAAGTGGCAGCACCTCCACCGGAGTGCGGTCGCGCCCGGGGCTGGGCTCCGTTAAGGAGGCAGTGCCCGGGGGATCCCGGGGCAGGCCTCCAGGGTCTGCGGAGTGCCAGTGGGGTCCGAGCTCCGCCCGGGGTTCCGTACGGGGGAGGAGAGGCTCAGGCCCAGGCACCCTCCTGCTGTGGGTTGTGTCCCTGCCTGCCTGCCTGCTTTTCCCCTGTGGTGGTCTCTCCTGGAGCCCCGAAACGGGGGCAACGCCCGCGCGCGTGCAGGTGTGTCGCTCCCTCCCTCCTCTGGTTTGTCCGGGCTCTTTTGTGGCTGTGCGCAGGGGGCCGCCTCGGATGGCCAGGGGAAACCAAGGGCATAGGGCTCTAGTGGGAGAAGATAGTGCGCTGGGGGAGGGGCCGCGGAGCCTGGTGGCGGAGACAGAGCCCTCCGGTGTGGTGGGGCGGCTGGGCGTCCCCTCGGCCCGCGGCCTGGGGACACCCAGAGCCTCTGTCCCGGGGCCAAGGTGAAAGCAAAGGGATGGTCACCCCTGTGCTCGGCTTTGAGGTGCCAAGGACCGGCACTGCCTTGGCTGGAGAAAGCCGCCCCAGGCCGGTTGGAGGCTGGCGCCTGCAGGCAGCCCTGGGCTCCTGCTCTGGGGTCAGGCTTAGGGGGCGTGTTGAAGGTTTGCCGGTTGACCGCTTGCGCCTGCGGGAGGGCAGAGGACTAAGAAGGGGCTGTTGGTGGCAGACCGGGCCGAGGCGTCTGGCCTGAGGCCGGGGCTGCGAGGCTGTAAGGCCAAGCGGCGGCCCCGACCCCACCTTCCACTACCCCCCCACCCCGCCGACCCCCGCTGGCCAAGGGTCCTGAGGCAAGGTGGGCGTCTGCAGAGGGTCCGGGGGCGTGGCGGCCGCAAAAGGAGTGGCGGGCAAAAGCCTACAGCACCCGGTATTCCCAGGCGGTCTCCCATCCAATTACTAACCAGGCCCGACCCTGCTTAGCTTCTGAGATCAGAGGAGATCAGGCGCGTTCAGGGTGTTATGGCCGTAGAAGCCGGAGCCGGGCTCCCGGCGCCACAAGAGCAGCCGCCCGGCCTGCGTGATGAGCGCGCGCAAGGTTGTTGGGCCGCGGCGGCGGCGAGCCTCTCCCCCCTGGCCGGCTCCAGCAGCGCCGCGCCTCCCGCCTGCTCCTGCCTCCTCTGGACGCCGCGGGCAATGGCACTGGTTACTCCTTGCCCTCAGCGAGGCCCGTCGCGCCACCCGTGGCTCCACGGGGCCTCTGCCACTTCCCTGTCGGTGACAGAAGTCAGAGAGACAGGCGTTGGGCTTCGGTGGGGGGAGGAAGGAGGGACGCACAGGCTGGGTCACGGACTGGGACAGACGCACTGAGGCTCTGTTGAAGTGGCAGCACCTCTACCGGAGTGCGGTCGCGCCCGGGGCTGGGCTCCGTTAAGGAGGCAGTGCCCGGGGGATCCCGGGGCAGGCCTCCAGGGTCTGCTGAGTGCCAGTGGGGTCCGAGCCCCGCCCGGGGTTCCGCACGCGGGAGGAGAGGCTCAGGCCCAGGCACCCTCCTGCTGTGGGTTGTGTCCCTGCCTGCCTGCCTGCTTTTCCCCTGTGGTGGTCTCTCCTGGAGCCCCGAAACGGGGGCAACGCCCGCGCGCGTGCAGGTGTGTCGCTCCCTCCCTCCTCTGGTTTGTCCGGGCTCTTTTGTGGCTGTGCGCAGGGGGCCGCCGCGGATGGCCGGCGGAAACCGAGGGCGTAGGGCTCTAGTGGGAGAAGATAGTGCGCTGGAGGAGGGGCCGCGGAGCCTGGTGGCGGAGACAGAGCCCTCCGGTGTGGTGGGGCGGCTGGGCGTCCCCTCGGCCCGCGGCCCGGGGACACCCAGAGCCTCTGTCCCGGGGCCCAGGTGAAAGCAGAGGGATGGTCACCCCTGTGCTCGGCTTTGAGGTGCCAAGGACCGGCACTGCCTTGGCTGGAGAAAGCCGCCCAAGGCCGGTTGGAGGCTGGCGCCTGCAGGCAGCCCTGGGCTCCTGCTCTGGGGTCAGGCTTAGGGGGCGTTTTGAAGGTTTGCCGGTTGACCGCTTGCGCCTGCAGGAGGGAAGAGGCCTAAGAAGGGGCTGTGGGTGGCAGACCGGGCCGAGGCGCCTGGCCTGAGCCCGGAGCTACGAGGCTGTAAGGCCAAGCTGCGGCCCCGACTCCACCTTCCACTACCCCTCCCACCCCGCCGACCCCCTCTGGCCAAGGGTCCTGAGGCAAGTTGGGCGTCTGCAGAGGGTCCGGGGGCGTGGCGGCCGCAAAAGGAGTGGCGGGCAAAAGCCTACAGCACCCGGTATTCCCAGGCGGTCTCCCATCCAAGTACTAACCAGGCCCGACCCTGCTTAGCTTCCGAGATCAGACGAGATCGGGCGCGTTCAGGGTGGTATGGCCATAGACGCCGGGACCAGGCTCCCGGCGCCTTAAGAGCAGCCGCCCGGCCTGCGTGGTGAGCGCGCGCCAGGTTGTTGGGCCGCGGCGGCAGGGAGCCTCTCCCCCCTGGCCGGCTCCAGCAGCGCCGCGCCTCCAGCCTGCTCCCAGCCTCCTCTGGACGCCGCGGGCGTGGGCACCGGATTACTCCTTGCCCTCAGCGAGGCCCCTTCGCGCCAACCGTGGCTCCACGGAGCCTCTGCCACTTCCCAGGCCGTGACAGAATCCAGAGAGACAGGGGTTAAGAGTCCGGGTGGGAGGAAGGAGGGACGCATAGGCTGGGTCACTGACTGGGACAGACGCACGGAGGCTGTGTTGAAGTGGCAGCTCCTCCACAAGAGTGCGGTCGCGCCCAGGGCTGGGCTCCGTTAAGGAGGTAGTGCCCGGGGGATCCAGAGGCAGGCCTCCAGGGTCAGCGGAGTGCTGGTGGTGTCCGAGCCCCGCCCGGGGTCCTGCAAGGAGGGAGGAGAGCCTCAAGCCCAGGCACCCTCCTGCTGTGGGTTGTGTGCCCGCCTGCCTGCCTTCTTTTCCCCTGTGGTGGTCTCTCCTGGAGCCCTGGGGCGAGGGCAACGCCCGCGCGCGCGCAGGTGTGTGGCTCCCTCCCTCCACTGGATTGTCCGGGCTCTTTTGTGGCTGTGCACCTGGGGCCGTCGCGGACGGCCGGCGGGTACCGAGGGCGCAGGGCTCTAGTGGGAGAAGGAAGGGCGCTGGGGGAGGGGCCGCGGTGCCTGCCGGTGGAGACGGAGACCTCCAGTGGGGTGGGGCGGCTGGGCGTCACCTCGGCCTGCGGCCCGGGGACACCCGGAGCCTCTGTCCCGGGGCCAGGGTGAAGGCAGAGGGATGGTCACCCCTGTGCTCGGCTTTGAGGTGCCAAGGACCGGCACTGCCTTGGCTGGAGAAAGCCGCCCAAGCCGGTTGGAGGCTGGCGCCGGCAGGCAGCCCTGGGCTCCAGCTCTGTGGTCAGGCTTAGGGGGCGTGGCGAAGCGCTGTCGGTTGACCGCTTGCGCTTGCGGGAGGGCAGAGGACTAAGAAGGGGCTGTTGGTGGCAGACCGGGCCGAGGCGCCTGGCCTGAGGCCGGGGCTGCGAGGCTGTAAGGCCAAGCGGCGGCCCCGACCCCACCTTCCACTACCCCCCCACCCCGCCGACCCCCGCTGGCCAAGGGTCCTGAGGCAAGGTGGGCGTCTGCAGAGGGTCCGGGGGCGTGGCGGCCGCAAAAGGAGTGGCGGGCAAAAGCCTACAGCACCCGGTATTCCCAGGCGGTCTCCCATCCAATTACTAACCAGGCCCAACCCTGCTTAGCTTCCGAGATCAGACGAGATCGGGCGCGTTCAGGGTGGTATGGCCGTAGACGCCGGGGCCGGGCTCCCGGCGCCCCAAGAGCAGCCGCCCGGCCTGCGTGATGAGCGCGCGCAAGGTTGTTGGGCCGCGGCGGCGGCGAGCCTCTACCCCCTGGCCGGCTCCAGCATCGCCGCGCCTCCCGCCTGCTCCTGCCTCCTCTGGACGCCGCGGACAATGGCACTGGTTACTCCTTGCCCTCAGCGAGGCCCGTCGCGCCACCCGTGGCTCCACGGGGCCTCTGCCACTTCCCTGTCGGTGACAGAAGTCAGAGAGACAGGCGTTGGGCTTCGGTGGGGGGAGGAAGGAGGGACACACAGGCTGGGTCACGGACTGGGACAGACGCACTGAGGCTCTGTTGAAGTGGCAGCACCTCCACCGGAGTGCGGTCGCGCCCGGGGCTGGGCTCCGTTAAGGAGGCAGTGCCCGGGGGATCCCGGGGCAGGCCTCCAGGGTCTGCGGAGTGCCAGTGGGGTCCGAGCCCCGCCCGGGGTTCCGCACGCGGGAGGAGAGGCTCAGGCCCAGGCACCCTCCTGCTGTGGGTTGTGTCCCTGCCTGCCTGCCTGCTTTTCCCCTGTGGTGGTCTCTCCTGGAGCCCCGAAACGGGGGCAACGCCCGCGCGCGTGCAGGTGTGTCGCTCCCTCCCTCCTCTGGTTTGTCCGGGCTCTTTTGTGGCTGTGCGCAGGGGGCCGCCGCGGATGGCCGGCGGAAACCAAGGGCGCAGGGCTCTAGTGGGAGAAGGAAGGGCGCTGGGGGAGGGTCCGCGGTGCCTGCTGGCGGAGACGGAGACCTCCAGTGGGGTGGGGCGGCTGGGCGTCCCCTCGGCCCGCGGCCTGGGGACACCCGGAGCCTCTGTCCCGGGGCCAGGGTGAAGGCAGAGGGATGGTCACCCCTGTGCTCGGCTTTGAGGTGCCAAGGACCGGCACTGCCTTGGCTGGAGAAAGCCGCCCAAGGCTGGTTGGAGGCTGGGGCCTGGAGGCAGCCCTGGGCTCCTGCTCTGGGGTCAGGCTTAGGGGGCGTGTTGAAGGTTTGCTGGTTAATTGCTTGCGCCTGCGGGAGGGAAGAGGACTAAGAAGGGGCTGTGGGTGGCAGACCGGGCCGAGGCGCCTGGCCTGAGCCCGGGGCTACGAGGCTGTTAGGCCAAGCTGCGGCCCCGACCCCTCCTTCCACTACCCCCCCCACCCCGCCGACCCCCGCTGGCCAAGGGTCCTTAGGCAAGTTGCGCGTCTGCGGAGGGTCCGGGGGCGTGGCGGCCGCAAAAGGAGTGGCCGGCAAAAGCCTACAGCACCCGGTATTCCCAGGCGGTCTCCCATCCAAGTACTAACCAGGCCCGACCCTGCTTAGCTTCCGAGATCAGACGAGATCGGGCGCGTTCAGGGTGGTATGGCCATAGACGCCGGGTCCAGGCTCCCGGGGCGCAAGAGCAGCCGCCCGGCCTGCGTGGTGAGTGCGCGCCTGGTGGTTGGGCCGCGGCGGCAGCGAGCCTCTCCCCCCTGGCCATCTCCAGCAGTGCCATGCCTCCCGCCTGCTCCCCGCCTCCTCTGGACACCGCGGGCGTGGGCATCGGGTTACTCCTTGCCCTCAGCGAGGCCCCTTCGCGCCACCCGTGGCTCCACGGAGCCTCTGCCACTTCCCAGGCGGTGACAGAAGCCAGAGAGATAGGGGTTGGGAGTCCGGGTGGTAGGAAAGAGGGACGCATAGGCTTGCTCACTGACTGGGACAGACGCACGGAGGCTGTGTTGAAGTGGCAGCTCCTCCACAAGAGTGCGGTCGCGCCCGGGGCGGGGCTCCATTAAGGAGGTAGTGCCCGGGGGATCCAGAGGCAGGCCTCCAGGGCCTGCAGAGTGCTGGTTGTGTCCGAGCCCCGCCCAGGGTCCTGCAGGAGGGAGGAGAGCCTCAGGCCCAGACACCCTCCTGCTGTGGGTTGTGTGCCCGCCTGCCTGCCTTCTTTTCCCCTGTGGTGGTCTCTCCTGGAGCCCTGGGGCGAGGGCAACGCCCGCGCGCGCGCAGGTGTGTCACTCCCTCCCTCCGCTGGATTGTCCGGGCTCTTTTGTGGCTGTGCGCCTGGGGCCGGCGCGGACGGCCGGCGGGTACCGAGGGCGCAGGGCTCTAGTGGGAGAAGGAAGGGCGCTGGAGGAGGGGCCGCGGTGCCTGCCCGCGGAGACGGAGTCCTCCGGTGGGGTGGGGCGGCTGGCGTCCCCTCGGCTTGCTGTCCTGGGACAACCAGTCCCTCTGTCTGCGGGACCGGGTGCAGGCAGTTGGACGGTCACCCCTCTGCCAAGGACACCGAGGTGCCAAGGAGCCGCACTGCCTTCTCAGGAGAAAGCCGCCCGAGGCCGTTTGGAGGCCTGCGCGGGCAGGCAGCCCTGGGCTTGGGCTTTGGGGGCGGGGTCGTGGGCGCGGCGAAGGTCTGCGGGTTGACAGCATGCGCTTGCGGGGGAAAAAAGAGGCTATAGAAGGGGCTGTGGGGGGAGACCTGGCCCAGGCGCCTGGCGTGAGGCCGGGTATGCGAGGCTGTAGGTCTCGGTGGCGGCCCGGACCCCACCCTCCCACTACCCAGCCCCCCCACCCCGCCCAGCCCCGCTGGCCAGGGTTCCTGTGGCGGGGTTAGGGGCTGCAGAGGGTCCAGGGGCATGGCGGCCGCAAAAGGAGTGGCGGGTAAAAGCCTAGCGCACCCGGTATTCCCGGGCGGTCTCCCATCCAAGTACTAACCAGGCCCGACCCTGCTTAGCTTCCGAGATCAGAGGAGATCCGGCCCGTGCTGGGTGGTATGGCCGTAGACGCTGGGACCGGGCTCCCGGCGCCCCAAGAGCAGTCGCCCGGCCTGCTTGGTGAGCGCGCGCCAGGTTGTTGGGCCGCGCCTGCGGCGAGCCTCTCCCCGCCTGCCGGCTCCAGCAGGGCCGCGCCTCCCGCCTGCTCCCCGCCTCCTCAGGACGCCGCGGGTGTGAGCAGCGGGTTACTCTTTGCCCGCAGTGAGGCCCCTTCGGGCCACCCGTGGCTCTACGGGGCCTCTGCCACTACCCTTGCGGTGACAGAAGCCAGAGAGACAGCGGTTGGGAGTGGGGGGGGGGAGGAAGGAGGGACACACAGGCTGTGTCACCGAATGGGACCGACGCACGGGGGCAGTGTTGAAGGGACAGCTCCTCCACCGGCGGACAGTCGCGCCCGGGGCTGGGCTCCGTTAAGGATGTAGAGCGGGGGGGGGGGGGGGGGGGGGGCGGGGGGGGGCGGGCACTCACCGTGGGACCCCGGGGCAGGCCTGCGGGAACCGAACGCGCAAGGCTCCCCTGGGAGAAGGAAGGGCGCTGGGGGAGGGGCCGCGGTGCCTGCCCGCGGAGACGGAGTCCTCCGGTGGGGTGGGGCGGCTGGGCGTCCCCTCGGCTTGCTGTCCTGGGACAACCAGTCCCTCTGTCTCCGGGCCCGGGTGCAGGCAGTGGGACGGTCACCCCTCTGCCAAGGACACCGAGGTTCTAAGAGCCGCACTGCCTTGGCAGGATAAAACCGCCCAAGGCCGTTTGGAGGCCTGCGCGGGCAGGCAGCCCTGGGCTTGGGCTTTGGGGGCGGGGTCGTGGGCGCGGCGAAGGTCTGCGGGTTGACAGCATGCGCTTGCGGGGGGAAAAAAGAGGCTATAGAAGGGGCTGTGGGGGGAGACCTGGCCCAGGCGCCTGGCGTGAGGCCGGGTATGCGAGGCTGTAGGTCTAGGCGGCGGCCCGGACCCCACCCTCCAACTACCCACCCCCCCCACCCCGCCCAGCCTCGCTGGCCAGGGGTCCTGTGGCGGGGTTGGCGGCTGCAGAGGGTCCAGGGGCATGGCGGCCGCAAAAGGAGTGGCGGGTGAAAAGCTAGCGCACCAGGTATTGCCAGGCGGGCTCCCATCCAAGTACTAACCAGGCCCGACCCTGCTTAGCTTCCGAGATCAGCAGAGATTGGGCGCGTGCAGGGTGGTATGGCCGTAGACGCTGGGACCGGGCTCTCAGCGCCCCAAGAGCAGCCGCCCGGCCTTCGTGGTGAGCGCGCGCCAGGTTGTTGGGCCACGCAGGCGGCGAGCCTCTCCCCGCCTGCCGGCTCCAGCAGCGCCGCGCCTCCCGCCTGCTCCCCGCCTCCTCAGGACGCCGCGGGCGTGGGCAGCGGGTTACTCTTTTCCCGCAGTGAGGCCCCTTCGCGGCACCCGTGGCTCCACGGGGCTTCTGCCACTTCCCTGGCGGTAACAGAAGCCAGAGAGAAGGCGGTTGGGAGTGGGGGGGGGATGAAGGAGGGACACACAGGCTGTGTCACGGAATGGGACCCACGCACGGGGGCAGTGTTGAAGCGACAGCTCCTCCACCGGCGGACGGTCGCGGCCGGGGCTGGGATCCGTTAAGGATGTACAGCCCGGGGGGGGGGGGGCAGTCACCGTGGGACCCCGGGGCAGGCCTCCAGGGTCTGCGGAGTGCCGGTGGGGTCCGAATCCGCCCGGGGTTTGTCACGCGAAAGGAGAGGCTCTGGCCCAGGTACCCTACTCCTGTGGGTTTTGGGCCTGCCTGCCTGCCTGCTTTTCCCCTGTGGTGGTGTCTCCTGGAGGCCCGGGGAGACGGCCGCGCGCGTGCAGTTGTGGCACTCCCTCCCTCCGCTGCTTTGGCCGGGCTCTTTTGTGGCTGTGCGCCGGGGGCCGCAGCGGCCGGCCGGCGGGAAACGAGCGCACAGGGCTCTCCTGGGAGAAGGAAGGGCGCTGGGGAGGGGCCGCGGTGCCTGCCCGCGGAGACAGACTCCTCCGGTGGGGTGGGGCGGCTGGGCGTCCCCTCGGCTTGCTGTCCTGGGACAACCAGTCCCTCTGTCTCCGGGCCCGGATTCAGGCAGTGGGACGGTCACCCCTCTGCCAAGGACACCGAGGTGCCAAGGAGCCGCACTGCCTTGGCAGGAGAAAGCCGCCCGAGGCCGTTTGGAGGCCTGCGAGGACAGGCAACCCTGGGCTTGGGATTTGGGGGCGGGGTCGTGGGCGCAGCGAAGGTCTGCGGGTTGACAGCATGCGCTTGCGGGGGAAAAAAGAGGCTATAGAAGGGGCTGTGGGGGGAGACCTGGCCCAGGCGCCTGGCGTGAGGCCGGGTATGCGAGGCTGTAGGTCTCGGTGGCGGCCCGGACCCCACCCTCCCACTACCCACCCCCCCACCCCGCCCAGCCCCGCTGGCCAGGGGTCCTGTGGCGGGGTTGGCGGCTGCAGAGGGTCCAGGGGCATGGCGGCCGCAAAAGGAGTGGCGGGTAAAAGCCTAGCTCACCCGGTATTCCCGGGCGGTCTCCCATCCAAGTAGTATAATAAGGAGCAGCGTTTGTTGCAGTGGGGAGCAGATGTGTAATAATAAGTAGCAGCGTGTGTTGTAGTGGGGAGAAGAGGGGTTATAATAAGGAGCAGCGTGTGTTGTAGTGGGGAGCAGAGGTGTTATAATAAGGAGCAGCGTGTGTTGCAGTGGGGAGCAGGTGTGTAATAATAAGGAGCAGCGTGTGTTGTAGTGGGGAGAAGAGGGGTTATAATAAGGAGCAGCGTGTGTTTTAGTGGGGAGCAGAGGTGTTATAATAAGGAGCAGCGTGTGTTGCAGTGGGGAGCAGATGTGTAATAATAAGTAGCAGCGTGTGTTGCAGTGGGGAGCAGATGTGTAATAATAAGGAGCAGCGTGTGTTGCAGTGGGGAGCAGATGTGTAATAATAAGTAGCAGCGTGTGTTGTAGTTGGGAGCAGATGTGTAATAATAAGGAGCAGCGTGTGTTGCAGTGGGGAGCAGATGTGTAATAATAAGGAGCAGCGTGTGTTGCAGTGGGGAGCAGATGTGTAATAATAAGTAGCAGCGTGTGTTGTAGTGGGGAGCAGATGTGTAATAATAAGTAGCAGCGTGTGTTGTAGTGGGGAGCAGAGGTGTTATAATAAGGAGCAGCGTGTGTTGCAGTGGGGAGCAGATGTGTAATAATAAGTAGCAGCGTGTGTTGTAGTGGGGAGCAGATGTGTAATAATAAGGAGCAGCGTGTGTTGCAGTGGGGAGCAGATGTGTAATAATAAGGAGCAGCGTGTGTTGCAGTGGGGAGCAGATGTGTAATAATAAGTAGCAGCGTGTGTTGTAGTGGGGAGCAGATGTGTAATAATAAGGAGCAGCGTGTGTTGCAGTGGGGAGCAGATGTGTAATAATAAGTAGCAGCGTGTGTTGTAGTGGGGAGCAGAGGTGTTATAATAAGGAGCAGCGTGTGTTGTAGTGTGGAGCAGATGTGTAGTAATAAGTAGCAGCGTGTGTCGTAGTGGGGAGCAGAGGTGTAGTAATAAGTAGCAGCGTGTGTCATAGTGGGGAGCAGAGGTGTTATAATAAGGAGCAGCTTGTGTTGTAGTGAGGGCAGAGGTGTTATAATAAGGAGCAGCGTGTGTTGTAATGGGGAGCAGAGGTGTTATAATAAGGAGCAGCGTGTGTTTTAGTGGGGAGCAGAGGTGTTATAATAAGGAGCAGCGTGTGTTGCAGTGGGGAGCAGATGTGTAATAATAAGTAGCAGCGTGTGTTGTAGTGGGGAGCAGAAGTGTTATAATAAGGAGCAGCATGTGTTGTAGTGTGGAGCAGATGTGTAGTAATAAGTAGCAGCGTGTGTTGTAGTGTGGAGCAGAGGTGTTATAATAAGGAGCAGCGTGTGTTGTAGTGGGGAGCAGAAGTGTTATAATAAGGAGCAGCGTGTGTTGTAGTGTGGAGCAGAGGTGTTATAATAAGGAGCAGCGTGTGTTGTAGTGGGGAGCAGATGTGTTATAATAAGGAGCAGCGTGTGTTGCAGTGGGGAGCAGAGGTGTTATAATAAGGAGCAGCGTGGGTTGTAGTGGTATCTGCTCATTTGTGGATATGTCTCTAGTCAGAATTAAGATACTTGAAAACTGAGGTACAACTGATGGATATACCTCCACACAGGAGTAAGGCTCACCAATGGCTGGCAGTTAGGGTGGTGTAGAAATAATAGCACTGCTTGCAAACTGAACTCACATTGAAACCACAGCCCATAGAATGTGTGTTGGATCTATGGCCTGAAACAAATAAGGGCAATGACTGATAACTTATACTTATCAACATTCTTCATAGAAATTAAAACAGACCTAGCCTTATGAAATAATATTCAAAATGCTAGAATACAATTAAAATGTTTAAGACCATATACATTTCAATTTGTAAGCTCAGATAATGGCATCATCTAACAAATATTTGGAAGAAGCTTCTATAAAAAATGTTCAATAAAGGAATTGTGAAAACAAATGTTAAAATGTAAAATATAACTATAAAATAAAGTATATAAAGATTACATAGATGGAAATTTTAAAGCTTAAAAAATACAATAACGAAACAGAAAAAGAAAACTTACTGGATGATCTCATAACAGAACGGAGATAGCAGAGAAAAGAGTCAGTGAACTTGAAGTTAAATCAATAGGAACCATTCAATTTAACAATACAGAGAAAATATATTGAATAAAAATGAGCTATGGAACAATAACAAATATTGTAAAATTTGTATCATAAGAGTTCCAGTAAGAGAAATAAAAAATTTATAAGACTGTAAAACAGTTTAAATATGATGAAATATTTCCAAGTTTGGTGAAAGACATCATCCTACTGCTGAAGAAGCTGAGTGAACCCAGAACGGGGTAAATACCCAAAATGTGAACACTGATCATCAAACTAAAATTGGTGAACATTTCAGGGGAAAAGAAATCTCACATACAGCCAGAAGAAAAGGGAATATTAGCTGTGGGGAAAAGTGATGAATTGTGTGGACTGGTCACTAGAAATCATGACAGCCGGAAGGAATTGGCGTAACATTTTAAAGCCCTAAAAGGACAGAATTATGAACCCATAATTATTTATCCAGCAAAAATATTCTTCAGGGGTAAAGATTAGTTAAAACATTCACAGCTGAAAGAAAACTCAGAGAATCTTTAGTAAGAGGAGCTACTCTAAAGAATTGGCAAGATAAGTTCTTCAAATAGAAGTTACATGCTTTCACAAGTAATCTTGACAATTAGGAATAAAGGAAGAATAACAGCAACAAAAAGTAAAAATCTTGGTGACTATGGTAGACTATTATTCTTATTTTGAGTATTTTAAGAATGTTTTACAGTTAATAGCAAAAAGTATAACATTACCTGAGAAAGTTCTCAATGTGCATGGATGTGTTATGTGATGTGATTTTATGTAATACATATCAAAGAGTTTGGAGACTTAGGGAACCAATATGGTAGTAAGCCTTCTCCATTGCTACTGAAGTGAAAAATATTGGTTCTAGATAGATTGTAGCAAAGCACGGATATGTTTTGTAATGCTTTAGAGCAGCCTTGAAAATTATGTAAGCGATATAGTCAAAATCATACTAAATTAATGTGAAATGCTAAAATATATCAAAATGAACCAAAAGAAGACAGGAAAAAAAATAGGAAAAGAAAATACAAAGGGAACATACAGAGAACAATAACACTTATATCAATGTCACATAAAGTAGATTTCAGACAAAAGAAAATTACCAGGAGCACAGATGAATATTGCATGTTGCTAGAGCAACTCACCAAGAGGACCTGGAAATCCTGATGCACTAAACTACATAACTTTAAAATACAATAAATAACCCGATAGAACTGAAAGAGAAAATAAAAAATAAAATAAAATTACTGATAGATATTTCAATCGTTTCTTAGTAATAGGTAGAACTCGTTAACAGAATATTAGCAAATATATAGAAGAACTGAACATCATAAACCAAGTGGATCTAATTGACATTGAGAGAACTCTTCACCTAACAAGAAAAAAACCATTTGTTTCAAGTGCACATGAAATATTTACTAAGATAGGCCATATTCTAGGTCTTACATCAAAACATAACTAAATTAAAAATATATATAATCATAGAAAATGTGTTCTCAGACCATATAGACTTAAACTAGGAACCAAAATAAAAGGGTAAGAGAAAAGTCACCAGATATGTGAAATTAAACAATATACCTCTAAGCAATCTGTGTGTCAGTGTAAAAGTCTCAAAGGAATTTAGGAAATACCTTGAATTGAACAAAAATCTAAATACAGTATATACAAGGTGTGATAGAAAAATACAGTGAATGTTTAAATTAAAAAAAACATATGTATATTACAGTAAAAGGCACATTGCCATTAATGTGTCATTAATCCCCCTCAACATACTCCCCCTCGCTTCAAACACACCTATCCCATCGTTCTTGCCACTTCCTGAAGCAGCTCTGGAGGTCCTCTTTCGTGAGTGTCTTTACTTCATCTTCCATCATGACAATGCTCCATGTCACACAGCACTTCTGGTTTACAGCAATTTGTGTCAAATAAGAACATTACAGTGTGTCCTCATCCACCTTATTCACCAGATCTGGCATTGTGCGACTTCTAGCTCTTCCCCAAAGTCAAAATGACCATCAAAGGAGAATGTTTTGAATCGATTCAGGTCACTGAGGCAGCCGACACAGCGCAACTAAAGACACTGATGAAAGAGGACGTCCAGAACTGCTTCAGAGAGTGGCAAGAACGATGGGATACGTGTGTTCAAAGCGAGGGGGATTAATGATAATGTATCTTTTACTATAATATATATTTTTAAATTTAAACATTCACCATATTTTAACCACACTTCATAAATATTAGAAGAATATAGCTAAATGGAATTCTTAGAAGGAAATACATAGTTTTATGTTTATATTAGAAAACAAAGATCTCAAAATAATCCACTTTCCTCTTTAATAAACTAGAAAAAAGAGCAGTTACTCCAATACAGCCAAATAATTTAATAAAGTGAAAAAGCAGAAATCAATAATATTGATAAGAGAAAAACAATGGAAAAGTCAATGAGCTCAAAATCTGTTTCTTTAAAAAATCAATAAGATTTATAAACATCTTAGCAAGACAGATAAAGGAAAAAATAGAAAGGAGAAATTATGAAAACCAGGGGAAGAGAAGCAATATTATTAGAAGCCCTGCAGCTATTAGATAGTAATGTAATGCTAATGCTAATATTAGAGTTGCTATACAGAACTCTATATTATATCAAAACAGCCTAAATGAAACAGATAGTCTCAATATAACTAATAGGTATTCAAATTTATAGTTTAAAAATGTGCAAAAGAATATCTTGACAATATTTGGATTGGAAGACTCATTAACTATTTTAAGAAGAAGTAATTCAGATTCCACATAGTCTCTTCTAGAAAGCAGAAGAGAATAGAACACCTGTAAGTCAGTTACTACTAAAACCAGGTAAAGATGGAACAAAAGGGGGGGGGGAACTACATGACAATATCCCTCATGAATTTAGACACCAAAAAAATCCTTGACAAATGTTAAAAAATCAAATTCAGAAATATACAAAAGGACGAGTATACTCTAACCAAGTGGGATTTATTCTAGGAGAACAAGACCTGTTCGATATTTGCAAATTAATCAGCATAACCCACTATATTTCTCTGAAGGAGAAAAACCCCCAAAACTGTCATATGCACATGTAACATTACATTGAATGGGGAAGTGAATTCACGATTTTCTGTTAAGATGAAGAAAAAGACAAGAAATTCTCTTAACACTCTTATTCAACATAGTGATGAAAATCCTAGCAAGTGCAATACGGCAATAAAAAGGAATAAAAAAGCATTCAGATTGTAAAGGAAAAAATAAAACAGCTTCTATTATAGACATGATTGCCTTTGTAGAAAATCCAAAGAAATCTACAGAAAAGCTCCCAGAACTAATAAGTGAGCTTAGCAAGGTTGCAAGATACACAGTTAACAACAATTTTTAAAAATTTCTATGTACAAGCAATGTACAATTGGAATTGTAAACTTAAAAAAAGCACTTATATTAGCCCTAGCAAAAATTAAATACTTAGGTATAAATTTATAAAAAATAACGTGGAACAGCTGTATCCTGATAAAGAGTATCAAAAAAGATCTAAATAAAGTACGAGACATACCCTGTTCCTAGATTGGAAAACTCCTCATCAAAGAGATGTTAATTTTCCCCAAACAGATCTATAGATTTAACACAATATAAAAATCTGGTCAAATGCCAAACTTTTGTTTTGTTTTGTTTTTTGTTTTGTTTTTTCTTTTAGCTAGATGAATTTCTTTCAAGGCATATATGGAGGGGCAAGAAATAAAATAGTGAAAACATCTTTCAAAAAAAAAAGTGAAGTTAGACATTAAGCCTTAAAATAGAGCTACAATGATCAAGACACTGTGGTCTTGGGGAAAAGTTAGACACATGGATCAATGAAACAGAAAGGAGAGTTTATAAAAAGATCCACACAAATGTGGCATTTGGTTTTTAATGAAGCTAGCACAGGGATTTAATGGATGGATAGTCGTTTTATTCAGTGGTACTGGAAGAATTGGTTAAAACAAATCAACATAAGCCTCATGCCTTATCGATATATATTAATTCCAAATGAACCAAAGATCTGAATGTTAAAATTTAAATTTAAAGACTTGTTAGAGAAAAAAAAATCAGAGAAAATCTTTATTAATTTAGGTGAAGAGACTTGACACCAGAAGACTAATTATTTATTGATTGATAAATATGGAACACTTCATGAATTTGCATGTCTTCTTTGCCCAGGAGCCATGTTATGTGCTGCTGAAGTGAGCACATAATCCTTTTTTTTTTTTTAACAGCACAAGATAAATCGACTCCATCAAAACAATAAGAATAACAATAACAACAGCAACAACAACTTTTGGACTCTGAACATCACTGTTAAGAGATGAAAAGACAAGTTTCCCATTGGGAGAAAATATTTGCAAATCATATGTCTGAACTGGACTTGAATCGAGAATATACCGAAGTTTGCATTGTTATAAAATGTCCTTAGTTAAGAAATTGAGATATCACTATGATTAGATTCATAAATTTACATAATTTGTTTGTTATGCAATGAATCTGCAGATAATTGCAAATGGAGTAATAATTGAAGAAAGAATTATTTCAGAAAGGATGTAATTTAATATATGTTGAGACATCTCCTGAGATATTTCTAAAATTAAAATTAAAAATGACATACATTAAAATGCATACTTAACATGGCAAATAATTTTATATAGCTTATTTACCAATCGTATATGAAAACATTCCTTTTTCTTTACCTCTCTTGGAGGACAATCCTAGATCTCAGACAAGATTTATCACAAATTCACTTCTAGAACATACAGTCTTTTATCTTTTATTAGAATTGAAGAGGCCGTTTTCTCTCATCTAGCTCCTGTTTATTCCTTTACTGAAATCATTGTTGTTCCTTTATTCTAAGACTCTAGGGTATTTCACTGCATGTTCTAAAGGAGAGATTGATAGTACTCCCACACTCACAATAGTAGTACCAAGGAAATTTTGAGAAATTCTACTTTATGAGAAATATTTTTATGGCTGATATGAAAATTCCCTAAAGACTTTCAGAAAACTCATGTACTTTACCCATCTAACTTTGTTTAAACTGATGAATCAAAACTACAGGAATTTAAAATTAAACAGGTATTTTGTTCCAAATGCAGATATTCTTACTTTTGCTTTTATTGGGGGGGAGTCACAAGGTGAATATTCTATGACAGAATTTTCCAGCTATCAAAATTAATTCAAGAATGTATTTTTTCATTAAAAATTTATTTTTCAAATCAAAAGCACCTCACCTTTGTTAGAATGGCTATTATCGACAAGACAAATAATAATAAATGTTAGAGAGGTTGTGCAGAAAAAAATCCTCATATACTGCTGAAGGGAATACAAATTGGTACAGCCACTATGGAAAGCAATATGGAGGTTCCTCAAACAATTAAGAATAGAATTTCCATACGACTCAGCAATTGCTCTTCTAGGTATCTACCCCCAAAATCAGAAAACATTTATCCATAAAGATATCCGTTATCCCTAAGTTCATTGCAGTATTATTCACTGTGGCCAAGACATGCAAACAATCAAACTGTCCTTCGATATATAATTGGATAAAGAAGATGTGATATCTATATCTATATATCTATGTATCTACATATGTAGATTCTATCTATGTATATGTATAGATTTATCTATGTATATGTATTATTATGTATATGCATATATTTATATGTATGTATATGCGTACATAGAGATAGATAGATAGATATAGATAGACATATCTATGTATCTACCTACACATCTATAAATATAGATATATAGATAGAGTGGAATATTACTCAGTCATAAGAGAAGAGGAAATATTACCATTTGCGACAACATGGATGGATCTTGAGATTATCAGGCTAAGTGAATAAGACACACAGAAAATGGTGAGGACCATATAACTGCACTCACATGTGGGATATACAACTGAAAGCAACAAATAAACAAGACAAACAAACAAAAATCATAGACACATACAACAGTTTAGTGCTTATCAGAGGGTAAGGGGGATTGGTAGATGAGGGTAAAGGGGGTCAAATGTATGGTGATGGAAGGAGATTTAACTGGGTGGTAAGCACACAATGCAATATATAGCTGATGCATTGTAGAATTGTACACTTGAAACCTACATAATTTTACTAACTAATGTCACCCCAACGCATTCAATAAAGAGGAAAAAAAAAACAGAAAAATAATTTCTTCTCTGCCAATTTTGGTCAGAATTATGATGTGTGTTTTAATAACTGTTGTTAAATGTGTATTTTTTGAAATCATATTGTAATAGGATCTATATTCATTGTATATTTGAAGGGGGGTATCCTTTTTTCCCAGTGGTTTCAAAGTGCTATTCAATTTCATGACATTTGCCTTTACGTACGTACTATTTCTCAGTGTTATTAAAGTCAAAAACACTGCCCTTACTTCCTAGCTACACGAACCATTGATTTAGTGTCTTGTAAATAATATATAACTAGTGTAGATAAGGTTGTAGGATGACTAATGATATTGCTATAACATTATCTTGTTTTTACCAACAAACATATTTCACTTCACACACTCAGAGACAGATAACCAATGTTTCCCTGTTTCTTATGCAATCTTGACTGTTAAAAACATTGAGAGCATTGTGGTATTTTGTAGTCTTCACTGCTTTTCAGAACTATGGCACATATAAACACTTCTCCTGTATGTGATGAGTAGCTCAAAAGACAGTGATGTGTTTGAATTAGTAAGGCACAATGATATTTTTATAATAGTGTCTTCACAGACTTGCCATAGTTACACTGTTTTTTTCCGCTGAAGTAGTTAAAATGTGTGTGCATGTTTGCAAAGTTAATGTTTTTAAGAAAAAGATATGAATTATTATTATTATAGTTATGCAAAGAGTATTTCTAAGACTCTTCCTAAAGTGAAACATGCTGTCAATACTACATTGTAAATCAGCATTTCCAAAAAAAAAAAAAAGCAAATCCTTCTTTTAGAGCACAACAATTATATTTGGATCTAAGATCTTCATAAAGACATAGGAAAGTGTTTAGTAGATTATGGCATAGTGTGTTTTAATACTTTAAAACCTTAGCTAATTTATGAAGATTCAAAGTTCAGTCTAGAAAACCATCAAATTGGCTTTCGATCAGATTAGTTTCAAGTAGCCAATCTTAGTATTTAGAATCCCATGTGAATTAGTTAGTTAGAGGTAAACCAATCATTTCCAGGATCTCTGAACTCAATTTCTCACATGGATTTGGTCATGAAAATCTTGGAGAAAAACATGATTAACACTTTGTAGGCATGAAAATCACATAAACCAATAGTAAGGGAAAACTTTTTTTGAATGGGTAATGCTAAAAGTAAAAATGAAACTAATATCTTCTGCTCATTTTTTCCCTTAGAAAAGCAGACTAGTTCATCCTTGCTCTACAAATCATAATTTAATTTTTATTGAGATATAATTGAGATATATTTTATTGAGATACAGCATTGTATCAGTTTAAGGTAAGCAACATGTTGATTTTTTTAAATTAAATTTATTGGGGTGACAATTGTTAGTAAATTTACATAGATTTCAGGTGTACAATTCTGTATTACATCGTCTATAAATCCCATGTTGATTTGATACACTGATGTATTGTGAAATGATTACTACTGTAGCATTAGCTAACACCTCCAACGCCTCACATAATTACAATTTCTTTCATGTAATGAGAACATTTAATATTTATTCTCTTAACAACTCTCTGGTATATAATACTATATTGTTAACTATACCCACCATGCTTATTACTCTTATTAAATGTATAACTGAACATCTGTATATTCTGACCAACATCTCCCCATTTCTTCCACCATTCTACTCTGTTTCTATGAGTTTTTTCTGTTTGTTTATTTTCAGATTCTATGTATAAGTGATACGATACGGTATCTGTCTTTCTCTGTCTGACTTATCTCACTTAGCAGAATGCCTCCAATGCCAATGCTGGGTGCTTAGGTGGTTTCCATAGCCAGGCTGTGGTCAATAATGCTGCCACAGACATGGGAGAACAGATCATTCTTCAATATCCTGTTTTAATTCACTTTGTATATATTCTCACAAATCAGATTACTAGATGATATGGCAGATCTATACCAATTTACATTCCCACCAACACTGCCTAAAGTTTCCCGCTTCTCCACATCCTTCCCAGCACTTATCTCTCATCTTCTCTATGATGGTCAAACAGCTTTGAGGCGATGTTTCCTTGGGGCTTTGATTTGCGTTCTGCTGCTGATTAGTGATGTTTAGTAGTTTTCATCAACCTGTTCATCATCTGTGTGTGTTTTCTGAGGGGGGGAATCTGTCCAGATAACTCCGTCCATTTTAAACTGCATTATTTGGTTTCTTGTAATTGAGTTGTCTGAGTTCTTCATACGTTTTGGATATTAATTCCTTATCAGATATATGATTTTCAAATACCTTCGCACGTGCTGTGGGTAGCCTTTTCATTTAGTTTATTGTTCCGTTTGCTGTACTGAAGCTTTTTAGATTGACATAATTTATTATTATTTTTTTTTTTTACTGTTGTTGCTTGAGCTTTTGGTGTCATTTCAAAAAATCACTGCCAAGACTTATATCAAGGACCTTTTCCCCCTATGTTTTCTTCTAGGAGTTTTATGGTTTCATTTCTTATATTCAAGCCTTTAATCCATTTTGAGTTAATTTTTGTAAGTGGTGTAAGATAGGAGTCCAATTTCATTCTTCTGCAAATGATTATGCAGTTTTCCCAACACCATTTATGGAAGAGACTATCCTTTCCCCATGGTACATTGTTGGCTATCTTGTGAAATTAATATTTGACTGTTTATGTGTGGGTTTACATTGGTCTATGTGTCTATTTTTATCACAGTACCATACTCTTTTGATTAGTTTTGTTGTATAGTTTCAAATCAGTAAGTGTGATGCCTCTGTCTTTGTTCTTTCTCGGGATTGCTTTGGCCATTAGGGGTCTTTTGTGATTCATCACAAAGTTTAGGATTGTTTTCCCTATTTTTGTGAACAATGACATTAGAATTTTGATGGGGATTGCATTGACTATATAGGTGACTTTGGGTAGTGTGGACATTTTAACAATATTAATTTTTCTGATCCATGGTCAGAAGATATCTTTCCATTTATTTGTGTCTTCAATTTATTCAAACTCTCATAACTTTCAACACAAATCTTTCACTTTCTTGATTAAATTTAATTCCATCTTTTAAAAAGGATAATTATACCTTCTACCCCATACAAACACTCACAAAATGAGGGAAAACAAAACAAAACAAAACAATAACAATAAAAATCACTTCACAATATTAAATTGGAGAAAAATAACGATGGGATAAAATAAAATTCCTACATAAACTAATCATTCTGTTCTCTTAATTTCTTAAGAATCATTCACTGGAGTAAAACAGGTCAATTTACACTTTCTGAATCTCTTCTACCACATCTGTAAAGAAATTTATTCCTGCTTCCTGTGTCTCCACATTGAGAATCAAATAGATAAGTAATAGGAAAGTTTTGAATTACCAGTCAATTGCCAAGTGGTATTGTAATCTTTCAAAACTAAAGATGACATGGTGCCTCAAATAGGAAAAGGCTTATTATGAAAATTCATACTGGTAAATTATGCTAATCTTCTTGATAACCAAATTACAATCACACAAGCAGCAGAAATGCAAAATTTAGTTATATGAAATGATAAACATATTTCATTGACTCATCTGCATATTACTAGTAATCAAGAGGATTGATTTGTTACTTATTAACAAATTCTAACTTTGTTACTTATTATCTAAGATTTTGAAAAAGAAAACAAATAACTAATTCTCTGAACTTCAGAATCCTTATCTGTAATATCATATTATGGAGTATCTTTTCCTCATCAGGTAACTACGATTTTGGAATGTGACATGTATTAGTTACAACCTGCCTACTTATTCTTATATTCTACCAGACAAGTTAGTAATGTAGCATATTGTTGTTAGTGGGAAAAGAACGTTCAAACACTTTCATCCTATTCTGTTTGGGTTTCAGTCTCTTCATTTCAACGAACAACTCTGGTAAGGTGAACAGTCATTGAATGCAATGGGTCATGACACTATTTGATCTACAGAAATCTACATTTCTAACCTTGATTCTGTCCTTCCATGGCTTTATGGCATATAACAACCACACCTATTAGCAAATGTGTTTCCCTGGCTGATTGCCTTTTTTAATTTTTTTAATGAGTTCACCATTATCCCTCCAAAACATGGGAGTCATCCTTAAAATCCTCCATTACCATCACTCCATTACTCCAGTATATAATCAATTTTGTCCTTTGTATCTCCTGAATATTTGTGAAAATCTTCCTTTTCTCGCCATTTCATCACTTTCACTTAATCTCTCTCTCTCTCTCTCTCTCTCTCTCTCTCTTTATACATATATATATATATATATATATATATTTTTTTTTTCTGCTGTTGACAACTGCAGTAATGATTTAGTTACATTCCCTCCATTTTTTCTGGTTCTCCTCTACTCTTCACATGCAGCCACAACAGTTTACCCATAAAGAAAAATGATTTTCTCAGCCATATCAAAAAAAAAATAATAAAATAAAATAAATGCTTCCCATTATTTTTTAACATAGTTATTACATTTCTTATCAAGTCCTATAAGGTAATATCTGCCTTTCACACTACGTCCCCCTATTACTAGACATATGTAGAAAGTGTGATCAAACAATATGATGAATGTTTATTTTTTTAAAAAAACATTACATTAAAAGACATATTGCCATTAATCCCACTCAAAATACTTCTCCTTGTTTTGAACATACTTATCCCATTGCTCTTGCCACTTTCTGAAGCAGTTCTGGAAGTCCTCTTTCATGAGTGTCTTTACTTGCACTCTCTTGGCTGCTTTGACATACTGAATAAATTCAAAACATTCTCCTTTGATGGTCATTTTGACTTTGGGAAAGAGCCAGAAGTCGCAGGGTGCCAGATACAGTGAATAAGGTGGATAAGAACAGACTAATGTTTTTATTTGCCAGAAATTGCCATATAACGGTACCAGAGTGATGTATGACAGAGCATTGGCATGGTGGAGGATGATCTGCGGCACACTTTACTCATATTTTCCATTTTTTATCCTTATCACATCGTGCTACCTATATTTTTATATGTTTATTTCACACTCACCTTCTGCACTCTGTACAAATCATGTTATGCCCATCATGGTGTTTTCCCACAGTCTGACTCCTCCTTCTTCTCCCAGTCCTTCCCTGAGTCTACAAGATTGGGTCCTACTTGTAAATTGTCATCTAATAGCATCATACACCTCTCTTTTATAGCATTTGCTGATGTTGAAAATTCTACTTATGTTTATTTTCATCTAGAGCATAAACTTCATAAGGCAGGCACCATCTGTCTTCATTTGCCATTTTGTTATAAAGTGCCTGACATATTTTAGATTTTCAGTAGTGTTTGATAAATACATGACTAAATGGAATAGTACAATGTAAAGGATAGAGCAAAACATTAGGTGATTTCATGGGAAATCCACTTGGGGAACGACTGACAGTGTTCTACTTTATGATTAACTTTTGTATAACAAGCCAAGAAATTCTCTAAGCCCACTCCACCATAACCTATTCCTGAATTTATGACATATGTAGTGTATTGATAGACTTTAAGGGACTACAGTCATTTTGGGGGAAATATGAACTTCCTATAATTTTAGAATTGGAGTAGAGGTGAAGCAGAACTAGTACAATGAGAGAAGAAACAGATATTGAATTAAACCTAGGTTAAAATTCCAATTAGTTCCTAGAGAGAAGCAATTGCCCAAATACAATTGTGAGAAACAAAGAGCAGTTACTATTGATTTTACTTAATAGATAAAGCGACGCTTAATAAAATTCTGGAAGAACGATAAGTAAATTCAAAATCGTGTGACAAGTGCTATATGCACCCTGTGTACCTGGAAATTCTCCAAAACCAATCATTTTTTCCTTATCATCATACAATATAGATGAACTGATCAGCATTGTGGAGCTAACTGTGGATATGTAATTGTAAATCATTGGTTGGAAATCTAAATTATCATAAACTCCCCATTTTATGTTCATCTATATCATTTATACATTGTCAAATTCCATTATATTGCATTAATGTCACTAACACTGACTTATACGACAGGATTATTTCATAGACAGCACTAGTATCCAGTAAATGAACTAAACATTACTACCTAGAAAGGACTTACACGAAGATCAATTCAACTCAGCTTTGTTTTCTTTGCTTTTTTTTCAAATTCAGCTACTGAGTCTATTCCCATGATACTTTATTCAGAGATGATAAGGTTGAATTTTCTATCCTTAACATCTTTTCCCAGAAAAAATCAGGTAGATATTGAAGACTGAAATGCAGTTGCATTTGCATTTTCTTACATAAATCAGCTAGCATTATCCTACATGATACTCTTATGAGACAAGTTATTGTACCTTGAGCTATGAAAATGAAGAATACATAGTAATAAAAGTTGTAATCCCTGTGAAGTTCTTTATGGTGTCTAAGTCCTGTTTAACTTTTAGCTCACCTGGGTAGCTCGAGCACATAGGCAATGTGTTTCCTTTCAGAATTCTAGTTCTTCATTTTTCACTATTTCTGCCAGCATTATGCATAACTGAATCATAGCCGTTTTTCCCTATATGTACAAGGAGTTGTTTTACTTATATTTAGTTTTGTTTAAGCATTTTACATGGCCTGCCCTAGTTATCACCAACATAATCAATAAGACAGTCAACATAATCAAGATGTGATCAAATAAATCAATAAAAAACAGCGTGTGCTGTTTTCTTTGATCTCATTGAATGCTCACCCCTTAATATTCTATGTTTTCTCTTAATTTATCAGTGTTTTCCCGATTTTTCCCCCCTTCCTAGTCAAGTGAGGATCTAACTATATTGTCTCCACTATCTCATCACCGTTGCTCTTTTTTGGACAATCTCACGTGATTTGTAAAATCTTGTACTGAATCAAGCCAATCATTTGGTCCTGTGCTTTTTGGTCAGTATTACCCAAAGCTGTGGAAGAAAAAATTATTACAGCAGCACGTTTTATGTCATGGCACACAGTCTTCAAAATTAATTATACCTAAAAGCTAACTACAAATCAATTCCTGAATCACCTCTTTGTTCCTAGAGTAACTCTTTGGGACTATATTAATTATTACTACCACTTTCTTCTCAAAAAATATCCACAGTTTCTACTTTTCTGAGCCATTCACAACAAGTTCCTACACATCTGAATGCCTCCATTCCTACAGCCAAAAGTGGATTTAAAGGGCCAATAATTCTGTCCACCTTCTCTTTTACTATTCTCGAAAAATATTTATCTTCCTTTATATCAACATTTCATGAAAGAACTGTCTGTATTTGATATCTTGACTCTCCAGTTTTTGTTTCCTCATTTTGGGAGGGACTTGAGCGATGAATTCATCAACTCTATAGTGGAGGCTACAGCACTCTGCCCAGTTCCCCTGCAGAACCAAAGAACTAAGCCTCCCTGCTGGTGGGAGACTCCTGCAGACCCTTACAGTTGAGTGCCTTCCTCTGACAGGGGGACTGCTTTGCTCAGTATTGACCTTGTTGGAAGACACTTACATCCAACTGACTAACTGATGCAACTATTCATGCTCCTGACTCCCTTGCCTCAAGTGAGGATGACTGTGAAGAGCCATCGAGCTCTAAAGCTCCTCTTGGTTTTGTTGGTCCTTTTTGTGTTATATTAAGTGAATGGATCTGAGCATCACAAGGGATGTACTGGAAGAAATTCCATAGTTCACCACCCAGATCTCCTCTCCTGCACCCCTCGCTAAACACAGAGGTACTCATTCCACAGCTTCCAGGATGGTGTTTGCTGATAGCTCAAAGCTGAGTCCCTTCTCCCAAATTAGATGTGTTCTTCGGGATCAACCCACATCTTATTGGAGAAGTAAGAAGGACAAATCCCTCAGCTCAGATAATGCTGAAGGATCGACCAACTCTAGACTTCTAATGGGATAAAGACGTCACTGTGTGAACTCTCATTCCCTCACATACTCTCTCCACAACTTTCTGGAGACATCTCTCCATGCCAGAGCCTATTTCTTGGGGAAACCACTTTTAAAAACTCACAATTCAGTGAGCCATTGCTGCTCTACTTAAATGACTGTCCTTCAATGTCTCTCCATTGATGTTATAGGTAAAGGTCACAACCCTTAACAATGGCATACACGGCTGTAAATTATATAAACTCCAAGTAGCTCTCCACGCTGACCACACTGCACTGCATTCTCTGACTATGCTCGTATTTCTACATTCCTTTGAGCACAACAACTTTTCTCTATTTTCTCAAACCAAGCCTTTGCACATTTTACAATCCTGTCTTGACTCTTCATCCCTTCCCTTTCCCCCATTGGCCACTGGGTAGATAATTGCAGTTTAGGATTCAAGTCTCAGCTTAGATCATTTCTTATTCTCTGAAGTCTTTTTGAACCTAAAGACTTGCTATTTCTCTTTTACATCCCATTAGTGTAGTCGCACAACAGCCTAGCCAACTGTCCCTCCGTGTCTTTCCTTAAGGAAAGAAGAGTCTGTGAGATTGTGCCTTTCTGGGACTCTGTTCCATCCTTGCGTTTACACCTTATGTCTCTCTGTCTGTCCCCAAAAGATGGTTTGCAGCCAAAGACGGGTAAGATATCTCACGGGAGATACAACCTAAGCCAGGCGGAACCGAGTGGGGACACCCAATGAGCTGCCTTAGACAAATATGGGAAAGGGCTTTGCCTCCCTTTCCCCCTGCCTGGGAAAGTCTGTTGCTGGCTCTGGCTTTTCACTCGCAGCTATTTGTTAGAGAAATAATGAGGAGAACAAAGATCAGTTATCTCTAAGGAGCTGTTACTATATGAGAGACTTGACATTGAGAAGGTACATACCTTAGGTAAGATATCATGGGACCTTGTACTTCGGCTGTTTGAAGGTTAAAATAATTGGTTTGGGATGTTTCTATAACATGATAAGTGAGTCTCACAGACCGCGCCAAAAACACTGTTACTCCCTTGCATACTCATCAATAAAAGCCTCCAGTTTGCTTTATTCGGGGCTCCAGTCCTCTGAGACTGAGAGACCCCTGGCCTTCTGAGAGATGTAACTACATTAAGTCTCTGTTTCTTTCTTAAAAACTTAACCCAAACTGCCCCTTCTTGCACCCTCACTGCCCTTGTTGCGCGGGACGCGACACATTAGCATTCTATACATTTCATAACTTAGATCTCATCACACTGTATTCATCTTACCATTTTTTTTTCGTATCTCTCTCACTAGATGCATGTTTCTCAACTGTATCATTAATGTGTGTCTACAGTATGCCTTTGACACCTTCAAATATCAAAGAGGAGCAACGTGTTATTTGAATGAATTAGAAATAAAACATATAAACAGTGCATATGTATATTTACAATCCGTGAAATTTCTTATGTGTTAATTCATTTCAAATGTATATACAAAATAGGTAGTATGTTCTGGTCACTGTATTAGAACATGGTGTTACAAAGATAAATAATTTATTTTCTCTGCTTCAAGTGAGTTTTAATTTAAAATGTAGTAGTAAATTAAATATTTGGTTTATTTTCAGTGTGTTAAGCACTGTAAAGATACAGGAATGCATATGGTAGATAGTAGTACTTCAGAGAGAAATGGCAGGATGACAATTTCGAAAATGAATTCTGTGTCAGCACAGAACAATAGTGGGATTAGGGGAAGAAAACGTACTTTTAAAATATGTTGCTATAATCCAAGCAAGAAAATATGATAGTTGAAATAAAATATTGATTATGGAGATGGAGAGCATGGGGCTGAATTAGACAGTAAAAAACAGAGGTAGGATAGGTAATATTTGAAAAATGGAAGTGAGAAGTAAAGGAAAACGGGGAAACAAGGATGAGCCCACAGTCCTCAGGTTTAGAAAAGTGACAAGATAATCTGTGGTATTGTTTACTAGAATAAAGATTTTAGGGTAGAAATGTCTTTGAGTAAAATATGAATTCCATTATGACAATTTAAATGTTATGAATAATGTATTTATAATGGATTATAATTTAGTTGGTTATCAATTATAAATATATTATTCATTGTCATACATTCACCAAGAACTTATTGAAACACAAGTATACGAATGTTACACGTTGGGCTAAGTGCACTGATAGACATATATTTTTAAAAGAGTTTCTATGCCAAATATGCCTGAAAAGGACGAATGGAGAGAGTACAGAAAGACTGTAGAAAGGGGACAATATCCAAACAGAGTCCTGAGAGAGGAATAATAGGTAATATTATGAAGTAATGTAGTGTACACAAAGTAGCCCGATCAATGCTGAAGGAAATATTTCTCAATCAATATTGTTTGGAAAGTAACTTTTGGGGCAAAAATTATATTTTTAACTCACGGGTTGCATCGAATATTATTCAAATTGACTGGATTGTTTTATTTATAAAGAATAAATATAAATTAAGAAAATAATATGGAATATTTATGTTGTACTTATATAGGAATGGGCTTTTTATTATATAAATAATATTAAATCACAAAAAAAGGATAAACATATTTGACTAAGAGAAACCTGGATATCATACAATAAGAAAATAATATGATATTAACATTATAGTCTTTATTTTAAGTTTCACAATATGTAAATACACATGACAAAACACCAAGTCTCCTTTCATATTTTATGATAAGAAATATAATTTCAAAAGGAATAAATAAAAGACAAATAATAGGTATAAAATATATCCAGCCTCACATTTATTAGATTTAAAACACATTTATGAATAGCTTCATGAAGACCAGCCTATACGCTAGTCACTTGGGTAAATACTCAAATTTCAACAGTGAAAGAGATAGTCATTCTCCCTGCTTAGATATTGTTTTTAAGCTAGTGGGAAAATCCACATAAAGAAATAAACAAAGACTTAATAATCTATATGGCATAAATCCAAATATTTATGGAATTATATTCAGTTTTTTATCAATGCAAGTAGAAAACAGATTTCTCTCAACAATGTGATATTTCTCTAAAGATATTATGGGAAATGACCTAAGGGCCATAAAAATGGTAAACTGTGAGGCCCACATTAAATATAGAAATACGCAAACAGTAAGAGAAAAAGGGAAATGAATAGCAGGAATGGGTTTGCTCCTACTGTTTGGATGGTTTAGTGAAATGGAAGTTAAGTTTCAGTTGTTTAAGTTGAAATTAAGAAATGGAATTAGAAGTGCAAAAAAAGAAGGTTTCATTCATAGTGTAAAATATTAAAAACGAAAGAATTTAACAGCAGCAAAAACCCAAAAGAACACCAGGACATTTTTGTAGGTGATGGATGTTTGTTAGCAGCACCACGGTGGTGGCGATGGTACCGGGGTGTATGGATATATCCAAACTCATAAAGATGCGTACGTTAAATATGTGCAATACTTTGTATATTGCTTATTCTTCAAAGCTGTTTTTTAAAAAGAAAGAATCTGATTTGTAATAATTCTGGTTATGTGATAATACTTAGTATAGCCACAGGGCCAAAAGGAACACTACAGTCAGAAAGAATTAAAGATGTCAAAAAAAGGGGGGGGGGTGAAATAAACCAAGTTTAATTTTTTATTTTAATTAAATGTGGGTAAAAACAATAAACACAATTGGTTAAATCTATCTTAGCTTAGCTGACTTAAAACCTTTCTATCCAACATAATAAATTCAATCTAATCCAGAGGTTATTTTTTTCCTCTTTTAATAATTTTAATAATTATTCTGTAATACTTCAAAGAAAATGTTGTGAAACTAATTGCAAACTGCAGCTGTTAAAATTTAAAAAAATAAAGAATTTATGTGGAAATAGTATCTATTTACTAGTAGATCACTCATGTCTCTTTAGGTAAATCTAAATCGTATTTTCCATTTATCTACAATAAAGTGAAATCTTATCTTTGTAAAATCTAATAGTTCTATTTAATTGGTTGTAGGAGAAAGAGGGCAAGTGATACTATTAAAAAATGATATTTGCTTCTTTGAAAGTAATTCTTTGCTACTTTATTATAATAGAATAGTAATTAAATGGACTTATTGTCTTTTTTAAGTAAGTAACATTTTTTTTTCCTCATAAATGGCCCCAACCCCTTTATGAAGTTGTTTTCACATAAGTACCCCATTAAATAAATATTTTAATATTTGAATTACATCAGAAGTAATTTTCTTGAAATGTTTGAAAATAAAAGGACATTTTCATCTGATCATCAGATGAAAGAATTTTAAAGGGACTCCAGTTCTAATTTAATTGTGAGTAAGGTAAAGTGCTATAAAATTTTTCATAGTATATAAAACAAAAAAAATCTGAACAACAATCCTTAATTTAGTATGTTTCAAATTCAATTTTAAATTTAATCATGCAGTGTATTTTTTTTAAAAAATAGCAACATATACATTAGAAATAAGTAGATAAGTAAGCAATATAATAAGACAAGGATCCCGATCCAACTGTTCAGTATAGGAATATCTGAGATTATTTATTAATTAAGTATAAAATTGAAAAATATATCATATAGGATATTTTCTGTGTTTTATTCCTCATTTTTAATCCTCTTGTTTCCCTTCATTAAAAGTTAAATGCTACCTGAATTTGTTTAAGCTTATCATTGCTTTCTTCATATTATAACCAATGGTTATTACATATGTTATATATATATAGTACGGGGACATTATCAATATGGTGACATACTCAATGCCGTTTTTATATTACTAGCTTTCTATAAAATGGCATTATTTTTAATTACCATATTTGATTTCACTCTGACTGCGACTTTTAAAATCCGTTATCCTATTGATGATCATTTGAGTTGTTTCGTGTTTATTTTAAAGAACAATACGGCATTGACCTTGTTTTGTAAGTGTCCCCAGGTAAACCTATGATCGAGTTACCCAGGATATGTACAGTGATGAGTGGATGCTCTGTGTTCTTATTCATAAATGTAAAGACTGTAAAAATAATGCAGATTGTTTTCCAAAGTGGTTGTACCAATCCACATTTCCACCAGCACTGACTAGGAGTTATAATGGCTCCACGTCTTCAATAGAACTTGGTTTTTCCAGACTCTCAGTACCTGCCATTCTGGTACATACAAAAATTTAAAATTAAGGTTTAGTTTTATGCTTATTTAATTATTAACAATATTAAGGGCTTCTTATATGTTTCTGGCCAAAGTATATTCACTTTTGCTTTACGAATATATAAAACATGTATCTTTATATACTGCATCTATTTGAGTATTGTATGTATGTTTATATTTTCTATACTACACATAGTATATTACAATGTATATGCATGTTCATATTTTCTATATATTCATGTGGTATGTATACATATAATTATATAAGCACATATCCTAACATATTATGTCTATTAAAATTATATATGTATAGATATACATATACATGCCACATATATTATTGGATGATATCTTTCTCATTGATATATTGATATTTTAACTACTTTACATTTGAAATATACCAATTGCCATTTATTTAGGTGATTAAAATTATCTCTCAATTTATAACTTTTTTGCTTCTTTTTGTTGTCTTTTTATGAAGTGATATTATTAGTTTTGATACATTTGAATTTTTCATTTGAATCACTTTTATATAGTGCCCTTTGAGTTTTATTTATGAAACACTTATCTCTTTTGCGAGTGTATATACATTATTTTAAAATAGTTTTAGCATTAACAGGTATAACTTATAAAAACAATAAGAGAGAGAGACAGAGACAGAGAGAGAGAGACAGAGAGAGAGAGAGAGACAGAGAGAGAGAGAGAGAGAAGGGAATGACGTTATATAGAATCACATCTGTGAATCTCCTGGAATTTGGCTAGTATAAATCTGAAACTGATTCTGATAAGTTAAGATGTATGTGGTAATCCCTAAAGCAACCACTGGGGGAAAAAAATTAGAAAAGTATAGTGAATAATCATTAAATAAATTAAAATACTACAATAAAAATATTCAGTTAATGCAAAAAAATCCATAAATGAGGAATAGAGTAAGACATGAAACATAGAAACCTAAAATAGAATGGAAGATGTTTCCAGCTATTTCAATGAAAACATTACATGTGAGTACATTAGGCAATCACTGTCATAAGACAGAGATTGTCATATTGAATTAAAATGAAAAAAGCATGCTCTATGTGCTCTTTATAGGGGACACAATTTAGATTCAAAGATACAAATAAATTTAAAATTAAAGGACGAAAGGAGATAAATCATGGAAATAGCACCTACAAGAAAACTGGAGTATTGTCTGATATTAATATCAGACAATATAGACTTTAAAACAAAAAAAAAGGTTACCAGAGAAAGCAACGAACATTTCATCATAATAAAAGAATCAATCCATCAGGAAGATAGAAGAATTACAATGATATAATTATATATATGAGATCTAATAGTAGAACACCAAAATACAGGAAGCAATAACTGACAGAAAGGAGAGAGAACTAAACAGTTCAATAATCATAGTTGGGAACTTCAATACCTCCCATTCAGTAATGGATAGATTTATGAGACTGAAGAGCAACAAGAAAATTGAAGCCATAAACAACATTGTAAACCAACCAGAACCAACAGACATCTATAGATCTAACAATACATCAATAGCAGGTTAGACATTCGTTTCAGGTACCCAAGGCACATTCTCTAGGATACACCATGCGCTAGGCCATAAAACAAATGAAAATAAATTTAAAAGAAAAGAAATAAAACAAAGTATGTTTTCTGACAATATGGAATAAAAGCAGAACTAGCAGCAGAACAACACACATAAATACTAATGGGTCAAAAAATAAACCAAAAAGGAAATCCAAAAATATTTTGAAAGGAATAAAACTAAAGACAAAATAAATAAAGTTTTTTGATGCATCTAAAGCAGTACTTAGAGGAAAATATACAGCTATAAAATATCTATATTAAGAAAAAGAAATATCTCGAGTCAATAATCTAAACTTTCAACCTCAAATGCTGAAAAGAGAGGAACAAACTAAACCTAAAGAAATTGTGAAGAAAGTAACATATATTAGGGCAGAAATTAGTGTAAGAGAGAAGAGAAAAATAATAGAGAAAAATCAATAAAACCAAAGTTGATTCTTTAAAAATGTCAGCAAAATTGATAAACATTTAGCTATATTGATCAAGAGAAAAAGAGAGAAGACTCAATTCTAGAATCATAAATATAAAAGGGGGCATTACTACTGAACTTACAGAAATACAAAGATAATAAAGGAATGCTATGAAAAAGTGTACACTAACAAATAAGGTAACTTAGATGAAATAATAATTTCTAGACAGACACAAACTAACAAAGTTGACTCAAGAAGAAATAAACAAACCGATTAAGTAAAGATATGAATAGGTAACAAAAAATGACTCATAAAGAAAGAAATGCCCAGAAGTTCTCACTACTGAATTCTACCAAAGGTTAAAGAATTAATGCCAATTCTTCACATACTATTCCAAAAGGTAGAAGAGGAAACATATCTCAACTCATCTTATGAGGCCAGTGTTACACTGATTCCAAAACAAAACACATCAAAAGAAAATATACCTAAAGGCTAATATTTCTTATGAATGTGGATGTAAAAATCCTCAGCAAAATACTAGCAAATCATATTCAGCAAAATCCAGAAAAAAGCATATTCCATGGCCATGTGAGATATCCCAGAAATACAAAGTTGATTTAAAACTCAAACATCAATTAATGTAATTGATCATATTAATTGAGTAAAATACACTATCGTGATCATTGCTACAACTTCAGTAAAAGCATTTCATAAAATTCAATGCCTTTTCATGAAAAACAAAAACAAACAAAAACCAAAAACAATCAAACAACAACAACAACAACAAAAATACCTAAACCAACTAAGCATGTAAGATAATTCTCTAAATTATCAGCTAGGGGCATGGTCAGCTAGATGAAAAGAGCATCTATAGAACAGCCATAACTAGCATGATATTTATGAGTGAAAGCCTGGATACTTTCTTCCTAAGACAGTGAACCCGAAAGGATGACAACTGTGGCCAGTTCTATTCAATATTGTACTGAATATTTTATCCAGAGCAATTAGGTAAGACATGGAAATAAAAGCCATTCATATTGGAAAGACAAAAGCAATATGCCCTCTATTCACAGATTACATAACCTTGCAGTATACGACATTATAAGAATTCCGCTTAAGAACTACAGTAAGTCCTCACTTAACATCATGGGTAGGTTTTACGACTTTAAGTGAAACCACATGTAAGGAAACCAATTCTACCACAGGCTGACTGGTATAAACAAGAGGTGCCTTCCTACCACAAGTCACCCAAGTTATAAGGAAACAACTCTGACCAAGGCCCAGCTGTATTTGCATGTATAAGTCAGCAGATTTGCAGTATTCAAGATCAATATATAAAAATCAATTGCATTTCTGCATACTTCAACTCAATTTGCAACAGCATCAAAAATAATAGAATACTTAGGAATATATTTAACAAAATAAGAGCCAAACTTATTCTCTAAAAACTGCAAAACTGGTGGAAACAAATTAAAGACAATCTAATAGGGAAAATATTCCACGATTTTGGTCTGAACACTGTTAACATGGCCATATTCCTCAACCTGTGAGGTCAGCTAGGGGCATGGTCAAAGCGGCCGGGAGCAAAGTCATACCCCTCTGCCAAGTCAGACCCCTCCTCTCATGACGGAAACTGGGGCCCCTGGCATTTCCCAGAAGAGGCAGCAGACCTTGGTGCAATAAACAACTCCAGACACAGCCGCTGGGGCCCTATCTGCGCTGGGGGTGGGGGCCTGCTCATCTGCCACCTCACTCAGCCAACCCCCTCCCCCAAATCGCATATCTGCCTCCCTCCTCTGCCCTGGGAGCCACTTCACCGGCCCCGTCTGCGGACCGCTGCACCTCGCCCGGGAGCGCAGAATAAAGCCCTCACTTTTCTCAACCTGCCTGACTCTCTTAGCTTCACTATCGCGCAGCAAGCCTTACACAACCTAATCAACAAATTCAACAGGAATCTTTCTAAGAATCCCAGCTAATTCTTTTGGCGGAAATTGACAAGCTGATTCTAAAATCCATTCGGAATTGCAAGGGACCCAGCATAGCCAAATCAATCCTGAAAAAGAAGAATAAAGTAGGAGGACTCAAACTCCCCAATTTCAAAATTTACTATAAAACAATGGTAGCATGCCCCCCCACACACAGACACAGACACACACACACACACACACACACACACACACACACACACAGTTTCACTTTCCACAGGTTCAGTTACCTGCAGTAAACCCTGGTAGCAAAACATTAAATGGAAAATCCCAGAAATTAACAATTCATAAGTTCTAAATTGCAGGCCATTCTGAGTAGTGTGATTAAATCTCATGCTGTCCCACTCCAACACATGCTGCCCAGGATGTGAACCACCCCTTTGTTCATCACACTGTATACAATACCCCCCTGTCGGTGCCTGCCAAGGCGAGGAACAGTCCCTGAAGTGGGGAGTGAGGATTGTGAAAAAAGAAGAGAGACAAAGATGGGATCCGGAGGGCAGGCAATTCTAAGTAGACTGCCGCGGTTCTAAGTAGAATGCCTCCCCCCAAGTTTATTTTGGCAGCTTATATACTCTGGGCATCAAAAAGTAACAGAACTGTCTGTGATCTAGTAGTTACAATGTTTGGATACACAAGGGCCTGTTTTTCCGCCAGCTCCGCACTTCCTGACCTTGTCTGGTTCTGTGTTCTCAAAGTAGCAAGTTTTGCCTTGCTGGGAGCACAGACCACTCAAGGAAGTCAGAGGTTCAACATTTCACAGAACAACACCTGCTAGCACGTCAGCACGGTTTCTCACACCCCCCATTACTCACTTAGCCACCTCAATTATTAGATGGACCACCATGGTATGGCAGTGCTTGTGTTCAAGTCACCCTTGTTTTACTGAATGCCCCCAACGTGCAAGATTAGTAATGCTGGCAATTCAGATAGGCCAAAGAAAAGTGGTAAAATGCTTCCTTTAAGTGAAAAGGTGCAAGTTCTTGATTTCATAAGGGGAATAAAAGCCATATACTCAGGTAAGTAAGATCTACGGTATTAAAAAAAAATTTGTGAAATAAGATAATTTGAGATAGAGACCACATTCACATAACTTTATTACAGTATATTGTTATAATTGTAATTTATTATCAGTTGTTGTTGATCCCTTACTGTGCCTACTTTCTAAATTAAATTTTATCATAGGTATATATAATATGTGTAAGAAAAAACATTGTACATTTAGGGTTTGGCATTATCCGAAGTTTCAGGCATCAACTTGGACTGACAGTTTGATACTGGCACAAGGATAGAAATATAGATTAATGGAATATAATTGACAGTACAGAAATAAACCTAAACATCTATGTCAACTATAATATGATAAGAGTGGTGAGATCATGCGATGGAAAAAGAATAGTGTCTTCAACAAATGGTGCTAGGCCTCCATAGGGGATACTATGTTAACAGAATGAAGACAGATCTTACCTCTAACTTAATCAAACTGCTTTCTCCCTGATACTGATGGGTTTGGAGTTTTGTTGTCTGTTTGTGGGGAGGCAGGGAGCTTTTTGACTACTTTTATGAACGATTAGTCATTTTTTAACTTTATCAAATGTGTATTAAAATGTATTTTTAGGAGTCCATTAAATTTATTGTGTCAATTATGTTCTTTGATTGTAAATGCCACTTGTGGATGTTTTTGTGCATATGCTAATATGTATGTCCAAGGAGTTAATTAGGTATGAAAGTTATCTTCAAATCACTCGATATATTTATGTATTTCTTAATTTATTCATGTATTTCTATCAACTTTTGATTTATATATATATATTAAATATGTGTGACAGCATAAAGGATCAGCTAGAAAAATTTTCACTTGGTTGGTGTTTATGTGACATATTTTGCTCATATTTTAATGACACATATTCTTAATTATATTTAGTTCTTTTGTAAACAGCATGTAGTTGGATTTTCCTTACTCTATTCTGTTAATGTAAATTTAGTAAATCTAGAATTCTGTGTATTTACCATTATTTTAAATGGTATTGCATTTAGACCTTTCTGTATACTCAAATTTTGAACTTATTTGTACTGTTTCTTATGTTTCCTTTCTTTTCTTGTCTTCTTTTCAATTGAGCGGTTTTTCTCATTTTGTTTTCTCACATTCATTGCCTCGAATCATATACATTCTGTTTATATTCTGCAGTTGTTATGACCATGATGTCAACACGCATACTTAAACTGGATCCGTCAGGATTCAGTGACTGAAACCTAAACCATCCAAAGAATATTAAGGAGCAAAAGACATCTAATGTAAGAACTCAGTGGTTATAAAATTATTGAAAGCATTGGAGGAATATTCTCCAGAGGCTGTCACCAGAAATCTTGTGAAAATAATTCATACCATTGTGTAGTTGCTCTCCAACAATGAGAATGTCATTGTATAACATGTCACCACCACCACGACTGCAATTACCCCTGGACATGTATGAATATGGAATAAGTGAATCCATCCAATGGCCTGCAGACATAGAAAAAAGCAACAGAAAATTGAGAGTTCTGTCATCTCAAACTTTAGTCGCTGCTTCTTAGAGATAAAACACAATTTAGTATCAAGGATGCCAATTGCAAAGAACCCAAGATAGGAAGTTTTCAGATTTTCATCCTGTATGTGACGGGGAGTTCACTAGATGCAAGATGGACAGGGGACAGAGTACCAATCAATCGTAGCCACTCTAACCAATTAAACTATTCAGGAACTCAAATCTTAAAAAAAATACAGCAATAACATCATCCTGCGTAATATAATTTAAACCTTGCTATTCCAAAAGAAAACATGCTTAATGTCTCTCTCAAAAAAAAAAAAGAAAAAGAGAGAGAGAGACTAAATTATCCTCAGTCACTCTGTCTTGTTGAACTTCAGTCACATTCTAAACTTGAAATATTGATGGGTTCTCGGCCTCATGGGGACTTAGTGTTCCATGACACCACTTTCTTCCTGGACCCAATGATATGCCAAAAATAGATTCTCAACTTTTCTCCTTTGCCAAAGAGGTCGGAGCTTTATTTGAACATCTTTTGTCTCTCATTGAGGTTCTCCTCAGAGCTAATGTCTGAGATTTTTCTAGGAATGTAATAGTACCTAGATATTCCTTACAGGAAAGTGTTGTACAAGACATTGAGGCAGGAAACAGTGACTTCTTTCTATCATGCAAGGTTAACCACTGATGACATTTGCATTAGTACGAATTGCTTAATATGTCAGAAAGTCACTTTTTTGAATTAGAGATTTTTTGGTTTGTTTTTTTATTCTTCATTTCATTTGTACTGAAATAAATTTGTTTTAAATATTAGAGAATAGAGTTAGTGAAATCAACACTTTCACTGAATACTGATCTCTACCGTGAAGACGGTGGCCATTTGCCACTTCAGTTCCGTGAGTCTAGTGACCATGTGACTCACTCTGGCCCCTGAGACATACCTATTTTTCAGTGAGAGCTTTTTAGAAAGTGTGTCTTTCTTTTGCTTGTCCTCCAAAAACAAGGCAGACATAGATGGCACTGCCCTCTTTTCTCTGTCATTCTGTCTTGAAAATGAATGTATATTTTGCAGCAGAAAAGTTGTCTTGTGAACAAAAGTAACAAGCGTGCAGAATAAAGCCGTCTATTCCTAAAAGCTTTGTATGGGACAATGCCCTGCGAGACCCAGTCTGGCATCTTTGATAGGCTGAATTTATGCAAATTATGTTAACTCCTAGATTTTATGTTATGTGAGGAAAAAGAATACTTGTTTTTTTAAGCTATTGCAAGTTAGATTTTCTGTTACTTAAATCGGAACACATTGTTAGCTGAACCAAAGCCTAAATAAATTCGCTTATTAGATCTGCATATGTAAATGTTTATTTCTATCTTTTAAAAGCTTCTCAATAAAAGTCAAGTGTGAATTTGTGTTTAGAATCAACATCCACTTTCTCTCAATCAACTATGAATATGTTTATGTTAGTATTCCTCCCTTCTATTATGGATTGCCAGATATTGATATAGGATACATCTACATGTAAGTTTCAAGAACTCTTCTGGAATGTATTTGTCATTGATTGGCGTTACATTATTAGTTTGTTCGTAAGTTATACATTTATTATATATTTCCTTATTTTTATCTGTTGGATTTAGTAAAGTGTGTTAATTTATATACGACAAATTAAAAAAAGCTTTTAAAATAAGAAAACTTTTTTCATAATATTAAAGTATATTTGGACATCTTATTGGTTGAATGTATTTCCTAGAGGTATGTTGTACCCCTAGTACCTCAGAATGTGATCTTATTGTAAACGTAATTAGTTAAGATGAGGTTAGGCTGGGACAGGGTGGGCCCTTGATTCGGTCTGAGTGGCGTCTTTATAAGAAGAAAAGAAACACTGAGAGGAAAATGCATGTGAAAACAAGGAAACACACAAAGAGAAGACAGCCATGGGGGCAGTAAGAGTTATGCTGTCATAACCAAGGAACATCTCAGGCTACCGGAAAGTAGGAGAGGAAAGGAGGGATATTCCTCTAGAAGCATTAGAGGGAACATGGCCCTGCCAACACATTGATTCAGACTTCCAGCCTCCCTAACTACAAAATAATGCATTTCTGTTGTTTTAAGGCATCCATTTTGTAGCATTTTGTTACAGCAGCCGTAGGAAACTAGCCCAGAAACCTTAGAAGGGAGAGAGTATATTTTGCCTGTAGGAGAGACGTGAATCATTGGGAACCGGGGAGGTGACTGTGGTAAGTAGCCACTAACATGGCCCCCAGTGATCCTAACCTCCTAATATACACAGTTCCCACCATGTGATTTAGCAACTTGCTTCTAACAAAAATACTGTACAGATGATAGGATGTCACTTCTGAGGTTCGATTTTAAAGGACTTCACCTTCAATCTCGGATTTTTCCCCCTCTCTCTTGTTCTCTCAGGTTTCTTGCCCTAGGAGAATCAGGCTGCCCTTACCTGAGGCAGCCCTGGGGAGGGAGAGGCACTGAGAGACGTGCTGCGGGCGATAAAGCCAGTCCCTAGCCGTGTGAGAGGATTTGGAAGTGGATCCACCCATGCGGAACCCCAGATGAATCCTCAGTACTGGACAGTAGTTTGACTACAAACTTTTGAAAAATCTTCAACCAGAGTTACACAACTAATCCACACCCAGGTTCTTGAGCACAGACCCTGGGAGTTACAAAAACTTTTGTTGTTTCAAACCACTAGATTTGGAGCTAATTTGTTAGATTGCAATAGAAAACTAACACGGTCAGTGACTAGAAGCTAAGCTGAAAGATGATTTCTGTTGTACACCAAAAGCAGGCAGTTGTGCTTGGCACTTCTTCGCTCCATTCATGAGGGAGAGATTTCTAGACTAACGTTATAAGCATGAATGAGCGCATGACAGTGGACACTAGAAACATGAGATAACAACAGTTTAAGAGTCGCATGCACAGCTGGGTAGAAGATATTGCGTGCCATGCAGGTCCCACAGGAATTGTACTTGGGAACGGAGTGAACAGGGGCTGTGGAGGGCAGGCTTTGCAGTACTAGAGGAAGAACGCTCCCTGGTTCCTGCAGGAAGATGTGATTGGCTTGTGTGAATAAGTCCACAGACTGGCAGGGAAATCTACTCAGGGATAAGCAGGAACGGTGTCCGGCCCCGTGCATTGACGGGGTTGTTTGGGACCTTATCCATTGGAGCAGAATAGGGAAGAGAACTCGTTTAAGTTAAAACAATTGAGTCCCTCCCAGTTTTACTAGATATCAAAGCAGCACATAACATTAAAAATGTAACTTCAGGATTGAACACCATAAGGACCAACTATGTAATTTACAGGGTCGAGAACAAATATAAATTGTGGAGTTACTTCTCTAAAACCCATAAAAAATAGTGTCATTAAAAGTATGCATGAATCTTTGTCTTTCTTCTATGGCCTCGCTATCTTGACGTATAGTGTTTTATGTTTGCTATTTAATGTTGTTCTGAGTGAATAAAGATTCACATTTTAAACTACTAGGATGAATTTGTATTGCTCCTGGTTCATCTAAAATCATGCCGGTTTTAAATGCAAATATCAGAGCATTTAACTTTTATGCAGAACCAGCAAAATTAAACAATTGATATCTTGTGTCTGATCTTGAAGGGTGCACCCGGCAGGACAGAAGAGAAAAATCACAGGTCAGAATCCAGAGCGTTGGAAGGAGAACAAAGGATCCCTCCAGGCAAGAAGTTGACTGAAAGATTCAGGTAGAAAGGTAATTTCAAGGCCAGTGCAAACCCTCACAAACGCATTAGTCCTTCCAGCCACCAAAATGATGTTCCTCACCCCAGCTAGGGGAGGGGTGTGAGGAATGTGAGCCAGGAGTTTTCTCACGAGCCCATTGTCGCTACCCATGGTGGATGGATGGCTCCTAAGGATTTGAACCTCTGCACCGGGGCACACTAGTTATTTGAGTGGGGGTGGGTGAGAGGCTCATGGCATTCAAGAAGCTACCTCTGGATGGTTGCCCACCAGATGCAGGGTGGTGCTTCCAGCCTATGTGGAGAGAACACCAGTCCTTGCAGTGAGATGCTGTGTAATGCTGGTACCTAACTCAGCCCTCCCCACACTCGTATCCAGGACTCTGTCAGGGGTGGAGAGCAGCAGCTGTCATTGTGTGTGTAAAGAACGAGAGAGAAGGCCAAGCAGGGTGCGGGCCCCAGGGAATGGGAGTCGGGCTGCGGCGAAGGTACTCTGGAGTCATGGCAGAGAGACGGCCTGTCAGCCAAGTGTCCACATTTCCAGTTCATGTTCCATTGTCCCATCTGGCTCCCTCCTGACTTCACTTAACAAACACAAATTCACATTTCAAGATGTCAAGGGCAGAGCATTAAAGCTCAAGCATGGGGCCCTAGGAAACGGAACTGGGAGCAGGGATGGAGTTAGCCCTGACCAAATGTCAACACGAAGGATCTGAGTCACAGGAATGCACAGCGCAGGTGAAGGACAAGGAGCAATCGGGTTGTCAAGCAGGTAAGGTGACGGCTCTGGGAAAATCAAGTATGAGAGTGGGAGGTGCAGTTAGGTAATTGGCCAAAGATTAATTCCTTTATATGTTTTGATCCTGCTGATGCCGGACTTGGTATATTGAACCAGCAAGTCATCAAAGACCACTTCCGGTAGGAGGAGGGAGACTCTGCATGTGAAAATCTAAACTGGTTGTTCATTGTGGGCTAGGTTCATTGTAACTGTATGTGCAAATATACATGAGGCCAACCAGTGGGGACCTCTCAGCCTCTGTAAAGGCCTGTGGAGAGCCAGGGTCGCCTCACAGCACCATTTTTCAGGTTGAGTGTCTATTGGATTTTTACATATATGTAACAAATCAATCAAAAGACAAAAACATTGAAAACTCAGGGCAGTGTTCTTTTAGGATGTGGTAAGGGTTTGATTACAATCTGCCTATGTTCTTTTTTTCTTTTCCAATTTTTAAGTCTGTATAACGAGTACAATTGGTTTCATCACATTTAAAACAGCTGTGTCATCTGTGATCTTTTCACTTCAGACTACACTAAGCCAAAATTTCTTTTCTAATAAAATAATTATTAATATTATTATTACCACAGCATCATTGTATTTATATTGCAAGGCACAGAGAAAGCTTCAGGATGTTAAAAGACACAAAAAAAGATTCCCATTCCCACCAACAGTGTAGGAGGGTTCCTTTTTCTCCACTTGTTATTATTTGTCTTGCTGATGATAGCCAGTCTAAAAAGACTCATATTTTAAAAAGGAAAAGGGAAGTATTCCAGGAGCCTGTCCACATTTACTGTGCTGCTCTCATGATGGGTGGCTTTGAGTGTGGGTGGAGGGGCAGGGTCACCACTCCCACCTGTCACTGGGCCTCCTGCTCTTCACAGAGCATGGGAGGGGCTGTACTTGGTCTTTCCTTCCTGGAGACCTGGAGTCCCCCTCTTTCTTCTTCATCAGTCTGACTGAGCAGGGGACCAGTCACCTGAAGCCGGCCTGGCTAAATATCCAGGTTCAGTTCACTCCTGTCAGACATTTATAGACAGTCCAGGCCAGAGACCTCACCCTCAGCCGAGAGCAGCACACAGGCCTCAGTGCCCCGTGAACCTGACCCCTGGGGAAATCAGGACCCATGGGCACTTCTCCAGGGTGTGCGGATCCTCCTGGGTCCCACACACCCTCACCAGGTTCCCTCCTCCGTCTCTGTGACTCCCCAGCAGTCCAGCAGCCATGTTCTCCTTGCATAGCTGGCATCAATACCTGTGCAGGCCCAGACCTGGGGCCTCGGCCTGAGTCTCAGAGGGGTGGAGTTGGCACAACGTCAGGGGATTCCATGAGGCCAAGGAACAGGAGACTCCTTCCTGTTTCTCTTCTCCCAGCCCAGCACATATAGTGGTGGTTAATTCATCCCTGAATGTATAGATTTAGGTCTATGTTTTATGTTTACATCTAGAGACTTTTACATGAATGTATTTATTTACTACGATTTCCTTTCAAATATTTTATATAAATAAAACACATCCATAGAAAAGCATACCAAACCTGTTAGAACTTAATGAATTATTACACCCGGTCACTTCAGTGACCCTAAGCAAGTCACGCCATCTCTCCCATCAGCCTCACTTAGTGTTCCTTCAAAAAAGTAACCTCAAATTTAATACTTACCACATGTCCTTATGCCATTATCTTTCTAGGAATTTTATTTTCTGACGTTTTTCATTCTCCTGGAAGGGGGTTCCTGCGAACAATAATATTATCTGGGGTCGTTCATGCAGGCGTGGCCGTCAGTGCCTTCCATACCCATGAGCTCCTCTAACTGAGTACAAGATCGTGGCTCACTGTTCTTCACTAACTATAACGTTCCATTGTCTTCTTGTACCAATTAGTACAAGATGGTGGATGAGATTCTAATTTTATTTCCCTTACAGTTCACTGGCTTTTTCCCCGCTAGATGACCAACAAGCATTTCTGTCTTGAAAGCCCAATAATTGCAGGGGCATATGCCCCGTCATCAGCAAGTCCAAGTCTTCGTTTCCTCCTCCGGTTTCTGTCTGTGGGTGCGCATATACACAGGCACACGTTGTTTTCAAGCAGAGACAATCAAAATTCTTCCTTTAGAACAACACCATATTACTTTCTTCCCACCTCTGCTCATTTGGGTAATCCTTAGAGAAACTATGGCACCGTGTATGTTAATGCAGGTTTTATACCTCATTAGTGACCCGTTGCCACCCATTTTATTTTTTATTTCTAGAAATTAGCCCTGAATCAGCAATGATTTGGACTACAGCCTTTCACACCGTGAAGGGTATCCACTTTGTTTGAAATATGCAATACTTTCATCATTATCCTAAAATTGTCTCTTGTTCCAAATTTGGGGGTCTGATACATACCTTGCTGTAGCAAGTGTGCATGGCCACATTGTAAGATTGTGATTAGGTGTTGCATTAAGAGACAAAACACAACTTGACCTCTAGAGTTTTGAGTTAGGTAAAATTCATTTGGAAAGGCATCAATTATATATATTCACCCAACCCACTGGTAAAATATAGTGATTCGTTTTTCTGAATTACTCTGTGAATAGCCACTCTTGAAAACGCAGAATGTCAGGAAACTGTTCAGAGAATTGGCAGAGATGGAGACATGAATAAGTATATAGATTTAGTTGCATGCAGAGAAAAATAAGGAATATGCATAAAGAATGAGGCAAGGATTTATATAATTTCATAGTTATATGCTTAGACAGAAAGATGACTTTAAAACTGAGTTTCTATCACTTCTGCTTTTTATGTGGAACTGATTTCAAGCTGTTCTTTCTAGAAAGTCTGGAGTCTCAGGAATAGTGAAAATGGTTGAGAGTCATATATCAAACATGAATGGAATTAATTGTGATTATCAACATGTTGGCCTTGTTCGTGTTCACCCTGTAATTTCCACTATCAAATATTTTAGGTGGGCAGGTCATTTTTCTCGTGTAACCTATTTCCATGACATGCATAATAATGAGGGGATTCAGTGTTTGAAACCAAACATGCACTCTTAAATGCCACATGTGTTCATGTCAACACACACTAGTCTAGAAAGCAGAAGTTGGGCCCCTGTGCTAGTGTAGACAGTGGTCTCCCTGAAAGTTCTATGAGGACGGGTCACCATGGTAACATGATGATGCCCAACTGCCTTCCCTTCCAACTGTCACTCTGTGTACTGAGAGGAAAGAGGTGAGACCTTCTTAGGCTCTCACACCTCAGATCCTAGCGATGGGAAATCTCAACTGCTGTGGAGGTACGTTCCCACTGATCGCCTGAATGCTGCTCCTTCAGCAGGCTGCTCACCTTTGACTGCAAATATTTTCCTCATTTTTTTAAGTCCTTTCCACCATTCCCAATTTGTCTGTGGAGTGATAAATTCATCTGTAGTTTACTTGTATCACTTAATTTGCATTTCTGATTCTTCCAACCAGAGGGCTGACATTTATTTTCCTAAACTTAGAAAAGTGGAGCATTTCCTAGTGCCAGTTTTGCACTCGTTCTTCAAGGGAATAGATCAAGCGCAGGCACAGACATGCCCCTTTCACTGGGTCGGGGTCAGGGCAACTCCTCTGACTGTAGTTGTAAAATCCAACACCTGACATCAGCAGTCTTAGTCCAGAGGTTTTAAGAATAGAAGGACACAACATGGTGGGAATCCATGGGTTGAAGTGCACAGGGGACGTGTCTGTGTGGGTTCTTCCTGGGAGTTCAGTGCGACATGCCCTTGCCTCGAGTGGGTGCAAAGAACTAGGATTACGAGGGTCTGGGTAGTTCTCAGGGAGGGTCACTGGCTATGACTAAGTAAGAGTCCCTCTCAGAGGAACGGGACTCTGCCCCCTGCTTCTTCCGGGTCGGGTGGGATGAGGCGGTTGTAGAGGCTGTGATGTAGTGAGGGGGTCCCTGGGCGGGAAGGGGACACTCAGAGCTGGTGCTGCCTCTTCTCGCTCTAAGTCAGGCCCGAGTTCAGGCTGCGCAGACGAGTGCTCACATCAGTAGTCTGCACACAGTGGAGGTCTGAGCCGTAATTAATTGAACTACCTACCAAAGCACCAGCACAGACGGCTACTTTTCTGGGTCATGTGCATGAACTGCTCATCCAGAGTAGGTCACTTAAAGGGAAGCTAGTTTTTGGCCAAGTGGTCACATGGCCGTCGACCCAGAATGTTCTGAGCTGGCTTGGGAGGCGCACAGACCTCTGGCCCCTCAGCGTGGTCACTGATCATGGGGAAAGCTTCGTGTGGAACACTGATAGTGTGAAGACACTGAGGAAGGATGGCCCAACGTGCGGACTTTCCCTGGTCCTTCAGAGGGGCTTTGTTTCAGGGAAACTGCTGTATCTGTGTCAGGGCTCAAATGGGGAAGGCAGGGCTGTGTGATGAATGTGGACTGTGCGTAGTTCTGTCACCTCGTCCAGGACATCAGCTGCCTCCCACTGAAACTTTAGGCAGGAGGAAGGGAGGGTTGGTGTGGTTCAGGGGTCCAGGATCTCAGGTGACTCAGGGGGTGTGATTTCCGTGCTCTGGACACCAACCACTACTTCCAGATCCCACACACAGCAGTGTTGCGAGTCTGGGTGACCCACTGAATCTCTAAATGCTTGTGCCGTTTGCCGTAAAATATGGGTCAAAGCCCTGCTTTGCCTCTCCTGACGTAGGGCAGCTGTTGTCATCACAGGAGATGATAATGGATACTGTCTGTGAGCTATGAAGCATCACGCCCTTGTAAAGGAAGAGAAGTCACCTCCCTCCCTCCCTTGCTGTGGAGCCATCCATATCCCCAGTCTTGCTGGCATTCAATGAGTACACACTCTGAGTACTTACATTCCACCAGCTATTTGTTTTTCTGGAGGATTTGCCAGTATTGTGTTTAGCCTCATTACAGAATACCAATAAGGAGGTCGTCCTCACATTCCCGCATCTCAGAACAGACCCTGATGGCCAGAGGGGTCTCCGTAACTTTCCTTGAGTGGTGCGGCTTCTAAATGGGATTGGAGCCCAAGCTACAAGACTGTTCACTGGGCTTTGCTGTGTGTCTAGAATGTCTCATCTAAACAAAGGTGTTTGCCAACATAATCTACCTGTTGGTAATATGAGGCGTACCCCAAACTGCACAATGTTCCTAGGTCCAACTTTGCTTCAGGAGGGCCATCTGGGCAGCTGGTGACTAAGACACCAATAGTTGGAAGTGTGAGTAAATTATTTCTAATGTCCCTATCGTCTGTGGCCAGAAAGAAGTCAGTGATTCTCTCTCTTGTCATGCATTTCCCAGGATGTTGCGGCCAGGATGAGGACAGGCGTCCCCTGAAGAGGAGAATATCAGGTGCCTTCAGGAGGATGAGGTCCGGGAGACGAAACATCCGTCCAGCCCGAAGGGTCCATGCCTTAGAGGACCCAGAGGAAGGTACTGTAGAAATATGCTTATTAAGTGAATTCAAGAGGAATTATTCAGTGTCCCATTTTTTATGAGGAAACTATACAGATGTTAATTCGCATTATTTTTTCTGTGCGCAAATTGAGATGCTGTGATTTAATCAGTACGTTTGTAACTCTAAAAGTATAGATGCATTGACAACTCAAAATTTGATGTACTGGGCAGGACTCCGTTCTATTGCAGGTGGCCCCTAGTGTAGCTCCACACCACAACCAGTTCTGGAGGAATGTGAGTTAAGAGTTGCCTCCAGTTAGTGTCGGGGACAAATCACTGTGACTTTCTGATAGATATCTAACAGTTCACTTGCCAGACTCTTGCTAAGAATACACAATGCCATTTTCATGTCGGAAATCTACCTCCCATTACTCATGCCATCTATGATTATCGCATGTAGGCAAGAAACATTGTACATTGAAAAAGAACCAAGAGGTCATCATCAGGACGCAGCACCTGGGTGGCACTGAATCCCCTTCCTGTGAGGACGAGAGAGGTTGTGCATTGCAAGGCAGGGAAAGAGAAAATCATTGAAGTGACAAGGCATGGCCACTCGTATCCCTCTAGAACACTCGGGGAGAAAATTGGTCATGGTTTCTTTGGAAGGGCTTTGGGAAAAATCAAGTCAATGGATGAATTTTAAGGATACGTACACATATATATATATATGTTGAGACAAATTAAGTTTGAGTGTTGTTTGTAGCAGGACTACTCTGATTAAGACGTATTTTAGGAAAATTTGATTATCATTTAGGTTTCAGTCTTTTGCCTACAAGCCGAAAAGAATGAGACAGCTTGAATATAAAATGTCACTTGTTTACCCCTGGAACTTCCTACTAGGGAAAAGTTTATCCTAGCAGTCTCCTTCAATCTCCATGTGCTGAAGGGAACCCTGATGTAGGATGACATGTTAACACGATTATCACCAACAGCTGGGCCTCAAGACTTAATCAAGAGCCACCGAGTGGGATAGATGTGTTAGTAAGCTCTGAGAGCTTTTCCAGGACATAACGATGACAACAATTCAGAGTAGCAGAGGGAGACACAGGCAAGGCACCCAGGTCATGTGGTGCTCAGGTGGAGGTTTCAAGGTCAGGAGAAGGAGTATGACATGTATCCCTGAGTCCAGCCTTGCCCACACTTGAGATGCTCTTTTGCTGTTTCTTGGATGGGGATTCGATAGGACACTATCATGTTGCTGGAGCAAACACTGTATCAACATCTTCTTTACAACCCGGAGAGTGGAGCTCCCTCCTGTTCTGTGGTCTTCATTATCTGCCTGTGGCACAACCAGACCCTTTGTACTTTACTGACTCCTTCCTTCACGACTTTCTGTTTTGATTGCTTCTTTCATTCTATGTGATTCCTTCTACCTCACTTTCCCTATCCCACTCTCTCACTCTCACTCTTTTTATTCTTTCTTTAGTTTGTTTCCTTTTTGTCCTTTTTCACTTATTTTTTTTAATGTGCTTTACATACTCAACATGAAGTCCAACCTCTGAACGTTCCGAAGTATATAGTACAGTAGAGTTCCCTATATGTACATAGTTGTACAGGCCATCTCTACATGTTCTTCATCTCTCATTGCCGAAACTGTACACCCATTCACAGTAACTCCATATACCCACCCCACTCTCGGCAAGGGCATTGTACTTTCTGTTTCTATGAGTTGGACTAGTTTACATACTCATTTCAATGGAATCATAAAGTATTTCACTTTGTTTATTTCTGAGAATGGCTTGTCTCACATAGAATAGGTTGATTCAAGATGCTTCCAATGGCAGGATTCCCTTCTTTTTCAAGGTGAATTACATTGCATTAAATGTATTTTCGTTATGCTTTCCTCTGTCCATTGACAGTAGGGCTTGTTCTTGATATGGGTTTTTATGAGCAAAGCAGCAGTGATCAGGGCCATGCAGTTACCTCCTGGAGATCCTGATTTCAATTGCTTGGGATGGATAAACAGAAGTGCGATTAGTGCATCTATTTGCAATATTTTGAGGAACTTCAATACTGTTTCCACAGTGGGTTCACATTTAATATTCCCATTTGACTTTCATAGTGGGAAGGCATGGGTTGAGGTACACAGGGTCCCTGTGTCTCCGGGTGCCTTCTGGCCTGGAGAGTGGTAGCCGCGACCCAGTCGATGAGTGGGTGGGATGAACATGGATGAAAGATTAGGAGGGTCTGGGGTCAGGTCACAAGCTGTGACTAATGAAGTGTCTCTCTCAGAGGACATGGGGAATTGTTTCTTGCCTCTTAGCTCTGGAGGGATGAAGGGGCAGTTGGATCCTGTGTTGAGGTGAGGGAAGTCTTCGGCAGGGATGTGGACACTCAGAACCCATGCAGTCACTGCACGTGCAGAAGGGTGCTCACATCAGTCGTCAGCAGACAGTGGAGGTTTGGCCTTAATACATTGAATTATGAATTACCAATGCACCAGGGCAGAAGGCCGCTTTCCCGGGTCAGGTACATGAATTGCTCATCAGAGTAGGTGAATGAAACGGAAGCTATTTTTGGCAAAGCCGTCATATGGGAGTTGGTTCTCATATGGCAGAATGTTCTTTATTGGCGTGGGAGGCCCTCAGACTGCTCGTCACTCAGGGTGGTTTTCTGGTGAGGGGACACAGGGTGAGAAATAGCTGAGTGTGTGACGTCATTAGGGGCAGAGAGCCACCATTGTGTTCTCCCCTTGACTTTCAGAGGGTCTTGGTGTGGAGAAAATTGTTGTATTTGGGTCATGGACTGAAACGTGGAAGGCGGGGCTGTGTTGTGGATTTGGACTCCTCATGGCTGCACCACCTGCTCCCGGGCATCATCTCTCCCTTGCAGAAACCTTGGGGCATGGAGACTTGAAGGTTGATGTTGTTCAGGGGTCCCAGGCATGATCTCAGTTGTCTCAGGGTCTCTGATCACTATGCCCAGGACATCAACCAAATAGTGGTACCCGATCTATCACATAGCAGTGTTGTGAGTCAGGGACAGTTGCTTACTCACGCGAGGTTTCTACGCCCTCCAGTGTAAAATATGGGTCACGACCCTAACTTGCCTCCCTTGAGGTGGCGCTGGTGTGGGCATCGCAAGAGATGATAACAGATACTCTCCATGAGCTGTAAAGCATCACACCCAGATAGAGGGTGAAAAGTCACCTCCCATGTGCCCTTTCAGTGGAGCCATCCAAGTATCCTATCTGAACTTAACCTCTACAAGTGTCTAGCTCATTTTTGCAGCCATTCAATGATTGGAAAGTCAGAGCAATTACACAACACCAGTCTTTTATTTGCCTGGAGGCTTCACCGGTATTTAATTTTGTTTAGACTCATCACATAATACTAACAAGGAGGTCCTCTTCACATTTTCTCACTTCAAAATGGGGCACTGAGTCCAAGTGCGGTCTCCATATCTTTCAGATACGTGCAACTTCTGTAAACGATTGGAACTCAGTGTACTAGGCGTAGTCTCTGTGTTTTGTTACGTTTCTATAATGCCTCAGCTCATTCAAGATTTTTCCTACAAAACCTGTGTGTTGGGGATTTGGTTGCTCAGCAAACTACAAGATATATCTAGGTCCATCTTTAAGTCTACTGGGTCACATGCTCAGCTAGCTGGTGAATGAAGGGAACAATAGTTGGAAGTGTGAATAAATTATTCCTAATGTACCTATGGTCTCCTGCCACTAAGATGTCACAGGGTCGATCTATTGTTGTGTATTTCTCAGGAAGTAGCAGCGATGATGAGGGAACCTGTCTTCCCATAAACAGAACCCACTCATCAGTTTCCAGCCAGAGATGGGAAAGAAGAGTGCGTGAGCGGCCACGCCTCAAGTACTACCCTGACAGGGACCCTGCAGAAGGTATTGCGGATCTATGCTCATTAGGTTAATTCAGAATTAAGAATTTTGTGTCCCAGTTTTAACAGAAAACTATAAAAATGCTAAGCCACGTTCTTCTTTTATGCCTACAAATTTAAGTATCTTCACGAAATTAGTACTGCTGTAACTATGAAGTCAAGATGCATTGACAACTCAAAATATCGTTCACGTTGAATAGTAAACAATGTCCTGAGCTAATGCTCACATTAGCTGAGTGTTTACCTTTTGCTGAATAGATCCCTCCGGAATACAATGTCTCCAGATTTGGAAACATGGATACACCTTGTTGAGAACAGGTTGGGATTAACAAAGAAGTTGACAAGACGATACACAACGTTCCCACAGCCCACCAAGCCAGTGCCCCGTATTCATAATACCTCACCTTCCTGTGATACGTTTGTTACAGTCATTGCAATGACACCAATGTTTTATTGATTAAATGTGCACAGTTCAGGTTAAGGTTTACGTCTGCTGCGGGGATATTCTATATGTTGGGCGAAGATCATAAGATTAGGTGTCACTGTGGGAGGATCCCAGGATATCAGCACACGGATGTCATAGCGACATGCTTCACAACAGCCAACAGTTGCAAACTTTTCCAAAGTCCATCAAGTGATGAGTGGATAAATACAGTCTGATATATATACCCAGAGTGGACTGTCGTTCAGTCGTGAACGGGAATTGAACTTTGAAATATGCTGCAACATGAAAGGACATTTAAAAAATATTGTGCTTAGTAACACCAGGCAGACACAGAAAGACAAATAATGTGTGATTCCACTTACATGAGGTCCCTGCAACAGGCAGATTCACAGTTGAGAGACAAGTAGAGATAACAATGGTTGGAAGGAGGGAGAAAGTAGAGTGATTTGTTAAAGGGAACTGAGGTGGATATGATGAAAAAGATTGGATCTAGATAGTAGTGACGAGTCCGTAGCGTTGTACATATAATCCATGCTCCAGACCTATATAGTCACAAATTATGAAAAGCAGCGTAAATAGCATTTCTTTCTCATCACTGTCAAAAAGTTAAGAAAATCCAATAATAGAGATGATGAAGAGAGGACAGCATATATGAATTCATGGAAAACTGAAATGGTCTTGTAACATTTCAGGAAAAAGGATGACTGTGTTGTGTTTTAAAATGCGCAGAAAAATTCATGAAAATCTCACACTGAAACACAACATGCATTTATTTGTCTACCGGTTTTAAGAGTATTTCAAATTAATTACATTCTATTTAGCTAGACACCAAAGGCCCCATGTCTCACTTCTTTCCTCGCCTCTCCTTGGACTTGCTTCTTCCGCCAAGGAGTTCAGCACGGCACATGTTCAGCTCATAGATATGAAAAACCCATAGCCACACAGTCTCTCTCACGTCCACATCAAGCTCATCTCCCTGAGTAGGTTTGTGTAGTATAACCGATGACTCATTTACTCTGTGTTCTTGTAGTTCTCCCCGACATCCCAGAGGAAGATGAACTTCCTGATGATTGCAATGAGGACATCAAACCTATCACAGTAAGCTTGTTTTCCACCCTCTGAGACAGAAATCCCCTTTAATACACTCAGTCAAACGAAGATTCAAAATGTTAGCAAGTCCATTCCCAATAATACAGACAAATCTTCTGGCTGAGGAGAATGTTGAGTGTGAATTTGTTACCAACTGATACTTGTTTTGAATATGCACTCAACGATGGCAGCATTAGTAACAGAATATATGGGAGTGATCTTTTTCCTATGTAGCATTTTTGTTTGTTTGTTTGTTTGCTTTGGAATACAACTGTGTAACTGGCAACCCAATATGCCTGTGTGAGATACTTCCTGTAGCAAAAGTTCATGGCTTTTGACCTGAGTACTTTAGCTTGATTTCTTGTTTTGAGTTCCCTTGAGCCACCAGTGTTCCCATTGGTTTTCTATTGTCATTAAGGAAACCAAAGACCTGTGCAAACACAACCCACATGATCTGATCCTTGTCATATTTTCTATCATTTCAGGACACTCCAGTGGACACTGTCGGTGGTACGTATTCTAGAATTCCTCATTTGGTGACAAAAAGTAGAGAACATGACAAAATAGGGGCTTTCTTGCTGGCTTTCAAATGCAGAGACACTGTAATGTCAGCTTTTTGGTGGCCATGAGAAATGGGGATATGATGATAGAAACTGGCCTCTAGGTACTGAAGTGTTTCCTTCTGACTAATACAGTGTAACGCGGGTTGGGCAGTAGTCCACTGTCCTTTTGATTCTTATTTCCTTGGTGCTTTGTGCTGTCGAGCATGTTTTCAAAGGTCTGTTGGTCACTTATATGTCTTCTGTGTATAAATTTCTTTTTTTTTTCAGTGTTTTCCCCTTCTTCAATCGGGTCTTTTCCTTTTTTTCTTTATAATGAAGTTTTGGCGTGTCATACATATTTGGATATTAGCTCTTTTTCATAGATGAGGTTTCCAAGCGTTTTCTCCTATTCTGTGGGTGCTTTTCCATTGTGTTGATTGCTGAAGAGATTTCCCTTCTTCCATGGAGTGATATTGGCACCGTTCTTGAAAATCATTTGGTCATATATGTGTGTTTGAGAATTTTGTCTTCTGTTCCACAGAACAATGTGTCTGCCTTTATACCAGCAGCATACTGTTTTCTGTAGATTCCTGTAGCATTGCCATGTGTTTTGAAGCCAGAAAGTATGGAGCTTCTATCTTTGTTCTTCCTTCTCAAGATGCTTTTGGCTACAGGGATTCTTTGTAGTTCCATAACCATTTTTTGATTTGTTTTTTCTGTCTCTGTAGAAATGGCATTGAGCTTTTCATAGGAGTTGCACTGACTCGCAGATCCCTTTGAGTTGTATGGGAATGGTAACGATGCTAAGCCTTCCAAGCCAGGAACACAGCGCATCATTCAAATTTTGTGTCCTTTTTAACTGTTGCAGCAATTCTGTGTAGTTTTCACAGTACAAGTCATTCACCCTCTTAGGGGTCTTTGCCACTAACTTCCTACAGCTCTAATGCAGTGTTCAGGTGGATGAAGAGGGGATTCCTGAGGACAGCAAAGTGGCCCCTACTCAGACCATTACTCTGATTCCACCTAGCAGAGGGGTACCAGCCCTGCTGGTCTTCTCAGCTTGCAGTCGGGCCCCCTGCTGCGAATCCTTTAATAGCTGGTGGTCACCTTACTGTTTGAGTGTCCCCAGAGTCTGCAGAAGCACCTGGCACATTCACATGAGTCCTTGAATTCCTATGAGTGAATGATCAGTTCAGATCTGTGAACAACTCTGCAGGAACAATCTGGGGAGGGGAGAAGACACCTTCCACATCTTTCAGTTCTTGCTTTGGCCAATCCGTTTGGGGAGCCAGTGGCCAGCGGTGCCACTTTCAATTTATTTCACTTGATCATTTATTAACTTAATGAATTAAAAGAAGATAAATATCGAGTTGTGCAGTCACAGGAGCCACACTCAAGTTTGTATATAACAGCTGCAATTGCAGGTTGATGAGTTTGGAGGGGAGAGCAATTGTGGGCCAGTGGGACCAAGAAGGTGATTCCTTCCACGTATCACTGATTGGAAGGTTGGCATCTCTGACCAATGCCTCGTTGAAGGGCTCTGACCTCACAGAGTCCCAGGATGGTCTGAGAACCTGCAGGGAAGATGAGGGTGATGCTCTGTGTCTTCTCATATCCTCAATTGGAGGAGGCCGAATGGGGGAGACAGACACTCTTTCTAATAAATGTATTGCTCATCTTTCTGTTTGCAAAGACTGGCCGGTGGAGAACTTCTCGGACTCTAGCAGTGAGGAAGAAGACTCTACGCATTACTACAAAGACTCGGGTTGGATCTAATGGGAGAGGGTCCCTGCGAGTGGTTAGGTGGTACTTGATGCTTGAAGACTGACGAAGGCACATATGGAATCAGAGACGAAAAGGAAATGTGTGGAAGTCTGATTTGTTCCTTTGCTATATGAATGATGTCTTAGAAAAAGGAATTGTGTCCGTGGGCTCTGAGTGTGCTGCGGCTGACATCAACATTTTCTGCTTTGCTATGTAAAAATTATCTTTCCCGCAGAACCAGCCAAATCTCAGAGCATGGTTTTTTGTCATGTTTCATTGACAGCTGACATTCAGCATTATTTTATATTAGTTTCAGGTGAACTACATAGTGTGAAACCTTTATATAATTTATGATGTGATCACCCTGTTTTCGCTAGTACCTGCCTGGCACTATACGTAGTTGTTAGAGCATTATTGAGTAGATTCCCTATGCTGTACTTCACATCCTCGTGACTGTTTTGTAATCAGCATTTTGTACATCTTAAAGCCTTTACCTGATTCACCCAGGCCCCAGCCCCCTCCCTTCTGGCAACCATCATTTTGTTCTCTGTACCTATCCATCTGTTTCCATTTTATTATTGTTTCTTGAGAGTCCACATACAAGTGAGATCACATGGTATTTGTCTTTCTCTGTTTGACCTATATTCCTTAGAATAATACCCTCTAAGTCCATCCATGTTGTCACAAATGGTAACATTTTTTTTCTGGCCGAGTTGTGTTCCATTTCATATATGTGCCACCTGTGGTTGTTTGTTGTTGTTGTTGACGATGTTTTTCTTGTTTTGATCCAGTTGTCTATTGAATGGGAACTACGTTGCTACCATATCAGGCCTGTTGTAAATAGAGCTGCAGTAGACATATGGGTGCATATGTCTTTGATATTCATGTTTTGGATTTCTTCCGATAAATACCCAGAAGGGGAATTGCTGGGTAATAAGCCAGTTCTAGTTTTAATGTTTTGAGGAACCTCAGAATTGTTTTCCATAGCGCCTGCACCAGTTTCCCACCTCAGCTACAGCACAGCAGGATTCCCTTTTCTTCACATCCTGGCCAACATTTCCTGGTTGTTGAATCATTCTGTGTTGCAGCCATTCTGACAGGTGTGAGTTGATTTTACATTGTGATTTTGATTTGCAGTTTTTCTCATGATTCGTGACTTGGAGCATCTTTCATATGTCTATTATCCACCTGTATGTCTGTTAAGTTCTTTGTATAGCTGTTAAGTTCTTTGGCCCATTTCTTAATTGGATTCTTTGTTGTTTGGGTGTGGAGTTATATGAGCTCTTTATCTATTTGAATGATAATCTCTTATTGGATATTATGGTGACTATCTTCTGAAATTCAGTTGTTGTCTTTACATTTTGTGGATGGTTTCCTTTGCCATGCAAAAGTTTTTAATTTGATGGTCTCCGGTTTGTGTGTGTGTGTGTGTGTGTGTGTGTGTGTGTGTGTGTGTGTTTGTGTTTATTTCCTTAGCCCAGGAGATATATGTTATTCAGAGCAATGTCAAAATCTTTACTGCATATATTTTGTTCTACGAATTGATGGTTTCATTCTCATACATTTAAATCTAATTTATTTTTAGTTTATTCTTGTATATGGAGTGATGAGGTACGTATTTTTCTATACTGCATCTATTTATGTATTGCATGTCATATATTATACATTATTATGCATACATAACATGTATTTTATATTTTCTATAGTACACATAGTATATTACAATGTATATGCATGTTCACATTTTCTATATATTTTATATGGTATGTATACATCTACTTATATAAGCACATATCCTAACATATTATGTCTATTAAAATTGTATATTTTATGTCACATATATTATTTTTTAAAAGTAGCAACATATACATTAGAAATAAGTAAATAAGTTAGCAATATAATAAGACAAGGATCCTGATCCAACTATTCAGTACAGGAATATCTGAGATCTATTTATTAATTTAATATAAATTTTAAAAATATATCATATAGGATATATTCTGTGTGTTATTCCTCATTTTTAATCCTCTTGTTTCCCGTCATTTAAAGTTAAATACTACCTGAATTTGTTTAGGCATATCATTGTTTTCTTCATATATAACCAATAGTTATTACATGTATTATGTATATAGTACGGGGACATTATCAATATGGTGACATACTCAATGCCTTTTTTATATTACTAGCTTTTTATAAAATGGCATTATTTTTAATTACCATATTTGATTTCACTCTGACTGCGACTTTTAAAATCCGTTATCCTATTGATGATCATTTGAGTTGTTTCGTGTTTATTTTAAAGAACAATATGGCAGGGACCTGGTTTTGTAAATATCCCCAAGTAAACCTATGATCAAGTTACCCCGGAATATGTACAGTGATGAGTGGATGCACTGTGTTCTTATTTATAAATGTAAAGACTTTTAAAATAATGCAAATTGTTTTCCAAAGTGGTTGTACCAATCCACATTACCACCAGCACTGACTAGGAGTTATCATGGCTCGACATTTTCAGTAAAACTTGGTTTTCCCAGACTCTCAATATCTGCCATTCTGGTAAATACAAAAATTGAAAATTTTGCTTTAGTTTTATGTTTATCTAAGTATTAACAATATTAATGGCTTCTTATATGTTTCTGGCCAAAGTATATTCACTGTTGCTTTTTGAATATCCTAAATATGTTTTTATATACTGCATCTATTTGAGTATTGTATGTTATAGATTATACATTATTATGCAAACATAACATATGTTTTTATATTATCTATAGTACACATAGTATATTACAATGTATATGCATGTTTATATTTGCTATATATGTTATATGGTATGTATACATATATTTACATGAGAACATATCCTAACATATACTGTCTATTATTATCATATATGTATATATGTATATGTAGGGTCAGGGGTAGGGGTAGAATCAGGGGTAGGGGTAGGGTCAGGGAGAGGGGTAGGGTCAGGGTAGGGGTAGGGTTAGGGTCAGGGTCAGGGATAGGGGTTGGGTCAGGGGTAGGGGTTGGGTCAGGGGTAGGGGTAGGGTCAGGGATAGGGTTAGGTTCAGGGGTAGGGGTAGGGGTTGGGTCAGGGGTAGGGTTAGGGTCAGGGGTAGGGGTAGGTTCAGGGGTAGGGGTAGGGTCAGGGGTAGGGGAAGCGTCAGGGGTATGGGTAGGTTCAGGGGTAGGGATAGGGTTAGGGGTAGGGGTTAGGTCAGGTGTAAGGGTAGGGTCAGACTTAGGGGTTAGGTCAGGGGTAGGGGTAGGGTCAGAGGTAGGGGTAAAGGTAGGGTCAGGGGTAGTGGTAGGGGTAAGGTCAGGGGTATGGGTTGGATCAGGAGTAGGGATAGGGTTAGGGTCAGGGTTAGTGGTATGGCTAGGGTCAGGGTTAGGGGTAGGGAAAGGGGTAGGGTAAGATGAAGTGTTTGGGTCAGGGGTAGGGGTAGGGGTAAATTCAGTGGTAGGGGTAGGGGTAGGGTCAGGGTTAGGGGTACAGGTAGGGTCAGGGGTAGGGTTTGGGTCAGGGGTAGGGGTAGGTGTAGGTTCAGGGGTAGGATTAAAGTTAGAGTCAGGGGTAGGGGTAGTGTCAGGTAAGGTCAGGGTTAAGAGTCGGGTTACAGTCAGGGGTAGGTGTAGGGGTAGTTTCAGGGATAAGGGAAAAGGTAGGTGTAGTGGTTGGGTCAGGGTTAGGGGTAGGGTCAGGGGTATGGCTAGGTGTAGGGTCAGTGGTAGTGGTAGGGTCAGGGGTAGCGATAGGGTCAGGAGTGGGGTAGGTTCAGGGGTAGGGGTAAGGGTAGGGTCAGGGCTAGGTGTTGGGCCAGAGGTAGCGGTAGGTGTAGGTTCAGGGTTAGGGGTTGGGTCAGGGGCAGGGGTAGGAGTAGGGTCAAGGGTAGGGGAAGGGTTAAGGGTAGTGGTTGCGTCAGGGTTGGGGGTATGGTCAGGGGTAGTGGGAGGCGTTGGGTCAGGTATAAGTGTAGGGTCAGGGGAAGCGGAAGGGGTAGGGTCAGGGACAGGGGTTTGGTCACGCGTAGAGATAGGGTCAGGGGTAGGGGTAGAGTTAGAGTCTGTGGTAGGGGTAGGGTCAGGGATAGGTGTAGGGTTAGGGTCAGGTGCAGGGGTAGGGTCAGAGGTAGGGGTAGGGGTAGGGTCAGGTGTAGGGGTAGGATCAAGGGTAGGGATAGGGTCAGGGGGAGTGGATGGGTCAAGTGTATGGGTAAGGGTAGGGTCAGGGTTAGGGTTTGCGTCAGGGGTAGGGGTAGGGTCGGGGTAGGGGTAGGGGTAAGTCTGGGGTAGGGGTTGGGTCAGGAGTAGTGTTAAGTGTAACGTCAGGGTAGGGGTAGGTTCAGGGGTAGGAGAAGGGATAGGGTCAGGGGAATGGGCAGGGTCAGGTGTAGGGGTAGGGTCAGGGGTACGGGTAGGGTTTGTGGTAGGGGTAGGGTAAGGGCTAGTGGTAGGGTTAGAGGTAGGGGTAGGGTTAGAGTCAGAGGTAGGGGTAGGGTTAGTTGTAGTGTTAGGGGTAGGTTCAGGTGTAGGAGTAGGGTCAAGGGCATGGATAGGGTCTGGGGTAGGGGATGGGTGGATATGGGTAAGGGTAGGGTCAGGGGTAGGTTTGGGTCAGGAGTAGGGGTAGGGTCAGGGCTATGGGTAGGGTAATGGTGAGGGGTAGGTGTAGGGGTAGGATCAGGGGTAGGAATAAGGGTTGGTTCAGGGGTAGGGAAATGGTCAGGGATTAGGGGTAAGGGTATGGTCAAGGGTAGGGGTTTGGTCAGGGATAGGGGTAGGGGTAGGGTCAAGGGGACGGGTAAATTTAGAATCAGGGTTAGGGGTTGCGTCAGGTGTGGGTTAGTGTTTGGGTCAGGGGTAGGGGTAGGGGTTCAGTCAGGGGTAGGGGTAGGGGTAGTGTCAGGTGTAGGGGTAGGGTTAGGTTCAGGGGTAAGTGTTGGGTCAGGTGTAGGGATAGGGGTAGGGTCAGGTAGGGGTAGGGGTAGGGTCAGGGGTAGGGTTTGGGTCAGGTTTAGGGCTAGAGTTAGGGTCAGGTGTAGCGGTTCGGTCAGGGGTAGGGGTTGGGTCAGGGGTAGGGGTAGGGTCAGGGTAGAGGTAAGGGTAGGGTCAGGGGTACGGTTAGGGGTAGGGTCAGAGTATAGGTAGGGGTAGAGTAGGGATAGAGGTAGGAGTAGGGTCAGGGTTAGAAGTAGGGTCAGGGGTAGGAGTGGGGGTAGGGTCTGGCCAGGGTAAGTGTTGGCTCAGGGGTTTGGATAGGGTAGGTTCAGGGGTAGGGTTTGGGTCAGTTGTAAAGGTAGGCGTAGGGTCAGGGGTAGGGGTAGGGGTAGGGTTAGGATCAGGGGGAGGGGTAGGAATAGGTGCAGTGGTAGGGGTAGGGTCAGGGGTAGGGGTAGGAGTAGGGTCCGGGGTAGGGCTAGAATTAGGATCAGGGGTACGGGTTGGTTCAGGAGTAAGGACCCCGAGGTGCCAAGGAGCCGCACTGCCTTGGCTGGAGAAAGCCGCCCGAGGCAGTTTGGAGGCAGGCGCCGGCAGGCAGCCCTGGGCTTGGGCTTTGGGGGCGGCGTAGTGGGCGCGGCGAAGGGCTGCCGGTTGACCGCTTGCACTTGCGGGGGAAAAAAGAGGATATAGAAGGGGCTGTGGGGGGCAGACCGGGCCGAGGCGCCTGGCGTGAGGCCGGGGCTGCGAGGCTGTAGGTCCAGGCAGCGGCCCCGACCCCACCCTCCCACTAACCACCCCCACCCCCCCACGACCAGCCCCGCTGGCCAGGGGTCCCGCGGCGGTGTTGGCGGCTGCAGAGGGTCCAGGGGCGTGGCGGCCGCAAAAGAAGTGGCGGGCAAAAGCCTAGAGCACCCGGTATTCCCAGGCGGTCTCCCATCCAAGTACTAACCAGGCTCGACCCTGCTTGGCTGCGAGATCAGCCGAGATCGGGCGCGTTCAGGGTGGTATGGCCTTAGACGCTGGGACCGGGCTCCCGGCGCCCCAAGAGCTGCCGCCCAGCCTGCGTGGTGAGCGCGCGCCAGGTTGTTGGGCAGCACCTGCGGCGAGCCTCTCCCCTCTTTCCGCTGGCCGGCTCCATCAGCGCCCCTCCACCCGCCTGCTCCCCGCCTCCTCAGGACGTCGCGGGCGAGGGCAGCGGGTTACTCCTTACCCACAGTGGGGCCCCTTTGCGCCACCCGTGGCTCCACGGGGCCTCTGCCACTACCCTGGCGGTGACAGAAGCCAGAGAGACAGGGGTTGGGAGTTGGGGGGGAGGAAGGAGGGACGCACAGGCTGGGTCACGGACTGGGACAGACGCACGGAGGCTGTGTTGAAGTGGCAGCTCCCCCACCGGAGTGCTGTCGCGTCCAGGGCTGGGCTCCGTTAAGCAGGCAGTGCCCAGGGGGTGGGCAGTCACCATGGGACCCCGGGGCAGGCTTCCAGGGTCTGCGGAGTGCCGGTGGGGTCCGAGCCACGCCCGGGGTCCCGCACGCGGGAGGAGAGGCTCAGGCCCAGGCACCCTCCTCCTGTGGGTTGTGTGCCTGCCAGCCTGCCTGCTTTTCCCCTGTGGTTGTCTGTCCTGGAGCCCCGGGGCGCGGGCCACGCGCGCACGCAGGTGTGGCGCTCCCTCCCTCCACTGGTTTGTCCAGGCTCTTTTGTGGCTGTGCGCCAGGGGCCGCCGGGGCCGGTAGGGGGGACGGGGCCGGTAGGGGGGAACCGAGGGCGCAGGGCTCTCGTGAAAGAAGAAGGGTGGTGGGGCAGGGGCCGCGGTGCCTGCCGGCAGAGACGGAGGCCTATAGTGGGGTGGGGCGGCTGGGTGTCCCCTCGGCCCGCGGTCCGGGGACAACCAGGGCCTCTGTCTCCGGGCCCTGGTGCAGGCAGTAAGATTGTCACCCCTGTGCCAAGGACCCCGAGGTGCCAAGGAGCCGCACTGCCTTGGCTGGAGAAAGCCGCCCGAGGCCGTTTGGAGGCGGGTGCCGGCAGGCAGCCCTGGACTTGGGCTTTGGGGGCGGCGTAGTGGGCGCGGCGAAGGGCTGCCGGTTGACCGCTTGCGCTTGCGGGGGAAAAAAGAGGATATAGAAGGGGCTGTGGGGGGCAGACCGGGCTGAGGCGCCTGGCGCGAGGCCGGGACTGCGAGGCTGTAGGTCCAGGAGGCGGCCCCGACCCCACCCTCCCACTAACCACCCCACCCACCACGACCAGCCCCGCTGGCCAGGGTTCCCGCGGCGGGGTTGGCGGCTGCAGAGGGTCCAGGGGAGTGGCGGCCGCAAGCCTAGAGCACCCGGTATTCCCAGGCGGTCTCCCATCCAAGTACTAACCAGGCCCGACCCTGCTTAGCTTCCGAGATCAGAGGAGATCGGGCGCGTGCAGGGTGGTATGGCCGTAGACGCTGGGACCGGGCTCCCGGCGCCCCAAGAGCAGCCGCCCGGCCTGCGTGGTGAGCGCGCGCCAGGTTGTTGGGCAGCGCCGGCGGCGAGCCTCTCCCCGCCTGCCGGCTCCAGCAGCGCCGCGCCTCCCGCCTGCTGCCCGCCTCCTCAGGACGCCGCGGGCGTGGGCAGCGGGTTACTCTTTGCCCGCAGTGAGGCCCCTTCGCGCCACCCGTGGCTCCACGGGGCCTCTGCCACTTCCCTGGCGGTGACAGAAGCCAGAGAGACAGGGGTTGGGAGTGGGGGGGGGGAGGAAGGAGGGACGCACAGGCTGTGTCACGGAATGGGACAGACGCACGGAGGCTGTGTTGAAGTGGCAGCTCCCCCACCGGAGTGCTGTGGCGCCCGGGGCTGGGCTCCGTTAAGCAGGCAGTGCCCGGGGGGTGGGCAGTCACCCTGGGACCCCCGGGCAGGCCTCCAGGATCTGTGGAGTGCCGGTGGGGTCCGAGCCACGCACTAGGTCCCGCACGCGGGAGGAGAGGCTCAGGGCCAGGCACCCTCCTCCTGTGGGTTGTGTGCCTGCCGGCCTGCCTGCTTTTCCTCTGTGGTGGTCAGTCCTGGAGACCCGGGGCGCGGGCCAGCGTGCACGCAAGTGTGGCGCTCCCTCATTCCACTGGTTTGTCCGGGCTCTTTTGTGGCTGTGCGCCAGGGGCCGCCGCGGCTGGCCAGGGGGAACCGAGGGCGCAGGGCTCTCCTGAAAGAAGGAAGGGCGCTGGGGGAGGGGCCGCGGTGCCTGCCAGCAGAGACAAAGGCCTCTGGTGGGGTGGGGCGGCTGGGCGTCTCCTCGGCCTGCGGTCCGGGGACAACTGGGGCCTCTGTCTCTGGGCCCTGGTGCAGGCAGTAAGATTGTCACCCCTGTGACAAGGACCCCGAGGTGCCAAGGACCGGCACTGCCTTGGCCTGCGGCGAGCCTCTCCCCTCTCCCCGCTGGCCTGCTCCAGCATTGCCACGCCTCCCGCCTGCTCTCCTCCTCCTCAGGACGTTGCGGGCAAGGGCAGCGGGTTAATCCTTACCCACAGCGAGGCCCCTTTGCGCCACCCGTGGCTCCATGGGGCATCTGCCACTACCCTGGCGGTGACAGAAGCCAGAGAGACAGGGGTTGGGAGTTGGGGGGGCGGAAGGAGGGACGCACAGGCTGGGTCATGGACTGTGACAGACACATGGAGGCTGAGCTGTGCTGTGCTGCGCTGAGCTGAGCTGTGCTGTGCTGAGCTGTGCTGAGCTGTGCTGTGCTGTGCTGTGCTGAGCTGACCTGAGCTGAGCTGTGCTGAGCTGAGCTGTGCTGTGCTGAGCTGTCCTGTGCTGTGCTGACCTGAGCTGAGCTGAGCTGAGCTGTGCTGAGCTGAGCTGTCCTGTGCTGTGCTGACCTGAGCTGAGCTGAGCTGAGCTGTGCTGAGCTGAGCTGTGCTGTGTTGTGCTGAGCTGTCCTGTGCTGTGCTGAGCTGTGCTGACCTGAGCTGAGCTGAGCTGAGCTGTACTGTGCTGTGCTGAGCTGTCATATGCTGTGCTGAGCTGAGCTGAGCTGAGCTGTGCTGAGCTGAGCTGAGCTGTGGTGAGCTGAGCTGTGCTGAGCTGAGCTGTGCTGTGCTGAGCTGTGCTGAGCTGAGCTGTGCTGTGCTGAGCTGAGCTGAGCTGAGCTGAGCTGAGCTGTGGTGTGGTGAGCTGAGCTGAGCTGAGCTGAGCTGTGCTGTGCTGTGCTGAGCTGTCCTGTGCTGAGCTGAGCTGAGCTGAGCTGAGCTGAGCTGAGCTGTGCTGAGCTGAGCTGTGCTGTGCTGAGCTGAGCTGAGCTGAGTTGTGCTGTGCTGAGCTGTGCTGAGCTGAGCTTTGCTGTGCTGAGCTGAGCTGAGCTGAGCTGAGCTTAGCTGTGGTGAGCTGAGCTGAGCTGAGCTGAGCTGTGCTGTGCTGTGCTGAGCTGTCCTGTGCTGAGCTGAGCTGACCTGAGGTGAGGTGAGGTGAGCTGAGCTGAGCTGAGCTGAGCTGAGCTGAGCTGAGCTGAGCTGAGCTGTGCTGTGCTGAGCTGAGCTGACCTGAGGTGAGGTGAGCTGAGCTGAGCTGAGCTGAGCTGTCCTGCTCAGCACAGCTCAGCACAGCACAGCTCAGCTCAGCTCAGCTCAGCACAGCACAGCTCAGCCCAGAACAGCTCAGCCCAGCACAGCTCAGCCCAGCACAGCACAGCACAGCTCTGCTCAGCTCAGCTCAGCTCAGCTCACCACAGCTCAGCTCAGCACAGCTCAGCTCAGCACAGCTCAGCTCAGCTCAGCTCAGCACAGCACAGCTCAGCACAGCACAGCTCAGCACAGCACAGCACAGCTCAGCTCAGCTCAGCTCAGCTCAGCTCACCACAGCTCAGCTCAGCTCAGCACAGCACAGCTCAGCTCAACTCAGCACAGCTCAGCACAGCCCAGCTCAGCTCAGCTCATCTCAGCTCAGCACAGCACAGGACAGCTCCGCTCAGCTCAGCTCAGCACAGCTCAGCACAGCTCAGCACAGCACAGCTCAGCTCAGCTCAGCTCAGCACAGCACAGCTCAACCCAGCACAGCTCAGCACAGAACAGGTCAGCACAGCACAGCACAGCTCAGCTCAGCTCAGCTCAGCTCAGCTCACCACTGCTCAGCTCAGCTCAGCACAGCACAGCTCAGCTGAGCTCAGCACAGCTCAGCACAGCTCAGCTCAGCACAGCTCAGCACAGCTCAGCACAGCTCAGCTCAACACAGCACAGCACAGCACAGCTCAGCTTAGCTCAGTTCAGCACAGCTCAGCTGAGCTCAGCTCAGCTCACCTCAGCTCAGCACAGCACAGCACAGCTCAGTTCAGCTCAGCTCACCACAGCTCAGCTTAGCTCAGCTCAGGTCAGCACAGCTCAGCACAGCTAAATTTAGTTCGGCAGAGCACAGCAAAGCACAGCTCAGCCCAGCTCAGCACAGGACAGCTCAGCACAGCTCAGCACAGCACAGCTCAGCTCAGCTCAGCTCAGCTCAGCACAGCACAGCTCAGCCCAGAACAGCTCAGCCCAGCACAGCTCAGCCCAGCACAGCACAGCACAGCTCAGCTCAGCTCAGCTCAGCTCAGCTCACCACAGCTCAGCTCAGCACAGCTCAGCTCAGCTCAGCTCAGCTCAGCACAGCACAGCACAGCTCAGCTCAGCTCAGCTCAGCTCACCACAGCTCAGCTCAGCTCAGCTCAGCACAGCACAGCTCAGCACAGCACAGCTCAGCACAGCACAGCACAGCACAGCACAGCTCAGCTCAGCTCAGCTCAGCTCAGCTCACCACAGCTCAGCTCAGCTCAGCACAGCACAGCTCAGCTCAGCTCAGCACAGCTCAGCACAGCCCAGCTCAGCTCAGCTCATCTCAGCTCAGCACAGCACAGGACAGCTCCGCTCAGCTCAGCTCAGCACAGCTCAGCACAGCTCAGCACAGCACAGCTCAGCTCAGCTCAGCTCAGCACAGCACAGCTCAACCCAGCACAGCTCAGCACAGAACAGGTCACCACAGCACAGCACAGCTCAGCTCAGCTCAGCTCAGCTCAGCTCACCACAGCTCAGCTCAGCTCAGCACAGCACAGCTCAGCTGAGCTCAGCACAGCTCAGCACAGCTCAGCACAGCTCAGCACAGCTCAGCTCAACACAGCACAGCACAGCACAGCTCAGCTTAGCTCAGCTCAGCACAGCTCAGCTGAGCTCAGCTCAGCTCAGCTCAGCTCAGCTCAGCACAGCACAGCACAGCTCAGCTCAGCTCAGCTCACCACAGCTCAGCTTAGCTCAGCTCAGGTCAGCACAGCTCAGCACAGCTAAATTTAGTTCGGCAGAGCACAGCACAGCACAGCTCAGCCCAGCTCAGCACAGGACAGCTCAGCACAGCACAGCACAGCACAGCACAGCTCAGCTCAGCTCAGCTCAGCTCAGCTCAGCTCAGCACAGCTCAGCACAGCTCAGCTCAGGTCAGCTCAGCACAGCACAGGACAGGTCCGCTCAGCTCAGCTCAGCACAGCTCAGCACAGCTCATCTCAGCACAGCTCAGCACAGCTCAGCACAGCACAGCTCAGCTCAGCTCAGCACAGCTCAGCTCAGCTCAGCTCAGCTCAGCTCAGCTCAGCACAGCACAGCACAGCTCAGTTCAGCTCAGCTCACCACAGCTCAGCTTAGCTCAGCTCAGGTCAGCACAGCTCAGCACAGCTAAATTTAGTTCGGCAGAGCACAGCACAGCTCAGCTCAGCCCAGCTCAGCACAGGACAGCTCAGCACAGCTCAGCACAGCACAGCTCAGCTCAGCTCAGCTCAGCTCAGCACAGCACAGCTAAGCCCAGAACAGCTCAGCCCAGCACAGCTCAGCCCAGCACAGCACAGCACAGCTCAGCTCAGCTCAGCTCAGCTCAGCTCACCACAGCTCAGCTCAGCACAGCTCAGCTCAGCTCAGCTCAGCACAGCACAGCACAGCACAGCTCAGCTCAGCTCAGCTCAGCTCAGCTCACCACAGCTCAGCTCAGCACAGCTCAGCTCAGCTCAGCTCAGCTCAGCACAGCACAGCACAGCTCAGCTCAGCTCAGCTCAGCTCACCACAGCTCAGCTCAGCACAGCTCAGCTCAGCTCAGCTCAGCACAGCACAGCTCAGCACAGCACAGCTCAGCACAGCACAGCTCAGCACAGCACAGCACAGCTCAGCTCAGCTCAGCTCAGCTCAGCTCACCACAGCTCAGCTCAGCACAGCTCAGCTCAGCTCAGCTCAGCTCAGCACAGCACAGCACAGCTCAGCTCAGCTCAGCTCAGCTCACCACAGCTCAGCTCAGCTCAGCTCAGCACAGCACAGCTCAGCACAGCACAGCTCAGCACAGCACAGCTCAGCACAGCACAGCACAGCTCAGCTCAGCTCAGCTCAGCTCAGCTCACCACAGCTCAGCTCAGCTCAGCACAGCACAGCTCAGCTCAGCTCAGCACAGCTCAGCACAGCCCAGCTCAGCTCAGCTCATCTCAGCTCAGCACAGCACAGGACAGCTCCGCTCAGCTCAGCTCAGCACAGCTCAGCACAGCTCAGCACAGCACAGCTCAGCTCAGCTCAGCTCAGCACAGCACAGCTCAACCCAGCACAGCTCAGCACAGAACAGGTCAGCACAGCACAGCACAGCTCAGCTCAGCTCAGCTCAGCTCAGCTCACCACAGCTCAGCTCAGCTCAGCACAGCACAGCTCAGCTAGCTCAGCACAGCTCAGCACAGCACAGCTCAGCTCAGCACAGCTCAGTACAGCTCAGCTCAACACAGCACAGCACAGCACAGCTCTGCTTAGCTCAGCTCAGCACAGCTCAGCTGAGCTGAGCTCAGCTCAGCTCAGCTCAGCTCAGCACAGCACAGCACTGCTCAGCTCAGCTCAGCTCACCACAGCTCAGCTTAGCTCAGCTCAGGTCAGCACAGCTCAGCACAGCTAAATTTAGTTCGGCAGAGCACAGCACAGCACAGCTCAGCCCAGCTCAGCACAGGACAGCTCAGCACAGCACAGTACAGCACAGCACAGCACAGCTCAGCTCAGCTCAGCTCAGCTCAGCTCAGCACAGCTCAGCACAGCTCAGCTCAGCTCAGCTCAGCACAGCACAGGACAGGTCCGCTCAGCTCAGCTCAGCACAGCTCAGCACAGCTCATCTCAGCACAGCTCAGCACAGCTCAGCACAGCACAGCTCAGCTCAGCTCAGCACAGCTCAGCTCAGCTCAGCACAGCACAGCACAGCTCAGCTCAGCTCAGCTCAGCTCACCACAGCTCAGCTCAGCTCAGCACTTCACAGCTCAGCTCAGCACTTCACAGCTCAGCTCAGCTCAGCACAGCTCAGCTCAGCTCATCTCAGCACAGCACAGGACAGCTCCGCTCAGCTCAGCTCAGCACAGCTCATCTATTCACAGCTCATCTCAGCACAGCTCAGCACAGCTCAGCACAGCACAGCTCAGCTCAGCTCAGCACAGCACAACTCAGCTCAGCACAGCTTAACTCAGCTCAGCACAGCACAGCTCAGCTCAGCACTTCACAGCTCAGCTCAGCTCAGCACAGCTCAGCTCAGCTCATCTCAGCACAGCACAGGACAGCTCCGCTCAGCTCAGCTCAGCACAGCTCATCTCATCACAGCTCATCTCAGCACAGCTCAGCACAGCTCAGCACAGCACAGCTCAGCTCAGCTCAGCACATCACAACTCAGCTCAGCACAGCTCAGCTCAGCTCAGCACAGCACAGCTCAGCTCAGCTCAGCACAGCTCAGCTCAGCTCAGCTCAGCTCAGCACAGCTCAGCACAGCTCAGCACAGCTCAGTGTGGGTGCCTGCCGACAGAGGAACAGTCCCTGAAGTGGGGAGTGAGGATTGAGAAAAAAAGAAGAGCAACAAAGATGGGATCGGGAGGGCAGGCAATTCTAAGTAGACTCCTGCAGTTCTAAGTAGAATGCCTCAGTTCTAAGTAGAATGCCTCACCCCAAGTTTATTTTTGCAGCTTATATACTCTGGGCCTCAAAAAAGTAACAGAACTGTATGCAATCTAATAGTTACAATATAGGTAATACACAAGGGCTGGTTTCCTGGCCAGCTCCCTACTTCCTGACCTTGTCAATTCTGTGTTCTCAAAGTAGCAAGTTTTGCCTTGCTGGGAGCACAAACCACTCAAGGAAGTCAAAGGTTCAACATTACACAAAACAACACCTGCTAGCACTTCAGCACGGTTTCACACACCTCAGCTCAGCACAGCTCAGCACAGCTCAGCTCAGCTCAGCTCAGCACAGCACAGCTCAGCACAGCACAGCACATCTCAGCTCAGCTCAGCTCAGGTCAGCTCAGCACAGCTCAGCACAGCTCAGCTCAGCTCAGCTCAGCTCAGCTCAGCACAGCACAGCTCAGCTCAGCACAGCTCAGCACAGCACAGGACAGCTCAGCACAGCACAAGACAGCTCAGCACAACACAGCACAGCTCATCTCAGCTCAGCTCAGCACAGCTCAGCACAGCTCAGCACAGCTCAGCTCAGCTCAGGTCAGCTCAGGTCAGCTCAGCTCACCACAGCTCAGCTCAGCTCAGCTCATCACAGCTCAGCTCAGCTCAGCACAGCACAGCTCAGCTCAGCTCAGCTCAGCTCAGCTCAGCACAGCTCAGCTCAGCTCAGCTCAGCTCAGCACAGCACAGCGCAGCTCAGCTGAGCTCAGCTCAGCTCAGCTCACCACAGCTCAGCTCAGCTCAGCACAGCACAGCTCAGCTCAGCTCAGCACAGCTCAGCACAGCCCAGCACAGCTCAGCTCATCTCAGCTCAGCACAGCACAGCTCAGCTCAGCTCAGCTCAGCTCAGCACAGCACAGCTCAAACTAGCACAGCTCAGCACAGCACAGCTCAGCACAGCACAGCACAGCTCAGCTCAGCTCAGCTCAGCTCAGCTCACCACAGCTCAGCTCAGCTCAGCACAGCACAGCTCAGCTCAGCTCAGCACAGCTCAGCACAGCCCAGCTCAGCTCAGCTCAGCTCAGCTCATCTCAGCTCAGCACAGCACAGGACAGCTCCGCTCAGCTCAGCTCAGCACAGCTCAGCACAGCTCAGCACAGCACAGCTCAGCTCAGCTGAGCTCAGCACAGCACAGCTCAACCCAGCACAGCTCAGCACAGAACAGGTCAGCACAGCACAGCACAGCTCAGCTCAGCTCAGCTCAGCTCACCACAGCTCAGCTCAGCTCAGCTCAGCACAGCACAGCTCAGCTGAGCTCAGCACAGCTCAGCACAGCTCAGCACAGCTCAGCTCAACACAGCACAGCACAGCACAGCTCAGCTCAGCTCAGCTCAGCTCAGCACAGCTCAGCTCAGCTCAGCTCAGCTCAGCTCAGCTCAGCACAGCACAGCACAGCTCAGCTCAGCTCAGCTCACCACAGCTCAGCTTAGCTCAGCTCAGGTCAGCACAGCTCAGCACAGCTAAATTTAGTTCGGCAGAGCACAGCACAGCACAGCTCAGCTCAGCTCAACTCAGGTCAGCACAGCTCAGCCCAGCTCAGCACAGGACAGCTCAGCACAGCACAGCACAGCACAGCTCTGCTCAGCTCAGCTCAGCTCACCACAGCTCAGCTCAGCTCAGCACAGCACAGCTCAGCTCAGCTCAGCACAGCTCAGCACAGCTCAGCTCAGCTCAGCTCTGCTCAGCTCAGCACAGCACAGGACAGGTCCGCTCAGCTCAGCTCAGCACAGCTCAGCACAGCTCATCTCAGCACAGCTCAGCACAGCTCAGCACAGCACAGCTCAGTCAGCTCAGCACAGCACAGCACAGCTCAGCTCAGCTCAGCTCAGCTCACCACAGCTCAGCTCAGCTCAGCACTTCACAGCTCAGCTCAGCTCAGCACAGCTCAGCTCAGCTCAGCTCAGCACAGCACAGAACAGCTCCGCTCAGCTCAGCTCAGCACAGCTCATCTCATCACAGCTCATCTCAGCACAGCTCAGCACAGCACAGCTCAGCTCAGCACAGCTCAGCTCAGCTCAGCACTTCACAGCTCAGCTCAGCTCAGCACAGCTCACCTCAGCTCATCTCAGCACAGCACAGGACAGCTCCGCTCAGCTCAGCTCAGCACAGCTCATTTCATCACAGCTCATCTCAGCACAGTTCAGCCCAGCACAGCTCAGCTCAGCTCAGCACAGCACAGCTCAGCTCAGCACAGCTCAGCTCAGCTCAGCACAGCACAGCTCAGCTCAGCTCAGCACAGCTCAGCTCAGCTCAGCTCAGCTCAGCACAGCTCAGCACAGCTCAGTGTGGGTGCCTGCCTACGAGAGGAACAGTCCCTGAAGTGGGGAGTGAGGATTGAGAAAAAAAGAAGAGCAACAAAGATGGGATCGGGAGGGCAGGCAATTCTAAGTAGACTCCTGCAGTTCTAAGTAGAATACCTCAGTTCTAAGTAGAATGCCTCACCCCAAGTTTATTTTTGCAGCTTATATACTCTGGGCCTCAAAAAAGTAACAGAACTGTATGCAATCGAATAGTTACAATATAGGTAATACACAAGGGCTGGTTTCCTGGCCAGCTCCCTACTTCCTGACCTTGTCAATTCTGTGTTCTCAAAGTAGCAAGTTTTGCCTTGCTGGGAGCACAAACCACTCAAGGAAGTCAAAGGTTCAACATTACACAAAACAACACCTGCTAGCACTTCAGCACGGTTTCACACAGCTCAGCTCAGCACAGCTCAGCACAGCTCAGCTCAGCTCAGCTCAGCACAGCACAGCTCAGCACAGCACAGCACATCTCAGCTCAGCTCAGCTCAGGTCAGCTCAGCACAGCTCAGCACAGCTCAGCTCAGCTCAGCTCAGCTCAGCTCAGCACAGCACAGCTCAGCTCAGCACAGCTCAGCACAGCACAGGACAGCTCAGCACAGCACAAGACAGCTCAGCACAGCACAGCACAGCTCAGCTCAGCTCAGCACAGCTCAGCACAGCTCAGCTCAGCTCAGGTCAGCTCAGGTCAGCACAGCTCAGCACAGCTCAGCACAGCACAGCACAGCTCAGCACAGCTCAGCTTAGCTCACCTCAGCTCAGCTCAGCTCAGCTCAGCTCAGCTCAGATATAAAAGGCGTCCAAATTGGGAATGAAGAAGTTAAAATATTACTCTTTGCAGATGACATCATGCTATACATGGAAAACCCTAAAGACTCCACCAAAAAGCTGTTAGAAACAATCAATGAATAGAGTAAAGTTGCTGGCTACAAAATCAACGTACAAAAGTCCATTGCATTCCTATATACTAACAATGAAATCTCAGAAAAAGAAATACAAAAAACAATTCCCTTTGCAATTGAAGCAAAAAGAATAAAATACCTAGGAATAAACTTAACCAAGGATGTGAAGGATTTATATGCTGAAAATTATAAGACATTTATGAAAGAAATTGAAGAAGACACAAAGAAATGGAAAGACATTTCGTGCTCATGGATTGGAAGAATCAACATAGTTAAAATGACCATATTACCCAAAGCAATATACAGATTTAATGCAATCCCCATCAAAATCCCAATGGCATTTTTAAAAGAAATAGAACAAAAAATCATCAGATTTGTTTGGATCCCCAAAAGACCCCGAATAGCCAAAGCAATCTTAAGAAAATAGAACAATACTGGAGGTATCGCACTCCCTGACTTTAGCTTGTACTACAGGGCTACAATAATCAAAACAGCATGGGATTGGCAGAAAAACAGACACATAGACCAATGGAATAGAATTGAGAACCCAGAAATAAAACCACATAAATATGGACAGATAATTTTTGACAAAGAAGCTAAAAACATACAATGGAGGAAAGACAGCCTCTTCAATAAATGGTGCTGGGAGAATTGGACAGCCATGTGCAAAAGAATGAAACTGGACTGCTATCTGTCACCATGTACCAAAATTAATTCAAAATGGATCAAAGACTTAAGCATAAGACCTGACACAATGAACTGCATAGAAGAAAACATAGGTACTAAACTTATGGATCTTGGGTTCAAAGAGCATTTTATGAATTTGACTCCAATGGCAATAGAAGTAAAAGCTAAAATAAACAAGTGGGACTATATGAAATTAAAAGCTTCCGCACAGCAAAAGAAACCATCGACAAAATAGAGGCAACCAACTGAAAGGGAGAAGATTTTTGCAAACAGTGCCTCCGATAATGGGCTAATATCCAAAATATACAAAGAACTCATGAAGCTCAACAACAAAGAAAGCAAACAACCCAATTGAAAATTGGGCAGAGGACCTGAAGAGACATTTCTCTAAAGAGGACTTACAAATGGCAAATAGACATATGAAAAAATGCTCAACATCACTAATCATCAGAGAAATGCAAATAAAAACCACAATGAGATATCACCTCACCCCAGTCAGAATGGCTATCATCAACGAGACAAATAGTAACAAGTGTTGGAGAGGCTGTGGAGAAAAAGGAACCCTCATACACTGTTGGTGGGAGTGCAGACTGGTGCAGCCGCTATGGAAGGCAGTGTGGAGGTTCCTCAAAAAATTACGAATAGAATTACCATATGACCCAGCAATCCCCCCCCCCTGGGTATCTACCCCCAAAATTTGAAAAAATTTACACATAAAGACACGTTGCTCCAATGTTCACTGCAGCTTGGTTTATGGTGGCCAAGACATGGAAACAACCAAAATGTCCTTCGATAGATGAATGGATAAATAAATTGTGGTATATATACACAATGGAATACTATTCGGCGGTAAGAAAGATGAAATAGGACCATTTGTGACAACATGGATGGATCTTGAGAGTATAATGCTAAGCGAAATGAGTCAGACAGAAAAAGCAGAGAACCCTATGATTTCACTGATATGTGGTATATAAACCAAAAACAACAAAAGAACAAGACAAACAAATGAGAATCAAGAACTCATAGATACAGACAATAGTTTAGTGGTTACCAGAGGGTAAGGGGTTGAGGGGAGGGAGATGAGGGTAAGGGGGATGAAATATATGGTGATGGAAGGAGAATTGACTCTGGGTGGTGAACACACAATGGGATTTATAGATGATGTAATACAGAATTGTACACCTGAAATCTATGTTATTTCACTAAGAATTGTCACCCCAATAAATTTAAAAAATAAGATAAAATAAATAAAATAAAATTACATAGGTTTCAAGGGTTGTCATGAGTGCCTGTAAGTGACATTTCAGTCTCTTCCCGAAAGTCAAGGGGACATTAACCCCTCCACCGGGCCGTATGTCACTGTGTGGTACTCGTGACGTAAGTTGGGAACAAAGTCCTTTCACACAGGTTCAGGTAGAGTGAGTAGCACAGCTTTATTTTGGTACCAATGTCCCTCCAGAGGCCAATGCTCTCCTAAGCAGAGAAGATTATGCAGAATAGAATAGAATTTAATAATGAACCATGTCGCAGGGTCAATTGAGGTGGAGAAGGTCGCTGGTCCAGGAGAGACGGCAGGGCCCCGGACAGGTCTGAGGCAAGATGGTCTTGCAAGGAAGAACTTCAGAGAGTCCCGGAGTATTGTGGCTTGCACCCCACAGAGGACTGTCGGATTTCCCAGAGGAACATCGCAGTGGATCATTCCGGACTGTCTGGTTCAGAGCCTCGCAGAGGGTCTTTGCTCCCAGTCAGACCACTCATAGTATTGCTCTTGAACTCTGCTTTTGTCCTCTCTTCCTTGGACTTGTTTCCTCCTAGGTGAGAACCAGAAGTTGTTTTAGTGAACACGTTTACCACTCAATTTTGTTATGCTCAGTTTCACACATAAATATAATCATGCTGACTTACTTGTTTATGCTCTAAACATAAACACGTTTACTTTCACTTTACTCTTATCAGTCTCACACATGTGCAGCCATAGTCCTGTCCCTACCAGTAAACAACTTGCTTTGCACACCTCAATCCGACATATGTGATACATTTTATATGCTCTATACAAGGGTACATTTCTGTATTACATCATCCATATATCACATTGTGTGATACCACCCAGAGTCACTTCTCCTTCCATCACCACATATTTGATCCTTTTACCCTCATCTACCACCCATCTCCCTGCTTACCCTCTGGTAACCACTAAACTATTGTCTGTGTCTATGAGTTTTTGTTTATTTGTCTGTCTTGTTCTTTGTTGCTTTCAGATCCCACATATCAGTGGAATCATATAGTTCTCGACTTTTTCTGTCTGACTTATTTTGCTTAGCATAATAATCTCAAGTTCCATCCATGTTGTCGCAAATGGCACTATTTCATCTTTTCTTATGGCAGAATAGCATTCCATTGTGTATATACACCACAATTTCTTTATCCATTTATCTACCGAAGGACACTTTGGTTGTTTCCAGTGCTTCAATGAACATCGGAGCACCTATACCAATGGAATAGAATTGAAAACCCAGAAATAAACCCACATAAATATGGGGAGATGATTTTTGACAAAGAAGCCAAAAACGTGCAAAGGAGAAAAGACAGCCTCTTCGATAAATGATGCTGGGAGAGTTGGAAAGCCAGGTGCAAAAGAATGAAACTAGACTGTTATCTGTCACCATGTAGCAAAATTACTCAAAACGGATCAAAGACCTAAATATAAGATCTGAAACAGTAAATTGCATAGAAGAAAACATAGGTACTAAACTTATGGGCTTTGGGTTCAAAGAGCATTTTATGAATTTGACTCCAAAGGCAAGGGAAGTAAAAGCTAAAATAAATGAATGGGACTATAGCAAACTAAAGAGCCTCTGCACAGCAAAAGAAACCATTGGCAAAATAAAGAGGCAACCAACCAAATGGGAGAAGACTTTTGTAAACAACACCTCTGATAAGGGACTAATACCCAAAATACGTAAGGAACTCATACAACTCAACAACAAAAAAACAAACAATCCAATTAAAAAACGGGCGGAGGACCTGAATAGACATTTCTCCAAAAAGGACATACAGATGGCTAATAGACATATGAAAAAATACTCAACATCACTAATTATCACAGAAATGAAAATGAAAATCACAATGAGATGTCACGTCATGGCTTTTTTGCCTCGCCTCGCCTCGCCTCACCAACAGAGGGCTATGAAAAGATTTTTTAGTAGGAGTGGAATAGAGCAAAACTTATAGTGTAAAAACTTAATTTCTGATATTGTGGAAGGCAAAGTAAAGGAAAAAAGGGTCTGAAGGAATTTTTGTCTTATGTCTTAAATGCTCATTCTGAGGTGGGGCCTGTCATGCACAAGCCCCTTCTCCACAGATAGAGCTTGCAATAAATATTTTTGTTTCTTTGTTCTTAAATGTGTACAATCAGATATTTGAATATAAGTGAAAGAATATGAGTGAGCCTGAAAATAATGAGAGAGATATCAGAACTTGGGAACAAATCACAGGGAAATGAAATCTGCATCCTTTCGCATGGTTTTTTCTCCATGAACCCTGGGAGGCACTCACACAAGAGCTGGAGAATCCTAAGAAATGCTTCTCCTGGTGAAAAACGTGATGGGGAAGAGCGCCGCTGTAGAAGGAGCATTGAACTCCACTGGGACACTTTCTCTCTACCTCCTCTTTTGAATAGGAGCCTTGATCTGTGGGGCAGGGGAACCAAACACTTTGCTCTTAGAATACTAGTGAAAAGAGATTGCAGCTGGAGAAGAGAACAAGACAATCTATCCTTAGTTGTGGGGCAGGGAAGTACTTGAATTACTAAGAGGATCAGCATGCTGCCTTGAAGGATATGATATCTGGATAAGATTTAACAAAAAAATCAGCAGGTCAAAAATTTAAGGAAAAATAGTATCTTTCAGTCGTAAAGTATCTCCATTAAATATTATTTATCGAGGGGGAAAAAGGAACTTCTCAATGAAAAAACATGGTAGACATTACGTTAATAAAATGACCAAGTTTAACATAACCAGTAATAATACAGATTTACATCATGCCCTCTCTGAAATTGTGCAGTGAGAAGGGCGTGTCACCTCTCTGATAGTCATCTCAAAAACCCATAACTGTATTGTACTTATAAGGATATATCAGACAAAATCAAAATTGAGGAGCTTCCTATAAAATAGCTGAGAATTACGCTTAACATGTGTCAAAGTCATGAAAGTCAAAGAAAATCTGAGGAACTATTACAGATTAGAGGAGAACTATGGCAATCAAAGATTGGATTGGACTGGATCTTGAAACAGAAAGACAACACTTTAGGGGAAACTGGTGAAATCCAAATAAAGTCTCGAGTTTAGAACAGTATTGTACCGATGTTTATTTCTTTTTTTTAATTGAAGTTTGTTTGGGTGACAATTGTTAGTAAAGTTACATGGATTTCAGGTGTACAATTCTGTATTACATCATCTATAAATTCCATTGTGTGTTCACCTTCCATCACCATATATGTGATCCCTTTTACCCTTATCTACCACTCCCCTCCCCCCTTACCCTCTGGTAAAATGTTTATTTCTTAATTTTGATCATGCTAACATTAGGAAATTCTAGCTAATGGAAATAAGGGCACTGTGTACTATTTTTGTAGCTCTTCTCTAAATCTAAAATATTAAAATATTAGAAGCTATTTACATGTATAAATGTATGTCAAAATGTATGAATTTGAGGACACTAAGGAATCCAGGAAATACTGAAATGAGTTAGTATAAGTACCAAGAAAACCAGTAGAAGATCAGATTTTTGGAAAATGTGGTCCAGAGATAAAAATCAGATTCAATAGAATATATAATTATTGAGAGCTTAGAAAAATATTCCAGATGTAATAAATTCATGAAAGACAGATAATTCATTTAAATTTCATGACAGAACTTCCTTTTTGTGGGGCAGAGGAGTCACAGCAATGGACCTACAGAGTAGGGAATGGAATTCTAGCACCCTTCTTGGGTAGGGAGAGAACTCATGTACTTACCGACCGTCAGCCTCCTCCTGAGCCTTACAGGTGTCCTCATCTTAACGAAATGTGAAGTCAAGAGATTTTGGCTCTGGTTTGTGGGATAGGAAATGCAGGTGTACGTATCTTGTTTGAATTTGCATAGTTGACAAATCAGAATAGTGATTCAATAAATTACCAAAAAGAGTAGATAGGGGATGTAAGGGAGATCATCCTCATCTATCATATGAGGAAGGCAATAGTTAAAATATAACATCAATTGCAGAATAACGTTTAGATACAGAAGCAGTATTTGGAGAATAAACATTAATCACCCAAAGAACTCAAAAAGAAAAACTGATGGAGGGCATGTGTTGGACTTGTACAGGAAGGGCAAGATTGAGACAGACACGTATAGTTAGTTCTTTATTGTAAACCTATGATCTTTTACCACATATTTGGAGATATTTTGTTTGCAATATATAGCAAGTAATCTGTTAGAACCATAAAATGATGGGTAAGACAAATAAGTGTGAATATGTTTTTCTTTACATTCTTTTGTGTGTTTATGAGTATATACACATGCATGTGTGGGTATCTATGTAAATGTCAGATACACACACATAGATAGATACATACGTACATAGATACGTAGATATAGATAGGAAAGAATCATATGCATTCCATATTATAGGTTACCAAATGTAATGCTAAATCACCAAGAAAGATTTTTAGCAATAGAGGCAGACAGTGAAATAGCTCATTTCATAAGCTCTTATATAAGAAAAGACTGCTTTTCTAAGTTGAAGGCAAACATTGCGGGGCATATTCCTTTACATTGAAAAATCCTCAGCTCTCAAATCTAGAGCATATTTCAACCAAACTTTCCAAACCAATGTTATGACAACATGATTTATATAAAAGTCACTTGAGAATCACTTGTATTCTTTGATAGGTTGGCTGGAAATGGAATGCACACAGTCAGGCAACTTAAGAAAGCTTTATTGTAAGAGAGCAACAGTATATTGGCTGTGCAAAAGATGGCTACAATCCGGACTGCATGTCTAAAGGAGACTTCCAGTCCTGAAGAGGGGATGAGGAGGTTTTTATAGGGGCTGTGCGGACAGGATAGCATTGTTTGAACATGAAATGTTGAATGACAGCAAGCTAGTAGCTCTTTTGTGGTATTTTTTGTTGTTACAAGCATGGCTCTGTTTGTGTAGGTCAGCCAACATGGCTCTGTCTGTAAGTCAAGGTCTCGGAGACCTAACATTAAATGAAGGTCTCTAACATTCAGAGACCTACCCTTCCAGACTTGTTTGTTATTAAAATGTAGAAAGGCCACCGTGTCTCTAGTCTGTAGTTTCTTCAGGCTGAATGAAGGTGGAGAGAGGAGGGAGACATTGTGGAAGGGGCTGGTAATGTTGTTGTAGGTGAAGCATTTTATGGACAGCTCCATTTGTGCACACCTGGAGTAGGCTCTGCAGGAATTGGGTGAAAAGGTGGAAGAGGCAAAGACCAAAGGCTAGGACCATAAAAGATAATAGTTAAAGGCCCTATGAGGAGAACAAATCAAGAGCCACTCTTAGCTGTAAACTCGGATCGCCACTTGGTTCCTGAGGTGGTGTCTGTGATTCTGGGCCTGGCTGAGATCCTGTGGCAGGGTTTGAAATTCATGTAAGGAGACTCCTAGCCCTGCCGTTCCTTTCGTTACTCCCACAGAGATGTTCAGTGACACTAAAAGCGGATAAGGAGAACGACCATCTTTGGTGCATGAGAGTATATGTGGGGAGAGGTAGAAATTGACTATTGGGGGTGATCTCAATATCTGGAGAAAGGAAACCTAGGATGTAAGTCCCTGTACAATTGGTGAGCAGGCAAGCATATGTGGAAGATGAAGAATTAGCTTGTGAGCCGGGTAGAGATAAGGGGTAATGGTAGGCAAAGTGTTATGAGAGGGAAGAGTCATATAATAAAGACAATAATGGGACTCAAGTCTTCTTGGGTTGAAAATCAGGTGATGGAATCAAAGAAAAGGAGCTCTAAAATGAACAAGTAGAGATAAGGAGAAAGGTAGAGATAACGGAGAGGATTTGGAGGGAGAGAGAAGGGGCTGGAGTGAGGTTGGAGTTGTGTGGTTCACGCAATGAGGAAAAGAGGAGAGGGTAGAGATCACAGTTCGTTAGTCTCTGAGTTTTTCCTGAAGGATGTTACAAAGTCAAAACGAGGTGGAGTGGAAATCAGGTGCCATATCACGGAGCCTGGGTGGAGTGGCAGGACAGGGGGTTCAGCTGTTTTTGCAGCTGAGACAAATGAAAGCAGGAGGGGTGATCCAGCAATTGCTGCTGTGGATGTGGTGAGAAGATGGTGGCAAGGCTCTTTCCCAGTTTGTCAACGTCTGACAGGTTCAGGTGTTTGAGATGGACCAAGTTTCCTGGAGCTTAGGGAATGTGAGAAAAACCGAGGAAGTGTCTTGGGGTCGGGGAAAAATGCAGTGTGCATACTCCCCATGGATCTGCGGAATGAGGCTGATGGCTAGGAGGTAGTCGACCATTGGTGAGCTATTAGCTGTGAGGTTGTCTGGAAGGAAGGATCTGACATGAGGGAGCTTCTCCCCATCTTCCCTTCCTCTGAGGTCACAACTGACAAGAGCTTCCTGGCTGCTCAGAATGGAGTCTGGGGTGACACCTTCCCTAGGGAGGGGTGCGTGAGCCTCAGCCAGGCGCAGAGCTGGCTTCTGTCTCCTCCAAGCACTAGCTGTGTGACTTCAGACAAAGACATGGGAAGTCAGTCTCCTCACCTGTCAGGTGGGGATAACGGCTCCCTCTCAGGGTGGCTGTGAGATCAGTGAGGTGATGCAGGTCAGCTCCTGCCCCACAGGAGATGGGCCCTCGCTCCCCCTCCCTCTTCCCTTCTCAGTCCTTTCTCTACCTCCATGGGCTGGAAGGATCTATGAGCAAATAGAAGGACTATTAGCAAATAGTCTCCTGGTGGCAGAATGCGCTCTCCTGTTGGTGTCCACACAGCCAGTCCCCTGAGTGCTGACTCTGGCATCTGTGCCAGCTTCGTCCACAGGGCAGCGCTCACCACAGCCCCTCCCTGGTCTTCAAACCCTGCTCATCTCCAAATTCAAGGCCCTTGTCTCAGCTCAGGCCAGAGCGCCTCTCACCGCTCTTCTCACGGGTCTCCCTGCTGCCGTCCTTCCCTCGTCCAGGGCAACCTGCACACTGGGACCAGCTCCATCTTTCTAACTAAGGTGGGGTCTAACCCCGTCACTTCCTGTGCCTACAACCACCAGCAGCTTCACTGGGGCTGGAGAGGAAAGTCTCTGTCATCAGCACAGTGTTGCGACTTTATCAGGCCTCATGTTCTTCTCCTGGTCTCATTTCCTATCATAACACCCCAGTTCACTCACCAGGTACCCCCAGCTGTCACCATTAACCTGTCTGGTGCGGGCTTTGACAGACAGAGGTGTCAGCACTGAGACTGGGCCTGAAAGCAGGAATCTGAATAAAATACAGACTTCAGTGAACAGTCATGCATCAACATGTGTACGTTGATTGTAACAATTCTGGAAAGAGAGGAGAAAGTAAAACTAAAGTTAAGATACACCTATTGCGTCGAAATGGGTGATTTCCATGAACAAAATGGACCCTAAAATAAGGAAAATACTAAGCAATGATCCATCCAGGACCTCATCTTCCCACTTATTCTCGTCACATTGCTGTGGAGTTCCCTCTCCTGGGACAGGGAAGGAAAGGGGACAAAGCAGTTTGGAAGTTCCCCTGAGATCGATCCCTACCCAGTGTCCTCATATCCTGCACCCAGGAAGTCTTGATTTTGATATGTCAGGTAGGACTGGAAGCCACTGAGTTCCCTGGAAGCTGAGGTGCTGGACTGGGGCCAGAGAACAGATGCTGGGTCAGGAAAGCAACAGATTGCACATCACTGAGCCCTAACCCTAACCCCAAACCAAACACCTAACCTGTAAAACCTAAACACTAAACCCTTAGCCCTAAGCCTAAATCTAAACCTTAACATAAACGTAAAACCTTACAACCATAAACCATAACCAACAGCATAAACCGTAACCTAAACCCTCAACGTAATACTAAACTATCTCCAGAAACCACAAACTATGAACCATATCCATAAACTGTAACTATAAACTATAACCAAAAACACATATCCATAAACCATACATGTAATCCATAATCAATCTCATAAACCATATAACATACATGTAGCCATAAACAATACACATAAACCATAACCAAACTGTAACCCATAATCTTAACTTTAACCCCTGACTCAGCACCACACTGCCCCTCAGCCCCAACCCTAGCCCTGTGAGGACACTACTAGCCCCTAACCAGTCAAATCAGAAGTAGGTCCCAAAGACAGAAGACACAGATCTATGTCCCTTATAGAGTTGTAGTGATGTTCTTTATGTGAAAGGAAGAACTGAAACTGTCTATTCACGGATGACAAGTCACATCTGAAATACATAACTTCCAAAAGAATCAACAAAAAAATTATTATTACTGTAAAGTAATTCAACGTTAAATGACAAAATATCAATACACAGCAATCTGTTTTATTTGTATACGCTAGCAAGGAGTAATCTAAAAAAGAATTTAAGAACACAATTCCATTTTAAATCACATCAACGTTGATAAAATACTTAGGAATAGTGCAAGGCTTCTACACTGAAAATTACAAAACATAATGTCTTTGTTTGCTGAAAGAAATTAAAGGAAACTACCTACATAAACGTGAGGCCATCTCATGGTGATGGAAATTGTTAGGATGGCAACAGAACAGATGCGATGTAAGGATTCAGTGTCATTCCTGTGAAAAGGCCCCAAGGCCTTTGTGGAAAAACGTGCAAGCTGATCCTAATTCACAGCAAATTTCCAGTGAAGAAAAGAGCCATAAGGATCTTCAAAAACAAAATCAGGTTGGAGGCTCACCCTTCCCAAACGTAATTCGTAATTAGTACAAAGCCACAGTAAGGAAAACATGGTGACACTGGCATAGAGATATACATAGAGATCAATGGAATTGTATTGAGGACCCAGAAATAAACCCGTCGGTCTAAATCAGTAGATTATTTTTTAACATACACATTAAATTTATCATTGTCATTTACAGCTTTAATTTATAAAACACAGAAATACGCTTTTTTTCTATTTTTTTCTGTTCCTTTTTTTTTTTTTTTTGGTAAGGAGGGCGCAGCTCACAGTGGCCCATGTTGGGATTTAACCAGCAACCTCGGTGTTAGCAGCACCATGCTCTAACCAAGTGAGCTAACAGGCCACCCTCAGAAAGACATTTTTAAAAGTGCTCTATGACCGGAATTTAAACGCTACAAATATTAGTTTTGTGAGTGTAATTTGTATAAATTACAATCTGATAGTTGGAGATTTCTTTTCAGTATGGTTACTATACAAATGAAATAAATGGCAAAAGGACTTAATGGCAATATTTTGTTATCTATGTATTATCAGATACTTTAGGACCTAAACCAAGATTCTGAGTGTTCAGACTTCATTTACTGTGTTTCATCTTTAAATACTTCCCTACCTGTATTCTGAGTCAAGTCACTTGATGAAAGGGTGTGACTTGGGATAGCATTTTGTTTCATACCAAAAGTTTTCCTATCTACAGTCACCACCTTCAAGGAATTAACATTACAAGGCAAAAGTAATCTGCTAGGTCCCTTTTTCGAACAGTTTGCAAAAAATTGTGGCAACACCCTCGAAAGCCAAACAGATACCCCCAAAATGGGACAATCATGCACGGTCCTGTAAAGTATGTTAAGTTTTCCCCCATCTAAAAGTTAAGCTATAAAATATATGAACTACAGTTGACTTGGTTTCAGGAGAAGCACATCTGAGGATTTACGTTAGTGTTCTCATCTTCAGGCATTACCAGGGAGTCTGTAGGCCACCATGCGATTTACTCTGGATGATGGCAGTGAGGCAGGAAGGCAGACGTGCTCACAATTGGTGATCAACTATAGTCCTGACTCTTCCCATTTTTCAGGCACAACCTAATATTTGTATAAATCAGTAGATCAAATGAACAAGAAACTTCCAATAGTGGCAGGAATGTCACTGTAGCTGTGATCTGTCTGAACACAGAACGAGTTTCATTTTGGAGACCTTTCTGAGCCTTTTCTCTGAGTGGACTGTCATTTTTGGCAGTCTTGTCACAATCAATATCAATTATCATTTTTTAAGGACCTCACCCCTTTCAATATTTGAGAGGAGTGCCACCAGTTTCTGAACTGAACTCTTCTGTAATGAAATGTCCAGTTGTCCCACCACATGATTTAGGTATTTCATGCGTTCAGGATGAGTAGTTACAGGCGAGGTGAGGCCACGTTTCGGCGTCGGAGTCAAGGTTTCAGGTGGATGTATGCACGCATGTTATATCCTACCATGCTGTTGGCGTCAAATAGAAACTCAGCCGCAGTTGTACCGCTCCCATGCAGGGGGGTGGTCGCAGGGCCATGTCCAGACCCACAAAGGGCAGACACCCTGACATTGGGGAAAGAAGGGTTTTCCAACAAATGGTACTGGGCAAATGACCATCCAAATGAAGAGAAATGAAATTGGACCCCAACCTCACACCACACACAAAACTTAAAATACATGAAGGGCTTAAATACAGGCAGTAAAAGTATAAACTCTCAAACAAAACGTGGAGATACATTGTCATGACCTTGGATTAGCGATGGTTTCTTAGATATGACAGCACATACAACAAAAAAAAGATAAATTAGACTTCCTCAAAATTAAAAACATACATGCATCAAAATAAGCAATCCAGAGAGCGAAAAGACACGCCATAAAATGGAACCAAATAGGTACACATTATATATCTGATAATAGTCTGCTATCCAGGAGACAAAGAACTTTTACAACTCAAGAACAAAAAAAGAAAATGACTAACATTTTAAAATAGAATTGAATAGAACCTTGTCCAGATGAGACCTGCAAAGTGTCAACAAGCACAGTAAGATGTTCCACATCCTCAGTCCTGATGCAAATGCAAATGAAAACCACATGTGATACCCCCTCACATAGTACCAGAAGGGCTATAATCCAGAAACTAAAAGTAACAAACAGCAGCAACAATGTAGAAAAATTAGAACCCTTAAACATTGAACGTGAAAAATTACAATGGTGTGGCTTCTGCATACAACACTTGGAAATTTCCACCCCACAAAAAACTGCCCATGTGGCTCAACAGACCCACTTCTAGAAATATACCCCCAAAATTGAAAACAGTTGTTAAAGGTGGATACATGAATCCACAGAAGCGCTCTTCACGATAGCAGAGACATAAACAATTCAAATGTCCATCTTAATCAGCAGTGGAAACTAAGTGACCAATCCTGCAGCTACACCAGGATTCTTTAGCTTGATGCAATTATGAACATATTTCATAACTTCTAGAAATATGTTTCCTCTTAGCACAAAAATTCTAACGTGGCAGAAGACATGTTTACTAATACACCCAAAAATATTTAGTTCATCTACAATAAATAGCAAAAACGGTGATAAATCAATGTTCAGTACTTAGTGTTTCATTATTCTGCTACTTGGAAATGCTCTAGACATTCAATAATGATGCATCATTTAATTTATAGGATAAAACTTTATCATTTCCAATTACCAAAGACACCTGGAAAATCTTTTCCATGTATATATACAATGTAATTATCACTTAAAAGTTTACCTTTTATTTTAATTGTACCTATTTGATATAGTAGTTAAAACTTTGAGATTTCAAAGTCAGTAATGACCAAAGCTATTTTCTTGACATATTTTTAACAGATAACTAATTTTTATAAACCCAGTTAGAAAAAATTGTATTTTGTGCTGATAATTTTCAAACGCATGACTGTGTAATCAAACCAAACTAAAACCAGCTTTAACATCAAATATTTCACCAGATCATAAAGTATTTCTGTTTGTTTGTATTTTATTTCTTACTTTATATAATCATTTAACTTGTTCAAGCCAATCAAATATCACAAACTGGTAACACCACACGGAGCTACAAAACGTCTTACCACACACAAACACAAACTGGTTTCACACAGAGATCACAAATTAACAGAGTTAGTAACAACTATAGAGAACACACAAGATGTTTTACCAAGAAAACAGCTGGTTGTCACAAGAGTTCTATAACACAATGTAAATTTATAAGTTTTCCCCATTCCAAGGACCCATCGTCTTGATGTGGACAGTGAGGTCTAAATAGTGAGACACCAAGCACCCTCTTTACAGCTCAGGCCAGGAAGCCAGAGGCCCCTCCACACCGAGTGCAGAGGAGCAGCCCTCCCAGAGCCAAAGGGTCACCCCCAAAGACAGTCAGAGAAAGCACAGACCTTCATCACATAGGCAGTAGGGATGGTGGGGTGGACAGAGTGTCTCAGGTCTCCCACAAAATGTGAGGCACCTCCAGCCCCAAACCCACTAATCTGTGGCCCCGAGCAGGTGCTACTAGACCGGGATCTGACCAGCACTAAAGGGTAAGGAAGGCTGGGGGGGACAGATGCCCCTTATGGGCAGAGGCCCCTCAGAACACAGTCCCCTGGGAGCTGGCACAGCCAGGCAGAGGTGCACTGGGAACCCCAGCTTATCTCACTGGCCACCAGGTGCAATGGAGTAAGTGCACCTGGCCGAAGGTGGGGACCAAAGAGGATTAGCTTCCTTGGTCACAAAGCCAAGCTCCCAGGACTCAGAACAAGAAGGAAAGAAAAACCTAAAGAGACTTTTAGAGAGGGACCCACAGCAAAGTTTGTCTCTGCAGACACGGGTCTGAAGAGAAACACTTAACTCCCCAGCCAGTGGGGCCGGCTCCAATGACAGTCTTACTGGAGCCTGTGCCTGTGTTCTGTCCCCATGGTAGTTCCTTCTTAGGGCAAAGGATACGCAAGACACAGACACAAGAAACAAAGAACATCTCTGGGAGGAAAGAATAAAGAACATCTCAGGGAGGAAAGAATACAGAAAACCCTCGAGTCTCTAGGTGCAGGAAGTAGCTGCACAGATACTTTTTCTGCCTACCTAAATTCAGAAAGCAGACAAAGGCCTCGCACCCCTGCTATCTTCTGTCCAACTGCTGACAGAGACCAGGAATTGTAATCTATGAGCACCTAGAATTCACACACACACACAAAAATTCCAAAGACAGTGAGGAGAAATCAGGTAAATATGACATTTTAGACAAAGGTGGCAGTTGGCTCTTAGGCTTTAGACGTAAAAATGGGAGATTTACAGGTAATTCAGGAAAAGCTAAACACACATGGCAGGTAAAGTTTTGTGAGGCTCCTGCATGGAGTCTTCCTGTCTACTGCTAAGGGGATTGTGCTCAGGGTTTTATTTGTGCTTCATAGTCTTTAAGGAGGCTGGGAAAGGGGAGCCAGGCTGGAAAGGGGAGGCTTGTATTGTTAAAACTGCCCCTTTGAAATTTTTATTTTATTTACCTCAGCGGGCCTGGGACAGTTGTGGGCTCTGTTTCCATTTCAGATCTACTCAGCAGAGGGTCCAGGGTGATGCTGAGACTTTCTCACGTCTATCGGACTGAAAAATCAGCTTCCATTTTTCTCAGGTTTCTGATTGGTTATTAAATCCTTTCAAGCCAGTTTCAACATATCAGTTCTCAAAATCTTAAATCTCCGTAAAGATTTTTTTTTTTTATTATTATTTTATTTTATTTTATTTTTTTTAATTTATTTATTGGGGTGACAATTGTTAATGAAATTACATAATTTCAGGTGTACAATTCCGTATTACATCATCAATAAATCCCATTGTGTGTTCACCACCCAGAGTCAGTTCTCCTTCCATCACCATATATTTGATCCCCCTTACCCTCATCTCCCTCCCCCCACCCCCCTTACCCTCTGGTAACCACTAAAATATGTCTGTGTCTATGAGTTCTTGTTTCTCATTTGTTTGTCTTGTTTTTGGTTTATATACCACATATCAGTGAAATCATAGGGTTCTCTGCTTTTTCTGTCTGACTTATTTCGCTTAGCATTATATTCTCAAGATCCATCCATGTTGTCAGAAATGTTCCTATATCATCTTTCCTTAACGCTGAATAGTATTCCATTGTGTATATATACCACAACTTCTTTATCCATTCATCTATCGAAGGACATTTTGGTTGTTTCCATGTCTTGGCCACCGTAAACAAAGCTGCAATGAACATTGGAGTACACGTGTCTCTATAGAGAAATGCTTTTATATTTTTGGGGTAGATACCCAGGAGAGCGATTGCTGGGTCATATGGTAATTCTATTCGTAATTTCTTGAGGAACCTCCACACTGCCTTCCATAGCGGCTGCACCAGTCTGCATTCCCACCAACAGTGTATGAGGGTTCCTTTTTCTCCACAGCCTCTCCAACACTTGTTGCTATTTGTCTTGTTGATGATAGCCATTCTGACTGGGGTGAGGTGATATCTCATTGTGGTTTTTATTTGCATTTCTCTGATGATTAGTGATGTTGAGCATTTTTTCATATGTCTATTTGCCATTTGTAAGTCCTCTTTAGAGAAATGCCTCTTTAGGTCCTCTGCCCATTTTTCAATTGGGTTGTTCGTTTTTTTGTTGTTGAGTTTCATGAGTTCCTTGTATATTTTGGATATTAGACCCTTATCAGAGGAACTATTTGCAAAAATCTTCTCCCATTCAGTCGGTAGCCTCTTTATTTTGTCGATGGTTTCTTTTGCTGTGCAGAAACTTTTAAGTTTCATATAGTCCCATTTGTTTATTTTATCTTTTACTTCCATTGCCTTTGGAGTCAAATTCATAAAATGCTCTTTGAACCCAAGGTCCATAAGTTTAGTACCTATGTTTTCTTCTATGCAGCTTATTGTGTCAGGTCTTATGCTTAAGTCTTTGATCCATTTTGAATTAATTTTGGTACATGGTGACAGATAACAGTCCAGTTTCATTTTTTTGCACGTGGCTATCCAATTCTCCCAGCACCATTTATTGAAGAGGCTGTCTTTTCTCCATTGTATGTTTTTAGCTTCTTTGTCAAAAATTATCTGTCCATATTTATGTGGTTTTATTTCTGGGTTCTCAATTCTATTCCATTGGTCTATGTGTCTGTTTTTCCGCCAATACCATGCTGTTTTGATTATTGTAGCCCTATAGTACAAGCTAAAGTCAGGCAGTGTGATACCTCCAGCACTGTTCTTTTTTCTTAAGATTCCTTTGGCTATTCGGGGTCTTTTGTGGTTCCAAACAAATCTGATGATTTTTTGTTCTATTTCTTTAAAAAATGCCGTTGGGATTTTGATGGGGATTGCATTAAATCTGTATATTGCTTTGGGTAATATGGCCATTTTAACTATGTTGATTCTTCCAAGCCATGAGCACGGAATGTCCTTCCATTTCTTTGTGTCATCTTCAATTTCTTTCAAAAATGTCTTATAGTTTTCAGCATATAAATCCTTCACATCCTTGGTTAAATTTATTCCTAGGTATTTTATTCTTTTTGCTGCAATTGCAAAGGGAATTGTTTTTTGTATTTCTTTTTCTGAGATTTCATTGTTAGTATATAGGAATGCAATGGACTTTTGTACGTTGATTTTGTAGCCAGCAACTTTACTGTATTCATTAATTGTTTCTAACAGCTTTTTGGTGGAGTCTTTAGGGTTTTCTATATATAGCATCATATCGTCTGCAAAGAGTGATATTTTAACTTCTTCATTCCCAATTTGGATGCCTTTTATTTCTTTCTCTTGCCTGATGGCTCTGGCAAGGACTTCCAACACTATGTTGAAAAGCAGAGGTGATAGGGGACAGCCCTGTCGTGTTCCTGAACGTAGAGCAAAGGGCTTCAGTTTTTCACCATTAATTATGAGATTAGCTGAGGGCTTGTCATAGATGGCCTTTATTATGTTGAGGTATTTTCCTTCTATACCTATTTTATTAAGTGTTTTAATCATAAATGGATGTTGTATCTTGTCAAATGCTTTTTCTGCATCAATTGATATAATCATATGATTTTTGTCCTTTATTTTGTTTATGTGATGTATCACATTGATGGATTTGCGGATGTTGAACCATCCTTGTGCACCGGGGATGAACCCCACTTGGTCGTGATGAATAATCTTTTTAATGCATTGTTGTATTCGATTTGCTAGAATTTTGTTTAGGATTTTTGCATCTGTATTCATCAGAGATATAGGTCTGTAGTTTTCTTTTTTTGTGTTGTCCTTACCAGGTTTTGGTATCAGGGTAATGTTGGCCTCATAAAATGAGTTAGGGAGTACTGACTCTTCTTCAATTTTTTGGAAGAGTTTGAGCAGGATTGGTATTAGATCCTCTTTGAAGGTTTGGTAGAATTCACTAGTGAAGCCATCTGGTCCCGGACTTTTGCTTTTGGGAAGGTTTTGGATGACTGATTCAATGTCTTTACTGGTGATCGGTCTGTTTAGGTTTTCCAGTTCTTCATGGTTCAGCCTTGGAAGGCTATATGTTTCTAAGAACTTGTCCATTTCTTCTAGGTTATTAAATTTGGTGGCATATAGTCCTTCATAGTATTCTTGGATGATCCTTTGTATTTCTGTGGTGTCCGTGATAACTTCCCCTTTCTCATTTCTGATTTTGTTAATTTGTGTCTTCTCTCTTTTTATCTTAGTGAGTCTAGCCAAGGGTCTGTCAATTTTATTAATTTTTTCAAAGAACCAGCTCTTTGTCACATTAATTTTTTCTATTGTCTTTTTGTTCTCTATTTTATTTAGCTCTGCTCTGATTTTTGTTATTTCCTTTCTTCTGCTGACTTTGGGTTTCACTTGTTCTTCTTTTTCTAGTTCTTTGAGGTGTAACATGAGGTTGTTTATTTGGGATTTTTCTTGTTTCTTGAGATAGGCCTGTAATGATATAAATTTCCCTCTTATAACTGCTTTCGCCGCATCCCAAAAATTTTGGTAGGATGTATTTTCATTGTCATTGGTTTCTATATATCTTTTGATCTCTCCTCTAATTTCTTCTTTGACCCAGTCGTTCTTTAAAAGTATGTTGTTTAATCTCCATGTATTTGTGTTTCTTTTTGCTTTCTTTTTGCAGTTGATATCCAATTTCAAAGCCTTGTGATCAGAGAATATGCTTGGTATGATTTCAATCTTCTTAAATTTGCTGAGGCTGCTTTTATGTCCTAATATATGGTCTATCCTTGAGAATGTTCCATGTACACTAGAAAAGAATGTATAGTCTGATGTTTTAGGATGAAGTGCTCTATATATGTCAATGATGTCCATTTCATTTAATGTGTCATTTAGGGCTGCAATTTCGTTATTTATTTTCTGTTTGGATGATCTATCCATAGCTGTCAATGATGTATTTAAGTCCCCTAGTATAATTGTGTTTTGGTCAATTTCTCCCTTTAGTTCTGTTAGTAGTTGCTTGGTGTATTTTGGTGCTCCCTGATTGGGGGCATAAATATTGATGACTGTTATGTCTTCTTGTTGTATAGTCCCCTTTACCATTATGAAATGTCCATCTTTGTCTCTTGTTATCTTTTTCACCCTGAAGTCTGTTTCATCTGATATCATTATGGCTACATCTGATTTTCTCTGGATACCATTTGCTTGGAGTGCCAATTTCCACCCTTTCACTTTGAGTCTATGCTTGTCCTTGTAGCTGAGATGTGTCTCTTGGAGACAGCATATGGTTGGGTTTAGTTTTTTGATCCAATCTGCTACTCTGTGCCTTTTTATTGGTGAGTTCAGTCCATTTACATTTAGGGTGATTATTGATACGTGAGGATTTCCTGTCATTCTATCTTTAGTTTTCTGGTAAGGCTGTGTCTCCATTGTTTCTTTGCCTTTTTGTTGTTGTCTATTATTTCTGTGTGGTGGTATTCTATGATGTTTCCCTCTGTTTCTTCTTTTATTAGAGTATATATTTCAGATCTGGATTTTTTTTGAGTGGTTACCCTTAAGATTATGTAAAAGAAAGTTTGATATTTAGAGTATTCCATTTTCTTCAGCACGCTTACTTTCTCCATTCCCATATTCCGGTTCAGGCCTTTACGCTCCCCCTTTTTATGTTTCGGTTGCCACAAATTGTCCCTGTTGATGGTGGTCTAATAGCCTCCTTTAGTATTTCTTGTAGTGCAGGTCTTGTATTAGAAAATTCCCTCAGCTTCTGTATGTCTGGAAAGGTCTTTATTCCTCCTTCATATCTAAAGGATATCTTTGCTGGATATATTATTCTTGGCTCGTGATTTCTCTCTTTCAATAGTTTGAATATTTGGTTCCACTCCCTCCTGGCTTGTAGAGTTTCTGCTGAAAAATCGGATGATAATCTAATGGGCTTTCCTTTGTAGGTTACCGTCTTCTTTTCCCTGGCTGCCTTAAGGATTCTTTCTTTGGAGTTAATTTTAGACAGCTTGAATACAATGTGTCTTGGAGAAGGCCTGTTGGGATTGAGGTAATTAGGTGTTCTATTTGCTTCTTGGATTCGAGGATCCAGTTCTGTCCACAAATTTGGGAAGTTCTCATTGACAATTTCTTTGAGTATATTCTCTGTTCCCTTCTCTCTTTCTTCTCCTTCTGGTATGCCCATTATTCTTATATTGCTCTTTCTGATGGAGTCAGAAAGTTCTTGTAGAGTTCTTTCGTTTCTTTTAAGTCTCAAGTCTCTTTCTTCTTCCATCTGTGTAATTTCCAGGTTTCTATCTTCGATGTCACTGATTCTTTCTTCCATCTGGTCAACTCTACTACCTAAGCTGGTTATTTCATTCTTAATTTCTTCTATTGAGTTCTTAATCTCCAGAAATTCCATTTGGTTCTTTTTTAAAATTTCAATCTCTTTTGTAAAATGCTCATGTTGTTCTTTGATTGCGTTTCTGAGTTCATTAAATTGCCTTTCTGTGTTTTCTTGCATCTCTTTGAGGTTTTTCAGAACTGCAATCTTGAATTCTCTGTCATTTAAGTCACATATTTCCATATCTCTAAGTTCCTTTTCTGGGGACTTTTCACTTTCTTTTTGAGCTGTCTTGTTACTTTGGTTATTCATGGCAATTACTGATTTATTATTTCTCTTCCTAGACATCTACAGGAGTGGCTTCTTCAACAGGTTGATAGGAAGAGGTCTCTCTGACACAGTAGTGCTATACTTTCTCTGCACTTTTCCAGCTTCTCACACAATGGGGGGATTCCCTGGGAGACGGGCCTCTCCTCTGTTAACAGTTCACCTGGGTCATAGGGCGTCACGTCCCTGTGGGGGTGCGGAGAGCTTTTGAAGTTCCAAAGCTCTTTCTGCACCAGATTCAGAGCCCGTATGTTTCAGCAGTTCTGTTTACTCCTGCAGGGATCCGCCCAGATAGGTGGGGCCAGGGGCGGGGTGAGTTGTGAGAGGTGGCCCAGAGCAATGGCGGCGACCACCACCACAGCCGGTCCTGCTTCCACAGCTCCCTCCCCTTTGCCGTAACTAGTTGGGCCGCGAATCTGTTTCTGCGGTCCACAGTTCTCAGAACAGCAAAGATCCTGTCCTTGTGATCTGACACTGCTAGTTTATCGCTTCTAGCACTGGGCAGGTGGGGGTGGGGCGAGCTCTGGGAGGGTAGGGAGGGGCGGCTAGTCTCAGTGCCTAAGGCTTCCGTTCTCCGCTCGGCAGTGAGGGCTTAACCACAGTTTTCAGCCCTCTTCCCTCAGTCTTTTCTCCGAGGTCTGCCGTGAACGTTGGGTTCAGCTGTGCTATATGCTGCCCCCTCAGCCCTGTGGGCCGTAAGTGGAGCCCTAGCAGTCCGAGTCCTTCCCTCTCCCGCAGCTGCGGTAGTTCCGGGATGCAGCAAGCTCGGAGCACTGAGCTAGGTCTTTGTCCTGCGCCCGCGGGGCTCCGTCCCGCACTTCTCCCTTCCCTCCTCCCCTGCTCGCGCGATTCACCCACCTGGAGGTGAATTCAGTAGTGGACCTCTTCGTCTTGCCTGTCTGCTGTGCAGGGAGTCCTTTGTGGAGTTATTGTTGTCCGATTAGTTGTAAATTCCAGGAGAGCGTTACAGAGGCTCACCTCACGCCGCCATTTTGATCCTTCTCTCTAGAGTGTTTTTTCCGTAAAGATTTTTAACACTTACACATCTCTTGATTTTCTCTTCTGCGTATTTTAAATCTAATGTTGACATTAGCATCTATTAAGACCCAAGAAGCTGAAGAACTAATTCAAAATCTTAAGAATAGTTAAATTTCCTTGTATCCGTTAGTATTAAACATGTGGTCTATCTCTAGGGTCCAAAAAAACAGCTTTGTTATGAGAGTTCTCTAACACATTTTCCAATTTAGAAGTTTTTCCAATTCAAAGGATCCATACTCTGGCCACTGATGGTAGGATTTTAATAGCTACTCAAACCAAAAAGCCTTTTGACAGCTTGACCAAGGAAGCCAAAGGCTTTTTGTCACTGTGGTATTTCCTTGTCAGGACCAACGACACAAGAGACACAGAGACACAAAAAATGACCATCTCTGGAAGGGAAGGCGGGAAGGGAGGGTCAGGATTGGAGATTAGGGTCCAGGGTCCCTGGTAAGGTGTCCTACTCAGGCCCTGGTGTCTGGCTATGTGGGACAATGGTCCATTTAGAGGTCTGGATCTGGGGTCCATGGTCCAGCTCTGGTGTCTTCTCTTATCTGAACACACAGGTGAGTACACATGTGAGTACTTTCGCCAAACTGGTTTCCCACGCACATTTCCTCCAGGCCCTATTGAAGTGATCACTTCATTAAAGAATACCTGTGGACATATCCCCTCATGAGAGGGAAGAGAAAAAATAAACATGTGGGATTACATCAAACTAAAGAGTGTTTTCACAGCAAAGGAAACCATCAATAAAACAAAAAGGGATCCCAATGAATGGGAAAAGGTATCTGCCCATGATATATCTGATAAGGGGTTAATGTCGCAAATTTATAAAAAACACACTCAACTCAACTCCAAAAAAACAAACTACCCAATTAAAAAATGGGCAGAGGACTTGAAGAGATATTTTTCTAAAAAGGGCATACAGATGGCAAACAGACATATGAGGAAATGCTCAACCTCACTAACCATCAGAGAAATGCAAATAAAAACCACAATGAGATACCACCTCACCCCAGTCAAAATGGCTATCATCAATAAATCAACAAACAACAAGTGCTGGCGCGGATGTGGAGAAAAGGGAACGCTTGTGCACTGTTGGTGGGACTGCAGATTGGTGCAGCCACTATGGAAAACAGTATGGAGGTATCTCAGGAATCTGAAAATGGAACTACCCTATGATCCAGTAATTCCACTCTTAGGTATCTATCCGGAGAAATCCAAAACTCCAATTCAAAAATCTGTATGCACTCCTATGTTTATTGCAGCACTATACACAATAGCCAAGACATGGAAACATCTGAAATGCCCATCGGTAGATGACTGGATTAAGAAACTGTGGTACATTTATACAATGGAGTATTGCGCAGCCATAAAGAAGAAAGAAATCTTACCATTTGCAACAACAGGAATGGACCTACAGAACATTATGTTAAGTGAAATAAGTCAGACAGAGAAAGACAAGTACCATGTGATCTCACTTATATGCAGAATCTAAAGAAAAGAATAAGTGAATGAACTAATCAGAAACAGTTTTGGGGACAAAGAGGAAAAACTGAGGGTTGCTAGATGGGTGGGGGGGGGATAAGGGGGAAGGTGAGGGGATTAGAAAACAGTCGGTAACCACAAGATGGCCACGGGGTTTTGAAAATTGATTTGGGGAACGTAATCAATAATGTTGTAAAGATTTTGTAGGGTATCCAATGGACACGTGTCCCATTTGGGAGACCACCTCAGGGATGATGTGGATGCCTGATCACTGCACTGTACACCTGAAGCTGAACAATAATGAATGCCAACTCTAATTTTATATATATAGATATGTGTATATATATGTATGTATATACTTACAAGTGGAGTACAGCATTAGGAATAGAGATAGTGGAAATGTAATGGCTGTGTGCGATGTCAGAGGGGTAGTGGATGGGGGGAGAACGGTTCACACAGTGTGAGGGATATAAATGATAAATGTCTACGTATTACTTTGTCTTGTGCACCTGAAACTAATAAAAATATATTTGATAACTAGGATACTTCACTAATTTTGGCAAACCTACATGACCTAGTTCTTCAAAATCAACAAGATTCTTCTCTCCTGAAAGAACTCTCCCTCACAGTCTCAAATAGATAGGCAGTCCTTAAGACAAATAACTAATTTATAACTGTTTCTAAAACCACATAGTGAGTCCATTTCCGTCACTATTCATTGCCATTGGTACAGCAAGAAGAGAGGGGCTCATACACACTATGTTTTCTTTGATAGTGAAAAGGGGAAAAAATTCCTGAGTCTTCAAGAGGGGAAAGATCAATTCTTAGCCTCCCAAATCCACAAAGATGATGGGAACTTTGGTGCCATTATAATTTTGATTGAGCAATGTTGAACGAGGTTTTAACTGTTTTTTGAAATAGGGAGATTTTCTAAACTAACCGAAAATGAACGTCCTGCACACTCCATATTTTTATTTCTGAACTGTAAGCTGCAAGCCCAATGGAATCAATATACCCTAATTTCCTACATCCTCATACAAATTAATATTTTACTAATATTTATCAATAATAGAACCATATATTTTATTTTAGGTTTTAGTAAAAATAACTTGTATTTTCACAAGAAATATATTTTAATTTCATTTAAAAAAAAAGAAAACCTGTGAGTCTCTACTCTCGAGAAGCTAGGTTCACAAATATATTTTCCTGCCAGTCTACTTGTAGAGGAGGGGAAAAGGACGTGCAGCACTTCTAAATTCTCTCAAACCCTGCATAAATACATACACCAGAAAGGCTCACAGCGTGAACAAAAACACCGCTTACCTCTGGCGGCAGACGTCCTTGCCAGCTGCAGTGGTTGCCAGGAGCCAGCAGTGCCCTGGCCATTAATTCTCCTTGCAGGCTTCCCCAATACTGTGGGGGCTTCACAATTATTTGTTTTGCTCTGACCTAGTAAGTGTGTTATTGGAGAGCAGGTCAGTCATCACAGGAAGGCATTCCAGGATGTAGGAACAACTCGTGAACAAAGGCAAGCAGGAGGAGGATTTGTTTTTAAAAAGAAAATATATCCCCAAAATGCAGGAGTGCACAGGCACAGGAGGAGAGCGACTGTGCTGAAACAAACAAAATTTAGGATTATATTTTAATGAGGGTGGGAAACAATCAGGAGTGGAGTCACAGGTGGAGCCTAGGGCGTTTCCAGGGCGTTCCCAGGGTGTGTCTCTGCTGATCACTCCCTCCCATCAGGAAGAGGGATTTCCTTGTGGGAACTGTCCTGAGGACACAGGGGTGGAGATTTTTCCCAGCCTGCAATGCTAATAGTGTTATAACCCTTTACAATTAGCTGTAGCTGTAGCATTTCTGAGGAGTGATCTCATCTCCCTTTTCTTTGTTTCACAAATCATCTTCCTTCCTTTCCTTCTGTCTGTCCCTGAGGCACTGTTCTCTCTGTCCAGAAGAACAACTTCTTCTAGCTGAGCTAATCATCAAATTAAGAATCGGGTTAATAAGATAAAATTGAATTTTAACCTACGTGCATGGGGAATTCACATATGCCAGTCGTCTAAAAGTACAACAGCTGCAATTACGTACAGTTCATAATACTTGATAGTAATAAATGATCGTGTCCATGGTTAGTGTATTGATTTCAACTTTATCCTTATTTTTATGCTAGTTGGGCCTTTATGCACCTTACTTTAGTAAACGTGTACTTGTTTGAAAGGTCTTATAAACTGAATGAACGCCCACTAATGTGAGATATAAGTCATTCCACTCAGCAAGGTAATTTTTTCAGGGGATATTGTTACGGAAATCTTTTTCATCGCACTGTAGTTACATGAATATCAGATGTAATGACACGTACAACCTAAATAAGACAGGATAACCGAGAATGTACACGTTGTAAAAATACACATATTTCCAAAGTTAGCCCTGTGGACAGATAGGTGTTGTGGCGTGGAATTTACAAAAGGTGAAAGCATTCCCAGACTCTACAAAGGAAGCTTTCATGACAGTTAGGGCAGAGAGAGAATGCCCATGGCAGTGTCCAACAATGACGGCTGCCTCTGGTAAGAAAGAGAGAAACACGGGGGGTTGGGGGTGAGGGGGAGTCGCCGGCGCAGAGTCCAATGTCTGAGGGTGGACAGCTGCACCTAACTTTGGGTTAGCTTTTTCTTACGTAGGAAAGGAGGAGTCGGTCAGGCTGGTTTGAGGGCTGACATCCTTCCTGGGGTCTGGTCTGTTTGAAGACAAAGTTATGTCCGGACTCCAAACTAGGAGTTAGCCATAGCGGCCTGGGACTCGAATGCATCACCAGTAAAAAAGTGCAAGAAGTTGTAAATTGGATTCCAGTGTCCGGGTGCCTGGGGATTACGAAATTGCTCTTTCCCAGGTTAGGATGTTAGTTCACAAGGTATGGGTTTACTTGAGAAAGGGAACAAACAGTTAATCATTGAGGGGAGAAACAAAGAGAAAACAGCTGAATATCAGGGTGGATCAATAACTGGGTTTAATTACAGGTGGCTAGATAGCGAGCTCTGCGGTGAGTCACACTGCAAACTAGCTAAGTCTAAGTGTGTTATTGATTCCCCGAATCTCACCCTTACAATAGAGGCATGCAGTGGGAGGAGTGGGCAATGCGATGTTTGCAGACCCAGGCCCCATATGCAGTAACACTGCCTCGTCCTCTCATTATAGTAAATAAGGTCCAGGCACTGCTGCCAGTGTCCCACACACAGCTCAGTGCACAGGGGGCAAACAGGACCCAACGCATGTGCATTGTAAAACGCTCTGTGGTCTGTCTGGGACTCCCATGGCAACTGTCACTGAAGAACCCCATGCAGGGAGCAGCAAGCATGGGTCGTTTATTCTTTTTGGACTTGGAAAATGTTAAACTTCTAATATTAATATCTGTGAACAGAATGTCTGCTTTTACTATGTTTTCTTGGCAACTGATGTGTACTTAGTGTGGGCATTGAAATGGTGGTTTGACCTCTCAGTGGTAACTGAGATACTCTTAAGAAAGGGGAAAGCTTTTCATAACATTTCGGTTACACACTTAACATAAAACGTGGCTCATCTGCAGCTTTAAGTCAAAAGGTAGAGAAAGGGCATCTGAATTTTAATGCTTTTAGTTTCAGGATTCTGCAGTTTCGACCGCAGTCCTACAGCATGAAACTGACATGACCGCCTGTGTATTTCACAGAGCAGACACCAGTGTGAGCTCTCAGCTCAGAGAGTATCCAGACCGGAAGAAACGTCACTCTTTTCCTCTGGGCCTTTGGAGAACCCAGACCAAAACGACAACTCATTCAAGGTTCCTGCTGAGCAGCGGGGTTTTCTGTCACTGCCTAGAGAACAGCACTGTAAGGACTCCCTGACCCTGTAACACACGGGCTGGCACCAGCATCAGCCTCCTGCATCTAACATCTGCTCTGTCTCTTGGTGGCGTCCTCTTCTCTTCCGAAGCATGTGATCTCATGGTGTTTTTCATAGTAATAGTTCATGTTCAGGGATGTTAAATGTTTAAGGGTTCAGGGGTTTACAGCTGCAGGGTTGGAGGCAGGGGGTGAGAAGTCAGGGTCAGGGTTGGAGATTAGGGTCCAGGGTCCCTGGTAAGGGGTCCTGCTGAGGCCCTGGTGTCTGGCTATGTGGGGCAATGGTCCATTTAGAGGTCTGGATCTGAGGTCCATGGTCCAGCTCTGGTGTCTCCTCTCATCTGAACACAGGTGAGTACACATGTGGGTACTTTCTCCAAACCGGTTTTCCACGCACGTTTCCTCCAGACCCAATTGAAGTGATCACTTCCTGTGGTACCACTTTTTCAGAGAACTAAGTGAGCACGGGGTAGGACTCTGGCATGAGAGCCAGGGGCCAGCCTCTCGAGACAGAAGGCAGCCCGTCTTCATGAGAGCCAGGGTCCCGAGTCTCATGTGACAGCTGGGGCGAGAGCCACCATGATGTCTCTCGCATGCTGTGGTGGCATCTGTTGTGAGGGAACTTGGTGTATCCTGGAGGAGCCGCTGCTTCGGGGACAACAAGGGACGTCCTTCTGCGCATACTTCGCCTCAGTATCTCCCCGGGAGGCGTGGACACAGGAGGAGAGGTAGGGAGAATCCTCCTGTGCGTGAACTCTGCTGACAGGTGGGGGCGGGGAGGCGTGTCGGCCACAAGAGGACCCGCAGAGGAAGGACATAGTGGGGAAATCGCTGGTTTTCCTTTGTGGTGTCAGATCGTGTTCAGTGCTGCTGTTTTGCCTACAGCTGGCCAGTGTTCCCAGCGTCATTTATGTAGATTCAATCTTAAGCTCCATTCTGCTCGTTGATCTATGTGTTTGGTTTTATGCCAATACCACCCTGCTTTGGTCACTACAGACTTTTGGGGTGATGTGGAAAACCGAAATTAAAAAGGCCGCTGTGTCTTCCACATCCCAGGTCACGTACCCAAGGCACAGTGGGTACTAATATATTCTCCCTCGTCGCCTCTAGTTAACAAGGGCGATCAGCTCCACCCCCTTGGGTGAACGGGGTCTGCATGGGTCTTGGCGTCTGTCATGAGCTCGGATGCGTTCTGTTTTTCTGGTGTGGTCCTGACATGGTTGTTTCCAGTAGTTTACTCTCCAGTAATTTCAAAAGTCTGGAAAACTTTCCGTAGCACTACGGGTACTCTTTCTCTGCACTCACATTCTGCCGCTGTCATCGCTTTCCGACATTTCACACCCAGTTCTCCAGTGAGTTTCATCCCAAACAGGTGTGCTTTCCCCGGGAATCACCACATGACCCCCACGTGTGGATATGATTGTGGCTTCCACATTACAATCCACTCCATGGCCCCACTTCAGCTTTCACCACCTGTCCCAGCTGTGTGAAAATGTCTCTTTCCATTCTGATGTGACTCTTTTTCCAGAACTGTCACTGAGGCTTTCCCTGGTTTTCACAAATTTGTATTTAAACTTCAGAAGTGAATCCTGTCTTGGATGCCCTTCAGGCCCAGCTTTTTCACTTAAGATGTTTTCAATGGCCATCCGTGTTCTCACAGGTATCAGTACTTCACTTATTCTTTTATTGTGATTAATTATATGCAGCACAACATTTACTGTTTAAACCATTTGAAGTACATGTTTCTATGGTATTAACTGCGTTTACATCGTTGTACAAATACCACCAACACCATCCACCTTCAGAATTTCATTTTCCTCAATTAAAACTGTATCCATAAAGCAATAAGTCCACATTCCCATTTCCCCACAACCCCTGGCAACCACATTCTACGTTCTGTCTCTGAATTAGCTTTTGGTACATGGCTGATATAAGTGGAATCAAATAATGTTTGTCCTTCTGTAGCTGTCTTTTCTCCCTTAGCGTAATGACTTCCACATTCAGCCGTGTGGTAACCCACGCCAGAATTTCCTTAGATGTTATGGCTGAATACTAGTCCCCTCGTATATACCACTTTTTGTCCATTCGTTCATTTGTAAACACTTGGGTGGCTTCCACCTTTTGGCTACTGTGAATCCACTATGAATACGGGTGTACACATGATCTGTTTGTGTCCCTAATTTCAAATCTTTTGGGTATATACCCTGAAGTGGAATTGCTGGATCATTCATTAATTCTATCTTTAAGTTTTAAGGAACAGCCATACCATTTTGCACAGTGGCTGTACCATTTAATTTATTCCTTTATCTGGCCAAATAATATTGCAATTTATGAATTTACCACATTTTCTTTCTCCTTTCATCGATGCACATTTGAATTGTTTCTACCTTTTGGCTATTGTGAAGATGCTGCTATGAATATTTGTGTAAAAGTTTCCATTTGAATACCTATTTTCAGTTCCTTGGAATATATATCTAGGAGTAGTTGTTTAGCCATGTGGTAATTTTTTTTTCTTTTTGAAGAAATCCTGAACGGTTATATAGATAGGCTGCATCATTTGACATTTCCACAAGCGATGTTTAAGTGTTCCAGTTTCTCTACATTGACGCCGATGTTTGTTATCTTTCTTTCTTTCTTTCTTTCTTTATTTATTTATTTATTTATTTATTTATTTATTTATTTATTTCAGCCTTTCTAGTGTGTGTGAAGGATTACCGCGTTGTGATACCTCAGAGATATTGCAGTTCGGCTCCAGACCACTGCAATACACTGAATAAAGTTAGTCACATGAATGTTTTGGTTTCCCAGTGCGTTAAGTTATATTTATACTATACTGTAGTCTATTAAGTGTGCGATAGCAGTATGCCAAAAAACGTACAACCTTAATTAAAGAATACTTTGTTGCTAAAAAATGCGAATCATCACCTGAGCCTGTTGGAAAAATGGCACAGGATTGCCACAAACCTGCAGTTTGTAAAGACATGATGTCTGTGCAGCTCAGCAAAACGAGGTGTGCCTGTGTTGGACTTTCCAGGCCTCTGTGGCAGGAGGAGGTAGGGTAGGGGGTCGCTTCAGGACCGCGGACAGCTCCCACTCGGGTGCCACACACCTGAGCTGCTGGGCTCCGCAGGAGGCCGGATCCCCTTAGAGACCAGTCTGGGTTCAGACGCCGAGCTCTTCATTCCAGCTCCACGCCTGGGGCCCGTGTGTGTGCTGAAAACACCTGCAGGTCGTGGATGTGAGGCCAGCCCGGGGTCGATCACCACATGGCAGGAGATGTGGCACGAGCCATGGAGGGGAGTTTACAAGGGGGTCTCGGCTATAAGCCATCAGGCTTTGAGTGGCTGCTCCAAGCTATGGCTCATTTTCTGACAATTTACTTGTGCGGGCAGCCTTCAATGTCAACTCAGATTTCCAAAAATGCCTGATTTGACTTGATGTCATCTCATGTAGTATGAGCAGGTCTAATTTGATCTTATGAACGCCGATGAGGCTGAATTAGCCAACGTCATGCCCTGTTTCCACTATGAACACATGTTGCCCGTGAGGAGACACCGTCAGATCACATAGGACCGTGTTAGAAGGTCTGGTTGCCAGTGTCACCCCTCGCAAACTGTGAAGAGCTGGTGTGTAGATTTCAAGGACTGCCTGTGGCCTCGCTCCTGGGAGGGTGACAAGGGCACCAGCTGAGTCGTGGCTGCCAAGCACATGGACAAGAGACCCGGGAAGTCCCTGGTCCCACCGGGGCCGTGGGCTGCACGACCGTTTTCTGTGTCCCAGCCATCCTGCGGCAGAACTTCTCAGAACAGAGCGCAGAAGAGAACAGGTAGCACTGACCCCGTGCCTGGTGGGTGCACCGGTGTGCAAAGCAGTGCCCACACGCTGGTGGTCTGGACGTGGTCTGGCTCCTTAAGCTTCCTGGGTGTCTGGCTGAGGTGCATGGGTGTCACCTGGTCATGCGCACATACCTGAGCGCCTGGCTGTGCCTACCCGTGTTAGCCAAAATGTTTGGCTTTAGGGATGCCGCAACCCTACGCACCAGGTGACGTTTAATCTCCCGAGGTCAGTGCCCATGAGGGGCAGGTCCTCTCTGGGCCTGGAAGATCTTGTGTCTGAGTCAGAGGGAGGAGAATGCCTGTTTGCCTGAGCCGGGCGCCTCCATAATTACACGTTCCCTGAAAGGCAGGCAGGAGGGCTCTCTGCCATGTCTGGAACGTGTGTACTTTCAGAATGAGAACAGCCCAACGACCGACCCTCTGTTTAGAAAAGAGAAACAAAATCAGGAGAAGGAACTTGATCTCTACTAAGAAGGCATGTTCCTCCTGAACACTCCTGAGCGTGTTGTCAGGAATGTGACTGTTACTTGGAATAGCTTTACACACCGAGCATCCAGCAGCATGGCGCTGACCACAGGAACAATGGAACACCCTGTCACCTTTGCAAGCCACGTGTCAGCACCCAAACATGGTTATGTGATGATGTTTGCTGAGATGAGAGTGAAAATCCACTGAGCACTTTCCTGTCAGTACATGATACTTCGGTGGAAAGTTTTCATGGCACTAAAAGTGTTCTGTTCTCCTGCGTCCACCCCTCCCTCTCCCACCCTGCAACCCCAGATCTTGTACTGTCCACGCAGTTGTGCCTTTTCCAGAACGTCATGTACTTGGATTCACACAGTATGTAGCCTTGTCAGATGGGCTTCTTTCACTTAGTAATATGCATTTAAGTTTCCTCCGTGTCTTTTCACTGAATTTCTCTTTATCACTTATGATATTCCATAGTCTAGCTGGACCAGTTTGCTTATCCATCACCCACTGAAGACATCTCAGTAGTTTCCAAGTTTTGGCAGTGACGAACATTCGTGCTGTGAACATTCGTGAGCGGGTTTTGTGTGGACATGTGTTTTCAGCTCCTTTGGGCGAATTATGATTGAGCATGACTGCTGGGTCGTATGATAAGAGTGTTTCAGTTTTGGAAGAAACCGCCAGACTGTCACCCAAAGTGGCTGTGCCATCTGTGTCCCCACCAGCAGTGACTGAGAGTCGCTGCCGCCACACGTCCTGCCAGCACTTGGGGACGTCAGTGTGCAGGCGTGTGGAGGTGGCGTCCTTTCAGTTTGCATCTCCCTGGTGACGTGCCGTGGGGCACCTTCTCGTGTGCTTACTGCCATCTGTGTGTGTTCATTGGTCTCTTCAGGTCTTTGCTCATTTGCTTACGGGAGAACTGTCTGTCTCGACTGGAGTGCAAGCTCCTGAGGGCAGGGGTTTGTCCTCGGGCCACTGTGGCCCCAGGGCCTAGAACAGTGTCTGGCTTAGAGTAGGTGCTCATAGACAACCAGGAGACAGATGGGTGAGCTCGGCAGTGCACAGCAGCCGTGTGGCTCTGCTGGGTGTACCCCGCTCTGCAGCTAAGTGTCCACTCACCTGAAGGATGTCGAGATCCACCGGACACCACGTGTTCAATCCCAGAGGAAAGTTCTGGAAGTCAGAATTAGGCCCTGGCTAGGACTCAGAACGGGACACCTCTCAGTTGCTTTGTCTGTCCTTGGTGAGACCGTGCACAGCTTGGCACCGGGTAAATGCCTGCTAGATGAACAACTAATTGGGCGAACCCTGGATGACCTCTTCTTGGGGTGCGGCGAAGCCCACTCCCCAGGGATGGATGCCTCTGCCTCATAGTAGCCTCGGGGACACTTTGTGACCTCACTTTCCTTGCTTCCTGTCTCACTTCCCTGCTGTCTCCCTCCTGCTTCCTGGGATCACCTCTCAAAGGATTACTGCCCAAAAACCCTTGAGTCCATATATGTTTTTAGGGCAATTGAAAATGAGCATCACCGCTTAACATAAATGTGGGAAAACTGAGGCCTGTCCGAGACCACGGAGAGCATCAGCCAGACCCTTGGCTTTTCCAGGACGGCCCGACTCTGGAGCTGAACCTTAGGCCACAGCCCACTGTGTGACATGTGAAGCGTGGGGACAGATAGGGTGAGCCAGGCGTGGCACACAGCTGCACGGAGAAGTCCAATGAAGCTGAAGCATGGCTCTTCCGTGAGGATCAGTGGCGGGTGCCATTCCCATGGTTCCTGGTCTTCCCAGCCCAGACACAGGCCGGCCCAGGGAGCCTGCAACCAGCCAGGGCCGGCCAGGCCCTGAGAGGCTACTGGGGGTCAGGCCAGGTACCTGCCCCCAGACCGTGCTGCTGGGAGAAGCCAGACATTTGGAGAGTCACGTACACTCTGGGAAAGGACACAGGGCTTTCCAGGCATTTTCTCCTTTTTAAAATATCGTTCCTCCCTCCCTTCCCTGGAGGGGTGTGAAGTGGTGAAGTAGGGTTTTCTCTCCATAAGAGCTGCTGGGGCGAGCTGCCTCCTAGGTTTTGGCAAACCAACAACGTAGTCTGTGGCAGTAAGTTGTGTTTTGAGCGCCTCCAGAGAGGTACCTGCTCGGTTTGAGTGAGCCGGCCGGGACACGTCCGCCCTCAGCTGTCCATAAGGCGGCAGACTTGGCTTCCCAGTCTCCTCGTGCAGCTGGAGACACTGCCTGCGTGTCATCAGGGCACAGTGCGGGGAGGGCCTGCTGTGCAGGGGCAGGGCCTGCGAGCTGGTCAGGACAGGGCAGACGGACACTGTGTGTCTGTCCCGGTGAGGTGACAGAGCTGCAGCACAGCAAGCGGTGCCTTCCTTGCCCCTCTGTCCCCGCCGACCCCCACGGTCCCTGATGGAGAGCCTGAGGCCTGCTTGGACCCTGTCTCCTGGAGGCAGTGAGTAGGGGAGCCAGGGGTCATCCCCGCTGGGGTCTGGAACAGGCAGTTTCCCAGGGTTCCGATAGTGAGGGCCTTGGCCTTAGATGGCCCACATTAAAGCGTGCCGGTGACTTTTTGTGCCTGTGTGAGCCATGTGCATGCACGTTTCTGAGCTCACAAGTGCAGAGCCAGCCCAGCTCCCGCAGTGTGTGCTGCAGCCCCTCAGGGGCAGGTCTGGGCCCCGAGCTCCTCGGGGCTCCAAGCCAGGCGTGCTGATGCTCACTGTGTGCAAAGCAGCAGAGGGAGCCCCTTTAAAATGCAACCAGGGGGCCGCCTGGCACGTCTGACACCTGGTGCCTTTGGCTGTTAAAACAGGACAAAGTGACCCTTGGACGGGGCCTGGGCAGCCTCGTGGCCCATGCAATGTTCGGCCATAAAGAGAAAGGAAACCCTCCCATTCACTTCAAGGTGGACGGACCCAGCGGTGCTGCTGGGTTCCGTGGCGTAAGTCAGACAGAGAAGGGCAGGTGCTGCATGGCCTCGCTTACGTGTGTCACCTTAAAACACTCGAATTCATAGAGGCAGAGAGATGGTGGCTGGGGGCGGCTGAGGCCTGGTTGCATGAAGGGTACGGCGTTGCAGTCTTGTGGGTCCAGAAGCCTCGCACCTGATATGCAGCGTCCTGACCGCAGTGAACGGCTCTGCTGCGTCCTGGGAAGTGCCTCAGAGTGAATGTCAGGTGTTCTCATCACAGAAAATGATGTCAGTGCGTGAGGAGGTGATGTGTCCTCCTCTCACGTGTGTGTGTCCACCCTCGTGTGCACCCTAAACACATACAGCTTCCACTGAAAAGTGTGGAAAGCCCAGTCCCAGAGGAGCTGGCGGAATGCACAGACTCTCAGCCGAGCCCTGGACACCGCTACTTGACGGGCCGTTGAAAGCTACCTTCCCACTGAGTCTTCCTCTGACAACTCTGTGTGTGAAGAATCCAGACCCTGGTGAAGTCTGGCTGTTCAGGAGAGCTGGCCGAGGTGCCTAACTTTTCAACAAGAAAAGTGCCCGCAGCCATGCGAGGGGCAGGGCTCATTCAGCATTTCCGTCACACATGGCACCCCTCCAGCTCCCTGCTGCCTGGTCGGGCAGTCGGCGTGTCCCTCAGGTGACTAGCTAAACGCCCCGGGACGGCTCCTTCGTGGCTCGTCATGTATACCAGGGCTGAACTTCCAATGCTGGCTCCCCGATCGCAGAGTGTCAAGCCTGTCCCAAAGTTGGGCAGTGACACGTAGTCTCCCTGGCAGGAAGGGGCAACAAGCAGGGTCTTGGGCGACAGCTATAGAAAGCCTCTTGCTTCCTGACTCCTTGGGGTCAGGGGTGGGCTGCAGCCACACTGGCCACTGTGTAAATACACTCATGAAAATGTCTGTCTCAAGAGTGGGAGCCAGTCTCTTTTGGGGACATCGGGAGAGGGGCTGCTGCAGGCTCTGTGATTGGGCTCTTTTCCTCATTGGTTTCTAGGATCTCTTTATTTATAGGGGGTGTTAGGCCTTAGCCTGAGATATGAGTTGCAAATATTTGCTCCGAGCTTATCATTTCTTCCTTTTTAAAATATGGTACCTTTTCCTGGTATAGTGTTAAAATATCAGTTCTCCCCAATTTGATTTATAGATTCAATACAGTCCCCATAAAATGCCTCAACAGGTATCTCTTTGTGGAAATGGTGACGTAATTTCAAAATTTACATAGAAATACTTAACACCCCTGAACTGCACAATTTAAAATGATTAAAAGGCTACATTTTAATGAATCTAAATTTTAACACATAAAATATTTATCAAAAATTTAACAATATAAAAGAGAAAAATGAAAACCAAAACGTGCTGCCAGCAGAGGGGAGAAGGCCAGCTCTGGTGCTGGGTGGAGCTTAGGAGAGGGTGCGGAGGGAGGCGCCCGGTGCAGCCCCAGCTCCACAGGTGCCTCGCCCGGCTCGAGTGCTCCTTCCGGCCCAGCAGAAGCCAGCTCTAGTGCCACAGTTGCTGCTAGAAGTGGTGTGCACGTGGCTGTGGCTCTGGCTCTGCCCCCAGAGGTGGCATCAGATCTAATGACACAAATACCTCCAGCTCTAGAGCAGCTTTGCTTCTGTAGTCGTGCTTCTGAGGTGGCGCAGGAGCCAGTGCCGGGGACAAGGCCACTGGGGACATTGCCCACAGGCCTGCTTCCCCAGGGGCCAAACACGGAACACATCCAGAGCTTTCCAGAGAAGGACGTCTTCCCAGGCTGAGTCCACCTGACGGGTGGGCTGAGGACAGTGGCTCCTGATCCTGCTCTAGCCTCTGGCAGTTCCTCCCTGCGTAGCCCCAGCACTGACCCCTCCCCATACGTTCACTCTAGGGTTCTGCCTCCGGGGGTTCCTGGTCAGCCAGCTGGGTCAAAAGAAGTGGGCGCGGTGCTCCAGGTGTGGGCAGGGCATGCTGAGCTGCATGTAAGCCACAAACTGCTTCAGGCTGACAAAGCCGCATCCTCCAGATGCTGGTCCCCGGCCTCAGCCCCCAGGAATCCGCCACCAAAGAGACGGGAGCCCTCTCTCTTATCCCAAAGCCCACTCACTCTTAGTTGTTCCTGGAGTCTGTTACCCTGACGAGGGCAGACGAATCCATACCCAGAGGAGGTCAGGAGGGCATTGCATTGAGCGTCCTGTGGCCCTCCCTGCTGTGATGTCTCTTGGGACTGGCTAAGTCCCCGGCTGGAATGGAAGGAAGCCTGGGGCAGTAGGGACTTCAGTCTGCTCCATTCAGTGAACTACACCAAGCGCCTAGAAAAGGGTCTGCACACAGTAGGCATTTAATATTATATTAAGTGACTGTATTAAGTGACTAACTAAGTGACTAATATTAGTGACTATATAATATTATAGTCACTATAGACTATAATAATTAAGTGACTATATTAAGTGACTAATATTAAGTAAGCACTTAATATTATATTAAGTGACTGAATGAACCTCAGATACCTCAGTCAGCTCTTAGGGTTTCCTGCTCTGGCTACACCCAGGACAGGGGACTCTCCCCCGCCACCCCCCCAAAAGAACGTGAAGCCTTTACAGATAAAAAACAGCTCTTCCCAAGGCCACAGAATAAGTGAGGCTTGAGGCAGAAAGCTCCTTCATGGGAGAGAGAAAATCATAAGTAGGAACGAACACAGCCCTTGGCAGCCCTTTCCACAGGACCAGGTACGGGGTCAGCACTCTCCATGGCTTATCTCATTTAATCCTGACAAGATCCCTACAAGGGAGTTTGGCCCGCAAGCACCCCAGTTTTCACACAAGCAAACAGGCTCAGAGGTGAGGTGACATGCCCAAGTGAGGTGACATGCCCAAGACGCACAGCTAGGAGGTGGCAGAGGAACCACTGTGCTGTACCGGGGAGAGGCAGCCACCTTTTCCACAGCAGGCGTGTGACCTGTTGGGTGCTGGAGAAGTTTCAGTGGGTAGATGGGAAGATGGAGACACGGAGTCTGCTCTGGAGGGCAGACACTACATATTCTAGCAGCTTCTCTGGCCTGCCTGCATTCACCGTCCCCACCCTGCTGGTCTCATCCAGGTTCCGGGACGATTAGTTTTACACTGGGGTGGGACAGAAGAGGAACGGGTCAAACAATACGAATACTATCAAACTGCAAAAATACTTATGGCCACGATGTGACGTAAAAGCAGTATTTAAAGAATTGTCTGATATCCCGGCAAAAGTAATTTTGTTTTCACAGTAGCTGAATTAGTCGATGAGAGGGTCTCGGAAGCGGGTCTCCCGCCTCTGAGCAGCTCACGTTGTGGAATTGGAGTCTAACAATACAAGGTGCAAGTTGAGTTGGAGGCAGGCGCAAGCCCAGAATGACCCCCGGGCGTCCCCTTCCCTCTCCAGTCGCTCCATTGAGCACAGTGGGCACGGCCCGCCCCCTGGTGGTCATCCTCAGCACTGCAGCCGCAGGCGGAAAACCGGGGGCAAAATACCCCTTTGGGGTCTTCAAAGCAGTGGAGCTGGCTCCAGGAGAGATGAGAGGAACCTCGGACGCTCGATGTCCCGGTTTATGTCCACTGCCCTGGGGTGCCCAGTCTCCCCCGGAGGCTCCGGCATGGGTGGTCCGGCCGCTGATCCCCGAGAAGCAGTCTCGTACCTGCCCCTGGCTCCCAGGCCGCCGCCGCCCCAGGGACGTCCGGGTAGAAAGCATTTCCTGGACTCAGCGCAGTGGGTCATGGATGGAGAACAGTGACGGCACACAGCCTCCTACGAGCCTGTAGGACCCTCGGGGTCCCTGCCCCAAGTACATTCCAGTTGCAGTGAAGGAATCAGGTCTTCCTTCTGTATCCTGGAGGACCCTCCCCATGGGGGCCTGTCCTGGTCGCAGGCGCCCAGAGCGGTGGACACCGCACTCCAGACCCCGTCCTCTCCAGGCTGCCCTTGGGTGGCACGACCGACTGGGACCCTCGGGACCCCAGCCCATCGGCCTGGAGTAGCTCCCCTCGGGATGCGGTGAGCCACGGGAGTTTTGCCGGGAGACTGGGGCCGGGCCTGGTCCCGCCTGGGCCTCAATGCGTGGCGCGCGATGCCCCTTTCCCCGGTGGCCGACCGTCAGAGATGTGGGCGTGCCCGCTGGCGGCCGAGGCCCGGTCAGCTCGCCGGCCTCCTCTGAGCCTCCAGCCAATCGGGGCCTCCCGCCGCTGGCGCCGCCAGCCAATCGAGGTGTCCGCGCCAGCGCCGCCCTGTGATGCCGCCAGCCAATCGAGGTGTTTGCGCCAGCGCCGCCCCTCCTGTGACGCCGCCAGCCAATCGAGGTGTCCGCGCCAGCGCCGCCCTGTGATGCCGCCAGCCAATCGGCGTCCGCTGCGGCTCCCCTGGAGAGTCGCGCAGCAGCCGCGAACGTCCCCCTGAAGTGGAGAAGATGCCTGTTAAGTTTTGGGGCCGGGCACCTGGAAGTGAGGCGGCATGGCGGGGGTCGTCGGAGGCGGCGGGTGGGGGTGGGGGTGGGGGTGGGGAAGGGCGGCGCCTCTCCTTTCCGCGACTCGCCCGGATGTGGGGGGGCCCCCGGGGACACGTGCAGCCGCAGCGGCGTGCCCAGCCGGTCTCCTGTACCTCCCTGGGAGGCCTCCTGTGTTTGGAAAATGGATGGAATTTTTAGAGCACAGATTTTCTGAAAATGGGGATTGTCCCTATGGTATTTCGTATTGAGGCCAAATCATAATTATTCAGAAATAATGTTTGGGAAAGCCCAGAAGAGAATGTTGTGGGGCTTGGGTAAGGGCCAAAACGGTGGCAGTCACCCAACTAGATCCAACTGCAGCCAACTGTTACTGCAACACGTTATGTGTGTCAAAAAGATAAGGAGACGGTGCCGTCGCCAACTTGGTTTTAAACTGAAGCTTCACGTTACCTGTGTAAAAACCCGACGGTGGAAGCACTTTGAACTTGGGAACTTTCCCCTTGGACGTCTAATTCTTGTCGGTGCTTTGCTGCTCGGCACTAACTAAAAAGGCTTTCAGTTGTTTTTTTTAACTTAGTCTTCGATAAAAAGATGTTGCTTCCACAGCTGGTAACCACAAGATGGCCTCAGGGTTTTCTGAAAATTAATTTGGGGAAGGTATTCAATAACGTCGTAAAGATTTTGTTGGGTATCCGATGGACATGCGTCCTATTTGGGAGACCACCTCAGGGATACTGTGGATACCTGATCATGGCATTGTACACCAGAAGCTAAACATTAATGAATGCCAACTATAATTTTATATATATAATGTGATGGCTCGGTGTGAGGTCGGAGGGATAGTGGATGGGGGGAGGGGGGTTCACAGTGTGAGGGATATAAATGATGAACGTCTAAGTATTACCTTGTTTTGTACACCTGAAACTAATAAATAAAATAAAATTTAAAAAAAATGTTGCTTCCAGAAATCACATAGGAAGTTACTGGATGACTCGAATTAGAAGGACGATCCCTGCTCATCTACGTATTTAGATTATTCTAAGACTTATGAATTCTCAGAGGCCACGGTGTTGTTCTCAGCATCTAGCCAAGGACATGCATATGTGGCAGCCATTCAGTGGCTTTCACTGTCTGGACTTTATTGCCTGCCTTCAATTCTGTCTTCTATGTCCTGTGTCTTCTGCACACAGCTGGGTGTAGGAGTCCAGACGTTCCTGTACACAGCGCAAGGAAAAGCTGTGAAAACCGTGCTTACCGGACCACCACCTTCCTTTTTGATTGTTGTTGGACTTCAGGGGCATAGAGTTGGATTAATCACAATCGCCCTGCCCCATCCATGCAAAGCCTTGTTTTCATTTCGTTATTTTTGATAGTGTAACATCGCAGCCTGTTGCCCCAGAAATGCCGTGTAACAGCCAACCACAAAAGCTGGCTGGCTTACAAGCAAGTGGTTTCTTACCGCTGCGCGCAGGGCGGGCCGCTCTGGGGGTCGTGGTCCCCGCTCACTCACACATCCAGGGGTTGGCGGGTCTCCCTGGGGACCATCAGGGCTACTCTGCTTGGCTCCACTTAAGTCATCCTCAAGCAGGCAAGTCTGGGAGTATTCTCAGGATGATGGCAGAGGCGGAGGAGACCTGCCAGGCGTCCTGAGCCCTCTGGTTGGAACTGGCATCTCTGTTGCATTTTGTCAGCCAAAGTAAAACACAGACAGCTCAGATGCCAGAGGTGGGGGCATTGGTCTGTCAGGGCCTGTGGAATCAGATGAAATCTGTAGATCAATCTGGGCAGAATTGACATCTTTATGATACCAAATCTAGCTTTCAAATCTGGCATATTTCTCTGTTAATATATTTCCTTTCTAAGTACCTCTTTATGCAGTTGTGTGGTTCTCCCTGTAGAGAACACATACTTAGTTTGTTGGAATTATTCCTGGGTACTTGAGTGTCTGTGACACTCTTGGAAATGTTGCTTTGCTGAAATTGTGTTCTCAATTTGTTTGCCGTCAGAGCAGAGAAAAACGGTTATCTTTGGTACGTTCATCACATTTCCAGACACTTTGCTGTACTGTACTATTATTTCTGTTAATTTGCCTGCAGACTCTTGGGTTTTTTACATAAATGATCATATCACTTGCAAATAATGATAGTTTCCTTTGCTTTTTTTTTTAATCCTTGAGTCTCAGATTGCTATTTCTGAGCTGCTTTTTTCTGGCCAGGACCTCCAGTCCAGTGGCCATTCAGTCTTGTCCCTGATTTTAAAGGCAATGCTTCCAGTATTTCCACGACGAGGGTGATGTTTGCCTAGGTTTTTTGGTTGGTGTGTTTTCATCCTTGATTTTTTTCGTTGTTGTTTTAAATATGGATATTCTTTATCAAGTTAAAGAATTTTCTGTTCTCCTAATTTACTAAGAGTTTAAATCATGAATGGGTGTTGAGTCTTCGATTGGGATGATTTTCTTGTTTTTTCTATTTTAATCCTTGGGTTATGCATTTCCTATTGTCAAGCCATCCTTGGATGTCTAAGATAGCCCCACTATGGGTGTGCTATATTATTTTTCCCTGTATTGTTGTATCCAATTTGCTATTATTTTCCTGAGGATTTTTGCAACTATATTCATAAGTGAGATAAATATGTAACTTTTAATATTTTTGTGTGCTTTTGATTTCAGGGTTATGCTGGTTAGGTAGAATGAGTTGGGAGTGATTCCTTCTTTTTCCCTTGTCTGAAAGATTTTGTTTTAAATTGGGATGATTTCTTCTTTGAAAATTTTGTAGAATTCTGTGTGTGTATGTGTATGTTTTTAACTAATTGCTTTATTTTTTGAATAATTATAGGACAATTCAGCCTTTATTTCTTATTTTTTATAGGAAATTTTTCATTTCATTTAATTTTTCCAAATTGTCAGCTTACGGTCATTGATAATATTTTCTTAGATTTTGAATCTTTATTTTATCTGTATGTGCTGCTTCTCATTCATGTCATTTAAAAAGAAATTGTTCTTCTGAGTCTTTCAAAGGACTAACCTGTGGCCTGGTTGACCTTCTGTCAATCTTTATTTGATATATTCATCCTTCTTGTCATTTTCTCTTTTCTTCTAATTTCTTGGTGGTTCCTTTTCTAACTTAAGATGGATCCTTGGCTTATTAGCTTTCAGCCACCCTGAATCTGCCGGCTGTGTGAAGTTGAAGTGCGAAGCCCGTTGGGTACATTCCGATTAATGGGGCCCTGAATCTGTTTTTTTTAACATTAAATATAATCCTTTTCATTTGAAATAATATCAAATATACAATATTGAAGAAAATGACTTTCCTCAAACGTAAAAACCGAATTTGATCTTATCTTTTCTGCAAATCTCAGTGCCCCACGCCCCAAATAAATGAAGCATGGTTTTAAGAGGAACCATAAATTACTTAATAAAACCAGTAAAACTGTCATCTGTTTCTAAGACAAAAGAAAGTATATTCATATGAAAAGAAATTAAAATGTCCTGTCTCTGAAAAGTATCTTGAAAATTAATTATAATACTAATTAATACAATTTTAAATTGTTGGGATGGTTTTTTCCTGCAGACCCCCGCTAAGAGCTCCATCCCCCCTTAACGGAGCTGTCTCCTGCAGGCCCCCGGCCAGGAGCTCCATCCCCCTCCTCCCATCCCTTATCGGAGCTGTCTCCCGCGGGCCCTATGGTTAGAGGCCTTCCTGTCAATGTTGAGATATCACAGTTGCTAGGGATGGATCTCCCTGGCACCCCGGCCAGATTTCCCCCCCAACCTGGAGGCCTAAACATATAAAACAAAGCGCCTGACCCCAGTAAGTGCTCAGTTCTTTGGGAACAGTCCCACTGAGCCCGCTAGCATAATAAAGCTGTGTTCTCCCTGATCTCTGCGTGCCGCTTGAGTTTCTGGGTCCTCGCCGCTTTTTCTGCAACAAAATAAAAAGTGAGAATAAAAAATGGGTCTTTAAACAAATAAATATAAAACGATAATTATAATGATCCGTGTAAATGTAGTCATAACACTGAATGAAAACAGGGATATTTTAGAAGTAATCATTGTATCTTGAAATACTTCAATCTGAGTTAATACACCCTATTATGATAAAAATAATTTAATTTAGAGTAATTAAATAAAAATATATTTATTTTCTAGCAAAAGTTTGGGACAAAGGAGTTTGTCTTTACCTCTTACATTAATCATATGCGTCTCATTGTGTTTTTTTAAATTCATTTCAGGTGTACAAAACAATGTAATAGACACTTAAATCCTCACAAAGACACTTCACCCCTCTCCCCCAATCTATTGCCCCTCTGGCATCCTATTACAATTCCATTGACTCTATTCCCTATGCTGTACTCCATCTCCCATGACTATATATATATTAAATTATTGTTAACATACAGTATTATTCAGCTTCAGCTTCATGTGTACAGTGCAGTGGTTAAGCACCCACACTGTCCATGAGGTGTTCTCCCTAATAAGACGTGCCCATCTGACACCCTACAAAAACTTTACGACATTATTGATTATATTCCCCAAGCTGACTTTTGTATCCCCGTGACAATCTTTTTTTTTAAATTTTGTTTCTTTTTTGTTTTATAAATTGAAGTTTATTGGGGTGACAATTGTTAGTAAAGTTATATAAATTTCAGATATACAATTCTGTATTACATCCTCTGTAAGTCACATTGTATGTTCACCACCCAGAGTCAGTTCTCCTTCTATCACCATATGTTTGATCCCCTTTACCCTCACCTACCACCCCCCTCACCCCTTACCCGCTGGTAACCACTAAACTATTGTCTGTGTCTATGAGTTTTTGTTTCTCATTTGCTTGTCTCTTTTTTTGTTGTTGTTTTTGGTTCACATATCAGTGAAATCATATAGTGCTTATTCACTTAGCACTATAATCTCAAGATCTATCCATGTTGTCACAAATGGTCCTATTCCATCCTTTTTTACTGCCGAATAGTATTCCATTGCGTATATATGCCACAATTTCTTTATCCATTCATCTATTGAAACATTTTGGTTGTTTTCATGAATATGACCACCATGAATATAGCTGCAATGAACATTGGAGCACACTTGTCTTTATGAATCAATATTTTCAGAATATTGATACCCAGGAGAGGGATTGCTATCGTATGGTAATTCCATTTGTAATTTTTTAAGGAACCTCCACACTGCCTTCCATAACGGCTGCACCAGTCTGCATTCCCACCAACAGTGTATGAGGGTCCCTTTTTCTCCACAGACTCCCCAACACTTGTGACTATTTGTCTTGATGATAGCCATTCTGACCGGGGTGAGGTGATATCTCATTGTGGTTTTTATTTTGCATTTCTCTGATGATTAGTGATGTTCAGCATTTTTTCGTATGTCTATTTGTCATTTGTATATCCTCTTTGGAGAATGTCTCTTCAGGACCTCTGCCTATTTTTCAATTGGGTTGTTTGTTTTCTTGCTGTTGAGTTCTTTGAGTTCCTTGTATATTTTGGGTATTAGCCCCTTATCAAGAGGTGCTGTTTCCAAAAATCTTCTCCCACTCACTTGGTTGCCTCTTTATTTTGTCGATGTAGAAGCTTTTGCTGTGTAGAAGCTTTTAAGTTCAATGTAGTCCCATTCATTTATTTTAGCTTTTACTTCCCTTGCCTTTGGAGTCAAATTTATAAAATGCTCTTTGAACCCAAGGTCCATAAGTTTAGTGCTGATGTTTTCTTCTATGCAGTTTATTGTTTCAAGTCTTATGCTTAAGTCTTTGATCCATTTTGAATTAATTTTGGTACATGGTGACAGATAGCAGTCTAGTTTCATTCTTTTGCACGTGGCTTTCCAATTCTGCCAGCACCATTTATTGAAGAGTCTGTCTTTTCTCCATTGTATGCTTTTTGCTTCTTTGTCAAAAATTATCTGTCCATATTTATGTGGTTCTATTTCTGGGTTCTCAATTCTATTTCATTGGTCTATGTGTCTGTTTTTCTGCCAATATCATGCTGTTTTGATTATTGTTGCCCTGTAGTACAGGCTAAAGTCAGGGAGTGCGATACCTCCAGTATTGCTTTTTTTTCTTAAGATTGATTTGGCTATTCGGGGTCTTTTGTGATTCCAGACAAATCTGACGATTTTTTGTTCTATTTCTTTAAAACAATGCCATTGGGATTTTGATGGGGATTGCATTAAATCTGTATATTGCTTTGGGTAGTACAGCCATTTTGACTGTGTTGATTTTTCCAATCCATGAGCATGGAATGTCTTCCCATTTCTTTGTGTTTTCTTTAATTTCTTTTAAAAATGTCTTATAGTTTTCAGCATATAGGTCTTTCACATCCTTGGTTAAGTTTATTCCTAGGTATTTTATCTTTTTGTTGGAATTGCAAAAGGAATTGTTTTTTTTAAATTTCTTTTTCTGAGATTTCATTGTTAGTATATAGGAATGCAATGGACTTTTGTACGTTGATTTTGTAGCCAGCAACTTTACTGTATTCATTGATTGTTTCTAACAGCTTTTTGGTGGAGTCTTTAGGGTTTTCTATATATAGCATCATGTCATCTGCAAAGAGTGACAATTTGACTTCTTCATTCCCAATTTGGATGCCTTTTATTTCTTTCTCTTGTCTGATTGCTCTGGCGAGGACTTCCAACACTATATTGAAAAGCAGAGATGATAGGGGACAGCCCTGTCGTGTTCCTGAATGTAGAGCAAAGGGCTTCAGTTTTTCACCATTAATTATGATATTGTTTGAGAGTTTGTCATATATGGCCTTTATTATGTTATGGTATTTTCCTTCTGTACCTATTTTATTAAGTGTTTTAATCATAAATGGATGTTGTATCTTGTAAAATGCTTTTTCTGCATCAATGGTATAACCATATGATTTTTGTCCTTTATTTTGTTTATGTGTTTATGTTACACATTGATGGATTTGCGTATGTTGAACCATCCTTGTGCCCCTTGGGTAAACCCGAGTTGATCGTGATGAAGGATCTTTTTAATGTACTGTTGCATTCGATTTGCTAGAATTTGGTTGAGGATTTTTGCATCTGGATTCATCAGAGATATTCGTTTTTTTTTTTGTGTTATCCTTACCAGATTTTGGTATCAGGGTAATGTTGTCTTCATAAAATGAATTATCTCTTCTTCAGTTTTTGGGAAGTGTTTGAACGGGAAAGGTATTAGATCCTCTTTGAAGGTTTTGTAGAATTCACTAGTGAAATCATCTCATCCTGGATTTTTGCTTCTGGGAAGGTTTTGGATGACTGATTCAATTTCCTTACTGGTGTTTGCTCTATTTAGATTTTCCGATTCTTCACGATTCAGCCTAGGAAGGCTATATGTTTCTAAGAACTTGTACATTTCTTCTAGGTTGTTGAATTTGGTGGCATATAGTCTTTCATAGTATTCTTCGATAATCCTTTATATTTCTGTGGCATCTGTGATAAGTTCCCCTCTTTCATTTCTAATTTTGTTTATTAGTGTTTTTTCTCTTTTCGTCTTAGTGAGTCTAGTCAAGGGTTTCCCAGTTTTGTCATTCTTTTCAAAGAACCAGCTCTTTGTCACATTAATTTTTTTCTATTGTCCTTTTGTTTTCTATTGCATTTAGTTCTGCTCTGATTTTTATTATTTCCTTTCTTCTGCTGACCTTGGGTTTCATTTGTTCTTCTTTTTCTAGTTCTTTAAGGTCTAATGTGAGGTTATTTATTTGGGATTTTTCTTATTTCTTGAGATAGGCCTGTAATGATATAAATTTCCCTCTTAAAACTGCTTTCACTGCATCCCAAAAATTTTGGTAGGATGTATTTTCGTTCTCATTTGTTTCTATGTATCCTTTGATCTCTCCTATTATGTCTTCTTTGACCCCGTCATTCTTTAAAAGTATGTTGTTTCATCTCCACATGTTTGTAGTGTCTCCTGCTTTCTTTTGCAGTTGATATCCAATTTCAAAGCCTTGTGATCAGAGAATATGCCTGGTATGATTTCAATCTTCTTAAATTTGCTGAGGCTCGTTTTATGTCCCAATATATGGTCTATCCTTGAGAACGTTCCATGTACACTCGAAAAGAATGTATATTCTGATGTTCTAGGATGAAGTGCTCTACAAATGTCAATTATGTCCATTTCATCTAATGTGTCATTTAGGGCTGCTATTTCGTTATTTATTTTCTGTTTGGATGATCTATCCATAGCTGTCAATGATGTATTTAAGTCCCCTAGTATAATTGTGTTTTGGTCAATTTCTCCCTTTAGTTCTGTTAGTAGTTGCTTGTATATTTCGGTCCTCCCTGATTGGGGGCATAAATATTGATGACTGTTATGTCTTCTTGTTGTATAGTCCCCTTTACCATTATGAAATGTCCATCTTTGTCTCTTGTTATCTTTTTCACCCTGAAGTCTGTTTCATCTGATATCATTATGGCTACACCTGATTTTCTCTGGATACCATTTGCTTGGAGTGTCAATTTCCACCCTTTCACTTTGAGTCTATGCTTGTCCTTGTAGCTGAGATGTGTCTCTTGTGGACAGCATATGGTTGGGTTTAGTTTTTTGATCCAATCTGCTACTCTGTGTCTCTTTATTGGTGAGTTCAGTCCATTTACATTTAGGGTGATTATTGATATGTGAGGATTTCCTGTCATTCTGTCTTTAGTTTTCTGGTAAGGCTGTGTCTCCATTGTTTCTTTGCCTTTTTGTTGTTGTCTGTTATTTCTGTGTGGTGGTATTCTATGATGTTTTCCTCTGTTTCTTCTTTTATTACAGTATATATTTCAGATTTGGATGTGTTTTGAGTGGTTACCCTTGAGTTTATGTAAAAGAAAGTTTGATATTTAGAGTATTCCAGTTTCTTCAGTATGCTTACTTTCTCTATTCCCATATTCCAGTTCAGGCCTTTACGCTCCCCCTTTTTATGTTTCGGTTGCCACAAGTTGTCCCTGTTGATGGTGGTCTAATAGCCTCCTTTAGTATTTCTTGTAGTGCAGGTCGTGTATTAGAAAATTTCCTCAGCTTCTGGATGTCTGGAAAGGTCTTTATTCCTCCTTCATATCTAAAGGAGATCTTTGCTGGATATATTATTCTTGGCTCATAATTTCTCTCTTTCAATAGTTGAATATTTGGTTCCATTCCCTCCTAGCTTGTAGAGTTTCTGCTGAAAAATCTGATGATAATCTAATGGGCTTTCCTTTGTAGTTTACCGTCTTCTTTTCCCTGGCTGCCTTCAGGATTCTTTCTTTGATGTTAATTTTAGACAGCTTCAATACAATGTGCCTTGCAGAAAGCCTGGTGGGATTGAGGTAATTAGGTGTTCTATTTGCTTCTTGGATTCGAGGATCTAGTTCTGTCCACAAATTTGGGAAGTTCTCATTAACAATTTCTTTGAGTATATTCTCTGTTCCCTTCTCTCTTTCTTCTCCTTCTGGTATGCCCATTATTCTTATATTGCTCTTTCTGATGGAGTCAGAAAGTTCTTGTAGAGTTCTTTCATTTCTTTTAAGTCTCAAGTGTCTTTCTTCTTCCATCCGTGTCATTTCCAGGTTTCTATCTTTGATGTCACTGATTCTTTCCTCCATCTGGTCAACTCTACTACCTAAGCTGGTTATTTCATTCTTAATTTTTTCTGTTGAGTTCTTAATCTCCAGAAATTCCGTTTGGGTCTTTTTTAAAATTTCAATCTTTTTCTTAAAATGCTCATGTTGTTCTTTGATTGTGTTTCAGAGTTCATTAAATTGCTTTTCTGTGTTTTCTTGCATCTCGTTGAGGTTTTTCAGAACTACAATCTTGAATTCTCTATCATTTAAGTCACATATTTCCATATCTTTAAGTTCCTTTTCTGGAGACTTTTCACTTTCTTTCTGAGCTGTCTTGTTGCCTTGGTTATTCATGGCAATTACTGATTTATTATTTCTCTTCCTAGACATCTACAGGAGTGACTTCTGCAACAAGTTGATAGGAAGAGGTCTTTCTTTTGTTTTCCAATACTTGTTGGAAGAATGTTTTATTTTCTCTCTGACTGCAGCCTTTTTTTCTCTCTCTCTGACACAGTAGTGCTATATTTTATCTGCACTTTTGCATCTTCTCACACAATGGGGGGATTCTTTGGGAGACGGGCCTCTCCTCTGTTAACAGTACACCTGGGTCATAGGGCACCACGTCCCTGTGGGGGTGCAGAGAGCTTTTGAAGTTCCAAAGCTCTTTCTGCACCCGATTCAGAGCCCATATGTTTCAGCAGTTCTGTTTACTCCTGCAGGGATCCGCCCAGATAGGTGTGGCCAGTGGAGGGGTGAGTTGTGAGAGTGGCCCAGAGCAATGGCAGTGACCACCACCACAGCCTGTCCTGCTTCCACAGCTCCCTCCCCTTTGCCAGAACTAGTTGGGCTGTGAATCTGTTTCTGAGGTTCACAGTTCTCTGAACAGCAAAAATCCTGTCCTTTTGATCTGACACTGCTACTTTATCGCTTCTAGCACCGGGCAGGTGGGCGCAGGGCGAGCTCTGGGAGGGTGGGGAGGGGGCGGCTAGTCTCAGTGCCTAGGGCTTCCGTTCTTCGTTCGGCAGTGAGGGCTCAAACGAGTGTTCAGCACTCTTCCCTCAGTCTTTGCTCCGAGGTGTCTGCCATGAGCGTTGGGTTCAGCCGTGCTATATGCTGCCCCCTCAGCTCTGTGGGCCTCAAGCGGAGCACTAGCAGTCCAAGTTCTTCCCTCTCTTGCAGCTGCAGCAGTTTCGGGATGCAGCGAGTTCAGAGCACTGAGCTAGGTCCGCGTCCTGTGCCTGCGCGGCTCCATCCCCGCACTTCTCCCTTCCCTCCTCCCCCTCTCGCGGGATTCGCCCACCTGGAGGTGAATTCAGTAGTGGGCCTCTTTGTCTTGCCTGTCTGCTGTGCAGCGAGTTCTTTGTGGAGTTATTGTTGTCCGATTAGTTGTAAATTCCAGGAGAGCTTTACAGAGGCTCACCTCACTCCGCCATTTTGATGAATGAATTTGATTTCAAAGGCAAGGGAAGTAAGAGTTAAATAATCTGGCTATATCAAACTTAGAAGCTTCTACACAGGAAAAGAAACCATCGACAAAATAAAGAGGCAACCAACCAAATGGGAGAAGATTTTTGCAAACAACGCCTCAGACAATGGACTAATATCCAAAACATATAAGGAAGTCATACAACTCAACAACAACAACAAACAAACAAACAATCCAATTTAAAAATGGGCAGAAGATCTGAATAGACATTTCTCCAAAGAGGACGTATAAATGGCCAATAGACATGAAAAATGCTCAACATCACTAATCATCAGAAAAATGCAAATAAAAACCACAGTGAGATATCACCTCACCCCAGTCAGAATGGCTATCATCAACAAGACAAATAGCAACAAGTGTTGGAGAGGCTGTGGAGAAAAGGAACCCTCATACACTGTTGGTGGGAATGCAGACTGGTGCAGCCACTATGGAAGGCATTGTGGAGGTTCCTCAAAAAATTAAGAATAGAATTCCCATATGACCCAGCAATCCCTCTCCTGGGTATCTACCCCAAAAATCTGAAAGCATTTATCCGTTAAGATATATGTACTCCAATGTTCATTGCAGCTTTATTTACGGTGGCCAAGACATGGAAACAACCAAAATGTCCTTCGATAGATGAATGGATAAAGAAGTTGTGGTATAGATACACAATGGAATACTATTCTGCCTTAAGAAAAGATGAAATAGGAACATTTGTGACAACATGGATGGATCTTGAGATTATTATGTTGAGCGAAATAAGTCAGACAGAAGAAGTTGAGAACCATGTGATTTCACTGATATGTGGTATATAAAATTGAAAACAATTAAAGAACAAGAAAAACAAATGAAGAAACAAAATCTCATAGACACAGACAATAGTTTAGTGGTTACCAGAGGGTAAGGGTAGAAGGGGTTGGTAGATGAGGGTAAAGGAGATCCAATGTATGGTGATGAAAAGAGAACTGACTCTGGGTGGTGAGCACACAATGTGGTATATATAGATGATGTATTTCGGAATTGTACACCTGAAATCTATGAAACTTTACCAACAATTGTCACCCCAATAAACTTTAATTTAAAAAAAACGTAGAAGTGATAGTTCAATGGCATGGAGTTTCCTTTGACGGTTTCAAATCAGATAGTTGGAATTAGGTAGAGTTGATTGATGATTGAAAAATGCTGTGAGTATATTAATGTTACTGAATGTACTTTATAATGGCTCAGATGGCATATGTGGTTATGTGCATTTTACCAAAAGAATGTAAGAATTGTTCCTAGTAGGGCCCCTCTGATTGTCAATAAGTCCTCTTACTGTGAAGGCCTTGCCCCCTAGGCCCTTATGGCTACATGAGAAAGCTTCTTCAGTTACGAAGGCATTAACCACTGTACCTCAAACATTGGTCCAAAGTGGATACAGGCATATCTTAGAAAGAAATGTGGTGTTGATTTTTGTCTAATAGAGTAGATTATAATTTTATAGACAGACCACAAATTTTGGGAAGGATATGTAACAGATTTATTCAATTTGAATTGAAAGGGAGATGGACGTTACAAATGGGAAAGAAGTCTCTGCAACCAAATTTGTCTGGGACTATTCACGTGCAATCATGGACCTTTTCTTGTGAAAAACAAGGATTGTTCAGAGGGCAGAGCCAAGGGCTGTGGTCTTTTCCAGGGAGCAGGCCTGGGCTATACTGAAGCACCTTCCGTCTGTACTAGGCTAAAACTCAGGTGGCTGTGGGCCTGCTGTGCTTCTTCCATTACATTTGGTGCACACTGGGTGCGTTTCTTCAATCTCAGATTTTTATTTTTCAAAGACCATTTCAATTTTCATTCTTTTGTGAGAGAGTCTGTACATTTTGTATATGGGAATTTATTTGTGGCCAGAGGATGTATTGTGGCTGCAAATTCATTGCTACATTTCCTGTTAAGTGGTGGCAGTTAGAGTCTTCCCCTGAGCACTTCAGATTTTGCTTTGACCAGTAGAATAAGGAGACCCACAGAATAAACTGTGCCAGCTCTGAACTAAGACCTAATGAAAGTGGTACTTCTCTATCTTACTTTTGGTATTGTCGGGAACCCCTGATCTATATTGTATTAAGTCTAACTCTCTGAAATCACCCTGCTGAGAGGACATGCACATGTGTATAGGGTTGGCAGCCCACTGATCCCAGCCTGCCCATCAGATTTGGCAGAGGAACAGATAAATGAGCGACTTGCCTCTCTGTCCTCCAATATCCGCTTGAACCTTCTCAACACTCGTGGATCAATTCGCCAGATTTTTTTATTATTATTTATTTATTAGTTTCAGGTGTACAAGACAAGGTAATACTTAGACGTTCATCATTTATATCCCTCACACTGTGAACCCCCCTCCCCCCATCCACTATCCCTCCGACCTCACACTGAACCATCACATTATATATATAAAATTATTGTTGGCATTCATTAATGTTTAGCTTCTGGTGTACAATGCCATGATCAGGTATCCACAGTATCCCTGAGGTGGTCTCCCAAATAGGACGCATGTCCATCGGATACCCAGCAAAATCTTTACAACATTATTGAATACCTTCCCCAAATTAATTTTCAAAAAAACCCTGAGGCCATCTTGTGGTTACCAGCTGCTTCCAAATCCCTTCACCTTTCCCCTTATCCCCAACCCCCCCACACACCCATCTAACAACTCTCGGTTTTTTCTTTGTGTCCCCAAAACTGTTTCTGATTAGTTCATTCACATAGTCTTTTCTTTAGATTCCATATATAAGTGAGATCATATGGTACTTGTCTTTCTCTTTCTGACTTATTTCACTTAACATAACGCTCTCTAGATCCATCTATGTTGCTGCAAATGATAAGATTTCTTTCTTCTTTATGGCTGCGTAATACTCCATTGTATAAATGTACCACAGCTTCTTAATCCAGTCATCTACTGATGGGCATTTCGGTTGTTTCCATATCTTAATTCGCCAGATTTTTGATGCTGACATTTTTTAGATATAATAAGTAGGTACTGTTTTAATTCACCAACAAATACTCCAAGGACCATTCTGCTTGGTTCCACCTATTGGACCCAGCAGCTCACACAGACAGTGTGTTTTGGGACATTTCTTGTCTTCCAACTTGCAAGGTGACCCTAGGCAAGTCATTACCCTTGGACCCAAGTGTCTCTCTAGTGTGAGTAAGCTGGTTCTACAGAGCACAGAGTATGGCACAAGTGGAGGCCTGAGCTAGAAGGGGAAGGACTGTCGTGTAATAAGACTCTGGGCCAGGAAGTGGGACAAGGCACTTCTGCAGATGCAGCCACATGGAGAGAGGACTGACAATGTCACAGCTGTACCATTGTGACACATGTGGATCCTCAACTGGAATTGCCCAGGTGCTCACTGGGCAAGGATAGAAGCCCCAGTGCCAGGCAGACACCAGAATGAGAGTCTGTGCAGCAAGTGGTCTCTGTGGTCCTGCTCAGGCCGGGCCTTCCTACTGACACCCTCAGCATCAGGCCCTGCTGAGCAGGTCCCTCTCATCTGACCCTCATTAGAAAGCAACTTTAATGGCACCTTCATCTTGGACTTTCAGGACAGTGGAGAAATACATTTCTGTTATTGAAGCCACCCAGTCTGTAACATTTTGTTATGAAAGTCTGAATAGATTAATACATCACTGGTGCAAATGTAAAATGGTATGGATACTGTGAAAATTGTTTGGTGTTTCTCCAATAAGTTGAATCTAGAAGTACCATATGACCATAGATATGTACCCAAAAGAACTGAAAGGTGGTGTTCAAAAACCTGTATGCAAAAGTTAATAAGACCACTTTCACAATAGCCAAATGTAGAAACCGAAATTCCCATCAACTGATGAATTAATAAAACAATATGGTATATCCCTAAAATGAAATATTATTCAGTGTTAAAAATAATGAAATACTGATGCTGACTACAATGTGGATGTGTCTGGAAAACATGGTAAGTGAAAGAAGCTAGTCACCAAAAGACACATTGTGTGACTATTTACACGACACATTAGAGTAGGCAAATCCATATAGGCAGAAGGCAGGTGTTTCCCAGGGCCTAGGGGAAGGGAAGAATGGGAAGTGATTCCTCAATGATGTGAGGTTTCCTTTTGATGGTTTGGAATTTGATAGTTTATTATATAGAGGTGATTGCACAACATTGTTAGAATATAAAATGTCAGTGAATTGTTCTTTGTAATGACTGAAATGGAAAATTTTATCAAAGTTCTCTAATATTCTGAAGGCCCTGCCTTCCAAATACATGAGAAAGCACTTTCAGTTTTAAAGACATTAACCACCACACTTGAAGATTTGGCCCAAATGGGAGAAGAACTCATGTTAGAAAGGTATGTGGTGGTGTATTATGTCTAATAGAGTAGATTATAGTTTTAGAGAGAGACCACAAACTTTGGAAGGAATTTTAACAGATTTCATTCAATTAGAAGTGAAAGGGGCAGAGACAGTACAAATTGGAAAGGGATTTCTAGACTCTGGCTCCTCAGTTGCATGGACATTTTCTTCTGGGTCCGAAGGATTGGTCATAGGGCAGAGCCAAGAGCTACAGGAGCAGTGTGGGCTATATTAAAGGACCTTCAGTCTGGCCTAGTCTGACACTTAGATTGCAGTGGACTAGCTGTGCTTCTCCTATTCTCTCCCCTTTAAAATTTAGTGTTGCCTGCAGCAATCCTACCTATTTTGTGCATGTGTGTGTGTGGGGGGGGGTTGCTTCTTTAATTCTTATTGTAAGATTTCAAGAACCATACCCTTTTCCACACTTTTTGTATAGGGTCTATATATTTTGCATTCGAGAATATAATTTGTGGCCACCAAATGTATTGTTGCTTCAAAGTCTTTGATGCATCTCCCATTAAGAGGTGGTAGTGAGACCTTCCTCTCAGCATTGGGAAGTCTGCTTTTACCAGTAGAATAAATAGACCATAGAAAAAACTGTGCCAGATCAGAGCCAAATATTAGGGAAAGTGGCACTTCCCTTTACTAACACTTATACAGTCTAGAATCCCTGACCTCTACTTCAGAAAACCCAAATCACCCTACTGAGAGGACATGCATAGGATTATCTGGTTAGCCATCCCGCTGAAACCAGCCTGCCCACCTGAGCTGGCAGAGAGACAGACATATAAGTGACCATCCTCTCTATTCGCCAATATCCCCTTGACCTTTCTCAATATGTTAAGATCAACTGACCATATTCCTAACCCCCAAATGTGTGAGGTATAACAAGTGGGTACTGTTTTAAGGCACCAACAAAGACCCCAAACCCCCTTCTGCTTGATTTGGTAATCACATTCATCCCTGAACCCTCTAGCACTCAGCATCTCTTGGACACACCATCTCCAAAAGACAGATGCTTGGGAACTTCCTGCTCTTCTAAGTGGCAAGGTGTCCCTAGGCTTTTTATTGTCCCTGGGCCCCAATGGTACCTCTGTAGAGTGGGGCATCTGGTTCTACATAGCAGAGTATGGTACCGATGGAGACCAGAGCTGGAAGGGGAAGGACTGTTGTGGGATATGGCTCTGGGGCAGGATTTGGGACAAGGCACTTCTGCGGATGCTGCCACGTGGAGTGGGGACTGACCATATACAGATGTCCCATTGTGACATATGCATTGCCTTAGCTGGGATTAGTCAGGTGGCCCATGGATGAGGATAAAAGCACCTCTCCTGGGCTGACACCAGATGGTTAGTCTGTGCAGAGAGTGGGCTCCTTGGTTCTGTTTACGGTGGGCCTACCTACTGACGCCCTCAGGGACAGACCATGCTGAACAGGTTCCTCTTACCTGCCCCTCATTAAATATAATCTCTAATGCCACCTTCATTTGGACTTCCAGAACTGTGGAGAAATACATGTCTATTATTTAAGCCACCAAGGCTATAACATTTTATTACAAATAGACTAACACATTAGTAGTCAGGGAAATGCAAATCAAAGCCACAATGAGATACTACAACACTGACACAAGGAGGCTGTGATCAACAAAAACAGAAAATGTCAAGTGTTGATGAGGTTGTAATACGGAGAAACTGGAACACTCATACATTGCTGGTGGTAATGTGAAATGATATGGCTACTGTGGAAAATGGTTTGGCATTTGTCCATTAAGCCTAGAAATACCATATGACCATAGATATATACCCCCAAAGAGTTCAAAACAGGTATTCAAACACTTTTACGCAAAACGTCATACCAGCACTATTCACATGGGCCAAAATATAGAAACCCAAATTACATCAATTGTTGAATGAGTAAACAAATATGGTGTATCCCTGGAAGGCAGGCTTCTCCTCTGTGAACATTGGCCTTGGTCATACAGCACTACCTCCGTGGGGGGATTTGGAGAACTTCTGAGGTTCCAAAGTTCTTCCTGCACCAGATTCAGAGCCCTTGTGTTTCAGCAGTTCTGTTTACTCCTGCAGGGATCTGCCCAGATAGGTGGGGCCAGGGGCAGGGTGAGTTATGAGAGATGGCCCAGAGCAATGGCGGCGACCACCACCACAGCCGGTCCTGCTTCCACAGTTCCCTCCCCTTTGCTGGAACTAGTTGGGCTGCTAATCTGTGTCTGTGGACCACAGTTCTCAGAACTGCAAATGTTCTGTTCTTTTGATCTGACACTGCTACTTTTCCGCTTCTTGAACCGTGCAGGTGGGGGCAGGGCAAGCTCTGGGAGGGTATGGACGGGGTGACTAGTCTCCGTGCCTAAGGCTTCCGTTCTCTGCTCTGCAGTGAGGGCTTAAACCACCGTTTTCAGCCTTCTTCGCTCAGTCTTTGCTCCAAGGTCTGTTCTGTGAGTGTTGGGGTCAGCCATGTTATATGCTGTCCCCTCAGCCCTGTGGGCCATAAGCAGAGCTCTAGCAGTCCGAGTCCTTCCCTTTCCCACAGCTGCCATAATTCTGGGATGCAGTGAGCTCAGAGCTCCCAGCTAGGTCTGCGTCCTGCTCCCACGCAGCTCCATCTCCACACTTCCCCTTTCTCTCCTCCCCTGCTCACGCAATTTGCCCACCTTTAGGTGAATTCAGTAGTGAGCCTCTTCGTCTTGCCTGTCTACTGTGCAGGGAGTCTTTTGTGGAGTTATAGTTGTTTAATGTGTTGTAAATTCCATGGGAGATTTCCAGAGGTTTGCCCATGCCTCCATTTTTATGACCGGAACTCTACAGTTTAGTTTTCAATGCACATTTGTCTTGATTGGAAAATTTAATCCATTTACATTTAAAGTAATTATTGATAAGTGAGAACTTACTAATGCCATCTCATTAATTATTTCTGACTGTTTTTTAGTTCCCTTGTTCCTTTCATCCTCTCTTGCTGTCTTCCTTTGTGAATTATTGATTTTCCATAGTGGTATGCTTTGATTCCCTTCTCTACTTTTTTGTGTTTCTATTGTATGTTGTTGTTTTGTGGTAACAATGAGGCATACATAAAACATCTTAAAGCTATAACAGTGTATTTTAAGCTGATAACTTAACTTTGATCACATACAAAAGCTCGACCTTTTTAATATCCCCCCAACATTTTATAGTTTTGATCTCCAATTTGCCTTGTATTTATATTGTGTATACATTAACAAATTCTTTTGGCTATAGTTATATTTAGTACTTTTGTCCTTTAACCTTTATACTCAAGTTAAGGAATTAACACACCCCCAAATTACAGTATTAGAGTATTCTGAAATTGACTGTATACTTACCTTTAACAGTGTGTTGTACATTTTTATGGTAACGTAAACAATAATATAAACAGTACCATTTTAAAATGGAGTAGGAGGTGCCATGTCAGAGTACCACCTTGCACATCTTATGTCTTAAAACTTTGGAATGTAAAACAGCAAAATAACCTTTGGATTGGGCCTGAACCTTGTGTCCAACGTTTGCTCCTGAGATGTGAGCCGTGGAGGTGTGAGGGTGACAGGTGATTTCAGGTGGGCTAAAGGGTGGACTGGAGCACTGACAGCATCACCTCAACTTCCTGCATGGAGGACCTGTGCACATTGGCTAACTCAGGGCACTGGAGATCTGGGAGCTGGGCTCCCTTCCCCACTAGTCCAGGGTATTGATTAAGGGTCCATGAGGGGCAGGGTGCCAGGAGCTGGTCTTGCCCAGGTGAGGTGCCCCTGAGTGGACAAGCAGCTCGCCCACTGGAGTTGAGGAGCTGGATGACCGTACACGGGGGTGTTTGTTCTTGGTGAGACTGGCAGAGAATACGGCAACTCTGGACCAGGAGTGGCAGAAGCCACACAGGTCTCAGGAGGCCCATCCCTTCCTCAGTCCACCTTGTGCCTACTGAAGATTTCCATTCTCTGGAACAACATTTTTGCAGCATCAGGATCTAGTCATCAGCCCTGGGGCAGTCCCATAATATTTCTCTCTTCAAACTCAAGGCTGATGACTAATATCCTGGTTGTTCCCAAAGGCTAGGTGTTTCCTCTTTTCTCCGGGTGCCCAGACATGTTACACCCATGCTGCAGTCACCTTTATTCACGTGAAACCTCATCAAAACCTCTGCCACCAGCGTGTCGAGCAGCCTGGCTCCTGTGAGGCAGAAGCTCCTTCCTTCCCTATGTGGATAAAACATAGCAAACATTTTCATAATGGCTACTCTCAATGTTTAAGAAATGCTTGAAGTTATAGGGGGATCAGAAACCAAGCCACGTGTTTTAGAGAAAATCTCTTCACCTAAATCCAACAAGAGTAAGGTAGATACTTAATTTGATGACAAGATATAAAACACTGGTTTTCAACCAAGTGCAGTTCTGATCCCCAGACCTTTGTCAGGGTCTGGAGATATTTTTGGTTATCACAACAAGGGGCCATGGCTGTGCCACTGGTCTCTAGTGGGTAGAGGTCAGGGAAGCTGCTCAACATCCCACCATATACAGGACGGTCCCGATGACAGAGGGTCATCATGCCTAGATGCCGGTAGGCCTGCAGCTGAAGAGACCTGACATAAAGCAACTATGTTTTAATGAAAATTAATGGCAAATTCTATGTAGATATTCTTTGGGTGTCTCCATTTCCAGGCCACAGGTCATGACTACACCAGTGTTCTCAGAAGCATTTATGTCAACAACATCTTCTTCCAAAGTCTTACGTTAAGAACCATTGAATTTTGTAGCCTAAGGTTCCAAGCATAACCTGAACATACAAAGTATCTTGGGCTCTGATGTTTAATCCCATAGGAAATAGAGATCTTAGGGCCTGTGCTCAGGAGTGGGATGGCTGGCTTGGACAGCAGCTCTGCCAGGTTGTAAAGAATGTGGGCTATCAGGCAGTTACATTTAACCCCGGGCCTCCTTCTTGTCTTTCAGGATGGGACACATCGGTCTGTGCCACCAAACCAAGCTATGCAGCCCTTTCTGTTCCATTATAACCACCTGCTCCAAAGAAGAGTGTCCCCTCATTATTACCCAGGAGAGTTACCCAGGAGAGAACTGGGGAGAACCACACCATGGGCTTTGGGTTTACTCAGCCTTCGGTCCTCTGTAACTGAGGGATTCACATCCATGGAGTCAACCAGATAGACAAAATTTGAAAAAAAAAATCCCAGAAAGTTCCAAAAAGCAAACTTGAACTTGCCACGTGCCAAACCCTGGATCTGTGTGCGTAAGGTGATGTGCAGGCACGCCCTGCTGTCCCCTGTGTGCAAATCCAAGTTCCACACCGTTTTATAGGAGGGACTTGAGCACCTGCATATTTTGGTGTCTGCGGGGGTCTTGGAACAATCCCCCATGATACAAGGGATGACTTATGGTCACCGTGCATTTGGAGATTGTGCTTTGAACCAGCAGTTATGCCCTGGTCCCTCCATTCTGGCTGTGAAGTGCTTGTAAAGTGAACATTGTCATACCAACCTGGTCAGCAAGGGAGACGAGTGGCCACCGTTATGTCATTTTTCAGAAGAGGGAGCCAGGCTAACAGGGATAAGCAGGCAAATCCCAGCCTGCAATAGGAAGGTAGGATCTGTGGTCGGGCTTTGCACACAAGGCCATCTAGCTGCCCCCCCTATTATATCCACGTGGAGACCTAGGTGTTGGCCAACCTATGTGTCTTCTCCCAGAGGCCACGTGGCTACAATATGGCACCTTTACAAAAACTCTAAACATACTTGCTAAAAATGCCCCAAATAAGAGAAAAGTGTGGTGAGTCTGTCATTTGCTACCCAAGTCTGCTGTTTTTAGACCTGTTGCTTCCTGGTGTCGTGTCAGGACCTTGTGACTCACAACAGGAAGAAGCAGATGATCCCATCAGCAAGAAGAGACCAGACAGGAAGCTGACCCCTTATGGGTTCAGCTCATGTCCATGAAGCTGCTGGGTCCACTGGTTTGGATGAAGCAATTGCAGTCGTCTCCCTGAGCCTCACAAAGAGGGAAGCCTGTGCAATACACACTTCACCATCTCCGTTGCTCTGTGATGGACAGGATGATGGACATGGAGAGTCATGGCCATAACACTGATTCTTTGGATTTAAAAGGAATCTCAGAGTTTGTGAGGCAGGTTCTCATAAAGGCTGCCATTTCTAAGAAGGATCCAGTAGCACTGTTGGGAAGGTGGGATCATCCCATCCTGGGTAGGGGCTCTGAGCAGACTTTGGCATAGAATGAGGAGGAATTTCTAACATTTAGGACTCACTAACACTATTGGGCTTCAAGGATAAGGACTTCATTTCAAGCCAACACTGAGGCCAAGTCTGATGCCTAGTTCAGTACTAGGAAGCCACAAAGTCCCCAAGGTCCCTCCCACCCCATGAGCTTCCTGAGCTAGACACACTGCAGGTTGCAGCACCCACCTGTGGGTCTCAGCTGGAGTGGGACATGGGGAACCATGTCCCCGAGGACACACCACACACAACAGTTCTCTCAAGAACAGAGAGAGCTGTCCTGTAACTCGGGATGTGACTCTGGGTAAGATTTGTCATCTCTCAGGATCTCTATTTTCCTACATAAGAAATACAGATTGGTGGGCCCTAAAGGATTGTCATGAGGATTAAAAGACTAATCAGTCCATCTCTTACAACATTGTGGACACACAATAAACTCTCAATATTGGTTATGTAAAGGGTGTTTGGAACGGTCCCGTACCAGGTGTGAACAAGGTGTAGCCCCTGCCATCAGTGATTCAGGTGTGTTATTTGGACAAAAATAACCTTTTAAATAGTTCATAATAAAAGGGTTTATTCGGGCCCTTTTAAACAAAAAGGGAAACAAAACAAAACCACAATAGCAGTGTGGGAACATGCACCTTGCAGCTGGCTGTCCACATGCAAAAGAGAGCTCTCTCTGAAGATGCCTCCCTTATATAACAGCTCCCCCTTCCACCTCATCCCAGGAAGTTAGAACCATAAAGTTTAACAAGAAGTCAGGACTAGAGAGTAATAGGAAGCCCAGCTCCAGCCATAGATCTCCCAGCTCCCTGGTGAATTTCCTTAAAATGCCAGTTTGCTTCTATCATACCCTCCTTTTGATCAATATCTTTTCTCCAAAAGCATCATTGATCAACAGTTAGGTCTTCAGGTCTCAGGTTTTCCAGTCTTCAGTCTTTTCGTCCCTCAATGTCAGGAAAAACTTCCTCTGGGTATCATCTCTTACATCAAGGGGGGAGTACATGGATCAGGAACAGCTGTTGTCCAGGATTGGCGGGCATAAGGAACAGATGGAAATCCCTTTTCCAGTGTCTTTCCTGCTTGCAGAAGTGGCAAAAAATTGAAGGGTTTTTTTTTTTTTTTGGTTTCCCTTGGGGCCTCTCATCTACCACGGCTGAAAGTCAAAAGTCTTGGCAATCTTACTTTTAGATGGCTCATCTAGGGTACCGGCAAGCTCATTGGCGAAATTTACCAAGTGTAGGGTAGCCATAGTTCTTCATCCCATCCTGGATCTCCTAATCAGAATGGAAAGGTCTTTATTTAGCCCCTCAACAAACAAAGATTTAAAGGATACATGTGTGATGTCAACATCTGGAGGAAGACCAGAATTTTCCTTAAAAAAAATACCTGAAACTTATTATAGTAGTCATGAACAGATTTGTTAGGCCTTTGTGAGCAAGTGTGTCTTGCTGCGCTCAATAGACCTTGGGAAGGCCTTAGGAATTGGTCGATGTAGTTTTCAAGCAAGTTCCCTGGCTTCCTCCCAATAATTGGAAGGATGCTCTCATCTGGCAATCCTCATCCAATTTCTAGTTTGGTCTTCATCAACTAACATATTAATTAGCTGATATGAATCAGAAAACCCAGGCTGGTGGGACTGAATAGTAATATCAAATTCCTCAGCAAACTTATTAGAGTTCTCAGTTACTTTAGGGAATTCCTTTACAATGGCTCGTAACTCAGCTTTAGTCAGGGGACATAAGAGACGTAGGGTTTATTAGGATCTCCAGGGGGTTAATCTTAAATGGGAAAGTACTGATAAGTTCTGAGGAAGAAGAAAAAAAAGATTCAAGAGAATGTGCTGCTGGGAACTGAGCTGAAGATAGAAGAGGCAGCAGAGAAAGACAAGATGGTGTTGGAGGCGGAGCTTGAGACAAAAGAGGAGTGCGGGGAGGGCAAGACCATGCTGTGGAGGAAGAGCACGAGGTTTCAGGGCCCATTTTGGCTCTTTTTGAATTTTTAGCAGCCCTTGTTAACTTTGAGACTTTATTTTCTAAATGGGCAATTTTAAATTCATGGTCTTGTTTGGAAGCCTCAATATACCACTCAAAATAGGCATTCCATTCCTCTTTCTTAATTACAGTGCTGTTATTATCCAATTTAGTTTTAAGAAAATCAAGTTTCATAATCTCAAAAGTTCCCCAAAATGGCCATTGATTTTCTAAATTACTCTTAGTCCATTTAGTTAAATACATGCACAAAAACTCCCCACAGGTTTTAAACACATACTCGGCTGGTGTCCCATTGGAGGGACAGTTTTAGAAGGCTTAGACAGCAGAGATCTCATTTTTAATACTAGGCCTGAAACAGCTCACAACTCGAGCAACCTGCAGGGCTTCAGCCCCCCTCACTCTGGAACAGTCTGATCACTGAGAACCAGGCCGAAGGCTAAACGCCAGTTCCAGGGAAATAACTCCTAGGGAGTCAAGTTATAGGCGGAGCTGGGTGGCACTCTTCTCACTTTTTCATTGAGACGGCACAGTTTAATATTGGCCAAGACTGACCAATTTCAGTAGAAATAACCTCTATCTCCAAATGCACGTTAGGTGAAGACCAGTCTTTGTCTGAAAGGACATCTTCTTTTCTGAAGAATTCAAGCTGATGTGCCACAAGTACTCAGACAACATAGACAAATAGGCCTCTAGCGCGTTCACACACACACACACACTCCCCACCCTGCAGGAAGTTAGAACTATAAAGTTTCACAGGGAGTCAGGACTAGAGAGTAACAGGAAGCCCAGCTCCAGCCATAGACCTCCCAGCTCCCTGGTCAATTTCCTTAAAGTGCAAGTTTGCTTTTATCAGGAGTCTCCTGTGTCCCAGGGCAATCCAGAAGGAAGACCTCCCTAGGGAGGCATCTGACCTCATCTGTGTTTCTTCACTGTTGTTTCCTGCCAATTGATCTGCCCTGGTTTCTCCAGGACCTGACACTGGCCACACCTGTGTTGCCTCCAATCACTTGTTGACACCCCACAGGAATCTGTACTACACAGCTTCCTTGACAATGTGGACACACCCAGAACCAGGAAATAACCTTCCTCTTTCCTTGCTCATTAAAAGGCCCAAAGTCCTGGACAGCTTTCCAGAGCCCTCACATGCAGGTGGAGCCTAATGCTGGCCCAGGGATGAGAACGTCTCTGGACAAAGGTAACTTCCACTTCTTTGACTGCATGGTGTCCAGCCCTGCGGAGCCGCTGGGCCCAGGATCTGGTGTCTACGGCACAGGGCATCAGAGCAGCTGGGGTTGCTTCATGGTGTGGGGGCTGCGGGCTGCCTCACTAGGGATGACCACAGAATCAGGCCCCAAAGGCCCTGCGGCAGGGAAGGAGGTCAACAACTGGTGCTTGACACGGGTCTGTGGTCTCCTCAGGGAGCTGTCCTGGTGCCATAAGCAGAAGCCCAGAGACAGATGTCTCCTGGCAGTGACAATGAGCCTGTGGATGCCCGTGGGCAGAACCCACCGAAATGCCTATCTGGGTGGGGGGTGGGGGCGGTAAGGTTCATGCAGGTTTGCTGCCAGGTGTTTCAGGCGCTCAAGCTTGAAGGCAGGATAACTGGTGGCTGAATGGGGATGGACACACACTGTCCCTTCCCCTGTCAAAACCCAGAGGAGGGTGCTGGGGACGTCCCTGGGGAGGGTGCTGCAGAGCCTCCTGCAATCCCAGGTGTGATGGCTAGAGGGCACCTCAAGGTCATCAGCTGTTGCCCAGCCAGTACCACCAGAAGCCAGGGAGGAAATGGCAGCTTCTGTTTGGAGTTGTCTGGACTTTGGAACATGCTGTCCCATCCTTAGTCTCAAGTCTGCATCTGGCACCTCCCTCAAAAGAATTTTTGCATGAAATTCCCAGAGGTGGGGGGAGCAACGAATAATATATTTTTCTTTCCTCTTTTCTTCACAAGACCCACTGCTGACAACCTCTTTGCCACCATTTGCTCTACCTTGTCCTCTTTACAGAGAGCCCTGAAGCCAGCATGGCCACCCCACAAAGTAAGTGATGAGTAACAAAGCAGCTTGGAAATGTCTCCATCCTGCCTCACTAACGACAATAGGGCACACAGCTCCCTGCCATGTGCTCAGCTACAGATGTATTTGCTAAAATACTCAGATCATGAAGCCTGCACTTGAAAATCTCAGTGCATTTAGCTCTTGTCTTATTATGTGCATTTAGAATTGTTTCTTTATTTTGATTAAGAGGGTAAAGGAAAAAAGCAAACATATTGATGACCAATTTAAATATTGTTGGGTTTGCTTGTGCCCAGAAACTATCAATCAGAAAAGACAGGTCACTGATACCCTAGAAAAAAGGCAAGTTTTGAAAAATCTCTGAGGACCATGAATGCGTGTAAATCCTTTCAGACACTTATGTCCAGAAAGCAGCCTTGCCGTTCCCATTATAGAGCCTCTTAGAGCAGTAAACCTACCCCAGGAGTTCAAAAGCCTTATCCGCGGGGGATGCCCAAGACCACAGATAATACCAAACCCTATCTATATTATATGACTGTACATAGTCACCTTGTCACTGAAAGGAAGCACTTTATGGCTTCTCTTTGGCATATCCGAATGGCCAGTATCACTGCTTTTGCACTTTGGGGCCATTATGAAGGGTGACTTGACCACAGCACTGTGACACTGCTACAGGAAAGCTGGTAACCCAAGCAGCTACCAAGTGACTACGGGGCAAGGAGTGGAGACACTGGATAAAGGGATGAGTCACATCCCAGGAGGGATGGAACAGGATAGTGCAACATTTCATCACACTACTTAGAATGGTGTGCAATACACCTGAAACTAATAAGAAAAAAAAAGCTTATGACTTGTTTGTTTCTGTAACTTTCCATTTAATATTTTCAGATCACAGTTGACCAATGGTAACTGAAGCTGTGGGAAGCAAAACCATGGATTGGGGTGGGGGGTAGGTTGACCACTGTATTACCAGGATGCAGCCAGAGTCCTGAGGTTTATAATAACCTCATGTATGTTTTGTGCTTGTCTGTCACCTGGCAGAGGTGGAAATTCCAGAATCCCATAGAATTCGTGATTCTCTACAGATGGTGTGGGTCCTGAAGGGAAACGTTTTATTCTCAGTTCCTTTTAGCAGCAACGTCAAACCTGGTGAGTTACAATCACAGCCACTATTGCCTCTCAAAGGGATGCCAGCTCCACTGGGGTTGGCGCTAAGCTTGCATAGGCCTAGCTATGGCCTCTCCTACTTCTGGGCCCCAGCTCAGTGTCCACAGAAAGTACAAGAAAGCTCATAGTACTTCCCTCCCACAAAGTGAACCCTGTAGCTAGAATTGAGGTGTGAGGGACAGACAGCTGTCCTTAATTAAAGGAACTGTCCATTCAATCAGCAGCTGACCATGTCCTTGGAGCTTCTCTCTTAAATTTCAACCTTTGCTACACACTGTCTTGCCGGGGGTCCTCTCTTCTAGTAATAAGAGCATATTCCTTCATCCATCAAAAGTCAATCCATCTCATGTCAATTATGCCTCAATAGAGCTGGGGAAGTCAGTCCAACTGAGCCCTCTCCCTTCCTGGGACTTCAGTGTTCGATCCCATTTCTCTGGTCCCTGCATAACCCACCTTTGTCTGTCCACTTGTTCCTTTCTCTCACTGGCAGACATGCTCTCATGTGACATTTCCAAGCTTAATGCTAAAAAGCTTGTCTTGATGCTCACGTTTGATGCCTGTTGTCACTGTGTGTTCCTACACACTGACCTGAATACCGTTCTGTGTACCAGCCACAGCCACGGTCCTCGGAGGAACTGGCCACATTGTCTGCCTCCCGTTTGCCCCTCTTTATGCTTGCATGAAAACATTCGGCTTCTGAAATGGTTTTTGGCTACACCCCCAAGCTGAGCTTTCCAAGGTCAGCACACACGCCCTGTGCACTCACATGTGCTTCCTCATGGGCAGTCAGCACGGTTGACAACACTTTCTGTTCTGAACACTCCCCATTTTCTTTCTGTAAGAACATTGTCTGTGGCTCACTGGTCCTCCCCCGCACCCTCCTTTCTGACTCCACTTTCTCTGTAAAATGCCTCAGTGTTGGGGACCCTCAGAGCTCCGTCTGCAAGCACACGATAATCCCCTGAGGGACTATGAGCCAGTTTCCAGGATTGATGCACCACGTCTGTCACCTCTGCCAGCCCTGCTGTCTCCTCCAAACATTTTTAGCTATGCCCCTTTCATGTCCTCTCAGACACCTCTAATTTTATCTGTCCCAAGTACAACTGTGGATCTGACTTCTCAGAACTGCTGCTGGACCCACTCTTCCCCGCCCCAGTGACTGGCACTACCGTCATCCTGTGCCTGAGCCAGAAATGCAGGCACAGACTCGATTCCTCCTTCTCCTCAGTCTCCATCCAGGCCATCACAAAAACTGATGAGTCTGTGCAAAGTAGGCCTCATTTCTAAGATGACCTGGACCACAGCCACCACGTCCTTGCTGACACTCCCGTTTGTGCAGCTTTCCATCGTCCGCAGGCAGAGTATCACAAGTGACCTTACTGTGTTAATTAAGAGTGTCATTCCTATGTGCTGGTGAATTGGGGGTAGGAGATGGGGGTCTCAGGCTCATCAGTCTTTGCAGTCTTGAACTTAACATGCTCTTTCCCACGTCGGCCTTTACCTGTAACACTCTCCCCCGAACCCTCTCCAGTCCCCTGCCCCCATCTCCTCATTTATTAGCTTCCTCTTAGCTTTAAGACTCTGGGTGGACTTCATCTGAATAGAGAGGTCTTTCTGGATTCTTCTACCTGAATTTGGTCTCTGTCCCACTGTCCCAAGCTTTGATCACTTCCCCCAAAGAAGCCGTTGTAATTGACTGTGGCTCTGCTGTTACTCTGCTTACTTCTTTCTCCTTACTTTCTGTGGGGCACTGACAGCATCTCCCATGTCCTCAGCTGACTGTCCATGCGTGCACAGAGCCTCGTCCTCAGGGCGGGGTGCATGAGTTCCCTGCTCCCCACCCCGCCTGGGTTCCTGGGCTCACTTAGCGGGAACTAACTTCAGCTGATGGCGACAGACAGCCACGTAACTGGAACTTCCACAGGATAAAGTTTTGTTCTTTCTCATGTGGAGGAAGGCTGAGAGTGGACTGAGGCCAGTGTGCTGCGGCCCTGGTGCCCTAGCAACCCCGAGGTAACCTCAACCCCAGCAGAGTGTCCAGCAGGAAGACGTGGGCACAGGGATGGTCCTTCCAGCTGAGTCAGCTCCCCTTGAAGGAGCTCCTTAGAAATCCCACCCAGTACTTCCACAGACAGCCCATCAGCTACAACTTAAGCATGAGATCAAAATTAGCTGTAAGTGTGGTGGGCAATTCTGTTTTTATTTTTGGGAAGCAATGTGCCCTGGTGACACCTGGCTTCTACACTAAGGAGAGAAAGGAGAATGGATGTCGCTCATGACACAGGATTTGTACCACGTGGCTCACTGGGGAGCCTGGCTGGTCAGCACCCTGGTGGGAGGAGCAGCCATGTGTCAGGCAGGTGTCCCGTTGCTTGGAGCCAAACACCTGTTCTTGTCTCTGTTCCAGTCACTATTTGCTCAGTACCATGCACAGACACAGAGTCCCACGATGAACAAAAGGGCAGCCTACTATACCTGGGACTCAAGGGTGTCGACCTCTGCCTCTTCTGTGCGGAAATTCAGGGCCATCCGACTTTGCAGCTTAAGGTGAGTGGTTGTGCAGCTAAGGAGAGAAGTGCTGGGACATGGACGTTTTATTTCATTGGGTATACCGCTGAGTGAAAGTAACATTTGTGCAATCCTAGATGATTCAGGGTAAGGAAGGAGACCTGACTTGGATGACCCCCAGCTGTTAACACTTACTGTAATGTCACGGCATCCATTCCTCGTCCCCAAAACTCCTCTTCCATGTAAGCAGAGGAGACAAGGGGACACTTAATCTGGGTCCTTGCCTTGACAGCAGCATTTGCCATCATGAAGCCATCTTTCTGCTGTAATAGAAGCTGCAATGGGCAAGCCCACCGGCCTGAGCTGCAGACATGCCCACAGGGGCACCAGTGAGGCAGTGAACCCCTCTGTTCTCAGGGCATCAAGTGCCCCCTCGAAGGAGCAGACCCCCCTGGTGGTGTGGGATTCTGGGGGTTGGCACGCTGTTGGGAAACAGAGGGAGGCCTATTGTGACACGTGCACCCTCCTGCCCTCTGCCTGACCCTTGCCTGGGGAGAGTGGTCACTTGAGGGCTGAGTTAGCTTAGCACCCTCCTTTCAATAACCTGCTGCAACAGGCCTCTGTCCTGCTCCTAGGAGAAGAAGATCATAGACCTGCACGAGGAAAAGAGTGCACAAAAGCCCTTTCTGTTTCTACGAGGCATCGAGGGCTCAACTTCCACCTTCCAGTCAGTGGCCTACCCTGGCTGGTTCATAGCCACTTCCTCCACGGTGGGACAGCCTGTCATCCTCACCAACGAGAGGGGAAAAACCTACAACACCAATTTCTATTTCAGCCCTGAGGAGTTAATCAGGCCTAGGTAGTGGGTGCTGGTTCCAGGAAAAGGGTCAAGCAGCCAGAGAACCTTCTGTCTGAAAACAGTAGGTCGTCTTGGGACCACACAGCCCTAGTCCGCCGCCCACCTTGTGCTTATTGCCCTGACCACCTCCTCGAGACGTGCACTTGTGCGCCGTGTGCCCCCTTTGAATGTGGTCCCCGTGTGAAACTTGAGAGTCGTTTTTTATTCTTTCCTGGTCGTGTCCCACCATCCACGTACCTGCCAAGTCCAGTGACGTCAGTATCCCTAGTGCTGCTCCCTTGTACGCACCCTCTTGTCCTATTCCTCTTGCCAACCCACCGCCTAGACATACGAATGCCAAACATTTGTTCATGTAGTCCTTTCGATAAAAATGTTATTTATTAATTCTAGGCATGTGCATTATAAATATTGTAATATGTGTCCCAGAGATAAGTCTGAGGAATCAGATGAATGTGAAATTAAAATTCCACATGTCAGTAATCCTGACAGATTTTTAAATCATTCGTTAATCATTTTACCCATAGCATATTCTTTGCTTAAGCTTGTTAACAATAGTGAAAGCAAATCGATTCATATTTCAAAGAATCATTTATATCAGTTTGGATATATTTTCCTGAAGCTTCTCAGAACTTTTTGTATTGCCCTTATTTCTACTATCTAAAGCATCAACTATGAGATTTTTGAAGTTCCAATCAACAGTTTCTTTCTTTTTTTAAAATTTAATTTATTGGGGTGACAATTGTTATGTAATTTTACTAACAGTTTCTTTCTTAGGATGCTTTTAAGCCCCTTGTCCATTTTGTGAGGTTACTTTAGTTGAAGCCTGTGATACAATCTACAAACTGACTTCACCTATCACACATTGGCTGCAACTTACTGTGACATCCTGGACATGACTGTGAGCACGTGGGCTTTTCCTTCAGGAGAATTTGCCTTTCTTTGCACGTGACAAACAGGAGTTTCAGGTGTTGCGACGGGTCTCAGCATAATCTGTTCTAAGGCCTGTTCTCCTGGCATTGCCCCCTGCTGCTCCACGGGTAACACTTGCACCTCACCTGACAGCCTGTTAGTCTGCCTTTTCTTTCCTCCATTCACTGTGGTGCTTCAAGTAGCTTTAACCCAACAGCACACTGTGTCCTCTGCACCAGCCATCTCTCTCTCCCTACTCTGGGCCTCCTGGGACACCTGGGGAAGGACGCTTGCAGTCACACATGCACAAACCTGGAAGTAAGGAGGGGGCTGCTCTGTGGGGAACCCTTCACTGGTTGGAGAGGGCCATGGGTGGGGCAGTCCTACCTCTTCCAGCACTCCGTGGGCAATGCGGACATGCGTTCCATCTACATGGCCTTCAGATGGTCCCAGCAGGACTGAGTCATCGTCACCCATGGCAGCACTGAGCCCAAGAGCACATTCTTGCATTGGCCTTCTTCTTCTCCCTGTCTCGGTTTCCCCAGGCCCCACTCCTGTTCTCTGGGGTTATGTCTCACCATCCCGCATGCTAACCCTTGTGTCAGGCTCTACTTTCTGGTGTAAACCTAGGCTGAGACAACTCGATTAAAATGAGCTTCTTCCCTCCACATCTGTTCTCGTGCTTTTGCAAACATGTCAAACATTCTCACTCTCACTATCTCTCCTGCCCGTGTCTCCAAGCACCCCACACCTGTCTGAAGTGTGTAGAGACCTCTCATCATCTCCCCAACCAGATGCCACACCTCGTCTTCTTTGAGGTCCATGACACTTTACTTCTCCTGTGACAGAAGTCAGTGAGCAAAGCTGTGTTACAATAAACCTTACTCATAGACACTAAAATTTAAATTTCATATACATTTCACTGCTATGAAATATTATTTTTAAAATTTATTTCATCCATTTAAAAATGTAAAAAAAACATTCTTAGCTCAAAGACGGTACAGAACCAGTTGGTGGGTCAGAATAAGCCTATGGGGCAGAGTGTGCTGACCCCTGGTCTAAACTAAGGAGGGAAAAGAGAATGGGTGTCAGCTCATGACACAGGATTTGTACCACGTGGCTCACTGGGGAGCCTGGCTGGTCAGCACCCTGGTGGGAGGAGCAGCCATGTGTCAGGCAGGTGTCCCGTTGCTTGGAGCCAAACACCTGTTCTTGTCTCTGTTCCAGTCACTATTTGCTCAGTACCATGCACAGACACAGAGTCCCACGATGAACAAAAGGGCAGCCTACTATACCTGGGACTCAAGGGTGTCGACCTCTGCCTCTTCTGTGCGGAAATTCAGGGCCATCCGACTTTGCAGCTTAAGGTGAGTGGTTGTGCAGCTAAGGAGAGAAGTGCTGGGACATGGACGTTTTATTTCATTGGGTATACCGCTGAGTGAAAGTAACATTTGTGCAATCCTAGATGATTCAGGGTAAGGAAGGAGACCTGACTTGGATGACCCCCAGCTGTTAACACTTACTGTAATGTCACGGCATCCATTCCTCGTCCCCAAAACTCCTCTTCCATGTAAGCAGAGGAGACAAGGGGAGACTTGGGTCCCTGCCCCGACCTGGATATCTTAATCCCTCTAAACTGACCTGGATATTTTAATCCCTCACTTCTTCTAAGAAATAAAAATCTAATTTATTTAAAGCACATAAAATTAATACCAAGTTGTCTTATAGAATATAGCATGCTGAATAACAAATAATCATGAATTTTTAGAGAAAAGAATGAGTTTGAATATGTGTGTCAAAAATTTAAGTTAACTAATAGAAGAATAAAAATAAGATTGTATGGCTCTAACACATTAGTAGAAAATTCAATGTAACAAAGAAAAGAATAAATCAAACAAAAAGCATGAATAGTTGTCACAGAGACCATATTGCTGACAAAACCTAAAATGTTTACTATTTGGCCCTTTACAGAGAAAGTTGGCCAACCCCTAGATCCCAGCCCAATGATGCCTGTCCATACTCCCCTTGGATGTGACAGTGAACATAGCCTGTCCCCACTAGGCAATAACAGGCCAAAAGCAGGCACCACCTGAGTGTGTTTGTCTCTCCATACCTGAGTGCCACTCTTGTACCAGAAGACTACATCTATTGCAATTGTCACTTGTACCCTCACTGTGATCTAGCAATGGCTCCCTCTGCCTGTGGATTATGTGTCTCCAGCCACACAGTGAATCATGACAAGACTCGCTCATCAGGCACATTGGGTCTGGTTCATCCACATCACGCAGAAGTGACTCTGAGACCCCTCAGTACGTGAAAATTGGTTTCTGTATATCTGCTTCCAGAAAGATGGGGTAACAAGAACCAAATGAATGCCTCACCTGAATCTACTAAAAACAAGGAAAAAGATAAAAACCTATGAAACGATGATTTTAAAGCAGTGAGACCCCAATAATTGGAGGGGAAACCTGGGAGGACCTGGAATTCTTTCTGAGCAGAGACAGAGCTGCAAGTCCATGGAGGTAAAGGGAGTCCGAGGTCACAAGACAGAGGCTTCCGGACTGCCCATGTTTGCTCTGCTTGATTGCACACCCAGCTCCAGGCTGCTTCAACACCTAGCTCTGGGGACAGAGGTCCAGCAATGGCCAAACCCCATGGCCAAGGAGGACTCTCCAGGCCATGAGGCCTCTGTGGTGCACACAAGGGAAACAGCTGGCCCTGCCCTTCGTGACTCAGTCAGCAGAAACTGCCCATGGCTATTACACACCTCCAAGCCTCACCCCATCTCGTGAGGTGCCCTCCCAGCTCACCACCCTGGAACCCAGCAAGTACGTCTCACTGAACATGGCTTCTGTGATTTCACAGGGTCCTTGCCTCCATGTAATGTGTGTCCTGAGCCTGGTGGTGCCTCTCCTATGTTGCTCCCCACAGTGACCCCAGCATGTACCTGGAGGTGGGGCAGGAGGTCTCTGTGTGTGGGCAGCTCCCCGGAGGCCTCATGGCCCATGCTGGGTGTTCTGCATCTCCAGTCACCCCAGGGAGTGGAGGGTTTTCTTCATCTCAAGTGTGTCACACCCTGTCTGTGTCTCTGGATCAAGTCTGCTGGTTCCCGTGGTCTTTCCCGAAGGCAACCTTGGTTGTCCCTGCACTGGAGCTCCTGGTGGTGGTCCCCACCTTCTCTGCCCTCCACCCCCTACTTCTGAGTCCAGACGCATCACACTTCACAGTTGGGACAGAGGGTGAGTCCCAGGGTTCAACTGCCAGGACGCCAGTATCGTCTGTCTTTTATTAATCTGTACCTGGGGTGGGGGACCCTCCCCAAACCTAGTTTGTCTTACCTGTATCTCACAGGACTGTGCACAAGGCCATCCAGCTTTGAGAGAGCACCAGACACAGCAAGCGTGCAGCAAACATCAACCTTCCTTGTATGTGACTTGAAGACCCTACAGGGCTCTCTGCAGTCATGCAGCCAGGCTGGTGGCATATGAGCCATGCAGGCATGTGCCTGGTCTCCAACAAACCTCAGACTTAGGTCAATGTAAACTTGCCTCTGCCACATTCTCAGTGTCCTGGGAGGACTGTAGGAGGGAACACATGGGGGAAAGGGGACAGATGTCTGTGGGTCTGTGCTAAATGCTGACCTGGCTCTTCACAGCCTCTGTCTCCTCCTGTCCCCGTGACGCTAAGTGAGTTAGGTCTCACGGAGAAGGTGACATTGTAGCCAAGACTTTAGGAGGCCAGGAGGTGAGCCATGTGGCATCCTGGACAAGAGCTCCAGGCAGATGGACAGCCAGTGCAAAGGTCCTGCACCAGGAGCAGGAGGCCCATGTGGTTGAGGTTGCTGCATGGGAGGTGAAAGCAGAGGCCAAAAGCTACTGGGAGCCTGGTTTTGTGGACCATACAACATGGTGAAGACAGGGCTTTTTGTCAGACACACGACAAAATCAGACGCAGACTGTGAAAGGATCACTGTTGGAGTGATGTCATAAAAATGGTGGCGTGCGGTGGGCCTCTGGAATTTACAACAAATTGAACAACTATAACTCCACAGACTCCCTGTGCAACAGCAGGCAAGACTAAGAGGCACACTACTGAAATCACCTAAAGGTGGGCAAACTGCACGAGCTGGGGGAAGAGGGAAGGGAGAAGTGCAGAGATGGGGCCACACGGGCACAGGATGCAGTCCTGGTTTGGTGCTCTGAGCTCACTGCATCCAAGAACTACCACAGCTGTGGTAGTTCCACTTGTGGCCCACAGGGCTGAGGGGAAAGCATATAACACGGCTGAACCTAACGCTCATGGCAGAGACCTCAGAGCAAAGACTGAGGGAAGAAGCCTGAAAAGGGTGGTTTAAGCCCTCACTGCCGAGCAGAGAACGGAAGCCTTAGGCACTGAGACTAGCCGCCCCCTCCCTACCCTCCCAGAGCTTGCCCCGCCCCCACCTGCACGGTTCTAGAAGCGGAACAGTAGCAGTGTCAGATCAAAAGAACAGAATATTTGCAGTTCTGAGAACTGTGGTCCAGAGACACAGACTTACAGCCCAACTAGTTCCAGCAAAGGGGAGGGAGCTGTGGATGCAGGACGGGCTGTGGTGGTGGTCACCGCCATTGCTCTGGGCCACCTCTCACAAACCACTCCGCCCCTGTCCCCACCTATCTGGGAGGATCCCTGCAGGAGTAAACAGAACTGCTGAAACATACGGGCTCTGAATCTGGTGCAGAAAGTGCTTTGGAACTTCAAAAGCTCTCCGCATCCCCACACGGATGTGGTGCCCTGTGACACAGGCGAACTGTTCACAGAGGAGAAGCTCGTCTTCCAGGGAATCCCTCCATTGTGTGAGAAGCTGGAATAGTGCATAGAAGACATAATACTACAGTGTGAGAGAGAATAAAAGGCTGCAGTCAGATAGAAAATAAAAAACAGTCTAAAAAAACCTACTGGAAAACAAAAGAAAGATCTCTTCCTATCAACCTGTTGCAAAACCCACTCCTGTAGATATCCAGCAAGAGAAATAATAAATCATTAATGGCCATGACTAACCAAGGCAACAAGACAGTTCAGAAAGAAAAAGAAAAGTCTCTAGAAATGACCTTAACAATATGGAAATATGTGACTTAAATGACAGAGAATTCAAGGTTGCAGTTCTGAAAAAACTCAACGAGATGCAAGAAAACACAGAACGGCAGTTTAATAAAATCAGAAACACAATCAAAGAACAAATGAACATTCTACCAAAGAGACTGAAATTTTAAAAAAGAACAAAATAGAACTTCTAGAGATTAACAACTCAATAGAAGATATGAAGAATGAAATAGCCAGCTTAGGTAGTTGAGTTGACCAGATAGAGGAAAGAATCAGTGACATTGAAGATAGAAATCTGGAAATGACACGGATGGAAGAAGAAAGACACTTGAGACTTAAAAGAAATGAAAGAACTCTACAAGAACTTTCTGACTCCATCAGAAAGAACAATATAAGAATAATGCACATACCAGAAGGAGAAGAAAGAGAGAAGGGAACAGAGAGTATATTCAAACAAATAGTCAATAAGAACTTTCCAAATTTGTGGAAAGAACAGGATCCTCGAATCCAAGAAGCAAATAGAAGACCTAATTACCTCAACCCCACAGGCCTTGTCCAAGCCACATTGTATTGAAGCTGTCAAAAATCAACGACAAAGAAAGAATCCTCAAGGCAGCCAGGGAAAAGAAGACGGTAACTTACAAAGGAAAGGCCATTGGATTATCATCCGATTTTTCAGCAGAAACTTTACAAACCAGGAGGCAGTGGAACCAAATATTGAAACTATTGAAAGAGAGAAATTATGAGCCAAGAATAATATACCCAGCAAAGGTATCCTTTAGATATGAAGGAGGAATAAAGACCTTTCCAGACACACAGAACCTGAAGAAATTTTCTAACACACTAACTGTACTACAAGAAATACCAAAGGAGGCTATTTGACCACCATCGACAGGGACAATTTGTGGCAACCAAAATGTAAAAAGGGGGAGAGCAAGGCCTGAACCGGAATATGGGAATGGAGAAAGTAAGCATGATAAAGAAAATAAAACACTCTAAATATCAAACTTTAATCAATATACTTCATCTTGATTGCTGCCACAAAGGTTTTTTTAAAATTATTGGGGTGACAATTGTTAGTAAAATTACATAGCTTTCAGGTGTACAATTCTTTATTACATCATCTATAAATCCCATTGTGTGTTCACCACCCAGAGTCAGTTCTCCTTCCATCACCTAGCAATAAAATGCAAGCCCTCCCCCCTAAAATAAATAAATATCAAACTTTTTAACATTAACTTAAGGGTAACCACTCAAAAAAAAATCCAGAATTTAAATATATACTGTACTAAAAGAAGAAACAGAGGGAATAATTGTAGAATACCACCACACAGAAATAATAGACAGCAACAAAAATTCAAAAAAAAAAAACCAATGGAGATATAGTCTTACTAGAAAACTAAAGCTAGAATGATAGGAAATCCTCACATATCAATAATCACCCTAAATGTAAATGGACTGAACTCACCAATAAAAAGGCACAGAGTAGCAGATTGGATTAGAAAACTAAACCCAACCATATGTTTTCTCCAAGAGACGCATCTCAGCTACAAAGACAAGTATAGGCTCAAAGTGAAAGGGTGGAAATTGACACTCCAAGCAAATGGTACCCAGAGAAAATCATGTGTAGCCATAATGATATCAGATGAAACAGACTTCAGGGTGAAAAAGGTAACAAGAGACAAAGATGGACATTTCATAATGGTAAAGGGGACTATACAACAAGAAGACATAACAGTCATCAATATTTATGCCCCCAATCAGGGAGCACCAAAATATACCAAGCAACTACTAACAGAACTAAAGGGAGAAATTGACCAAAACGCAATTATACTAGGGGACTTAAATACATCATTGACAGCTATGGATAGATCATCCAAACAGAAAATAAATAACGAAATAGCAGCCCTAAATGACACATTAGATGAATTGGACATAATTGACATATATAGAGCACTTCATCCTAAAACATCAGAATATACATTCTTTTCTAGTGTACATGGAACATTCTCAAGGATAGACCATATATTGGGACATAAAATCAGCCTCAGCAAATTTAAGAAGATTGAATGATACCAAGCATATTCTCTGATCACAAGGCTTCGAAATTGGATATCAACTGCAAAAAAAAAAAAAAAAAAAAAGTAGGAAAAACCAGAAATACATGGAGATTAAACAACATACTTTTAAAGAACGACCGGGTCAAAGAAAAAAGTAAGAGATCAAGACACATAGAGACAAATGAGAATGAAAATACATCCTACCAAAATTTGGGGGATACAGTGAAAACAGTTTAAAAAGGGAAATTTATATACAGGCCTATCTCAAGAAACAAGAAGAATCCCACATAAATAACCTCATGTTACACCTTAAAGAACTATAAAAAGAAGAACACATGAAACCCAAGGTCAGCAGAAGAAAGGAAATAATAAAAATCAGAGCAGAATTAAACGAAACAGAGAACAAATAGACAATAGAAAAAATTAATATGAGGTGCTGGTTCTTTGAAAAGATTAGCAAAATTGACAAACCCTTGACTAGACTCACTAAGATAAAAAGAGAAAAAACACTAATAAACAAAATCAGAAATGAAAACGAGGAAGTTATCACGGACACCACAGAAATAGAAAGGATCATCCAAGAATACTATGAAGGACTATATGCCACCAAATTAAATAACTCAAAGAAATGGACAAGTTCTTAGAAATATATAGCCTTCCAAGGCTGAACCATGAAGAATTAGAAAATCTAAATAGACCGATCACCAGTCAGGAAATGGAATCAGTCATTGGAATCCTTCTCAAAAATAAAAGTCCAGAACCAGATGGCTTCACTAGTGAATTCTACCAAACCTTCAAAGAGGATCTAATACCAATCCTGCTCAAACTCTTCTAAAATATTGAAGAAGAGACAGTACTCCCTAACTCATTTTATGAGGCCAACATTACCCTGATACCAAAACCAGGTAAGGACAACACAAAAAAAGAGAACTACAGACCAATATCTCTGATGAATACAGATGCAAAATCCTAAGCAGAATTCTAGCAAATCAATGCAACCATACATTAAAAAGATTATTCATCACGACCAAGTGGGGTTTATCCCAGGGGCACAAGGATGGTTCAACATATGCAAATCCATCAATGTGATACATCACATAAACAAAATAAAGGACAAAAATCATATGATATCAAGTGAGGAAGAAAAAGCGTTTTACACGATACAACATCCATTTATGATGAATACCTAACACTTAATAAAATAGGTATAGGAGGAAACTACCTTAACATAATAAAGGTCATATATGACAAACCCTCAGCTAATCTAATAATTAACAGTGAAAAACTGAAGCCCTTTGCTCTACGTTCAGGAACACAACAGGGCTGTCCCCTATCACCTTCGCTTTTCAACATAGTGTTGGAAGTCCTCGCCAGAGCAATCAGGCAAGAGAAAGAAATAAAAAGCATCCAAATTGGGAATGAAGAAGTTAAATTGTCACTCTTTGCAGATGACATGATGCTATATATAGAAAACCCTAAAGACTCCACCAAAAAGCTGTTAGAAACAATGAATGAATACAGTAAAGTTGCTGGCTACAAAATAACGAACAAAAGTCCATTGCATTCCTATATACTAACAATGAAATCTCAGAAAATGAAAAATAAATTCCTTTTGCAACTGCAGCAAAAATAATAAATTACCTGGGAATAAACTTAACCAAGGATGTGAAGGATTTATATGCTGAAAACTATAAGACATTTTTGAAAGAAATTGAAGAAGACACAAAGAAATGGGAAGACATTCCATGCTCACGGATTGGAAGAATCAACATAGTTAAAATGGCCATATAACACAAAGCGATATACAAATTTAATGCAATTCCCATCAAAATCCCAATGGTATTTTTTAAAGAAATAGAACAAAAAAGTCATCAGATATGCTTGGAACCGCAAAAGACCCCAAACAGCCAAAGCAATCCTAAGGAAAAGGAACAACGCTGGAGGTATCACACTGCCTGACTTTAGCTTGTACTGCAGGCCTACAATAACCAAAACAGCATGGTATTGGCAGAAAAACAGACACATAGACCAATGGAATAGATATGAGAACCCAGAAATAAAACCACATAAATATGGACAGATAGTTTTTGACAAAGAAGCTAAAAACATGCAATGGAGAAAAGACAGCCTCTTCAATAAATGGTGCTGGGAGAATTGGATAGCTATGTGCAAAAGAATGAAACTGGACTGTTATCTGTCACCATGTACCAAAATTAATTCAAAATGGATCAAAGACTTAAGCATAAGACCTGACACAATAAACTGTATTGAAGAAAATATAGGTACTAAACTTATGGACCTTGGGTTCAAAGAGCATTTTATGAATTTGACTCCAAAGGCAATGGAAGTAAAAGCTAAAATAAACGAATGGGACTATATCAAACTTAAAAGCTTCTGCACAGCAAAAAAACTATCGACAAAATAAAGAGGCAGCCAACTGAATGTGAGAAGATTTTTGCAAACAGTGCCTCCGATAAAGGGCTAATATCCAAAATATACTAGGAACTCATGAAGCTCAACAACAAAAAAACAAACAACCCAATTGAAAAATGGGCAGAGGACCTGAAGAGATATTTCTCCAAAGAGGACATACAAATGACAAATAGACATATGAAAAAATGCTCAACATCACTAATCATCAGAGAAATGCAAATGAAAACCACAATGAGATATCACCTCACCCCAGTCAGAATGGCTATCATCAACAAGACAAATAGCAACAAGTGTTGGAGAGGCTGTGGAGAAAAAGGAACCCTCATATACTGTTTGTGGGAATGCAGACTGGTGCAGCCGCTATGGAAGGCAGTATGGAGGGTCCTCAAAAAATTACGAATAGAATTACCATATGATGCAGCAATCCCTCTCCTAGGTATCTACCCAAACAATCTGAAAACATTTATCCATAAAGACACGTGTGCTCCAATGTTCATTGCAGCTTTGTTTACGGTGGCCAAAACATGGAAACAACCAAAATGTCCTTCGATAGATGAATAGATAAAGAAGTTGTAGTATATATACACAATGGAATACTATTCGGTGGTAAGAAAAGATGATATAGGAACATTTGTGACAACATGGATGGATCTTGAGAGTATAATGCTAAGTGAAATAAGTCAGACAGAAAAAGCAGAGAACCCTATGATTTCACTGATATGTGGTATATAAACCAAAAACAGCAAAAGAACAAGGCAAACAAATGAGAAACAAAAACTCATAGACACAGACAATAGTTTAGTGGTTACCAGAGGGTAAGGGGGGGTGGGTGTGCGAGATGAGGGTAAGGGGGATCAAATATACGGTGATGGAAGGAGAACTGACTCTGGGTGGTGAACACACAATGGGATTTATAGATGATGTAATACAGAATTGTACACCTGAAACCTATGTAATTTTACTAACAATTGTCACCCCAATAAACTTTAATTTAAAAAAAGAGAGAAAAAAAAGAAAGGATCACTGTCACTGGGTGGTGTGTCTCAGGGTTGTTAGCTTTAGAGTGAGGTTTCCCAGATTTGGTTGTGACACTAATTCCTGGTCTTACTAACATCAGGCAACATAATTAATGTCTTTATGTTTAGTTTGCACACCAGAGACCAGAGATAATAGTAACACATAGGGCAGTCCTGAGCATACAATGAGAAAGTTCAGGCAAAATCACCAAACACAGTTGTGGGGACACAGTGAACACTGGTTACTTCAGTTACTGTTCAGTTTACCTTTCCCGTAAAGGTGACTATTTTACTATAATGAGGTGTTTGTGAACTCATGCTTTCACACTAAATAGGTGTGGCTGTGCGTGTGAGCGAGTCCCCATCTGCTGTCCCACTCTCACCCCTCTGAAGGCTGGGATAGCTTCGGGGCACCTCTATGGTTGTCAGGTCCATGAAGAATTGAGATTTCACTAAGAAGGAAGGGTGTGCACTGAAGACTCTGGAGACGGAAAAGACAGCAGGAGGAGAAAATGTCCCTGGTGAGAACAAGGTGTGGTTGGTACCTACTGGTGAGTAACAAACACCCCAGACTGAGCAAGGCCTTGTCATTTCATGGGTTCTCAGAATCAGGAGTCAGAGCAGCGGCACTGCTGGGGGTCTGGCTCGGGCTTTTCATGAGGTTGCAGATGTCGGTCACGGCTTTGTCGGTGGGGGCCTAGCGGGGCCTTGTCCAAGTCCACTCTCTCACAGGGGCCTCTCCACAGGCCACCCGGGCATCCTGGGGACATGGCAGAGGGCTTCTCCCTGGGTGAGTGGCCCGGGAAAGACCAAGCACGAGGCTGCAGTGCCCTTTATGATGTGACCTTGGATGGGGCACACTGTCAGCTGCACCAGGCCCCTTGTTCTTCAGAGCACATTGCTGAGTGCAGCTCACACTCAAGCTTGACTATCAGATAATTTGTGACAATTTAAAACCACCACACAGGCTGTGTGAGTTTGAAGTGAAATAACACTGTCTTAGGCCAGTTTAATTTCCAGAATGTCCAAACTGTGACTAACACAAATGCACAGTGAGCCTGTGTCAAAGATTTATCATTATAATGAATGAAGAGGCCAGCAGATGACAAAGCTGAACCACAAGTAATTCAGAACAGCGGAGAGAACTGTGGGATAGGTTGGCTCACTTAGATTAAATAAAATGCTTAATGAATTGCAAGACAGTAAAGCTGTGCTCTTTGGGGCTAGCATTTCTTTTTTTTGGGGGGGGGCTATCATTTCTATCAGGCAGAAATAGTCCACAAATTATCAACCTTCTCTTAGTTCACATCTAACTTCACAGAGTCTGGTATCTCATCCATAGTAATTAATGTCAAACAAAGGTGCCCTGACATGCTACAGCAGGACATGGAAAGCACACACATTCATCACTTTGTCTTGCTGTCAAGTGTGGAGAATTTTTGTCTATGGGTTTATTTACTCTTTCCCACTCCCACCTTCTCCTCTCACCCATTCATTCTGTGTCTGTTCTTAGTGAAGTGCAGACAGAGCTGGATGACACCTGCCCGCATCTTCAACTCCCTCCATGGGGGGGCATGTTCTGGTATTTTTCCTTGTCAGGAAGAATGAGGTAGGAGCGTTGTGAAGCCGGACAGTGACCTGTGGGCACATGTGAAATTCACTGGGGTCAGGAGCTCAGAGGAGGCAGCCTGGGCAGATGGCATTTCACCTTCCAGGTGAGACAAATCGCTTCTCTATGATCACTTTGCAAATAAACATGTGTTTGCTGGAAAACACTTTGCCTATAGTCTAGCTCCTGCAATTTATTTTCTTTTGGGGGGTGAGGGGTGGGTTTGTTAATTTTTTTGCAGCTATTTTATCAGTATCGTTTTTATTTGGTCAGTTATGGTCAACTTAATAGTTTTGCATAAGGCGGCCTCTACGTTTGTTATTTTCCTGGAAGGCGTTGATCACAGTCGTGGCTTAATGTGAATGATAGGTTATTTTCTATCCTTCGAACAACTTGAATTATATTTATTCTTGAACGCTTTGGGGACTTTTTAGCCCATAAGCCTGAACACAATTTCTCTAAGATTATATCTTCCCAGTAAATCAGTGCTTGTCATGATGTTATCAGTGGTCGTCATGATGTAGTTAAATTGTTTGTTATTACGTGCAGACCCATGCCTTTCATGGATCCAGCACAGAGAGTATAAAGAACGTTAAAAACCACATGAATTTTATTTTACCAACTAGCGACTAAAGAAAGATCAATCATAAATTGTGTGAGACAGATTTTATTTCTAAGGAAATCATCAGACACGTGAGTCAAGGTGCTGATACACAGATGTCCATCACACATGACATTCAACAGCAAATAATTGTAGTGATATAAGGACTAAGAATAACTGCTGGCTATAAATAAATGGCACGGCATGTCCTTAATGAAATATAGTTACTGAATGTGATGACACGGTCAGTCTGTTTGGTGTGGAAAGTATCCCGCTGCTTAGCTCCAGGAAGAGCAGGTGGGAGAAAGCGCAGGTCCTGCAATGTGGTCATGTGAGAGCCGTGGGAGTCGTGTGTGTCTGTGTGAGAGTCATAGGGGTCATGCGTGTCTGTGTCCACGTCTAGAGGGAAAGCTCTGTTTATGGGTCTTGGTTGTGCGCTGAAAGTCTCAGGCTTTCTCCTTTGCCAATCTGGACTTTCAGGTTTTTCTGCAATGAGTATGAAGACTAAAATCCTCTGAGCAGAGAGCTGCACCTCCAGCACCTGCCATAGGCCTGAGGGAGAGGGAGGGGAAGGAGGAGAGGGGAGAGGTAAGGCAGTAGTGGGGAGGGAGCAGAAGGAGGGGAGGGTGGGAGGAGGGCGAGGAGGGAGAGGAGGGTGGGAGGAGGGGTTGTTTTAAGGTCCTTGAGCTGGGTCTGGGAGAGAGCAGCCCTGGGGTCTGGAAGGCCCTGTTGTGCTCAGGAGGAGATAGGAACCCCCAGGAAGTCTCTAGAACCTTCCTTCCCAGGGAGAGGTGATGAGCAGAGTGTTCCTGGAGGTCAGGGTGGCATGAGGTCACCTGAGAAGCCCTGTTCCTCCCATATGTGTCAGTTTCAGGACCCCTCCCTAGCACATAATTAAAGGGCGTCCGTATCCTGGTCCCCAGAGGAGCAGGCAGACACCACCAGGACGAAGAAGTGTCTCAGGTGTCCCTGGGTAGCTCGCTGCATCCTCCTCAGCAAGTCAGGGCTCCCTCCTGACCCCAGACCTAGAACCCCACTCTGAGAGGGCTGTTCACAGGTTGGGGTGCCGGGTGGCCGTTGGTACCCAGGCCTGACCAGCTCAGCCTGTCCCCACCTACGGTTTTCTGTTACTTCACAGCAGTGCAGTCCTGAGTGGGGCTTGAGTGGGGCCCTGTGCTTCCGGTCAGTGTCTGAGCTTCAGGGGAGGGAGTACTAGGTGGGCAACTGCCCAGCCTTTTCCGGGAGGGGTGAGCAGCTGGGCAATTGGCAGCAGCCCCCCGCTGCCCTAGGAGGACTGCTTCTAGCCTCTTCAGTCAGGTGGCCCCTCGTGGGGAACAGGTGAGTCACCTGTGTGGAGCTGCAGCCTCACGTGTCACAGTGAGAGTGGAAGTCAGAAGACTGACCGATGTCCTGCTGTGGCTCCCACTGACGTGACCTGACATCACTTCAGCCCTCTGCTCACTGCCCCCAGCTGCTCTTTGGGACACACAGTAGCAATAGGATTGTTCAGTCCGTTGGCCTGTATGTCCTAGGGTGTGCGCTGACCGGGCACTCGGCTCTGGACGTCACCTCTGTGAATGAGAGGAGGCCTTGTTGTCACTGAAGTCTGAGTCTAGAACAGCTTTGCCCAAAGGGTCTCGTATGGAACCCCAATCCTGCAAGTTGCCTTTCACAGTGGGGCTCCCTGATCAAGCAAATGTGGGAAAACCTGCTTTTTGTGGCTCCTTGTAAGAGGACCACCGAACAATTCGGCACATGAGGGTCTTTGAGGTAGAGACTTGTTTGTGTTGACGCAGCACTGAGCCAGTGTGTACTTCCTCCGTGTAATGTCTGGGGAGACGCCCTGCAGAGTGTTCCTCACAGGGCTCCAGAAAAACAATAGCTCACAGATGCGAAATACACGTGAAAATTAAGATGAAAGAATTTTAGAGTTAAAGAAATTCTTAACTTAGTGGGGGCTGTGTGGAGAGTGGAAGTAAATGCCTCTTGGTGTCTTCAGTGACAAAGGAAGATCAGAGTATAATCTGGAAGAAGCTGGCATTGTCTGACTCATCCTCTTAGCTTATAAGTGGGCACAGTTGTCTGCTGTGACAACAGCAATGGTGGCAGAGCCAGGCGAGGACCCAGGACTCTGACTTTCCAGGACGACACACAGAGGAACTGCTTCCTATAAAAAAGATGGAGTAGGGAGAAGGGTCCATTTCAAACCCAGGGGCTGGCTGTGGGGCTGCCCCCCATCCCCACCCCCAGGTCAGGCTGAGCCCAGTGGGGCTCTTTCCAGCACAGCAGGAGGAAAGGGAGGCAGTGCCTAGGACTGGGGGAGTCTGGAGGGGGCAAGCTGGATACCCACCCTCCCTGCCTATCATTGTCCTGATTTCCAGCATGAAGGAGACAGCCCAGAAGGTGCTTCACCTGCACTACAACCAGCTATTGGCTGGAGGGATCACGCAGGCAAGGTTGTGAAAGGTGGGTGGCACATAGGGCCCTTGCTATACTCTGAGGGGGCTTAGGACAGTCATGCAAGGCCAGGCCCCACACCGCAGATGGCCACCTGACACCAGGCTCTGAGCGAGGATAGACAGACCTTCCAGCAAAGCGAGATACCCCAGAGCCTCCTGGTGCCTCTGCAAAGGTGGGAAATTTTCCACGGTGAGTGAGTGTCCTTCCCCCATAGGGCACATAGGTCACACATTCCCTATCCTGGGACCCAGTGCTGAGGAAGAACTGAGCAGGCTCGCTGTGCCTTTATTACCCTGTGGGAGTGGGCTTCTGCCCCTTTATCCTGGGTCCCCTCTGCTCTTTGGGGACCCCAGTCACTCAGGGTGGTGGGACCCTGAGAGCTGGTGGCACCATCCAGCCTGGTGCTTACTCATCCTGTCCCCCACACCCAGAGTGACAAGCCTGTATTCTAAAACAGCACAACGTTCCCACCTGGGACATTCTCACTGGATGCTGGGGCCAGACAGGTGCTCTGTGAGGCCGTGCGTGTGTACACACATGTGTATGTACAAGAGTATGTGTACATGTGTACATGTGTGCATGGATCTGTGTGTGCAGTGTGTGTGTGTGTGCACGCATGTGTGCATGTAGAAGAGTGTGTGCATGCGTGCTTATGTGGGGGGTTGGCACTCTTATTCTCAGGAATCCCACAGGAGGTAGAAAATCATGTAAACAACTCAGGAGAGGCCACAGGGTTGGGGAGGTGGTTATAGGAGGAGCTGAGATCTCCGTGACACTGGGAAAGACATAAAGATTGGACCCTGGACAAAGAGGTGGGCGTGGGGTTGAGAGGTGGCACAGTGTGCTCTGTGCCTTGACGTTTGCTGGCCCAGCTGGCAGGAGACCACCCTTCTCCATGTGGCAGCTGCTGAGACCTCCTCCCCAGAGGCAACGATAGGAGGGGCGGGAGGTGGGCAATGCCCCTGCATTGGCATCCTTACTCTAGGGGAGCAGATGAGCGCTGTCCCCAGTCAGTTTCCGGACATCAACCTGTCCTCACTCATCCTGGGTATCCAGGGAGGGAGCCAGTGCCTGTCGTGTGGGACTGGGCAGGAAGGAGCTCTGAAACTAGAGGCGAGTCCTGTGAGGCATCCCGCTTCACCGAGCCTCAGACGCTGGAACCAGGCCCCAGCCACCACTCTCGCAACCAGTGGATATCATGGAGCGTTACCGCAGCCCCAAGGAGTCCGGGGGTTTCACCTTCTACCAGCGGGGCACAGGGCTCACCTCCAGCTTCGAGTCGACTGCCTTCCTGGGCAGGTTCCTGTGCATGGCACCCTAGGCTGACCAGCCTCTTTGACGCACCCAGCTCCCAGGTGACACTGGTTTGGGCCACCCCATCACAGACTTCTACGTCCAGTAGTGTGACTAAGGCAGTGCTGGCCGGCTCCCAGGTGACTACCCCCACTCGCTCCCAGGCCACATCCGACTGGCTGGGCACAAAGTAACTGTCCCCTCCCAGTTCCCAGTTAGGGGAACCCTGAGATCTGGGGCTTAGCCCAGTCTCCCCCTGCTGGGTTGCTCCACTGTTGTGGAACTTGTAAAAACCACATGACATGAAAAGATTCCTCAGGGTCGGGTGGTACGTGGGGAGATTCTTCAGACCAGCCCGTCCCCAGTTGAGCCTATTAGGACCACCAGCTATCCATCTGAGGTTCTGTCATTCACCCCCGTGCAGGAGAGGAAGGTAATCACAGAGTTGGGGACCCAAGGCCCAGCCCCCCCATTCCTTTCAATTTGGCTGCCATTGTATGTGTCCCTTCCATCCCCACTCATGCTCACCGTGGATAGAAGAGGGTGGTGGTCCCCAGAAGGTGGCTCCAGCTCAGAAGACCAAGGGTGGGCAGCATGACACTCCTTCTGAGACCCGGGGGACAATTAAGATCCAAGACTCGGAGTCTACTCACTTGGAAAGATACTCGTGACCTATTAAGTGACAAGAGTAAGTTACAAAATGGCATGCCTTGTAATTCTATTTTAATTAAAAAACACCTCTCTGTATATTTCTGTACAGAAAAAAAGTCTGAAAGAGCTTACTCCAGTTTAGGAGGGCTTGGGTGCTGGTATGTTAGGGGACTTTTCTTTCTGTTCTTTTTATTTATTTGTACATGCTTATTGTTTGACGGTGACAGTGGATGACTTGTGTCGTAGTCAGAAGAATTAGTCTTGAGGTGAGCACAACAAACATTGTTTCTGGTTGTACTCTGCTCTGCCTTCCGGAGGTGACATCTGCAGTGGACTGCTCTGCGGTGGCGGAAGAAATGAGATAGAATGAGCTTGATGCCTATGCAGGAGGGTGTGCCGGGTCATGAGCTGGAGTCTCCTGCACTTAGCCTGCAGTGACCATGGCCCCCTGACGCTGTCGTTTCTTTTGTAAGGGTCTCCTGCACTGGGTGACTAGTGTCCCCTCAAATTTGTGTCCTGGGAACCTTAAGTTGTTCAGGTCTCACTTGCACATAGGCCTGTGTGGGTACAATCAGCAAAGCGGTCGTGGTACATTGTGTCGCCCTCCCTCCGACTGGCCTGCTATCCTTGTGCGAGGAGGAGAGGACACACAGAGACTCAGAGGAGGCCCAGGGCAGAAGGCCACGTGGGGACGGAGGCAGAGACCAGAATTGTGCTGCAGCAAGGGCTACGGCCCACGGCCAAGGGTCGGCTAGGAGGAAGCACTGTCCCCACAGCTTCCATCAGGTTTCTGTGTAACATTTCATTGTGAAACGCAGTTTTGAAAAGTACTGCCCTGCCCAGACCCTCATTCCAATGACAGGAAGTTGGAGGCCCAGGGACAAAGGGGCCTTTCCAGGGTGGCAAGACAAACTGCGAGCAGCACTGAGCACAGAACACAGCCTCGCTGGTCCAGTCTGCTGCACGGCCCCGTGCCCTGCCCGGGAGGAGCACGCATGTTCACTGAGTATAGAAGCCAACTTCATATGTCTGAGTTGTTACTCTGAGCTGATAATTAATATGGTAGAACTAGATATTCAGCCTGAGGGTTCGCTGTTCAGTGATCCAAACGCCAAAGGTCCGTGTGAATGGCAGTGAGGACGGGTGACATTTGAGGCAGGGCAATCAAAGCCAGCCCTGAGTGTCCCACTGGGAAGACAAGAAGAAATTCCATGCCTGCAGGGGATTTAATGCCCACAGAGAAGTGGCATTGGCTTGACAGTAAATCTGGGCCGATGGGGGTGAAACGGCCACGCTCCTGATTCTAGAGCTGGGCAGAGACATGGTGACAGCTGTGAGGCTCCTGCCCACCCACCCAGGCTCAGCCCTGGGCAGTGTCCCTGGCTCACGGGTTTGAGGGTTCTTCGGCTTCCCAGGACACGATCACAAGCTCACTTGTTCCAAGATGGCCCCAGTGACAGCGGCTGGAGCTCCTGGTAGGTGTGGGGCTGGGGAGACCTCGGCGGATGCTGGAGCCCAGCTATGAATCAGCGGCCTGGCAGACCCTTCAGCCTGTGACTGGGGTTTGGGACGTACAGGCGTCTGCTGCCCTGCCCATGCCCTCCTCCTCTGATGACCCTTCTCCCCTTCCCCTCAGCAAGGACCAGCAGCGTCTGAGTGCAGGGCTGTGCTCCCTCCCCACGTGTCAGTCCTCAGGGGCCCAGGGTGACACGGAGAGGGAAGGAGGCTGAGTCAGAGGGACAAGGTGCATTTCTCACCTTAGAAATGCGGCTCAGTCACCACCCCAACAGCAACGTCTCCTTCCTGAGCACCCTGCAAACTGCCGGTCATCGTGCTGTCTTGCCTCCATCCTGAGAAATCTATGAGGGCTTGTTATGAAGTCCATTTGATAGGTCTGGAAACTGAGGCTCGAAGAGTTTAAACGAATTCCCTGATGTCACCAGAGCCAGGGCTCAGACTGCACATTCTCTGTGTGTTCCATCTTCTCGGAAAGCTCAGAGACAATGCTGAGTCTCAGTGACACCTTTGTGTGTGGTCTCTGTGGTCTTTACTCCCAGCCTGGGCTTCTGCGTCTCACCTGCGTTTAACCTTCTCCAAAATTTGGGTGTTTGCTTACAGTTTACTCTTCACTGTCATGACTTTTGCTATAAACTACCTCCAGCCCCTTGAGGATGGAGATGAAACTTGATGAAAATGAAGTAGACTGCCCTCTGGGTGCCTATCCTACGATGCCCGTCCTGTCCTGACTTGGGGGCCAGTCGGGGGCCCAGGGAGTTACCACTTGGCTGGAAGGCAGGACACATGTCCAAAACATGCAGGTGACAAAGCAGATGCCACACTCTAGATTCAGCTCTCCAAGTAGCCTGTTGCTGGTCAGTGTGTTACACAAGGTCCTGGTGGCTCAGCTCTTCAGACTTTTATTTTTTATTGCAGAAGTGAACCTGCTTTCAACTCCTATAGTCATCAGCTAAGGGTATTAATGATAGGGTATTAATGATAGAAATGAGTAGAAGGAGAAATTTAACCCCAATTAGAAAGCCCCTCACCACAGCTCCTACTTGGGTCAAGACACCTGTCAGCTGCCCAGCAGGACCCCAGGGTCACACGTACCTCTAAATCAAAGAGATTGTTGTTAGAAGTCAAGAGAAGGGGGACACATGCTGTTTGTTAGGACCATCGATATCTCACTAGCCCAATAGGACTCCAGGTTTCACACCCCCCTAAGAGATGTGTTTACATATCCCCCATGATCAAGGGGACATGTGTACCCATGCCCCCAAATCAAAGGAATGCATTGTTAAGAGAAGAAGACATCCTGCTTGTCACCTGTCCTGTTTGTCACCACCACCTCATTGGCCCAGCAGGCTTCCAGGTTACACATGCTCATAAAGGATGTGTTTACACAGGCCCCAAACCAAGGGGATGTGTGTACCCATGCCTCTAAATCAAAGGGGATGTGTTTATACATGTCCCTAAATCAAAGAAAAGCGTTGCTAAATGCCAGAGGACCAGGCAGAAAGAGACAAGAGGAGGGCGAGGGGGAGGCAATCCTACCCATAGAAACAAAAGCCCTCACGCAATGTAAGGCGAGGCTGCTTCTCTCCCTTGGGTTAGGCTGCTCCACATCTCGGAGTGTACTTTCTTTTACTCTTAAACTTCTGCTTTCATGCTGCATAAATTTCTGTCTCTTGTTTGAATTCATTCCTTCAAAACAACGAAGAGCCAAGGTGTTCAATGTCATTCTCCTGGTAACACTTAATTAGCTGTTGAGAAGGAAAGTGTCCTGGCAGCAGAGGCAGTGGCCCAGAGGCCCTGCCCTGGGAAATAAGGCGGGCTCCCCAGGCCTGAGACGGCTGATGAACATTTTTGAAACCAGCCAGGCCAGGAGCTAGTGAGCCTCAGGGCTTCGATGTCGAAAACGCTTGCTCACCAGGTTCCTCCCCAGCCCAGGGACATACTCACCCTGCCAGGCCCATCCTGAGAACTGCCGCCAAGCCCAGTGACTGTCATCAGACCTGCTCCAGCTGTCGGCACTTGGCACCCGTGACCTGGGTGCCACAGAGCTCACCTGCCTGGGCAAGCGCCGTGTGGCATACTTACCGTCACATAGGATTGTTTTTCCCAATTTGTAGATTTTCTTCTATGAAAAAGTCTTTAAAATATGTGAAAAGCAAATTATATTTCATTATACACTCAGTTGATCCCTTTACTAACGAGAATAAATACCTAGAAAAATTGGGGCAAGCCCAGAAAACCTGGGCACGGCTCCCTGGACCCCGGTTTTCTGGGCTTGCCCCAATTTTAGAAAACTCAGCATCATGAGGAAGTTTCTGCAGAAGAGGGTCGAAAGGGGCTGCCCCACCGTGCATTGACACAGGAGGTACGGGTGCCCTTACTGCACTGGAGGCTCTGGCAGCACACACGCCTGGTAAGGGAGGCGCAGCCTGACGGGCCCAGGAAGCCTTACAGCCCAAGACCTGGCCCTTACTTCTCCCAGGTGGGGTGGAGCCCTCCTTCTCACCCCCCGCCCCATGTAGTGCAGCCATCAGCATGGGGCGCAAGGGTGCGGCCATCAGCACTGCCCTCCTCTTCTAGCACTAAGGATTCAGGGCAGCAGGCTCTGTACACGAGGGATGGCCAGCTCCTACAGGGAGACCCCAGTGTGGGCCACCGCTGTGCAAATGAGCCCTAGGGCCTCCGTCCACTGGCTTGTGCCCAGGCTCCAGGTACCACAGGCTCTCCCCTCCCATCCTGCCTCTGGTGACAGCGAGAAAGGGCAGGCAGCAGCTGAGGATCCTCCAGCGAGAGCAGAGCCCATGGCGTTGGCTAGAATGGTGGGCTGCTGGCCATATAACCGCTCACCTTCCCAACGGCGGCTGTGGGCCAGGGTGTCCATCTCAGGGCAGTTGGTCGCATCCAGAATGACACTGCAAGGCAAACTCTTCATCCTATCTGACAGGTGGGGAACTGCACGAAGAGGAGTGAGGTTATCTGCTGCATGCCTGTCGGATCCCAGTGCCTTCCACAACATGTGTGCTGCACACTCCAGGAGCTGGGGGCAGAATGGGACAGCAAACCAAGCTCCCAAGGGAAAGCACTAAGCAAGCAAATAAACAAATAAGGAAACAAACACAAGCAACTTACCTGATGAAGTGTGAGGGTGGTGGCTGTTCATGGTGACCGAGAGGATGGTCAGGGAGGTGACTCTACTGTTTTGAGGAGGGGACATGTGAGCTGAGGCTGAAGGACAGAAAGGAGTGGGGTGGGGGGAGGAGCAGCAAAGCACAGGCCCTGGGACAGGACGGAGCTGGGTGTTCTGATGGCCACGGAAGTTGGGAGCTGGAGCCTGGAGGGTGATGGAGGGGTGAGGAGGTGGGCAAGCCCACCGGGCTGCCTCAGTGGCTTCGGGTCATTCTAAGTGCTTGGGGAGCAAGCAGGCGATTTTGCACAGAGGAGAGCTGCTGGGCATCGTGGCTCTAATAGTCTAGTGCCCACCTCTCCGTGGGCTGGCGTTTACCTGTCAGGCCAACTCTGTGCTTTCTGAGGACGTGTTCTGTGCAACTGTGGTTCATCTGTAGCTATGATAGCAAGGGGACAGAGGCCACTGCAGTAAGGGGGTGGTGCTGACAGAAGGGGCCGCACAGGCACCACAAATGTAAGGACGTGTAACCTGGGCTTTGAGGAAAAAGCAGTTTTCCAGACACAGAGGGGAGGGGTGTTCCAGGAAGAGAATGAGTAAGGGTGTGATGACCAACAGCCCCCAGCACATCTGGGACAAGCAAGTCATCCATGTGGCTGTGACCCAGGGCTGGTGGCTGTGCAGTTGCTAAAAATTTGGAAAGAAGGCAGATGGGGCCTGACTGTGATTCCTTGAGCAGGAGGGTGGACTGTCCCCAAGAGGTCTGGAGGGGCCATGCCCCAAGGTCAGCAAGGGACCCAGCAGAGCTTCGGTCAGCTCACCTTGGCGCCCTCCTCCCCCACCCGACTTCTGCTTGGTGTTGACCTGGGGTCAGGATTGGTGTCCTGGTACAAGATTGACTTGACCCATCCCTTCCCATGGCTGCTCGTCTCCTTCATTCACAGTCACTCAATGTGACCCAACTTGAGCGGCGCCCAAGAGTGGAGGAGGTGTGGGTGGCCGTGGGCACAGCTCAGAAGACAAGGGCCAGCCAAGGTGAGTTGGGTCAAGTTCTACACTTAAGTGAAAACCTTTAGAGCATCTGATATATGCCAGTTCCGTGTTAGTGCTCCAGAGAGGAAGAGGGTACACTTTAGAAGACACATCCCTACGTTGCAAAGACACGGTCTGGGTGGGAAGACCAGGTGCTATGAAGAAAAGCCAGCACTCACAAACTGCTTTCCACAGAATGACTGCAGGACCCTGCAACCAGCACTCGGGGAGCCTGCCAGGTTCTGGTAGAAATAACGATGGGTGTTCTGGGCCTGGGGATTCCAGGGTAAGAGGTGGAAGTAACTTCTGACAGCTGCAGTTTAGAGATTCCACTTTCCAAGTTTTGTCCCTTAAATTTCTCTTCCTCCCTGGTGACCATAGCAGCCTGTCAGAGCTATTATTACATAAAATCCGGGAGAGGCACGCTTCGGTTCTTACTCACCATTTACATGTTAGAGTGAACTGGAAGGTCAGAGCCAGAGACAGCAGGCAGGTGATTGGAATGCAGTGTGCTACCCTCTCTGTGAGGGGGCTGCCAGGTGAGAAACTGGGAGGTGTGGGCAGCTCAGGATGGTCCAGGCACAGGAGATGGCCACATACAGGCCTGAAGGAAGTTCTGAGTGTGGCTGCATGGGTGTTACTGCACACATATATGTGTGGGCTCATGAGCACGTGTGTGTGCTGTATGTGCATGTGTATGTGTGTGCATGTATGAACATGTGTCCACCTGTGTACACATGTATGTTGTGTGCATGGGTGTCTGGGTGTGTGTGTGCTGTGTGTACGTGAGTGCCTGTGTTCATGTGTACACATGCTATGTGTGCATATGTGTGTGCATGAGTGTCTGGGTGTGTGTGTGCTGTGTGCACATGTGCTCTGTGTGCACTGTAGGCTGCAGAACGGGCAGTGGTTGATATGCAGAGAGCTGTCTTTATTGCAGGAATCTCAGGGGCAGCGTCATAGGAGAGAGTGACGCTTCAGGGCTCTCTGTGCCATTCCAACCAGGATTCGGTCACGTTCCCTTTTGATCCCAGTTTCGTCTCATGATCCTGCCGCACGTTATTGTAGGCGGTGCAGACTGCTGCTCTCACCATGTAACACACAACCCCACCGGCTGCGCAATGCGGGGCGCTCTCAGGCCAGTGTAAACTCAGATTTAGGAAGGAAAAGTGAAAGTGAGGAAGAAAACTCTGATGGGGTGCCATTCTGCTAAAACACGCGAACATTTCAGAATGGACAGGACAGACATGAACAAGAGCATAAAGAGAAAGGTTGTTATCTTGGTCAGAAGCACTGGCATTGCCAGTTGTGTTACACATTTGCTTAACCAAAAGCGTTCCCCAGTGCTTTGTCAAGTCTACACCCCAAGCTCGCCAGCGCCAGGAACCTGCAGTGTGGCCTTCAGCCTGCAGGTGGCGACAAAGATCAAGGTCCACAGCCTTTGTAGGGCTGAGGTGTGAGCAAGTACACGGAAGTCCCCTTGGTTCCTGTCGTTGGTGTCAGCCCTGTGCCCCACGTTTCCGCCTCTACAGCACATGTGCCCATCACAGACTCCTTCCTTTCCCGGCAGCAGTATCCTAGGACCCCAAACAGGAGGGACAGGGCCCTGTGCCCCAGGACCTCACAACCTGGGAGGGAAGAGACATAAACACACTCTCTTAGGTTTTGTGCATTTTGTCAGTGGCGTGGTCCCTCCTCCCTGTGACAGTGACACTGCAGTGAGTCCTCTGATCCCACCCTCATCCCCTTCAACCTGGGGGATGCCCAGCCCAGGCTCTGGCCATAGCAGGTGAGAGACAAAGGACGCTGGAGTGAGGCTCAGCTACATGAGACATTTCCCGCTCATGTTCTGAGCCACGAGGTACAAACACCAGCCTGGTCACATGGCCTTTCTGCTCTGAGGATTGCAGACTGGTCCCAGGGAACAGTTCCAGGGTATGCCTGTGGGCTTATGGGGAAGATGGGTCATTGTCATTGCGATGGTTACTTATTGTGTTGGCTTGATGGGCTGAGGGACGCCTGGAGAGCTGGCACAGAATCTCTGGGTGTGTCTGGAAGAGATTAGCCCTAAATCAGTGACAGAGTGAGCAGACCCCCAAGGTGGGCCTCATCCACCGCTGAGGCCCCAACAGGATGAAAGGTGGAGGAAGGGCAGGTTTGCTCTCTCCTCCTGCCCTTGGACGTCGGGCCCCCTTTGGACACAGTCGCACACCAGCATTGCACAGACCCAGACGAGTGGAGGTGGAATGTCAGAAAACCAGGGGTCTGTGGCCCAAAACTAGGTTCCGAAGGACAGAAGTCCCTTTGGTCTCAGAGAGCTAACCTCCGGTGCTCCGGCAACTTTACAGTGACAAAGGGACCTGTGCTTTCCTTCCCGCCTGCCTGTGTGTATCTGCTGGGTCCTACTTTTGATTCCATGCTGGGAGATATGCATGAGGTTCAACCTCCCGCCTCCCCCTCCCAGCCTTCTGGAGCTCAAGAACTGCCCCTCACACTCTGTGCCCCCGTCCCTGCACCCAGAGCCCTGGATTCAGTGTGGAGTCCACAGTGACAGCCGAGTCAACAGCTCCGAGTGCCTCTAAGTGCAGATGTGAACTGAGAGAAAAACCAGAGACCACTTTCACGTATTCTCAAGAGCAGGCTATGTCCCTTGCACATCGTACAAGTCAGAAGACGCTGGCCACACTGTGGACAGACAGGCGAGTTTATTGTTAGGTGGCAATTTGCCTTCGGTGTGCCACAGGTTCTCAAATTCCCCCCACCTCTTTATATGAGGATCAGATGGTTTAAAATGAAGATTTCTGGGTCCTCGCCTTGAACTGGCTGATATAAATGTGCGGAGCTGAGCCCAGGCACCTGATTTCCAAGAAGCCCCCAGGAGATTCTGTGGGGACCGAGGATCCAGTGCACTGAGCTTAACCTGCTCCAGGATCAATCCTGTGGAAACTGAACACTGGTCAGTGCACGTGACACTCATATGTGTGTTTCCAAGACTAAACAGGAATCACTAAAACACGAAGTTGACAATCAAAACATAATTCTCCTACAAAGGCATGTGCCACAAATGTGACCAACGTATCACTCTCTGCTGGGCTCATTAGTCACAGAAGGTCATGGAAAATCATGGTCACTGGGAGGCTGTTGGTCAGCCAGTACCTCCCCATGCACACTCGGGGTGGCCCGTGTGGAGACATGGGGAAGTTGGTTCTGAGAATTGGCTAGACCGTACTCCACCAGGCAGGACAGGGGCTGGTGGGATGGGGCGTGGCCTTTGGGTGCCGGTTCAAGGTTGATCTGTCCTGTCCTGGAGGTCTAGTGTCTCCCCTTACAGTGTTGTCCTTTAGGTGCACTTCTGTTGTCGCTTGCAGATGGCACTTCCTAAGCTGGCCAATGACTTAGTGGAGGGACAGGAGCCGCTGCTCTAAAGGGCTCCTGACAGGAGAACATGGGAGTAGGAAAGCCCAGTCCACTCACACAGGCTCTCTGTTGTCAGCAGGTGCTGGTCTCTTAGCAATGTCTTCTTTGTGGCCCTGGACCATGAGCCATGGGGGCAGAGACCTGCATGTTCAGTTCCCTGTGTGCACAAATGAGCACAGGTCACTGCATATGACTAGGTAGGGCTCTCTGCAGGCTCAGGACAGCACCCACATGTTAGTACCATAGCTTTGGAGATAGCAACGCTGTAAGAGCTGACAGTAAATCGCCCTGTGCTTAAAAAGCTAGTGTTTCTAATGACTGTCTGGCCAATGACAATAAAACCAGGAAAGGAAGCCTTTTGCAAATTCACTCCAAGGAGCCACAGGTGCTTGGAGCCAAGAGCACAAGGAAATGAGGTGAGGGACAGATGTGGCTCTAGGCAGGATTCCGGCATGCTAGAAGCCTGGTCTTAGCAGGAGGCCAGCACAGGGTCCCCATGAGAGACTTCAAGCAGGGGAATGATGTGTCCGGTACACCTCCGAACACAGTGCTTCTGGCTGCTGCCTGGAGAGTGAAGGCTGTCACAGCCTCTCACAGGCCTCCCTGCGCGGGCTGCTCACCCCTAACCCAGCAGAGAGCTGAGTGTCCTGGGAGCACGGAGAGGATGTGGGCCTGGGAAGGAGGCAGGGCTGGCAGGTCTTGGTGAACAGATGCAGAATAAAGTCAATAAGCAAATTTCTAGCTTTGGTGTCAGCTGAGGGATGCTTCTCTGGCTGTGTGGTGGTTCTAGGCACGGACAGGAACAGAGGAGAAGGGGGCCCTTCTTGGGGACAGAGATACGAGGCATGACGATTACATTCACGAACTTGCCAGCATGCGCTTCCATTGGCTGCACTGGACAAACAGCTCGGGAAGGTTTCATAACTTGCTATATCAGTGTCTCACAGCGGTGTTTCTGTCAATGCGTGGCGATGTCTTTCTGAGTGGCGTTCATTATTGTTGTTGCATGTTTTTGTGTGCCATCACGAGAAAATCTGAGCTTGAATTAGAGCAACGAACAAACATTAAATTTCTTGTTAAACTTGGCACGAGTGGAAATGAAATCCAGGACATGTTAGTCCAAGTTTATAGGGATAATGCCATGAAGAAAATGGCAGTGTAAAAATGGATTAAACACTTTTCTGAGGAGAGAAAATGTGTCACTAATGAAGAGAGGTCAGGGCGGCCAGTACCAAGCAGAAATGATGAAAACATTGCAAAAATTCATTGAATTGTGAGTCAAAATTATTGCCTGACTGTGAGAAGCATAGCAGACCAAGTAAACATCAATAGAGAAACAGGAAAAAATCTTAACTGAACATCTTGGCATGAGAAAGGTGTGTGCAAAAATGGTCCTGAAGGAGCTCGCCAATGAACAAAAGCAAAGGAGAGTCAAAGTTTGCCAAGACCTTTTGGAGAGGCAAGACGATGTGTTGGGCCGTATTATCACTGGTGATGATACATGTATTTACCAATACGACCCTGAAGCAAAACATCAAAGTGCACAATGGAAGTCAGCCAGTTCTCCACCACCAAGAAAGTTCCGTCAGTCCAAATCAAGAGTCAAAACAACGTTGCTAACCTTTTTTGATACCAGAGGGATTATTAAAAAATGAATTAACAGTTAACCAAGTTTATTCTTTGGAAGTGCTGAAAAGGCTGTGTGGAAAACTTAGACTAAAATGACCTGAACTTTTCACCAACAATTCATGGCTCTTGCATCATGACAATGCACCAGCTCACACGGTGCCGTCTGTGAGGGAGTTTTTAGCCAGTAAACAAATAACTGTATTGGAACACCCTCCCTACTCACCTGATCTGGCCCCCAGTGACTTCTTTCTTTACCCGAAGATAAAGAAAATATTGAAAGGAAGACATTTTGATGACATTCAGGACATCAAGGTTAATACGATGACAGCTCTGATGGCCATTCCAGAAAAAGAGTTCCAAAATTGCTTTGAAGGGTGGACTAGGTGTTGGCATCAGTGCATAGCTTCCCAAGGGGAGGACTTCGAAGGTGACCATAGTGATATTCAGCACTGAGGTATGGAGGACTTTTTCCAGGATGAGTTCTCGAACTTAATTGTCAGACCTCGTATGCTCTGCTTTGTGCTGTTTTGAGGTGGTCATTTGGCCATTATTTATGTAGACCTGTAGTTCAAGAGTGGCAGATTTAAAGTTGGAGTTTTCAGCATAAAGAAGAAGATTGAACTTATGGGGCAAGTGAAATGGGGATAGTGGGAAGTAGGGGTTGTATAACAGGACGCAGAGCTATCTGAGAGCTGGGCAGAGGCTTCTGGGCCTTCGGTAGAGGTACAATGGTGGGGCTGTGGGAGGACAACCAGGGGACACGTAGTTTGGACATAGGGACAGGGGATGGCCTCAGAGTGAATCCACAGCGCTAACACTAACACTGAACTGTGCACCGAGTCTGGCAAAATTCAGAGAGTGTGTTGTCCCCAGGAGCTCAGAGACCCTCGAACGCTGTCAGGACAAAGGCCAAGCAAGTGCTCAAAGCAGGGGCTTTGGGGGTGAGTGGAAGATGAGGACCCAGAGACATGTGCACAGGCAACATTTGCACTAAGTCTGCTTCGAGGTGAGGAAAGAGGGATGGCGTAGCTCGAGGGAATGTGAGGCTAAGGAGAAGGATTTTTCAACGTGACCGATTTAAACACCTGTAAAAGCTGATGGGAAGGACAGGTTGGGAAAAATGGGGGGGAGGGGACAGGTGGTCACTAGGGGTTTGTGGCTAAGTGCATGGGCTCTGGAGAAAAATTCGTGTGAGTTTAGATTCTTACTCTGCCATTTCTTATCTGAATAAGTCAAATGAAGTGGACACACTCGAGTCACCTTTAAAATTACAGATGTAACAGGGTCACTCGCTTTTATCTTTCCCTGATGCATCTGGAAGGAAAGTACTGATGATTGTCCTCAGACTTAAGAAATCTTTTTAATGTCTACGCCAGTTAACGATATGGACAAGCTTTATCCACATTATTTCCGCATTATTATTGTGAAATAACAGTCCCAAAACATAGTAGCTTAAAAAAAAACAACGGAGAGGTGGGGAGGGGAGGAGAAGAAGGCAATATTTATTCTGCTTGTGAACCTGCAGTTGACCTGCCTCCATGGGGACACCTCATCTCTTACCCACGCAGAGTCAGCTGAGAGTGTCAAGGGCGGCACTGGCGTCACCTGATAGTCTGGAGAGAACGCTGGCTCTCCCCGGGACCTGTCAGTTGCTCTAGGTAGCTTGGGCTTCCCCACAATGTGGCGACTAGGTTCTCAGAGTGTGTGTCTTGAGGGACAAAGCCAGGCAGGAGCTATATTATTTTTGATGACCTGATTTTGGAAGTCACTCAGTGTCACCTCTACCTCACTGCATTCATTCATTGTGTCACCAATGTCAGCTGCTTTTGGGATGGGGGAGGGGGCATTAGACTCCAGGTCTTAATACAAAAGTCTCAAAGAACATATGGGCTTGTTTCAAAAACAAGAACAGCAATACATTGCCCATTAAGATGACAAATTAAAATTGCAGGTTTTTTCAGGGTGATTTTTACAGGACATAACAACTCTTGAACCCTTCTTCATTCTTTCAGACACTTTTGTTTAAATAATACTTGCAAGGGCACATTTATTTTAACTAGGAACAGAAAAGACAGTGACTGTAATGAAGATTCGTGCAGGTTTCCACCTTGTACAAGAAACAAGTGATGGCTTTGCAGCTGTTCTCAGTTTACTGTTTCTCAAAATGGACCCTTCAAACTAGTTTATGAGGCAGAAGCATATCCTCTCACTGGACACCTGTGTCGCTGAGACTTTCTTGCCTGTCACTATGAAGACTAGCACCACTGGTCATGTCAGCTGTATGAACAGCAGAGGGCACGCCTTTGCACTTAATTTTACCCATTTTGGAAAAGAATGAAACAGCAGGTTATTTAATGATGGAGTAAGGAGCATAGGTGTGTTCCCCACTATGTGCTGACAGCACTTGGCATGGCACAGCTTTTGGGGAGACTGAGGAAACTGACACAGAGGCAGCACACAGGGTGTTCACTAAGGACTACAAGTGACCGGGGTTGGGGGAGCCCCAAGGAGGCTGTGGGAGGTGCGTTGGGTAGGGGCAGCTCCTGTGTGTGCTGCGTGAGCGAGAAGGAAAGGACAGCAAGTATTCATGGGTTTCTGTATGGGTTTGTGGGGAGTTGGGAAAGTCGTCTTCCATGAGTTCTGGTACACGGCTGTAAGTGAGGGAAGAGGAGAGAGGAGACAGAACAAAGTGAGGGAGGTTTGCAATGTTCTCTGTAGAGATGGAATAGCCAGCAAATTGTACAATCATGAAAGGGTTGCTGGGCAACCACAGAGGCCAGTGGCATTGGGTACCATTGCTGTGCAGGGCCAGTCTGCGGTGGTCTCCAAATGCTTAGTGGCTTTGGCGTGGAGTCCAGGGGGCTGACATTGGACAATGCAGAGCTTTGCCAGTGGAGGGGGGTCATTGACAAAAGAATGTCCCAAGGGAGGGGCAGGGAGGAAGTGAAGACTGGAGGAGAGCAAGGTTGACTAGGTCAAAGAATTGGGTCCCTGGTGATGACAGACACAGTAGTGGGGAAAATGTAGTGAGAGTGAGGGACAGTGGGGGAGAGGAGGGAGGGAGAAATGGGCCATGAGGACTGTCTGTTGTCATTAGAGGGTAGCATTTTGAACTTTTAGGAGCTAGAGAGGTTGGCAGTGATGACAAGACATAGGACGTAGCCCTGAAAGTGGAGAGAAATGGAAATCACTGGAGGTGAGAAAGTCAAGGGACTGAGAGGTCTCTGGGGATTTAGAACAAAGAGTAGGACATGGTTCCAGGTGTCAAACACTGATACATGGTGGCAGGGGCCGTAACAGGAGGCCAGGAGCCAACAGCTACAGAGAGGTGTAGGGTGCTCTAACTTGGAAGGGCTGAGACTCTTTTTCATTTGTTTTGCTTGGTTGTTCATTTTACAGTTGTTCATTTGCTTGGTTGTTTCATTTTGCTTGGTTGTCACATCTGATGTCAGTGCAGACGTGATCCAATGTTGACCCCAACTTCCTGGCCTGAACTATCTGGTGTAGAGGTGTCAGCTGTTTCTCCCTGAAAAGGCTGCAGGGAGAGCAATGTCCTGGAAGAGAGCCAGGTGTCAGCCAGGGCAAGAACTGAGGGGGTGTTTAGGAAAAGGAACTTACTGCTATAGAGAATCACTCATTTTACAAAGCAGCCATCATGTACCAGGTGGGTACAACGCTGTTCTGGGCACAGGGATGTATTTATAAATAAGACAGAGTAAGGAATTGACATTCTAGTGGGAATGTCTAGTGGGACATTCTAGTGGGAGAGACAGAGGATAAACTCCTGAATAAGCACTCAATATAATTTTGGATAGGGATACAGATTGTGAAGAAAAAGTAAATGGGGCTCTCAGATGAAGAGCAAAGGGTATGTGGAGGAAGTGGGGATTTTTCTCTGTCACAATGGTGTCCCCTAAGGGGAATGGAGGATGCAGTGGAACCCTTGTCAATGGCAAGCCTAGACAGACTGTTGGATGAAAGTTTGCTGGAAGAGACAGCTCTGCTGAAAGCTGGTGGACACCAGGGTTTGCAAATCATCAGGCGAGACGATAGCTGCCAGGGTTTTCACGGCATTGTGGCCTCCGGGAGAAGCTGTGGCCAGGTACCTGTGCTGCGGGCTGGGCCAATGATAGGCACTCGCAACCGCCGCCACCACCTACAGGCCGAGAGCCACTGGAGGAGCTGCTTGCTGTGGGGGCAGGAGGCAGCCTCGGCAGGCAGTTTGCACACAGCTCAGGGAGCAGTGGTGTATTCTGGAAGTTGAGTAAAGGGAAGTGGCTAGCACTTCAGACATGACACTCCTTGAGGCTTAGAGAAGACTTTTTAGGGCAAAGAAAAGTACGTTGCACTTACTAGGGATCAGTAAACATAGGAAATTTACTCTCCTAATAGACCTGTGGATAAGGTAGGGGGACACCAGGAATGATACTGGGGGGGGGGCGGGTAGAGCTGTAACTCCTGTGATGCTGTTGGGTGTCCTGACAGCCAGGGCACCCAAGATGCCACTCAGGCCCAGGCCACCCCCCAGCCTAGCTCTCCTGCCTCAGGAACCCTGCAGCCCCACACGCTCATTGTCTCCTCACCTAGACTGCTTCAGATACGTTGTTCTAGCTGCAGTGAAAACCCTTCCCTTTTAAAATGACTAAACTCATTCTTTATTGATTCATGTATTCTTTCTTTCCCAGCTCTTACTATGTTCCAGATACTATTGTAGAAACTAGAGACTCAGAGATTTAAAAAAACGTGACAGTTCATAACCCAGTTGGGAGAACAGTTTTAAATATGACATTACAAAATAACATGAGCTGAAATATCACCTGCCCTCTTCTTTCTCTCTCAGGCCTCAACCATTACTTACATATCTTTGTTACCTAGACACCTCCACCAGGGGCCATCCCCACCAGCGGCCCAACTGCACTGGGGTCCCATTTCCCACCCCATCCCCCAGGGGTCTCATTCCCCACCGGGGTCCCACTCATGCCTCAAATACCACACTACTGAAACTAAGCATCTCCCTCTGCTGCCCTCAGAACAATCATGTCCTCCTTGTGTCTTCTTTCTCAATAAATGATTCTACTGCTGTTACCTAAGCCCAAAACAAGAATAACCTTGATCTCCAACTTCAGTAGTCACTAAGTCCCGTTGAATTTACCTTCTAAATATTTCTAGGGCCTTCTGTCTGCCCTGACAATCATGTCCATAGCTTGGACCTCGTCTCCTCATCTGTGGGTTCCAGAGCCACCCCGCAACCAGCCTCCTTGCCGCACTCGCCTTGGGCCCCACCTTGGCCCCTGCTGCTGTATCGGGTGGTCCCCAACTTTCTTCCATGGTTCCCCTGTGCTCTTGGCACAAACAAGATCCCTCATAGTCTGGGCCCTGCCAACCCCCAGCTCATCTGTCCATTGCCCTCGTGAGTCCCTGAGCACACCGCACGTAACAGCCACCATGAGCCTCTTGTCAGTCCCCCTGGATGCTGTGCTCTCCCACTAGATGTCTTTGCACGCGTTGCTCCTTCAGGGCAAAGCTAAGGACTCAGCCCCTCAGATAAATGATGTGTAGCTCAGTGGCCAGATTACGAATCTCTTCCCCACTCCCCTGTGGGATACTGGGTCACCCCATCCCAGCCGGTGACAAACTACATTTTCTTGTGAGCCTCTTCAGTTGATCTATAAGTAGCCTCCCGGGAGGGCCCTGCCCCGTGCATGTTTGTGTCTCCAGTGACTGTGTCACGGTAATAAATGCGGTCAATGAATAAATCAAGAAAAAAAGTGGAGAGTGCTTGGGAAAAAGGCAGAGGAGGGCCTGACCCATGCTGGGAGCAGGCAGAAAATGAGTCAGGGTGAAAGGGCTTGTCCTCAGAGCAAAGGACACGAGCTCAGCTCAGAGGCAAGCACGATGGAGAAATGTGCTGTGTTTGTCAGGATTTAGTTGTAGGTAACAGAAAATACTCTGGCTGATTTAACCAGGAGATGTTTCATATTGTCCCTTTGGAAGTTTGAGTCGGCTGAGGGACGAGAGGGGTGGCCTTCAGGCTGGGCGTCCAGACACAGCTTTCTGGGGGTCGTCAAGAGGCTGCTGAACCTGGCTCAGGATCAGGAAGCCCAGAGCGCTGCCTCTGAGGTGTGCTGTGCTTGCCAAAATCTGCAGTAAGAGAACGGGTGAGTCTCCCCCAAAGAATCGGCCCAAGTCCCCAGGTCCCACAGTGTGTCTGATGGCAGAACTGAAGTCACACGTGGCACCTCAGCTACAAGCAGGCTGAGAAATGCTGGAAACCTCATTTCTCAGCCTTGGTGGCACTGAGGGGATAGCTGGAGGGATTAGAGGCCTGTGCCCATCTTTATTGAGGGGCAGTAACCAGAAGCTGCTTGTGTATGACAGTGGGGCAAGCGGAGCCCTGTACAGGGTGTCCTTCCCCAGCTGCCCAGCCACGCTGTACAGCCAGGCAGGGCTTGTTGGACCCATGCTCACCAGATAAAGTTCAGCCAACAGTCTTCTGAAACAAAGGCCGCACTTCTTCTCTGGGTATCCACCTTGTGGCCAAGAACCCCGAGGATAACAGAAGGAGCAGTCAAAGAGGTGGTGTCATGCACCAAGGAATGTGGGCACCTCTAGAAGACGGAAGAGGCTTCAGCCCTGGACCCTCCAGAAGGAGCCAGGAGTGCGGACATCTGGTTTTGCCCGGTGACACTCGTGTCCGACTTCTGACATACAGAGCTATAGGATAATAGATTTGTGTTTGCAGCCTTATGTGTGAGGCAATTCGTTACAGCAGCAACAGGAAACGACCATAGGAAGGGTCACGTCACCAACAGAAAGAGAGTAGTCAGAAGGGTGGGGTGTGAGGCTGACTACTGTGTCGTGGGGGCTCTGGGTGTCACATGTAGAGTGCACACCACTGGGGAGACGTCCATCCCACAGCTGGAGGTTCAGGGGCAGGAGGAAAAAAACAGTATTTTGAAAAGAAGTGGATAACAACCAGTATTTGTTGGGTACCTACAAGGTTTCTGTTTCCTTCACCAAGTTATCTTATCTGCTGCCTAGGACCTCTCGGAGATGTTTTTTTGTTTTTTAATCTTATTTTCACAGGTGAGTGGCCAGGGGTCAGGAGATGTGATCAAATTACTCATCTAATAACAGACAAAAACCAGACTCTTCTCTGGGTCGAATCTGATTTCAAACTGTGCTTTTTGTTTTGTTTTTCGCTTAGTTTGGTTTTTTTTTAAAATCATTTTGTGGTGTTATGGTTTTACTGCAGTTCTGAGGAAGGAAGTCAAAGCAGTTCCTGACAGATGTCCTAATTCTCAGTGACACAGATGAGGTCCCCAGTAGGTAATGTCAGGGTTGAGGGTTACTTTAAGAGGTTAGAGGTAAGTAGAGTTCAGAGCGATGTCAGTGGGAGAAGAGATGCTTCTCAGAAGGAAATTTTCATCATGTTATGAGGTCACGGGCTCCCAGACCAGTGGGTGTCATGGTGATGTCAGCAATGACTCACTGTCTGTTGGCCCAGCAGAGGAGGGGGCAGGAGACCGGGCAGTGTCTGGGGTATGTAACTTCTCCTGGCCCTGGTAATCCTGGGCGTCCTCCACGTGGGCACAGGAGGAAGTGTGTGAAGGGATCTCCCCAGTGTCTGAGGGCTCCAAGGGGACAGGGGAAGGAGCTCCTGATTTCTAGACTCAGAGCTGGGCTCATGTTGGCTCAACGAGCTGGGCGTCCTGTGCTGTAGACGCCTCCCCCAGCCCACACGGTACGGTTCTGAGCTGGGAGCCCAAGAACCTGACCTAGGCCCTTCAAGTCTTTCCATGTTTCTCCCTCTACCCAGAAGGCCCCTCTTCTGGCAAGAACTCGCTGATGCTGAGCACTGAGCAGGTGCACAGACATTTCCCCCCAGCAGGAGAACCTTCCCAAGGCTTCTGTCCCCTTCACTTCATTTCCATGTTGCTACACTGTGTGAGGGCACGTTGAGACTCCTTCTGTTTCCTCACTGCCACTGGAAGTGTCTTGAAATCAGACCACGTTTAAGCCACAGAAAAACGAATCAAATATGGGATCTGGAGTTGGAGAAACCTGGTTTTAAATTTTGGCCACACCACTGACTAGCTCTGTGACCTTGGACAAGTACTGAGCCTCTCTGAACCTCTCTTTCTTCATTAGTACAATATGGGTCAAAGAAAACCTGTTTCATAGGCTGTGAGCACGTCTAAGTGCCCACTAGGTGTCAGCTGTGCCGCTAGGCTTGTGGAACACTAACGGACCTAGGCCAGATTCTTGGGGTCCCAGCTCAGTGACATCCCTGCACACACTTCCTCATGTTTGAGAAGAGTGAGTGGGTTGGTGACCACCACAGTGAGTCAAGAGCTTATGACATCCGGGGACACTGTTGGCATGATGACAACCGAAGATACTGTGAAAAGAAAACCCTTAACCTTTCAACTGGGTCCTCATCAGAACCAAGAAAATGAACATCTGGGCCACTCAGCATTCTGTTCTGTGGCCACATGTTGCTCATTGTGTATGTCAGGGCAGCACTTTTGGTGGCGTTTGTCTGCTCAAAACCAGAAAGTCTACAAGTGTAGTCAGACTTCTTGGTTTGGGACTCAGATGTGTGGCTGTTGATCAGGAGGCACAACCACGGCTCACAATGGAGGGGAATTTGCACCCTGGCTTCACGCCCTCAGAGCTCCCTCTCTCCCGGAGCCCCAGTGGGTGCAACGACAGTACCAGAGTGTCACAAGCACTTTTCATGTTTGCCACCCAGGCTTCAAACTTACACATTTTAGCCGCATCATTCCCCAACAGTGTAACATTATTATTAATTTTCCTTATTGGAACATTGTGATTTCTCCTGTGTGCTGTTTTCATCTTAACTAAATTAATCAGGTGGTTTTTTACCCTTTGGGTTATTTTCTGTTGAAAGGCTCCCCAAAGTGGGATCAATGGACCAAAGAGTCATCATATGCTTAGGGCTTTGTGTACATATTGCATAATCACCTTCTGGAAAGCTGGAATGGTGGCCTCTCACTGGCCTCAAGTCTCACTGCAACCTCACCAATACTGGGAAATGTGCTTTTCCAAGTGTTTGCTCATTCATTAGTGCAAAGACCTTATTTTAACTGTGATCCCCTTCTTTAAGACAAAAGTTCACCATTTTTTACATGTCTGTTTTCCATCTGATTTTAATGTTTTGCAGACTTTCTTTTGCTCACTTATCTACTGGGATTTTAATGCTTTTCTTTCCAATTTGTGTGACTCCAAAAGCACAAGTGAAAAACAGACAAAGGCCTGACTTGGAAGCTGCAGGAAGATGGACCAGGAGCAAGAAGAGCAGACGTGGTAAAGAAAGATGCAGGGTGATAATGCAGAGCACGTTTTCACTTTCGGAGTTCCTTGCGATTTGTAACCTTTTTCGAGATTATGCATCTTGTTGACACATGGGTCCTTTCCCCCAAAATGAACCTGACCTATTGCACAAAATGTAAATGAGTTCGTGGACCCCGACCTGTCTACAGAGCCTCTCCATGCAGAGCCTCTATCCTGTAATAACTGCATTAACCAAAATGCTCATCTAATCACGCTTATTTCACCTGTCTTAACAAAGAGCTAAGTTGTTATGTTTTGTGTTAGAACATCAATGTTATAAATAATGCAATGTAGTCTTTATTTCTTTTCCTTTTTTTTTTTTTTGAGAGTTTTGAGGTTATTGCTGGGTGGACCTCAAAGTCCACATGAGGATTTGACCTCACTGTTCAGTCCTCTAACTCCACATATGACACAGTCTCAGCGACGCGGGGAACTTTGAAACAAAAATAACAGATTGAGGCCCCCAAACACTTCAGATTCAGAATTTTAAATAACTGTGTTTGAAATACTTCAAGTTAAAAAAAAAAAAGCAAAAAGCAAGCAAGAGACAAATGTAACAAATGATCTGGCAGTTTTGAGAAAGAATTAAATTGAGTTTTTAGAAATAATAGTCTTTGAAATAAAAACTCCTTGGATGGGTTTCAACAGCAGAAGCAATGAATAGTTACTGCACTGGGAGAGTCCAAAACAATCACACAGAATGCAGAACAAAGAAACACTGAGGACAGAATGAAGAGGCTCAAAATACAGCTAACCACAGCCTCTTCAGGTGGAAATAGAGAGCAAGGAGAAAACAATGTTTAAAGAATTCATATCTTAGAATATTCCAGAACTGACAAACCAATGAATCCACAGATCCAGGAAACACAAAGGAAGATAAAGAGAAATTTGCACACAGATGTATTGTAAGGAATGTGTAAACAAAGTTAAAGAGATTATTTTACACTTAGACTGATGGCTGACTTTGCCATAGAAATGGAAGCAGGAGAGAGCTGAATGCCATCTTCTAAGTGCTGAGAAAATGAACTGTTAATACAGGATTGTCTACCTATCAAAACTGTCTATCAAGAAAAAGGACAAGGTAAAGAAATTTTCAGAGAAATAATAAATGAGTTTTCCATGAACAAGCCCTCATTAAAAGAATGTCTATGACGATTGGCGACCGACTGCCTCAGCCGAGGGGAGCGCAAGGCTCATAACACCAGCATGGGCCAGGGAGCTGTGTCCTACACAACTAGAGTGAGAAACAACAGCTTGAACCGGAGTGGGGAAGGGACGCAGAAGAAAGGGGGGGAAAAGAAAAAAGAATGTCTAAAGGTTGTTTTAAAAAGAAGAAAGATGATCCCAGAATTAAGATGTATTTATTATTTATTAGCTGCTATAACAAACAGCCACAAATTTTGTGGTTGAGAACAACACAAAATTAGCACCTTTCCTTTCTGTGAGTCAGAATTCCGACACATATATCACGGGCTGGAATCAGGGTGTCCGCAGGACTGCTGGAGGCTCTGGACAGTCTGCTTCCCGCCATTCCTGCCTTTAGCGGCCTCCTGATCCAGCCAGCCAGTGCCCTTCGCCCATCACATAGCTCATTCCTCCTACCACCCTCCACCTGAAGAACCCTGCAATCCACTGGGGCATCCAGATGACCCAGGACAAGCCCCCTGTCATAGGTCAGCTGATTAGCAACATTCACTTCATCTGTAACCTTAATCCCCCTTTTCCATGTATTCAGGTCTGGGGATTAGGACGCAGATGGCTTTGGGGGCCATTCTTCTGCCTGTCACAGGAGATCTGGGATGTAAGGAAGAATGGTGAGCCAAGAAACCAGCAAACGTAGGGAAACCCAAACAAACCTCGTTATTATCTGGAAAACAAAAAATCTAAATGTGGGGTTAGAAAAAGAACAGAGCTAAACTGCCATCAACAATGACATACAAGCTGACAGGGAAATGATTGAAGTAAAAAAATACTCATAGATCTATGCATTTGGGCGGGGGGAGAAAGTTGGGATATTTATTACCTTTACATGCTGAAAAGTTAAACACTTATGGTAAAATTTCAATAGTAACTACTAAAAGAGCAGAAACAGATATGTAACTTCTAAACCAGCAGGGGAGGTGGGATTGGAATTAAAAAACAATAACAACTCCCCCCCCCAAGAAAAAATAAGGCAAGAGGAGAAATAAAAAGCATTGAAAAGAGGCTGAAATAGGAATTAAAATTTTAGGTAGTGAAGCAAGTGTCAACATATTAAAAGTTACAAAAAAGTGGACATGGTCTAAGCTGCCTAGCTGAGAGACAGTGTCAGGATGGATTTTAAAATCTGGCTTAGGGCTGTTTGCAAGAGACATGCCCAAAATATTAAGCAGAAAAGTTGAAAGCAAAAGGATGAAAAAACATAGTTGAGCATGAATTAGCAGGGGGCTGGGCCACTCTGTTCCTTTAGAGTGCAGCTTCTTGACAAACAGACAGGAAGGGGATGGCCACCACATAGTAACCGAGGATTTAATTCACCAAATAGATGACACTTCTGCAAAAAGCAAAACAAAACAAAATACCCCCAAACTTCAACATACATGGACTGTGGGAAGAGCCATGTTGGTCAGCTGACGTGCACTCATTATGCCCACATCACACACAGTGCTGTTGACACCCCACCTCACAGATGGCAGGCCTTCTCCACAGAGAGAGGGGCTCCACCTGCGTGAGCTCTGCTCCCTCTTCCCTGAGCCCACACCTCACCCAGCGGTTTCTTCCTGGGCTGGAGGCTTGAGTCCTGGCTTCCACGCCTGTGACTTTCTCCCATCAACCCCATCTAGCCCCAGGGTATTAACCCCAGAGAGGGCCTCTGGCCAGTCGCCAAATTAAAGAAGCAGTTCTCCCTGTGAGAGCAAGGCTCTTCCTGTCCCCCACAGCTTGAACTGCCAAGTGGAGGTGGGCTCAGGTGCCGCCTGGCTGTGAAGCCCCACCTCCCCTCAGCCGCAGCTCCCATTGCTTCAGAGCCAGGCCTCAACTGGCAGGAAGCAGCAGATGTGCTGGAGAAGGCCAAGACCTACCCCTGCCCCCTTCCCAGCCGTGTGCCCTAAACATGCTGCCCCACCCTTGAATCTCTGATTTGTGGGTTGTCACGCACCTGTGGCTGCTGACAGGAAGGAAGCATAACATACAGAAGCTTCCATGCTTGGGGGCATCTAACAAGTGTTGGCTGTTTCCTGCCTGGTTTGGGAAGTCTGCACCCTCTTGGATTGGCTGGCTCTTCCTGCCGTGTTGCCGTGTTGCCCTCACACTAAGGCCATGTGGACATGGATTCTGGGAGCTGATTTTTGGCCTAAGTTCTGTCACAGACTTCCCTGTTACTTTCCTCCATCTCTCCATTTGCCAAACAAAGGTGTTTGCATTTGGCCTCTGCTGGCTGGAGTATCCAAAAGGTTTAAGACCCAGGCCAGCCTCAGAGGCCTAGGGATCCTATGCTGCCATCTCCTAGATCACGAGCTGCCCTTCGTGTGTAGTACAATTCCATCTTCCACGTATGTGCGGTCAGCAGCTCTCAAGCACACCCACATGCATGGTCTTGTTCGTGACTGGTCCTGGCAATGGTTCTATAGGGAAATGAAAGGCAGGTCGGGTGTCATGAGCTGTCTCAGAGCGTGGGAAGTTGATGTCAGGCAGGAACAAGGACTTGTGTGGGACACGGTCGGTGGGTAACAGGGTAGCTCGTGCTATGTTCTGAGGCGGCATAGTTGGTGATGTGGGTTCCGAGTCAAACAGCTCTGTGCCTCAGTTTCCTCATCTGTAAAATGAAAATAATAGGAATACATCTGAAGACTGTTGTGAGATTTGGTGAGGGTCCGTGTGACAGCCTGACAGCTGCTATGGTCATTGTCACTAGATGCTGGGTATGCTACCCAGACCCCCTCTGCCATGAGGGTGACCCACAGCTGAGGAGGTCTCAGCCCCTCCAAAGGAAGTCTGCATCCAGTGATCGGTCGGTGTGGGGACAGAAAAGCCTGACACCCCTGACACCCTCACTCCAGACTTCCCAGGGGATGGGTGAAGCCTTGTGCTGACTCCATTCCTGTTCTGCCCCTCCTTCCTCACGCCTCACAGGTGTGGGATGCTGAGATAACTGCCCCATAATGCCCTGTGTGCCAAGCTTGTGTCAGTCCAGAAGGGACCACAAAAGGGTGAGTTTGTGAGGGGCCGTTGCAGACCCCCCTCCTAAAGAACAGAAAGGCTGGCCTGGGTCAGGTGTGCAGCTGTGTCTTGCAACAGACCCAGACGGCGAGACACGTGTGAAATGAGGGTCAGATGACTGCCCACCTTGTGGGGGTTGTAGGGGTGAGCCAGCAAACCTGGGGTGCATGAGACACAGGAAGCATTAGGTATGGACCTGCGGGCAGCAGCCCTCATCATGGAGTGTCCCTCCTCATGTGACAGCGGATACGCACACCATGGTGACAAGACAGGCTTCATGGGCGGTGCACCTGCTGTCCCCAGGCCCAACTTTCCAGGTTTACAAAATGCAGTTCTCCATTTGGCAGCAAACAGGCATTTCTTGGGTTCCTGGCCCAGTTCAGGCCTCAGTTGTCACTGGCGAGCCCAGCGAGAGCAGGAAGTGAAGGCGAGGGAAGTCCCCGTGGTGGCGGCACCCAGCATAGACTGCCCTACCCCATCCCTGACCCGACCTCAGAACTTGCGGGCTGAGTGAAGGATAACGGGCCTGAGTCCAGGCCCAGAGACTGGTCAGAGAGACACAAAGGGCTACAACAGGCCCCTCTGAGATGCTCGCGGACCAAGAGCCCTTCCACAGGTGAGCATGGCCGGTCCTTCCCCATGGAAGACACAGGCTTCAAGGCGGCAGGACCAGAGGCAGCCACCAGGTGGACCTGTCACCCCCATCCCTCTGTCCTAAGGCGTTGCCACCGCAGGGCCCTGTCCCCACGCCCACCATGCACAAAGCAGTCTGCAGTCAGCGCCTGATCTAAGATGGGGCCAGGGGTGAGGGCTCTGCTCAGCGTCAAGCGGAGGCCTAGGGAGCAGGAGTGCACATCTGGGGACGTGTGCCAGGACTTTCAGTAGAAGGAGCCCTTACCCCTGCACTCTGTGCATCACCCAGATGGTTCTGGGGTTCTGAGTGTCTGTTCCCTGATGGTGGGATCCTGGGGCAGGGCACGGGAGAGCAGGCTCTGAACTAGAGACAAAGTGTCTTCCAGACGAGGTGGGGAGTGTAGCTGCCTTTCGGGCAGTGCTAGGAGGGAGGTGGGGGATGTAGGACACCCCATTCCTCCCTAAGCCCCAACCACATTGGCCCCATGACCCCCACTCAGGGAGGGGCCTTCGCACTTGCTGTCCCCTCCACCTGGAACACACACTTCCCTTCCTTGACCTCCCTCAAGCCTCAGCTCCAATGTCACCTTCCCGAAGGGCCTTTCCCTACCACTTTCCCTAAGATAGAACCTATAACAGGCCCCTCAGAAAACATAAAGCTCTCACGGACACCTAAAGTTGTTTTTTCCTAGTTTCCTGTCTGTCTTCCTATTTAGGACATCAGGGGTCTTGCATGGCACGCCGGGCTCAGTGAGCCTGCTGTGTCTGGGCGAGTAGAGGCACGCATGAACTGCTGGTGGTCACAGTTGAGTGGGCACACAGGTCCAGCCCCACTGGTCCAGCTCAGTCTCTCACACATGACCTCCAGCTTTAGGCAGATAAGAACCAGTTTGGCTTCTGGCAGCCTGAGTCATGCTGTCGTGGCAGGGCCGGGCCAGCCCTGCGTGGGTGGCAGGAGGAAGCACGCCCAGCCCAGAGGCTCTGGGGCACAGGTACCTCCCACTGTTCTCCTTCCCAGGCAGCTGCTTGTCTGCAGCCGGGGCCTGGAAGACCTCAGGACACCTCGTGGCTGCCAGGCCTTCCCCATGGCTTCAGGTAAGCTCCCTCCACTCCTGTCTTCCATCTGAAAATGGGCAGGACAACGTCATTAGTGCTGTTTACCAAGTGCTTTCAGATTCTGGAGAACAAGGTCCCCAGGAAACGTCATGAGTGTGAGCTGCTGGCCATGTGGGAAGCCTGGCCACTGTGGGGGAACAGCTACGTGGGGAGGCCACGCAGAGGCGGGGCGGGGCCAGCAGGTGGCAGAGAGGGCTGGCCTGCCGTAAGGAAAGTCTGCAGCTCTGGAGTCTCTGCTCGTTTCCCACTGTTGGCAGAGAAAAGGGAGCTGGAGAAATATTCCTGTACAACGAGGGGGAAGGACGGTGTAAGCCCCCCGAGGAACCCCGACAGGTCTAAGCAGCAACGGGGAGGGTGGTGGCTGTCAATAAGTAGTTCTAGCAGACGCTTTTCACATGAGAATGCAGGCACAGGTGGCCAGGACTTGTAATTTCTCCAGAAGAGTCGGATATTCTGATTTGGTATGTGTAGTGTTTTGATTGAATCAAGCAGTGACATGAACAAAGAAAGTGTACAGTGTATGAGGTACCAGCCGTCACCTCTAGACCCATCCATGTGGGCAGAGAACAGATCTCAAGGCTGGTGTCTGAACCCCGTCCTCTGAGGGGGAAACTTTCTCCCCTGAGTGTCACCTCCGGGTTGTCAAGGGGAGGTTGACACAGGCACACCTAGTTTCATTGCACCTCACAGAACTGTGTTTAAGAATTGAAGGTTCGTGGCAGCCCTGCATCCAGCAAGTCCTTCAGTCCATTTTCCCCAAAGCATTTGCTCAGTTTATGTCTCTGTCACATTTTGGTAAATCTTGCAGTATTTCAAACGTTTTCATTATTATTACCTTTGTCACGGTGACCTTTGACCAGTCATTTTTAATGTTACTATTGTAATTGTTTTGGGGCACCACAGACCATGCCCCTATTAGATGGCACACGTGATCGATAAATGTGTGTGTGCTGACTGCTCCCCCCACCGGCTGTCCCCACGTCTCTCCCTGTCCTCGGGCCTCCCTTGTCTCTTAGTCCCTGAGACACAGTGGCCCCTAAGTGTCCAAGTGACAGGGAGTGTCGCACGTCTGTTCCTGGCGAAGATGCTGTGAAGACTGTTGACTGAGAATGTCACGTAAACTCAGTTGACAAAGCGGTGGCAGGTTTCAGAGGACTGGCTCCGATTCTGAAGCAGGCCTACTATGTGTCAAATGCTGTCAAGCAGCTTTGCACGCTCATGAAAGGGAGAGTCGATCCGTGTGGCAAAGCCCATCGTTGTTTCATTTTAAGAAATTTCCAGGGCCGCCCAGCCTTCAGCAACCACCCCCTGACCGGAGGGTGGCCATCGACGTGGAGGCAGACCCTCTACCAGCACCAAGATGGCGACAGGCTGTTGGCTCAGACGTGGCTAGTGTGTTTAGCAGTAAAGTATTTTTTAATGAAGGTACATGCATTGTTCTGTTAGACAGAATGCTGCTGCGTTGTCTAGACTGAATACACTACAGTGGAGTGTAAACATTACGTGTACGTGCACTGGGAAAGCAAACACTACGCTCCTTGCTTTACCGCGGTGGCCTGGGCCGAGCCCGCAGTGTCTGCCTATAGCAGCCATCACGTCCAAGTGCCCCCGCAGGCCAGGCACTCTGCTTGGCTTGTCACTTGGCTCGTCTCTGTAGTCCTCACAATAAGCACGTGAGGAAGGGCCATTATGGTTCACATTTCCAGAAGAGGACACCGGGGTGCACAGAGGTGAAGTAACTTGCCCAAGGCCAGGTGACCACTGCATGGGGACAAGCCAGGCTTGCTGCAGGGCAGGAACACTGAATGTAATCATGGGGGGCAACCCAGCTAAACTACAGCACTTGTGCCACAGGCAGCACAGCCCCTCCTCCCCCGTGGGTGTGTTAACATGTCGGCCATGGTCTTGTGTGTTTTCAAATGTGTAGAGGAGGGTGCTGGAACCTATTCCAGAACTAGCAATAAACTGAAAAAATCACTGTACTTAAAAACATTTCCATCCAAAACACTGGCACACGGTGCTGAATAAATGTCTGCACTTGAATTGTAATTACATAGATGGAGGAGATTCAATATGAATGGCTGAATTAAAAATGAGTTGGTCAATACTGTACCTGCTATGGCCTCTTTTCTCAAATAGAAGCCTTATGGTTTGGGGGCACTCTATACGCTCTGTCTGTCTACTAATAAAACAAGGAGCACCTCTGCTGCTAAAACCACACTGAACAGGAAAGGGGCAGTAACTGTGCCTGCAATTTGAGGCACTGGCCACCAGATGATGCCAGCACGTCTAAGGGCTCATGTCGCACGGTGACTATCGCAGTTTTCCTGGGGATCAGGAGTTCCTAGGATGTGGGACTTTCCCAGGAAAAACCAAGGCAATTGATCGCCCTAGTCTGTAAGCAAGTAGAGCTCTCTCTTTATCCCATGTAAGGTTTTAGAACCATCTTTTTCTCACTGCCAAAAATTTCAAAGCAGTTATGGGATAAATCATTGCTCTGTAAGCTATGAGCTCTAACTGAGGGGCACACCATAGGAACACATATAAGCCTTGCTTCTGTGAATGGTGCAATGAAGCAAAGAGGAAAAGCCAGCTGCTGCTCTGGCAGGATGGGCACGGGGACAGGTTCAAATCCTGCCTCCACCAGGATTGGGGCAAGTGAGCTCTCTCAGAGGCTGGACTTCTTATTCTACAAAATGAGCATAAGAACTTACCCATCTTGAAAATGGTGTAAGTGTGCCTGCCCGGCACAGCTTGTTACTGTTACGAGGGCCAAGCGAGATCGACATGAAAGAGTGGGAAACGGTGCCCGAGCACAGCAGTGAGACACACAGCCGTCCCCTACCCAAGCTCCTGTCCCCCTCCTGTCTACACAGAAGCTGCCTCATAAAGCTCATCATTGGGGCCCAGATGGCAAGAGCAAAGACATACCTCTAGAAACACAACATGACGGGATCAAAGTGGCTTTCCAGACAGACACATATCGAACCCAGAACCTGCTGGACCCAAACCATCTTGGGAGAACCTCGGGAGGATTGACAGCCAGCTGACCACTGGGACCTGGGAGGGGAAGCAGGAGTCTTGCGCAGCAGTGATGGTGATAGTCAGCTTTGCAGAGTCTCTGTACTGCCATTCCCTGCTGGGCCGGGCGGTGGAGACAAAGAAGACGTGTAATGGTGCTGGAGAGACAGACAGAGGATGTCTGAGGGCACTGTTCCTCCCTGTGCACCAGTGTGCTCGCCCATGTCTCAGCAAGGGTAACTGGAGCCTCTTAGGGAAAACGTGCCATCTGTACAGCAGCACAGCCAGCGCTACGTGTTGTGTGCTGCATGTGCAGGCACTCAGGAGCCAGCTGAGATGTCGAAGCGTGTGTTAGTCAGTAGCTGCACAGGCACACTTGCTGCTTTACTGACAGTGCCTGGGTGACACGGGGGGCACAGCTGGCCATGTCTGCACTGGGATTCAATAAACTTCCCTAATAAACAGGATTTATCCATGGGAAGTGTTTTCTGGGAGGGACAGGGCCTGTGGGTGAGACACTGAACTGAGGAAGAGAGAGGTTGTGGTGAGAAAGTGGGACGATTGCTCTAGAAAGACTGAAGAGCAGCCAAGCTACCCCCCCCAGAGAGCTGGGCCAGCGAGTGGCAACATCCCTCCCCAGCTCCGCCCTCAATGACATCATGCTAGTGGCTGGAAACCACCCGTGGTAAGTGTACTCACATCACAGAAGCTAGCAATGCTGTAAGTCAGGTGTCCTCTGGCGGTGGAGCCAGCACACCACTGCCTGCCTTCAGGCTCGTGCCTCACACATGTGTCCACTGTGACCAGGATGACCCTAAAACAAATCTGATAGTGTCACCCTCTGATTCACTTCTCTTCAAGGTAAGTTCCCTTCTCCTCAGCGTGGGGTTAAGGCCCCTCGTCTTCCAGTTCTTCCCAAATGCTGCTTAAACTCCAGCTCCGAGAACAAGACAAGACACATGCCACATCAGGTCCCAGCTCCGGCCAGCGTGGCTAGGGCCCAGCCTCCTGCTCAGATGATGAGTAAAGCTGGACAAGATGTCTCTATAAAAAATTTGAGGGCGCCGAAAACTGGCTGAGGCTTTGAGGAGCCGCAGAGGCTGGAGGTGGAGTGGGGCCTCGGGCTTTACCCAGAAGCATGGGCCAGCTCCAAAGGCTAGTGCTGAACTTGGCCAGACTCGGGGCATGGGCACGGGCGAGAAGGGCTGTGCTGTGTCACCACTGAGGAGCAGGGCCTGATGGATGCCCAGGTTTGGGCAGGGACCTGGAGGGCCAGGAGGGAACAGAAGAGGAGTAGCTGGCACAGTCACCAAGTCACCTCTAGCCCTGCCTAGGTGAAAGGTGCCTGGGCTGCAGAGCCCAGGCCTCCCTGCCCAGCAGAGGCCAAAGTGGGTCACCTCTGGGCAAAGTCCTCATTTGCAGCCTTGAGGGATCCCCACAGTGTTTTCTGACCATGTTCAGCAGTCAGCAACCGGGCACAGGCGAGGTGACCCATTCACTGGAGGAAAACATGACTGGAGGAGGTCCAGTAGGGATTCAGGTGGGGGAGGGACCGGGGACAGTGACCGGGGACAGCCTTTATGAGAACCATGAATAATAAGCTCAAGGATTTGAAAGACAAGATTGAAAATTTGGCAGAGACCTGGAAAGTACACAAAAAAGAAACCCAATGGAAATTGCAGGACTGAAAAGTGCAATTGACTGAAGTTGGGGACAAGCTGGCATTTGCGTGGGTGGCACTGGGCTGCTGAGCACTGCATGGGCATTAGCAGTGAACTCTCGACCTGCCTACTGTCACCCCAGTGTTCTGTGGACACGGACAGCCTGCTTTTCCCATCTCCTTGCACGTGGGACTTGGTCGTTGCTGCTGTCACGAGTCCAGTCAGGCAGGGCTGAGCATGGGGAGGGCACTACCACAAAGGTGACGCCTGCAGCTGGGAGGGTAGGACCAGGCCGACTGGGAAGGCTGAGTCGACTGTGTGATGCAGCCATTACCCTCAGTTAGGGAAGTGGAGTGAGGGGCCGAGTGCCAGAACTGAGAGTAAGTTTAGTCAGACATTTCCTGTGGGCAGAAATCATAGGGACACTAACCTTTTTAAGACGGAACCAACAGTGGAACTGTGGCAGGGAGTTTACCTTCCCCCACTTTGTCCCCACCCTAGGGAATGAGGGCCGGAGCACAGGGCATGGCTGACTGGGTCAGGGACAGCTGACTGGCCTCACCCACTTCACCTGGGATGAAGAGCACACGCAACAGCTGTGTGTTGTCTGAGTGTTTCCTGGAGGCCAAGGTTAGGGCTACGCATATCACAAGTGGTACCTCAGTCCTTGCAGCCACCTGTGACATGACTTCTGTTATTAGCCCCAGCTAACAGCTAACAGTTAAGGAAACTGGGACCAAGAGAGCTTGAGCACATGTTCTGGGTGGCCCAGCTCATAAATGACACAGGAGGACAGAACCCAGGTCCTGGGGATGAATGCCCGTCCCTAGACCCAGAAAGGCCTGTGGGCCACTTCTCGGGCACAGACCTGGGAAAGGTGGGGACCCATGACTTCTGCCGTCCAGGAGAAATCTGTCTCTGATTTTGGGTTGGGGTCAGAGGACTGGTCCCAGGAGCTGCACTTTGGGCAGGACCTTGACTACTGGTTCGTAAAGGACACCTCCTTCAGGCATCCCTCCCAAACCAACAAAGACAAACAAAACGCTCCCCGGGCCCTCGAAGGGAGATGTCGTGTCTCGCATGTACTTCAGAGGCAGAGGACTCCATCGCACCAGGTCACACAGCTCTGAGAACAGAACAGGGGCACACATGGGCAAATGCTCAGGGAGGCAACTAAGTTTTTGCAGAAATGTCTCACGTGCTCTGATGAGGAGCTTTTTAAAGATCTGGGAAATTCCTTGGTCACCTTCCTCTTTATGTCTCTTTTATTGAGGCGTAATTGACATATTATATCGGTTTGGGGCCAGAACATGGTGACTTGCCTGGCACCACACGCAGTTACATAATTCTTTCCTTGTGATGAGACTTTTGAGATCTACCCTCTTAGCAACTTTCAAATGCGCAGTGTGACCTTCCTCTTCGGAGGGTTTTCCCTCATTTGACACACTGATTCGTTGGTTGAAAATCGCCAGACTCATCACGTTGCCTGCAGCAGGGGAAGACCCCTGGTTGGGATCAGGAGGCCTGGATCCCTTCCTGGGTCTTTCTGGGTCGTGTTCCACCAGCGACAGGGTGCGGTAGGAGGATGGCTGAGCTTCCACCAGCCCTGAAAGGTCAGTCTGCTTCTGCGCTGCCATGTGCACCCGTCACAGACATCGCGTGGAGAGAGATTCTCCCGCCTTCGTTCCCCCCACACATCAGTGTGCTTGCCTTTCCAGCTCTCTGGGATGTAGTAAAGAAGGTGGTGTTTACTCGTGTCCACTGAAGCCCAGAACTGTCCCGTTCCAGCCAGCTAGCCTCCCTCCCCCACTCCCTTCACTCCCCGTGAAGTGACTTGTTCAAAGCCCCATAGGTGGTTGACAGCAAGTGTCAGAGGTGGAATTTGGATCCATTTCTGTCCCAGTGCTGAATTCACCTCAATGTCCCCAAGACGTGGACCACAGGGACAGAGCTGCTGTGAAGGCCCCTCCCAGGAAGTTGGCTCTGAGCAGAAAAGTTCAGGCAAAGCCAACTTCACCGTTTCTGTAAATAAAGTCAGTGGGGCTCAGCCCGCCTATTGCTTTATAGGCTGTCGACTGCATTTATGTGATGCCGAGTTGAGTAATCACGAGATCATGTGGCCCACAAATCCTAAAATGTTTTCCATTTGGTCCTTTTTACAGAACATTCATAGTCCCTGGTCCAGAGTCCAGCAAGGACACAACGTGACATGAGACTGTCCCTGTGCTGGGGCCCTGCCACTTGGCGTATTGGGAAAGGGGACATTAGATTTGTTTTTTCAAGTCAACAAAGAGTCCCAGGACACCTGTTGGCATATGAGGGTGTCTGGTTCTTGCTGTGCTTCTCTTTCCAGGAGCTCAGTAAAGGGAAATGGAAATCTCCACTTTGGGGAAATTGCACAGGGAAAAGGGGACGGTCATTTACAGCACCGCGTTGCGACACTCAGCAGGGCTGACCGTGACAACAGCGAGGGTTTCTCTATTTTTGAAATGCGAGGGCATTTCCGCTCGTCAGAGTGGGCCAGGGCGGGGACAGCTGTTTGGGGTGAGTGACTATCTTCTTTATAAGCAGCTCCTGGGGGCCTGAAATGGCAGTCCCTGTAGCCGGCGTGCCACAGGATGGGGGCCTGTCGGTGCCCCCCCAGCCACCTGATCTCTCTCCTCCTCTTCCTGTTCCCTTCAGAGACAGCCTGCCACCCCTCGGCGAAGAGGCCCTGCAAGGTGCAAGCCTTCAGGTAAGGCTGGCCCCCGATGAGGTGGGTCTGTACTGCCAACAGCCCCATTTGGCAGCCCTCTGGGCTGGTTTTCAGAATGTTCTAGACATGCAAGCCTGGCTGCTTTTGGAGACCTGGTTGACTTTCCCAGAGACCCTAGCAGCTCAGCGAGTAACGGACACACATGTGTCCAGGCATCCAGTGGGGGTTTGGGTCAAGTGTGCTGGGCAAAGAAGCAGAGAGGATGCCAGGGGCAGGTGACAGTTAGCAAGGCCTTTCTGTGCTGACACCAGGGAGGATCCCGACCCTGGGGCCTCAACTTCCCCATCTGTGACATGGGGTTCACGATCACTCCCAGCCTGCCTTACAGGTGGTTGTGAAAATAACACTGGGACAGTGCTCTGTGAACCGTCAAGTGTCCCCAAACGATTGTGATGTTTAAAAGTTGGGTCAGGAGTTTGTGAGATGTCACCATCACTGTCGTGAAGATGACAGACTGTGATGCATCTGAATGTGCCCTGTGCCTTGTTAGCCCAGGGCTGAGGGTATCTGGGTGACCTCATCCTCTGGCCTGAGGCTGTGGGTCAGACCTGTGCAGACATCCGGGTTAATGCCCACCGTCCCAGCCGGCTGGGAGCTCCAGGAGGGCTGTTCAATCTGTCACATGGATACTCACCCAGAAAGGAGGAGTAACTACAAAGAACTTTACAGTTTCCCTGACCATCCAACTGAGCTCACAGGCTTCTTAAAGCTGCCGGGGAGGAGGGTGTTGGCAGCCACACTTCCCAGGACAGGAGATGAGGCACAGGCCCCAGGTCTGGCTAGTGGGAGGCAGGAAGTAGAGGGTCCACATCCACCTCACGGACGGAGGGGCCCCCCACAAAGGAAAGACTGAGAGCTAGGAATGGGCTGCTGGGCAAGCTGTACAGGAAGCTGCCCCTGCCAGGCCCAGAGCAGGCCCCTGGTGGGTGGATGACAGGCTCAGGGACATAACCCATGGTCTAGGGCTCAGGGTGAGTGACTGTGAGGTATCTGTCCCTTGAGACTTCTAACTCTGTGCTGTGGTGGCCACTAGTCTCAAGTGACTCTTTACGTTGACATTTCAATTAATACAAATAGAAATTTAAAAATTCAGATCTTCAGTTGTACCACATCTCAAGGGCTTGGCAGCCACATGTGGCCTTGTGGGACAGCCGACAGGGAGCGTCCTGCAGCCTGGGAGTCCTGAGGTCCAGCACTCGTCCTGGGAGCGGATGAAAGGGAGCAGGGCCAGGGTGAGCCTGTGTCCTGGCCAGGACCGCCCTCGGTGTCCTCCTGCCACAGGGGGGCGAAACCGTCGCCCCCTGGGCAGAAGGTTGGACTCAGTTTCAGCGAAGCCTAGGGACACAGGAAGGCTGGGGCTCAGTGCTGTCTGTGACGGGATCCTTCCTTGTTGCAGAATCTGGGATGTCAACCAGAAGACCTTCTACCTGAGGAACAACCAACTAGTTGCCGGATACCTCCAGGGACCAAACACGAAGTTAGAAGGTAAGAGGTTGCTGGGGACACTGACGCCGTGTGGCCTGGGTCACCCTGCCCGGGGGTGCGCCATAGTGGCCTCTGTGTGACGTCCTGGCCACTGGAGGGCAGGGAGGGGTAAGCCTCAGTTAGGAGCTGCTACCTGCAGGCACACTGATCCCAGGGCCACAGCCTCCAGTGCACAGACAGCCTGCGTTCCTGTGTTCAGACTCCAGCTCCTCCCACAAGGGACACACCACATGGGGAGGCTGGCCTTTCCCTGCTTCGGGAGGCCCAGAGTCTATGGGGGCAAGGTGGTTCAAGTCCTGGGACCCCCCTGTGACCTCATGTGCCAGTCCCCGGCTCAAGGGCAGCATAGCTGTTGACCTGAAGCTCGGGTACAGGGGTGGGTGGGGGCAGCTAGGTGATGTGCCTAGTTTGATCTTCTATTTGGATGCAGATGAGAAAGATAGGACCTCGCTGCCCTTATGGCCCGGGTTCAGTTAGGGGGAATCCAAGTCACCCCCCTCACTGTCCCCTGCTCTCTGCAAACTGACCCTCTGCTCTGCTCTTCCCCAGAGAAGATAGATGTGCTGCCAGCTGAGGCCCACGCTGTGTTCCTGGGGATCCATGGCGGGAAACTGTGCCTGGCCTGTGTCAAGTCTGGTGACACGATCAGGCTCCAGCTGGAGGTAAGGACCTGCCCAGACAGCAACCTCCCCACATTCTTCCTGCAATTCTGGGGGCCAACTACGACCAGCTGGGCATTCTCCTCCACGGGGGAGCTGGGGCTGTTCCTGCTGCTGCTCTCAGCGGGCTCGGCTGTCCCTGCGGTGTCTGGACGCTTCCTTGTGGTCCCCCAGGGTTCAGCGGTCAGCTCCAGCTTCCCTACAGCATGGCTGCTGGCTGACAAGAGGGATTATCCCCCAAACACAAGCACTTATAAAACGTCGGCGTCATAAGTCTGGGACATACTGCTAATGTCCTATTGGCTACCGCCCATGTCACAAGGCTGAGTCTAGTCTCAGTGGGGGAGGTTAGCACCAAGAGACTCATTTAGGGACCTCCATCTCTTATCCAAGGGCCCCTACCCCACATACACGCTCCCGCTTCCAGTGAAGCCCCCCGTCCTGGTCTGCTCAGACCTGTGGCCAGCACCCCTTGGTCTTGTGCAGCATTAAGGGCTTGCATTAAGGGCCCTGGGAAGAGACGGCTTTGTCTCAGGAGCTTGGTGGGTCAAATCTTAACCCAGGCGTGAACCTTAGTCCACAGTGGCCATAACTGTGGCATTGTCACCTCGCGCTGCTCGAGGGCAGGGCACCTCTCTGGAGAGGACTGCCTGCTGTGTGTAGAACAGGGCTGAGGTTGAGTGGACTGTGACACTCTCTGCCTGCCTCCATTGCCCCCTGCTCGAGGTGTGGACCCCAGCACAGCGCAGCCTCCCCAGGCCAGGGCCTCCACTCATGGCTCCACGCGCTCACCAGACTCACCGCCCCCTAGCGAGGGTGGCCAGACCTTCCCAAGCCAAGCTGTGACGAGGAGGCAGCTTCTTTGTGGGGCTTCTATCCCAAGAGGCCTGGCCCGTGTGGCCTCCAGCAGGGGTCCTCAGGTCAGCCTTCGCCCCCCCAAGAGGGCCCCAGGGTGGGGTGGAAGGTGGTGGCGCGGGAATCCTCATCTGCTGGTCCTGGCCCCCAGGCGGTCGACATCACTGACCTGAGCAAGACCCAGGAGCAGGGCAAACGCTTCACGTTCATCCGCTCAGACAGCGGCCCCACCACCAGCTTCGAGTCGGCCGCCTGCCCTGGCTGGTTCCTGTGCACGCAGCTGGAGTCCGACCGGCCCGTGAGCCTCACCAACACACCTGGGGAGGCCATCATCGTCACCAAGTTCTACTTCCAGCAGGACTAGTGGCACTGCCACACTCCCGCCCGGGTCCCCAGCTGTCGTGGGCTCTGAGTGGCAGCCTCAGCAGGCAGACTCTCAGAAGGGGCTCCAGGGACCCTGGTATCCAGGCCCCTCAGCTCCCCAGCCTCCATTTGCCCCACGGTGGTCTTTCTGTAGTGCAGCTCAAAGCCCTTCACTGTCCTTCCAGGTGACACCCAGGCCATGCGGCCAGCCTTCTCTACTTCCGGGCTAACTCTCCACCCCAACCCACTAAGTGCCTTCATTCACCTTCTACCACATGGCTCCCAAACCCCAGGGAAGCAGCATTTCCAGGGTTTGTAGCAAAATGGAAAATAAGGATTTCATGATGTTTTTTAAAAGCCCATTTTATCGAATTTGAAGGAAAGTATTTTACTTGGACATGATGTCCTTCTTAGAAGTGGGTAGGGGATCAAAATATCCCTGTATTTGTGAAATGGTGGTGAAAGTCAGTTTTCTTTTTTGTTTCTCTTCCTTGTTTTTGTAATGCCCTAACCTGTAAAAATGAGAAGTTAGCAGACCATGTTGGTCCCTCATTTTTTGTTTCTGAAATGTTCCTTAAGTCTGGACCCTACCACCCCGGCCCCAAGCACAAGCTCCTCTCCAGACCTTCCACAGCTGCTGGCAGTGTCCCCCAGCTCCCAGCCCCCAAGTCACAGCAGCTGCCCTCTCCCCCTGCCCTGTCCCCCTGTCTCCCGAGGAGTGACTCTCTCCTTGACCATTTCAGCACTTGTGACACTGAAGCTTATTTGACAGATGCATGTACGTCTGTCTGTCTGCTCCCAGACTGGAGCAGGGATGTGACTCCATGTGTCTCTGGTCGCTGCGGGGCTGAGCACGTTCCTGGCCCTTAGTCGGTGCTCACAGGGCTGTGTTGTATGTGAGTGGGAAGTTTCCTGCTCTCCGTGACTCACGCTCTGGTTTACAATAAAGCCTTGAAAATGCCTCTTCATCGCTGGCTGTGTCCATGGCCCCAGGCTCAGGGCAGTGAATACCGGGGAACGGCGAGGCCGAAGGCTTCCTCACCTTGGCCAGTCCAGGCATCTGTCCTCTCGGCCTGTCCCTCCTGGGGCTTTCCTGTCCCCAGACACACTAGAGCACATTTCCCTGCAGGAAGATGTGTAGCAGCGTTGTCCCCAAACCAGAAACACCCCAGGCCCCTGTCCCAGGAGAGGAAGTGCCTGCATCGCGTGTGTTAACACAGTGCAGCTCAACAACAGACATGGGGAGCTCAGGCTGGTGGCAAAGTGGGGACTGTCACCCACTGAGGCAGAGAGCACAAACAGGCAATGCTGATGGGACAAACACAGGGACTAAGAACGTGTCCTCCCTGAAGGCTGGTGGCAGTGACTGGGGGACATGAAGGGTCTGGCAGGGGCACAGACAGTCAGGATCCAGGCAGCATGCTGCTTGTCGGCATGGATGTGGCACTTTTGTGTGTGTGTTGTCTTTCAGATTCTGAAATGTTTCACAAAAGAAAAGGCTGCCCCTGGTATGTGGGGGAGGAGGCATCTTGGAGATGATTGTATGGCAGGGGACATTGCATCTGGCCCCACGAGGTGGGTGTGTGAATCTGCAGGAACCACTGTCATTAGATGTCCCTCCCCCAATGGCTTGGAGAGTGGGGATGCTCTCCTCCCTCCTGCCCAGAGTCCCAGAGTCAGGCTCCCCGGGGCCCTGAGCTACCCTGAGATCATCACCACGGGGCTTCTTCTGGGCCGTGTTGGCTGAGATGCCGGATACAGAGTGGACCGAGCACAGGCAGTGCCCTCAGCCTGCTCTGCTCCCCATTCCCAAACTGGACGGCTGCCCGCCTGGCTTTATTAGAGGACAAGAGCTCTCTGCTAAGAACAAACTACATCAAGCAGGTTGCAAGGCAACAGACGGGGAAAGCGTCACTGTCTTCTCTAGATTGTGCACCCTGTGATGACTGTGTCAGCCCATCTCGGTGTCTCTTCCTCGTGTACAAAGTGGAAGCAGCCACGCCTACTCCACGGGGACCATACAAGAACGAAATGTGATGATCCAGGGGACATGTTGCGTGTAACAAAGAGGCCCAGGTGACTGATGTTTCCTCAGTCCTGGTAAAAGGAGGACATTTAAGGCAGGAAACGCTTCAAGGCTGACTGGTGACAACAGCAGCAAACACGTGATTCTCTGCAGCCACCAAGCCAGTCAGACACTTCATGTGATGAGGCCGCACGGTCACTTACAGATAAGTTCCAGGCTCTGGGACTCTAGATCCACTTCCTGTTTGCTGTGCGCTCCCAGATGTGACCAATCCGGGGAGTCTCGGCTTCCTCATCACTAAAGGCAGGTAACAGCTGGTGCAAAGGGGCCAGGTTACCTCATTAAATCTTTGCAGTAACTTCCTGCTGGTCATTAACATTATTTTTGCTGTCATTGGTCCTGGAAGAGTCAGACCTCAAAAGAATGCACTCCAAAGTCAGGCTGCTTTGAGCAAGGTCCCCAGATCAGCAGCAGCATGTGGGACCCCAGGCCTCCTACCGGATTCACTGACTTACCAGGTGGTTCCAGCTCCCTGAGGACACGACACCTCCCTCAGGGCCTCCTGGCTGGGGAACATGTTCTTCAGGCCAGGATGCCTGCCCCCCACCCGCTGCCCCCCACACACACTCCCAGGTTCCCATGTTTCCTTCTGTGATGCCTCATGAGCTCCCAGACCAATGCTCCATGCCTGCTGGGTGCTCGAAATGTTTGGTGACTAAATGAAGTGACCACTGACATACCAACAGAGGCTAATGTCTTACCTGGGTCAGAAAATTTGAGAAAATGGGGACTCAGGCCAGCAGAATTTTGAAAGAAGCTTAGAGAAAAGGACAGGCCTGGGTGTGGGGAGTTCCCAGGGTTCAGGGCTCTCAAGGAGCAAGACACGAGCACAAGCTGTGGCACACACAGGCTTAGTGGGTGACAGCGTGAGGGGCCCTGACAGCAGCAGACCGCTCAGTGGTAGTTGCTGCTCGGGAGGGGGGCAAAGGGCTGGGGAGTGAGATGGGAAAGGGCTCCTGTGTCTGGTGACGCACTCAGTAGTACAGTGAGCTCTTGGGCACAGAGATGCCAAAGGACAGCAAAGCTGGGGGACAGCAGAGCTGGCCTGGGCTTCTCCATAGCTGGCAGATGTCCGGTATGTGAAGCAGGCAGGCTCTAACAGCTAAAAATCTGCTCATTTGGATGATGTTTAAGACAAGGGATGTGGACATATTTGAATGTGGCATTGCGTAGGCTGCTGAAGAACTCAATCCCCCAGGGCTGGTGGCAGAGGCCACCTTTGGCTCGTTGATGGAATTCGAGGTCTGGATATAGTTTGGGAAGCCTGGCCTGGGCAAGACATCCATATGATTCAGAGATGGTGTGCAAGGAGGATGAGAGGTGGGGCTCAGGTGTGAAGGGAAAGCACTGGGGGAAGGGGGAAAGACTGGGAGGAGCGTGGCTTCAGACTCAAAGGCTGAGTCAAGTCCCCCCAGCTGGCTGTCAGCGCGAACCTACCTGGAGCTCAGCAGGAGCAAAGGTGGGAGATGGCCCCTCACCTTGCAGAAATGCTCTACCAAGTCACGATGTATCCCAATGATATTTTAATTTCGGTTGAAGGTAGAAGTTTTCTGCTTTTTCAGGCACAAGGCTGGTTAAGACACACTTGAAGCTTCACTTTTCCTTTATTGGCATAAATCGTGCTCTAATAGTTGGTGTTAAGTTGGGGTAAAATTCTTGCAAATCTTGAGGGAACCAAATAATTTTGTTTTTTCCCCTCATATAACTATTAAATCTCTAAGCCATAGTGGCAAATCTCAACATTCTTTATATTAAGCCCAGTGCTCAGAAAAGCTTGGAGAGATAGTGAAACACATCTGTGGGGTTCTCAGCCTCAAAGGGAAAAAAGCTTAAATAGAGTGATGTCCAGCTTCCAAAAGCTCCTGTGGCCTCTGGGTCTCCTGGGGCGGCAAGTATGAGGGGGTAAAAGAGCAGTTCAAGAAATAACCACCAGGGGTCAGCATCTTCCCGACGATAATCCACACGCCGGCCTTGATCTGTGGCCGGCTCTATGGCCCTGTGCCTGGGTGATTGACATGTGGAATTACCCCTACACTCGTGTCTGGGGGAACATTTGCCCCAGACCTTCCCCAATTCCCTCCTCCCCTTGTTCATCGGTGTCTGCGCCAAAGGCCATCTCCCCAGATAATCTCTGAGCCTCCGTGCTCAAGGTGCCCCAGTGGGCTCCAAGACAGGGAAAGCATAGTTCCTCAGCTCAGTACCACTAGGTGGCTGCTGTGTCCCCAAATAGCACTCAATGCTGCCCTGAGTCCCCGGTGAAAAACTTGCACTTGGATCGTGTTTCAGTGAGACACACACTCTCAGCAGAGGCAACAGTGTGCAAGCGAGTGAGTCCCACCAATCAGGGAAGAAACACGGAAACTGTGCAGAGATGCGTCCCTCGCCTCCGGTCCGTGCCATCCACGCCGTCCACACTGCCCTCCCCATCCACGCCGTCCACACCATCCATGCCATCCGCAGAACAACTCTCCACTGCCTGCTTTTGGGATGATGGCTTTTGATTTGTAAATGCATAATCAAATGTCCGCATTCTGTGCCCAGCACAAAGGACCCACCTGCCCCAAATGCCTTTCTAAGTGCTCATCTTTCAAAAACAATAAAGTGGCTTCTTGCTTTGAAATGACAATTGCCCACTCAACTCTCCACACCGTGTTTTCCAGGAGATTGAGACGGGGCTGGTCTGGTCTGATTCCCAGCCTCCGAGCTGGGGGCGTCTCCTCCTCCTGCTCTGTGACAAGGAGGTCCCCCAGCAATGCAGGCTCCTCAGCCTGTTTTACCCCTGACCACCTCACACTGCTCAGCCCTCTTTCCCCAGTCAATCAGGAACAAGAGAATAACATCATATTTATGACTTACCCCTTGGAGGGTTTCAGATAGATAGAATCTGTGGCATTAACATCCAGCAACATGTCTCTTTTCTGTCTTGGAACGTAAGGTCATTTAGTTATCACCCTCAAGTCTGCATGGCAGTTACCACTCATGGTCTCCTAGGGACGCGGGGGCGTTAGATTCTGAGCCATCAGAGCCATTGAGGAGTTCTAAGCTAAAAGCTGAAAGGACTTGGTTAGCACTTTTGACTGAGGTACACTTTACAAACAGTGTCACTCAGGATTTATACATATTCAGCCTGAGTTCTGACAAATACAGACGTTTGTGTAACTACTGCCTCACCAAAAATGCAGACTGTTTCCATAACTACTGAAATCTTTTTTGTAACTGCTCCCCCAGGGCCATCCTGCACTGATCTTTACCCCACAGCCTTCCCAGAAAAGGACTCAGACCAAACGCTCTTTTCTCTGGGTTTCTTCCTCTCAACACAGCGTTTCTGAGATTGACCCACGTTGTTGGGGGAAGTCAGAGAGTGTCTTTCTCATGCTGAGCCGAGTTCCAATGTCTGAGGATGTAACAATTGCAGCTGTGGACTTGGGGGCTCTTGCCAGTTTCATGCATAAAGCAGGTGTGGACATCCTTTCGGGGAGTCTTCTGGTGGATGTTCATTTCCAAGTCTTTGGGTAAACAGTGAGTAGTGGAGCGTCTGGGTTAAATGGTAGATGCGTGTTAGCATCACAAGAAATTGCTGACCGCTTTCTAAAGTGGCTGCACCGTTTTACATCTGCAGCAGTTTCTCCATTTCCTCACCAATGTTTCGTATCACCAGTGTTCAAACTGTAGCCTTTCTTGTGGGGTGAAGTGGGATCTCACTGCAGCTTTATTCTGCACTGATGAGGTGGGGCATCTGTCACGTGCTGATTGCCCATTGGTTCATCTGTTCCTGTAACGTGCGGTCGAGTGTTTCACCATCGTTGTAACTGCGTGTTTTGGTATCTATTATTGGTTTGTGGCAGTTGAATATAATCTGGATACGATTCTTTCATCAGGTATGTGTTTTGTGAATATTTCCTCCCAGTCTGGGGCTTGCCTATCCATTTTCCTAACGGGGTATTTTGATGGACATAATTTAAAACATTTTAAAATAAAATCCAATTTATCAATTCTTGTTATCAAGTTGTAAAAAATCTGTGCCTCCCTCAAAGTTGCAAAGATTTCCTCCTGTTTTCTGCTAGATATTTTGAAGTTTTAGTTTTTATTTTTAGGTTGAATTCGTTTTTCTGTGTGGCACAATGTTCGTTTTTTCCTTTTGAAACAGGCTTATTGAGATATCATCAGTCACATGCTGTACAGCTCACCCATTTAAAGTGTACAATCCTGTGGTTTTAGCTTTGTGATGTCAATTTCAAGTGTCCCGCAACGCGGCTGAGGGAGGCCTGGAGAGCTGGCACAGGATCTCTGGGTGTGTCTGGAAGAGATTAGCTTTAAATCAGTGACAGAGTGAGCAGACTCCCAAGGTGGGCCCCTTCTACCCGCTGAGGCCCCAACAGCATGAAAGGAGGAGGAAAGGTGGTTTTGCTGTCTTTGCTGGAGCTGGGACTTGGGGCCTCTTGCCAGTTTCATGCATAAAGCAGTTGTGGACATCCTTTCCACATCCTTTCTCCTGCCCTGGGACACTGGAGCCCCTGGTTCTCAGGCCTTTGGACACAGAGTGAGACTTACCCCACTGCCTGTCCTGGTGAGCCAGTGCCTATTGCATATGTGCATGTGCCCTCCTGCTCTATTTCTCTGACCAACCCTGACTAATACAAGTATGTTCATAGGTTTGTGCAGCCCTCACCACAATCAATTTCATTATTTTTATCACCCTCCCCCAAATAAAAACAAAAACTTTATCTTTTAGCTGTCACTCCCCATTTTTCCTCTACCCCAGTCCTAGGCAATCGTTAATCTTTCTGTCTATAGATGTGCTGAAACCAGACATTTCATGTAGGTGGAATCATGCAATGTGTGGTCTCTTGTGACAGCACAATGCTTTTGGAGCTGACCCGTAAGGTAGGTAGTATCGGTTTGGTGTTATTTAGCCATCAGCTGATGGACATTTGGGTTGTGTCCACTTTGGGCTGTTCTGATTAATGCTGCTGTGAACATTCATGCACATATTTTTACATGGACATGTATTTCCATTTCTCTTGGGCACACACCAAAAGTGTGCTTGCTGGGTCCCGTTACAGTACTTGTGTGTTTAACCCCTGAGGAGCTTCCTACTGTTTGACAATGGCTGGATCCCCCTCACCCCACCTGCAGGCTGCGAAGACTTCAGTCTCTCCATGCCTCCGACACTCACTGTTCATCTTTTCACTAAGGTCAGCCCAGTGGATGGAAGCCTGACCTCACTGTTTTGATTTGCATTACTCTGATGGCTAAAGATACTGAGCAACTTTTCACATGCTTACTGGTCACTTGTATGTCTTATTTGGAGAAATGTCTATTCAGATCCTTTGCCCATTTTTCAGTTGGGTTATTTGTCTTTTTTTTATTGAGTCAAAACATTTCTTTATATATCTGGGTACAAGTCCAGGATCACTTTTTACCATGCAGATTTCTACGTGTTCCAGAACCATCTGTGGACTTCCCTTTCTCCATTGAATTACCTGACATCTTTGTCAAGAGATGCCAATTGACCATGCATGTGTGGATTTACATTTAGACACTCTGTTTATCTATCTTTACATCATTTCAGATTGAAGCATAGTGGTGCCTTGGTTTTCAAACGTAATCTGTTCTGGAAGACCGTTCGAGTTCTGAAACATTCGAAAACAGCTGACAGCGAGGCCTCAGGATCTTGCACTCAGCAGAAGCCACGTGATATGTTCGATTTTGGAGGCATATTCGAAAACTGAAGCATCTACTTCCAGGTTTACGGCGTTTGTAAACTGAAATATTTGTCAACAGAGATGTTCGAAAACCGAGGTACCACTGTAGTTCCTAATTTTCCCTGTGATTTCTTCTTTGACTCATGGGTTACTTAGAGGTATACTGCTTAACTTCCAAATATTTGGGCATTTTCTAGATGAAATACTGTTGTTCATTTCTAGTTTAATTCCACTGTGACTGAGAAAATAAGATCTATATGACTTCAACCATTGGCAGTCAGATTGTTTTTAGTCAGTCTGTGTAGCTGGGCTTGGTCAATGTTCCACGTGCACTTGAGAAGAATCTGTATTCTGCTGCTAGGGGTATAAGATGCTAGAATGTCATTTTAGTAAAGATGACTGGTAACATTTAAATCTTCTACACCCTTACTGAATTTGTGTGTACTTGTTTATTAATTAACGAGAGAGGTGTTAAAATATTCAACGGTATTATGGATTTTATATTTCTCCCTTTGGTTCTGTCTTTTTCTGCCTGATGTTTTTGGAAGTTCTGTGGTTAGATTCAGGCACATTTAAGATTGTTAGGTCTTCTTGATGAATTGATCCTTTTATCTTTGTAAAATGACACTTTATTTCTGGGAATACTCCTCATATTGAAGTCTACTTTGTCCCAAATTAATATAACCACACCAAGCTTTGTCAGGCTTACTGCTTACATTGTATATTTTCCCATCCTTTTCCACCTGTCTGTGTTTTTGTATTTAAAATGTGTCTCTTTGAAACAGACAGGTGTGTCTTCTTTTCTTAGCCATTTTTACATGCTCTGCCTTTAAATTGGAGTGTTTAATGGGGTCACTGATCATTTTCAACCTTGCTATTTATGTCCCCTCTGGTTTTTATTCACTCTTTTCTTACTCTCCTGTTTCTTCTTTTCAGTAACTATTTTCATATGCCATCGTGCACATTACTCTGCAGGGATGTTATAAAGCTGTATGGGAAGAGCCTCTCAGCAATGTGCATGCCTTTTCCTCTCCCTCCCATGCTATGTGCTTTTCTGGTCATATACCTACTTCCGCATGTGTTGTTATCAACCCCCAACATGCTATTGTTTTTTATTTAAATTGTCAGGTGACTTTTAAATCATTTAACATGACAGTCTTTTCTATTTACCCCTCTAGTTCTTATTTCTAGCTTTCGTTGTTCCTTTCTGTAGATTCTTCACTCGTCTTATAGTCTTAAGTCTTAAGTTCTTCACGCGTCTTATAGTCCGGGTCTGCCAGTGGCAATCACTCTCAGATTTTGCTTATTTGAAAATGTACTTATTTGGATTTCTATTTAAAATATGTTTTTAACTGGATACAGAACTGTAAATTGATAGCTTTTTTCCCCCCTCTGTCAGCACTTTAAATAGGTATCCCATTGTCCTCTGGCCTACATTGTGTCCGATGAGAAATTAGTCACCGTTCCTCTCACTGGGTCCTGGTATGCAGTGTGTATTTCCCCCTTGTGTTCTCATAAAATTTTTCTCTTTATATGTGTTAAGTCAGGAAATGTGAAAGGACCTGAGATTTGATTTTTCTCTGCTAGTAAGCCAGTGAGTTGGTGTGTCACCGTTTTCATGTCACTGGGAGGAGACCAGACAGTTTATGACCCTTAGCAATGGCAGAGCAATTTCATTGCATAGGTTCCCTACACCAATTCCCACAGGGCGATGTGACAAGGGCCAGATGTCACCTACACGGACAGTGGGCCATGTTGCAGCAGAGGAACCCCACTATTGGGAGGGACACTGACAAACTTATCCGTGTCCTCTACACAGGGGAATCTTGAGGCGTCTCTTCATTCCAGGGTAACGGAGAGAGGCAGGAGAGGGAGATTCCATTCCCTGGAGCAGATTTGTCTACATTCCACTTAGTTGTTTATTTTTAAAATAATGGTGATTATATTTCTGCTGAAATTCCCACTATCTTCACCCATTATATCCATCTTTTGCTGTAGGCTCTTTCACAGCTTTGTCATGGTTTTCATTTTTAATTCTTTATCCTGTGATTCTAACATCTTACTTGTCTGCAGGTGTGATATTGTGGTATAACAATAAATATACATTTGGTGTTTGCCCCTGTTCCTGACAGAGCTCATAAACACCCTTACAATTTCATGAGTGAGGGGTGATAGGGGCATCTTTTGTTTTAATATTTGGTTTTCATTGTATTGTAAACATTGTGAATGATACAATGTAGATGATCTTGGTTCTGTTATTTTCCTCTGAAGAGTTCTAGCAGGAAGTTAAAATACTGGAACCTCAGCTTGGCTTTGTGGAGCCTTGGTTTTTGATTTTGGATGATTTTCTTTTGGCTTTGTCCCTAATTTTAGGATATATTCCTTAATACTAGGGCATAGGCTTTACTTTTTATGTGTGGCTATTCTGGGGTCTCAGCGGACAATCCAAAGTGTTTACAAAGCCCCTCTTAGATGGCAGGACTGGAACCCCAAATTCCCCAGCTGTAGACCACTCACAGCTCGAATGTCCGCCCAGCTGCTGTTTTCCTTCTGATTGTTCAGATTCTCTCCGGTGTGTTCACTCAGGAGGCAGCAGAGCATCTGCTGGCCTCGTGTGCAAGGGGAGAGCCTCTCCCTTTGTGGCTCCCCCCTTTCCAGAGTTTTCCCCCAGGGAGCCCTCATCCCAGCACCAGTTACCTCACACCTGTCGGCCTCATTCCACCCGACAGGGCCTGCTCAGTGACTGACACGCACAGTAGGTACACGACAATGCCTGTAGAGTGAACAAATGAATTGCTAATAAGTTGCAGGATTGCTGACCTAGCATCCGGGCCCATCTAAAAAGGACAAAGCGTCAGTGCTGCGTGGTGACAAAAAGCATGGCCTTTGACAGACTGACCTCGTGGGTGGAAGGGTGCGCGGGGTGGGGACGCGGCAGGGGGGATGCTAAGGAGTCAGCGGAGACCAGCCCCGGGTGGCCACGGTCAGACCGGTCTGACGGCTACGCCCCGCCCCGCCCCTCTTTTCTTTTCCCCTCCCTTCCCCTCCCCTCCCCTCCCCTTCCCGCCTCTACCGGCGCGGGAACCAGTACCTCCCGCGAGCGCACCGGCGAGCTGCTGGCCCAGCCCCCGCGGCCGCCGCCTGCAGCCCTTGCTGCCCCCGCACCTGGCAACCTGGGCACCTGGCCATGAGGCGCCCGGGCGGATGGGCAGCCGGAGCAGGAGCCTGGCGGAAAAAGGGTAAGGCGGTGGGGAGGCCGGGCTGGGGGGCCCACCGGCCCTACGGTGCGGTGCACCGAGCACGTAGTGCCCGGCCTGGAGCATCGTCCCGGGCTGGGCCGGGACGGTGAGGGCAGGGAGCCGGCAGCCCGGAAGAGCCGGCAGAGGCTGCAGGAGGGTCTAGGGCGAGTGGCAGGTACGAGGACAGCAAAGGACGCTCGGCTGTGCCCCACCGGGAGAGTCGCCCCAGGCCCGGGCGCGGTCCTCCGCCAGCTCCTCCAGCTGGGCCTGGTGGACCTGAGCACCCAGCCTGCCGGAGAGCAGGGGCGTCCCTTAAGGCCACTCAGTGTTGGACCCGGGTCACCCAGAGGGCTTGCGCCTGCCTCCCTGCTCCCATTGTTGGTGCCTCAGTGGCCCCAGCCGGCCATGACCAGGCCTGCGCCGAGGGCCCCTGCCTACTGGGGGCCTGGCGGGCAGGCTGCCCCCCAGGAGAGCATGGGATGGAGGAGAACCCCTCTTTCCCACCTCCCTTTATGCTGCCCCTGCCCTTGGCCCTTCTGGGTGTTACTGGCCACAGACATTGGAGACATTCGTAGGAAGATCAACAGTGTCTGCTCAGCTGACAAACTCACACACCCTCCTGGGGCCCTTTCCGGTCCCAGAACTGAGTCTGGCTTGTCCTTTCAGGGGACCATGGGGCAGCAATGTGAGTTCCTGCCCTGTTTCTGCAGGCTGCATGACGGATTTTGTTGCTCTGGGCAATGCCCTCACCCAGACTCCTGGCTCTGCGCATGTTTAGGTCAGGAGGCCAGCATCAAAGTGAAGGCCTGGGCTGCCCTTGAACCTTCCCCAGGCGCAGAGTGATGGGTGTAATTAGCAGCTAATTGTGTGTCTCTGAGCCCCTGTGCATAGAAACACCTAGATGAGTGTAGTCCGTGGATAGTTGTGCGACTCATTCTTTTTTCCAGACGTGGTTTTTCTTGTGTGGAGGATATGAAGAAGAGTCATTCATTCATTCATTCATTCATTCATTCAGCAAATATTGACTGCAAATACGCAGATGGCCCATCATTTCAGAGCAATAAGTGCTATAAAAATGAAACAAACAGGGTGGTGGTGGGCAGACAGTGGGACAGGTGACAGCACCTGGCCCTCAGCTGGAAGAGGCAGCAGGCAGACCTTCTGAGTCAGGCAGGGATGTGGGACCATCTCAGCCCAAAGCCCTGGTCACAGCGTAGGAGGATGTCTTGCCACTGTCAGCAGGACGCCGGCTGGCTACAGGGGGCCGGGAAGCGGTGGTGGGCCGTCCCTCTCTGTGTCCCGAGAGTGTATTTCCTGTTGGGGGCCTAGTCTAAGGCAGACATTTATGCTTCCCCAGAAAACATGTTCTGTTTCTCCTCGCTCATTGTTCATCCAGGTACTATTGATGGCCTAGGTGTTCTAGGCTATATTCCAGGTGTTACGGGTACAGCAGTGAACCGGACAGCCCTTCCCCTCACAGAGCTTATTTTCTGGTGGGGAGAAATGACAGTGAACAAGAACAGCAGTGTTAATGTCATGGCAGATATGGCATTTTATAAATGCTATGAAGAAAAGCAGAGCACCTTATGGGGTTTGAAGGCAACTGGGCTGTTGTGTTCAGTAGAGACGTCAGGATAGACTATGCTAGGGGACAAGATTTCAGTGAGCAAAGCACAGTCAGGTGACTCTGGGGAAGGACATTCCAAGTAGAGGGAACAGAATGTGCAAAGGCCCTGAATTGAGAACAAGGCATGAGCTGTGCTAGAGGAACATGACAGAGGCCAGCAGGCCTCTCAGAGCTTCTGGTTAGAGGAGGCAGGGGTGGGCTCAGCCTGACGACCACAGGCACCCAGGAGAGCAGATGGTGCTCCCAAGCAAACTCAGGGTCAGGCCTGCTGCTTGACCCCCAAGCAGGGGACAGTTGATCACCAGAGATGCAGAGTGTGTCTCTAGGCAGGACACTTGCTTTCCTCACACCCAGCATTATGTGCCAACAGGGAGAGCTGAAGTGGGGGCAGACCTGTGCTTTTCAAATCAGTAAAGACACTGGAAACTGCTGATGGGGAGAAGAACTGTTGCCTCCTAGGAACATCCCAGTAATTTTTCATTCTTAAATTGTTTAGGTGATCTCATTAGTCAGCTTGAAGGGAAGACAGGACATTTATTGAGCATGCACCGTGTGCCAGCCTCCCACCAAGTGCCTTATGTGCAGACACATTGCCCTCACAGCACGTCTGTGCAGGGTGTACCAGCACTGTCCCCGTTTCACAGATGAGAAAACCGAGGCCAGCCTTCACACAGCTGCTAAGGGCGGAAGTCAGGTCACAGTCAGGTGGCTTTAGAGCCAAGTGCTGGGAGGGAGAGACTGGGCTGACAACGGACTGGGGAGGTTTGTCCCAGGGGAGATGTTTGTCCTAACGCAGGGGGGCAGGGGTCGTTACAGAGCCAACAGGGGCTCTAAGCCTGGTCTACTCCACTTTTCATTCTTTTTCAAGGTGATATTTGCATGGGTTACAATTTGTTTTAAAAATATTTTTAAAGGTAATATTTCCATGTGTTAAAAATGTTCTGACAAATGTTACTTTAGACAGGCCTTGGGCACACAGCGAACCATCTGACTCCCTCCTGTCCTCGGACCCCAGTTCTCTGTTCCATTTCTTGAGAAAATGCCCCAAATGATGTGTTTTTAAACAAGCACATGTGTGTATGCACACACCCCTCCCCTTTCTCTTTCTTACACAAACGGTGCTAATACTCGGGTCTGTACTTTGTAATTTTAATATACTACCATTCTGAGTCCGGACGTACAGATGTACTTCATCCTTGCTGTGTAAATGTGCCAGCTCCCAAGTGGAGGTCAAACAATGGGAGGTCCTCAGAAGCCTAGGGGGTCCTCTCTGGCTTTCGGGGTTTTGTCCCCATGTTTGTGTGTTTGCAGTAACAACAATTTTTGGAGCTTACTTGTACCTGTGTACTCGCTCACTTCTGCATCTGCCTCAGCACGAGGAAGCCACAGATGTGGAGTCATTATTGAAAAGCCATGTGTGTTTTAGCTTTTGGCTGATCTGCTTTCTGGCTTTCCAAGACAGTGAGACTTGGTCCTGAGTGGTTCCTCGGGGCTCCACCAACTGTGTGTTGCCACTTTCTGCTCCTGCTGGTTTGACAGAAAGAAACGGCGTCACACTCAGGTTTAATAGGTGTTTCTTCATAGTGAGTGGCATCATGAGTCTCACAGAAGTTTTAAGCTATTTGTCTTCCCCTTTCTGGGGCCTGTTCATATCCTTGGACTGTGGTTTAAATTGGGTTGTTGTCTTGTTCCTTTTTTGTTATTGAGTTATAATCACCCATCATCTCTAGCCCCACTGACTGCCTCTCACTGCCGCCCCAACCCTCACAGGCGGCGGCCACTCTGACACAGTTAGGATGCATTTATCCTCGGATCTGCATGTGCGTTCGAGAAGCAGCTTTGATTTACATGTGCATGCTGAACTTGCACACATGGCATGGAGCTACGAATCATGGTCTTGTTCTTAAAGCTGATGCTGTGTTTTAGAAGGACCTCTGACCGCTGTGTGAGCTTAGAGGGCGCAGGGCACTCCATGGTTGGACTTACTGTGTCCTCATCTAACAGGTGATTGTCGTTGGCTTAATCGGAAAGGTCGGAGAAATGGCATTTGGGGCATGTGCCTTAGAGGATGGGGAAAGGGAACGGAGCTGAGCAAGTGGCAGCACAGGGACACGCTGACTAAAAAGCCCTGCGACACTCAGGAAAGCCCCGGGGATGCTGGGGTCACTCAGGGTGTGGGCATGTGGGCCCAGGAGAGGCTGGGTGGGGGAATCTCAAACGCCAGGATTGGGCTTTGCCTAAAGGCACCAGGGGAGAGGCAGTGGGGCTGGGGATCATTTAGCAAAGGTTTTCAAGGGCCAGAGTGGTCTCAGGAGGAGACGTGGGGTGGACTGTGGACGTGGACCCTAGAGGCAGGAGGTCCCTGCAGTCTGCAGACGGGAGAGGAGCAGGTTCTGAGAGTAGTGGGGCCAGGCGGGCCAAGGTTGCTAAGTCGGGAAACCCGGTGGTGTGATGGCACAGACAGGACCTAGGCATGGGAGGCTCACCCTGCTGGGGGATCCCTGTTGGCAGTTAGACCTCCTGCAGGCTGCAGAGGGCTCTGTGAACCTTTGCTGACTAGATAGGACGTGACTATGTGGCAGTGGGTGAGGTTGCCCAGGGACAGAGCCCAGGCATATATGCAAGAAGTGGATGGACAGGCCCAGCCAGCCAGGGACGCCTGGTGCCCCTTCGAACTCTGCCCTCTCCTGGCCGGAGGACCTCAGGAAAGCATCCTCTCAGCAGGGCCCCGGCCAGGGGTGGGCTGTCCTTAGAAACAAGGATATGAAGGACGGTCCCTGGCCCTGGTTTCTGTCAGGGGCCTTGGAGGATGCGTAGGAGAGCTAAGGCAGACGGGAGATGAGTGGCTCAGGAAGCACAGGCAGGTGGGCTCTGTTCCTTGGGATGAGCTTAGACTGGAGCGTGCTGCTCCCTTGTCCCTGTGGGTGACTTGATCTGTAGAGTGAGGATCAGCTCCTGCAGGCACAGAGAGGGCACTGGCCTGGGGCCTTGTTGCTACAGGCCGGGTGAGTGTGGACACCCCCAGGGGAGTGCGCTGCCCTTCAGCTGTCCCAGGAAGCGCCCGCTCTGTGTTCTGTCTGCCTCCTTCCCTGTGTCACTGTGTCAGCACACCTGTCCTCTGTTTTGCGTAGCACCTGAGCCTGGCTTTCCTGCTAATTGTGAGCCCGGCGTCCTGTTCAACACTTAACGACAGGTCACAACTGATGAGCATTATTAGGAAGACTCAGTTTTTCTTCCAAAGGAGTAAATGCTTGGCACAATTTTTGGCACAGTTTTCCACCTATACTGTTTGGCACATTTTCCACCTTTATTATTTTTCCTTGAATACACACAATTTGAAAAAATAACATAAAGTAGCATGGTCTTAAGCAAATAACTTAAATGTACTTTAGCATGGTCTTAAGCAAATAACATCTATGAAATCATAGGTTGGCTATCTTGGTTACTTTAATTTTTTAAATTTTTTTAAGGAGGGCACAGCTCATAGTGGCCCATGCGGGGATCGAACCGGCAACCTTGGTGTTATCAGCACCATACTCTAACCAACTGAGCTAACCAGCCACCCTTATGTCGATTATTTTTATAATGCAATTCAAATAAATGTTTAACTATTAAAAATATTTGTTCTGCATCCCACACACACACTCAGGCAAACCCAGCTGTGGCTGCATAAGAGTCACAGAGGAGGTAATCTCTGCTGTGAAAGACAGGAAAATCTTTTCCTCTGCCCTCTTAGATTTAGTTACTGGGGACTGTGAATTAAACTGACGAAAGACAGATGAACAGTACAAAAGGGTTTATTGGCATATATAATCGACCAACCAAAGAAGTAGCTGGGTTGTGACATGGCTAAAGGCCATGTACCTAACTCAGCAGGGGAAATGGAGGGACAGAAAAGGCTCCCATTGGAAGACAGATAGGTTTCTGTGGGCCACACGAGTGGGTTTCTAGAAAAAATGGGTGCTAAGAAAGTTTGCGGGGATGTTTGTGTCCATAGGTAGGCATGCTCTTTCAGTCCCTCTGGGCCATAAATGTCCCCTGGAAGAAGGATTGAGGTGGGTTTCATTGAGTTCCCCACAGAGAGTAGGGCTGCTCTGAAGAGGAATTTATGGCAACCTGTTTCCCAGAAGTTGCTATTTTTATCAGATAAGGGAAGCTCTAAGAAGGCTGCTTTTTGCATCTGTCAAATCTCAAATGTCTTTGCCTTAAATAGTTTTCATACTAACTCTGGAGCTCCAAGTGAGCCCCCACACCAGTATCAGAGAGGTCACACTGGCAGCCACGTGAGAGGTGGTGACGGTGAGGGTCCAAACAGTGACTGCCTGGGCAGACCCTCTCACACTTTTCCCGTCCCATATGGGGGCTCAGCCATCACTGGTGATGAGGACAGAGGTTGGCATAGAACCTTCCAGCCTTTGAAGTGAGCAGAAATATTCGATCAGTATTTAATGTAACAAATATAATTTTCTAATACCTTTTTTCTGCTGATGATAAACATAATACATATTTATTTTAAAAAATTGGGTACATACCAAAAAAGCATAAAGAACTTAACTGTGTGTACTGTTACCACACACAGAGAGCCACCATCAACCAATGTTTAGATATTTCATTACCTAAATACACAAACAAGTTTTTAAAAGTTGAGATAATACTGAATATGTAATCTGTTTTCTTAATAATATACCGTGAGCATCTTTCCAGTTTACTAACTACTCTGCAGAAACTGGGTAGTCACATGGCTGTGTGGCTGCAGCACCGTCCCCTTATCTAGTCCCAAGTGGCTGGTATTGTCCAGGAAGCGTCCTTCCATTGTAAGTACTTTCACGTACGTATGTTTCGGCAGATGTTTTGCGAGTGTCTTCTGGATGCCAAGGTGGCTTGGGGACGCAGGTGAGTGATTCTAGAGTCCCACAAGTGGACAGACCCTTAACAAGTGGCTGCAGGTAAGGTGCCGATCTAAGAACACACTGAGTTGGGAGGGAGCCTAGAAAGGAGCTGGGGCCAGGGAGCTGTGGCCTGGGCGTTTGTCCACGGTCAGAGAAGGGACAGCCCAAGGTTACTGTGCCTACCAGATGATTGGGCAACCAGATCCAAGAGACAGAAGCTTGCTGTTCAGTTTCAAAATCACTTCCTGCCCCAGGAAAACAAGGGTAGCGCCAGTGCCTAATGTGTGCCGGGAGGCTGTGATGGTTTGTGCAATCAGAGGCTTTAGGGGTGCCGTTGGCCCAGGCCGTGGGCTTACGTCCCAGCTCTACTCCATCCCCAGGGAGCCCACAGTCAAGTTGGCCAGTGGGACTATAACCTCTGACCTGGCTGGGGAATATTGGGAGGCAGGTGTCCTATCTGTCCTCAGGCCTGAGATCTGAGAGAAATGGGCCTTTTCTGGAGGAAGCAGCATGTGGCTGCCCTACGTTCAGGGACACGGAGCCCTTTGAGGAGCTTCTGGCCTGGCTGTCATCCTGCCCGCGAACTGGTGCCCTTAAAAGGACAATGGTGAGCTTGCTCAGCTCCAGAATTTTATACGTTTTAAGTTGGAAGAAGTGAGTTCAGACTACACTGTCAGCAACCCTGTGGACGTGGAGGGAAGGCTGCTCCTTCATGCCCTCTGGACGCAGAGGGCAAAGGGTGAGGCAGTCCCAGTTCAAGTCCAGCCTGAGTAACTGCTCTCACGCCCAGTCTCCTCACCCATCTGTAGTGTGGTGATAATGACAGCACCCCACCCAGACTCACAGGAGTGGAGAGGCTGCTTGCAAAGGGCCCCTCGGTTAAGGCCAGTAACCAGCCAGGCACCCTTCCTTTGCTGCCTCTTGGAGGGCAGACCTTGTGCTGAAACTCCCAGAGCCCCTACCCCGGGGAATCTGCTCCCCTGCTGCTCTCAGTTCTAAGACACCACTTCCTCACCTATGCCCCGTAGCTTCCTCTGCAGGCAAACAGGAAGTCTCTCACCTTGAGGGTGCAGGCGGCAGGCAGGGCTGCCTGGCAGGGCTGCCTGGCAGGGCTGTGTGTCCTCTGGGCCCTGGGAAGGGGAATGCTGGGTGGGTGTGGAGGGGCACAGGAGATCTAAGCTCACCACTGGCAGGGCCTCGGGCCGGAGCCAGTTTCCCCTTCTGTGCCCTCATTGGAGCCACATACCAGCCGTCCTTGCGCCCAGGGTCCCCCAGCCAGAGCCATGCACCTTGCAGTGTGGAAAGGAGATACAATTCTAAGAACCAGAACAGAGCTGACAGCTGCAGGAATCTGGACATCTCTTCCAGAAGTTTGCTATAAGCCATGTCATAGCCCCCAAACACACACACCGTCATACCCGAGGCCAGGGCCTGGAGCAGAGAGAGAGATGGGTCCCCTTCCCATGCGTGGGTCTGGAAGTGGTCAGGGAGCAGGAGGAGATGAGGGCGTAGTCACTCCTCGTGGCTGTGGAGCCAGGCTCTGCACAACCTGGGTACTGTCAGGTGGGGGACCAGTCCTGGTCTTTGAGACATTCACAGTAAAAGGGCAGGTGGACCCCTGACCCTCGCCTGACCAGCCCCATTTCAGCCACAGGGAGCGAGGACCACGGGGCCTGTGGAGAGGCTGGAGTGAGGCGGTGGGAGACTAACCCCCATGCTCAGCTCATGGCCGCCTGGCTCCTGCCCCGTCACAGCCCCTCCCCGCTTGTCCATAGCTGCCCTGTGGCCACGTTCAGTGGTCACTTTGACTGCGTGGCCCCTAGGCTTTGCAGTAGCATTCGGTAGACCAACCACATCCTCTTTAACCTCACCTCCTCGCATCCTCTGTGACGACATTGTCTTCATGTCTCACTCTCCTCCTTGACAGTGCAGCCTGCTGCTGGGCAGGGCCCCTGGCCCTCAGTGTGGACCCCTTTCTGCTGGTTTCTGCAGCCCCCCCTTCCTGTCCACTCCAGCCATGGTGTCCAGTTGCCTGCTGAGTATCTCACAGGCATTGCAAACCTAGTATTTAAAAAAATCAAATTTGATTTTTGTCTCGTAAGCCTCATCTCCCCAATTGTGTCCCATTCCAGCATAACCCATCGGCACCTATCGTATTGCTACAGCCACAAATCCAGAAGCTGCGCCTACACCCCTCTCCTTTGCTCTCTACAGTCCCGACGTGGCAGATCCTGCCAACCACCCAATATATACCCCGAGTCCTCTGTATCCCCTCTAAGCCCCATCTGCCTCCCCAGCTCACTGAGCCCCTGTCTTCTCCATTCAGCAGCTGACCACCTTAAACACTAGCAGAAATGCTCTCCGACCTGTCATCTCCCTGATGACCACTGGGGACCTCAGGACCTAGCCCTGCTGCTCCTGCCCTCCCCAGGTGCCCAGGCCAGCTGCTGCAGCCACACTGCCACTCCTGTTCGCTTAATTCAGGGACCTTTCCAGCTTCAGGTGACGAAGTAAACTGCAGTTTCCTCTGCCTACGTTGCCTGCCCCATGCTCTCCACACGTGGGCTGCTTCTGGTTTGTAATCTGTCATTGATTCATTCATCTACTTGTTTAATTCTGTCTCTGGACGCTCTGTCTGGACTGGACGCTCCTTGAGGGCAGGGGTCTCACACAGGGACCATGGAACTGAGTCCACAATCCAGGCCCGAGGGGGCCTTACATGCTGGCCTCGGTGACTGAGTCTGGGCGTACATGCTGGGCAGTGTTGTAAGCGCCCAGACAGAAGGAGCAGCTGGGGTGGGGGTGGGGGTGGGTAATGATCCAGGTTCCACTGAGTTTGAGGTGCCCGAAACATTTTCCAGTCCAGAAAAAACAATGGTGGTCCTGTCCAATATGGGGTACATGTCCAGGTTATAACCACAGCTGACACACTGTCTCATACAGTGTGTCCTGTTCTACCTCCCATCATAACTAGGAATCAGGACTCTTAGCCCCCCAGGAACATGGCCAGTGCAGAGCCCACCCCAGCCTCCACCCCCACCATGGCCCCTTTCCCTTCCTGTTTGCCTCCCTACCCACAGGTCCCAGCCCCAGGTCTAGGGCTGCAGGGAGCAGCGAGGCTGTGTCCCCGTGGGAGGAAGAGGCCATATGGCAGGGAATCCCAGGCTCCTGGGGCCCAGAGTGTGTGGAGAAGGGCCTGGTAGTCATGGCCCTGTGGGCCTGCCTAGGGGGTGCAGCTGGAGAAAGGCTGGGGTCACCACCCAGCCCTCTGCACTGAGGGCCATGTGGCCGGTCTAAAGGCCCTGTGTGTGTGGAGGGTCTCCTGGGAAGTTAAGAGTTATGAGGACTGGAGCAGGGGCGGGCAAGTCAGTGGTAATGAGGCTGGACTGGTAACCAGTGTACAGGGAGACGAGACAGCATGTGGCCCCAGCCCAGCTCATTTTCTGCTCACCTGTGGCCTGTGTCCTACAGATGTATGTTGGGAATTCAGCACAAGGAACATACAGCAGTTGGTTCGTGTACTCAGAGGCTCTGAGCTCTAATCCAGCTGTGCACCCCTGGGCAGAGGCTCGGCCTCTCTGAGCCTGCCTTGGGAATTGTGTGATGGGGACCCTGATCCCTCTCCAGGAGGTAAAGGGAGTGGCTGGGGTGCCACTGGGGAACACTGTGACTACCAGACAATTGTATTAGGTCAAAAAATCGGACTGTTGATTGCCCGAAACAGAAAAGAGCAGTTGCCCCACCCGATCTCCTGTGTCCCCCGGGGTGCTCTGAAGGGAACTGAGAGCCGGGAGGATGAGAACCTGGTGACAGAACCACAGCAGGAAGGGGTGGGGCCTGTCACAGCCCAAGGCCTGCACCTTCCCCTTTCTGTCCTAGGCCTTGGGGAGTGAAGGGCATCGTTGGCGGGTTCTCTCTGGCCCAGATGGGGGCCCTGGAGAAGGGGCTTGGGGGCACAAGCCTGGGAGCAAGGCTTCTACCTGTGGGCAGGAAGTAAGTGTGAGGCACAGAGCAGTGGGGAGCCACGGGGAGGGGTGAGATTCTCTGGGGCAGCAGGGAGCGGAAGTCGGAAGCTCCCGCACCACGGTCACCACGCTTACCACTCTCGGGCAGACGGTGCAGGGACTGCTGCTGGGCAGCCAGATCACCCAGCCTTTCCTGGGTCCTGTGCAGGTGAGCAAAGTGGGCCTGCTGGGGTGGGCATGGGTGGGAGCAGGGGGAGCAGGGCTTGGTAGGGTCACTTGTGCCCTGGTGGCAGTGACAGTTGGGCAGGAAGGGGGCAGCTGGGGGCCTTGCTGTGCACTTTCCCACCCCCTTCTCTCTGTTCCCCTCCCCATTTGGCCTTCCTCGGACTCCTGCCCAGCCTCCCCAGAGCGGTTAGGGTCTGCAGTAGTTAAGATAGGGGGCATGGTGACTGCTGTGGCTGGATGTCCAGTGGGTGCTCTTGGGTCAAAGGCCTCAAGTGAGTCTTGGCCCATGACCTTTGAGGGCCAGAGGTCAGACAGGCCGGGTTTGTGTGTGGGATGCGGTCACTGCAGGGAGCTTTGGGGGGCTCCCAGCCCCACTCAGAGAGGCTGCTTGGAGGCTGGGACCGGTTTATGCCTGCTGATCTGAAGGGCAGCAGGGCTGGGTCACTCTGTGTCCCTGTGTGGGGCACTCTGAGGCTTTCAGGTGAGGCCAGTCTCCTGGATGGAAGCCCCTCACACTGCCCCTGTTCTGGAGCCTGAGATGTTGTGCTGAGAGTCACTCCTTGGCTAAAAGGCTGAGAGGGGCGACCTGTCGTTGCCTGAGGACTGTGGGGCCTCGGCCAGTTATGAAGGATGGACCTCAAATGGTTTTTGTCTCCCCAACTTCCTGGGGCATCTACAGACAGGGTAGATTCCCAGCTCAGGGATCACAGCTGCTGAGCTGTTGGTGGAGTTTGGGGAAAGAGGTTGTCCAAGAAGGGGTGGGAAGGTCAGCCTGGCCAGGGCCCTCCTGGTGATTCTTGCCCTTCCCCGGCTACAGCTGGTCTGAGACCTATTGGTGTTCTGCCCCCATCCCCCTGTCCCCATCCTCCTCCCCCCATCCTCCTGTCCCCATCCCCCTGTCCCCATCCTCCTGTCCCCATCTCCCTGTCCCCATCCCCCTGTTTTCATCCTCCTGTCCCCATCCTCCCTGCCCCCATCCTCCTGTCCCCATCCTCCCTGCCCCCATCCTCCTGTCCCCATCCTCCCTGCCCCCATTCTCCTGCTCCCCATTCTCCTGCTCCCCATCCTCCTGCCCCCATTTCCCTGTCGCTGTCCTCGCTGCCCTCTTCATTCTTCCTTCCTGCCTACGTCCTGGCTGATCCCACCACTGGGTCCTCAGTACCTGGGAGCCCCTCCCTCCCTGTCTTCCTCTCTGTGCACATTTGCCTGAGGCTCCTTCGTGTGGCAGGAAGTGGGCCTACCCTAAAAGTGTCTTGCAGTGCTCAGGCCACAGGTTCAGGCAGGGACATCAGTCTTGCAGCTCCAGACGCAGGACTCAACCCTTGGCTCCTACTCTCTGGGATGACATTCTGGTTCCTGCCAGGGCCGTGCAGGGAGAGGACAGGTCACTCCCTAAACCCTGGACAGGCCAGGAAGGAAAACGTTTCGAGGGCAAAGAGAAGGAATGTTTACAAATGTGGAAGCTTAAAGGGTGAAAGGGACTTGGGGCAGCTCTGGAGGAGGCTGAGGGCGAGAGTCCCCGCAGGGCTGCCTGTGCTGTCAGGAACCATGTCTGCGGGTTTCTTTTTGCTTCTCCGCCTGGACCTGCAAAGCTGCAGAGAGAACTGGGCGTGGTAATTCTGAGAGCAGATATGGCCCAGCCCCCACCCTGGCGCTCAGACCCATTTCCGTTTTACAAGCTGTGTACTAGCTTACTCCATCTTATTCTCTTATTTTACAGACGAGGAAACAGGTGGGGTTTCTGAGCAGACTCAGTGGCTGGTCAGTTGTAGTTAGGATTTGAGTCCAGTCTGTGAGCCTCAGATGACGATGTTGAGCGGGTCCTCCAGTCTCGTCTGCACCCAGCTGCTCCTGAGAGGGGGAACCCTCATGAGCGTTTTTGGCTGCTGGCCTGGCAGGAGCACCTAGGGACAGCTCTGCCTTCAGGGTGTTGGGCTTCCTGGGAGGAATGTGATTGGCTTAAGGGCAGCCTGGCCCTTGGGTCATAAGGTTAGGATGCTGTTGCCTTTTCAAGGTCAGGCTCCCCAGGCCTTCAGGGAGGTTGTTGAGGCTGCTGGGCTCCTCCCCACCATCCTCCTCCTCATTGTCACAAACACCTCTCAGTGCTGGCGGGTGAGTCTTAGGGGACAGTTGGATCTGAGGGACTCCTCATAGGGAGTTTGTGACCTCCAGGGAGGTACAGTGGTGGGAAGAATAATGCTGGAAGAGCCGTCTTCCCCAGGCACCAAGTGCTCCCTCTCTGGTATCCAGAAAAAAGCTACTGCAGCTTGCCCACATTCCCCCTTCACTCCCTGGAAGGACCCTGTTTTCGTGGGAGGGCCTAATGCACATCTGGTGTAGAAGTAGCACGGACCCTGTGCACATACACACGCTCAGAAGGACATGTTTGCAAAGCTAGACGTGTGGCACTCCCTCTTAGAAACTTGCAGGATGCCCTGCCCCCTTCCCTGCCCACTATGCCCACTCCCTTATTGGCACCTGAACCTTTCCTGTCACGCAGGGGGTGATGTTGTGTCGTCCAGACAGAATGCACTGACCCACAAGCCCGACACTTTCCGATGCAGGTGTGGGGTGTAGAGGAACAAGGACCATTGGGAAGGGGTCCGGGAGGGGACAGCGCAGCCTGGGGAGCCCGTGTTCAGGTCCTCATAACCCGGGTGCTTCTCCCCTGAGCCCTCATCTCCTAAATGGAGTTGTTTTCCTAGTGTCTTGGTCCCCTGCGGGCTGCTTGCTCAAGGAGGCTGCAGTGGGGACATGCCGCCTGCTCCCACTTGGTCACCCAGTGGGCGAGCGTCCACTCTCTAGGAACCCAGGCCCAGCTTAGAGCTCAGTGGGCACCTTGACCTGCTTTCCCTGAACCAAGCTGCCGGCTGTAAAGAAGGACTAGCCGGCTAGCCTAGGGAGGGACGCAGGCCCGAAAGACAGGCGCCTCAGGCAGTGGACGTAGGCAGGCGGTGGCCTTCTTTCCTGGGTGCCTGCTTCTCCCGCGGAAGACTGTTCTTCTTCACTCTAGTCTGTGTCTGTCTGGTTGCCACATGCGTTGGTCTATGTGTCATTTTTGGCTTGCCACTGATTTCATGCTGCTTTAGACTGCCAACCACCTCCACCCCTCCAATCCAGCTCCCCAAGAGGAGGTCCGATTCAGCCAGTCCATCTTTCTCAGTAAGCCACTTGGGCCACCTTCAGCCCTCAGATGAGTGAACGGTGGAGATGGTGGAGTCAGAGAGAAAACATGGTGCAGTCCCCCCTCCCCCCTGCAGGGCTGTAGAGAATAGTGTCCCCCAGCAGGGGCCATGGACGTGGCAGGCACTCCCAAACTCGTCTGACACACTAGATGTGAGCTCTCAGGGATGGCAGCCCTTTGCTGACCTTTATTTGCTTTGGGCACTTCCAGGGCACAGTGGATTCCAGTTGCCCCTGGCCAACACACCCTCTGACGCACACCATGGGATTCTGAAGACGGACACTCCTGGGCTTCCACACCCTTGTACTTTGTGGATGATGGGTGATGACAGACTGTCTGAACACCCCAAGCCCATGGGACTTCTTAACATCTGTTTAGGAGATGACGTGCAGCCCCCTCCAGGAGTGCACCCAAAGGGAACACCCCAACTTTCCTGGGAACATGCCTGGGCATCTGCCCCCACTGATCTCACGAGGCCAGGTGCCCCTCCCAGTGGCTCCAATGCAGAGCCCACGGACCTGGGGGCCAGCCCGTCCCCGGGGGACCCAAGGCAGAACCAAGGCACGTCCACGCAGGTGGTGTTCTGGGCGGGCATCCTGCAGGCCCAGATGTGTGTCCTGGACCTGGAGGAGGAGCTGGAGAAGACCGAGGGACTCAGGGCTGGGCTAAGGTCCTGCCTCCCCATGGCCCCTGTGGACTTGCCCCCCTTTTCCTGCAGCCCTGCAAGCCCTCGGGACTTGGGCCTGCTCCCTAGTCCACCTGTGGAGGAGGCCTCAGGGGAGGATAGCAGTGAGCCTGAGGGTGAGGACCAGGACCTGCTGTGGCCAGGCAAGGGGATGCCGGGCTCCTCCCTGGAGTGGGGTGCTGAGGAGGAGAGTGTGTTCTTTGACAACCCCCTCTTCCTGGAGAGCCCCTGCTCAGACTCTGCTCCTGGAGCCCGCTTCTCCTGGGAGACCCCAGACGCCTGCGCTGCCATGGGGCTTGACAACCCACATACCCCTGAGCCTCCTGTCCTGGCCCCGGGAGATGGGGCGCCATGGGGGCTGGGCGAAGACCCGGATGGCAGGGAAAGCATTGCTGACTCCAGCGGGCACACCACCCCTCCATTCTCTGTGCCCACCTACAAATCCCACTTCTGGGCCATGGTGGACACCACTGACCAGGCTCCCACAGCACCTCCTGGCCGGGGGGACAGTGAGGTAAGCCGGGCCTTGGGAACAGATCCAGGGCTGTGCATGGGGACATGGATGAGCAGGCCTTGTCCTGCACTCCACAGTCACTGGGCCCAGAACACTCTTCAGATGCCCGGGCCTTTGGGAACCCTGGAGTAATAGAGCTGGAAAGCCAGCCCAGTGTGGCCTTGAGAACTGTGGGAAATTCTATGCAGGCCATGATGCCAACTGAACACGATGGCCCTTGCGTCCATAGTGTCTCTGTCTCGCCAGCTCTGAGGGCGGTGTCTGAACACTTGGAACTGGCAGCTCCTCCACTTACAGTCTGTTCCCGGCCTTTCTCAGACGCTACCCCTCCTGCCTCCCGACTGTAGCTGCAGGGTCAGCTGCCAAGGGCGACCTCTGCCCCTGACGGGAGATGCCCGAGAGTCCTGCCCTGTCTTTTCTTAGCGATTTCAGCATTTTGCTACTTTTAACTCACCATCTTTTATTCCCTGTCCCTTCCCAGTGTCAGTAGATCAGACCCATATGTGACAATGGTAGAGGTCCTGGATATCAGCTAGGACAAGTTACAGGGACAAGTGTGGGAGACAGCAAGGAGCACGGTTTTCCCAAGGAGGCCTCTGTGATGAGATAAGGGAACTTAAGATGGCTGAGCAGGGCTGAGACTGTCTGGTCTCCTGGGTCCCAGAGAGCAATGCAGACCTGTTACTCCAAGATCAGAGGGGCTTCTGACTGGCTGGGGTCTCAGTGTGAGTGGGCCCTGGAGCCCTTGGCTCCTCAGAGGGAAGCCTGGGAGCCCCGCCCAAGGCCTCGGGCTGTCACTGTGCCCTCTCCCCCTGCCATAGCACAGCCCCTCCTTGGGCACAGCCTCTCCTTGACTGGTGCTGCAGGAGGCAGGGCCACCTGGAGGACTGGCGAGGGAGAAGGATGGCAGAGAAGATGGGTAGTCAGTGGACATGGGCCTCGGTGTGGGGCGGTGCCCCACGTCCCCGCTGTCCTCCTCTTCCCTCCTCTAAGGCTCCTCTGGCGGATGGTCTTGACCCTGCAGCATCCAGTGTGGACAAAGCCTCAACCTGGGAAGAGCGACCTGTTGGCTCTAATCCTGACCCTGCCACCCATCATGTGCAACCTTGGGCAAGTTACCTCCCCCCTGAGCGTCACCCCCATCTGTAAAGAAGGAGCATGAGCCCATGATTCCAGGGCCTGGCCTCAGCACCCCTAGGATGTGGGCCTTCTCTGGCTTAGGGCCCAGGCCGGATGGGAGGACAGCAGGGTGGGCTCTGTGTTCACAGCCGTGTTCCCCGCTCTCTGCATCGACCCCCTCACCTCTCAGGGCCTCCAGGCCTCACGGACACCCTGTGCCTCTCTCAGCAGGCCCTGCCCAGTGCCGAGGGCTGGCACACAGAACAGGGTCCTTCCTTGCCCGAGGTGCCTCTCATCTCCCAGGACATAGGTGAGACATACCGTGGGGTCTGGGGAATTGGGTTGTGGGAGGATTTGCATCTGTAGGGGGACAGAGGTCATTCTTGGATCCCTGGGTGTCATTAGGGGTCCCATTGTACTGTGTTGGAGCCAGACAGACTTGGGGTTAAATCCTGCTTCTGCCTATGTGACGCCATCAGGACCGTGGGTTTCAAATACTCACTTTGCAGAGTAAATGAGGAAATATGCAAGAGTGGTTTAGTAAGTCCTAAGCCCTGGTTGCCTGAGGGCTGGAGTCCTGGGAGCTCTATGCAGTCTGCCTCTGCATGTGGGAGGTCACTGCCCAAAGGAGGGACAGGACTTGCCCAGCACAGGGAGGAGCCCCACGGAGAGCGCCTGGCGGGTGGGCCGAGGACTGTCCTGGCTCTCTAGGATCCTTGGCCTTCAGCCTGCTGTTCACCCTCCAGCCTCACTCCATGCTCTTCCGCAGGTGACAGACACGCTGAGTGTCCCCAGGAGGCTGCTCCCTGCACCTCAGCCCTTAGCCCCTGGGGGGGCCCAGCCCCTTCCCCAGAGCCTAGCAGCCCTGAGTCTGACAGCAGAGGCCCCAGCTCCAGGCCCACCTCCGAGTCCTCCCCAGAAGGCAGCCCACAGCCCTGGGGCCAGCACGCCGGCAGCATTCTGCCCATGTGGACACCAGATGCTCCCCGCCCGTCACTCCTGGAGAAAGGTGGGGCAGAGCCGAGTTCCCTGGAGAGAGCAGCTCCAGAGTCTGGGGAGGATGTGAAGAGTGAGGGGAGCAGCCAGCCGGACGTGCACCGGACCTCCACAGAAGGGTGAGTGTAGGACTGGCTGGCTCTGGCTGCTGCTGCTGGGTGTGTCTGGGAGGGCCCTGACCTGGGAGCAGGATAAGTGTGCACTGGGACTGAACACACCCATGTCAGCTAAGCCTGGGCTATCTGCCCGGCCACCAGCAAGGTTCTGAGGGAGACGGGAGAGTTTGAAAGCACCAGAAACCAAAGAACAGACAGTCACACACGTGTGCCGAGGCAGGGCCCTGCGAGACCTGTCCAAGGCTGGACAGCAGGGGGGCAGTGCCCAGAGTGATGGCAGTCATGCCAGGTAGGTGTGAGGCGTGGGAGGTCAGAGCTTGTGGCATGGAATCACATATGCTGTGAGTCTGAGGAGGTGTCCGGGAGAAACTCATGCCAGAGCCTGGGCCCAGGCTGCTGGCTCAGATCTCGGGAGGCCAGAGCACCAAGGGGGTTGGACTAGGACCAAGGGATAGGGTCTGGGGCGCAGGTGGGACCAGGCCAAGTGGGAAAGCAGCTGAGGTCTGCCCCCCGGATGCTGCGTGGAGACGTCAGCCCCTGGGGTCTCCACATGGGGAGGGGCTTTGTTCTTGGGCTGGCTGACAAGGGGTCACCTGATGCTGCAGTGACTCCCATCGCAGTGTCCCTAGGTAGAACAGAACCCATCAGTGTCAGGGTCAAAGAGCTGTCCTCCTCGTGCATCTGGAAAAGTGCTGTCTCTGGAGACAGCTGTTCAGAGGCAGGGTGGTCAGAGGGGTCTCTCTGTATAGACCCAGAGTGTTCATTGTACCAAAAGTAAAGTTAATTCAGCCCACAGTGAAATAAGTAAAGCCTCCTAAAATGAGAACCATACTTTCAGAGTAAATGATATACTAAATATTCTATAAATTAATGTACTTAATCTTATGTTTAATATAATATTGGAGGTTTAATTTTCCTTGCACGAGCTTGCCCAATGAGAGGCTTTCATTCACACTTGACTTTCACAGTGAGATCATAAAGGTCTTTCTGATTTTATTTTAATAGCAGCTTTACTGAGATAAATTTACACACTGTACAGTTCACTCATTTGAAATGTGTAATCACATGACAATTTATTTTTGTTTAGTGCTTTTCCCCCCAAAGTGCCTCTCCACCTAGATGCCCTTATAGTAACGACAGTAACCGACGAGGTCATTTTTGTAAAGGTGTTCAGGGCTTCGTCAGCTGACCACCCAGACAGTTCTCTCTGGAGGCGCGCGCGTCCTCCTCACGCCCCGCGCCCCACTGCTCCTGGGAGGGGTGCCCCCAGTCCCCCAGCCATGCTTCCTGGTCTCACAGCATCACTCCCATGGACTTCATGAAATCGTAGGGACTTTTTAAACAAGATTTGTAATTTTGCTCTTCCATTATGTTTGTTCTGCCTCGCTGGGTGTGTCTGAGTCTCAGGACGCAGCGAGAAGTTACCGGCAAGGACACTGACCCCGCCAGGCCAGAGCCGGATGTGTTAAGTGGAGAGGGCAGTCTGTCAGTGAGCATTCTCGTACTATGGTTTCTGCTTCTCTGCACAGTTGCTCACTATGGCAGTGTGGACAATGACCATCCAGTAGACAAGGGTGCCTGGTTGTGATGTCACAGGGCAAACCGAAGGGTTGAGTAGAGATGGGACGCGGGGACTTCTGAGGTAATGTGTCTGTGGGGCTTGCCAGCTCACTCCTGTCCCGCAGTAAGGCCCTTTACCACAGTACAAGAAGGAAAAGGCTGGAAGCCACCTGAAGCTCATCTAACTTCCCATTCTTGCCTCCTCCACGTCTTTCTCAGCTCCAGAGCTAGCAGTGGGGGCTGGGGCTGGAGGGCAGGGAGTGGCAGGCAGGGACCCTGAAGGCCCCTCCATGACTTGACCAAGAACCCTTTCATGTCCATCCCAGTGGGAGTCTGATGACACCGACGGACTTTCCCAGGCCTCTGGAGAGCCCCATGCCCCAAGTGCAGCTCCCAGAGGAAGGCCAGAGGCCACAGGCTGGAGACAAGCTGGCTAATGGCGTTGGGACCGACAAGCTGGCCTGGGACCTGGCCTCTCGCCTCTATCGCCTAGAGGGCTTCCGAAAGTCGGAAGTGGCAGCCCACCTGCGGAAAAAGTAAGGGTCTCTGAGCCTGAGCAAGGCCAAGGGTGAGGCAGGACAAGCTCCCTCCACTGGCCACCCCTCCCTGTCCCTGTGTCCCTCCAGCTGACCTCTCACCCCATCATGCCTGTTCTGGTATCACCCTTTCTCATACCCGTGACCCAGCTTGGAGCCACTGGACTGGCAACTTTGCCTCTCTGCCCTGATCCCACGTATCTCTCCTACCCAGGAGACCAGACCCTGGTTGATCCTTGCCCTCTCAGCCCCCTAGACCCACCTGTCAGGCCTTGGGATGTGTGCAGACCTTGGGGCCCCTCTGTGCCTGTGGCCCCAGCCCAGCCCTGACCCCACTTCCCTCCACAGTGACGACCACAGCAGGGCTGTGGCTCAAGAGTACCTGTCTTTCTTCCAGTTTGGAGGCCAGAGCCTGGACCGTGCCCTCCGGTAACGCTCCGCCCTTTGGGGGTGGGCTGTGGGCTTGGGCCATGCCCTCCGGTAGCGCTCCGCTCTCTCTGAGGTTGGCTGCCGGTGACTGGGCTAGCAGCCCACCGGGGCCTGACTCTGGCTTCCGTGCAGGGGCTTCCTCCAGGCCCTGGTGCTCAGTGGGGAGACCCAGGAGCGGGAGCGAGTGCTGTACCAGTTCTCCCGACGCTTCCACCACTGCAACCCTAGGCTCTTCTCCTCAGTAGGTAGGAGGGCAGGGTTCCTGGGTGCGGTGGTTTGTTTGGGGGATGGTGAGAATTCTAGCATTTGGGGGTTACCCCACCCAGTGCGGGCAGAGGAAACGCGGGGTCTGGTTGTAGCCGCTTTCTCTCCACTCGGGGCAGATTCGGTCCACACCTTGACTTGCGCCATCATGCTCCTGAACACTGATCTGCATGGGCAGGTGAGAGGGTGGGGAGGCCGGGTGGGTCCCAGAGTGGCTGGCTGGAGGGTGCCAACTGTCCTTGTCTCCATGACCACAGAACATTGGGAAGAGCATGAGCTGCCAGGAATTCATCAGCAACCTGAATGGCCTGCAGGATGGTGGGAACTTCCCCAAGGAGCTGCTGAAGGTGTGACGCCCACTCGGGCCTGACTCTGCCTAAATGGCCTTGAGGGACAGGGCCTGTTTAGTGGAGGGACTGAAGCGTCTGCTGGGGTCTGTTAGTGTGTGCACGTTCTGTTCCCAGTGCCTACCCTGGACTCTGGGGCTGGGCCTGAATGCCCATTGAGCTTCTAGCCCTTCCCACTCTGTCAACCCCCAGCAAGCAGGACGGCATGTGGCTGATTTCATTTCCCTTGCAGAGAACTAGTTCAGGCTTCACTCACCTCAGGCTGGGACTACAACCGCTGTGGTCATCTTGTGTCTCCAGCTCCCCCCACAGTGCACGGAGCTCGGCAAATGCTCCATAAGTTGTCACGTGTGTGGGGAGCGCGGATGGGCTCCTTCCTGCTCAAGGGAGGAAAGCAGACCCCCTCCATCAGATAAAGTTGGGCTCCTCGGTCCACCTGTTTGCTTCTGTTTCAGAGCCTGTATTGGTCTATCCGAAGTGAGAAGCTGGAGTCCGCGGTGTAAGTGAGAGCCCTCCCCAGCCCTCCAGGACTCTGGGCAGTGCCTCTCAGAGTGGGGTGGGGCCAGTCTCAGAGTGGGTACAGCCCAGGTGACACCTGGGGTTGCTGGAGGCGGAGGCTTGGGGGCATGACAGGAACTGATGGGTTGGCTTGGAAGGACTCCTTCTGGGTACCCTGGGGTGTGGCTCCCCAGCAAGACAGGGTGGGGTTGCTGAGGCAGTGTGCACCTCCTGGTGGCCTCTGCACAGTCAGTACCCCAGCCAGATTGTCTCTGTCCAGGGACGAGGAAGACGCGGCCAGACCCGAGAAGGCCCAGCTGAGTACCCTGGCCGGCAAGATGAGCAACCTCTTCCTCCAGCTGGCCCATGACCCCACAGTGCCCACGTACAAGCAGGGCATTCTGGCTCGAAAGATGCATCATGACGCAGATGGCAAGAAGAGTGGGTGTCTGCTGTTGTGGGGGCCTTTGTGTGGGGAGGGTGTGGGGGGCAGCATTGCTCAGGGACACCTGCTGTGTGCACGGTTGAGGACAGGCAGCCCACGTTCCTTCCTCGACGGTGACTGTGTACTGTATAAGGCGCCTTGGGGGAGGGGGAGTGTGCAGATACAAGAGGGGCCTAGCGTTTCTATCCCTAGAGCCCTGTGGTGAGGCAGGGTCTGAGTGGTATCTTGGGGCTAGTCAGGTATGGGGTGTGGAACGGGGTTTTGTTTCGGGTGGGATGTGGGGGGCAGAATGGTTACGGCGTCTGGAAAACAGTGGGATCGGGGCTGAATCTTAGAGGGTCTGGGTATTGGAGGTTGAGCAGAGGGCGTACCCCACAGAGAGGAGCAGGCAGTTTGCTGCAAACATGGGGTGTGTGAAAGAATGGTGGGAGATGCACAGAGCTTCACTGCAGAAGGCTGGAGGCTTTAGAGCAGGGCAATCATGGAGTCCCAGATGGGGCTGGTGGACACCAGCCAGGGAGTGAGCATTCCACGGGCCTGAGCGAGGCCAGGGCTCACTGCAGGGAGACCACCTTCTCCTGCCCAAGGGCATGAGGCTAAGGGATGGGTTTACAAAGTGGAGGTCACCTTGCAGAGGGACCAGAATGATGTCTGAGCAGCGCTGTGCTTGTGGGTGGGTAGAGGTGTCCGGAGAGGGGATGGCCTGCCTGAAAGTCACATGTGTTGTAAACAGTTCTAGTCTGTTTTGGTTTCCACGTGACTGCCTGTGTGAGATATGGTCCGTGCGTGTTTGTGACTGTGTGTGTTTTTACATCTGTGTGTTTATGTGCACTTGGGTGCTGGGGGGCTGAGCTGGTGTGAAGGGTGGGTGGAGGGCCTGGGGGTGTCTGGGTGGGGTGCCCCCACCCACCTGTGTGCTCTCCTGGAGCAGCGCCATGGGGCAAGCGCGGCTGGAAGATGTTCCACACCTCGCTTCGAGGGATGGTCCTCTACTTCTTGAAGGTAGGAAGGGGGTATACACCCAGATGGGCAGGGTGGGCAACTGATGAACAGCTCTTTCCTGAGTCGCTGTGCCCTGTGGCAGGGAGAGGACCAGGGCCCTGAGGGGCAGATGGACGAGCCTGTGGGGGTGCACCACTCACTGGCCACACCGGCCACCCACTACACCAAGAAGCCGCACGTCTTCCAGCTGCGGACTGCCGACTGGCGTCTCTACCTCTTCCAGGCACCGTGAGTCGGGTGGGAAGCAAGCAGAAGAGCCCCGGCTTCCTATCCCTGAGCCCTGCTCACCTCTGGTGGCTTCTGGCCTTGCCCTGGTGGAGCTGCCAGTTGAGCAGCACACCTCAGATGGGCAGCGAGAAGGGTGCCGCGGCCCACCCTGCCAGTGTGTCAGTCTCCTCCTTGCAAGCCCACGTCAGTCAGCCTGCCATTCCAGGAAGTCACTAACAGTTGTCATGCTTTGATATTTGATGTAAAATCTGTTACCTTCCCTGATTTTCCTCTTTGGTGGATGAGCAAGACCATTGGCACAGGTCAACCTCTCTGCCAGCTTCAGGGTTCTGGGTTCTGAACCGCTGTGAGAACACGAGAGGTGGGGGGTGGGAACGGCGACAGCTCCGACCCCAGGGCCCTGGGGACACACGGCCTCTGCATCCACAGCACTGCCAAGGAGATGAGTTCCTGGATCGCACGCATCAACCTGGCCGCGGCCAGGCACTCAGCGCCGCCCTTCCCCGCTGCTGTCGGCTCCCAGCGCAGATTCGTGCGGCCAATCCTACCCGCCGGCCCGACCCAGAGCTCCCTGGTGCGGCCTTGGGGCGGGAGGAGCACGGCGGGAGGGTGCAGGATGGGTCGCGGGGTGCAAACGGACCGAGGACAGAAGCGCGTGGCTGCGCACCTGGCCTAGGGAGGGGGAGGGGCTGCTTCTCCCACCGTGCCCCCCCCTCAACCCCCTCCCGCTCCCAGGAGGAGCAGCATCGATCCCACGAGAACTGCCTGGATGCCGCCGCCGACGACCTGCTGGATCTGCAGAGGAACTTCCCGGAGCGGCGGGGCCGCAGCCGCGAGCTGGAGGAGTACCGCCTGCGGAAAGAATACCTGGAGCACGAGGTGCGGTGCTGGCCGCGTCCGCCCCCTTGTGGCCGCTCCCCGCCCTGCAACCTGCGCTTGGGGCCGCTTGGGGCGTGAGGTGCTGTGTGCGCGCAGGGTGTGTCCTCGGGTCCGGGGACACTGAGCAGCCGCTTGTCTGAAACACTCTTAGGGACTTTACTTTTATAATTTTTTTCCTCCTAAGTTGAACGGAAAAACTATCTTAGCTGAATTATTTCTCCTAATGCCTATCTAATAGTAACAGGCTGTATTACTTGCCTGGATTACCTTGTTAAAATATCTAACAACTCTGGGGTAGGGACTATGATCCTCATTTTATAGATGAGGAAACCAAGGCACGGAGAGATCAAACAAGTGTTCCAGCCTGGTAAATTTACGTGCTTCTCCAGTCATTTGCAGTCTTGACTAAGAAATGACCTTTATTAGCTCTATGACCCATGCTGCGATGTTTTAACCCCTCTCCCCCACTCAAATTCTGCTTTGGCCTGACGTCAGTCATATTCTGGGACCTGAGCAGGAGGGGTAGGTGAGGGGCAGTGTGACAACAGAGGGGTCAGAGGCGATCCAGAGGCAGAGAAGGGAGCATCCGTGTTGCCTGCCGGCTGTGCCCACTGAACCCTGGGACTGCCCTCTCCCTTCCTGGCTGTTGCTGTCCTGTGCCCCACCCGACCTCCCAGGCTGGGATGGTGACCCAGTGGGATGGAGGGAGGGAAAGCACTGAGCAAACTGGGAACCAGATCTGGGGGGGTGCTCGTGACAGAGGCCTTAGGAGTGCTGAGCAGATGAGGGCAGTTGTCATCACATTCTCCAGATGCCGGTTGTCAAAATGCTGTTCAGGGCAGATGGCCGCCGTCTATATAGCTGCACAGATCTCAGGCCTGCTGGGCCATGGATCTCTCCGTGCCTGGGAGCTGTTACGTGTTTCCCCGAAAATAAGACCTAACCAGAAAATAAGCCCTAGCATGACTTTTCAGGATGCTCGTAATATTAAATAAGCCCTAATGTGTCTTTTGGAGCAAAAATTAATATAAGACCCGGTCTTATTTTTGAGGAAATACAGTAGGGCTTATTTTATATTACGAGCATCCTGAAAAATCATGCTAGGGCTTATTTTACGGTTAGGTCTTCATTTCAGGGTAACACGGTAGTTCCAACGCTACCCCATGTGGGCTGATCATATTATAATCCTGTCCAGGGAGCGGCAGGTCTGTAACACACCTTGCTGTGTTCTGTAGAAGCTGGTTGCTCAGGCATGACACAGACACTAGCCATCGATCCAGCTGTCTTTCTGCAGAAGTCCTTACCTCCATAGCTCCCTGTGCACCTGAGCTATCTGTCCCTCTCAGTTCCCGCCTCCTCCCCTCCTGGAGCCAGGTGGTGCTAAGGTGGGGGTGCCTGTGTTGCAGAAAACCCGCTATGAGATGTATGTGCAGCTGCTGGTGGCCCGTCTGCACTGCCCCTCGGATGACCTAGACCTGTGGGAGGAGCATCTGGGGAGGGAAACTGGAGGCACGCAGGAACCCAAACCCAGCCTGAAGAAGTCCCACTCCAGCCCGTCCCTGCAGCAGGATGAGGCCCCCAGCACAGCCAAGGTGAAGCGCAACATCTCAGAGCGTCGGACCTACCGGAAGATCATCCCCAAGCGGAACCGCCATCACCTGTGAAGCAGTCACTGCACAGACTGGCTCTGCTCTGGGGCACCCCCGGGATGAACCCTGTGGGGAGCCCTCAGGGGCCCAGGGTGGGGTGAGGCCCCTCCCTCCCTGAAGGGCAGCTTCCTGTCTGAGCTTTCCAAACATTGCTGTGCTTGCGCCCTCCGCGTCAGGTCCTCAGCTGCCCCAGGCCCTGGACACTCCCGAGGTGGGAGGGATGTCAAGGATTGGGTTGCACTCCTGCAGTTTGCCCATGTCACCCTCCACCCCTCTAGAATCCAGAGGGCCCCCGGTTCCTGGGCCTGGGGGCAGCTCAGCAGTTGTTTGAGACTTAGCATAGTGGGCCCTGAGCTTCCAGGAGAGCCTGGGCATCAGAGGCCATGAGGACGGTCTTGCTCTGGGAATCAGGTGACCTTCTGGGCAAGGCCCTGGAAGACCACAGCCAGCCTCTTGTGGCTGAGGGAGCAGCGTCATTCAGGCTTCCCATGGAGGGGACAGCTTTCTAGGCAGGGCTCAGTGAGGCTAATCTGGAACCTGGGCCTTTGTTTCCTCTTCTGAACTACCATGGTCCCTGTGTGCCAGCGGCAAATGGGAGAGGCCCTGCCTCCCATGCCCAATTGCTAATCAACAGAGCAGAGCCAAAAGCCAAAAGGTGGGGGCTCCGGAGCTCTGCAGGAAGCCCTAGAACAAGGGGCCTTTGTGTCCCCAGAGCCAGAACGGAGGCCCAGACCCCCTCACACACACCCCATCCCTTAAAGCTCCATTCCCCAAGGCCACCAAGCCTCCTGCCCTGGGGGCCCCTTCCCTCCTGCCCTGCCCAGGCGGGAAGTCCCCTTGAGCTGCCCTCTGGCTGCTCCCAACTGGACCTACTATGGAGGGGGATGGCATTCAGGACACTTGGATCTGCGGCTGTGCCTGTGGGAAGGAGGCTGGGCTGAGGAGCAGCCACCATTGTTTCTGTTCACCCAAGTGTGCCTGCAGGCTGCCCGCCGAGCGGGGCCTCTCTGCTGCCCACCTGCCACCTGCTGGCGGATGCACTGCCTCTCTAGCCTTCCTGCAGGCCCTCCTCCCGTCCTTGCTTGTAACCAGCCCTGGGACCTGGAACTCCACCAAGAGGGGCTGGCCTTGGGGGGCATGAGAGGTGTCTGACCAGGGACTGGGGCTGCGCAATGCACCCAATGGTGTGTAATAAATACAGACCAGTGAAAGAGGTGTGCACAAGTGTGTGGGGAGGGGAGGATCAGGCAGCTCTGGGCAGCTGGGGCCACCTGCGGGTGTCAGGTTGCCTCCCTGTGCCCTGCGGGCACACGTGTGTCTGCATGTGTGTAGAGCACTGTTCGTGTGCAGGAGTGACATTTACGACTGTCAAAGCCGGAGGGGACCTCAGAATCATTCACCCACTCCTTTAGTTACTTCACAAATATTGGCCACTTTTCATGGGCCGGTACTAGGGGACTCAAAAATAAAAGGAACATGTCCCTGGCATACCAGAGGTGACAGTGCTGCCCTCTGGTTCTCAGCTGTTGGCACACTCGTTTTGCTGGGGCGGCGAGCTGAAGACACAGGGGTTTGGATCTGTGGTCTGGGTCCAGGGCGGGGCATGCGCTCCTCGGGCCTCCTGGGTAGCTGTGTGTGCAGTTCGCGTAACAGCCCAGCAGCGTCCGACTGCATTACTGAGTGGACGTGACTTGGCCCAGGACTGGTGCTTACAGCTCAGTGGACTTGAGTGAGTTATTGGCCCCCGCTGGCCACGTAGCCTTATTTGTAAAACTGGAATAAAGGCAGAGGTTTGTGTGCATGCGTGCATGTGTAACACTCGATGCTTCTTTGCTCATGTACGACTGGCACCTCTCTTCATCTGGGCATGTGATGCCTGCAGAGCCAGGGATGGTGGCTGCCAGGCGCCCTGCTGAGCCTGCAGCCTAGGCGGGCAGACTGTGTTGTTGTGCTGCAGTTATGACAGGTGGCCACTGGGTGGCGGGCTTGCACCTTTCTAGCTCGGAGGCCCAGGTGTCCTGCTGCCTCCTGGGCTCTGGGAGCGCAGCTCAGTCTATCCTGATACCGCCAGAACCAGTAGTGGCCTAGGCCCGGCCTGCCACATCCAGACACGTCTCTACCACACAGAGGGAGGGACTTCAGCATCTTCATGCAGATGAAAGCAAAAATGTTTCTGGAGCCTTACGGGCCGAGGCTGGACTCTCCCACAGAATTGTCCCAGGTTATCTACGAAAGTGAAAATAGCCCCAATCCTGGGTGTTGGGCGGGTCAGACCCACAGGCCTGGATCTGACCTGCTTGCCTCCCCACCCCTTTTCCTACAGGATATGGGTCGGTCCATCTCTGCAGGAGCAGACAGCACAGGTTTTGGAGATGAGCTTGGTTCCAGGGCCCTGCGCCGCCCGCCATTACCTTTCCTGGTCTCAGCATCTCTGCTCGGGCTGGCTTTGTGCTGAGGGCAGCATCAGTCTGTTATTCACCAGGCACCAGGGAAGAGTAGCCAGTCACTAAGGCCCAGGCCTGGGTGCACCCTCTGGGGGCTCAGACTCAGATGCAGACAACAGGTAGGGTGTATCAGAGTTGGAAGGAGCTGGGCTGCAGGGTGGAGGGAGGCGATGAAGGGGTCGCGGGGGGCTGAGGCCAGCTGGGAAGGGACCTCGCATGCAGCTCCCCTGAGCTTGGTTCTGAATATGGCTGGAGACCATCTATGCTATTAGTGCAACTCTTCTATAAGTCAAAATAAAAAAAACGAAAAGGGGAAAGAGACAGTGGCTGGGAGCCTCGGGATGAGCTGGCAACCCCACAGCGGGCTGCCTCCACCCTGTCCTCCAGGCGCTCGCTCTTAGGGGTTTCCTGAAGGCCAGGCTCCTTGCGATCACTCCTCCCCCTGTCCTCTGCCTCCATCTCTTCCTGGTGCCCATGCCCTCACCGTTAGCAATGGCTTGTACCTTTACCTATCTGCTTCTCATCCCTCCTCCTGCCTGCACCTATCTGCATTGCTGAAACTGAGCCTGCCTGCTGCTCTGCCGCCACGTCTGTGCCCCTCAGGGGTCCCGGCTGTGTCCATGTACTGTGCACCCCCTTCATCATCTTGCCTTGTGAATACCTTCAGGTGTCACCACCACGAAGGGAAAGGTGGTCTTTCCAGCTGTCTCCTTCCCTCACCTGGCTCCTTGCTCCTGCTCATACCTTGCAAACTGGCTTCCTCCAGACCCTCCCTAAAATGCCACCACCAGAGAGGAGCCACTGATGACCTTTCATCATCAGATCCAGTGTCTTCTCAGCCTTCAGCCCATCCCCTTTTGGTGACCTTTGGCCCTATCAGCCACATGACCTGTCTGAGCTGCACAAGACTAGTGTGATGTGGCCTCGGCAGTAGGCCCTGGAGTGGATGGCCTGGGAGCGGTCCCAGCTGTCCCTTACATCTGACCAGTTACTTAGCCTCCTTTGCTCGTTTGTTTTTCTCTGTGAAAGGGAATGATAACACTGCTTATGTTACAGGGCTCTTGGAGGATTAGGTGGGGCTGTGCATGTAAACGTGCAGGAACGATGTGGGCGCGGGAGGAAAATGGGCAGGCCAGCTGGCAGCACACAGCCTCTGGACCTTGGCTTGGGCTGCACCCTCGGATATGTGAGTCCCCTTCCAGTCTGGTGTCTGTACTCAAGTCACAAGTCTCAACTCAGATGGGCTTTAGCAGGAAAGGACCTTCATTGGTTCCAGTAACAAGACAAACTGCATGCAAGTGAGGCTTACCCCAGGGCTCCTAGGCCAATGAGGCAGGAGCCGCCTCCTGGTCCAAGATGGCCCAGCAACTCCCAAGACCTCCTCTTCTGGGCACAAATCCAGTACACAGGCAATATCTACTCCTTCGGGATTGCAGAAGCCAATTACTAGGGCCAAGGGCTTCAGCCAGTCAGAGCCCATCTTCTGAGATGGGAGTAGGGTGGGGAGGAGGCAAAACCATCAAAGGATAGGGACTGGGACCAGCTGTGGAGAAATTCTGAGTCCTACTAGGAGCGGGAGGGGGAGAAGCCACAGATACCCAGAGGCGACCTCCTCCAGGAAGCCTTCCTTGAGCTCTCTTCCCAGTTACTATCTATCACAGCGAGTCTGTAAGTCTTTCCATCCGTCCCCTCCTTTCTCATTTCCCAGGAGAAGAGTCAGGCTGGTTTCCACAGCATCCCCAGGACCTTGTTCGGGACCTGACACCTAGAGTTGAAAACCGTGAGCCTCAAGCTTTGTTCTCCCCAGCCCCCAGCACTTCTGTCCTGCATGTCTATTTCCTGTCTTTGCTCTCAGACTCCTGAACTCAGACTCCACAGGTCTGGCTGCCTGCAAGACGCTGGGAAGCTGCGGGGGACTCTCCTAAACTGAGCCTTCCATCCCATGTCTGTTCTGACTTTCAGACCCGCAGTTGTAACTGCCTGCAGGACTTGGCCCCTCGATACATCCTCCTGGAAATAGTCAATTTCTGGACAGATGTTACTTATGACACCTAAGTCTGAGCTTGTACTGATTGTGTGACAGCTCGCCTCCCACTTTGACAGACAGCACACCAGGACAGTGAGGGCCCTGGAGGCAGACAGGCCTTCTGTTTTCTGGTCTCTTTGTCCCCATCTGGTGTGACTGGCACAGGGTCGGGAGGCCAATGCACAGAGAATCAAGGGCTCCCTCAGCCAGCACAAGAGCCGGGCCCGCAACCGGACAGCCCTTTCACCTGGCCACCGAGACTCAAAGCCCATGTGCGTCCCCTCACAGTGTCACCCCGGTCCTGAGGCTCTGTCTCCTATTTGTACTTTGCTGATTTACTGCACTCCCTGTAAGCTGTCCCAAACTCCCCATGGAATAAGGTGGGGAATGCATTAATATTTACGATAACATAAACAGAATGTCAATGTGTGTGTGTGTCCTAGGAGGGACATTCCTGAAGTGCAAGGACCATGTTTGTTTGTATAGTGCCTGGCACGGCGTCACGCTGAGGCTCCACAAATGAGTTTTGATGAAGCCGAGAAAGGGACTGGGTTCATGAAGACACAGAGGGGTGGGCCTCCACTGGGCCTCATGCAAATCTCCGAGCAAGGGCCGCCCTGCCCCCGCCTCCCCCTGGCCTCCACACACTGCCCGCACGGCGCTCTCACACGCCCCTCCTGCCACAAGTACCCATAGCCACACTCACACACTTCACCTGACACACCCACCGCCCGGCCCGCAGGCCTGTCTGGGGCCTGGCAGCAGCACGTGGTGTCAGGAGATGCCAGCGGCTGAGCCCTTGGAGGTGTTGTCCCCAAGCGTGCCTTGGCGCTGTGGGGGCCTCCAGCCAGGCGGGGACCAGGCAGAGGGAGGGGGAGGAGAAGCTGCAGAACTCCAGATGCCGTAGTTACAAAGAGGACAGAGGCAATGATCCTTCAAATTGCCACATCTGTATAATCTGCCTTTTATTTTCTGCTTCATGAAGTTTTATTTCCTATTATTTATTCACCTCCCCGCCCTGCCCTCCCCCACCTCGTTCCTCAGCAGGAGACATGCTCAGATGGGCCCTGAGCCCTGGCCTGGGTGGGCCACCCCCAGCCCAACCCCACTTGACCGCCCTTACTCCCCCCCCAGCTGACTGCCTGAGAAGGCTCCTGCTCCCCTCCCTCGTGTTTCCACCCCTGCAGATCCTCCCTCCTCCCTCCAAGTAGAGCTGGAGGAAAGGGGGATGGGCAAGGGGTCAGGCAGGGGAGCCTTGTCCCCAAAGCCCCACCATTGGCATCACCCCTGAGCCGGAGCTTATGGGGAGGAAGACCCAAAACCTGGAATTCAGCTTCTTCCCTGCCCTCTCCGCCCAGGACCCTCCTCTCTTCCTCCAGCTCCTTGGACCTGTGGTCAGGGAGCTGGGCTGGCCCCAGCCTGGTGAGGGGGCTGGTGAAATGGGAAAAGGGTTACCAGACACCACCCTGCGGGGAGGGGCAGCTTCTGATGTGGTTTGAGGCCCTGACCCCGACCCCGCCCACTGTCGAAACAATGAGCAGTTCTTGTCTGGGGGTGCAGGCTGGAGGGGTGGAAAAGGACTCACACATTTTGTGTCTGCTTGCCTAGCACCCTCCTCATGACCCCCTGGGACACAGAAACACAGGAGAAAAACCCTTTCCCAGGAAGAGGGTCCCACTTCAGGCCCCAGGCTGAGGGTCTGCGGTTGGTCCCCAGCGGCTGCTTCTTGGAGGAGACAGGGTTCCCACAAAGGCCTGGGAGGGCGAGGGGTGTGCACACAGCCCCCCACAGCACACAACTCACTCCTCTGTGCTCATTCGTGGCTTTCCCACCTGGCTCTGCAAGTGACTGTCATGAAAGCCTCACATCTAAGCTCTGCCGGTTTTTAGTTTCTTTTGTTTTTTTGTGAGGGGTGTAATCCAACTGGATTCACCTTCTTATCTCCTAGGTGCCTGTCACAGGGTCTGGCGCACAGGAGGTGGTACATGAAAGACTTTCGAATGAATGAGTGTGACTTCTCCTGCCCAGCCTGTATTAACTGTGGCTGGTGAGCCCCGGCTCTGCCCCAGCCTGGCCACCTTTGGACGCGTGCTGTAGCTCAATGAGCTGAGACAGGACCCCAGGGCCCCCACCGCACCCCAGGGACCGGATGCCAAATGTGAGAACGTGGTTTGCCCGTGGTGTTTAGCGGAAAGTTACTTGGGGCGTTGGGAGGAAGAGGGCTTCACGCCTGACCCAGTCAGATGAGCCACATTGCCGTTCCCTGACACAGGCGACTGTGGGATCAGTGTTAGGACTGGACGTCACCCTGGCCCAAGCCTGGTATTTCACAGCTGAGGGAACAGGGTCCCCAAGAATTGTCAGTGGGGAGGCAACACCCCAGGCCCAGGCTCTTTAGCAGAGGGGTGGGGGTAAGGGAGATGACCTGATGACCCGGGCTGGTTAGGAGGGCAATAACTAATAGGCTCCAGTGACCCCACCCCACCCCCAGCTCGGGCCCTGCGGGGGCTAGCCGAGCAGCCGCCCTTGTCCTGCGGGTCCTGGCTGCTTCCTCCCTCCGTGCCTTTCTCTTTTTCCCTTTGGTAGGAGATGAGTTTCCATTCAGACCGAGCTCATCCCTTACGGAGAGTTTCTTTCCTGCTGCACTGAGGTCCCTGGGTGGTTGGTAGATTGGGGTACATGTAGGGGAACCGATGTCGCCCCCACGAGGCGGAGGCATGCAAAGGCAGCTTGCCATTGGTGGAGAGATGAAGAAGCCAGAAGCTGAGTTCCCAGCCAGGTTCCCAAGTTCCCAGACTGTGCTGCCTATCAGTGCTCCCCCTCCCAGACAAACACAAAACCAATGCACAGACATTTATTTATAAATGTGCTCATCTCCCATCCCAGGCAGCCCCTCCGGATTTCAGATTTCGGGGGCAGCATCTGTGTGACTGTGGCACGTGGGCCTGGGCTGGGGGGAGGAGAGGAAGGGGGAGGGGTCTTGGTGCAGTGGGGTGCTAGCTCCATGGTGGCGCTGGTTTGATTTATCCCTAATGAGCTCTCAGCACTTGGCTGCTCCCGGCCTCCCGCGGCCCAACCCCCGACTCCACAACAGCCCCTGGATCAGAATGAGCCAATTTCCACACTGCACAGTCCACTTCACTCACGGGAAGTCACATTTCCCTGGTTGGGCTGTGGGCAGCGTCTCGCTCCCCAGGCTGGCCCGCTGCCACCGGCACAGACAGAGGTGCTGGGCCCCTATCCAATGCCCCACTCCCCCTCCAGGAGACCAGAGTTCCCCCACGCCCCCAAGTCTCCAGGCACCTCCCTGTAGCTTGGTCCTGGCCCCTGCTACCTGGAAAGAGTAGGAGAAGGTGCTATCCAGGGAGGAAGCTGACTGGAGGGGACACATCGGCCCTCCCTGCTACCTCGAGCTTTCTCCAGGAAGCTGGGTGCCCAGCTCCGTTTGAGCGGCTTAGAGATTGGAGGTGAGCTGATGGTGGCATGTGCCTGTGTGAGAAGCGTGGAGTGAGTAGGTCTCTGCCATGAGAAGGTGAAGGTCCTGTTTGTCCCCAGTGCCTCAAGGAGCCGAAGGAAGAGAAGAAGGTAGTGAGGACACAAGAAGTCAGAGAGAAGGGGATAGAGAAAGGGCGTTTCCTGAGCTGGGCCATTCCCACACCCTGGGGACACAAAGACCTCTCAAATGGTGGCAGCAAAAGGAATAATTGCTTTGGACACAGTGGAAGAGCGACTGGGATTAGAAACAAAAAGAGGTTAACAAAGGAAGGAGAAGGCGGTGAGAGAGGAGGTGGCCTCTGTGAACAGGGAGTGTGCCTTCACCAGAGTCACGAACACGGTCAGCTCAGTTCAGTCATTGCTGTAGGAAGGTGACGTGCAACCTGGGCACAGGGACATCAGGCCTCCTTCAGATGGGGGCTCTTCATGACCCAAAGGCTGGAGAGGGGAGACTTAGGGAGGTGTGGGTCAGCCTGGCACTCCTCCTCCAGGATCTGATGCTGACGTGTGGGCCTCTCCTCCAGGACAGCTTGCCTGCTGGGCTGGGAGCAGGTGGCAGTGCCCTAGGTGGCCAGTAACTGTCCCCACAGGCGCAGTGCCTGAGGCCTCGGCACAACCCTGGCCATGTCCAGACACTGCAGGCCTCAGGCAAGGGTGCAGATTCGGCCTTAGGTCAGGGCTCAGTCCTATGAATGACCTTGAAAAGGTCATCTCTCATTCTCAGTTTCCCCAAGTGTAAATGGGGCCAATATCCAGAATCAGGAAAATGGATATGGACAAGCTTTCCAAACAGAAAGACACTTAGGCGATGTGAGGGCTGTCATAACTTCCAAGGGTGAGGGAGCCCCAGCCCGGGAAAGGTGTGTGGGGAGGGAGCAGAGCGGCGCCCTCCGCAGGCCTGTGTGGGCAGTGGCATTAGCTCCCCTGCCTGAGCTGTCCCAGGGTTCAGAGTGTGCCTGGCACAGGAGGGGCAGGAAAGGATATACTGAACCATGTCATTCACAGCACAAGCGCTGCCCAAGTCCCTTTGCCATTCAGCATTGGAGAGGGCCAGCCCCGGAGGCTCCCTGGGTGCCCTGCATCTCAGTGATTCATGGGTAGGGTTCCCTGTGGCCCCAGGAGTAGGTGGGGGCTGCCTCAGGGCCTCAGATGCAGAGGTTCAGGAGTGCAAGGAGCCTCAGGCATAATGGGGTCCAGTGCCACTGCCAGGCTCGTAGCCAGAGGGGAGTCCTGCTGTTAAAGGACCAGCCTCATCTTGCACCCCCTCAGAAGAGACAATGACCAGCTTCCTCTGTGGGAGGGTCCCCCCACCCCGTGGCTCCATGCTCTCATTGGTGAGCACCCTGGCCTTTCCTGTCTCCCAGCTTTGCAGTCCCCGGGGTGTTGTGTGTGCTGGGGGTGAGGACGCCTTCCCTCCGACTCAGCCTGCACACACCACCAGCTTACAGCTGCCTCTGTGCCCCATGCCCAGGCAGGCGGTCACCGCCTCCACACTGATTCTGTTTGGGTGGCTACAACTGGCTGGGACTGTCCCTGTGCTTATTTTATACTTGCATTTTCTGCAAGTATACAAAGCTGCAGGACACAAAGCATGGGCTAGGGGGAGTGCGGCGTGGCACAAGTTACAGCGGGGGATCCAGTCCCAGGGATTCCCAGGCAACCCCGGAGTCTGAAATGGAGTCGTGGTTTATTGAGTTGAGCGGCAATGGTGGGCAGGATTTCAAAAAAAGAAGCAGCGAGGAGAGAAGCCCAGCACGGCAGAGGGACAATTCACTGAGAGGCCCAAGTGCACAGAGGGAAGCGGCCCACACAGAGCTGCATTTACAGTATTTACAATCAGGCCTTGGGACACGAGTCTGGGCAAGTGGGGCAGAGAGGGAACCTACATCGCTGGCTGGGGTGATGGGGGTCTCCTTGCTGGGGCCTCCTTGGTAGGGCTCTGGGGGCCACAGGGGGTCTGCGCCTGTTCTGCCTGGGCCCTTTGGGAACTCTGTCTCCCGCCGTGACAAACCCGTGCTCTTGGCATCCCAGCAGCAGACAAGAGGAGGCCCCCTGACCACCGCTAGAGCTTCCGGTTGACTAGACCCAGCACTCAGCCTGTGGCCAAGGTGGGGGGCAGGGGTAGGAGGGGCCAAGCAGGCCAGAGCCTCAGCTCTGGGGCAGCCCTGCAGGAGGGACCCTCAGGGTGGCTGTGACGTGGGATGGACAAAAGGACAGCTGGGGCCCTCAGCCCACTGTGGGCCCTGCTGCCATACGTCTGGAGCTCTGGGCCGTACCTGTCCCCCCACATTTCTCGTTCTGTGTCTTTTGGGATGGGACTCCTGCCCTCACTGGAATCTTGGAGGAGAGTCCGGCCTTCTCCGAAGTCGTCCTGTGTCTCATGGTTCATTAAGTCAACCACACAGGGAGTGACCCTCAAGGCTGGACTTGTGATTTTCATGTAATAAATAAAGATTCCTTTCGGTGCCGCTCTGGGGCCTGTCTCAAGCCGGGTCCTCTTGCTGCCCCAGTATTCCCACTGTCCCCATGGTGACTACAGATGGTCAAAGGCTGTGGCGGTCGTGGGTGGTGCACTTGGTCTCGGTGTGGAACTGTAATAATACGGGGAACCTGGACACGGCAGAAAGTAACAGCAATGCACTGATCAGAATGGGCCACGGCTCCGCAGCCACCAGGCTCTGCGGACCTTTTAGACACCACGCTAACCACTGACCCCACCTGTCCCAGAACACAGCCCATCTCCTCTCCACTGGTTTCCTCCTCTGACCCAGGCCCCTAAGACTGCTGTGACCTTCCCTGCCCTTGTTTCAGGGAGATAGCAACCGAGAGCAGTGATGTCTGGATAACCACACACACTGGGGGACCATAAGGGTCTCCCCAGCTTTGCTCAGAGGCCACAGAATCTTCCTCCTCAGAACCAGAGGGACTGAAACCCCGACTGGTCAAGGGGACCATGGGTTTGAGGGTCTCCACAGGGAAGGGGGGCTCTGTGAGGGGTGCCTGACCCCCCATGTCTCAGTGCGCTCAGCACTTATGGCTAAACTGGACAGAAAGGTGGCTTGGAGTTGAAGTCATCTGGCAAACAGAGCCCAGGTCAGCCACCACCTCTGCAGCCATTTCTGGACTGCCAGGAGGTAAGGGGAGCGAGGGAGGGGGAGGGGGTCTTGGGGGACGAACAGTCTTGCCAGGCCTGTAACCATGCCCACAAGGTCAGCCACACTCGCACGCTGCTTCTGTGGGGCCCAGGTCAGCTCGAGGTCACCACCCGGAGGGCTGAGTGCGGTTCCCCAAGTTCCCCATTTCTGGGGCTTGGTTTCCTGAAGAACTTCCCTGTGCACCTCAGGCTCTGAGTGAGAAGGGTGTAAGCAGCTGAAGCTCAGCCTATGGGCCTGGCCCCTGAAGCTTGTCCCCATCTCAAGCCACATTCCAGTGCTGCAGTGGAATAGAGGACTTCTGTGCACAATGGGCATGTGTGACCACTCGCTGCCATCAGCATGCTCCCAGGCAGGGGCCCCGCCACTGTCTGCTGCTGCTGGACTGAGAGCCCCTGAGGGCATGGTGTCCACTGCGAGACTTGCCATCCACCCAGACCCCCAAGGCTGAAGCCCTGGATTCTACTCAAAGCATGGATCTTGCAGACGGCAGCAGGGGGAAGAAGGGTGCAGGGGAGTCTCCCTTCTCCAAAGAACCAGACACACCACCTGCCCACCAGCATTATGTGTCACCCTGTCTCCCAGGTACCTCGGCTAACCTAGGCCCCACCTGTCCCTGCACAGCCCCAGGGCACTTACTCAGCAAGCTGGAGTTGGGGAAGCGCCAGGCCTCGCTGTAGGAGGAGTAGGGGGTGTGGCCATAGGCGTTGCCAGAATAGTCACTTCCTGTTGGAGGCACACAGGTGAGAGGTGAGGTGAGCCCAGCACAGCAGGGCTGGGCTGGGGGCTGTGCAGGGCTGGCACGGGGAGCCCTGGGCACAGGTGGAGCCAGGGCAGGACGTGGGACCCTTGGGACATTTGGAAGGCCCTGCCCTGACAAGCTTGGCCCTCACAGGAACCGCAGGAGGTGGGTGTCACTGTGATGTGTTTTCCAGGTGAGGGACTGAGCCCTGGGGTCTGCAGGTGCCCACAGTGCAGTGTGGGAGCTGTGACTCCAGGGCCCAGGTTCCAACCACTTCTAGTGACCCTGGACCGTCTGCAGAGGGACCAAAGGGGGCGAGGTGGACGCCACAGCAGGAACCGGTCAGTGTGCAGACCCGTGTTTTTTAGGGATAGCTGTGCACGTCCCATCAGTGTTCGCACTGCCTCTGAGAAAGTCATCACTGTCGGGAGCTGAGTGCCTCTGCAGCTCCTGGTCTCCTTCCCAGAACCAAGGGAGGCTGGAACCGCTTGGCCTGGGGTCACGTCCCTGCTCCCCACTTCCTGGCTGTGTCACCTCGGACAATCCCTTACCTTCTCTGAGCCTCGGTTTCCTCGTTGTAAAAATGGGGCACATTGTGGACCCTGTCTCCTGGGGTTTTCATGAGGGTTGAATTAGCTAATGTACATTAAATGCTCATTGGTATGTAAGAAACACTCAAGAAATTCTAGTTTTTATTCTTCTCCCATTAAGCAGGTGCCAAAATACAGTGTCAACACCTGGGTTAGGGTCAGTGGGCTGCTTCCTTGCCTGACAAGAAGGCACTTGTACAGGAGGGATAGAAGCCAGGGCAGGAAGGCAGGAGCACCGCCAAGGGCAGTGACAGCAAGCCCTTAGGGGGTGGGGATGTGTCCATCCAACTCAAATCAAAACATATGTGCAAAAGAGGGAGGGGTGGAGAGAGAGGGGGGAAAAAGCAAAGGAAAAAGAAAACGAGGAAATGATCTAATCCAATGATTGGTTTCCCAAATGAAGAAACTGCTACGAAAAAGGGAGTGACAATAGCCCAAGGCCACGTGTTCCCTGAGAGCTGGTACTAGAACCCCCAGCTCCTACTGCAGTTCTTCCTTGCACCCGGCAGTGTGCACTGCCCCATTTACCGCTGGTGTAGCCCAGACCCCCGGCTACCCAGCAAGGGCCCCTGCCTCTGCCCCACCCCGTGCCAAGGCTGCTGGCTCCAAGAGACAGGAAGAGAGGTGGGATGCAGTTTGCCCTCTCGTGTTGTCACTCACTCAACACACATTCACTTATGGAACACACATCTGCCTGCCCAGCACTGTCGGCTTCAGTGAAAGGGATGCTGGGGTCAGGATGGGGCCTCGGAGGGGACCAGCATCTTCCCACCACCAGGTCTGTGCGTGTCCCCCACCCACAAAGGGCCGGCCATCCTGTGTGCTCTGCATCCCACCTCACTCACTGTCCCAAGGACTTGGCCACTACAAGGGAGACCTTCTCCTTTCTGCTTCATCGATCTCTCCCTTTCTAATTCATCAGTTTCTTCAGCCAGCAAAACATGCTCTGCTATCCTCTAAGAATCCTCATCCTAGCCCACGTCCATCTCCAGCTCCCAGCCCCATCTCTGCTCCATGGTCCCCACCTTCACCGCCACACCCCCTGCTTTCGGGCTGATGCCTCACACCCCACATCCTCTACCCAGCCACTCCAGTGGTCACTTGTGTCCACTACCCCGTCTTTCCAGGTGTGCATGCTGACCCACTGGCCTATCCACGTTACCCTCCTTCAGGTTCCTTCTCTACGAGAACTCTAAAGGGTGGAGAGCCGCAGGGCTTGGCATGGGAGCCTTTTGTGACTCCACATCCACAGTCTCTTTCCCAGGATCTTGTCTGATCCTCCGCATTAGATAGCAGCTCTGAACAATGGCAGACATGTACACCTCCATCGGAATGTTTTCCTGACTTCACACCTATGCCGCACCTACTCACTTCTTAAACAGGGGGGATCTTACGTAGGGGGGATCTCGATCCTAATCTGGCCCAGTAGAACTCTTGACCCCTACCTGTCATACACTCTACCTCCACTTCTCCTAGTCTCCCCCACCCATAGTTGCCACAACCACCCAGGCATCTTCCCAAGCCCCAAACATAGAGATCATCCTTGTTTTCTCCATTTTTGAACCCCTATAGCCAATTCACCGTGGATAGAAGATGGGTGGGTGGGAGGATGGATGAATGGATAATGAAAAGATGGATGATGGAAAAATGAATGGACAGATGGATGAATGGATGGGTACATGAATGGTTGGATGGATGGAAGGATGGATGGATGATGGCTGAATGGACGGAAAGATGGTGGATGGATGGAAGGATGGATAATGGAAAGATGGATGATGGAAAAATGAATGGACACATGGACAGATGGATGGATAGAATGATGGGTAGGTAGAAGAATGGATAGGTGGACGAATGGATGGATGGGTGGATGGAAGATGAATGGATGGATGGATGGATGGATGGATGGATGGAAGGATGGATGAATAGAAAGATGGTGGATAGAAGAATGGATAATGGAAAAATGGATGATGGAAAAATGGATTGACACATGGAGATGGATGGATGGAAAGATGGGTGGATAGAAGGATGGATGTGTGGATGGATGGATGGATGATGGATGGACAGAAGAATGGATAGAAGGATGGGTGGATGGAAGGATGGATGGATGGCTAGAAGGATGGATGAGAAGTTATAAGAATGTATGGAAAAATGTGTGTAAAGATGAGTGGATGGAAAGATGGATGGGTGGATGAAGGGATCAAGCTATCTGGAGCTGTTGGATCAGCTCCAGAACTGGTGTGAGGGTCATTAGTTGTGTCGATGTAGCAGGAACAACGACAACGAGAAGACAAAACAAGAAAAGCCTGTGTCTCAGCCTGCTCCTGTGTTGCTGTCTTATAGCTGATGTGGTGGGAAGCAGTGTGGTGTAGTAGGAAGGTCCCTAGGTTTGAAATCAACACAAGTAAGCCACTTGGTGTGGTTATGACTCTGAGCACACCACTTGGCTTTTCTAAGCTTGTTTCCTTATCTGTGTAAAACCAGGCTTATGGGAGAGATAAATGAGAAATAAAGTTAGATCTGTGAATGGTCAAGCATACAGAAGTGCGTAATAAATTATCTCTGCTTTCCTTCTATGACTGACTGAAGGCCATCATTGGCATACCTTGCTTGAAGGATTTATTATGTATGTAGCACATAATAGGTGCTCAATGAAGGTTTATTGATCTTAATAAAAGGAACACCCATTTGGTCAACTGGGAGATTGTGGTCAGTGGTAAGAGATGGACAAATAATTATCTACAAAAAACTTAAGAATTCATTTACTCCATGGAGTTCCTAGAAATCAGGTGAAACATTTAAATAGCATTACATTTTCTGGAAATGAATTTGCATGTAACTTATTGGGAGCCAACCCAGCACACAAGGCTAGGCCCCTCCCTTTTGCAATCCACTTGCTGTGGTTCTGCTGTTTTTGTCTTCACAGCACCACTCAGGGTGAGGGCTTTCTGGAAACAACCGGGGGGCCTTTGGTGAGAGACCCGTGCCTTCCAGCTACCTCACAGGCCAGACTCTGGGCCCTGGGAACCCTTGGCCTGGGCCTGCCCCTGGGATGATTCCTAATCAAGAGGGAAGCCTGAGCTTTAGCTTCCTCCTCCCTCTAAGCAGGCAGCAGGGGAGGTGGGGAGGAGGCAAGGGGGTGGGGAGCCAACTGGAGCCCGGGATTCTGATTGAGAGGCCCCATTATCCACACTCTTGGAAAAATAACCGAGTCTTTTCCTTTTTTATCTTGACCAATCTCATTTCACGCTCCAGAAGAGGAAGGGAGGGAGGGAAAGAGTCTCGGCCAGGAGGGAGAGGAGTCGGTATTCTGTATTTTCAACGCTGCATTAAGCACATTGCCCTGGTAACCAGGCAGCAACAAGTGCCAGCTCAGCAGGTTCCCAGGGAGCCAGAGCACCTCCTCTCCCTCTGCCCAGCACAGCCCAGCCCCCGCCTCACACAGGGCACCAGACTTGGTGGCTGGCAAAGACAACCCCTGGGTGGAGGGCAGGGAGCAGGCCTGGGTGAGGGCACTGTCTCTGGGGTCAGGCCAGGGAGGAGGGCCCAAGGCTGGCATGGGGGTCAGAGCCCCTTCCCCCACTTCCCCTCCCCCTCCCTGGCCAGTGGAAATGGCTGGATTCTACCCTGTCCATCCTTCTTATGTGGCTCCTAGAGAGACAACCGCCCAAAGAGAGTCTCCTTGTGCTCCTCACTTGTCCAGATCTTAACACCCCTGGGGAACCATTGGGTGATGACCATGTTGGCAGACAAAGAAACCCAAATGACGCAGGCAGGACTGCAGGACAGCCCAAATGACGATGGACAAACGCTCCCAGCTGATGTCACACTTGGGTTAGTTGGGACATGGGTCCCACCCATGCAGGGTTGAGTGAGTGTGGGGTATGAAGGGGGCTGTATTTCAGCCATCGTCATTATGATGGTCACCAACACCATTTCTATTTAGATGTTTCAGAAGATAAACTGAGGCTAAGCAGAGTTAAGTGACTGGGTTTATGTTTAGCCCCCAGCGTTTTGTGGCCCCAAGAGCCCTCCAGTGGGGCTCTCCATGGATGGAGGGGTGGGCTGGGATCTGAGCAACCATCTGCCACAGTTGCCCCCTTTTCATAATGGCGGGATATGGGAGCATCTGGGAAGGAGGAGGCCAAGCTGGGGACAGTGAAGGAGGCCTGGTGGTACTGGGGCCTCTTCGCCAGGCCTTTACAAGGAGATCCCTCTCAGGTCCACCCTGCAGTGCCCTTCGGGAAGCCTGTGCATGGGACACTCGCCCCCTCATCCCCTCTTGCTCCACCTTTGGACAACACTTCATCTTGGCAATGCCCCCTCCTCACATCCCCTCCCTTACCTGCCACCATGCCTGCGATGGCAGAAGAGGCATAGCTGCCCTGCCCACTGGTGGGGATGTGGGGTGGGTATCCGGGCAGCGTGGGCCCCACCATCTCTCGTCCTGGAAAGACACAACAAGGAATCATTGGCTGGGCCCCTGTACTTCCTTCCCCTCCCCTCTCCCCTGCTGCATACAGGCTCCACCTCACAGGGAGCACTTGCTATTGCAATTCTGTGGTTATCCCCTGTTCTCATGATTTTATCTCCAGGAATCTCACTCACCCACAAACACATCTTTGATGAGGAGGCTGGGGGCTGTGTCTTCTGGGTCCCCCACACCCTCACAGCATCCAGCATAGCAGCAGGCACTGCTGGCCTAAATGAATATGTTCTAGCCCACTGGACTGAGAGCTCACACCCTTTCAGCCCCAGCTCTGAGCAGAACCAAGAGCAAGGCCCTATGGAGGGTAGCACAGGGCTGGCCTGCCGGCTCATTGCTAGCCTTCCTTTGGGACTCGTGTCAGACAGCGCTAATCAATCACTGAGCCAGAGTGGCACTCCTCCTACTGCTGGCCTGACCAGGGATACAGCCCATCAGATTTACAGGGGACAGGAGACCACCTGGCTACCCCGACCCTGAACAGGAGACGCAGGCTGAGAGCTATGCAGCATTTACACATGGCCATGACCCACACATCTGGCAGTCCCATTCCTGAAAAGAACCATTTTCAGCAGAACAGACACCAGCTCTTTGCTTATCTGTTGGTGACACTGAGTCAGCTCCGTGGGGTCCCATGTCCCTGGCTTCACCTGTGCACCTGTCCATGCTTCCTGTTTGGAGACCCTGCCTGCCCGGGGGTGTGTCTCTCCCCTGCGCCCTGCTCTCCTTCTCAAGTCCTGCAGGCCCAGCTCAGGCTCCTCACCGAAGAGTCTTGCCAGAGGGATGACGTGCTGGCCAGCCGAGGTCATGGCCATCGCCCCAGCACATTGTCCGGAACACACCTTCCACTCTCAGAATGCCCCAGTTTGGAGGATGAATTATTTGTCGTGTTTAAGGGTTTCTCAGCCTCAGAACTGCTGACTTCGGGATCGTCCTCTGCATTGTGGGGTGCTCCCATCCTAGGCCTCTACCCACTGATGCCAGGAGCAGCTCCCACCCAGTGTGACAACCAAAATTCTCTCCAGATGCTGCCATATGTCACCTGGCTGCAGAATGTCCCCTGGCTGAGAAGTGCTGTGTTAGAGTGTGACCACTGTACCTGATGCCTTCTGCCTCTGCCACCTCAGGGGCTGCATTTCCAATTAGGACTTAACATGGGCCCCCTGAGTCCCTGTCAACCAGCTTACCAAGTGCGTCCCCTCTATGGTACTGCCGGACCGACCTTCTTCCCACCAATGCCCATGACATCCTTCGTACCTCAGCCCCATCGGGGTTGTCTGGTGATGACGGAAGGTAAGGCATGTGCCATAGACCCTATAAACCATCAGCGGAACAGTCACTGATCCCTCCTCACCTCTCTTTCTGGAGAGTCCCTGAACACAAGCTGCTAATTCAGGAAATGCTTATGAGGAAGTATGATGAACCGGGCACTTGTGGGAAGCTGGAATGCCAAATTAGCAAGGCCAGGCCCTAAGTCAACAAGGGGCATAGATTAGGGGGAGAGGGAGAACTGGGAGCCAAGCACCAGGGCTCAGAATCAGGACCAGGCCTACTGGACTTATGCCCTTTCTCTGCAGGGGGTCATGGAACCCCAGGACCTCAGCCGGTCTTACCCCACTCCTGTGGCTCGTTTCTCAAGTGCCCTAAGACCAGGGTCTACATTCCCAAAGCCTCAGTTTCCTCACATGTAAAATGTGAAAACAAAGTGGCCTTAGGAACCTTCTCACCATTGCCGTGATATTGTCGGTGGAATTCAGAGCCAGGGTTTCATGCTCCAGGTGGACGCTGATTAGTGACATCAACAGATTGTATAAATTATCACTTGTCACGGGAGCCCTTACATAATAAATCCTATTTGAAATGAGTCGTCTGTGTTCATTATTTGGAGCTGTGTGACTGTTGATAAAAGTGAACACAGCCTCTGAGTTGCTTGACCTTCAATGTCCAGCTGTGACTGGTGCTAGAACACACAGAGGGGACCCGCTGGGGTTCTACAGATGGGCTCAGCTCCCTTGACATGGGATGGGGACGCAGGTGAGGAGAAGGGGACTTCCTCATATTTGGAGTGGCAGGAGAAGGCTGCACAGATTACCGAGCTACAGCCTGACATAAGGGTACTTCTCAGACTGAGCCCTCAGGCCTTGGGCCAAGTGCCTGGTCAGCAGCCTGCATGAGAGGGAGTGACGGGCATGTTTGAGGGCCAGTGGCCCGAGCAGGAGAGTGACCAAAGAGGTGGTGGCCGGCCCAGCTGGACACCTTCTCCACCCCTCCTCCCTTGAGGGGGTCTAGATCTAGGTCAGGTTGTGGCTAAGACACAAGACACTTAAGCTCTCTGAGCTACAGATTCCCGTGAGTCTCATGAAGACCTGAGCTGGGTGACAGGCTTCCCTTACTTTTTGACTGAGTGCCAGGGGCTCCCCGGGTCACTGTGTTGGAAAGGAGCCTGAGGCTGCATCTGTGTGACCACAATGGGGCTGGGGGTGAGCAGGCAAGTCTCGGTTCTCAGGCCATGGATCTCCAGGGCTGCCCCTTCCCCCTGGTCTCATCCTGCCCCCTTCATCTCCTGAGCCTGCTGCTTCTTCAGGCAGCTCATTGGGCAGAGCCCAGGGGACAGGCTCCCCTGAAGCCACAACTCAGTTCCACTACAGTAGTGCCCTGAGTCAGCTCCCATGAGAACTAGCTCCCAAATTTCTCTTGGAAATTGAACTCGTAAGCCTCACGGCCCTGTATTCTCAGGTTTTAATCTTCATTCCTCTCAGTCACCTAATCTCATCCCCGTGGGGCAGAGACATCTGAACCAAATGCTGGCACAGACCACAAGGCCTCCTCGTGACCTTGGCCTCCTGGACATGCCGGTAAGACTCCCTTTAGGGCGGTCCTCTCCCAGACTGTGGACATAAATGTTCCTGCCAGTCCCACAAAACTCTTCATTTCAATTCCTTAAATACACGGTTTCTTCCCCAAGAGCCAAGAACCTTGCATCCTTCATAGAAACGAAGCCATAAGGTGGAGGCCCTCCACGGCGGCCTCGCCATACCCTTTCATCCATTTGTTTCTAAGGCTGTTCACCATAAGTTTATCTTTGGTTTGTAATTCCGCACACAGAAATACACTTCCAGTATGGTCCTATTTTTAAGAAGTTGGCCTAGGGTCGACAGGTCCGCGTCGACTGGCTGTGAAGTGGGGTTTATAAGCCAACACTAGCACCCAAGAAAAATGTTGGCAAATTGTGTAAAGCCTGCTAGGAAGCAGGATCAGAACACCATGAGGTGGAGGAATTCAGAGGGCAGAGTAGTTTCAGACCATTTTATTTGCCCTCTTTGATGTCTGCCCTCTACCTGACCCTTTTCAATTCCTTATCTTGTTCCGATAGCAAGGAGGATTTATGGCAATCCTGAAATCTCTCTGGCAGGCTACATATAATTTTGCACAAAAGGATGGAGGCGGGTAATGGACTCTTTGATGATAAAACCAAAGTCAAAGCCAGCAGAGCTAGAGCAGCCAGGACCAGGTACCTCCAGAGCACTCCTGGCAAGTATGTTGGGACCCCAGACGGGGCATCTGAAGGGAGTGGGGAGGAATGTGGGGTGATCCTACATTCCCCAAACCCGGATACTGCTTGGTCTTGGCTGGTTGGGGAGAAGTCCGGAGCCAGGAAAGTCAGAGCTGCCGGGCTGGGAGAGGAGTGACCTGGGGACTCTGCCAAGCAGCAACGATGGCAGGAGGTGGCAGCACGGTCCTTAGGCAGCCTCAGAGGAGGAAGGTCCCCACAGGTGGGGGCTGAGCTGGCCATGGAAAGAGCAGTCACCAGCTCCCTCCTTTCCCCTTGGCCCTGGCTTCCTTCCCTTTCTTTCAAACCCACTTCCTCCTCCCTTGAATAGGTGTCCAGCCCCCACTTCCCAGCCTGCGGCCCTCCCTTCTCTCTGGGCCTCCCAGTCCGCTCACCCTGGCTTGAACACATGGCAGGTACTTAGGTCCAATCTCAATCAGGGCCCATAGGGGGACGGTCTGTAAGGATATCCAGGCCAACCCCTGGGCTCGGCATGGGCCCCAGCCATCACCGGCCTTGTGCCCAGCCACAGGGCTGTGAACTATGGCTTTTGGCCACCTGCCTGGACCCAGTCCCTTGAGGCTGGGCACCACTAGCTCCTCTCAGAGCCCCTGCCTCTGTGCGGGCTGGGCCCTGTGGCCACCATTGGTCCTCATGGGGTTGACACCCTGCACCTCAGCACCACTGGGCCTGGCTCTGGGCCGCCGCCTGAAGGACACCTGCCGGTGCACACCCTGCGGCTGGTGTGGGGAGTGGGCGTGTCCCCAGACTCAGAGCTGGTACAAGTCGGAAGCGTCCCTGATCGGACTGAGTTTGATGGGGGCGCTTGAAGCCCTGAGGAGGCGACAGGGAGGGAAGGAAGTGTGGGAGCTTTGGGGTAAGGCGTTTCCCTGGGTTGTTCCAGCTACACTTCCTGCCGCTCCCCAGGCTGTGCTCTGAGTCCTCTGTCCTCCCTCCTCACCCAGCTGGTCTCATCGCGCTCTCTGTCCTCTCTTCTCATATCTGCATCCGGCCCTCCGGCCCTGCCTGCCATTCACACGAGGCCCACAGGGAACAGGGCCTCTTCAGCCACCTCCCCCATTCCATTTTCTCTGGCTGACGTCACCCCATGCAGCTCACAGACTTCTCCTTTCATCACTTTGGTCAAAACAAGTGACCCATCTCCACTGACTTCACCCTCTTTTGAAATCCTGAACTCTGAGTCAACACTTTCTTCCTTGCTTCCCGCATACGGGGCTTCCCGTACTAGCCCTTTGCCTCTGTGCCTGCCTCCCCCAAGACGGCCTCCCACATCACACGTTGCTCACGCAAACAGATCCCAGGTGTGCAGTTGGTTCTAAAAGGGGAACAAACTCGGCAGTGGACAAGCAGCCGTTTCCAAGGGAAAGCTTTCATTTCCAGAAAGAGTGGTGAGGCCCAGCACGTCTGAAAACTACTGGTCAGAGGGCCAAGCCCCTTCCTGCTGCCCTTTTGGACCTGGTTCCATGCCCAGCCCACGCCTGAAGCAGCGTGCTCCTGCTGGAGGCCCCTCGGGTGTCTGAGGGCAGAATGGGACACTGCCCCCACCATCATTCCGTCCAACAAACACCTCGTGCTTTCAGCCACTGTCCTGGGTGCACAGGCCAAGCGTCACCTGCCGACACCAGGCTCCCACTCAGGGCCTCAGCCAGGCCCCCTCCCCTGCCCTTCCCCTCTCAGTATAAAGGGGGTTTGCTCAAACACCCCTCAGGTGCTTCCAGCCTGGAATGCTTTGAGGTCATCGCTGACCGTGCCCCACTCTCATCTCCCAAGTGTGTGAGTCACTCTGCTGAGTGTCCTCTGAGGGTGGCACTGTGAAGCCTGCACCAGCGGAGCTCCACCACATGTGAGGACCCAGCTGTGCCTGGCCTCTTTCTTCTTCAGAAATCTGATACAGAAACTGTCTCCAAAATCCAATGACTCCAAAGTTTTTTTCCTTTTTCCCTCTCTTTTAAGTGTTTTACCCAGACCAAGGGCTCATTGCTTCACAGTACCTGGCAGCTGGCCTCAAGGCCAGATTCTGGAAATCTTCAACGCATCCCAGTTCTATGCACCCCCATAGTACCTGTCCCCCAGTGGTCTGAATCTGCTGCCTGCAGACCGGCATCCTGGCCCCTCTAACAGGAAATTTGGGAAGAGGCTGATGGTGGCAGGACAGGGGCGAGAGAGGAGGCTGGACTCCCTCAAACTGGGGGACCGGCCCTGAGGTCCCTCCCCCCACCAGGAAACGATGGCTGCAGGCCCGGCCCTCCCTGTCGTACCTGAGAGGAGGGCCTGGCCCGCGAGCTGCCCGTACACGGAGGCAGCGTGGGGAAAGGCATTGAAGGGCGGGACCGAGGCTCCCGCGGGGACCCCGGAGCTGGCTTGCTGCAGGTCCAAAAAGGCGGAGCTAGATAAAGAGGAAGGGGTGGAGCTAGAACTGGACACCTCGGGGCTTTCCTGCTTTATGGCGAAGGGTGAGTGAGGATCTGTGGGGGGGAGACAAGGACAGAGGGTGAGATGAGAGTGGGGCATGCACAGCCAAGCCATGAGATGGGGGTGCGGGGTGCAGGGCGGGAGGGTCACCCTCTTGGGTCTGGGGATGGTGGGAGGGTGCTCCCCAGGCTGAGAGAGGCAGGGAGCAGCTCCATCTCCCTGCGGTGCCTCTGCCAGGGTAGACAAGGGCCGATGTGCCCACCTGTCCCGCTATGGGGTTGCTGAGCAGACAGTAGGACCCGCGTGACCCACCAGGAGGCCCAGCCGCACAGCCCCTGTCCTGTCCAGGCCCAGAGCCCTAACTCCTTCCTCCTCAGGCCAGCCACTCCCTGCCCTCACCTGCCCTCCAGCCCATCCTCGGAGCTGGGGCCACAGGGCCCAGGAGGCTCCAGGCACCCTACCTGCCACCACGGGGTAGGTCTGATGAGTTGAGAGGTTGCGCCCCAAGGGTGTGTTGGATGGGGTCAGGGTGGCCTTCCCATCGTCCAGGGTGCTGTTAAGCAGGGGCAGTGGGTAGAGACCCTGGGGAGAAAGAGAAGTCAGCTCAGGGGCACCTGGGGTGAATCTTACCTGCAGCCACGTCCTGGAAAACACTCCCTCAGTGTCCCCTGCCCCCACTCACTCCACTTAGCGGGTTCAACAGGTCTTACTGTCCCCCACAGCCCTGCCGTTGTCCCAAGCCCAGGCTCACAGGGCTGGTGGAATGCCAGATGGAGCGGCTCCTTCCTAGGACCGCGCTGCTGGACAGTGGTACCCCTTCTTTGTCTGCTCACAGGGTTTGAACCCAGCCAGGACAGGACGTGGAGTAGAGCCCTCGGCCCGTGGACTGTGCTGAGTGCCTCAGTCAATTCATTTGTTTATTCCTCTCCAGTAGGAAACGCAGGCACAGAGAGGGCAAGACACCTGCCACTCTCCCATAGGGGCGGAGCCAGGATTAAACCCAGGGTCTGGCTCCAGAGCCCTGAACTGGTTAACATCACCACTTCCTACATTTGCCAAGGGCTTTGCCTCTGTTGTCTGCTCCGTCTCCTGGCAGTCATGTGATGTGGGTGAGCCTGGAGCCTCGAGGTCCCTGGCCCTGCCCCAGGCCCTCCCCTTCAGTCACTTGACAGCTGTAGGTCCCACCAGCACAGGGGGGCTCCCTGCCTCTGTCTCCATATCCAGCAAACAGAAATGCTCAGCTTCAGTTTGAAGATGAAACAGGCCTTTCTTCTTTCAACAACATTTTAGAACTCACCTCTCCCCCTCCCTCCCCCTGCTTTTGACACGAGCAGGGCCATCTTCTCAGGTGCTCCCTCCAGAAAGAACTTGTTCAGTTAAAGGTAGGCATGCACCACCCCTCGCCGTGACCCCTACCACCAGAGGCCGAGGCAGCACACAGCACACACACGTCACAAACATGCCATGAGACACTGTGTAAAACAAGTCACAGGTCGCTCCCGGCTACGCAGCAGACAGTGATGCCCACTGAGCCCACTCTCCAAGGAGCCGGGCACCTCCGAAGGTCACCAGGGCACCGTGTGGCTGCACTCACTGACTCAGTGGTGCTCTGGTCCCAGGCCTTCTGAGGGCCTGGCTTCAAGGCAGAGGAGGTGGGGGACAAACTGACAGCCCAGCTTAATGAAACCGAATGCAACACCTAATTTCTAGAGTAAGGAAAGTGTAAAATGCCTTACAGATGTCGCTTCCGTAGCAAAGTACCTGCTGAAATCCTATAGCTGCCCCCAAATCCAGTGGAAATCCCCAAACTTATGTCGTCAGACATTTTGGTGATGCCGCTCAGAACGGCTCCGCCTCCCAGGCTTTCAGGCGGGCACTGCACTGGCATTGGGCACAGAACTTGGCTGAACCCTGGCTCTGCTCCGGCAGCCAAGTAGCTTTGTGTCCTGACCTGTCTGGGCCGTGAGTTTGTCACCTGTGCAATGGCTGGCAGGGCCTGCTGCATGAGGCTGACGTGAGATCTCCATGCACATGGGGCACTGAGCCCAGAGTGCTTGGGGACACGCGTGGTCAGTAAGCAGTTACGACAGGACAGCTGTGTCGGCCACGTGACAGGCTCTCGTCTCTGTCACCGTAACGTTTGCAATCTGTCGGCCTGCTTCTTAATACACTTGAAGAACAGAGAGACAAGCACTGCACACTCCTAACTATACTTGGGAGTGACACTGGCCGCTTCTGCCCCAAAGATGGCATATTTTCGCCCACCCCATCCAGACAGCCTCACCATCCAGGTGGGAGAACACGGTGCCCCTGGGCGGCACCGTCAGCCAGCAAGGCAGGAAGGTACCTTACCAGGGTTGTCCCTGCCCCCTCACCTGAAGCCACGTGGGTGGACGAGGAGTAGATGACTGATGGGGGGACCCGGATGGGGGGACATGCTGGGCCTCAATGTCCCCACCTAACAACGGTGACAGTGGGCCTGTTGGAGTGACACCAGGGGCTCTCCATCCTCCCTGGCCCTGGCTCATTTCCACACAAACGGAGACACTGGGCCCGGTGGTCTAGAGATCCTTGTAGCTGTGACTCACTGCATGATTTCCTGTGCACATACCAGCGTGGTAGGGTCTTGGTGTCCTTGTCACAGAACAGGGTGCCTTGGGGGGCTCAGGTGTGGGCCCAGCAGGTGCCCAGGGCCTCCATGGCGGGCTCCGTTGAAGCCATGTGCTGGCCCTGTCCCCAGCTGCTGACAGTGGTTCCCTCTGCACCCCTTGCCCAGGCCGACTGAAGGACTGATGCAGGTTGCCTGCCCAGCTGTGGGTACTGGAAAGGGCCAAGCTGCCAGATGGCCACGAGAAAGGTTCAGCTGACGGTGGCATCAGCGCCATTGTCCTACTCAGATCTTAAGGGAGTAAGGGCTTGCCTCACTCCTGGACAATGACAGTGTGAGCAAAGAAAAGAGAGCAGACAGCACCCTAAAACTGCTGAGGTGCTGACCAGCGGGGTGTGGGGGTACTTGTGGCAGCTGGCAGATCGTAACTACCAGAGGCAGTGTCCTGGGTTCTCGGTCAGAGTGGAGGGACTCTGCTGGGCCATCTCTGCCAGCCTCACAGAAGCCAGCCCATGACAAGCTGTCACCTACCCTGAGCTGCAGGTGACAATGGCCTTGGAGCTTGCAATTGTCTATGGGTTTCTCGGCTCGGCCGTTGAAACCACCCTTACAGAGCATCTCTGTCAACGGGCACAGGGCTTGGTGCCGGAAATTTTAAGTGTCCCAAAATGCTTCCCACTGTGTTGTCACACCTCTGTCCACTGGATGACTGCGATCCAACATGAGTAGTGACCAGGAGGGAAGGGACGCACTGATGGGCAGGGTGGTGCTTCGGCTGAGTCATAATGGCCGAGCAGTATTTTTCCAGGAAGAGCAGCGGGAGGAAAGGCACTGTACACCAGAGCACGCAGTGTGCCAGGGCAGGGAGGCATGACGAAAGGGCATGCTCACATCCTGAGTCACGCGGGGTCATGGGGGGCAGGCCTGAGTGGCCAGAGGTGGGGCTGCAAGTGCCAGCTGAGGTCACCGTGCAAGGCTTCGGGCGGCAGGACCTGACCCTGCGTTCAGGAGGGGGATGGCACAGCCAGGTGGCAGGGACCCCTGAAAGGGCTGAGATCAGTGTGGCTGAGGGAAGGTGAAAGGCCTGGGGGGATGAGGAGGGAGTGCCAGCACCCACATAATAGCTCATGTTGGGCTCAGAGCCGCACAAATCTTGTGCCGAGGAGCCATTGAGGGGACTTCTGGCTGCTTTGATGGCAGAACCATAGGCAGGTTTGGGGTCCTCAGAGACCTGCCAACCACCCGGCAAACTGCACGGCCTCTCACCTGCTCGCCTTTGGTGTGGCTGGGGGAGGCATAGGCCTCGGGGTAGAGCTGTCGCTCCAGGGGACAGTCGAGCGGCTCCAGGTGGTGCTGGCTGAAGGCGTCCGTGCGGAGGTGTTTGCGGGAGTCCATGCTCAGCCGGCAGCTGTCCTGGTCACCTGACATCCCCGGGCAGGGAGAAAGCTGTCAGGGGCCCCACCCACCTGGGCCAGAATGGGGAGCAGACTCAGCTGCACAGGGACGAAAGGACCCATTGCGACCTTGGGCCGCAGGGCTGTGGCCAGCTCAGTAAGCTGCACGCTGCAGGCCCCTGAGCCTAGGAAGTCCTGGGCCGAAGGGGGGCCTCTGCACCCCAACCTTCCCTCTGCACCCCACACTCACTGTCGTCCATCTTCCTCTTGCCGTCGCTGCTGGGCTGGGCAATCCCCAGCAGCCCATTGATGGAGTAGGTGGAGCCCAGAGAGTCTGACTGGGGTGACTCCGGGGGTGTCACGGCTGAGCTCGGGACTGTAGGGTGTGAGAGGGACGGGGTCAGGATGTGGGGGAGCCCCTGCCCTGAGAGCCCCTACTGCTGGTGGGAGGGGCTCTGCAGTCAAGGCTGCAGGACGTGCTTTCACCCTGAATATCGCAGTGTCTGGTCCCTGGGAGCCTAGCGGGCTCCTACCCCATGGAAGGGCTCGGTGCAACCATGGTGTGTGTGGGACCCCGTGTGGGCACCTACAGGCCCCGTGGCACTCACTCAGGGTGTGTCCTGGGCTCAGGGACTTGGTGGCCACGCAGCTGTCCATGGGGAGGTTGAACGGTTGCTGCACTTTGGTCCGGATGATTCTGTGAGGAAGGGAAGAAAGGCCGGTGGGGACATGAGGAGGAAGCAGGACTGCTGGCTGCCCCACCCACAGCCAATGCCTTTTTGAGCCCCCACGTGGGTGTCTCAAAGGCACCTGACACTCAAAGCCCCACGCTCCGCTCACACCTGATCCATCCTGGTGCTCCCATCTCATGGCGGTGCCGTCGGTCAGTCCGGGCAGAAATGCCTCCCTGCTCCACTGTCAAACCACCATCTGACCCGCTTCCTGGCCGCCAGCACCCCTGTGCACCACCACCCACCGTCCAGGCCATCCACCACCACCCCATCCACGATTGGCCTTTCTGTCCTCTTCTCCCTGTAGCAGACAGACTGGACTCTGAGAGGCAAGCCAGTCTCCTGCTTAAAACTGCCGTGGCATTCTCGTCGCTCGAGGGTCAGCGGCAAGGACACGTAACCTGCACCCCGACCCCACTGTGTCCCCTGCACGGACAGACCCCACCCAGCGGCCTTCACTGGCTGCTCCGTGCCAGCCCACCTCCTGCTCCCCTGCTCTCTGTCACTGGCTGTCTTTCAGCTTCTTGTATAAGAGCCATGGGGCCTTTGCATGTGCTCTCTGAGAGCTCTTGTCCCTCCCTTCTCAGCTAGTTAACTCTTATTCATTGTTTCTTACTCGGGCATCTTTCCCCAACAAGTCACCCTGTGGTGGCCTGCATATCCTCGTGTTCCTGTCCCGAGCAGGACTAGAGCTGCAATTTTGCAACTGTGTGTGTGGGTTAGTGTGTGTCTCCCCAGGTGACTGTGAGCTCAGGCCAAGAATTGTGTGTCCCCAGGGCCTGGCATAGGACAATGAATTGTGTACATACGAATGAGTGTGAGCAAATGATTGAGTAAGGTGGTGACTGAATAACCAAATGGCCAAACATATGAGTGAATGCCTGAATGAGGGCCAGGTCTGCCTAAGAAAAAATCAATTGAAGAAGAGGGCTTTTTCACTGAATAAAGAGACTGTGGAGTGTAAGGAGGGGGAGTTCAGAGAGCACAGCCCGGCCTGTGACACCTGCCCTGTGCCCGGGGCTCCTGGCACGAGGCTCCTTCCCAGCGTTGCCCATAAGCCAGCGCCTTCCCCTGGTGTCTGTCATAACCCTCAGGCCCCTGGCTGCGGTCTGCATGTCACCTGTTGATGGAGCTGACACTAGGCACAGTGTCGTTGTCACAGACACCCTCCGCCAGGAGCCGGTCTCGGATCTCCCAGGCAAACATGGTGGGGTTGTGCCGCTTGTAGTCACCAATCTTCTCCACCACCTTGGGGGTGGCCACCTTGGGCTTGGAGCCGCCAATCACCCCAGGCCGGATGCTGCCGGTCTCGTAGTACCTACTCCATTGGAAACCAAAGATTACCCAGGAGGCAGGAGGGTCTCGGGACACGGACTAGCCCTCGGTCCTCATCCTCTGAGGCTTCTGGGGGCAGGACGTCACCCAGGGCTGGCCTTGGACACTTGCCGTCCAGTGGCTGTGTCTCCTACATGGGCAGGTTGTGCTGCTGCCCAGCCAGACCTCGCCCCTGGACGCTTGCTTCCCCCTTTCCCTCCCCTCCAACCAGCCTCCTGTGTCTGAGGCTACCATATGTGGCAGAAGAGTCCCCTCTGAGAGAGAAAAAGTTCACGTTGATGCTCTGTGAATGCCGTCTCACCAAGGCCGTTTCCTCTGTCTCACTTCTTTTGGCTACAGCGTGACTCACTCTGTCCTTGAGGGTCCTGCTTTTAGCCCTCACCAGGAGGTCAGCTGGGGTGGCTGGGCCCCCTGCCCTGTCTGCCGGGTCACCTTCGCTCCCTGTCCCCCAACCCACGCTGTGTACCAGGTTACATGGCTCAGGTCGAGGCCACTCCTCACGGACTCTGGAATGCTAGCCACGTCTGGATTTCTGGCCATGTCCAGCTCCTTAGGCTGAGCCTTGTCTCCCTCCCAAGCACCTGCTTTGTCTGATCCATGGCCACGTCAGGATACCCTCCCCTCCTTGGTCTGGAAACTCTGGTTTCCTCTACAAGAAATAACGTCTGCTCTTGACACTGTTGCCACTCCCCAGAACTCAGCTCCTCTCTGGGACACGTGGGCCAGCCTGGGTCCCCTCTCCTGACCGCAGCAAGAGCCACACTCTTCCTAAGTCCTTCAGTCAGGAAGCCAGAGCTCCCAGGCTCAAGCAGCTCAAGCCCATTTGCCCCTCTGAACCGGAGCACCTCTGGATCCTCTTGTGGGTTGGGGAAGGGAGGCAGGTCCCCCGAATTGACTGGGGTCCCAGCACTTTGCCTCAGGGGCCGTTCTGATGGGAGAGGCTGCATCAGCCTCGGGCTGGGCGGGCTTTGCTGTTCCTAGTTCCCCAAACGTCTGCTCAGTGGTTCTCAACTCTCTATAAAACCTGGGACCCAACCCCTAAGGTTTTGCTTTGAGGGTGTGGTCGGGGCCCTAACCTTGACTTTTTATTTAGTTAAAGCTCCAGGTGGTGCTAACATGCGGGGAAGGCTGTGAGATACTGCTCTGGGTTAGTGTCCATGAGTGTCACCTGTCGTCTCATTAAGCTCCCAGCATTCAGGCCTGTGGCAGGTCTGGGGGAGGGAGGGTCCTGGGGGTTGCGTTCCATCAGGCTACCTGGTGGCTCTGTGGAAGGTGCTCTGGGGGTTACAGTCTGAGAAGCAGGAACTCAGATGCCCCTTGTGCAGTGGTTCGACTTGGGAGCCACCTGTGATCGTGTGTCCCCTGCCTAGTGACTCCATCTCCTTTGGTCTCCACAGGGGGCAGGGACTTTGGGGACAAATGTCCTGCTTTGGGAGCAGAGAAGCCTCTGGAAAGTGAGGCACAAGGTGAGCAGACAAGGGGATAGGGAGAAAGGAAAGGGTGGGAGGGAGGGTCACGGGCACACCAAAAGCAGCGGCCGGTTCCAGAGGCACCGCACACCCTCTCTGGTCCCGAGTCCCGGGAGGGAGGTGGCTGTGTGGCGGTGGAACGTGCGGGAGGTGGAACGTGGTGAATCTCGTGCTTACCTGCCCAGGATCTTGCTGACACAGCCGTGGCTGACACGGAGCTGGCGGGAGATGTCACAGGGCCGCACGCCCTGGTGGGCCAGGTCCACGATGCGCTGACGCACCACTTCCGGCAGGGGTCTGCCGTTCACGAAAGCGCCTCCCAGCTGGTTCAGCCCCCCGTGGCCTGAGAGGACAGCACCATTGTCAGGCTGGCGGGCCACTCACCCACCTACTCAAACACAGTCTCAGGTGACCCATGCCCCTGCCTCATGGGTTTATCAAAGTGGGGCCAGACCACCAAGAGCCTATTAACACATCACGTGACCGCTGCTGGGGTGGGGGGTGTGCAGGGGTGTGGACCCACAGAGGGGACCAAGCCCAGGCGCAGGAACCACAACAGAGTTCCTAAAGAAGTTCACACTGAGACTGAGAGTAGGGAGGGAAGAGAGGAACTGAGTGAAGGGAGAGGGACCAAGGCATTTCGGGCAGGGGAACCCCAGGCTGAGGCTGACAGGGGCCGAGATCGCCATTCTGATGAGGACACCGAGGCTCAGAGCGTTTTAGTGGCTCGACACAGAGGACCATGTGACTCCGCATGTGTATGTGGCAGCCAGGCCCAGCCAGGACCTATGGCTTCCACTGGCCCTACTGCCTGATGTGGGTCCTGCTCAGAGGCCACTGGCAGCACGGTCTGGACATCAGGACATCTGTTCTCAGCAGGCCAGGAGGTGGTGACTAGCTGCGATGGTGGGGTCCTGGGGGTGGCAGTCGGGGAGCAGGCAGGCGGGAGGAAGGCAAAGCCAGGCCTTCTGCATGAGCCCGTTAATGACTGTCGATGGCCTCTGTTGGGCACACTGTGCCCATTAACGCCCACTGACTTAGCACATTCAGAACTGCATGCAGCGTCTCCTCAGGGCCCAAGCTGTCTTCAGCACGACACTCAATTTCCCTTAAAAAAAAAAAAAGCCAAAGCCTGTGGCCTGGGCACTAAGTCAGAAGGAAAAGCCCTTCGGGCGAACATAGCAGGAGGGACACAATGACCCGTCTTCCTGGGGAGCTTGGGCACAGTTTCCACCTTCATGTTCTAGGCAGCTTGTCCCCATCTGAAGGGCTGTCAGTGCCACCCAGATGGCTGAGAAGTGGCCCGTGTCCTGAGCGCATCCCACTGGCTCCTCACTGGACAAAGCTGGTCCCTGAACAGTGGCTGCAGCCATTTGACCCTCATTCCATCCTTGTTGCCTTTTGGCTCTTTGGGGTGCACACACTGAACACAAGGGGGCGCCAGACGGCCACCCGAACCCAGACCAGCCGCCGCGTGTCCAGTTCTGTTCCCATTTCCCAGAGCGGAGGCCCCAGGTCACCCAGCTGTGCTTAGGTGTTTGTGCTAGGGCTTCTGTGTCAGGGAGCGAGGCTCCCACAGGTGGGGTTCTTCATCCCTAGATAGGCAACAGGTTTTAAAAAACAAACACTTTTGGGTGGCATGAAATGGGTCTTTTGCCTTTAAAATTATCTCCCCTGTTTCTCCATTGACGCTGTAAAGGCCAATTTCTTCTATCTTCTAGAAGGGCTGACCAGGACCCTTAGAACCCAGCCGCTGGGCCCCCCACAAAAGTTGTTAACGGGGTCGGCTAGTGTGGGTGTGAAGGGGAAGACATGCTCGCACCACTGAATTCCGAATTCTCGGTGCTTTGCTTTGTTTTACCAGCTTTGTAGTGACTTGTGCGACTGTGCGGAGAGCGGGGCCAGATTCCTGCACTGACGCAATCTGTTTTAATTTTATCATTTGGGAAAGCAGGGTTTTTTTCAGCCTTAGTGTTTTCATCCATTGAATAGAGCTAAACAGACTCTCTGGCCATCTGCTAGCCCATAACAGCTGCTATAGGAAGATGGAGGTGAGACGGGACAGTGTGTGCTTAGCTGAAAATCTGGTATAAGCACAAAGGTTTTCTAATTCAAGTAGTCACATGGTTGCGTGTTACAGCCTAAGCTTGGCCCTACCACTGGGGCAGTGGCCCCGTCTTTGATAAAAGACAGGGTGCTGAGCACAGTGAGCTTCTGAATCAGAGTGTCTGAGGTGTTTCCAGGCGGGGGACGCGCCACTGGTCTGAGGCCACGGATGGTGAAGAAAATCTAGGAGAACAAGCAGCCACTTGTATACCTCCCCCCAGGCCCACCTTCTTCCAGAACAATACTTCTTATTGTTTGCATATTACAATCCTCATTTCTTTTTATCTCAACATAATGTACCCAGTGCTCACCCTGAATCAGGCACAAAGCCCTGAGGGTGCCAGAAACCAGGCCCGTGAGGGAGTTATAATCCTTGGTGGGGGGATGTAATTCAATAGTTGGGAGGTCTTCTGCCAATATGGGCGCCGGAGGTAAGTCCAGAGGCTCCGGCACCCATAGTGGCAGGATTACCAGGAGGTGAGCAGTGGAGACATCTGGTCAGGAAGGAAGCCCATGCACAGGGTCTTGGCGCTCTTGAGACATGGAAGATTTGCTGCGGCTGGGGACGCGCAGGAAGGAGAGCCTGAGCCAGCCTCTGGCTGCAGATGGAGATGGCCCCTCTGGCTTGAGTCCCTGTGGTGGAGGGACGTCTGTCTCTCCTGTGTCCGGTGTGCGGGAGTAGGCTCCTTTGGGTGAGTCACACCAGATGCCCAGAGGTGGATGCCGCCTTCCTTCCTGCCTTCGTGAGGGCCGCCCACCCATTGTACTGACCACCTTTCTACGCAGCTGTGGATGGCAGGGCTTTGAGGCCGGAAGCGAGACATGAGTGGGAGCCCCTGGTTGGGCCCAGGGACGGTGGGGACCAGGACGAGGGCCTCAGCAAAGGCCCTCTGCATGGTCCGGCGGGTCGTGGGCGTGAGGAGGAGGACACGGTGTCTGGTCGGGCGCAGAGGGCTCTGCGTGTGGAGGTCCTCAGACAGGTGCTGCTAACTTCCCGGGGCCGTGAGGACTCACGCGCCCCGCGGTGAGGGCATGTGGGCCTCTGCAAAGCTCTTGGTGCAGCCTGCCGTCCCGATATGTACACTTAGCAAAAGTGACTATTTGGGGACATCTTAGGACTTTCTTTGATAATTTCTTTACCCCTTACAGGCCCCGAGGTGTACTGACAATGGAAGGGGAGAGTCTCATTGCCCAAAATCCTTGTTACAGTCACTGACACCCAAGCCCTGAGGATGTGGTTATGGTTTTCCTGTGCCCCACAGTCCTTTGCACAAGTGTGTCATGGCACTGGTGGCAATGAAGTGGCCTTATCTGTTTACATTCCTGTGTGCGTTCTCCTGTGTACCCAGCACCTGTCACAAACTGTAGGTAATGCTTCAGTGAATAACACACATGACAAACACTTCACACATGTGAGGGTACTGCGGTGCTGGTGAGGGGGTCCCCACATGGGACCCCCGAGTCCTAGACTCAGTTCTTTTCCTCTTGTCCCTGCTGTCTGGCTTCTCACGCACCTACCCTAAAGTGACAATGGTCCCAGGTGTTGTTCTGTGAAAATTTCCATGTGACTACCTGGGGATTTTTGCTTTAGCTCCAGAGTGTTGTGGTGACAGTCTGAGTCCTGACAGGACGAGGGTGGGAGCTGGGGTGTCCTTTAAGTCATGCTGTGCCTTTGGCCCTGTGCAAATGCGTGGCGGGCACAATGCCACCTGTCTCTGGCATCTCTGCCTGTGGCCTTGTGTCCCCAGCATACTCACTTGTAGGCTGTGATCTTCCTATGTGACCTTCCAGCTGTCCCCCTTGGCATGAACCTAGTGTTCCAACCTCTTCCACCTTCCAGCCCAGGTCTGCGCCCTGGGCCCTCCCGCATCCGTGAGGCTGTGGGTCACCCGGCACACAGGCCCTCGGATGAGGACAAAGGGACTAGCACCCTGAGAGCAGCACCCACGTCTGGCTTCAGCCCCGACCGGCTGACCCTCTGAAGGGAACTGGAGAGGAAACGGCAGCCCTTTCTCATTGCCCCCTCATCCCGTGTGTTCTGGAACCGTTCTCCATCAGCTGTCCTTCACTCCTGTCACATGACTCACCTTCCCTTTCTAGGACTTGCAAACACAGTGAACCCCCCCTGTGCTGCCGTCCAGCCCATACGCACAACACACACACACACACCCCTGCCTGGCTAGTTTCCAACCAGACTTCTCAACAAGTCTTCCTACCTGCTGGTCCTACTTCCTGCTTCCTACTTCATATCCTCCTTGCGATGTGGTGGTCACCTCGCCGTGTGCCTCAGGCTGAGCATGTGCTCAGACGCTTGGTGACTCGGAGGCACTTGGTCCTCCCTCTCAAAGGGCTTTCCATGACAATGTGTCTTCTGGTTCCTTACACCTTCAGTCTTGCTGTGGATTCCTTCTAATGGCTTCTCTGCCCTCCTGTGTCCCTTACATCCATTTCCTCGGACTCCTCTTAAATCTCAGTGCTGTGGACACTATACACAGCTGCCCTTGGTGATCCTGGCCACTTTTACGTTCCACTTCCCATCAGAAACCTCCTCTTTGCTAATAAACAGGCACCTCCTCTCCTGCTGTGTGTGTCCCCTCCACCTGAATCTTGTCCCCCTGTCTTATCTAGTCACCTCCTAACCACCCAGTATCGTTCAGCACGGTCACTTCCTGCAGTGTCACCGCACAGAGCAGGTTAGGGCTTCCGCCCAGGTGTTCTCACAGCTCCCATTGCCTTTCCTTGCATGGCACGCTCACATTTCAGTTTCACGTTTATTTGCATGGCTATACGTACAAGCAGTGACTCTACACTCACCAGGCTGAAAGCTCCACGGGGACAAGACCATGTCTGTTAAATTATAGTAATTACATTAGGTGTTCAATAAATATATACTACACGAATTAACTAACTGCCTTTAGCTTCTTCTCCTGTCCCCATATGGAACACTCACCAAAGCGTGACATTTCACCTCCTAAACATCTACCTAAGCAGCACCGTCCAGCCGTCCCATCATGTACACACACGTGCTCGTTTACCCACTGGACGCTTGTCTATGGCGTGTCTGTTCCTGGCCAAGCACTTTGCTTGAACTGATGACGTGGCATTGATCCTGCCTCGTGGAGCGATCAGTCCACACACACGAGTAAAAGCCATTCTCAGTCGAATAGGGGCTGAGGACAGCAGGGTGTGGCATTAAGGAATGTGGGTCCTGCCTCATCCTAATGGGTGAGGATGAGAGATGGAATTAGTTCCAGGTGACCAAAGTCTAAGTGATGTACACTCCGGGATGCCGATGAGTGGGGGCTGGCTAGACCCCTGCACCCAGCCTTACATGTACCCCTAAAACCCAACCAGAGCATGTCACTTCCCTGTGTAAGAAACTTTCGGGACATGACCCGTCACCTCGTGATGAAGTCCAAGCTAGCAAATCCGGAGGAAGGTGCCCGCGGCAGCTAGCCAGGCTGGCCTCATGTCCCAGCTGTCTGAGCCTTCAATCTGATGGGGGAGCGTCTGACTCTTCCCCATGTCCTGGTTCGTGCTTTCCTCTGATCAGAAGCCGATTCGATCGATTTATACTCACACTTGAATTAGTTCACGAAGTTGCCTCCTACAGGAAAGCCTCCCTGCCTCTCCTGACTATTGTCTCCGGTACTTTATTTTAACCACGCCAGGGCACATCTCTCCCATTACATGTAGCAGAATGCAAGTGTGTATTTATTCTGTGTGCCCCTGAGGGGTGAGGGGCTACTCCATCTTGGAACCCTAATATCTAGTGCAATTCACAGTAGGAGCCCAGTAAATGCTGGTTGTTTACTGAAGGGAAGGAAGTCGGTCCAAAACAAGTTCAGTGGAGCCCACACATTCTTTGCCCTGAGCAGGACTCTTAGACAAGGGCTGTTTACAGAGGGGTGCAGATGTCACTGCCGGGAGCAGAGGCTTGCCCTCCTACAAGGCCTCGGGGGCACTGATGAGGCTGTCCTCTTGGTTCTTCCCTCAAGCTCCAGCATCAACACTACATGTGTCAGGCTCAGGTCCTGTGAGGAGCCATATAGGCTGCGAGGAACCGCCTCAGCTCCCAGAGGGCTACCCTCTGAGTCCTGGCCAATCAGAGAGTCCCCTGGGGTCCTGGGAACAACAGGATAAGAAGTCTTCTTGGATCAGTCCAAGGGTGGAAGGCACGCACCACCGGTCTTCTGTCCTGAACAGTGAGAGTGCTGATGGGGGGAGGTGCACAGAAGTGGACAGTGCACCTTCCTCTAGGTGGCTTGTAGCTGGGAAGCAACCAATGTTAGACAGAAAAGAAGAGGAAAGAGGGGAAAGGGGGAGGGAGCAAGGCTACTATCAGTATGCAGTCCCCTCCCTGTGAGTCAGCGTTTAGAATGCACACCTGTGGCCAGGTGTGGGTGTGCCCACGCTGGAGCCAGGTTGGATTCTCCTAACAGTCCTTGCAGGGGGCACACTAGGCTTACTTCACAGGTGACACACTGGGAACCTGCAGCAGCTGTCTCTTCAAGCCTCCACCATGCGAGCTACTTTCCAAACAAAGCCTACTTCAAAATCTTCACCAGGGTTCATTTTTCTGGGCCCTGATTTTCCCTTTTTCTGATTTCCTTTAGTGAGAGAACGGACCTATTTCTGTTATAGTTGCCCCTCTTCCGTGTTGGTTTATTCCCACTCTCCCCACCTTTGCCCCTGGTTTATCCTCTGTCCTGTCTCTTCCAGTTGCCTTGCTCTCTTTGATTTCCACCCCTGCTGATCTCCTTTCTCCCCCGTGCTCATAGCCTCCCAGCCCCTTCCCTTCCCAGTCCCTGCCCAGCCACACATACCAACCCTCCCACCATGTCTCCCACCCTTCACCCCACCAAGATTTCTCTTCCCTCTGCCACTAACTGTCTGTCCGCTCCCAGCACTGTCTTTATTGCCTGCATGACTGCTCAGGTTCCTCTCCCCTCAAAGGCATTCACAGCTCGCTGTTATTCTTGTATTAGCATTGAACCCATTAAAGCTAATTTGTTTGCCCTAATCTCCATTTATTTTTCCCTAGTTGATATTAGATTTCCGTTTCCATTGCGGCAGCATGGTTTTCTCTTTGTCTTCCTAATGGTCTGCCCCCCTCTCTCTTCCTCGATTAATCTGGTTGGCTTCCCTGGTTTCAAGGCCTTTCTCCACCTCCCCCAGCCCTTAGATTAACCCTGTCACCTCCCTCTCAGGATGCCTAAGCCCAGTGGATTTTGGGGGATGGAGCTGCTGCAAATATCAATAGGCCTGTGAGCCCCTTAAGCAAAGTGTTCCCTGAGGAGAGGCCCTGCCTTGTCTGGACAACTCAGGGGTCACCAAGGCCAAGGGTCCCATGGCAAAGTTCCCTTTGGGGCAGTCTCAAAGATTTCTGGAGGCCTCTGCAAGCTTTCTCAGATCCTATAAATTATACCAGTAGGCCAAGCCCAGGATGGGCCACTTTCCTCTCTGTCCCCATTTCCCAAACTGGACATATTCCCTCCCCCCTTCCTGAAGAGGTGATGTGGCTTTGTGGGTGGCTAACCCTCACCCTGCACTGTCCCCTGCACGCACCCCAGAAGAAAAGCCTTCCTGGACCAACTCTCAGAACCCCCACTGTCCCCCTGCCCCTCCCACCACCCTGAACAGCACTCCATCTGAGTCTCATTACCAAGGCCTTTTTCTGGGCCAGTGCTCTGCCTGCCCAGTGTCCCTTCTGACTCCCGCAGGGAGGAGAGCTGAGCTTCCCCCCTGGCTGCTGCCAGCATCACCCCGGGGCCCGGCCAGTGTCACTTTCTACCTCTCATCAGGTCCACCAGAATCTCTGGGCATGGTATCCCCAAATCTGAATTTTTAAAAAGCTCCACTGCTGGTTGCCCAGAGTTTATATCCACTCAGTGGATGGTCAATAAATAAATAATGAAAGCATTAATTGATTGATTAAACACCGACTTCCATAGCTGGACGGAGGTCCCTAGAGGTTGTCCATCCCGGCTCCTTCCCACTGAGTTCTGGATGCCCCAGACTCCAGCCCAGGCAGTGGGGCCCCTGAGTTTGGGGGACAGTGGAAGTGGCAATGCAGGTGGCAATGCTACACATGCACTGAGGAGCCGAGAGTCTGCACAGACCACTCTTTCTGGGCCCAGAGGCCTGAGAATGCTAATGCTATTTTTCAAAAAATGGGCCTATACTGAAGCAGTTTTCAGTTCATTAGATGTCAGTTGAGTGAGCACCTTCGCTGTGTCTAATAATATTCCAGGCTGTGCGTGCAGGTGGCTTCTGAACAGATGACACAGTCCTTGCCCTTGAGAAAGGTACATGTCAATAACCTTTGAGAGTGTCTAAATCCACTCACAGGCACTGTCTCCTGCAGCTCTAACCCCATGGAACACCCACGGTGTGTGTGTGCGTGTCTGTGTGTGTCTGTGTGTGTGTTTGTCTCTGTGTGTGTCTGTGTGTGTCTGCATGTCCACGCATGTGTATGTGAGGTGCAGAGCCCTCAGGGCAGGGAGTGGGCAGGGGGCCTGCAAGTCCTTAGGAGTGACACAGGAACAAATGAAGAAATGCTATTTCAAGCCCAACACATCGAGCAAAATCTGTGACAAAACTGCGCATCTGTGGTTCCCACACCTGTTGAAGGCACATTCCTGGAATGTGGCACCGTTGCAAAGAGGATTATACTTAAAAACCTCTTGCTGCTGCCCAAGGAAGCTGGAGGGGACAGAGGGGGACGGACACAGCCTGCAGGACAGGGAGATGACCCATCTAATGGCACAGCTCAGGCTCACACTATTTGACCTCAGTCCCCGTGTATTCCACATCCAGGGTCCTTGGGGACCCCGGTGGCATCTTGGCTGGGGCCACCCTGGCAGACAGAGGGGAAGAGACGCTGGAACTGGGCAGAATGGGCTCTGGACATGGCACACCCGAAAGCTTTCCGGTCCTTTTATCCACTTGCTTGTCATTTTTATTTTCATGGTAAAAATGTGAAGCTCTTTTCCGTGGGCCCTGGGCGTGGGGAGCTGAGTGCCTCCTCTGTGGAGCTCTGGGGTGGGCACAACAGGAAAGGCTCCAGAGAATACGCGAGCTTCCCCTTTGTCGCTTCCAGACTGAGGCTCCCATTGCTGGGGGCCCTCGGACCCAAACCTGCCGAGAGTCTGTTGACTCTGGCTGGAGTGCTGACAAGACCAACAACACGCAACACACGGCTTGTTTGGGGTTGGACTGTGCCCCCCAAATCTCACACATCCAAATCCTGGTCCCCAGTGCGTCTGAATGTGGCCTCATTTGGAAAAAGGATCTTTGCAGATGATCAAGTGAAGAGAATGTCATTAGGGTGGCCTCTAATCCCAAGTGTCCTTAAGTGTGGGTGACACTGGACACAGAGACAGGGAGAACACCATGTGAAGGCTGCACTCATGCTGCCACAAGCCAAGGGTCACCACAGATGCCACCAGGAGCTGTTGGACAGGCCTGGTGCTCACCGTCCCTCACAGCCACAGAAGGAACCCAGCCTGCCTCATCTGCTCTGGGACTTCTAGCCCCCAGAGCTGGAAAAGCATGAAGATCAGGTGTTCCAACCCCTCAGCTGGTGGCACGTTGCCACTACAGCCCTCTGTCGGTGAGCCCGCCTCTCTCAGGTCACCCCCTCCCCACAGAGTCAGCAGCCTGCTGTCTACTCCTGAGCCGGTGTCCTCTGCCAGGTTGTAATGCAAGAGTATCCACACATCAGCAGAGGCTGGGCCCCAGGCCGCCAGGCTTATAGGTTTCTCCCCCACTCAGAACGTTCTGGACCCAGTCAGAAGGTTGGCCACGAACCACCTAACATTTGCCAAACCCGTTCAAAGTGCTGTCAGGGCAGTGATTCTGAAATTTAACTCAGTTCAACAAATAGCAACTGGTCGGATTGGGAACAGGTTTTCACACTGTGCGAGGAGCTGGGCTGGCACTTTGAGCCCCGTTTTGTGCCTGAAGATGACAATTTGGAGGTTTCATGGCTTGTGCACAGCTAGGGGCCAACCCAAGACTGCGTCTGCGTCGGCCCCAGTCCTGAGGTCCCTGGGAGCAGGGTGCTGCACCAGGGGGAGGGCTGTGTCCCCAGAGGGCTGGAACACCTGTGGCCAGACCTCCCACCTACTGGTCTGCAGCACAATCCTGACTCCAGGCTCCATGGGTACAGACAGCCCTGGGACGTCCTGATGCTGGAGTGGACACCACAGTAAGAAGCCCTGTGCTGAGCAAATTAAAAGGAGAGCTCTTTCTTTTAGCAAATATTCACAGATCATCTGCCGTGTATGCACCATGTGCCAGACATTGTTTGGGCAGCTTCCCTCCCGACCTACAGAATCCTGTAACTGCTGGTCCTCACAGGTGCTCTGCCTATGTGTGACTGGCTGCCCTGCCCAGCCGACACCTAGGGTGGGTCCCCTGTCAGGTCAGATTTGCCTAGGCCGGCCAATCTGCTACTTCAGTGGTCACTGCTGCCCCATCTCGCCGCCCTGCCTCTGAGCCCAGGACAGAAGGATGCCCCAGGACCGGGGATGTTCCTCAGCCCCACAGTGGCCACTCTTTATAAAACAGAAGAGGAATGACAGCAACATGACATGGGAGAAACAAATGTGCTTTGTAACAAAGCTCAGACATAAAGTTAGGTCCACTGGCAGAACAGCCAAACATGTTATTGTGCAATTACGTGAAAACTGCTACCGTGGACACTTGTGAAGCCTTCGCTGTATATGGGATTCGTGTGACGTGCTGGGGAGGTGAGAACCAAGTTCTTACTGTACTTGGCTCTGAGCAGGACCTCCTGTGACACGATGAGATAACTGGACCCAAGTGGGAGTGAGGGGCAGAGAGGCTCCAAGGGACAGCCACCACAGGGGAGGGCATCAGGGGGTCCTGGTGGACAAGGTGAGACTTGACCGTGCATGTGCGAGCGAGGCCCCCTGCATGGCACAGGCATGGAGGTTGGGAACAGACTGGGCTGGGACCCGAGCTCACACATGGAAGCAGTGGGAAGTAGGGTCAGGTGTCACAAAGGGACCTCCCCGGGTTGCACACCAGCCATCTGCCTGCAAATGCCAGTTAATTATTGGATTGAAAGGAAGTACAAACAGAACTCTAGGATTGTTCTGGAAAATCATCAGGCTGGGAAAGGAGAGAAACCAGAACGTTCAACGGTGCAGACCCTCTAGCTCATGCAGAATGTTCCCACGGCTATCCCTAAGGAAGAGAACACAGAGCCAAGCAGGATGGATTAAGTGGGTGGTGGATCTGGTAAGAGGGCCGAAGGGGACATGGAAATAGACGCCTGTGTGTGCGCCGAGCAAGGGCCCACTGCCCAGGCACCAGGACATCTTTGCCTGCCTGTCAGAGCCCACAGCCGTCGTGACCCCGACCCCCTTGTCTTCCCGTTGCTGTCCTCATCCCTGCTCTCAGAGCTGACTCTGGGCTCGGGCTACCAGCTAGGTCCTGCCCCTGGCCAGCAGGCTCTCACCCCACCTGCAGCAATGCCTGTGTTCCCTGGTCTGCAGGGTCCACAGCCCCTGCTCACCATCCCCGGGGCTCGCACGTGTTCACTGCCGAAGTGGCTGCAGAGCTTGATGCCCCTTGAAGCGACCAGGAGTTAGAACTCAAGGTCTGTGTGGCCAGGGGGGTGTCTGCACGGGTGACAGTACATTGTGACAACCCGTGTGACTGAATGTAGGTGCCATGAGTGATCATGCAGGGTCCTATGGCAAGTGTGGGCATGCCAGTGGTCGGGGAAGGAACCAGGTGCTCCTTTAAGAAGTGGGGGTGGGGGGCACCAGGACACCCTTTATGAGATGCAGTGAGACTACAGGGGACCCAGGCACAGGGTCCACACTGAGCACCCACCCGGGACAAACAGGCCAAGAAGGGATGAGTGGGGACATCACACGACATCGAGGGCTGGAAAGAAGAGCGTTTAGGTAATGAACCGAGTGGTCTGTGCACTGAGGAGAAAAATAAATCACGATTTCTGTAGGTGGTGCTATGGGCTGATGTTTACATCCCCCCAAACCCACACATTGAAGCCCTAACTGCAGTGGGGGATGGTGTTGAGAGGTGGTGCCCTTGGGGGCATCAGGGTTCGATGAGGTTGTAAGGGTGGGCCCCACGGAGGGGTTAGTGCCCTTCTGAGAGAGGGAGAGACAGCAGTTCTCTCCAGGCACATGCACCGAGCAAGACCATGTGAGGACACAGCGAGAAAAGGCCGTCTACAGCCAGAAAGGGGCCCTGACCTCAGATGGGCACTCTGACCTCAGATGTCCAGCCTCCAGAACTGTGAGAAATAAGTGCCTGTTGTTTAAGTCGACAAGTGGTGTTTTGTAGTAACAGAGCAAGCTGAGAAAGGTGGTGGGACGGGGGCCTCAGGGTGATCTTCAGAGGAAATATCAGGGGGAGGTGTCATGGCCCCAGATCTGCCCCAGAGAGGCTGGGAGTGAGACAGAGGGGAGGCTTGCACTGGGTGTGGTGGGCACGTGGAAGCTCAGTCACAGGAGATCGGGGTCCTGTGTGCATGCTTACAGTGCCACAAAGCCACTGGGTTTCCTGAGGGACTCACACGCGTGCCTGGAAAGGAGGTGAGAGGTGGGGCCCAGGGGCATGGCCCTTTTCAGTTATCAGTGATGGAAACGCTCCGGCCGCCTCTGACGCAGGCGTGTAGGGCTCATCATTCCACACGGCCAGCATGTGACATCAGGCAATGCCAGCCTCACATCAACACCAGCTGTCCTGGCCCTGGTCAGAACATGGGCACCTGGAAGGTGACACAGTGCTCTGTCAAGAACCCCACAGACCAGGCTGGATGTGGCAGAGGCTGGAATGAGCGGCTCCATCAAATCTGAGGTCCCAGGGGCCGGTCACATGCGGTCGTGGCCCTTAAACAGACAGCACGACACTCTCCCCTCAAAGGACTTTCTCCACAACTGTACGCCCTCCTGCCACTGCCGTGGTTTGTTACATCCCTGCTCACGTTTCATGAAATTACCAAAACACTCGACCGAACTCACGAAGCCCTCATGACAGCAGTTTATAATAATCAGCGTTGTGCACACAGACTTTGTGAAGTCCTCCTCATGGGTTCATGTGTGAGTGCTGTGAGCGTGTTGGACAGGTGTGTGCGCATGTGTGCACACGTGTGTACATGTATGCACATGAGTATGTGTTACATGCATGTGTGTGTTGGACACACGTGCGTATGTGTGTGTGCACGTGCAGGTTTCCCCAGTCCCCACCAGCCGTGTGGCGGCCCCTCTGATCCCCGGCCTGCTCAGCCCCCACTCTGCCCATATGTGCTCTGAAGGCAACCCGGGGTCAGCACAGCCCTGCTCTGCCAGGTCGCTGTGGGGTCTGGGCACGCGGCTCTGGGCGTCTGCGCCCTGCCTGGCCCATACCAACTTGGGTGCAGCACATTTTGTGGTCAACAGGAGCCCACAAAGCTGTCAAAGTGTGCGGCATGTCCTCCCAGGCGCTCAGGCAGCGTGAGGCTAGAAGGCGAGAGCCGCAGAGGTAAGGGGCCTGCACCATGTGGAGGGCAAAACAGGCCTGAAACGCAGCGCTGGGCGCTGGGGAGCGGGGAGGAGAGGGCTCACGAGGGCCCAGCCTGCGGTGCTGGGTGTGGGGCGCCTGCCACCAGGCATCTCACAGGCAGGACTTCAGTCCGTTGCCAGCAGCCCCCGGAGGCAGGAGCTACGCGTCCACATGACTGAGGCCACTCAAGTGTCAGCGGTTGAAGAGAATTCCCACCCAGAGTGTCTGACCCTGATGGGGCAGCCAGCAGCGGGGACAGACGTTCCCTGGCAAGCCAGGCACCATCATGTGGGGGAGGGTGCTGAGCAACCGTGTGTGTGCTGTGGTACAGACAGTGACTTCCAGGTGGGGACGGAGCAGCGTGGGCAGGCACCATGTGTTCCTGGCCCAGGGTCCCCCAGGGAGATGGGCACTTCCAGCCGACAGGACCAGCCAGGCCCTGAGGACAGCAGGTGTGTCACTGCCAGCAGGACTCCCTAGAGCTGGTCCCACAGAGAGGGTGCCCCCGAAGCCCACTTAGGGGCACCTGTCCAGACAGCTCTGTGGCCAGCAGGACAGGGGACCATGGGGGGGCATGGGGACTTCTTGGTATGGATACTGTCATATCATCACAGAATATGGAGACTGCAAGGACCCAGGACTCGTCATCCTGTCAAAGAGAGAGGAGGACCAGATGGCCATCCTGTGGTCGGCATACCTCTGCAGGTACGGGGGTTAAGCTCAGGCATGTCCAGCAAGCGTTTTCATTTGGCAGAGGTGGCATCTCTCCCCAGCATTGGCACCTACAGCTCTGTTCGGCGTTGCCAGGCTAGCTGGCCCCACTGGCTCCATTGGTTCTGGGCCAGCTAGCCAGCCTGGCCCAGAGCCAGTGGAGCCCCTCATGGCTCACAGGCTGCCCGTCTGGAGCAGGGAATGCCCCAGGGCCCAGCAGGCTCAAGGCCGAGCAAGCCTTATCTGGCGTTGGCCCCAGTGTGGACATCCGGGGTGGCTTCCAGACAAATGGCTTTGTGCACCCGCCAAGCAGGGTGTTACTCCAGGCCTTGCCCTGAGCCGGCTTGTTCCGTCTGATCCCTTCCCCCTTGGTGCTGGTCTGTCCACCTGAGAGGGACTCTCAAGACTCCAGCTGCCGCCCCTGAAGGCGCCTGTCACCATCATCCACCTTGACTGCATGGCAGCGACTGCTGCCATCGCTGGCATGGCACCCTGCACACAGCAGGTGGCCAGTTAAACTGAATTGAACCACTGGCCCTCAGATTGCAGCTGCTCCTAGCAGTCCTCTCCGACAGCCTCCCTCCCAGCCTCACTCCCCCTGGTTCCCACCTGGAGGTCAGAGCCAGATGCCAGGACACCCCATTCCTGCCACCTCTATTGTGGCAGCACACAGCCATCTCAGTGCTGGAGAACAAAACAGAGCTGGGGCTGGCGGTGTGGTGCTCAGCTCCTCACAGGCTCTTGGGCCAAAGCGGGGGGATTGTTGCACAAAGTTGGGAAATACAAGACGGGTGCTGGGGAGGGAACAGAAGAAGATGGAAGGTGAAAGGGGTTTAATTTTTTAAAAATAAAAGTGTGGTTCTGAGTCGCTTACGAGCAAATATTCCTGTCTTAGCTGCACACAGAGAGCTGCGCCCTCTTTGGTTCATCTCCCCCCAAGGCCAATTCTAGAATGTTCTGGTAAAATGAAGCACAAAGTGCTTTTCCAGGTGGCCTGCTGATCACGGCCACGGGCTCTGGACCAGCTCGACCCACCACCCTTCCCTTTAAGGCAACAGCCTTGGGCCAGAGGCCTTTGCTTTCATCCACGTGGAATATTAAATGGTCTGCCATAAGTTTTAACTGGAACAAAGTTTCAACGCTACGTTTCAAGTTATTCACGGAGAGTATCACAGAAAATATCAAGGAAATGTAAGGGTTGGGCATCTGTCCTGGGACTTTGGGAGACTGCCCCCTCTGGTAACAGCAGAAATTTCCTGAGTAGCTGCTATATGCCAGGTGAGGGACCTGGTCCAACTTTCAGGACTTCCTGGAAGTCCTGCACTGTCCTGGTATTTTATACAGGTGAGAAAATTCAAGGCAGAGGGAAAGCTGACTTGCCTCGGGTCACACAGGGAGAGAGCAGCAAGGTCGGGGTGAAGGTCAAAGCCCAGGCCTGCCCCTCCTGCTCCCATGGAAATGGGGTCTGCCACGGATCTGCTCCACAGCGACTTCACCAGTCACCCTCTTGACACCTCACTCCCAGAGTGTACTCTGGAATATGGTCCTGCTGTCTTGGAGAAGCCGGGGAATCACAACACACAGAGCGCCCTGAGTCTGTGTGAATACACAGTTCCCATGATGACAGCAGGCTGAGCGTCACCTTGCCATCCCCCTGGCCTCCCTGCTGCGCTGGTCTGACAACAACAATATGTCCCAGAGGACTCATCAGCACTAAGTACTCAGGTCACTCCAAGGCCACTTAGGAGATCTGATGGGAGGACAAAGCTGATGAGTCTGTGGCCGAAGGCAGGAGGAAGCACAGTTAAAAGAAGGGGCGGAAGGCATGACATTTTCTTCCCTCAAGCTGTCTGCTTGGACCACAGAAGTTGTCACATAATAAATGTCATCGGCTCCCACCAATGTTACAAGTTCAACTCACTGGGCAAAAGCACAGAACTGGGTTAGAACCTGAGTGGATGGACCCAAGGACGCATCAGGCCAATGGAGCCTGAACTTGGGTAGCTGGGACCCAGCACCACGAGTGCCTACTTGCTGCCCGGGCAGGGTGTCCGGTCACGGCCCCTGACTTCATTCATGACTTCGTGGGCTCCTCCCAGTGTTTCTGAAGCTAATTTCATCCCCCCACTGACCCATCAGTCTCTGACACGGGCCCTGCAGGGAGGCCGCACGTGGCCTGGACACCGAGGACTAAATCCCTCTGTGGCCTGTGACGTATTGGGGTTCCCGCGGAGAGTTCCCTTTCTGCAGTGCAGGTGGGAACACGACAGCCTTAGCGGATATGTTCAGATGGAGCCCCATCTGCCTTTCCTGGGGGCTGCTCATCTCCATCCCCCTCACAGCGACTCCAGGACCGGCATGGGATAGGGGCCAGCACTGAAAGGGGGCTGTTTTAATTGACGTGGAGAGTTGAGGCCATTGCCAAGGAACAAAGCTGAGAGAAGGCCCTGTCTGTCACCGCTGCTGGTACAGGTTCTTGTGCCTTGTCACCAAGGGCTCCCGGTGGAGTTGCAGGTGCAAAAAATCCTCCTATTGCTACAGGGGTGTGAGGAGCTGGGCTCTGGGAGGGGGCAAGGAAGGAGCAGAAGTCGGATCAGCCTCTCTGAGCAGCGGTTCCATCCCCCATAAGAGTCAAGGCAGTTCCTGCCTGGGAATCCTGAGACCCAGCTCTCCCACCAGGCCCACGCCTGTGGCTAGCAGATCACACGCACACCCCACTGCCGGAGGACTCACAAGCATAGGGCACGCGCAGCCCTTCCTTTGGGTATAAAAGTGGCATTGGCAGAGCTGGAGCAGTTGTGCTGGGCCTTCGCGATACTTGGCATCTCATGTGGCATTCGTGACTAAGGAAGACGCTCAGGGATCAAACAGAGACAAGAGGCAAATGTCCCCAGGGGACAGGCCTCAGGAAGGACACTCCTGGGGAGGGAGCTACAGTCACCATAGAGCAGACTCAGTGATATGACTTGTGCCCCATGAAGAGTGCTCTGGTGTGTGGCCCCTGTGAGAGACATGTTCTTACTGTGTCCCACGTGGCCAGGGCAGGGGACTGGAGGGGCTTTCAGAAACCCAAACAGGCATGTGGACCCTGACTCTGGACCAGAGGAAATAATTATGAACCCCAAAAGAGTCACGTGAAAATGCAGTGACCCGGATAAATAAGGAGGGGTGGGTGCTCTGCCCATGCCCCTGACCCAGAGACTCCATCCAGGGCCACTGACCGGGGGCTGGATGAGCCAGAGCAGCCTGGACTAGGGTTCTCTGCCCCTCTTCCAGCCCCTCTGCAAACAGCCTGGGCTAAGGCGTTTCAGGGTGAACCCAGAAAAAACCCAGGGAATGGGGGGTGGTCTCCTCTGTTCACAGGTGCTTTACACCCCTCAGGCCTCTCTCTGAAGGGAACCAGACTTCCCCCCAGAGTCTCAACTACAACGAAAGAAGGTGCAGTCTCACCCAGGGGCACATTCCCCTGCCCCCACCTTTAACATCATCTTTTTATTCTTAAACGACATTGTTCTCTTTGGTTCCTTGTGTATCCAGAACCACAGGGCTCAGAGCTTTCTCTTCACAACTGGGAGCTCGGCCCCTCATGGACTGACAAATACAGAAGCTTCAGAATGCTAGGAGCTGAAGATAGACCGACTGTGAGCACACAGAGAGAAACACATCCCTGCAGAGTGAGCCCAGCAGGCTCCTCCCGATATGGCCAACTGCGACTGCCTGAGGTGGGGGGGGGGTGCTGGAAGCCAGCACAGCCAGCAGCCCTGTGCCCCAGAGGGACCAGCTGGGCGTCCCTAAGCACCGCAGTCTGACAGCACAGCCTCGCTGGTTTCAGCCTGGAAATGTCCCAGGTGCTTCCTTCTTCTCGTCCAAGGGGGCCTCCTCGCCACCCCAAGTGCTTTGTGTGCATGTGAAGTTCCCCAGGGAGAAGCTGGGACTTCTCCCAAGTAGAGGGTGATCACTAAGCAATCTGATAGAATATTTGAGACACTTTTCCTATGAAAAATAGATATTTTAAACACACCTCCAACACACACACACACACACACACACACACACACACACACACACACACATTGTTTTTGTGAGAACCAATTAATAAATGCTAATTCATTCAGGCGTATCTCCACTAAATTACTGTTTCATTTCATTGCAGGGAATTTTCCATTACCAAACTCTCCCTTGCTGATTTTTTTTGCATTATTTATATATTTTCATTTTCACTAATAGTGAGGTCGGTATGCGATATTATCTGCTGTTTGTGCGTCTTAAATTTCTTTTTTATCTGGACTGTTTCCTCATTCTTGCAGCCCCACGTAATCTGGGAGAGACATCACTAGGAGCAGACGAGATTTTACACACAAGTGATTGGAAAGGGTACTGGCTGAAGTTAGACTGACAGGAGGGCATCCTGTCCGGCTGTGACCCTCATTTCAGATGTGCACGCGTGTGTGCGAGTGTGTCTCTACTCTGGGCTCATGTGGACATGTTTTCCTATGCCAGTGAGTCACAAGACTATGCGTGAAAAGATTGTGGGGACACCACCAGGAGTGAAGATCACAAGGGCTTTAAAAATAAAATCAACGACACAGATCTCTTTATAAGCCCCCAGAGCTCAATGCATTGTTTCCTGCCCCCTTTTCATGGACACAAATCAGGACTTTGACATCTAGACACCTGAGATCCAGACCAGCGGGCTCTCTAAGATCGTGCCTCTTTTTATGCCTAGAAAAGTAGAGGGTTCTGGTGGTGGTTAGGGATTGCTTAGGGGCTGTGGCAGGAATCGTGTTCCAAAGGATGTGTTCTGACGTAGTTTCAATTTTCTTATATTCCATGGTCAATGTGCCCTGCACCTGGCTACCTTCGGTTCTGAAATGAGTTTTTTCCTCTTTCTTCTCCAGCCACCTTCTCTCCCTGCCCCCACCACTGTGTCCTTTCTGTCTTTCTTTTTCTCTTTATTCTTCCCCTTCTTTCTCTCTCTTTCACAGTTAACATCTGGAGGATGTGAATGATTAAACTGTTTGCTCTGAGGCTTAGGTATGAAAAGGCATGTCACCATAAGTAAAGTTTCACCTTTATACCCAACTCTATCAATAATTAGAGAACAAGGATGACCATCAGTAAATCTTTCTTACCATTAGCTCTTACAAAAATGATGCCATTTCTTCTGAGTATTCTAAGTTCTGTTGCTTTTACTTTTAACAAAAATTAATGACAAAACAGAGTAACCTCCCATGTGAAGTCAGCACCTAAAGGGATTGTGGGGTACTGTATATCCATGGGAAGCACATACCCATGAAGCATGTACCCCATTAAAATTCAAGATTTGAGGCCATCAATACAAAGTTTTCTCATACTAATGTATCAGCAGATGCTATCCTTTGAACGAAAATATCTCTTAGTAATTAAAATTCCATGAGATTGATTTTCGTGCTATGTTCCTTCACTTCCTTTGTCCTCTTCAGCAAAATTAGGGAGTCCTTTTGGGTATAGACAGATAAAATTAATTAACTTCCCTTCTACCCCAAAAAAGTCCCAAATAAATGCTTCTAATAGACATCAAAAAAAAGTGTCAATTAGAAATAATTACTTCTTATCAATCAGTGGGGCAATTAAAGTGACAAAGCTTGAAAGGATACTTATCTTAAAACTAATTCACAAGGTAGCTAAATTATCTCCTAATTAACTTGCACTGAGGACAGGGGGAGGATGGACGTCTTGAAACAAAGATGGATCGAGGAACCCAGTACCTCTTTCTGTTCCTCCTGACGTTTCTGTCCCAGGAAGACCTTATTTTCAACCGAGGGGAGAGATCTGGAAGAATAGACACCCTCCCCAAATGCATTCGGCCCCTTTCTTTTTTTTTAAACCCAGAGGAGAGCACGGGCTTCACATCTCACATCTAGGGAGTTATAGGCACTCTCCTCCGCAGTCTAAAGTCTGGTTACCATTTGAAAAACCGACTTTCAGGAGCTGGGCGACCTGGTTGCTGCAAGTTACTGCACAAACTTTTAATGACAACCTGCTTGCTTTTTTAAACTCTCTTCTCCGAAAGCACATTGTGTATGTTTTAATATTTATGTGGGGTTTCTCACTCCTCATGCATCTTTGACTGTTTAAACAATGTTTTTGCTTTAGAGGATCTTTGTTCCTCGATGCTACAAAATTCCCGCTGGGTTTTACGAAACCTGCAGCCCATTGCTAACCAGCACACACCAGAATGATTCACTATTTGCTGTCCACATCCCTTTAGAATAAAGCTGGAGAAAAACAAATATATTCAGACCTCTCTGCAAAGCAAGATGAGTCGAGGGTGGGCCAGCAGCCATGGGCATGGGTGCACAAGACACTCGGGGGCCAGCTCCTCTCTCCTTGGAAACGGTGTGCCCGCCGGTTCCCCCGAAGGGCCCAAACGCCAGCAGCCTGAGCCCCATCCTGCCTCAGAGGACACTCAGATTGGGGTCTCCAGCTGAAGCCCCTCAGAAATGGAAGTGCCAGGAAGCTGCCTACACCTAAGCGAGAAGTGGGCTTAGGAAACCAGGAGGGGTCAGTTTATGAATTAAGTTGTAAATACTGGCAGCAGCTTCAAGTAAAGGAAGGGTTTGCCTACAGAGGACTTAGAAAGGGAGCAGGGCAGCGAACCCCCTGAGTTGCGTTTTAGGCAATTCTCTTCTGTGTTATTAGCATTATATTAAGACAAAAGAGAAAGTCTCATTCTCCCTTCTGCTCAGCCTCTTTTCTTTGTTTTGGGGAGGGGGAGAAGCCCCTCTGGCTCCGAGGACTGAAAAAAACGCCTCTGCCCTATGCGGCTCCCCCCAAACCAAGGGCAGTTTGCATCGAAGCTCTCAGGAAACTGCGCATCATCTGGGCCTGTTGCTGATTTAAAATAAAGTAAAAATAAATAGTATCTTTTTTTTCCTTTCCTTCTTTTATTCCTATTTATTATAAGGAGTGCTTCTAGAATGAAAGCGAGTAGCAGAAACAAAATCAAGTCTGCCCAAGGAACCACGGCTTCGTCTTATTACTTGAATGGTCTGGTCCAGCGCTGTAAATTTGTAAAACTCCTACCACCGCTAGAGAGGTCAGGGGGAGGTTGGGGGGCGAACGACTGGCATCGGAGTGGAAGCGGCCGGACCAGCGCGGCGTGGGATCCGGCACTCGGCGCGCTCGGCCTCGGAGACCGTCCTGCTCCGAGGCAGGCCGGCGCCCGGTATCCCGTTTTAGGCTAAAGTCTAAGGGACGAAAACCTAGTCCTCGCCTCAGAAAGTGCACGTGACGCCCGGGCGCGGCTGCACAGTGGGTGCCGGGCAGTCCGCTCGGGCCCTGGCTGCGCGAAGGGCCGCGAGTGTCGGCCCCGCGCCCGCAGAGGGTCGGCAGCGACGGGGCGGGCCGCCGCCTCGGTGTGCGCCGCGCAGCAGCCGGGAACCAGGCCCTCCGCTCCCGGTGGCCGTCCCGGCGGTGCCGCGGCCCCACGCCCGAGGCTGCGCGCGGAGCAGGACCGCGGCCCTCGGCTAAATGGAGATCTCAGCCGCGCGCCCGCTGAGCCGACCCTCCTTATTATAACAAATGTCCCGTTTGCCGAGCGGACTTCATATTCGCCGAGAATTCATCGGAAATATTGATTTCCTCTCACTTCGCCGGCCCAAATCGATAGCGCTGCGCCCTGGCCCCATCAATCGCCTTCCCCGCGGCGCCCCGGCCCCATCCATCTCGGCGCCCGGCGGTGTGTCCGCCCGCTGCCCACACTTCCTGCGCCCGGCGCGCCCGCGGGCCGGACCCCGCTCCTTCCCGACGCGGTCCCCACCCCCGCCCCGGCCTGGGAAGCCGCAGGCGGCCGGGCCCCCGAGCGCCGTTGGAGGCCCTGAGCCCGGCGGTGGAGGGGCTTCGGCCCCGCCGGCAGCTGTCCTCGCAGGCCGGACCCGCGCCGCGATGGGCCAGAAGGGTCCGAGCCCCCGGACGCGCTCACGGCCCCAGGCCCCCGAGCACCGGCTCCTTTCCCTCCGGCTGGAGAGCTGCGCGGGGCTCAGGATCGCGCTCGGAGAGCTGCGGGCGCCCGGACCCGGCTTAGAGGTCGGGCCAGGGGAGCTGCGGGTCCTGCGGGGCGCGACCCACGGCCTGAGCGCGCAGGGGCCCATTCTCAAAGGCCACGAAAAACAGGGTGGGCGCGAGGGAGTCTCTCTGGTCCCAGCAAGAGCTCCTCGCCGCTCCGCGTGGTCCACAGAAACCAAGGCCTGGGAAAGCGGCTCCGCCAGGCCAGGCCGAGGGGACCTCAGGGCCGGGGAGCGACAGGGCGGTGGCGGCACAGGCCCGGCCCAGGGCCCAGAGGCTGTCTACCTCGGGGTCCCGCGAGCCCGGCGCGCACGCCCCCAGCCTCGCCGGCCCGAGCGCACGCACAGCCGCACGGCGACGCGGGGCTCGGGCTCGGCCGCCAGCGTCCTTACCGGATCTGATGGAATTATGAGGCATCGCAGGGCCGCTCGCTGCCCGCCTGGGGCTCAGGGCGTCCTCACGCAGGTCCCCGCCGCGCCCGCCGCGCCGCTGCCCTGCAGACCCAGGAGAAGGGGCATCAGATGCATGTCTGCCGCCTTAGACCTCCTCCCAGGCCCTGTCCCCCTGGCTTGCGTCGCGCGGCAGCAGTCGGAGGGTTTTAGGTGAAGTGTGGCCAACCTCAGCCTGGCCTCGCACACACATGTGTGCCTGGCCGAGTCCAGGAGTTGGGGTTCGCCCGATTAAGCCCCAACTTCAGCCAGGGTACCCAGCCTCATCCAGTTTAATTTGGGAGGGAAAAGGCTTCCTGGGACCCTTTCCCTTCTCTTATCACCCCTCGATCCCAGTGACCTTGCAGCAGACCCTGGGCGGCATACCTGATCTGGGGCCACAGGCCCTCACCGCCTTGGTCCTCTGCCAGGGTGCCCTGGGCCCGCTTCTGTCCTCGGTCCCAAGTTTGTTCCCATCCACCCGGCATCTCGGATTGGTTTTATCCCGCCAGGGCCCTGAGGCAAGGGTCTGGAGAGGCTGGCAGCCCGCGGATTGGCTGGCTGGGTGCAGGGGGTGCGGGAGGGGAGGATTTTGCAAGGGGGACATGGCTGAGTGGGCGCAGGAGTTAGAAGCATTCGCTGCAGCTTCAGCTTCCAGCGGAGAAAGGAGAGGGAGGCAGCTGAGCCCTAACTCAGCAGGCCTGGAAATGTTCAAGGAGTGGGAGACGGAGGCCTGGGCCTGAGGATGAGGGTCCCTGGTCCTCCGGGTCACTGAGAGACATGGCCACTGTGCGACACCCTGTCCTCTTCTGTCCTGGTCTGCTCCCTGGCAAGCGGTCTTTTCTTTATAGGAGGGACTTCCGTTTTTGTGTCTGGTTTGTAAGATAGAAGCTGCTCACGGGGCTGGAGGCCGCAGGTCCCACCTTGTCACCACTGGGAGGACCACCTTCAACAGCCCCTGAGCCGTCCCGTCCTCACCCAACAGGGTCCACACCCTCACATCACTAGGCCCACGGAAACAGTGACACAACCCACTCCACAGGACTGCCGACACACACAGTGCTAGCCCTCTTGCTCCTGAAGGATTTTGAACTTGGGACAAGAGTTTGGAAGACTGGCAGTGAGGGCCTCGATTTCACTCAGTGTGGAAGGGTGTTAGAAAGGGACAGGACTGAGGTGACCTCTGGCCTTGTCTGCAGGAGTCACAGCCTCAGGGAGGTGGGAGCCTGGGTCTCCTGTATGGGACTAAGGAGCCCTTAGTGGTAGCAAAATCTGCCCCTCCTTTCTCACAGCACAGAATCTGTGTACAGGGAGGACCGGGGGAGGGGGCAAGGCCCTGGGTGCTTCTCCGGTCTCCGGCTGGGCTCTGGTACTCAGGGTTACAGCTGACAGGACGGTGGTGCTCGCTGGTCCGGAGGGGCTGTGCTGCATAGAGGTGCTGCTGTGCATTACAGAGGCCAGAGGTGCTGCAGTGAGAGGGAGTGAGCGGGCAGGGAAGCCTTGTGAATGCATGCGTTTGTGTGTGCACATGTGCATGTGTGCATGCATGTATGCACGTATGTCTATGTGATAATACACACACTGAGTGAGAAGGGAGTGAAGGGGCAGGGGAGCCTGGGGTCATTCAGCAGATATGTGCGTGTGTGTAAGAATACACACATTTTTTAAATTAGAAAAACTTATCTCTCAGGTTAATCCATTCCTCCTCTCAGGCAGCTTCTCTCTCTCTTTTTTTTAAATTTAGCAGAAATTAATCATTTTGTGAAAAGAAAGAGAAAAGAATATGTATGTCCCCAGTGGATTCTCTGCATTTGCAAATGTCTCTAAACAAGAACCGTAGGTGCTTTACTGTTTTAAATATTTCTCCAAATCATTATCTACAATTGCTCTGTGGTTTCCAGGTGTGTAGACACCCCACCTCTCTGGTCAGACCCCAGAGAAACTCTAATGGTGTTGAGATGAAAGTGACCTCAGCAGAGGTGCTACCAGTAACTGGCAGCTGTGCCCCTGCTGCTGTAGGGGAGCCGTGGTTGACGGGCCACAGAAAGGCTACCCCAGGGACCTGAGCCCCAGGGAGAGCCTGACAGCCGTCATCTCAGGAGCTCTGCAGACCTCAGAGGGGCCACCCAAGGGAGAGGGGTGGCTGAGAGATACCAGCAGCCATGAAACCCACATACCCATTCTCAATGCTTTCCTCCAGTTCAACAAACAATCCCCCTCCCCCTCTCCATTTCTGGCAAAAGTTCTCAAAGGACAAAAAGGGCAAGTCATCACAACATTCCTGTTCCATTTGTGAGCTTATTTTTTTAAGTCATTTTCATATGAAAACAGTGTGCAAAAAACACCTCCACACACTTTGAGTGCACCCCTTCCCCAGACTGCAGGTGACACAGCAGATGGTCAGTTGGCTCTGCAGATAAGTTCTGGAGTTGAGGGGCCCCCAGGCAGCTGGGACGCAGTGAGCCCAGCCTCCAGCTCTGGCCTGCTCTCTGGCATCAGTGGGAAACAGGCCTGGGGTCCCTGCTGCTTCCTGGTTTTTTTCAACCAAGGCCAAGAAAATGGTATTAACAGCACCCCAAGTCCTTGGCGACAGCCTCCTCTGCAAAATGAAGGGGTTGAAAGTATATATTTATATATATTTCAAAAATATCACATTCTTTTCTCAAACTTTAAAAATTAATCTATTATCCTCTTAGTTAAGTATAAAAGTCTCAAACCTTTCTTTGATGTTACTTAAAATTTCAAAATAAACGTATCATTATGACTAAGAGACTCTAAGACCGGTGGGCAATTTAGAACGTAGTTTTTAGAACCACCTTCTCTTCCAGCTCTTCTCAGATTTGATGCCTGTAAGCCTTTCATGCTGAGATTATCAGCTGATGACCTGTGGTTTAAGCCCAGTTATAATCGTTGTTTTTAACTCAGTGTTTTTCCAAGAAAATTTAATTAGTTGCCAGTAAAAAAATAAATAGAGAAGAGACAGGAACTCTGGCTTGCCTTTAAAAATTGGACAGATCTGGCCACAGACCTCAGTGTTTCTTTGTGCAAATGAATATCCTTTCAGGTTTAACATCCAGAGTTTAATATAGATTTCAAGCAGCTGCCTAAGCCCAGTAAGTAGTTTGTCACTTTGTAATTTTTGGTTCATTGGCTGAGCCTTCAAAGATGGTCTTCCTTCGTAGGACTGAGCTGAAATGCACCCAGTTGGTGGCAGGGCTGGTCAGGGAGGAGACCAAGGGCATCTGTCCCCTGGATGTGGGGGTTTTGGTGCTAAAACGCAGCTGTGCAGGAAAAACCAGGATGAGCTGGGAAGCAGGTGGTTCGTTGGGGCCCTTCACAAGCAGCTCAGAACTCACACTGACCACTGGGCAGGTGTTAACTGCACCTCTTGGCCCAGGCTGCTTGGCCCCTTGAACTCCACCGTGGTCTGCAGCCTCTCCCCCTTGAGCCGTACCCAGGAGAGGCCAGCCTGGGGGAAAGCCCCAACTCTAGGACTGAAGTGCACCCTTTGGGAAGAAACCTCCACTCTGCTTCATTAGGAGGTGAGTGTTTTTGCCCGGTGGCACGGGGTAGGACCTTTCCTATCTCTGAGCCTCAATTTCCTCTTCTGTGGGTTGTGGGTACAGGTAAGAGGGAGGCCCCCTCCAACCTTGTGAGGTGAATAGAATTATGGATGCGAAAGCCTTTTCAAAGGGCAGCTCTGCATAGAGTTAATTATTATCAGACAACAAAGGCAGGCAGGACTTCCAAGAAGGGCAGAGTTAAAACTCCACTGAAATTCTGCTGCAGAAGTCGGTTCCTTTAATCCTTTCCCCAAAGCACTGTGAGTATTTCAAGCAGCCACCTGAGCCCCTGGGTGATGGACAGGTGATTTCCTGTTGGCAAGAAAGGGGCAGGGAGTGCTCCTCTGTGTAGGGTGAGTGTGGGGGCTGCACAGGGGCAGGGGTGACTGTGAGAGGACCCAGAAAGAGGGAGCATGGTCAAAGGCAGAGGGGGACCCCAAGGGTACAGGGCACCCTCTCCCTGCAGACTTGCCCAGCTGTGCCATAGCCACATGGGATTTCTACCCTGTCCCCACACCTCAGGAAATGGCCACTGCCTGCCCTGAGGCCTCCTGGTAGTTGTGCCAGAGAATCAATCATTAATTACCCCATGCTCCTCCCCTCCCCTCAGGCTTTCCAAACCCACAAATAGAAATACAGGTCCTGGCAGGTGAAAGGAAAGGGCCACCGGTTGTGGAGAGCAGTTTGGAAAAAGCCACTAGTGGCATTTGTCCAGTGGTTTCGGGTGGGAGAGGTGTGTCCTTGCCCACCTGCAGGCCTGGTGGCTGCCCTTTGGGCTGCTCTTGGGAGACCTGCTGTCTCAGGGCTTGAGCCAGAAGGACCCTCAGGGAGGGAACACAGAGGAAGGTGACAAGGAGAGGAAAGGGGTGCACTGTGGAGAGGAGATAATACAGATCAATTGTTTCTCTAGTAATAACAGTTTTTTAAAAGTTACAAATAATGAGCCAGGCCCTTTTGCAATCCATTTTGCAGATGAGAAAACAAAGCCCCAGGAAAGTGAGTGCCACGTCCAAGGTTCTCAGCTGGTTGGGTGGATGATTTAGTGTCCTAACAAACACTGGTGACCCAGGCCTTACCTTGAGTGTCAGGAATTCTGCTCTCCCCTGCCTGGTTCCTCCCTCCCCAGCACCTACACTCTCCCTTCCGGAAGAAGATTCTGGAACCCAGGGAGTGGCCAGGGTGAGGTCAGACCCCCTTGGCTAGAAAACTTTCCTGCCCCGGGAGAGGGGAGCAGAGAGGGGAGCGGGTCACTCAGCAGGAATGCCCTCCCCTGGCCAGGCCTCTGCATCCACCCCAGAACAGCAAAAGTCAGGTCCCAGGAGCCCCCAGGCCACCCCCACTGAGTGAGCCTTCCTCCTGAGGACTGTGCCAAGGAAAAAACCCCAGCACGGGGCTCCTCAGCAGGCCCAGAGCAGCTTTGTTGTCCGTGGCCTTGGCATGCCAGACGTTCCTGCTCTTGGCAGGAATCACAGAACAGAGCCCGCCCTGCCCTGACCCTGGGCAGTGCCCAGGGCCCTGCTGGCTGGGGAGTGGGACTGGCCCTACCCTGGAAGGAAGGCTGGGCTTCTGAGCCCCCGCGTCTGGAGGAGCAGCCCTGAGGGCTTAGGGCTTTGTGCCTGTTCCTGTCTCTAAGGCCCCATCCTGGGGGTGGTATGCCCTGTAGCAGGATGGACACACCCTCACTGGGGGACTGAGCACGGTGCTTCCTTCAAGTAATAGCAGCTACCTGTCCTACCACTGGCGAGTATTGCTGAAAGCCGGGGACTGTTGCGTGCCTTCCCTAGAGCCACTTTATTTTCACAGCACCCCGTGAAGCAGAGTTTTGGGGCCACCAGGACATAGAGGCTGCTCTGGGTCACCGGGGTGCCAGCAACCCCTGGATCTGGAGGCTGAGCCCGCGTCCTTACCACCACCTGTGTTTCCAGGGCAGGCTGGTGTAGCAAGAGCCACAAGGAAGCCACTGGAACAAACTAGAATGCAGACTAGAAAGGAGGCAGCCAGTGGCCTGTTGGAGGAAGCTCCACCCTTAGTAAAGGGATTTCCACATCCCAGGCCCTACAGAGGACAGGGAGAGAGAGGACAAAAGAAACCAAAGCCACCACTCCTAACCAAAGTCCTCTTCTCCTGGCACAGCGTGGACACCGCACACGTTGGTGGCAAGACTGAGTGCATCACCCAGCTGCACGGTTTCCTTTTTTTTTTTTTTTTTTTTTTTTTAGCTTTTCAGCTTTATTGAGGTAAAATTGACAAAACTGTAAGATACTTAAGGTGTGCATGATGGTGATGATATAAGTACCTATTGTAAAAGGGTTCCCTAGATGGTTAACTCACATGCCCATCACCTCACACGTCCACCGTTTTCATGGTGACATTTTAGTTCTACTTTTAGCAAATTTCAATAATGTAACAGCCTTCTCAGCTGTGGGCACCTTCTAAATTTGGTTTTAGGACTCTGCACTCAGGCATATCGTCTTTGTGTGGCAGTTTTTCCCTTTATTTGTCCCAAACTCCCGTCCTTGCAGCTCATAGACTGTGCTATGCCTTGAGGACTGAGGTTTGCTTCATTTCCTGTCACTCAGCAGACTTGGGTCCATCGGCTCGGAGACGTCCACTCTGTGGACATGGCCACGCGTCCAGAAGGGTCCTGTCCAACTTCGGTCCTGGTACTGCCCTTCTGTAATGCAGACACAGTGTGGGGGTCACAGCAGATCTCAGAGCTGGGAGCCTGGCACACTCCAGCCCAGCTGTGTGACCTAGTGCATTCGCCCCACTTCTCTGGGTCCCAGCAGTGACACTAACAATGGTACTTGTGTTGTGATGACTAGTCAAAGTGTGTGGGACACCTGGGTGCTCAGTGAATGTTAGAACTGAAGGTAAAACTGGTCACAATAAAGACATGGAGGGGTGGTGTCACTGTCACCAGACTCAGGACAGGAGGAGGCGCCGACGTTTTCCACTGGGGGAGGGGACAGGGCAGGAGGAGAGCTGAGCTTGCAGGCTCCTGGGACAAGCAGAGCTGAGGGCCCCAGGCTTGGGAGCTGCCGCCTCCATCCCACCGGGCTCTGGGTGTGCGCTCTCCAGGCTGGATTCAGAGTGCCCAGGCCTGACTCCAGGACCCAGGAACAGAGCCTCTGCCTGAAAGGGCTGCTAAGTCCTTCAGCCTGAGATGCCTCCTCCCAGAGAGCACACCTGTGGCTCCAGGGGTGGGGCTTAGCACACAGGACTCCCTTCCCGGGAGGGCAGGCACGGGGCTCAGCTTCCCTGGATGGGATGCCGTCTGACCTAACTGCCACTTCACGGCTCATTGAGAAGCCAAAGTCTTCTCCAGTTTTCTTTCTGTTTTCACTTATTTATTTTAACCTATACACATAATGTATCTTAAATAATTCACTGTGAACATAAATGTCTCTTCCTTCAGCCTCAGGTGACCCTATTATTATCTGATGCTGTTCCTTGCACACTTTTCACATTCATACTGTGTTTCCCTGAAAATAAGAGCTAGCCGGACCATCAGCTCTAATGCGTCTTTTGGAGGAAAAATTAATATAAGACCCAGTATTATATTATATTATGTTATATTATATTCCCAGTCTCATATTAAAATAAGACCAGGTCTTATATTAATTTTTCCTCCAAAAGACGCATTAGAGCTGATGGTCCAGCTAGGTCTTATTTTGGGGGAAACATGCTACCTGTGTCTATTCTGTGAAAATGAGGACTTTGCCCCAGGGTGTGTGTTTGGTACCCAGCAGTGTACAGCATGAAGTCTTGCTCTGCAAGTTGCTTTTAGTCCCTTACAATGTCTTGAATGTCTTTCCACGTCAGGACGTGTAGCTATATTGTTCTTTCCAACTTCTCCATCAGAGTCCAAAATGTGGATGTTATGTCCTAGTAACTGGCCCTTTTCGATAGAGATGTCTCTCTCATCTTTTTCTCATCAAAGTTGTTCTGCAGTGAACTTTTGTGCACACATGTGCACATTTCCCTAGGAAAGCTGGAAATGAGAAAAGGAACTGCAAGAGCACAGGTGGGTGCCTGTGAAAAGGAGTGATGGTCTTCCCACAAGCCTCCTTTGCCTTCTCTTCTCGTTAATCTTGAATATTCCTCTGAAGACTGAAGGTCAGCGGGCAGGCAGGTGAAGAGCGGGTGCTGGCGAGCGCCCCTAGTCCTCCAGGCGGTGAGCATGGTGCACAGTTCAGGCAGACATCCTGGCGGGGGAAAGCTCTGCACCCTGAGATTACCCTTGACTGCCCAGAGCTAACCAGGGAACAAAGACAGGCTGATCTCAGCCCCCGAGACCCCAAAGCCACCTTCACAGGTCCTATAGGTGACTAGTTATGTCTCTCCTTCAGGATTCAAGAGAGAGCTGAACCCCCATGCATGTGACTCAGTCTCCCTATTCCAGAACCTGAGAAGCTGTGAACTCAGAGAGCCCTGGCTTTTTGACACAGCCCTGCCGTGAGGTGTGGTCTTGGAAGAGTCACTGTGGTTCTCAGGTTCCTTGCACTTAGTTTTAAAAAAGGTGTATAATATTCACATCCTATAAGCAGGGTGGTGTGAAACTGATTTGTAAACTGTTAAGAAATGGAGCAATGTGAAGGAAGATGAATTTGGATCAATTATGATGTGAACAGAAGGCCAGGGCCTCCTCAGCAGGAGAGCCCTCTCTCCCTTCCTCCTCTCCCTCCCTCTATTTCCCCTTCTTGCCTCTGTCTCCTCCTTCCTCCTCCCTCCTTCCTCTCCCTCTTTCCCTTCCCCCTCCTCCTCTCCCTCCACCTCCCTCCATTGCCATGTATCTCCTCGTACAAATACTCATCTACTCAGTGCCAGGCACTCTGCTAGGACCTGGGAACACAGTGGTGACAAAAACAAGAGTCATGTATGTCTTCATGGAATAGACAGGTGCTTGCAGGGGGCAATGGGGTTGAAGTGGAGAGCATACCTCACAGCTCTGTCTGTTCTGAAGGGACTTCTAAGCAGAGACGAGAAAGAGGAGGTGGAGACAACCTGGCAAGTAGAGGACCAAGGAAGTGAAGATAGAATGTTCTGGTATGGGCAGAAAAAAGGCACATGTGAAGGTCCAGTGACCGGGCACCGGGCACATTTAGGGAACTGAATTCACAGTAGTGGGAAATAAAGTGCAATTACAGGGTGTGTGAGCATTGCACACAGGTGTGGTGAGGGTGAAGACTCAGGACTGGAACGGGCTGCAGGGTTAGATCCCATGTCCTTGTAGGCAGGGTAAGGAATTGGGACTCTATCCTGAAGAGCCAAGGGGAGTGTGTGAAGGATTGCTCCAGGGTAAAGGAATGGCCAGACCCCATTTTAGAAAGCCCTTCTGGCTGCAGTGGGGGCAGTGGGGACAGCAGGTTGCAGCTGGGAGGCTGTTCCCATAACTCCCTGAGGGCTGATGGGAGCATTGGGGGTGGGGAGGGATGACGACAGGGACAGAGTAGCGGACACATTGGAGTCAGCTACAGACTCTCGCGGTCCCCTTGGACTACACGCTGTGAAGGCCAGATCCAGTGTGAGCACTGGCTGTGCCCGGCCTTCCTGTGTCCTCCGAAGGGCTCCCCAAACGGCTGGGCAGGAGAGTGGGGAGCTGCTGGTGCAGGACGGACACTGCGTAATGGCTGATGGGATGGGAAGCAGGCTGGGCCTACGGTTGCCCAGCGTTTGGGTTTCAAATCCCACCCCACGTGGACGCTGGCAGCACCCCTCAGGCTGAGGGCAGAGCAATGTTGACTGGGTTGAAGAAGAGTGGAAAGCTACACTAGACATGTCTGCGTCTATAGGACCGGGACGAGCCTTGACTGAGAGTCAGGAGCTTAGGGGCCCAGACTTGGGACCTTGGGAACTTGGGGAGGTCATTCAGCTTCCCTGGGCCTTGGGGTCCCTGTCTCTAAAGAAGGAGAGTGTGGGAGGTGGATGGTGTCCTTCCTGGCTCTCAGCTTACAGTGCGGGGGAGTGGTTCCCAGATCTGTGCCCCGAGCAAAAAGCACTCTCTCCACACCGTGTTTTCTCACTTTTTACAGAAAGTGCTAAAGGACAGCTTCCTTCTGAGTCTGATTGGGTTGGCTCTTGTGCATGTGTGTGTAAGCACTTTGAAACTCCCAGGGTGAGTCACACTGTGGACCGACGCAGCTCTTCACAGTGAGGAAATGCCACCGCATCTCTTACGTCATTTACCACACTTGGTGGCGGGTGTGCTGGGTCGCTATTGTGCCCACTGTGTAATAATGTACGATACAGTTTTGATACGACCCGTTACCCTGCATCTCAGAGCAGGAGCCAGGTTCTAACACACCCAGTTCACACTCAGAGCAAGACGACTTCCCACACTGGCCTCCAGGCCCCACTCCGTGCACATCCCTCCTGCAAGTCCTCCCCTCTTCCCACTTCATTCTGCTCCAGCCACACTGGCCTCTCTGTCCCCAGGTCCCCCAAACTGGCCCCACTAGAGACCTTCTTGTTAGCTAGGTGCTCACCCCTCAGCTCCACGTCGGGGATCAGCTCACCTTTCCAGTGAATCTTCAGTCCCCAATTGCAGCCCTCTCCCCTGTTACTGGGCTTACTTCTCTCCATCATCTGACATGCTACACATCCTTTACCCAGGCAGGTAAGGAGCAGTTCTTTGCACTTCTGCGTCCTCCGTGCCTAGAGTAGTGTCTGGCACATAGGGGGTGCCCAGTAACCTTTGTGCTGGCATGATGTTTGATGGAAGGGGTGTGAGTGGCACAAGGTGGTGACCTCCCTGTGACAGCATGCGTTCAGGCACTAGGCACAAGCGGTTAACAAGACAAACACTGGCCCAAGGGCTTAGCTGTGTGCGCCCCTCATTGGTTCTCGGCAGCTGGTGGTTCAAGCAGAAACACAGTCACTTTAACTTTTACCCAGGGTGGTGCCTGCCTGACTCTCCTCTGTCCCAGGCAGCAGAGGGTCCTCTGAGTAGATGTACATGGGTGGTGGGTGCAGGCACAGGGAGAGGTGTACAGGGAGTGGCTCTCCAAGTCTGGGCAGTGGCAGACAGCCAGACCACCCTCCTCCTCTTCGGCACACAGTCCTGTTATCGAAGTCTCCAGAACTCTGGGCAAAGGTCACAGCACCTGCTGCCCACAGGACATGTGACTATTTAAGCACTGCTGAGTTGGAACAATCAGGTCACTGTGCTAAAAATGCAGGTCCCCTTGCCAAGCAACACCCTGTTCCATCATTGCCAGACCTTTGCTGGATGCTGATTTTCAGGGGCCTCAAACTGGGGAAGGTGTTGTCCTAGTGGCCCTGGGGAGGAGGGGCCTTGTCGGAGACCCTGGGGAAAATAGATGGGAGAAGGAGGCAGTGACACTTACAAGACCACTACTGTTTGACTCTTGGTGACACTCGGACATTAAGCATTGTCCTCCAAAGTTTGCTTTGAGTGGTGGAGATTGGATCACTGACTGATTTTTTTGTGGAAACACAAAGGTTTTCCTCCTGTCATGACTGGGTCTAGGAATCACCAATAGGTACACGCCGAGCGGAGACATTCCTTTACAGAACTGGTCCTTGGCAGGCCACTAGACAAGGAATTGGCCACTGAACTCTGGGTTACCCTTTCAATCGCACAGAGCACGGGGGTAATGAGGGTGACGCAGCATCAGACCGAGCTGTCAGGGAGAACATCTCAGCTCTTCCACTTTTAAGCTAAGTGGCTTTGGGCCACCTAACCTCTCTGAGCCTTCATGTTCCCATCTATAAGATGGGTCTCGCACAGCACAAGTGTGTTTGTCACTGTCCTTCTAGGAGTGAGGAGCTGCACCCTGCAGACCCTCAGGTTTACCTCCACAAGTCATTTGGTGACTATAAGGAATCCTGCCCTGCTTGGGGCACTTACTTTTGTCACTGTAGGTGACTCTAGGAGAGATGGTGTGATGAGGTGTCACAGCGATCTTGCTTTCAACAGGCAGGTGAGGAGGAGTGTGCCTCTGCTGGGTGGACTGCAAGATCCTCACGTTCCTGGTGGGCAGTGAGTGCAAACGAGATCTGAAACTGAGTCACACCACCTGGGGCCTGGCTGCTCATTACGGTTTGGAGACCCTGGTTCTGCTCTGTCACGTCCTCAGCTCACCTTTCCACACACACAGAGAGAGACAGTAAACAGCAGGCATCCCTGTCCCCCTCACCTGCAGGACAGGTGCCCGGCGCACCTAGATGCCCTGACCATCAGCAAGGCCCTTGAGGCCAAGCCAGCGATTTCTGTGCCCCATGTTTTGTCTTTCCAGAATCGTCTTCCAGGGGACACCCCCACACCCTGTGAATGGAGGGGCATTGCAGTTATTGGGCACAAGGGCTGTGTGTAGCCCATTTCCACATGCTGTCCTAGGTGTCCTCATCCCTGAAGAACAGGCCCTGAGACCTTGAGCTCTGGAGTTGGGTGGTCTTGGAGGCTCTGCTCTGCTACTTATTGTGTACCACACGAGGGTTTAGCCTCCTCTGTGAGATGGGGTCATTTCAAGGGCTGCGTGGGGGTTAACTGCAATGAGATAAGTAAAGCCCACGGCACAGGGCTTAAGGGCTCTGCACATTTCAGGGGTGAAGATAAGATGAAGTCACGCATGCTCTAAAAGCCTCCCTAGATGTTACCCTGGGCCTCACTGCTGCTTGGAGCTCAGAGCCTGACTATTTCTCACTTGCCCGGTCACATGGGGTCATTCCCTTCCACCAATTTCCATTCTGGGGTCTGAGAGTTGGGTCCCCAGGCAATGGGCCAGCCTGGCTATGTTAGAGGTATTCCAAGGGACAGAATGGCCCTCCATTCTCCAGTCTCACCCCCAACATAGCAGGGGTGGGCTGCCCCCTCCTCTGCGTGTGATGGGGGGGGGGGTTGTGGGACCAGCCCAGGCCCAAGGAAAGGGTGAAGCCTGAGGCCGGCTGGTTCTCTCACTCCTGCTGCCTGGGCAGCCAGTGACCTGTTCCAGTTCTCTCCTCCCATCTGCTGGTCTCCAGGTGCCTCCCATGAATTAAAAGCATTTCGCCTTCATTTGCATTCTAGCTGGGAGGTTCACAGAGCATTGTCACAGTGTGGTCCAGCAGTGTTCCAGGACATCCCTCTGAGCCCTGTGCCCCATCCCAGGCTCCCTGCCCCCAGTCCACAGGCAGCCCACCCCTCCACACTTGGGCCAAGCTGCCAGAGGTCTGCAGCCCCTCCGCCGCTGCCTGGCTTGGCCCCCGCCCTCCCCCAGGAAGCGCATCACAGATACTCCTCAGTCCATCGTGCAAGCCAGGCATCCTCCTTGCACCTCTGAATCCAGGACAAGTGGTGTTTTCTGGTGACCTATGTTTGCGGGACACTGGACTGAGACCCCAGCTGTTTCAGGAGAGTCTCAGCTCCTGCCTGCCGGGAGAAATGGTATTGGATATTGCACAACAACCCTGAGGTCAGTGAGAAGTCCCCTGAAGGGCCTGTCTGCAGAGCCAGGGTGCTGGGCTTCAGAGGAAAGGAGGGCACCAACTGCCAGTCATGCTAGGCCCTTCCTTACTAGTATTCAAAAGAATATTCTGGTGCTCAGAAAAATCAGGCAGGTACACCAAGGTCATTGTACACACTGGTCCTTCCATCTTCCAGATTGTTCTGACTCTTCTTCCCTGCCCATCTCCAACTCAAGGTACTTTTTAATGTTGGGGACTTGGTCAGTCTCCTTTCTACACTCTCCTCTGGTCCACCCCAAACTTCTCACTTCAGCACTCCCTTCTACACAGGTAACAAATGTGTCTTTCTGGCTTTTCTGCAGAGCTCAGGGCAAACACTGCCACTTGGAAATCACTGAAGAGCCTCAAAGGTCATATACTCGTATGCCTGCATAGCACCTCCTCACACATGCTCACACACGCATGCAGACATGCACGCACACACATAGATCCACACACTCATACACACGCACATGGACACACATCCTGGCACATGCACACACGCATACACAGATATGCACTCACATACATGCATGCACTCACACAATGCACACGTGTACACACAAGCACACACACACTAGCATACACACACCCTGACCAAAGAAACAACTCGCTTCTCTTCTCAGCTTCTCGATCAGTAATACTAACACCACCATCCTCCTGTTCTTTGTTTTCCAACTATTCGTGTAAGTCTTTCTGAAATTGGTTTGAGGCTTCCAGAAATACTGTGGCACTTCCAATGTGGAACCAATCCCCGGAGAGGTGCCGTATTGCCATGTTGTGATCCCATCTTTTGATGCAGGCTGTGAAGCCTGGGGAAGTCTGGGCCACAGCGACTTCTATTGGCCAAGACTCAAAGCAACAACAGCAAAAGCACAGGTGATGACAGCCCGATACTGCAGACACTGCAGGCCTGGCTTCGGACCCAGCGAAGCCCAGAGCCCCTCCTCTCCCGTGTGCCATCTCTGTTGGAGTGTGCGGCTCCCCCTTCGGTTCTGTATTCTCCCAGAGCCTCTGGCAGAGTGCCTCACACATAGCTAACTTCCTGTGGAGGTGGGGGACCATGGTGTTTGCTGGGTGCTTGTCTCAGCCACGGAAGCTGACATGCTTGCATTCAGGGTCTGTCAGTGAGCAGTTGGAGCCCCTTGTCTGCGGCCTAGCCCTGGAGCCCGCACGGCAGTGTGTGACGTGGGGGGTCAGTCCTGCTTCTAGTCCTCCATTCCATTGTTCTGATAATGGGGGACTTCACCAGGGCCCCCGCGTGGTCCTCTGACTTGCTGTCTACTTTTATTTACCTTCTGGACTCAGATGGCCATTCCTGGGCTGGGCAGAGGGGCCTCCACAAGCTCAGCAGCCTGCAGTGTGCACTGGAGGGGGCGTGGGGGGGCAGTATTGTTGCACATTCGTCCTGTCGCACTCCTCAAGCAAAGTATCCTGGGAGCTTTTAGTGATGGGCAAACCCTGGGGTCTGGAGTGATGACCAGCGGTATTCAGTGCTGCCAGTATTGGGGATTTTAACCCTTTGGGGACCTCCGGTGTTCATATGTAGCCTAAGTATTTGTTCTGTTCTGTTCTCAAGGGTCCTCTATGGCCTCTCTCAATAAAGGGAGCCTCTCATTGGACAGCTGTCACTCACATAGTCATGTGACTCTAAAGAAGGGCCTGGCTCTCAAATTGGGGCCTGGACTGTGCCTTGTCCTGATGCAGCAGTTTGTGTACAGCAAGATGGACCAGGAGTACAGGCTTCATCTTCTGTTCAGTTTGTCTTATTCATAAATGTGTGAATATGTGTGAGGGACGGGTGCCCAGGCTCGAGGTCCAGGCACAGGGACCTGATGGTTCCAGGACACGCGGAGTTGTCTGGGAAGGCCTTTGGAATCTGGGCTGCTCACTCATGGAGCCCCAGACAGGGGTCCAGGCGTTGCAGACAGGTGAGAACTGCGTCTCCCAAGGCTCAGGCCTTCCTGTCACATGAAGTCTCTCGGACCCAGTGTTCTTGTTCTCTGACTCTTGATGCTCTGCACATGCGGTCTGACACTTAAGTTCACAAACTCATCCTGGAAAAGGTGCCATGTACCCCATTCCTGAATATCACTACGGTCACTTTCAAAGTCCTCCCCTTGGGAAGCTACGCACCGACACCAGCGCCTAGTCCACCCTTCAAAGCAATTTTGGAACTTTTTTCCTGGAATGGCCATCAGAGCTGTCATTGTATTACCCTTGATGTCCTGAATGTCAACAAAATGTCTTCCTTTCAATATTTCCTTTATCTTCGGGTAAAGAAAGACGTCACTGGGGGCCAGATCAGGTGAGTAGGGAGGATGTTCCAATACAGTTATTTGTTTACTGGCTAAAAACTCCCTCACAGACAGCGCCGTGTGAGCTGGTGCATTGTCGTGATGCAAGAGCCATGAATTGTTGGTGAAAAGTTCAGATCGCCTAACTTTTTCACGCAGCCTTTTCAGCACTTCCAAATAGTCAACTTGGTTAACTGTCCAGTTGGTACAAATTCATAATGAATAATCCCTCTGATATCAAAAAAGGTTAGCAACAGCGTTGCAACAAATTTGCGAACTTAATTGCCAGAACTCGTATGGCCTCATTGGGCCACTGTCACATAGGCTCTGGCGTCAGAGGGACATAAGGACAATAGGAGAGGGTGGCAGTGGTGAGGCCAGTGCTTGTGACTTCCTACTTGTTAGGTGCTTGCTGGGCAGTAAGTCATGTGACCCTCTCAGTAGCCCCTAAGTTATGCACTGATCTCTTAATGCACACTTGAAGAGTTCTCACTCAAAGAGGTTAAAAAGTGTCCTCAAGAGACCCAGAGCCTGGCTGCACTGCCGGGGGAGCTGGGACGTGTGTGCTCACCGCCCAGGTGGCCCTTCCACCTGCCTGGCCAGGCGGCTGTGCCCAGCCTACCTGCACGGCTGGCAAGTGACACGCAGAGAGCGTTGATTCCTGCCTGACAGGCAGAAGATAAACAGCTTCCCGTTAAATCTCACTTAACGCTGATATTTATACATTTATTCAGCTGTGTTTACTGAATCGCGAGAATGCCTAATAACATAACGCGCTTCATCTCACATGTTCCTACTAACGAGAATGCAAGTATTGCTTAATTTTTTTTTTTTTTAACATTTCGTTTGCTTCCCTCTCCCCCCATCTCCTCCTGTAGTGGCTTGCATTTCAATCTGTTGCCTAATTCTGGAAAACGTGGCCTCTAGTGAAGAGAGGACCAACACGAACCTGAGATACTCGTTGAATGGAGCCCTGTCCCCATAGGCAGCTCACTCATGAGGTCGGTGCCCATGGGCTCAGGGTGCCACAGGGATGGAGCACATTGACATGACAACAAACGCCTATTGTAATTTTTGCTGCCATTGGCGGAAGCTGCACGGTGTGGGTCAAATTTGCAGTATTTTGGGGTTTTAGGAAGAAGGAATTTAGGACAAAGGGCAGAAGCTAGTGTCCTTGGCTTTAGAGAGACAAGGATGCTGGGCACAATGACCACAGGAAATAGGCAACATTTGTGAGATTGTGGTGCATGTGTGTGTGCATGGTCGTGGTGTGGTGTGTGTGTGTGTCTGTGTGTGTAAGTGGTGTGTGGTGGTGCGTGTGGTGTTTGTGTGTGGTGTGTGTGTGTTTATCCGTGTGTATGTGAGTAGTGTGGTGGGTGGGTGTGTATGTCTATGTGTGTGTGTGTGTGTGTAGACAGCATGAGAGTGCAGACACTACTTTTACTGTAGTTTGATCTGCTCCCTATTAACATAAATGCCTTCGCCTGGCTGTTGATCCCACTAAAGTCAACTATGCTGGCTGCTGACTCACCAGGCAGCCTTCACCTGGCCAGGATAAGCCCCAGAGCAGGGCAGGGAGAGGTGGCATCTGGAAAGGCATTTTGGCCGTAGTCTGATGATGGGGAGAACTGGGACGGTCTGTGTTGGGCTTGCCTGCTCAGGGGTGGGTGGGAGAGGGATAAGGGTGGCCAGCTGCTTGGCCTGAGGGGTAGCGTGCCAAGCGAAGTCTGGAATCAGGTGCTGGGGGATGCTGACCAGTGGGGCACACATTGGGGTGAGAATAGAGGGAACGGACGCCCCCAGGAGGACGACTAGGGAAGGACATGGGACGCAGACCTCCAGCTGGCCCTCCCCCAACACTCATGGTGCTGCCAGAGGAGAGGCCACGGGGGACAGACCAGCGCTGTGGCCCTCATCCTCCTACACCTCTGTGGGCTTTCTGACTCTGCCTGGGTGGCAGGTTCTGGTCTGGAGTCCTGTGCTGGGAGCAGAGCAGGAGGTGGGCATGGTGCTGGTGGCAGCTCCAGAAGCAGATGTCTGCCCTTTTCTCATTCGAAGCAGAATAAGGCTGTCCTCTGGGGCCTGGCATTTGGAGGACTCGTGCCTCGTGGCATTATCCGGGCAACCCCCCACACCCCACACCCCGGGAACCCAGGCAAGCTGGGAAGTCTGGGGCCAGGACAGAGGCCCCTGCTTAGTGTCGGAGGCCCAGTTTCTGCCCGGGGCAGGCAGTGGACAATGCACCAAGTTCCAGTCTGCTCATCCCGACTGTGCCCTGCACTGAGTCCTGTCCCTGTGCGGTTAAGGGCACTGTGGGGACAGAGCCAGGAGTGCAGTTTCCAGGCTCTCAGCCTCACATAGAAAGGAGCTGGCTCAGGTAGTAAATGGCCATCAACTGTGATTGGATGGCCATCAGCTGTGGCTAGTTGGCCGTCATCTGTAACCAGTGAGCCATTGGCCACTAATATAACTGCTGTGGCTACACTAGCAGAAAATGGGGGCTAGCAAGAAGGTGGTGGCTGAGCTGGCAAGCGATGGAGTGTGGATTGCAGATTCTGTGGCTCCTGCTTCCTGTGTCTCCAACCCAGCCGCCAGCGAGACTATGGAGGTCTGACTCCCCTACCTATGGCTCCGTGGGTGTTCCTTTTTGGCTTCACCATATCCTGCATTCTTATGTGGGGAGCGGGAGCTGAGACCCCGCACGACAGGCAGGCTGTCACCAGATGACCAGTAAAGCCTCTCTAGCTCTGTCTATGGCCTAGGCAGCCATCTACGGCGCAGGCCTGCGGGTTCGCCTGGCAGTCCCCTTCCCAGGGCCAGCACATTCTGGTCCATTTTGTTTGCTTCCCTGAAGGTCGAGGGACAGCAGGGAGGTGGCCTGGATATCAGGGGTCCTGGGTAGCACATGTCTCTGTGAGGAATTTGAGGAGTCAGAAAAGAAGTCCCAGCCCCAGCCCCTGCCATGTCCTGCTTCCTCCTTGGAGATTCAGTCCTCTCTACGTGCAGTGTGTCCCTGTCAGCACATGCAGCTCTGTGCCCATTGGCGTGGTCAGCCATCCAGGCTGAGCTCTACTGGCTGCAGACCCAGGAATTTCCTCTTAACCCCCCTCAGGGCCTGGCTCTGTTTGGGATTCCCTCAGGAGGGAAGGAAGGGCTCTCATCCCTGGCTTTTGTGCTACCTCTCCCTCCCACTTCCGCTCCCTGCCTGCTCTGGGTGACCTTTCACCCCTCCCTTGGATGTCCCTCAAAGGCAGCTCCTGGGGTTAATAACTTCGGCTGGCAGCCCCACACAAAGCCAGGGCCAGAATCCATTGTCCCAGGGACAATGGTTGAGCTGCCCAATAATGGGGCCTCCACAGTGTTGTCTGACGTCCCAGGTTGCCCTGGTGAAGGGGGAGGGGCACAGCCCTGCCCTGCCCTCCTGGGTCCTCCTCCTGAGGCAGCAGGATGGATGTCACCCAGAGACACCCCAGCACACGCAGCTCTGTCCCCAGTGGGAGCACCTCCCAGGTTAACCATTGACTGGTTCTAGCCAATGGATTTGGGTGGGGGCTCTCAGCCTGCCACCTGCAGTAGGCACTCATGACATTCTGGGCCTGGTCCCACCCCCTTCCTGGCTGTGTGACCTGGGGAGCTGGGTGAGAACCAAGAGGAGGGCTGTCAGCAGTTACCTCACAAGGGAGTGTCTGCCACCCTCGGTGGCCACCGCGGTGGGTATGGCTGGCCGCTGTGTGAGTGAGTGGCCCTTCCTCAGCTATAATTTCACTTCTTATGCAGGCCCCTGCCTTGTGTCCCAAACCAGACAGTTACTCAGGGACAAGGACACTCTGTCACATGCTGTTTCTCCACCTGTGCCCTCTGCCCTCTGCACAGCGCTGGCCACTTGGGAGCCTGATGAAGCCACAGGACGTGGCTGCTGTGTTCTCAGCCCTGCTGTCTGTCTGATTACCTGGAAAGCCTTGAAAACCCCGGGACTTCTGACCTATCCTGTGGCCTGTGGCAACGGGACCGTGTGTGGGGTGACATACCACCTGTCAGTGATGCCTGAGCACAGCCTGTCCAGGGGAAGAAAGGACTGTGACATGAGACGTTCTTTACTTCAGCTTTATTGTCACCACAGGATTTGGGTTCCGGGATAGTTTTCTTTTTGAATCAGCTTTATTGAGTTATAATATAAATATACCAAAACGCACCCATGCGAAGGACACAGCTCATGAGTTTTGAAAAATGTGTACGTCTGTGTCACCACTGGCACAGAATCATCTGTCACCCAGAAAGGCCCCTGTGGACGTGTGGTTTGCAGCCTCCCAGCTGGCTTTGTGCTGCAGCCTCTGCTCTGAAATCCTAGGGCAGTGTCTGTGGCTGGTGCCCCTCACACCCCCTCATCCTCCCCCCCACAGCAGGCACAGCAGTGGCCCAGTCCCGGGGTGGGGGCCACAAGACCGACAGGCCTGTGCCTGGACCTCCAACCCTCCCCTCAGCCTCACCCAGATTCTTTTTCCTGGAGATGTCTCTCGTTACTGCTCACATTTTGCTGACTTCTGGCTCCAGATCCATGACTCTGCCCCTGGTTGTGTACCTGTCACCCCTCGGGAGGGCGGGCCCCTTGGCTTTTCTCTAGGGCTCACTTTGGATTCCATCTGCATGCAGGCCGTACGCACCACACTCTGTCTACTCTGGACTCCATGTAAAATACCCTTAGATAAGGAGCCCAGACACGCATGTGTCCCCCAGGACTGGAGGGACAGGAGGTGCAGGGGCACAGAGCAGGAGGCTGCTGGCGACAGCACCCCTCAGCACCCCCGCCCAGCCTCTGACCCTCACTTGAGTGTGCTCAGCTGTATGGTGGGACACTCATTTCCACCTTGTGGTTTGTTGGGCAGTGTTTGCTAAGGGCATGGCTCTGTGACTGTTAGCAGACTGGAACTGCAGGCTCCCTGGAGGGCTGGATGGTAAGGAGAGATGGTGGGAGAGGGGACACCAGCTGTACCGGAAAGATAGGCCCCAGGCACAGTGGACACCCTCAGGGGGTGGAGACCGTTCTAGAAGCATTACTGTTGTCATTGCTGCTGCAGGCTCTGCACGCACCCCGACTGTCATGGACCCCACAACCTGCACTGTTGGGAGCCCACTCCAGGTCAAGTGCCAGGGGCTCAGAGTGGGTCCCAGAGCAAAGACTGACATGACCAGCACTCTTTTAAAATTTGGGTGGTCTTGCCACCAACAGGTCTTGTCCATGATTATGAGACTGCGTCCAACCACTCAGGAAGGACAGGAGTGAGAGAGGAGACAGGGTCCTGACCTTTTGTACAGAAACATTATAAATCCTTAGAATTCCCACGCTGGCCATGCAGAGAGCAGCGAAGACCCTGCACCTCACAGTGACATGAGCCTCATGTCACACAGCTGCTGCGTGTGTTAGTAAGAGTTGTATGGACTGTTTGCACTTACCCTGAAAGCTGACATTCTGAAGAAATGCAACCGGCTAGGAGAGCTGGACAGTAGACTTCCGGGGGCACTGTGATTGTCACAGACTTGTGACATCTAATCCCAGTGTCCTCACCTTTATCTACAGACACGTTTATCAGTCATGACTAAGGTCAAGCTTTGGCTCACAAATAGGATGATTAAGGGAGAAGGGGGTGCGAGAGAAAGCAGGAAGCTCACAGATTTCCCTAAAGACACCAAACAACAGCTAATCAATAACCAAAGTTTGGGCCCTTCTGCACTAATCCTGACGGAGAGGGTCAACGAGGGAGGGGAGGGAGCAGTCGGGCAGGGAGGGAGGGTAGGAGGTGGACACTAAGGTTCTGCCCAGGCGGGACAGCCTGGTGGGGCATCAGTGGGGGGGGGTGAGGCAGCCTGCAGGAGTGAAATACGTGCATGGCCAGCTGTTTGTAAGTTGGGATTACATGGCGGTGAGGGTCCCGTGGTGGTGGCGTCAAGCTGTTCTTCTAATACCCTTATCTTAGGTGGATTGGTTGTTTTGTCCCTTCACCCAGCATATATCAACTGGTCTACAACTGTGCTCCAGTTTTTGGGGTACAGTGATGAGTATAGACAGTCTCTTCGCAGGAGCTTAAATCACGTAACTTCACAAATGCCCGTAAAGCCGCATGGTGATAGATGGCGAGTGTGGTCCTTCCTGGAAGGGTTTGACCTGTCCTCTCTGAGGAAGTGACGCTTGAGCCCAGATCTGAAGGACAGGAACCATATGCACTGGGAACTGAGAATAAGCCGGTGGGGTGGGTGGCAGCAGGTGCGTGGAAGGAGGGTGGTGGGTACAGGCTCCCTGAGGTCAGTGCTGTGGAGGTGACACAGGAAGGAAGTGGGGCATAGGAGGTTACAGGCGAGGAAATGGAGGCTTAGATAGGGTGGGTGGCTTTTTGAACAACATCACACAAGTCAGAGCAGGCCTGGCACTCATTCCTCATTGCTGGAAAGACATGGGGTCCCTGTTGATATTTCCACATATCAGGGACTTTGTTCAATGTGCATACTTGCAGAATAACATCTTATTATCGCGGAAGAACATCTAACTATCGCTTGTTGAAACAATATTATGGGTTCCTGATCAAGCACCTAGAAAGTACATGACACCATGATTTGTCTTATGCTAATATGAGCAGTAATTAAGCATTCACACAACAGTCACATTCTTGCTTCAGTGCCATGCACGATTCTGGACCCCTCTGGTTAGTGACACCACACCAGCAAGAATGAGACGTGCCTCCGTGTGTGGGCGCATTGCCCCCCATGGCGTCTGTGGTGCGGTGCAGGGCTACGCACCGAGCACCATCCCCACACAACCCACATGGTCTACAAGCGCCTCTGTACGTTAAAGTTGGGCAACTCACATGGTAACCTGAAGACTCTTCCAGAACCAAGTCTGATGTGTTCTCACATTTGTATAACACGTTTTCTTAAAGCAGGGCATAATGTACTATGTCCCAAGTCATTTATTAAGTCACCTTGAGGACTGACCTTGAACATGGTAACAACTTTTGCTGTCTCCAGGTGAGCAGGTAGGAGGTGTATGGAGTAGAGTTCCACCTGTGTCTAACCTGGCAGTTAACATATATGGTCTACACCTGAGGTGGTATATAAATGGGTTGACTGGCTGTCTACGCCAGTTTGGAAAGCTTCTTGGCAGAGGTGATCCAGGACGATGGAAGCTGGATGGCTGACCTTCCAGATCACCATCCAGCCACAGGCCACATCTGCAGTGACTTTCCCCTCCCTGGCAGGATGGGCTTTGTGCTAAAAGCCACCTGTCCCGCACTTTGGGGTCCCGCACTGGTTTCCTGAGCTGTCTGCTCTCATTGGCACTGCCTGGTTCCTTAGCTCGTGACCTCCAAAGCCACCATCTGAGCCCTTGTGGCTTCTATGTGGGCACTGTGGCTCGCCACACAAACACATCTCACAGCTTTTGACCTCCACTGTCCTCTTGTGGACATTTCATCTCTGCCCTTGGCTGGGGCGGGGGGAAGTCCTTGATAATTTGCAATGTGACAATCTTATTCTTCCTTGAAGGACTCAGGGTACTGAATGGGTGGAGGTCTGAATGATGGACAGAGAGCTCTGGAAACAAGCAGACCTGGGTTTGGATCCTGGCTCCACCGCCTACCAGAAAACGACTTGGCAAGTTATTTCATCTCTCTGCACCTCAGTTCCCTTAACTATTGAATGGTGAGGAAAATTTCCCTCTCATAGTGTTGTAGGGAGGACTTAGTGAGAGAACATACACAGACCATCTGGCACATGGCAGGTGGTGACAAGTCCCATTTTATTATGAACGGGTGGCACACACAGGAAAATCCTGACAGAAAGCCTAAGAGACCAGCAGAATTCTGTCAAGTTCAAGGAGCAAGTGCAGAGTCAGGAATGAGAGATAGTTCCCATATGTAAGAAGTGGGGCAGACACTGAACAGATTTGGCCACTTGAGGAAGGGGGAGTACATTTGTCACCGAGGCTGGAAATTCACTGAGCACAGGCTGTGTGGCCCCACGGTGGCAGCAGTGGCCTTTTAAGGACCCAGTAGTGGAAAGAGGAGTATGCTTCTCAGGTGGAGCAAGCCCTCTGACCCAACCTGGAAAACTCCCCCTGCACAGTCTGATTGGCTGTGTTCTTCCAACCCCGAGATTGTTTTATGTGTCACTCAGTTGACATCAGTTGTTCTTATTTCAACCAAAATAAATTTGAGTCTATGTCACTGTGTCTAATACATGGTAAACAGGGAGCTTGCTTTGTTTCTAAGGCTGAACTTGCACTTGGCTTGTCAATCATTGGTCTCAGCAGGTCTCAAGTTTCATAATATAAAACTGTGATGATTTTATTGACCACTTAACATAGGTTAATGATGATTGTTTTTATGAAGGTCAGCAGGTCACCCTCTGGACAGTGGGTTGAGCAATGTCACCTAAGTCTTAATCATAGATCATAAAATAGTAGTGCTGGAAGGTCTCAGAAGTCGTGTTGTCCAACCCTCTCATTTAACTGGATGGAGTGAGGCCTGGAAGGTTAGACTTTGGGCAGAAAAGGCCAGCAGGACAGAGAGACTGGCCCCAGGAGGCGGCATTGCTCCTGGGTGATCCGTGGAGGAGACCCATGGTCTCCTCACAATCGCGGGACATGGGCCTTCCAAGTGCTAGGTACAAAGGTGATGCTGGGGCTGGCTCTGTAAGGTCCCGGGTGTTTTACCGGCTGGATGACCTCTGAGACTTTGACCAGCTCTGACTTTCTAGGGCACGTGTTTGTATGGAATGCATGATACTGTACATGTAATAATTTACCTATTGGCTTGCATTCTTTCTCCTGTAAAAAAGAGTCTTGAAGACAGGGCCACATCCCTCACCTTGTCTCTTCTACAGCCTGGCCTGTTGTATGTACTCAGTAGAAGGCCTCCTGGATGAACGGGTAGGTGAGCACATCTGGAAAGTGTGTGACGAGCACTGACCAGGTTCTCCACACAGACTGAGGTAGAGAGCAGAGCAGACTCATGTGGTCCACACTTGAGGAAAGACCAAGGTGTAAGTGGGGTGGGAGAGGAATTAGTCTAGAATTGAAATGATGAGAATAGTAGCCTAAGGTTTTATTGAAAAAAGAAAAAAAATTCTTGCAAATGGCGTTGCAGCTTCCTGGCTCAAGGAGAGAGTTTGTAAAGACTGGACATGGGACATGGTGTCACTTGGCTGGGGGCATGTTTAGAGGTGAGGACAAGGTTGGATCCACCAATTGTCCAAGGCCCTGTCACCACGTCCCCACAGCTCTGCCAGGAGACCCAAGCATGGGGAGCTGATGTCCCATGTCAAAGAGAGGACAGAGCTGTAGGAATGCATTTCTACTTGGCTCACACCTCGGAGGGCTGCTTTCCTGCTGGCTACCCCCTGCTCCAAGCACAAAGCTCCAAAGCTCCAAGCACAGCCCCACAGCCATCAGCACGTGCCAGCCACATGGAGATGATCCAGTCCCCTGGACATCTGCCAGGCCAGAGGATCCTAGCCCTGCTCACGGTTGTCATCTGAGCAATCTCAATTGTCCAAGCGAGTTTGCAGCTGTTACTTCTCATCAGAAACACAGGGTGCTGAGGGGACAGGGCTCTGCCCCCAGAGTGACAACAGAGAATTAAGTCTGCTTCCCAGGCCCCCTTGTCGGGTCTGGAGGGAGAAGAGCGCAGGGAAGGGCCTCTATGCTGTCCAGGGTCATCCCCACCTGAGAGCGCCTTGAATCCCTCCTCTTCTCCTCCCCTCCCTTCTCTCCTCTTTCTTCACTTTAGCAAGCATTTTCTGAGCGGCTATGAAGTGCGAGGCCTCACGTTGGGGGATGTGTGGAAGGAGGGGACACAGCAGTTGACAGGCTCTGGCCTCTGTTTGGGAAGAATTTGCACACATGAACTTCAAAGAGCAAAGCTGTGTGGAGAGCTAAGTGTCCAGCCCGCAGAAGAGTGTCACGGGCAGGTCCATGCGGCGGGTGCTTTCCTTGAAGATGCAGGGCAGGTGCAGCAGGAAATCAGAGGTGCTGCTGTGGGGGACATGTGAGCCGGTCCCCAAGGGGGTGCTCTGAAGTGAGCCCGCCAGACGTGGTTTCTCGCTGATTCTCACACTGGGAGGGTCACCTGCAGTGATGTCACAGGGCTGCCTCTGCTCCAGAGGGTCCGTGAGACTGCAGGGGCCTGTGCTCTCCTTCAGGCAGGCGGCCTCAGGCCTTGAGTGCTTGCGAGCCACAGGGAACTGAGCCTGCCTCAGGACTCAGTGCGTCAGACACAGTGAGCACTGCTGCGCCCAGGAGCAGACAACACCCAGAGTTTTAAAACTATGTGTTTTAGAAAGGGACTTCAGAATGTCAACCACGTGTCTGTCAGCAGAGAGAAGTGCAATTTAAAGGGGGTAAAAACGCCTCTGCACACATTTTTCACAGAGCAGCAATGCCATCTGGGAGCCCTGGAAAGCAGCCTTTTGCGGGCTGTCTGGGAGGGTTTCCTGGAGGAAGGCTGGCCTCAGGGCCAAGCAGCTGGCTGGGAGCATGGGGCAGGGACGCGTGGCAGAGGCTCTGCGCCTCGATAGCAGTGTGAGGCCCGGCACACATGTAAATGAGCCAGGATGTGTGTGCAGACAGTGGAAGGCAGACAAGACAGTGGAGAGGCTGAGGTGAGGGTCACGGAAGGGCCTGGGAAGATGTGTTGGGACAGAGCGGTTGCTGTGGTCCCCTCGCTGGGGCGCTGAGGTGCAGGGCGCTGCACGAGGGGCCCCGGGCTGTGAGCAGTCACGGCCCTTCGGGGCTGTGGGTGGGGACGGCCCAGGAGCACGGACTCTGAAAGTGGCTATGGTCGCGGCACCCTGTGGCCTTGGGCAGGTCACCTCACCTGCCCAGTGTGCTCCCATCCCACCGCTACAGTGACGCCCAGGTGACGTAAGGTCATGAGGTCTGAGCAGAGCAGAGTGGGCAGCTTGGAGCCTAGAGTAGGGGACAAGGGTGTGGAGCAGGCACTGGGACTGGGACAACTGAGAGAGACAAGAGGAGCTGCAAAGTCAGGAAGCTGATTTATTGTTTGGGAGTCGAGACAAATATAAGGGAGAAATAAAAGCAGTAGCCATTACCGGGGGCTTAGTGTGTGCCTACTGCTTCATACCTAGGGTCTACCTATGGGGTGGCATGATTACTCTTATGACCCCACTTTATGGGTGGGGAAGCTGAGGCTGGCAGAGGGGACAGGGTTCCTCCAGGCTAACATTTTCCGTCGCGGTGCACCTAGAATTCCAAGGCTTGGTTTTTTTTGCTCCGCCAGAGCTCTCAGTGCCGCTTCACGCTGATCACGCTGAGCCTTCACCTGGGTCTTCAACAGTGTCGGTTTTGCACAAGGAGCCTGCTGGGAGCACCTGCTGTCCTCAGGGCCAGACCTGGGGTCAGCGACCATGAGCGCATGGAGAGGTGGGAGGGCTGGGTGCCTGCACCAGACAGAGGTGGACAAAGAGGCCCTTCACTTGCAAAGACCCTCCAGCATTTGCCTCACCACAACCCTGGGAGTTAGACATGGATTTTTCAACCCCCATTTTCCAGTTGAGGCCAAGAGAAGTGAAAAGACTTGCCCAGGGCCACCAGCTGGTTATGGTCAGAAAGCGGGACCTGGTTCGTTCTCTTTCCTTGGGCTCTGCTGCTGGTCAGGGTTGGATATGGGGGTCCCCAGAGGATGCCCGCTCTCCAGGGATTCAGAGGGCAGCAGGTGTGGCTGTGCCCCAGGAGCTGAGGTGAGAGAGGCATGAGGCTTGTCCTCAAAGCCCTGAGCCGGGGCAGAGGTCTGAGGGCTGAGGGTCTGCCTAAGAGTGGCACAATCTGAGGCCAAGCAGAGGACAAGGCCAATGTCACTAGGCCCCTCCAGAGCCTGCAGGGTGTGCAGAAGGCAGGGCAGGCACCTCAGGTCTGTGCCTTCTCATCTGGGGGTGCTCAGGCTTCAGGAGGACCTTGGTCAGCAGTCTGTGGGAGAGTCATGCCCACTGGCAGGTACCCAGCCCTGGCTGCTGTGGAGGGAACATGGGCTTTGGAGACACATTGCTCTGGGCTCAAACTCCAGTCTTGCCATTTCCCAGCTCGGTGATTTTGTGTTTTGTTTGCCCTTCCTGTAAAAAGGGGTAACAGCAGCTTCTTTACAATCATGGAGCGTGAACGAGTGATTCTAAGTGAATTTCACCATTTTCATGAACACACTGTGTGCCAGCTTTCTCCAGATGCTGGGCATGTCCTGTGACCCACGCAGACAAGAGCCAGCCCTTATAGTGCAGGCTCCACAGGTACCATTTCAGTCTGTGAGGTACCTGAGTCCCCCACGGACTGTGGGCTCTGTCACAGGACCCAGGGATGAGATGTGATGGGAGAAGAAACAGACACGCAGCCCTGCTCTGAGCCCATAGCTCCTGAGCCAGGCGGGAGCCAGAGGTGGGAGGTAAAGCTGGGGGCTGGGAGGAGGTGGGGGTTGGGCCCCGCCATGGTCCCCCCATCAGGCTGCCCTTGCTCCAGAGCGCAGAGAGCTCCCCTGCAATGATGTCACCAGTGTTCAAAGGTTTCTGGGGGAGACCAGAGGCAAAGCAAAGTCACGGGGCTGTGCTTGCGTTGATAGCTGCTAGCTGCGGGGTCAGAGAGCCTGGCCAGGATCACAGGCTGTGGGGGCACAGATTGGAGATACTTCCGTGGGCCCTCGGCCAGGGTCACTGACCACAGATGCTGTAGGGAGGCTCCTTCCTAATCAGCGGCCTGCTCTGTGTGCTCCACGCTTTTCCTCTTGGGTTACCTTCTCCAACACTCCCAGGCCTGGGACTAGGTATCACCCGTTTTCAGGTTAGGGAACAGGCACAGGAGAGTGAAGTGGCTTGCTTATGGCCACACAGGAGGCCATCATGCTGGGGTCGTAGGTCCCCTGTCTGTCTCCGTCTCACACACACACTCACACACACAAAAACACAGACACACGCATGCGCACACACGCACACAGACACACACACGCATGTACGCATACACGCAGACACACAGGTGCATGTGCACACACATGCATGAAATGCACTGACTGGACACTTTCCCTCGAGCCTGACTCACACAGTGGACGAGGATGACCCACTGGAGCCCATCTTGCATCTGTCCACCTGGGGAGGTGGCAGGGGTCAGGTGGACGGGAGGATGGTGACAAGAAGCCCCATGACAGGTCTCCTGCAGCTCAGGGCACTGGGTGGTGAAGCCTCCGTGTGTCTGCCCACCACTGTTTTCCCCGCTCTCTTCAAGAGGTCTGTCTCCTCCGTTCTGTTAACGCCTTCAGATCTGTCCGTCCTCCTCTTCTCGCTTGTGGCTTCTTTCCCCTCCCCTCCCTCTCTCCCTCTGCCCTCCTTTCTGTCTTTGTCTCCTTCCCTCCTTTCCTGTCTGCTTCCCTCCCCTGGCACCCCTCCTCCACTGCCCCCAGCCTCCCCTCCCTTCCCCCTCCCTCTCAGCTCTTGCTCTTTGGTGATTTATTACTTGCCCTGCTGCTTCTGACAAACTATTTGTAGGAAAATGAGATTTGGTCTGCACTGGATGGCTCCTCTGGGAGGCAGCGTGTGGGTCGGTGTCGGGCCCCCCCCTCCTCCCCCCGCCCCCCCGTGCGGCCCCCACCAGAGCCCCTGGCGCTCAAGGAGCTCTTTAAGATAAATGAGCAAAATTAAGAGACTCACTGGGGGAAGAAAGCTCTAGATGTTAGTGAGAGTGCCTGTGCCCGCTTTCCTCCCAGAAGTACACCCACATACTCCGCTGAGAGTCCCCATCTGCTCAGACCTGGGTCTCCTGCCCCCAGCACAGCGTGCAGTCTGGGGTGCATGTCCCCACCCCCACGGACATGAAAAGGGCACAAACCTTTCCAGCAACAGTTGGGGTGGAGCAGCAGGTCTGCCCTGCAACCGCCCCATTCCCCACCCCACCCCAGGCCAGGTGACCCAGGGCAGCAGCATGGGCTGCACACGTGGGAAGCAGCTCTAGGCCCGTGTCTAGGCACAGGCTGCTCCCCCTATACCTGACCCCGTGGGACCTCAGCAGGTTCCTTGTCATGCCACAGGTCCACTCTGGGGACAGGAGGAGGTGCCCTGACAGAGGTGCCCCGTCTCTGAGGCAGGCTTAACTCCTGGCTGTCTGGGAAGCAGTCGCTGAGCCCCTAGGGTGGGGTGGCCGGTGGATCTGTGGCTCTCCTGCAGGACCTGGTGAGTGGACACTGCAGGCCCCCAGGCCACCCCTTGGCCTCTGCTCTCTGAACACAAATGCAAGAACCCCTTGCAGGCTCACGGCTCCATTTCCCACCCATCCATGTGCACTAGAGCCAGTTTTTCAAACTGTTTTTCTTATTTTAAAAGCAATACACTGGGCGATAGGTTGGCTCAGTGGTTGGAGCACGGTGCTCATAACACTGGATCCATAAGAACAAGTTGTGACATATTTTAAAGGTTGACAGTGCCAGTGGCGCCTTCTAGAACGTTGCAGGTTTTCAGGCCATCTGAATCTGCAAAGCAGGGCCTTCTGAGAATGTTCTGGAAGCAAGAGAGGTAGATAAGGTTTCGGTTCCTGTAGGAAGATAGTACTTGAAGAAAAGGCTTATTTGGCTTGAATCTTGTTCACACGTCTGCAAATGAAACGTGAGCTACACTGAAGTGACAGGCCAAGTCCCCTCTGGTGGTGCTGCGTGTGTCCCACGATGCCGTTAACGACCTGAAATGCCAAACTTGGACGTGATGGGGTCATCCTAAGGGTCCAGGGTGGGAGGGGTCCGGGGGCATGTGAGTGAAGAGGAAGGGCCTGGAGGGGTAAGGATAGAGGCTCAGCGATGCCCAACAGGTACCCCAGTGACCAGCACCTCTGAGGACTCCGTCTGCATGTCTGGAGCATGTGGTCTCAGGAAGGCTGGAAAATGAGGCAAAACAACTTGATAATTTGCTCTTTGGTTCATGCTAATCTCAGCACTTTTTTTTATAAAACGTGTGTGACTCCAGTGAGACCTCTACTGCGGGAGGCCCCTTCCAATCGATCTTTCCTTGGGGCCTTTGGAGACACCTATGTCACTTGTTACATACTTCAATGTCCCAGCTGACTGTCTGAGGTCATGGGAGGGACGAGGGGTCCATGAACTATTTTCAGTATTTGGATAGTATTTAGATTACCTACAATAAAGTGTCTTGGGTTAATAAAATGTCAACTTGCTTTGCTTTGGGTTGATTTATGCCAGCTCGGTGAGAATGCTTACCATCTCTGACGGGTTGCTCTGACTGACAGAGTTCTAGGTCTTTGATTCATAAATGACAGGGAGTGCTGACTGTTTGTTGGAGAGCCTGAGTTCCCTAATCATTGAGGAGTCAGGGCTGGGTGCTGAAGGGGACTTTGATGGGAGCAGAGTGGAGGGCAGCAGCGGACAATGTCACCCGTCACCCTTTCTGTACTGCCCAGCAGCCAGAGGGGCAAAACCTGCTCAAACAGGAGGATGCTCTTGATCCTGAAATTGACAGCCTGGTGGGGATGCTCCAGGAAAGCCCATCCAAGTGTCTCCCTCCCTCCGATTATGGAGGAGGGGGAACATCTGTCGAGGGTGGGGTGTGGCGAGGGGAAAGGCACGGGTGGAAGAATGGGGACCGACTCGTAGCTGCTAATCCAGTGTGGAGCCTCCCACTTCATTTCATTTTGGAGAAAAGATGCAGAGAGGGGCATGGGAAGAAAAAGCAATGCAAACACCACAATCCCTTTCCCAGATTTGCTCTGCATAAGCCAGTGTTTTTAATAAGAAATTCATGAGGCCTCAGTCCCCAGCAACAGAACGGTGATTTTTATAGGGCCGGCGTGAGGAAGCTGGCGGGCACGGCCCCCGTCACATTAAACTGTCTCAGTGAAGAGGCAATTTGTTTGATAATTAAGAGTTATAAAAATATCGGCACAGAGTGGTTAACCTGGGATATCGCAAAACCAATCTGAATTCTAATGCTGTGTGAGCAGTGAACATCGTGTCTCCTGCCCACACCCCGCATCCTGTCGGCAAATATCTGAAGAGAAAGGTGGAGGTTTTGAGAGCCGTGCTCTTCCCTCCGCCTCACGCAGGTGAGGCAGCCTCGGGCCTCCAGACTCTGCCGGTCTGGCAGCCAGGAGCAGGCTTGCAGCCTTGTGGGGGAGCATTGGGAACGTGGCCCTCAGACAGCTTCCTGCCAGCCACCCACGCCCCTCACACATAACACCACCCAGTGCTGCCAGGACTCAGTCCTCTGCTCACGGGCACACCAGGTTCTTCCCCCTTTAGACCCTGTGGAAAGCCATCTCTGGAGCGCCCCCACTAAGGACCTTGACGCCCTCACCCTCTTCCCCATCCCATACCTCTCGCTGTGGCCTGTCGTGCGTTCTTTGACCTCCCCTGTGTCTCCTTCTGTCACTCCTCTCATTATTTCCATTTACCGTCATCCCTCTCCCTTCACCTCCCGGTCACCTCTTCCCAGCCTCTCCTCCCATAAATATCCATTCCTCCCTACAGATAGATCTTTCTGAAACACGCTAACCAATTAATTTCCTTTGTACAGGGCGCTTCCCCTTGCCAGGCCTTGGTCGGTAGCTGAAGGGGACATGGCATGGAGAGGATGGTGGTCTCTGCTGCCTGGGCACTCGTGATATGTTGGGAGGGTGGGGGAGTGGAAGTGGTGGAGGTGGTCCTTTTCAATCAGGGTGCAGTGAGGTAAGGTCCCCAGGGGAGGCCCGAGGGGAAGGCAAGAACCTATCACTGGACGGGTCAGCCAGACCGGACCTCAGAAGGGAGGCACTGACAGGTGGCAGCTAGACAGCTACGTGGAGCAGAACACATGTCCCTGGGCAGGGAAAGGCCTGGTGGGAGGGTCATGGGGAACTTCTAAGGGACCGTGAGCCGTGCAGCCTGGCAGAGGCACTTCAGAGGTGTCTGGGGACGTGACCAGGTGTAATTTATAAGGAGCCGTCTTACAGATCAGCAGGAACTCCCAGGTGTGGTCTGGGCACCTGGAGCCCTGTGGCCCCTTCAGGCCAGCAACGCGACACTCGCCTTCCTCTGCCTTTTGTGTCTGCCAGGAACGTGTGGTGTTCTCTTTCACACTGGGGACACCTGTGCCCCAATGAGCCAGCATTCGCTATGTGACTCGTGCTCCAGGGTGCAGGTCCCAGGGTGCAGGGTGACACGGGCACTCAGGGTGGAGACGGTGCCTGTGCAGTAAGAGGCCACAGCCTCAGTCCACAGCACCACTGACCTTCAGGAACCTGCCATCTGCTGAATTCTGAGGAAGGATCTGGAAGAATGCCCAGGTTACCTGAAAGGTGACTGCTATGTCCCTCCCTTTTCCATGTTTGCATGAGGCCTGAGTTTGTTCCTTGGATTGAGACCAAAATCAGAGCAACACGTTGCAACACGCTGAGCGCAGAAGCGGAGGGGAGCCCAGCTGTCTTCCTCTCACAGACGTTACAGACACATGCATGGGTGACGTTCAACTCACCATTTTCCATAGAGGTGTATTGTCTGTGTGAATACATATTCTGTACATATGTAGGAATGAGTTTATCGTCACTTTTAAATGAATTAATATAGTTTTCAAATGTCTCAGTTTTGATTTATAGCATTAAATGTCGACACCTGCAAAGTCCAGAAATGAATGGTCTTGGGCTGCTACATAGTTTTTAGAGTGTAAAAGCTGCCTGAGATAAAAATGTTGAGAGCTGCAGGGCCAGGACACGTCTGTCAGAGTTTATCAGTTACAGGTTTGAGGTTGGCATGGAGCTAAGGGCCCATTCTCGGGCCCACCTCTGTCCTCTGTCCCTGTTTCCTGCCCCCCACCTGCCCTCGCCTAAAGCAGCCCTCCTCCTGGAAGGTCCCTCGCTCTGGGAACCTTCCACTACAGTGCCTCCGCCTTCACTTCCCAGATTCCATTCCAGCAGCCCGCCTCCCTTTCTGTCAGCTCTTATCGTCTTCCCCTCACACTCCCTTTCTGGTTCTTCATAATTCTCTCCCGGACAAGCTCCCGAGCTCCCAACATTTCTTGAGGCTGCAGGCTCCTGACCTCAGCTCACCAGCTGCATCTCCTTGTCTCTTTGACTTTGCAGAAAGAACTGTCTGCTGTCACTGGGGCTGAGAGCCCAGCTTGGGCTCTTACAGCCACCAGCCCAGCCCCCTGTGAGAACAAGGAGGGATGTGTGGGTCAGGGGAAGGGACTTCACACGTGGTGACATGGTGGCTTTGCCCAAGTCCCTCCGTCTCTCTGATGTTTAGGTCCCATTTGTAAGGTGAGGGTAACAATACTATCTCAGCAGAGTTCTCAGTGAACTGAGTCAGAACATGCGAGAGTGAGTGCCCTGTAAGCCTCACTGTCACTGTCAGAGTGAAGCACAGAGGCAACTGTGTCCTGGGCGCTGCAAACTAGCCCGTGCTGTGTCCCGACTGAAAATCACTGCCCATTGCCGTCTAGGTCCTCTGTCCTCAGATCTTCAGGGACAGCAGACACACCTGGAGAGCTTGCTGAATGTAGGGTGGCCCCAAAACTCCGAGGCGTGGTGTGTGGCTGGGGTTCACACGCCTGTATTTTAACAAACTCTGAGGCTCACCCAACATTGTCCTATCTGTTTCCTGGATTATCCTGAGTCTCACATTTTCCCAGTGTTTTACGGGACTGAAGGACCTGCTCAGGTTGTATTTGACAATACCTTTTGATATTATACGCATTATATTTATTGACTGGCTGGCTGGCAGTGTGTCACCACGCTGTCACTAACCTTCCTCAGCCTCTCCTGCTTTAGCAGAGCAAAGTGAGCAGGGAGCCTGGGCACCTTGTCATTTAACATTGCTTTGCCTTTAGAGTGGGAATGGCCTGTCTCAGGGCACGTTGTGGGAATTCCATGGGCTAGTGCGTAGGGCGCCTTGGTGACTTGGCACCAAATTCCACTCTAAGTCACTGTCCTTTGTGAGAAGCCGGCTGCCTACCCACAGAAAGGAGGGACTGGAGGCTCGGTCTCCAAGGCATCCCTGTTTTGTCCTGCCCTGCGTCCCCGCCCCCTAAAGACAGAGCTAGTCAGGTGGACACCAGTGATGGGCTCCTCACCGTGTCTTCCCCTCCTATCTGGGCGTGAGCACGTGGAGCCTGCGTCCTCCATCTTCTGCCTCCTCATCGCCCCCAAGCTCTGGAAGCCCGTTGCCTCGTCTGTCTGCTCTTCCTGTGTCATTCTTTGGACTCGCATGATGTGCCTTGACCTGGAGGGTCCTGGTGTCATGTGTGTGTGCTGTCCCCTCACTGCCTGAGATCCGCATGCCTGGTGCCGGGGGCTGGACAGGTCACTGTGGGAACTCGAGGCCACGGCCCCCCATCACATCGGCAGTGCCTGGGGTCACGATGTTCTCAGGAACCCCACTGTCACTCCACTCAGGCTGTCTCTTGAAGGGTGGCTGCCACCACTCACGCTGGATGGCTGAGCAGCTGCAAATGGGAGGACAAAAGGCTCCTGTCTGTGGCTGTGTTATAGGGTGCGAAGCAGCCTGAGGTGTTACAGGCTGTCACTCCCACCCGCGGCCTCCCTGGGAAAGCTGGCCTCACTCTGTGCGGCGCCGTCCCCACTCCTGAGTTCTTCACCTCAGTGTGGCCCCACTTCACCTCAGTGCCACCACATATGCTTGTGTGTCCAGACCCAATGCTGTTTCCTCAGAAAACTTCTAGTCCAAATCAATCAGAAGATGTTCCATGGTGCAGGGACCCAGAGGCCCACCTGGAAAGCATGAGAGGGGCGAATGCTCCCCGCTCTAATATTAGTGTGGACACCACTTCTGGGGGTCAGGGCTGCAGTGTGCACTGGGGGTGGATGCAGTCGGCCTAGCCTCCTGAAGGAGTTACTTTTTCTTTATTCTCTGTTTGCTAGTTATTTATTTGGAAGATGGCATCACAGGGCAAAGCTAAAGGGAAAGGGAGTGTTGATGTGTTTTCCAGACGGGGTGAAGAAAGAAGCTTGGGTCACAGAAGCAGGAGGAGCCCACGGGGAGGTCACCAGTGAGTCCCCACAGGGTCCCTTGCCCAGCTGTCACCCGGGTGCCCCCAGGGAAGCACAGAGGTCCAGGGGAAAGGGAGCGAGTGGGTGGTGGGAAGATGGGGCAAGGAAAGTTCCCAGAGTGCCTCTGAGGATGAAATGGGCTTGAGAGTCCCCAGTCAGTCTGCAGAGTTACTGTGTTGATCTTGGGAAGGCAGGACACAGGTGACCCTGCTTCTCTAGGAGCCAGAGTGGGGTCATTTGTGCATTCCCTCACCCCTCGTGTCATATACGCTGAGTGTCGCTGTGACTGTGGAAGCCACCACGCGCCGGGACCAGCAGTGGGTGGCCGAGACAAGACCTTGGGCCTGGGTGGCCACGCTGGGAAAGGCCATGTGACACACCAGAGGGAGTGAAGCCTAGGCAGGGAGATGAAGAGCAATGGCCGGGGTCCCAAGGCTCACAGAGCTGCTAGCAGCACAGGGAGCGGGAGGCTAGGTCTGCAGGGAGATAACAGCTCTGCTACAGACGGCATTGCTGTGGGTCGTAGGTCAGCCCAAAGACCTGCTGCACAGCCAGAACCGAGGGAGGACAGGGCCAGGGCCCAAGGCTCGAGATGGGGGTTGAGAGCCAGAGGACAATGGGAACAAGTGAGCCGGGAAGACGATTCATTTGCTTAAATACTCAGCAAGTGCCTGCTGTGTGCCAGGCACGGACCTGAGCCCTGGGTGCTGTGACAACAGGCAGGAACGGCATCTCAAATGATTTGTGTACAGGAAGAGAACAGGAGATGTGAAGTCATGAGTGGGTCTAGGAAAAGCGAGCATTGGCCTGGAAGTTCAGCCCGCAGGCCAGAGGCCGGGAGAGGGTCGCTAACACGGGGTCAGTTAGGGACTGAGCAGGTCTTCTTTAGCGTGACTAGGGGCTCATCTGCTGAGACCACTGCTGCCAGGTGTGCGGAGACCCCTGGCTGGTGAGCACGTGTGCTAGCATGTGCGTGTGTGACTGACTTGTGTGCACTCGCCTTCCTGTCCCTCAGTGCCTTGTACTTTTCCTCCTCTCAGTGACCTGAACCGTTCCCTCCTAACGTCTGCCTCCTGTCACCCCACACCTGGGCTCTCCCCTTAGCTTTGCTTGCACTGCCATGTCGTAAGTGCATTTAGGATTTGCAGCCTTGACACTGAGCGGGGGAGGGAGGGGAATGGTGGCCCACGGGACACACAGAATGCAGGATCTGCTCCTTCCAAAAGAAGCCCTCGCCCGGCACTTTGGAGAGAGCCAGGAAGGGGTCTTATGCATATTAAGAGAGGAAAAAATTCTGTGCCTTATGTTGTTCTGGTAGCTCTTTTACGATCAATCATTTAATCTTCAGCCCAGCCCTACGATTATCTGTTCACTTTATAGCCGAGGAAACCTTGCTCTTTTGTGTTTTAAGTTTTCTTTGAAAGCCGAGAGAGGGCACAGAAAGAAAAACGTACAAACCTGGAGGCTGGTTTCATGTGCGTGGGTGGCTTCACTGGCTAACCATCTGGGTGACACACCTAGTGCCTCCTCCTGCCCCCGCCGGCTGCCAAGAGGATGACCGCGGGGGTCTAGGCCCCGGAGGGTGTCTACCTCCCGAGGGAACATAGGTGACCCCCAGACGAGCAGCAAAGAGGGCAGGCACACAGGGGTAGAGTCACAGATGCACAGTGACCCCGCTCACTCCTGAATGTCCCCAGACTAGTTTTCTCATCTCTGATAGGACCCAGAGCGAGTGAGTGACTGCTGGTGAAGAGCTCTCCAGTGACCGTCACATTGTGTGGCTCAGTGGCTGTCAGTGTGGTTATTAAGGTTCACAGTGAGGAAACCGGGGCACACTTTCCTCAAATATCAACGGCTTGGGGGACACCTCAGCGGACTTTGGATGGAGCTGAGATCTCTCCCTGGCTCAGAGCCCAGCTGCCTGGAGCCCCTTCTGCTCGATGTGCTGCGGGAGACGTGTGGCCACAAGTGCGTGGGGACTTGTGTTTCCCGTCCCCAGGTCCCAGTCCAGCCTCGCCAGGGTTATTCACCGGTCATTCTTCTCAGCACCCGCTCCTCCCAGCCCCACTTTGTGCAGGGGCTGTTTCCACCCTTGGCTAACAACTGGGGTAATCTCCACTGCAAACTCCCAATTTCGGTCATTTATAACTGTCTCAAAAGTTATCCACAGGGTGAAGTTTTCCTTATTTCATCACAAATACATGGAACTTTTTTTTTTTTATTTGAGGGGCAGATGAACACGAATGAGTGAAGATGAGAGGCGGGGGAGAGACAGAGAGAAGAGAGATAGACAGACAGACAGAGAGGGAGAGAAAGGGAGAAAGAGGGAGGGAAATGTATTAAGTTCCTTTCGTGGTTGATGCAACTGGATCGATCAGACACTTAAGGTTTGGGACAGGCTCACATGGGGCTAGTGACTGGTCTCAATGTGGAGCCTCCCCCCCCACCGCCGCACCAGGAGCAGTGAGGCTGAGAGATGGACCCCAACCTAAGCGTGACGGGAAGAGAATATGAGAGGTGTGGGCAGGTGGGCTGTGTCACTCAGGCACAGGCCTCCCAGCAGTTTGACCTAAGCACTTAGATCTGAAATGTGGGTGTCTAAGACCCTCCTGACAAGGATTTGAGTGGAAATCTCCTGTCATGGTGACTTCAAAAGGTCCCAGGGGAATGACACCCATTCACGAATGTTAGCCGCTAACATCTAGACCAGAGGAGCTCACAGGACACAGGAGATTAGAGTCTGGGATAGGCAGGAAGTGGTGGGCTGAGCCCCTCAAGACTGGTTTGCAGGTCCTGGCAGCTCCACAGCTTGGGGGATAGGGACACTGGACAGAGGGGAGCACAGACAAGGAGATGGGCAGGTTTTGCAGTCTTCACTTTCTCCTTGGCCCTGTCCAATTTTTTCAAGACAAAGGGCTTGGGAAGGGAGGTGGGTTGGGTTGTGGAGGAGATGAGAAGAAAGAAAAATCAGGCTATTATACAAATGGCCGTATATTACAGGGTAAAATATAGAAGATGTAATCTGAAGAAATTCACATTTGATGGGAAAAATCAAGGGTTGCAGAAAATCACCCAAAGACCACAAGAAACTGACTGTGCCTAAGCCACAGGGACAGGCGCTCAGACACACAAAATCAGTGCCAACAGTGCCCTTGGCTGGCCAGCTGAGGACACGGTGTCTGCCTTGTTAGACAGCCTGGGAAATCTCTTCCTGCCGATGCCAAGGAGCCAGTGACAACCCTGAGGTGGGCTGTGGGTTCTGCCTGCCCCTGTCACCACCATTTCCAGTTTATAGACACACGGAACTTGTTCCTCCTTGTGTCCTCAGGAGAGCTGAGTTGGGACAAGTCCCCAAAGTAACTCAAAGGCCACACACCAGACCGCCATGACCACCATGACCACCACTTTGGCCCTGCGGCTGCGTCTGGCTCAGCTGACTCTCCTCACTGTCTAGTCCTCACCTCACACGGCGCACGTCTTCCCTCCTACGAGAGGGCCTCCTGAGGAACTCACCAGCATGGCTGCAACAGCCTTGGGCACACTCAGGTCAAGATTCTTCCGGGAAGTGTCAGCCCTGCTGTGACAGGGTCCAGGCAGGTCCTTGGCAGACAGGTGCTTCTCAAGTCCACCTGAGGACCGTACCCAGCCAGTGTGTGTCCGGCCAACCAGAAACTACTGCTCCAATTAGCGGCACCGAGGAGGCAGGCCAGGGCCACAGCTTTCCTGAGGACCAGCTCTGCGAGAGCTGCAGCAAGGAGACTCCCCAACTTCTCGTGACACCACACGAGGCCCAGGACCGCCTGATGCCTGCCTGGCTCAACACTTGCTCCTGAACCCCTGCACCAAGTTACCCTTCACTCGAGGTCCCCAGCCTTTGTGGAAAGACTGCTGTCAGGCACAGGGATGTGGGGTCCCCAGAGGAAGAGAGTGATTTGCGTTCCTTAGCACGGACATAATACAGGGTAACCATGTGAAGAGGCAAAGATCTCTTGTCAGACCTACGAGCCTCACGATGTCCCTTCTTCCTGCTGTGTGTTGCTTGTGGGCCACTGCCCATGGCTTTTGCTCTCTGTCCCCACCTCGCAAGCCCTCTTCCGGGCATCCCTCTCTCCTTCCTTGTTGATTAGCTACTTCATGCCTCACACTCTGCTGGGATGAGAGGTGGGTGGGGAAAGCCGCTGTGCACACACGTGACTGTGGTAAAACACGGTCAGTGACGTGATGGAGGCCTGCCCAGTGTCCTGGGGACACGCAGTGCTGCCTTAGGGGCCACCAGGAGAAGCTCCACCAAGGTGGGGACTTCTGAGCCACACTTTGAAGAGTGAATGGGGATTTTCCAGGTGAACAAAAGTGGGAAGGGCATTCTCTGCAGGGGGACAGGGGTATATTGGGGGCCCGTGGGGGACAGTGAGGCTCTGATGTGCCCAGAGCACAGTGTGGGTTGGCTTGAGGGACGCAGGAGTGTCCTAAAAACGTAGCATGTGACCAGGGTGTGGTGGGGCCTAGGTGTCATGTTTAGGAGCTGGCATTTTTTTCAGCACATGACAGAGTGTGAGAGGGAGCCATACACAGAACTTTTCTTTGAACAACATTTCCTGGCTGGCAGTGCTGACGGAGCAAGACTCAGGGTGGGCCTGGAAAATGTGTATGTAAGAGTGTTTGATCAATCAACTGACCAAATATTTGCTAGCGGCCAGTGTGTGTGCTAGGGCCTTTGGTGGGCACGCTGAGGCTGCAGAGGCTGCGTCATGGCCCACACACCACTGGAGGGCGGAGGGGTACTCACTTAGAAGACAACGAGCGAGGGGCCAGGACTGCTGCACAAGGTCACGTGGTCCATGGCTGCGAGTCACGTGTGGGCGACACCGGAGAAGGCTGGGTAGGCTTCCTGCAGGAGCTGCGGCTGAAGGACCAGTGAGGAACAAAGGCTTGAATGGAGCATGTGTGCACAGTGAGCTGGACGTATGCTGGGGTGCTGGGCAAGAAGAGGGGTGCAGACAGGAGGTCACAGTGGGGAGGGCTCGAAGTCTGGCAGAGCAGCACACGACCTCGATGGGCAATGCCCTTAACATGCCACTAGGAAAACCCTTCCTGCCTCACCACCTGTGTGGTGGTCTCTGCAGGGCTCCTCAAGTAACCACCAGTCTCGGGTGGAACACACACAGAAGCAGATAACTTCAGCTGTGCATGTCTCCAACTGTTGGGAAGTGTTGCTGATATCCAGGTCATTGTTTGCCATGTCCACTGGTTGCAGAGCCCTCGTCAGCTGCAGAAAAGCTCTGCAGATATTCAAGTTAAGTTCAGAGTCTTAGCCTCTCCTCTTCCAAACTGGAAACTCTCAATTCCTTCAACTGCCTTTTCCCAAGGAGGCTGTGACCTGGGGTCCCTTCCCAATTCTGGCTGGTGTTTGATGGCACCCCAGCCCTGGATTGTCCTGTGAAGTGGGATCGCTCAATGCTGTGCAGTCTGGACACAAGTGAGTAGGTGGTGACCCGCCTCTGTAAAGTGACTTGGGGGAAATGGGGTTTTGTGAAACTAGTCATGCCTCAGCATTCAGGACAACTGGAGCAGGTAAAAGATGGGACCTTGGCTGGAGCCCACACAGAAGAGCTGGATCTGGGGACGCATAGGACAGAGCGGAGCCAGGAGACGCTTCAGAAATTGGGTGAATGAGAAAAATGGCAGTGGTGACTGCCCAGGTGGCAATTGACTGGGCTGTAGTGGGGCCACAGGGAGGGCTGCAGGAAATGGCACTGAGCTTGCCACAGGGGTCCTGAGGTGCCTGCATGTGTACCTGGGAGCCCAGGTCAGAGATTGGCTTGGAGTCAAGAAAGACAGGGAACCTACCTGGGAGGAGGAGCTGTGCAGAAAGGTGTCAAAAGATGTCCGTGTGTGCAGGCTCGGGGACAAAAGCGCCTGGGTCAAGCCATGAGCTGCCAGAAGTGCAGCAGCAGCAGGTGCCAAAGCAGCAGGGGGCTCCTAGAAGTGGCAGTGGTCAGTGACCCCACAGACAAAGGAGGCCATCCACTCACCTTAGCCAGGGGGCGAAGGGGGATCAGCTTCAGCAGGAAGGTGGGGGCCAAATAACCCTGGGGAACATTCAGGGGACTGAGTGTCCGCTCCCCCTCCCCACACACCCGCCTATCCCACCACTATCTTCCTAACTTCACTGCCAACTTCCCATGGCCAAGCCAGCCGCCCAGAGTTGGTGGTCTCCTCAAGGGCAAGGCTGAATTTCTTCCCCAGGGGAGGACACGGGCAGCTCACTTCAGGGTGTTCCCCTCAGGGGAGACCAGGCCACCTCAGGCTGCCAGTCCCCATGAAAGCAGTACGAGTGACACCAACGCTGGGCTGGTTCTGCTCTGGCACTGGCTGGCTCGTGGGCCCTGGGGGCGCAGCTACTGCCCACATCTACTTTCCTTGGCTGAATGCCATGGTTTCTGGAGGGCAGAGGGCGCCCAGAGAAACTGCACCCCCACCTCCTTCCGTCAGCAGTGCCTACCAGGGCTTGCCCACACCTGCTGCCACCCTTGACAGCCCTGCTCCTGTCCCCTCAGCTCCGAGCAGCAATCACTCCCCTTGCCCATCAACTTCTTCCTGCCCAGGAGCCTGTCCCAGGCTATGCCAGGGGCAAACGTGCCTGTACAGTTTAAGGGGCTGTTTTCAAGCTTCCTAGGGAGAGAGATCCTGGAATTCCAGCAACCAGGAGATGGCGTGTGCTAGCCCCACTCCTCCCAGGATGCACTGGGAGCCTGGGAACCAGGAGGGCGGGGGCGGGGGGGCTCAGCTGAGGAGCTCAGGATTTAATTCTATGCATCATTAAGTAGCCCTCTGAAAGTACTGTGGCCTATACATCATCCATGCTTAGTAAACAGCACGCTGACATTACATTAGTGGCTGGAAATGAATTTTCTCTTTTATAGGGAAATTGGGAATCCGCCAAGAAGAAAGAAAGAAAGAAGAAAAAAACCCTCAAAACCAATTATCTAGGCATTTATGAGTTCCACCCTGGTCCCTCTCTCTCTCCTCTCTCTCACTCAGATGCAAAGAAGCATTTAATATTTAATATATTAAGAAAAGAAAGAAACTTTGATAGATTATATGGAGTCTGGCATTAATTCCCTCTGCCCCTCTTTACTTCCTCACTCTTCCCTCCCAAAAACCCACGGCTGCTTCTAGCTGACATTTAAATGAATTAAGGTGTTCCAATTTCCCTAATAGTGTTGACATTTTGGAAATACTTCTGGCTTTTTTCCCCTCTCTTCGAAATAATAATAATAAATAAATACTGGAATGGATCTTCCCAACCCCCTGACGGGGGCTCCAGCCCTATCCTGCTCTCCAAGGCTTATGGGGCTTCCATTCTCCACTCTTATTTACAGGATACAGGATGGGAGAAGTCACAGTCCCCCTGGGAGACACTGGGGCTGGGTGTGGGTGTGGGGGTGAGCCCGCAAGAAGGAACTTTGCTGATCACTAAGTTATTTCCTCCCTGTCTTCCAGGAGCTTGGGCTGGCGGGAGATGGTGCCTCTCGGGTCCTCTTTCCCCAGCTGGCGCAAGGTGGTGCTTCCTCCCAGCATGGCCATCCTCCTGCACTGACCTGGCCAAACACGCCCTGCACTAGCATTCTCCTTGCTTGGAACAGAGGCCCGGCAGCACCATGGCGAGCTCCAGAGAAAGGGTGGGTTGCAGTCTGTGTGCCCACTGTCCCTTGGAGCCCAGGAAGCGTTTCTCGCCCTATGCTGCCACTTGTTCCCATGTCTAGACCCCAGGGTTCCGGAGTGTGGGTCCACGTCGACTTTATGTCTGTCCCCCAGCTCCTGGCACACAGTGGGTGATGCTAAATGTTTGTCTGACGGAAGGCAGACAGGAAGGGAAGACCACCGGCAGCAGGAGTCTTCACTGGGGGCCATTCTCAGAGCCTTGACTTCCCATGCAGCCTCCGAACAGACTCCATCAGCAGCACCCTGAGTTGCAGGACGCCCGGTCTGTGCCAACTCCTTTCCAATGGCTCTCGTCCTTTGTTCTCAGAGTGGGTAGAACCACCTGATGGTATCTGACAGTCCTGTAGAGATGCCCTTATGAATATTGACTGGAAGGGATCGAATCAGATGGCCCTTCTCTGTCCCTTAGCAAGGGCTATGTTACCTCTCAAAACTCAGTTTTTCTTATCTGGAAAATCGGGCAACAGCCTGGGTCCGAGGGCTCTGTAACGATTGTTACAGGTATAGCACACATTCGGGTTCAGACAGTGCCAGAATACGGCGAGGGCCCAGCAGTGTGGCTGTGGTTAGCACTTCATCCTGGAGCATTCACCCATCAGGTTAACTGGCCAAGGTTTGAGACTATTCCTAAAAGGAAGGAGGAAAGAAACCATCAGAACCAATTGCAAGTTCTAAACTACTCTCTTCCTCAGCTCTTTCACATTTGATGCAAACAAGCACTTAATGTGTAAACAAAACCAAGCAACGCGGGTAGATTTTTAGAGGAGACATTTCCAGCAGTAGCTGCTTGAAGAATTTCAGTGGAATCTTGGTCACCACAGGGGAATTTGTACAGGACTCATGCGGATGGAGAGACTAGAGGTGTGAGCGATCCACCAGGGGCCACACTTCCCTGCATGCCATGTCCACCTCCTCACTCACCTGTTTCAGCAGCTCTTCCTGGCCTTGTCACCTGCCTGTCCTTTCCCAGGCGCCCTGATGTGAGTGTTAAACTCTCTCTCTGCACAGAGGGATGGGCTGCGTCAAGAAAAAGGGAGCAGAGGCAGACACTCCTGGGCCTTGGGCAAGTGACTTCCTTTTATGAACCTCTGTCGCTTTGCAGGTAAAAGAGAGATAGTGTCACCTCCCTTTCAGGACCTGCATGCAAGCCAGCAAGAGAGTGGGTGTGAAACAGTCCTGCATACGTGGAGCAATGAGGGAGAGTTGCTACCAGACCCTTGTCTCTGCTCCTTCAGACCTGCAGGTACTTCCTGCTCTGCCTGCAAAGTGCTTCCTTCCCCACCATCCTGCCTGCTCCTCCATCCTACAGTTCACGCTCCTTCCTCTTTATTGAAAGCACCTGTGCCCATCTGTACAGCACAAGAACAACCTTTCACCTGATCCTGCTGCCTGCCCCACCTCCCGCCAGCCACTGTTCTCCTCCCTTTCCTTCTGTGACAGGGAAGGACAAGAAGTCACCCTGCTGGCTCATTGCCTGCTCTTTCCATAACTCCTGCATTTCTTCCCAGCGTCTGCCTACAAAACAGCGAACTTGTCCACCTTCTCAGCTCTCACCCTCCTTAACCCTCCAGGCCCTCCTGCTTCTCCAGGCTTCCGCTTCTCTTAGCTCTCATTGCACTTCACACTTTCACCGTTGAGCACCTTTCCTGTAGCTTCCCGAGCTCACTACCACTCACCGTTCTCCGTCTGCCTTCTGAGTCACTATCGTCTCTTGCCCCACACGCGTGGCTTTTCCCAGGCCTAGTCATCTGCCCTCTGCTCCACCTCAACAGGGAACCATCGTCTCATTTTACTCCATGCCGCTTGCACCACACCGGAAGTACTGGATTCGCTTCCAGGTTCCACCATCTATGGGAATTATTACCAACTCAACGATATTCAGCGGACGGTGCCCAAGACAGCGAAGGAGCACAAACAGCCCATCTCAGGAAACACTTGAGAAAATGGCTGTATTTAATCCGCACAAGAAAAAATTCAGAGGAAACACTCTTTGCTGTCATGAAACATTTGGAAGGATGTAAAAAAGTTTCGTTTACTGACTTGAATCCCTACAGAAGATAGAATTTAAACAGAAATTACAAACAGGCAGATATGGAATCACTAGCCAGCAATACAGCCCGGTCTTGTGAAGAAGGCATTAAGAGCACAGGCTCTGCAATTGGAAGACGTGGGTTCAAATCCCAGGGCTGCCACTTCTGAGCTGTGTGAGCCTGAATCGCTTTGTTTCTCTTTGCCTTCACATCACATCTGTAAAGTGAGGGAAGGTAATGGTGGTCATTTTGACAAAGATTTAATATTCTCTGTGCTAGACACAGTGTGGGACACAGACCAAGTTGTGTGTAGTGGTGACATGGCCAAGGGGGAGAGGTAGGCGCACACATGGGTGATTGCAACAGAAAGCAGAGCCCTAAGAGGGGACATCTATGAGGGCATATGCCATGCTGAGGGGTCGGGAAGGGAGCAGTGTCACACCTGGGCATGACGGGGGCAGGGCTTGTTCAAGGACTGGCAGATACCCCATCAAACGGCAGCTGGCTGGAAGCCGTGGTGGTGAAGCCAACCTCGTGTGCCTGTCTTCCTCAGAACTCGTGCCGCTCATGCCTCACCTTTGCATGTCATGGGAAGGAGCTTTTCAGCTGACTCTGTACATAAAGCTGTATCCCAACAGCATGTGAGCCCAGCAGCCAAACCTCTGATCCAACGGGCAGACGGTGGAAGCTTCGGGGCAGAGTGTGGCCCGAGGAGAGGACGTTGGACAACATGTCTCCCGATCAGGAAGCCAGTGAGAGGGAGCAGTGGGTCTTGATCTGGGCAGCTAGAGTCCTGTACATGTGTCCCTTCAGGTCCACGGTCGAGAGCAGAGCCATGTAGACACTGGGCTCCCCGAGAGTGAGTGACCACATAGCATGTGGCACCATGGAGGCCCTCAGGTGTGTTGTGGACCTGGATCAAGAAGACGTGTGTAGACATTGGAACAACCTGCACTTCTCACTTGCTATTTTCTGGTGAAGTGCTCAGCAATTCACACACACTGGTGAGTGTGTAAGAAAATCATTTCTTTGCATTTTGATATTGTAAGATATTGTTTGGATTAAAAGGGCAGGAACAAATTGATGGATTTGAACTTTTTTTCTTTTGGCTTGGAGATGACAGGGCAATCCATCAGACAACTTTCTTGGCTCTCTGTGACATTTCAAGCTCAAATGTTATATATAGCTTTCTTATTTTTTTCTTTTCTCTCTTTTCTCACCCCCTGGCTCTCTATTGAGCTGTGCCTCTAGGACCCACCCTGTACACGTGGCTTCTTTGACACTTGTCACACACAGGCACTCAGTGGAGGTGTGGGCTGGTGGCTGGTGGCTGGGAGTACTTGAGCGAGCCTAGCTGGCCATGCTGGAGTGGAGGTAGCTCGCTAACCCCCCAGCAGTGCTGCCCCCCCAGTGCCCTGGGGCATGCTGCTTGTTCCCGCACTGCAAGTGGGCCCTAGACAATGCGTCAGGATGCACATCATGTGATATCAGTTGCTGGATTGTGTGCAAAGAAAAATGACTAGAAGTTAGAACCTTGGCTCCTTCTGTTTCTGCCACCAGCCTTCGCCAAGCCAGAGGGAGCAAGTATAAGAATGAAATGGCACAATGGCTGTGGACACACAGTGAAAATACAGAGCGCAATGTGGTGATACACCTCCTCTGTACTGATTACCAAGTCAAACGTTAATTATCTCACAGTGTTAGTGGGTCAGGGGCCTGAGGGCCGTATAACTGGGAGACTCTGGCTGGGCTGGGCGTCTGCTGCCAGGCTGCCTCGTCATATGCGCCTCCCTGTGGGACTGTTTGAATGCCCTGGGAATGTGGCAGCTGGCTTCGTACAGTGAGCGGTGCATGGCAGAATTCGCAGTGTGCTCTAAGGTCTCGGCTCGGCAGTAGCAATCATGATTTAACATCCACCTGCTTGCACAGGTCAGCCCTGACCAATGGGGAGGGAACAGCCACAGGGCACACATGCCAGGAGCTCATCTTGGTGGCCAACATCCACAGTCTGCCTCAGTTTAAATGGTTCCTCTGGGAAATGGGAAACGTAGCTGATTATGTCCAAAGTCTTCACTCTGCAGCCACGTCTCTGGCCGACGAACCTACTATGCTGCTACTGTCCCCTCCCATCTGGCTGAAATGCCCACTTTTGTGGTCAGCCCCCAGCCCCCATTCCGTACCACACACTCAGGTTCTGGCTCTAGCGGGTCCTATGGAAATGGCTGTGTGCTGCGTTTGAGGATGGTCCTGGGGGTCCTGGGGTGGTCACCCCATTCCAGTTCATTCAGTGCACCCTCATTTCATGTGCTATGGGGCCCGGCTTCGAGAGTCAGTGAGGAGGTGACTGACGTAGGCAGGAAGGGAGAAGAGGGTCAAGGTCTTCAGCTTTGGTGATCTGCCTTGCAGTTTGTTTTCTAAAATGTGCTTGTTTTGGGGCTCTCTGTCGGGTTTGTCCACTGTGAGGGGGACGTGGCTGTATTATCTCTTCTGTTGTGTGGAGTGAATAGCTAAGGCTCAGAAAGTCCTAACTGGGTATTTCCTAAAATAGGGAACACAGGAGAAAAGATTCTGGGTGGTTAAAGCATGGAGTTTAGCTTTAAATGTTTTGAGCTTGAGGTATCTGTGGGATACTGAGCAGGGCTAACATGCCTCCATGAGCAGTTTCCAGACGATGAACTGGGTATGGAACAAGGTTTGATATCCTGATGGTTGTGCTTCAGCCGCCAGTTTCTGCACTCTCCAGCTTTTGTGCTGTTTTCTGTCTTCTTGGTCCCAGATGTCCTGGGTGGGCTTCCTCAAGGCCACCCTCCATGGACTCACAAACCCCACTGTCTTGGTCACACACAGCTCTGAGGGTCCCACCAGCCAACTGGGAGCTGCTTCCCTGTGGGGAGGGTTCTGACTGAGGGTCCCACAAGCCCCATGAAAAAAAAGGCAGGGGCAGCTGCAACAGCGAGTTCTGTTTGCTAAGGCTCTGGGCCTGGGGCCGCCTTTACCACTAGTCAGCTATGAAGTAAGAGAATGCCAAGTAAAGGTGTCTTGGGACCAACTCCCACAGCTTTGGCCTTTTGCTGGAGCCCCCCACTCTGTCTCCACCATGCCAGCTCCAGCTGATACCACACACCCCAGTGACCTGAGCACCCCCACTGCACAGTCTTTCAGAAGATCAGCAGAAGTGAGGCTCCTTAGCTCAGGCCCCCTGTTTCCCCCCACAGCCCTGAGCAGCTGCTTCTCCAGCCTTATCTGCCCTCTGCCTCCTCCGAAATCTGAGAAAGACGGAAAAGGGGAAGTAACCTGCTTTCCCAACACAAATAACTCCACAGAGCCTTCTCAGCAGTGACCCTTAGCCTGTTGTGTCAGCCTCGGGCTGAAGGAGGAAGGAAATAGCCCTGCTATTGAGTATTTTTCTTCCCCTGTCAAGAAGATCAGAGGAATTGAGACAAGGAGAGAAAAGGAGTCAAAGCACCCTGTTGCTCCTTCTGCAGGAATTGTATGGCTCCCCTCCCTCCTTGGCTCTGAGTAAACACCTCCCAGCTAAGGAGGACCCGGCCCAGGACCACTCCAGCCCGGCCATAAATAAGAGCCCTCCACCTTTCACTCTCCAAGGAGAGAGGGCGCAGCTCAGAGGACACTTGAGAGCTGGGAGAGTGCTCATGTTAATTGAATCCCAGTTTCCTTCTCCCCAGCCGGCTCTTATCTTTTTAATTACACAGGCCTTTCATCTTCCTGAGGACTGGTCCCTGTCACTGATGCATGATCCCTATTAGAGATAGGGGTCTGCTCAGGGCAGTGGGGGTACAAGCACAGGACTTTGGAAACCCGCACTCTTTAAACACTCGGACTTACCCAGAGCGAAGCCAGCCTGAGGCAGGCACACTGGGCTGCTCTGAGCTCAGGTGGTGTTCTAGGGGCTGCCTGCACCTGAGATTAGGGACAAGAGCCTCTTACAGCCACAGCTGTTGTCGTGGCCCCAACAGCTAAGGGGCAGGTGAGCACCTTGCAAGGCCTTCTCGGGAAAATTAAGCCCCTGTCCCATAGGATGTAGGCACCAAGGTGAGAGCCCAGTATGAAGGGACACTCTTTCTTAAATGCTGGCTGTACCTTAGGTGCTGTGAATGGAGATGTGTTCTCATGGGCTTCCCTTAACATCAGACACACCTCATCTCCAGGTGACAACGGGGACATTCGCTGGAGTTACCTTCCTCTTTCAACCCCTGCCCTCCCAGCTGGCCTGTCAAATGGCTACTGAGTTGTAAAGGGATACTTAGGAGTGCAAAGAATAGGTCCTATAGGAAGGGGTTTGACTCATTTCAGGTGTTTGATAAATGTTTGCTAAATAACTTGTTAAACAAGGGTTCTGAGAGCCATTCAACTTAAAACGTGAACTCACAAGTATTTATTAAGCAATTACAGCACCTCGTTTATAGCTTTGAATTCTATTGGAATTAATATTCCTGGGAGGCAAGGTGGCCTTTGAGGTCCCTTCACCCAGGCGGTTTGTCACATGCCACGCTAGCCCCTCATGTGTAGAAGGACGGGACAGGCCGAGGCCCACAGGAGCCCACTGCTCAGGTGGGGAACAAGATTAATTTTGTTAGTTTTAAATAGAAATATATAAAAATAAATATGTGTATATAAGACAAATATGTATATTATACATGCACTGTGCAACTGTGTCTGTATAAATGCATACCTAACACAACTATATAAATATACATATTATGTGTATGTACACACATGTGTATGTATATATAGAGAGATGCTTATCTTCAGGGAAGTCAGCTTGATTTCAACTGTGTCTATCTATCTATCTATCTATCTATCTATCTATCTATCTATCTATCATCTATCTATCTATCTCTTTCACCTTCTATCTATCTATAACCTACTCATCCTTCCATCTATCATCTATCATCTACCATCTATATACACATAACCACCCGCGCATGCACAGATGTGCAGCTGACATTACAGGTGACTTCTCAAAAAATAGGAGCCCACACAGACAGCATCATCCGCCAACTGTACACCTGGAGTGTGCATTTGTGCAGGTTCTGAGCTGAGCTCCACATCTCACCTGCCTACACAGCCTACACAGCCACCTTAGAGCTTATGGAGGTGGCCTGGCTGTTCCTGACAATGGCCACATAACTAGAAGTTTCAAGAATCAGGATTCCGACCCAGGTCGTCTACAAAGCCTGGCCCTCAACCCCAAACCCCCTGACAACACTTCCCTACTTGCTTAAAACCACAGTTTGCTCCTGAAAGTCTGTACCTCTGGCCACAGGCTCCTGCGAGACATAACAAACCTGGACATGGTCCAGAGAAGAGCAATTAAAACACTCAAGAGGAAGGCGAGGCTTCTGTTTGAAGACAGACTTAGCAAAACCAGTCAAGTCTGGAAGAGGAATGGTGAGTCTACAGGATAGGAGGGTACAGAGAGGGGGGAGACAGCTGTACCTGCCAAGGGGGCACCCACTGAAGCTTAGAAGCAGCAGTTTTAGGACAATGACAAGAAGGTTCTATTTGACACGTTCCATAAGTTCGCTGCTTGCTGTGTGCTCCCAGGAGGGCTCAGGCTGGAAATAGAAGTGGACTCCGGCCTATGAGTATATTGCTGTGAGCTCCCTCTGGAACACCTGCTTCTTCTTCGTCTAAGTCAACCTGCCCCAGTGTCTAATGGTCCAGACCAGGAGTTGGCAAACTTTTTCTGTAAAAAAGCAGACAGTAGATGACTTTGGTTTCGTGGACAGCTCTGCTGCTCATGTCCCTTCTGTAGAATGGCCTAGTATTCGCATGCGACCTAAGCACATCCTCCTGTGCACTTTAAATCATCTCTAGGTTACTTACAATATCGAGCACAATGCAAGTACTGTGTAAATAGTTCTTATGCTTTATTGTTTGGGGAATAATGATGAGAAAAAAAGTCTGTACCTGTCCAGTACAGAGGCAGACATCCTACTGCTGACTATGTGTGCCTGTCAGCAGCCACGTGACTGCTTTTTCTGAACATGTTCAATCCACGTTGGTTGAATCTGCAGATACAGAGGGTCAACTATGATCCACTGTTGCCATTGTAGCTTGAAAGCAGCCATAGACAACACATGCAAGTGGGCCTGGCTGTGTTCTAATAAAACTTTATTTACACAAACGGGCAGGGAGTGTATTGTGGCCAGAAAACTGTAGTTTGCCGGCTCTTGTGTAGACCAACTCATTGTCAGGTTGAATCTTGCAGTCCTGAGCTGGCAGATGTTTTGGTGATCACAGCCTGGTTTTCAAAGCAGGAGAGTGACATCCAGAGACGGTCAGATGCGCTCCCAAGGTCACAGGGCAGTGGTCACTGTTGTCTGATTGTTCCACGGGGGCTATTCAGATCTCCCAGAGGTGATCTTCTAGGTTGGCAATGAAGCTTCTCCTGTGGGTAAAGTGATCCAACTCAGCATTTCTACCTCTCTTCAATGTGTCCTGAGGCAGTCCACAAAGACGGCCTTGGCTCAGAAAACGTTTCAGGTCTAAGAGGATTTGGAGATGTAGCTTGCTGTAAAAAAAACTAAAGACTACTTTGAAATTCCTGGAAATCAGAAAACAAAATGTACTGCTTCCTGCACCCTCCCATCCCCACCCCGGTTCTGAGATGGGAGACTATCCAGGTGACATTGACCCTCAGATCGGAATCTCTCGATAGACTGGTATGCAGACAGAGGCTGGACGTCTACCTCCCTTAGGTTCACAGTCGTCCCCTGATGGGCCCTGTCCCGTGAGAACGTTCACCACTCACAATTGGGCCAGACTTCCTTGAAAACATCCTGCTTTCCATACTCTGTTGACTCTAGATGGGAACTGGTCACATTAGTTGTCTTCTGGGGAAGACAAGTGTGTGGATGTGTGTGTGTTCGTGTGTGTGCACACGTACACACATGTGTACATGTATGTGTGCATACATGTGTGCATGTGCGTGTGTGCATGTGTGTGTGTGAGTAGCTGTGGGGGAAGGGAGGGAAAAGCACCTCAGCTGATAACTCAGGAATGCATCAGTGCTCAGAAAGCTCTAAGAACTATTACACTTGTGTTTATTTTTTTTATGGAACCCACTGAAGGTCCTTCAGGACAAGAACTCACTCAAGTAACCCTCCCACAGTCCTGGTGGGAGATAGATGTGTCACTGTCCCAGGTTTGATGTCTGAACCTCTTGATGGGACCCAGTTTACCAGGGCCTCCTTGGCAGACGCAGTGTTACCCCTGTGAAAGGGAGCTGGGAGATAGATGCTTTGGCACCTTAGCGAAATGGCTGCAGATGAGGGAGATGATGAAGGGGAAGGGACAGCTTCATGCCTTGGGGATGGAGACGGACTTGGTTCCACAGACTTAGAGGGGAGTCCATCAGCTGGAGCTTTGATCCACATAATAAGTCGCCCCCAAGACACTTGGTGACGGGGACACTAGAATCTGAGAATCCAGCTATGTCCCAGCCACTCCTGGGCAACTCGTATCCTGGAGAGGTGCCTACCCTGAGGCTTCACAAATCTGTAGTAGAAAAGTCTCTGTAACAGATTGCAAGGTTTCCACCTGTTTTTTGGTCCAGAAGGGACGCAGGCTGGACATACAAACAGGGTCTGGAGCAGGCCTGGCTCCAACATAGCTTCAGGGGCAGAAGGTCCTTGGTTCAAGTCCCAGCTCCCACTCTTACCAGCTTTAGGTCAACAGGGCTTATTTTGACTCTAAATCTCAGGCTTGGAGCAGGTCCTCAATAAATGTCACTTTCCCTTTGCATCTGCTGGTTGTCATCCTCGGCAGCCCTGTTGTCCCACCTCCCACCCATGCTGGCCTGGGACACTGGGAGGCCTCCATCTCCCCGGAAGCTGCCACTGAGAGTTCCAGTGGCTAGTTCACAACTTCCATCGCCTGTTCAGTACATAACCGCTCTTTGAATGCTTTTAATACATTTTTCCTGATTATGATAATTTTGCTCTGATTATTTAATATTTTCTTCTCAAATTTTAGAAAATTTGGAAAACAGAAAAATGGGTATAAAGTCGCATGAACAGCGTATGGTGTTAAGCTGTGTGCACTTTGCTGCGTGCCCCTGTTTGTGCGTGCGTGGGCATGCATGTGCTTTACAAAATCAGTCATAGGGACGCCAGGTTTGTACCACTGCCTTCTTTCCACTGGCACTGTGAACATGTCTCCTATCACTAAACAGTCTCTGAGGACACATTTTGAATGGTTGCCAAATTTTCTGCAGGGATGTGTCACACGTGTGTAACCATTTCCTAACTCTCGCATGCTTAAGTTGTTCCTAACTACTCAATGTTATAAATAACACAGCAGTAAAAACTGTCATGGGAAAATCTCTGCCACATTCCAGTTCCATCTTTCTGGTCAATGCCTAGTAATAGAAGTTGTGGACCAAGAAGGGTGCTGACTTTTAATGGTCCTGATACTGAGGACGCTGTGCATGCTGACACACCGTGCACGCTGACATGCTGACAGGCTGACACGCTGACACGCTGACATGCTGGCACGCTAACATGCTGACACGCCATGCACGCTGACACGCTGTGCTCACTGACACGCTGACACGCTGGCACGCTGACATGCCGACACGCTGACACGCTGGCACGCTGACAGGCTGACACACTGACACGCTGACACGCTGATATGCTGACACGCTGACATGCCGACAAGCTGGCACGCTGACACGCTGACACGCTGACACACTGACAGGCTGACATGCTGACACGCCGTGCACGCTGACATGCCGGCACGCTGACACGCCGACACACTGACACGCCGACACGCCATGCACGCTGACACGCTGTGCTCGCTGACACGCTGACATGCCGACACGCTGACATGCTGACAAGCTGGCACGCTGACACGCTGGCACGCTGACACACTGACAGGCTGACATGCTGACACGCCGTGCACGCTGACACGCCGGCACGCTGACACGCCGACACACTGACACGCCGACACGCCATGCACGCTGACACGCTGTGCTCGCTGACACGCTGACATGCCGACACGCTGACATGCTGACAAGCTGGCACGCTGACACGCTGGCACGCTGACATGCCGACACGCTGACATGCCGACAAGCTGGCACGCTGACACGCTGGCACGCTGGCACGCTGACACGCTGGCACGCTGGCACGCTGACACGCTGACACGCTGGCACGCTGGCACGCTGGCAGGCTGGCACGCTGACACGCTGGCACGCTGGCACGCTGATACGCTGGCACGCGGACACGCTGACATGCCGACATGCCGACACGCCGACACGCTGGCACGCTGACAGGCTGACATGCTGACACGCCGTGCACGCTGACACGCTGGCACGCTGACACGCTGGCACGCTGACATGCCGAACGCTGACACGCTGACATGCCGACACGCTGGCACGCTGACATGCTGACACACTGACATGCCATGCACGCTGACACGCTGACACGCTGACAGGCTGACATGCTGACACGCCGTGCACACTGACCCGCTGACACGCCGACACACTGACACGCCGACACGCCATGCACGCTGACACGCTGTGCTCGCTGACATGGTGACACGCTGACACGCTGACATGCCGACACGCTGACACGCTGACATGCCAACACGCTGACACGCTGACACGCTGAAACGCCGACATGCCGACACGCTGACACGCTGACATGCCGACACGCCGACATGCCGACACGCTGACACGCTGACACGCTGACACGCTGACACGCCGACACGCCGACACGCTGACATGCCGACACGCTGACACGCTGACACGCTGACACGCTGACACGCAACACGCCGACACGCTGACATGCCGACACGCTGGCATGCTGACACGCTGGCATGCTGACATGCCGACACGCTGACACGCTGACACGCTGACATGCTGACATGCCGACACGCTGACACGCCGACACACTGGCACGCTGACAGGCTGACATGCTGACACGCCGTGCATGCTGACACGCTGGCACGCTGACACGCTGGCACGCTGACACGCTGACATGCCGACACGCTGACACGCCGACACGCTGGCACGCTGACAGGCTGACATGCTGACACGCCGTGCACGCTGACACGCTGGCATGCTGACACGCTGGCACGCTGACATGCCGACACGCTGACACGCTGACATGCCGACACGCTGGCACGCTGACATGCTGACACACTGACATGCCATGCACGCTGACACGCTGACACGCTGACAGGCTGACATGCTGACATGCCGTGCACACTGACATGCTGGCATGCTGACACGCTGGCACGCTGACATGCCGACACGCTGACACGCTGACATGCCAACACGCTGGCACGCTGATGCCGACACGCTGACACGCTGACACGCTGACACGCTGACACGCTGACACGCTGGCACGCTGACACGCCGACACGCTGACACGCTGACACGCCGACACGCTGGCACGCCGACACGCCGACACGCTGGCACGCTGGCACGCCGGCACGCTGGCACGCTGACACGCCGCCACGCTGACACGCCGACACACCGGCACGCTGACACGCTGACATGCCGACACGCTGACACGCTGACATGCCGACACGCTGGCACGATGACACGCCGACACGCTGGCACGCTGACACGCTGACACGCTGGCACGCTGACATGCCGACAAGCTGGCACGCTGACATGCCGACACGCTGACACGCTGACATGCCGACACGCTGACACGCTGACATGCCGACACGCTGGCACGCTGACACGCCGACACGCTGGCACGCTGACACGCTGACATGCCGACACGCTGACACGCTGACATGCTGACACGCCGACACGCTGGCACGCCGACACGCTGGCACGCTGACACGCCGACACGCTGGCACGCTGACACGCCGACACGCTGGCACGCTGACACGCCGACACGCTGGCACGCTGACATGCCGACACGCTGGCACGCTGACACGCCGACACGCTGGCACGCTGACACGCTGACATGCCGACACGCTGACACGCTGACATGCTGACACGCTGGCACGCTGACACGCCGACACGCTGGCACGCTGACACGCCGACACGCTGGCACGCTGACACGCCGACACGCTGGCACGCTGACACGCCGACACGCCGGCACGCTGACACGCCGACACGCCGACACGCTGACACGCTGACATGCCGACACGCTGGCACGCTGACACGCCGACACGCTGGCACGCTGACACGCCGACACGCTGGCACGCTGACACGCCGACACGCTGGTACGCTGACACGCCGACACGCTGGCACGCTGACACGCCGACACGCTGACACGCTGACATGCCGACACGCTGGCATGCCGACACTTGGCACGCTGGCATGCCGACACGCTGGCACGCTGACATGCCGACACGCTGGCACGCTGACATGCCGACACGCTGACACGCTGACATGCCGACACGCTGGCACGCTGACACGCCGACACGCTGGCATGCCGACACGCTGACATGCCGACACGCTGACACGCTGACATGCCGACACGCTGGCACGCTGACACGCCGACACGCTGGCACGCTGACAGGCTGACATGCTGACACGCCGTGCACGCTGACACGCTGGCATGCTGACACGCTGGCACGCTGACATGCCGACACGCTGACACGCTGACATGCCGACACGCTGGCACGCTGACATGCTGACACACTGACATGCCATGCACGCTGACACGCTGACACGCTGACAGGCTGACATGCTGACATGCCGTGCACACTGACATGCTGGCATGCTGACACGCTGGCACGCTGACATGCCGACACGCTGACACGCTGACATGCCAACACGCTGGCACGCTGATGCCGACACGCTGACACGCTGACACGCTGACACGCTGACACGCTGGCACGCTGACACGCCGACACGCTGACACGCTGACACGCCGACACGCTGGCACGCCGACACGCCGACACGCTGGCACGCTGGCACGCCGGCACGCTGGCACGCTGACACGCCGCCACGCTGACACGCCGACACGCTGACACGCTGACACGCTGACATGCCGACACGCTGACACGCTGACATGCCGACACGCTGGCACGCTGACACGCCGACACGCTGGCACGCTGACACGCTGACACGCTGGCACGCTGACATGCCGACAAGCTGGCACGCTGACATGCCGACACGCTGACACGCTGACATGCCGACACGCTGACACGCTGACATGCCGACACGCTGGCACGCTGACACGCCGACACGCTGGCACGCTGACACGCTGACATGCCGACACGCTGACACGCTGACATGCCGACACGCTGGCACGCTGACACGCCGACACGCTGGCACGCTGACACGCCGACACGCTGGCACGCTGACACGCCGACACGCTGGCACGCTGACACGCCGACACGCTGGCACGCTGACATGCCGACATGCTGGCACGCTGACACGCCGACACGCTGGCACGCTGACACGCCGACACGCTGGCACGCTGACACGCCGACACGCTGGCACGCTGACACGCCGACACGCTGGCACGCTGACACGCCGACACGCCGGCACGCTGACACGCCGACATGCCGACACGCTGACACGCTGACATGCTGACACGCTGGCACGCTGACACGCCGACACGCTGGCACGCTGACACGCCGACACGCCGGCACGCTGACACGCCGACACGCTGGCACGCTGACATGCCGACACGCTGACACGCTGACATGCCGACACGCTGGCATGCCGACACTTGGCACGCTGACATGCCGACACGCTGGCACGCTGACATGCCGACACGCTGGCACGCTGACATGCTGACACACTGACATGCCATGCACGCTGACACGCTGACACGCTGACAGGCTGACATGCTGACATGCCGTGCACACTGACATGCTGGCATGCTGACACGCTGGCACGCTGACATGCCGACACGCTGACACGCTGACATGCCAACACGCTGGCACGCTGATGCCGACACGCTGACACGCTGACACGCTGACACGCTGACACGCTGACACGCTGACACGCTGGCACGCTGACACGCCGACACGCTGACACGCTGACACGCCGACACGCTGGCACGCCGACACGCCGACACGCTGGCACGCTGGCACGCCGGCACGCTGGCACGCTGACACGCCGCCACGCTGACACGCCGACACGCCGGCACGCTGACACGCTGACATGCCGACACGCTGACACGCTGACATGCCGACACGCTGGCACGCTGACACGCCGACACGCTGGCACGCTGACACGCTGACACGCTGGCACGCTGACATGCCGACAAGCTGGCACGCTGACATGCCGACACGCTGACACGCTGACATGCCGACACGCTGACACGCTGACATGCCGACACGCCGACACGCTGGCACGCTGACACGCTGACATGCCGACACGCTGACACGCTGACATGCTGACACGCTGGCACGCTGACACGCCGACACGCTGGCACGCTGACACGCCGACACGCTGGCACGCTGACACGCCGACACGCTGGCACGCTGACACGCCGACACGCTGGCACGCTGACATGCCGACACGCTGGCACGCTGACACGCCGACACGCTGGCACGCTGACACGCTGACATGCCGACACGCTGACACGCTGACATGCTGACACGCTGGCACGCTGACACGCCGACACGCTGGCACGCTGACACGCCGACACGCTGGCACGCTGACACGCCGACACGCTGGCACGCTGACACGCCGACACGCTGGCACGCTGACACGCCGACACGCTGGCACGCTGACACGCTGACATGCCGACACGCTGACACGCTGACATGCTGACACGCTGGCACGCTGACACGCCGACACGCTGGCACGCTGACACGCCGACACGCTGGCACGCTGACACGCCGACACGCTGGCACGCTGACACGCCGACACGCTGGCACGCTGACATGCCGACACGCTGGCACGCTGACACGCCGACACGCTGGCACGCTGACACGCTGACATGCCGACACGCTGACACGCTGACATGCTGACACGCTGGCACGCTGACACGCCGACACGCTGGCACGCTGACACGCCGACACGCTGGCACGCTGACACGCCGACACGCTGGCACGCTGACACGCCGACACGCTGGCACGCTGACACGCCGACACGCTGGCACGCTGACACGCCGACACGCTGGCACGCTGACACGCTGACATGCCGACACGCTGACACGCTGACATGCTGACACGCTGGCACGCTGACACGCCGACACGCTGGCACGCTGACACGCCGACACGCTGGCACGCTGACACGCCGACACGCTGGCACGCTGACATGCCGACACGCTGACACGCTGACATGCCGACACGCTGGCATGCCGACACTTGGCACGCTGACATGCCGACACGTTGGCACGCTGACATGCCGACACGCTGGCACGCTGACATGCCGACACGCTGACACGCTGACATGCCGACACGCTGGCACGCTGACACGCCGACACGCTGGCATGCCGACACGCTGACATGCCGACACGCTGACACGCTGACATGCCGACACGCTGGCACGCTGACATGCCGACACGCTGGCACGCTGACACGCCGACACGCTGGCACGCTGACACGCCGACACGCTGGCACGCTGACACGCTGGCACGCTGACATGCCGACACGCTGGCACGCTGACACGCTGGCACGCTGACATGCCGACACGCTGACATGCCAACACGCTGACACGCTGACATGCCGACACGCTGGCACGCTGACACGCCGACACGCTGGCACGCTGACACGCTGGCACGCTGACATGCCGACACGCTGGCACGCTGACATGCCGACACGCTGACACGCTGACATGCCGACACGCTGGCACGCTGACACGCCGACACGCTGGCACGCTGACACGCTGGCACGCTGACATGCCGACACGCTGGCACGCTGACACGCTGGCACGCTGACATGCCGACACGCTGGCACGCCGACACGCCGGCACGCTGACACTCCGACACGCCGACACGCTGACACGCTGACATGCCGACACGCTGACACGCTGACATGCTGACACGCTGACACGCTGACATGCCGACACGCTGACACGCTGACACGCCGACACGCTGACACGCCGACACGCTGACATGCCTACACGCTGGCACGCTGACACGCCGACACGCTGACACGCCGACACGCCGACACGCTGACACGCCGACACGCCGACATGCTGACACGCTGACATGCTGACACGCTGACACGCTGACACGCCGACACGCCGTGCACACTGACACGCTGGCACGCTGACATGCCGACACGCTGACACGCTGACACACTGACAGGCAGACACGCTGGTCTAGTGCATCAGGTCTCTTCCACTTGGTACTGTTCTGCTGACTTGCTGGGCCCAAACCCACCACTTACATTTGATTAGAAATAATTCAGTGCCCCAGTCGTTCCCATTCCCATGGGAGCCTCAGGTGTGTCTCCACACCACACTGCCCAGTGGGCTCCACCTGGCACCTGCAGAGGTCGGGGAGGCCTGGGCTGCCTGGCGCCAGCTTGGCCTGCAGTGCACTTACCTGTGTTCTCAGAAGTACCTGGGATCTTGGCTTGAAACAACTTTGGTGGAGAGTGTGGCTGACCCTTCTGAGAAGGGCTCTTGAGTGGCTCTGGACTCTTCCACCAGCAGGTGGGGCCTCCCTGGGGGCTGTGGGGTTCTGCAGGTCGTGGACCTCCCGCTGGGCTCCTCCAGCCAGGCTGAGGCAGGCCTCAAGACCTGGCAGGACTCTGGCTTGTTAGCCTCTCTTTATCCTCTTTCCCAATCACATAAAACGTAATTCCTTTGTGAAGTTGACACTTGACCCAGTTTTAGAGGCAGGTCTGAGGCCCACCCAGACCTCCCAGCCCCATCTCTGACCTGAACCCTGAGGGGCTTATCCTTGCAGCAGGTGCACTGCAGCAACCCCAGACTTAGATGGAGCATGGTCCAGGTAGGGGGGCTCCCGTTGGGCCTGTCTCTGTGGCCCCTCAAAATCATGGGCAGTCATGTCTTAGGAGGCCAGAGCAAGGCCCTCGAAGTCTCAGGGCCTAGGGTACAGACCTTTGTGTCCCAGGGTCTAGGTGATATTGCTGTTGGGCCAACAGTGCTCAGCCAGCCTCTCAGCCACTAGGCCTCTGCGCATCTGCTTGTGGAGGGGCGCAGGGCTGGGTGTCTAGAAGGAGCTGCGGCACAAGGACGACAGGAAGCCTTCGTACCTGACGTGCTCTGTGGCACTTAGGAGGAAGTCATGCCATGACCAAGGGAAGATGTTGAGATGGTGGAGGAGACACTGGCCAGGGTCTGTGCTCTCATCCAGGCATGCCCGCCAAATGCTCTGATCATAGTCCCCAGGCATTTGAGGCAGAGTTTTGGGTTCCAGGCCTGGAAGATCACATCTCACGCGGCCCCTGGCCCTGGGGAGCACATGTCTATGCGCATGGCACTTGCTCCCTGCTCTGCACTGCCGTAGCCCGTGTCCCCCCCCCACCGCCCCGGGCTCCCTTCCACACCCACTCAGCATGTGGCTCCTCTGAGTACAGATAATGCAACTCTTACCTAATTCAGACCAGTTCAGCCCATCTTATGCAACTATATCTCTGTCTTTTTTTGCAACCATCATAATTTGCTGTTTTTAAGCAGATAAAGCAGAAAATATCAACACAACATGCATTAATACACCCCTCTGCCTTATACTTTATATCTGTAAAATGCTTCCACATAAAGTATTTCACTACAGACTCAAGCAGCTGCCATCAGGAAATAATGGTCTTAGATGGAGAGTCCAGTGGAAAGCAAATGAAAAAAGGCTGAGAGCAGATGAGAGGAGCGAGCAGCTTGCCAGTCCGGCCGATGACCAGGACGCACGTGCCTGTGACCACAGCTTGTCATGTGTCAGGAAACTTCTTCTCTTACTTCTTCTGAAATTCTCCTTTATTTGTAAATGTCTTCGCCTATTTATGTACTTCTTGGAAAATGAATCCTAAAATCTCAGAGCTGGAATGAGCCTTAGTAGTCATCACTTAGACCAATGGTTCTCAAAGTGGGGTCCCTGGGTTGGGGGCGTCAGCCCCACGAGGGACCTGGTGAGAGACACAGCCTCAGGCCCCACCCTGACCTGCTGGGTCCGAGCCTCTGTGTGTGTGTGTGTGTGTGTGTGTGTGTGTGTGTGTGTTGAGCATGGGGCCCAGCCATCTGGGTTTTCACAAGTCTTTTAGGTGATGATTCTGAAACCCACTCAAGCAGGCCATCAATTCCTCGTCTCACACACGGTCAGCTGAGAACCCAGCTCCCAGACTCCATTCCGCACACCTTCTCCTGCCGCACACTTCCTCTGCTGAGCTCTGGGCCAACCTCCACAGAGTGGTTCCACCAGCCTGTGTTCCACACCACTGGTGTCCACAGCAGATGAGCTGGGCCGGCAGCCAGCGTCCTTCAGAACAGCGGGCACCAGTGCTTCCGGCAAGGCTCATAGGCTGCACCCCAGTTGTCCTGGATAGCACAGGACTTTGAAAGTCGCAGCCTCTGAGGACACCTGATTTCTGACAATCAGAAAACACCTCCCACATGCCCTGTGTCTCCTTTGATCTTTTTCTCTCAGGATGAATCCGTGTGACTAAACCTGTGTGCAGCCCCTGCTCCCCTTTCTGGGGGCTCTGGGTCATGGCTGGCATGGTTTCTTGGATTATAGGAGATGGGTATTCCTTCCCCTCTTGAATTCCTGCCCAAGCATGGACTCTAAAAGATGGCAGAGAGGGAGTACCTTGGGGTGGTCAGCAAACAATGAAATATATTTGTTACAGGTCAACACAGGGCACAAGGAAAGAATATTTACTGAGCAGACACTGTGTGGTTGGACATTACTCCTGGCCACCCCCTCCAGGCTCCTGGGCAGGGAGTCACAGGCACACCCCACCTCGCCCCATGGCGGTACCCCCTGATGGGCTCGTCAGAACCAGGGAGCCAAAGCCAGCTGCTGAGAAGGCTGGGCTTCAATCCAGACTCCAGAAGACGGCAGGCGTGTTTGGCTGCCCAGGTGGGAATACACTCCAAATGGGCATGAGATTATGGGAACTTTGCTGAGGAGAGGGATGTGATAGGTATGTGGGCCCTCGGCGTGACCCGGCGCTCTGCCAGGCAGACCTGACGCTGCTCCAACAAGTCAGCGACGATGGTGGTGGGGCCTGAACTCAAGAGCCAGGCTGCACGAGACCCAAGCCCAGGAGAGGAGGTGAGGAGGGAGAGACAGTGGGAGGAGGGAGGCACAGTGGCCAGAGGCAGGGCGTCCTGGTGTGAAAGTGCTGCATGGACTTACCCAGGGGATTCAAGCTGGTCAGAAACAACAACTGTCGTAGCAGTGTTTGTCGAACCCAAGCCTACACTAAGCACCTAGCATGCATGTCCTCATTTAGCCCTCACAAGTTTCTACTGCACCGGTGATTTCCCAGGTATCCCTGAGCTCCTTTCATGTGAGTCCCATTGCCACTTGGTCCACCTCACCACACCCAGGAGACAGATGTGGAAACTGAGTAACAAATGTTTCATGACTTGCCAAGAACTCACAGTGAGCAGGGAGCTGAGCTGGTCCCAGTCTCCAGGACCTCACTCGAAATCCACAGCTTTTCTGCTGCTTCTGCTCAGAGCAGCTAGAGAGAATGACAGCCAGAACAAACCAAGGTAGGATGTGCACGGACCAAAATCCTGCTCCCCTCCAAAGCCTGAGCAGCAGAGCGACAAGAAGGAGGCAAAGGGCTGGCACTTGCCCCGCGGTGCCCCAGGAAGCACCCTCCCCATCCTTTGCCCATCTTTACCCAGCTGTGGTATTGTGTCAGCTGACCACATCTGTGCCCAAAGGCCGTCGTGCTCCTGCTGGTTGCCTGGATGCCCTGTGAGCCTACGCATGTCTGTGCACAAGAGCGTGCGCCAAGGATAACTGTCAGGCTGCCATGAAGACCAAAAAAGAGAGTGGCTACCAGACGGTTACTAAGCTCAGGTCCAATGACGGCGACATCCATCATTCATTTGAAGAGTATCTATGGCGCAACTGGCATTACAGGTGCTGGGACCAGAGCATCGGCAGGTCAAAGGGAAGTTCCCCGTGACTTCACAACACAGCTCAAGACTCCCACAGGTCACTTGTTACTCCTGGGGTCACCCCTCCTCTCAGTCCTAACGCACAGCAGTGCAGTTCCTGACCTTGACCCTAGAGAGAGTTGGTCAGTAAACACTGCCTTGATACTTCTATTGGGCAGATTTTACATGAGGGACAACGGCTCATAGAAGGGGTTCCTAGAGAGGTGGATTTTCCCCTGGAAATCAGGCTCTCCTGAAATAGCCCTGGGGACAAGACTGGGGCTTCCCTGTCTTTGCTGCTGGAACCCACAGACTTTGGGTTCCTTCTAGAAGAAACGTTGCACCTGCCCCTTGTAATGAGACTTCCTGGGACTTAAATGACCTTGGTGTACAAATCTGGCAGGGGGAGTAGTTAAATCTTGCACATGTTGACAATTTCAGGCAAATAGAGGAAAGGGACTTGCATGGCAGACATGCTCTTACCTAGCTCCCTGTGATAGTTTGGAGTCTTTTACTGTTTTATGGGGCTGTTAGGCTCAGTGTCTCCTTGGTGTGGACCTTCCCTGTCCTCTGATTTCCCAAGAAGAACGTACACTCTGGCCCCAGTTCCTGCTCCTTAAGGCATTTGGGGTCCCGGGCAGACACAGTGTGGGACTGAGTTAGAAGGTCAGCCATGGCTGACCACGTCACCTTGATGAGACACTTACTTTCCTAACAAGTAGTCATTTATTCAAATGTGAAATGGAAATAAAAACATTCACCCAGGCCGTGATAGGCTCAGATTACCGTTCAGCACCCACCCCTTACACCAAGTAAGAGGTTGAGGGCTGCGATGTGCCATGTAAGCACTTTGTTTCATTACGTCACTCAGACAGTCAGTGCATCTCCTTTACAGCGGAGGGGTGACTCAACTGGGGCCCAGCAGTTGGAAGTGACGGGACAGAAACTTGACTCCAGGGTCTGAGCTCGAAGTCCCAGCTGCTCCCTCAGAAGGAGATCTCTCTTGACTCCCCGCCACCCTTGAACCTCCTCTATGTGTCTCACTGTCTTCTGCCTCCTACCCAGAGGAGTGGACTCCCCTTAAGTTAGTACTGGCCTCTCCCGGGCTCCCTCCTGTGTGCCTGAAGATACCAGTCGGTGCACCTTCCCCGTGGCCGAGAACAGGCTCTCCGGGTACCAAGTAGCTAGTGAGGGAGCTGACTAGGAGGCAGCAGCCTGTGGGATGAGCTCACTGTGTGCACTGTCCCAGGGCCTGGGGGTAGGGGTGACAGTGACTTGTCACTTGGGAAATGCTGATGGGGGCCTGGCATCTTGGGAATGTGCTCAGATGACCGGGGGATGTTTTTCCAAGCTCTCCTTCTTCTCCTCATCCCTGGGATGGTACTGTTCACAGGCACAGAAGGGAAATCTGAGTTCATTGTTCTCAGACTCTGAGTGCTAATCAAACAACAAGGCTCTATCTAGGTCTCAGTATGTGCTGAGTCATGTGAGGTATTTGACGTCCTCTAATATATCTTTTGCAATTTTATGAGGGACCAGATTTAGAAACGTCAAGAAACTTCCCAGGATCGAATAGATAGCAATGATAAAACCAGGATCCTGACCGTGGTCTGCATTCTTACTTTGTGACATGTGACATTATTATGACCCACTGGAGAGGACCAGAGCATTGTCCTACCACAGAGTGCCACCTGGGCAGGCCCGTCCTTGCTCCTCTTGCACTGAGCTCAACTCTGCATGGTTCCATCATTTGGGGGTTGGCCCCTGTGTGCACGTGCAGCGCCCAAGGTCATTACACTGATGCACGTCTCTCATGGAGCCTTTGCAAGAACAAATCAAAGGAAGGTGATGAAATGCACCTTCAACTCATCAGCGTTCACTGAGCGCCAGTGATTTCCTGGTGTGAAATACAAGAGCGGGAGGTGACTCCTTGCAGGTCTGATCTCCAGGGACTGTAGGCCTGAAGAGAGTAATACTGTGAACCTAGTAGCTCAAACCCAGGGCAGGACATCCTGAGTAGAGATGGAGGACGCGGCCCGAATTGGCTTTGAAGACCTGGGGAAAACAGTTGCAAGGATGTTGAGGTCCTTGCACCCTCTCAGGACAAGAGAATAACTTGCGCATAGACAGAAGTGGGGTGCCAGGCGTGAGTGACTGGTGAGTGTGTAGGCGCAATGAGTCTGTCTTTCTATCTGGCGTCTACATAGATAAAAGAGAGGCCAGTCTGTAAAGGTTTCCAGGCCATGAGGAAGACTCGAACATATATTCTCTAAGCGGTGAGAAGCCCCTGCTGACTTTGAAAAGGGGAGTGATGTGATACCAGCTACTGGGGGTGCACAAAAGGGACGGGGACAGCCGAGAGGCTGGGAGGTGAGTGATGGGGCGCTGCAGTAATCCAGGCAGGAAGTGATGAGTGAGGTCCCAGAGGGGGTGGAGAGGACATGAGGGGACTAGAGACGTTATGAAAGCAGAATGGGCAAAGTTGGGCCAGGAGACAAGGGGTGGGCTTTCTCTGACTGCAGTACGGCTCCTCTCACCTCTGCTGCTCACGCCCAGTTTCCCATGCACTGGGAGGAAGCGGGAGGAGAAACGTGCGTATTTCTTCCTATTTGCTGCCTTGGAACTTTGCTCAGAGCCAGCGATCCCTCCTTTTTTTGCTTTACTGCACATAGACTCTCTGCATGATAACTGTCATAGTCATAACTATAATAATTATAGAGGCAATAATAAGATTCTGGATGGATTGAGAGCCTTTCTTCTGAGGATGTTACTATGTGCAGGTGAGGGTGGAGGGAGTCCTCCTAGAAATGGGATTAGTTCCTCAGCTGTGTGGAGAGGACCTAGCTGTGAGGGAAGTATTTTGAGGGTTGTTCCCCAGTAAGAACATATCTGCTCCCTTGTGGGCAAGATTTGTCCCTATTCCTGGTGGGCATGTCCTGGCACCTTTGCAGGGCGTGATGGACAAGGAAGCCAGAGCTTCATCTCCCTCCCCACGTCCGGAGCCTCCCAGGCACAGTGACCCTTCATTCCTACTCAGGCCGCTTACTGTTTGGACTGTAGTTGGCTTTTCATAATAATACACATCATATAAGGTCTGACAATTAAGTTCACGAACTTGCTGCAATGATGTTGCTAACCTTTTTTGATATCAGAGATATTATTCATTATGAATTTGTACCAACTGGATAAACAGTTAACCAAGTTTATTTGGAAATGCTGAAAAGGCTGCTTGAAAAAGATGGCCCGAACTTTTCGCCAGCAATTCATGGCTCTTGCCTCATGACAATGCACCAGCTCACACGGCACTGTCTGTGAGGGAGTTTTTAGCCAGTAAACAAATAACTGTATTGGAACACCCTCCGTACTCACCTGATCTGGCCGCCAATGACTTCTTTCTTTACACAAAGATAAAGGAAATATTGAAGGAAGACATTTTGATGACATTCAGGATATCAAGGGTAATACGATGACAGCTCTGATGGCCATTCCAGAAAAAATTCCAAAATTGCTTTGAAGGGTGGACTAGGCACTGGCATTGGTGCAGAGCTTCCCAAGGGGAGTACTTCGAAGGTGACCATAGTGATATTCAGCAATGAGGTTTGTAGCACTTTTTCCAGGATGAGTTTGCTAACTGAATTGTCAGACCTCATAGTACAGTGTTTCAGGATCTACAAATTCATGATCTCATTTAATCCTCGCAATCACAGAGACCAGTATTATTATCATTCCAACTTTACAAATGTATTCACTGGTTCAAGAAACATTTAGGGAACACTAGTCATGTGCTGAGACCAGACACTTAGAGCATAAGGGACTGACAGGGATCCGACTAGATTTGAACTCAGGTCTTCTTTCTCCAATCTGCTTCCTCTTTTCCCTTTTCCATGCCACTATCTGAATTTTTAACTGTGTGAACTGCTGAATTTTAGCACTTTATTTCTGTATGTTTTGTGTGTTCATTTTGTCTTCCCAAATTTATGGGAAAAATTATAAAAAATAAGTGACCTTACAATTGCAGATTATTATTATTATTATTATTATTATTATTATTATTGAAGCCTGTGTGGCCAGGAGCGAGCCAGTTTGTTCTATATCCCCAGTTACGCTTAGCAGCACAGTTAGGCACATAGGAGTTGATCAACAAATGTCAGTAAACTAGGAGATCCTAACACTCCAGCCTTAGCTCACTTCCCCGCAAAATGTGGGTCTCTATTCTCACTTCTAACAGTCTTCTGAGTATTTTATTTCTTATTTCTTACTTCTTAAAAGGAATATTTCCTTTTAAGTTATGTTGCAGCCAGTTTTTCAATAATGCCAAATATTTTGGAAGAATATCATTGTGCCCACTATGAAGACAGGACAGCTGAGGCCAAGTGGGGAGAGTTTAAAGTCCTAAAGCCCTTTTCAATGGCCTGATGGCTGGTCTTCACTGCATGTGGGTTCTCTAGACAGATATGAAAGACGGAGAGATGGAGGTGCCTGATGACCGGCAACTCTCCACGCTGTGTGTCCTCCTGTGTAAAAGAGAATCTTCCATTGACTGGGCACACGCTGCCACCACGTGGTAGGACCTCAAGTCTGCTGGTCTCCCATCTGTGCCTCCCACTGGGGGAAATGCAGCCACTTAGCAAGGGTGTAAGTGCTAAGCACAGCTGTACTCTGGGGGTTTGGAGGCTTACATTCTGGGCATGTGTGTCTGCGGAGAAGGGCAATGGATAAATAAATAAATAAATAAATAAATACCGAGTGGACCTGGCACGGACTGGCCCTTGCGCCCATGGGCTGCGACAGGAGAGAGAAAAAAGCAGAGCCTTTGGTGTGACTAAGAAAGACCTGGGGTATGTCTGGACTGGCCCTGGAAAGGGACACAAAGGGCTGCATGATTGACCTGATTACAATGGAGGGAAAAGAGGCTCAAAATGGCCCAGATTGGAAGGGAGTCAGAGTGGAGGCCTGGGGCTGTGCTCCTGCATTCCTGGCTGTCGTTGCATGGCACATCTCACAGGCTGGTGCCATCTCACAGGCTCCATGGGCGAACCATTAGCTGCTTATAGTTGCAACCAATAGCACACACAACCCAGAGCCACTAAAGCAAAGGGGAGGGAAGGCCTCTGTTCAGGTGTCCGAGCGCTCAAGGACACGACTGCAAACATGGCTTGATTCCACACCAATCACTGTGGCCAAGGGACCACAGGGTCTGACTGGATGGTGTGAGCCAAGGCCTGTCCTAGGAGTGGGAATGGAGGCAGCACCGCCACCAGAGCAGGGCTAGCAGTCAGGAGACAGCAGTTCACCAGAAGAAAAGCATCAGGGGTTGCTACTCTGAACATCTGAGTGACACAGACCAGCCACATTCTCCTCAGTGACCCCAAAAGATGGCTGAAGCATGTGGAGCTCATAGCCGCCTTGTCCTGTCGCCCATTGTGGGTGACTGGCATGGGCTATGACCTCGTGTTGCCTGAGGGATTGTGCTTGTCGCTGGACGTAACAAATGGCTTCACTGTTCTCCAGTAACAGACCAGGTATGTGATAGACATGGCTGCTCCTGTCCGCTCCCTCTCCCCCCAGCTTCACACCCAAATACAGTAATTCCTGGGTGTGAGATATGCCCATGGACAGGACGGAGAGGGGAGGGGTATGGTCAATGACTCACAGGCACTTGTTATGTAAGTGGGACTGACTTGCTTGTCATTGGCAATGCCGCCGTGACATAGGCACGGGCACTATCACCAGACATGGAGCCCGGGACTGGATGGGCAGTGTTAAGCATCACACAGAGCTCATGACAAGGGGAAGCAGGCTCAGGTCAGAGGTCATGACAAGGGGAAGCAGGCTCAGGTCAGTCACAGCAACTCGAGCCCCAGAGGGAAAAGCATGCTTACGTCATGAGCAGGGGTGGCTGTTGGTGGTGGGGGCGGGGCATGGCTGGGGGGTAGCTCTGAGCCAAGGCTTCAAGGACACTGACTGGCATAGGTGATTAGACACTGAGTACTTAAGCCATCATTACCGACAAATGCTTACTACAGGAATCTCTCTGAAGCACTCTTGGTCATGCTGATATCTATAAATCCAAAACTGTGAGCAGGGGTCCAGAAAAAGTTAACATTGAGTGATTTCTGTTTGGTTCTTGCAACCTCCCAAATAAGCAGCTAGATTCCTCAGCCCAGGTTTTCAAGCTAAAGATAATAGTCAGAGGAAAAACAAAAGATAGAAAGACAGGAAGGTGTTGTCACGCAGGTGCCTAACCGTCTGTCCCCTGGTGCCTACCCCTAAAAAGGAAGAAGAGTCTGTGAGACTGTTCCTTTCAGGGACTTTGTTTCACCTTTGTGCTAACACCTTATGTCTCCTTGTTTGGCCCCAAAGGATGGCTGGCTAGCCAATGGCGGGTAAGATTCCTCAAGAGAGGAACAACCTAAGACAGGCACAGTCACATGGGGACCACCAGGAGAATTTACGGGGTTGATAGAGGTGGGCATAGACCCCCACCTTCCCCCGTCTAAGGAGAGCTTCTGCCTCTGTGGCTGTATTCCTTCCCACACCCTGCTTGGGAAGTGATTCTAGATGTGATAACATCCGTTCTCCATTTCAGCAAGTTTCAGCATAAAGGTTTTGTCCCCTGGGGAGGTACAAACAACAATTACTAATACATCATAGGGCTCTCGGCAGGCAAGGGTGATTGGTTTGAACCAGTTTTCTGGTACGAAGTATGAGACTCACAGACAGTAGAAAAAACGATGTTTCTTCCTTGTATAAAAGGAATAAAGGCCACCAGGTGGCCCGATTCGGCGCTCTCAGTCCTTTGAGGCTGTGAGACCCTTGGCCCCTGTTTCAAAACTTTCATGATTTCTCTTTCTTTCTTAACCCTTCGCCACCCCTTCTCATTCTCTCACTGCCCGTGTTGCGCTGGACGCAACAGGAAAGGAGGGAGATGAAGAAAGAATGAAGTGAGGGAGGAGGAAATTAAGAAAGCAGGAAAAGAAGAAAGGTCGCAGTAGCAGGCTTTCCAGATACAGAAGTAGTGTGATTTAGAATTGAAGTGGGGGGCGAGCACAGCGGAAGCTCGGGGGACCTCCTCCCCGTGTGCTCACCACCCCACACTGGCTTGGGGGCAGCCCCTCACCCCCCACTTCCCAGAAGTAAGAGAGTCCCAGGGAGAGGGCAGTTCTGTCCAGCGCCACTGGCCCCGCAGAGCCTTAGTGCCCTCTTCTCTTCTGCTAAAAAGCTCGAAAGAAGGCGTTTCAGTATGTGAAGGACACTATACAGTCAGACCCTCAGATACAAAGTGGCCATCATTAACAGGGAATAGAGGCAACGGGGAGCAAGCTACATGATTAGAGAAAGAGACCAGAAAGCAGATAACTTGATTTCCATAATTCAGACAGCAGTGCAATTTAACAACTGTATTGACAGTCTTGAAAGTTTGTCAAGGAGAAATAACCCCTAAGTTGTAAGAACGCCTAAAATAAATAAAAATAGAAAGGACAACAAAATAATTTTAGTTTTGAAAAAGAAAAAAGAAAACCAACACCTTTTTCAAGTGATCAGTTTTGTAAAAACATTGTCCTTGCCAATTTGTCAAATACAGGCAGAGACGTCCCTACAGCAGTCACAGCTCTGGGCCAGAAGGTAGTACATCTTGGCTTCAAGTCCTGTCACCCCACTCTTCCCGTTCACCCAGTGGGTCCTTCGTGGCTGTCCTTTGCTACTGTTTGTTCTGCCACTGGTGCCAGCTCTGCCTGCCTCACCACCCCAGGTGTTGGGAAGGGTTTCCTAGGAGGGACAGTTCCAAGGTCAACTTTGGATAGCCTGGCTCTCCAGCCACATCGGTTGCACATGACAGCAAACCTGAGAGCTGGACCTCCACTCAGAGGTTCTGGTGGGACCCAGGCACTGGACTTTTCAAAGACTCCTGTGTGAGACTCTCACGTGCCCTGAGGTGGAGGAGTTTTCAGGCCTCTGGAGGGGGTGTGGCCTTCTTCACTCACAGTTGCTGAAGTTCAGGGCTTTGGGGGAGTTTTCTAAGGGTCTGGTCTGAAGAAGACACGAGGAGGCACTTTCCAGTGTTACACCTCAGGGGCTCATCCTGGTGACCAAGGACCATTCTCGCTATGGGGAGTCCCCACAGAGAAGTCCCACAGGCAGGAGCTGGGTGACCGCTTGTGTTGGTTGGTGTGTGTCTCAGATGTGGTCACAGTGAAACATTAAATTCCAGCTCAGAAAAAAATAGACAAACTCCATAGTCACAGGTAAAGAAAATGACACACTAAACAGTCTCTGGAGATGACGGAAACTCCAGAGAGAAAACCGGTGACCGTTCAGGGTGCAGGGGAGGCAGGATTGCGGGTACAATGTGCCGTGTTCACCCAGACTTCAGGAGAAAAATGAAATCCTCCGTGGAACACCTAACCAAGTCATTAAAACAGTTAGAAAATCAACAAATCAGTCATCCTGTGCAAAAAACTAATTGTAACACTGAAAAAAAATCCGAAAAAATTGAAGCTGAAGTAATATTAACCCCAGAACAGAAACCAAGATTTGAGTCTTTGTTTAAAAGTATGATGAAAATAGTCTGGCTTGACCAACCAACAAAAAAGAGAAACACTATTATTAGAATATTAACTTGTTTTAAAAAGCAATTATCATCATTTATAAAGGCAGTTGTCATTATAGAAAAATCATACTTTTCTGCAATGTTATATATCAGTTCATGCAACTGTAACTGCTATAAACTACTGTGCAAATTAAATTAAACTGATTGAGCATCGAAAGTGTCCCGAAGTCTAGCCCTTGGGTCATAAGGAAGATTACACTGTCCAAGGTGGGAGGTCCCGGAAGTGAGGGACACCAGTGTCTGAGGGGCCACTGCCACCACGCCTGTCCCTACCTGACTGGTGACAGTGCTGGCCAGGGTGGCTCTGTGCGGCCCTGCATGTGCTGCCCCTCCCTGAGGCCTCACCCCTGGAGGTCCTCGCTGACAGCCAGCCAGCCGCCCCACAGGTGGAACACCCACACTGCCTCCCGTCTCCCAAGGCTATGCCCAGATTGGCCTCTCAGTCCAGCCTCTTAGGAGCCCCCGTCACTGTCCTTGTTCCTACTCTCACGTGTCCCAGCACTGGAAGCAGCTTTCCCTTCCCTCACATAGCCCACCCCCAACCACAGGCCTGGGGTTTCCCAAGCCCTCCCCTAAGGGGCCCGGGGTCTTCATTGGGCTTCGCCCATCAGTCTCTGGCTCCTCTGGCCCTTCCACACAAAGCCATGGCCTCCAACCTTCAAAACACAAGTGGCCTGTTTACTAATCCTTCGACAGACGTTTGATTCATCCTGCCACGGGCAGACAGTTTGGCTCCATTTTCTCCTTTGCTCAAATGTGACAACAGTCAGGAACCCTAATAGACAGTGCACCACCCTGAGCGAACGGTGGTTATAGACTATACGGCCCCTGCTTTCTCGAAGTCCACAGTCTTGAATAGAATGTAAAAACAAGCACATAACTCAATTACCACAAATGTCACTCGAATGCGTTAGCCAGGTCACAGTCCTTTGGGACTTCTGAGGAAGATACTGAGAGGAACCAAAGAAGGCCTATTGAAGAAGGTTTAACTAAGCTGAATCTTAGACAATTTTTAGGATATTTTTTAACTTGCAGTATCTAAAGGAAAATATAAACAGTTAGGATTCCAGACAAAAGAAGTCAGGAGACAGCTTAGATAGCAAGGGGCATAGCAACTCTCCACAGAATATTCTCTAAAAGTGGCATTTTCCAGTAAGTGTAAGAAGTAACATGCTCGTGTGAGGATTTTTTGTACTGTGACAGACATTACAGAGGTGCTGTGGAACTGACATTGTCTGGACAGGTCAGTCCAAGGACAGCCGCATCTGGGCCCCATCCCATCACCACCCAGTGCCAACTACCCTCCAGCCTGGACTGTCCCAGGGAACTTTTCTGATGTCAGGTGCTGATACTTTAAGATTGTTTTCTGCCCTTCTTGATAAAATATATGAAGACATTTAACCCCTGCTTCCTGACAACATCTAACCCACAAGGAAGCTTCATTTCCTAAAACGCTCACCCAAATCACCTATCACAGCCCAAATCCTGTAATTTCTAACACACTCTTAGTGAGACACTCTCCAGTTTCCTGGACCCCCACAGTGAGGTGTGTTCTGCCCCATCCAACAAGCAGTAAACCCAGCCAGCTCATGCACGTGTGCTCCCGGCTACCTTTGACTGCGCGGTGCCAGCAGCGCGGAGTTGTTCTGGTAGCTGGAGGGGAAGCAGTGAGAGTGGGCACAGCTCACTCGGGGGTCTGAGTGCTGGTTAGAATGCTGGGACGCTGACTGTGCTGAGCTGTCCCCCCGTCACACACCAGGAAAAGGTGTGTGCCCCTGCAGGCTTTGCTAAGTCAGTGAGTAGCCTTGACTTCGGCCAGAGCAAGTCCACCCCAGCAAGCACTCTGCTGTCATCTTCCTGTTTATCCCCAGCTCCATCCCCACAAGTCATCAGCGTTTGGGTGCAGCTGGTCTAGAGGTGGGCGCGCTGGGTGGGGCTGGGGGCTGGAGTTAGGTGCTAACAGAGCTGTGCGTCTCTGGTTTTCTCCAGAATCTTCTTTTTCCCTCTTGAGTCCCCAGCTTCTTTACTTTATTGTATTCAGTTACGTCCCTTCCTTGTTTGATTGTTGGTCATTTGTATTGACCTGTATAGTTTTGTTAGTACTAGGGGAGGAATACTGTACAATGCTGGCTTCTTTCTAGTAGTGAAAGAGGCCCCTCAGGTCCCCACATCTCTTCCTCAATTAAAACAACAGCCTCTTCTACTGAGAAATACCTCTCTGCTACCTTCTCCGCAGATCTTGCAAGTCCTTTCAGTTTGTGCTTTGGAAACAAAAGGCGATCGTTTCTGCCAAGACATCTCCTCCTTCAGACGGTGAAGCAGAGTCAGATGGTGGGAACAACACAGGGAAAAGCCGTAACAGAAGCAGCGTCTCACGTACTGACTATGTGCCTTTTGGTTTCTTCTAGTCGTAGCTCGTGCCTGTTCGTCACAGGTTGCTGTTCATGCAGGGTGGTCACAGTTTCGTGAGGGCCTCCCTTGGTGACAGCCCACCCATTGATGGGCAATTCCATTTCTGAGGAGTTTTGTCTACTGCTGAATGAAAATTGGTTTCCCAGTAAATTTCATCTAAACTACTTCACATTCTCTGGAATACTGTGAAATACGTCTGTAAACTTTCTAGAATATCCTTTCAACTAGCTGAAGCCAAATATATCCCCTTTTAAGCCTTGTGTTCTCTTGATTACGTACCTGCAGCTGCTATTAATACTGACTTTGATGTGACAAGGAAACCAAATGTTTTATTCTCCAAAAGACGCTTTATTTGGAAATCCCTGGCTTAAAAACATGCCATCCAGAACTACTGTAAGTAGGTGATGTCTTTTTAAAGAGAAATGCTTGAGAGTTCAGTGTACAACCACACCACTCTGTTGGTTTGTGTCACATTTGTGGATAATCAAAATATTCATCTGGTCTCCCCTTACCTGTATTAGCACATTTAAATTTTTGAATTTAACGATAACATATTTCCACTGACCTCTCTTTGTTGACGGGCTTGTAGGCTCTCTGAGGATCACACTGTCTACTCGCCCTAGAACTCGCACTCTGGTTGTATGGAAATGGTTCAGAGAGAAATCACTGCGGTGTTTATACTTTGCCCTCTTGTTTCTAGCTTGTGAAAAACACCTGGGCAGCTAGGCAGCTGTCCCCACGCCTTGACCAGAGCACAAAGCTGGCAATTGACTGCCCATCAAGCGAGCAGGCCTGAGGCACGCCCGCCCGTCCTTAGCGTCCTGGCTGCGCCTGCGCTGGGCCCTCCATCTGGGGCTCCCAGTGCACCAGGTGGCCTGGCTGCTCTGAACTCCCACGTGGCACATGGGCCCATGTCACTTGTAAACAAAAAGTGCAATGCACACGTCTGCACACACACAGCCTCTCTGCAGCGGGGTCCCCACAGAGTTAGAAGCAGGGGCCAACTCTCAGGAGAGAAGTTGGGGTCTGGAAAGTCTTACCTGTGAGTTTTACATCACACACTCCTTTCCTTTGGGCACATAATGAATGGAAGTGGAAGAAAAGAAAACAAGATGTAGGTTTGCATTGTGGACCGATGGAGATGAATAAGGACACAGTGGGTGAAAACTGTCTGCAGCCAGCGCGAGAATGATTGTGCCTCTTACAATACCCCAAAGGTCTGAGCAGTCACTGACTTCTACATTATAAAGGAAAGAGAAAGCTGAAGGCTGTGTTTACTGAGGCAGGTGACATTGCTCCTTGCTATCAGACTGCATGGGTGTCACTGTGGTTATTTATTCTCTCATCCAACAAAAGTGCATTCTAATTTGCTGGGCTAAGTCTTTGGGGCAGACAACGGGAGGAAGTAAGGAAGTAACGTTTTTAACACAGAAACAGTCTGTGTCCTTACGTAGCTCGAGGGATGGAGTGACCCTGACAAAGCAGAGCCTTCGGGAAGAGTGAGGGGTGGGGACGAGTGCTGCCCTGAGCTCCTTCTGTCCTCCTCCTACCTCCCTACAGCTTTCCTCACAGCACGCCACCTCTCACCCTTTTCAGCTCTCTGGAGGCTGTTTCTTTGGGTCAGCCTTCCTAACCTGCAAGACTGGGGAGATGCCTCTTCCTGTGCCACCCGGCCCATTTACATCCATCAAAGCACATGCTACGGTGGTAGTACAGCTGGATTGCGTCAATAGTCTGAGCTCTGCTCAGTGCAAAATCTCGGGGCCCAGCACAGGGCCCGGCTCCCTAAATCCCAACAGAATGAGAGAGTTCACAGCGTGGAGAACACAGAGGGTTCTGAGAGCTGCCCTTCGACTCTGGGAGTTCTGTCATGGGCTTTGGGTCACAGACAGAACCGAACTGATGGATGGGATGTAGCTGGGGCAGATTTGGGCTTCGCATCAGGAATGTTATTATGAGCAAAAGTAACCCAACGCATAGTACGTCACATAAGGGAGGAAGAAGTCTTTCATCACAGGTGTTTCCAAGATAGAGCCGAGATGTGGACGGTGCCAAGAGTGTGTTCTGTGTCTGCGGATGCCAGAAACAGGTACAACTGGTCTCAAACTCACTGGAAACGGCATGGAAGATTCTCATTTTTCCTTTTTCTTTTTTTCATTTTTCTTTTAAAACACAAAAGTAATACCAGTCTATGTTGGAGAATTTGAAAAGCATATAACATTAAAAAGAGAAAAATAACCACAACTGATACCCTATCAACAAGGACAAACTCTCTAAAATATTGGCTTATTTCTTTGTTATTGTTCTTTATATGTGTACAGTCAAGATTGAAATACAATAATAATTTTAAAGGTATCTTGATTTTTTTCACTCAACAATACATCTCTCTCATGTCATTACTTTTAGTTAGTATTATCATTTTAGTAACTATTGTTATTTACAAGGGCTATATGTTCCGCCCCCCCCATTCTTATTTTTGGAGTCTTGGATTATATCTAATTTTTCCCAATATAAATAACGCTGAACAGAATATGTAGATTTCTAATCATTTTTACCTAAGTATCATATAAGTCATACTCAATGTCAAAGCTATAATAAGTCAATACAAGGTTTAAGGAGATTACTTTTATTTTGAACATTCCTTTTTAAATGTGTTCTACAGAAGTTTGAGAAATTATTGTTAAATTGGAAAAGATGACTTGACTTGACTTGTTCTGAGGATCACACGTAATGAGGAAAATACAGAAATGCAAGCATCCCTTCCCTTGCCTTGGAGGGGTCAGCTTTAAGTACAGAGCTAGAGTACCTGCTGGCTACGGAATCCAAACCAAGGAAATACATTAAAGCCCTGGCTGGTAACAATCGCATGTCTCCCTCTTGTGGCCAGAGTGGATAAGTGCAGCTTTTCCAACCACAAGAGCTAATGCTGAGGAATTTACATTTCCAGACTCAGAAGAGAAGAACTGGGAGGGATCTTAGAGAGCACGCGGTTCAGTCTCCTCATTTGCAAAGGAGGGAACCGAAGTTCACAGGAGGGAAGTACTTGACCGAGACCTTGCAGGTGTTGTGGACGGAGCTCAGGCAGACCTCTGGTTTCCTGATGCCCGGATAGGAGCTTCCTGGCCGCCCGGAGCTGCTGCGGGCGCTGCCGTTCCACCTGTGCGCTCTCACGGTCTCCTCGGACATGGGTGTGTGCATGCGTGTGAGGTGTGTGCGGGGCAGGCAGGGAGGGCACTGGGCTCCTTCCTCACTAACAACCAGATCAGTAACTCAGCTGAGACCCCAGACGAGCCTCATGCACTTTTCCTAGCTCTACCCACTGCCGTGATGCCTGGCTCAGGGGTTTTACTTGGGACCGTCACAATCACAGCCTGAAAGCTACTATAGCCACAGAGTCTGACAGTCCTTTCCCTGGAGAATGTCCCCGAGTGTCACCACAGCACAGCAGCTCATCTGGTCCAGATGGGCTCAGCAGAGGCAGGGTGTCACAGAATGACCTGTGCATCCATCTCCCAGATCTTTAAAGTCTGAGAAACTCCTGTGACTTCTCACAAAATAGCATCCTTGTGGACCAGAGTCCTGCCCAGGGATCTCATTCTTAGCAAAGATTATTTCCACTGGACACTAATACATTGTAACGGGAGGCTTTCCCCAGGCCACATGTCCTCTGTTAGCTTTTGACACGATGTGCTTTGCGTTTTCTCATGAGTCAAACATGCCTATTTTTCCTTTAATGACCTCTGTGTTTGGTAAGGAAGTCCCTCTCTACTTTTTGTCTGATGGGTTTTCTAAAAAGTGAAGTCATGATCCCTACCAGCTGCCAATCGCCAAGTCAGTTACCTGCCCATTACTCTTGACTTTGATGACATAGTGAGAACACCACAGCCGTCCCTAGAATGGGCCCCAGCTTCCAGGGCCATGCGCTGGCTCTCAGGGTCCCAGCCTTCCTCCTCCCCCTGCATCCATGTCATTCTCCTTTCAGTGGACACCAATCAGGTATGCAGTTCCCTGAATGTAGCCAGGAGAGAGAATCAGCTGATGTGTCCTACTGATTTACAGACCTTGACAAGTATTCCTGAACTTTCTCTCTCTGGTCCAGGTGACGATTTCTGCAACACTGGGAGGCCGTCACACACATGGCTCATGGCCCAGCATTCATTGATCAATCCAATCCACCTGCTACAATTGCCACCCCGTTCACTCTGAGTGAGAAAATTGGGCTTCAGGTAGAGGAGAGGTCCAGGCGTACCTGCTGCCAGCAGCAGCACGAGTGAGCACGGATGCCAGAAAGTAGGATCAGCCAAGAAGAGAGGACTGGGGGGGGGGGGGTGTGGACAGTAGTTACAGCCCAGTCAGACAGTGAGGCTTGAGACTGCCTTTATTGTACAGAACTCCAACCGTCCTCAGAAGTTGCCACTTTCCCACCTCATCCCATTTTGAGCATAAGGGGAAGTGGCCTTATAGACCCTCTTCTTCCCGTCTCCCTTCCTAGCTCCATTCACTCTCTCATCCTCCTTCTCTTTCTCCTCATGTTGGGGCAGAGACAAGAGAACGGATATCTGTAGGTCACTCAGTCAGTAGGTCACTTCTCACCAGGAGGAGTACTCTCGTGAACCTAGGTGTCCGGGATGGGTGGGCTGGGGAATGAGCAGGGCCTTTGCTGCTTCACACGATCAGTCCACCACGACACTCGCTTACATTAGGAACCTGGGAAGATTTACTGACTTTGTTCTGAACTCCCTCACAGCTCTGTTTACACACAGTCCACTCGGGATGATTTTGACTGATGGTCCCACAAGACTCTGTAAACAGTTGTAACAAGCCTCTGACAGTCACACTCATTGAGAATCAAAGACGTGGGAGTGACTGTGTCTCCCAACAGGCAGTTTCACACTCAGTCTGCATGTGTCTGAGGGCCAGAGGGGTCCAGCCTCTGCAGCCCCCCAAATCCAGCCCACTGTGCATTCTGTGCTATGAAATCACCCTTGAGCCTCACACTGCTTTGCTGAGCAAGATTTTCCTTTCCACCCTAGACTTTGTCTCTCACTTGGTAAAGGAGAAAGAGACTGGAAAATGAGCTATTTGTTCTCTGGGGATGGCTGATTAACGTGGCCGGCGGAGGTGTGACTCCTAGGCTCCCAGCTCCCAGGGACACGAATGAGGCCTGCATGCCTCCTGAGGGCACGCAGGTTATGCCGGGCCAGTCTCCGAGAGGCGAGGACCTGCAGCTGGAGACAAGAGCCTGTAGTTTCACGCCAACAGCGTGGCTTTTGCAGCAAGCAGAAGAGCGTCAGCCATGTGGGAGCGCAGCAAGAGCACCGGGCCCTGCGCAGCCCACAGCTGTGCCGGGGCGGTCAGTAATGTGGGATCTGCCGCTTTCCCTGACCTCATTCTGTTGTTGCGCACCTCAGCTTCTCTCTGGGAACTCATCCCACCTGCTTCCACGCCAAACATTTGCAGACAGCTGAGCCCACATCTAGTTAACTCCAGGTCGTTATTCTGGGTGCAATGAGAGGAGAGCCAGCAGGGGACGAGGTCACAGAGGGCTAATTGATCTGTTTGTGTTTTTCTTATTTTAAGATCCATTTTATTAATGTGTATTTTCCGTAGGCAATCACCCATTTCTCTAGGTTTCCAATTTAGTGCCATATATTTCTCTTATTTTACTTTGAATTCATCCTCTCTTTCCAGAATTGTTACAATCAACGTACACATGTTGATGCATGACTGTTCACTGAAGTCTGTATTTTATTCAGATTCCTGCTTTCAGGCCCAGTCTCAGTGCTGACACCTCTGTCTGTCAAAGCCCGCACCAGACAGGTTAATGGTGACAGCTGGGGGTACCTGGTGAGTGAACTGGGGTGTTATGATAGGAAATGAGACCAGGAGAAGAACATGAGGCCTGATAAAGTCGCAACACTGTGCTGATGACAGAGACTTTCCTCTCCAGCCCCAGTGAAGCTGCTGGTGGTTGTAGGCACAGGAAGTGACGGGGTTAGACCCCACCTTAGTTAGAAAGATGGAGCTGGTCCCAGTGTGCAGGTTGCCCTGGACGAGGGAAGGACGGCAGCAGGGAGACCCGTGAGAAGAGCGGTGAGAGGCGCTCTGGCCTGAGCTGAGACAAGGGCCTTGAATTTGGAGACGAGCAGGGTTTGAAGACCAGGGAGGGGCTGTGGTGAGCGCTGCCCTGTGGACGAAGCTGGCACAGATGCCAGAGTCAGCACTCAGGGGACTGGCTGTGTGGACACCAACAGGAGAGCGTATTCTGCCACCAGGAGACTATCTGCTAATAGTCCTTCTATTTGCTCATAGATCCTTCCAGCCCATGGAGGTAGAGAAAGGACTGAGAAGGGAAGAGGGAGGGGGAGTGAGGGCCCATCTCCTGTGGGGCAGGAGCTGACCTGCATCACCTCACTGATCTCACAGCCACCCTGAGAGGGAGCCGTTATCCCCACCTGACAGGTGAGGACACTGACTTCCCATGTCTTTGTCTGAAGTCACACAGCTAGTGCTTGGAGGAGACAGAAGCCAGCTCTGCGCCTGTCTGAGGCTCACGCACCCCTCCATAGGGAAGGTGTCACCCCAGACTCCATTCTGAGCAGCCAGGAAGCTCTTGTCAGTTGTGACCTCAGAGGAAGGGAAGATGGGGAGAAGCAGACCCGTGCTTGGGGCTGAGGAAGAAGAGATTTTAAAAGGCTCAAGCACAGGACTCCCCCATGGCATAGCGGTGGGGGAGTCATTGTCATAGGATCTGGAGCTGCTTGTGCTCCTGTGAAGGGCCAGGCCACCACCTCCCTCCCCAGCTGCCTGCCGTGGTCCCCTCCCAAAACCTGCTTGGGTGAGTGCATGGCAAGCCGGACCATTAGGTCATGTGCAGGTTTTCTTCAAACAAGATGACCAAGGTTCCACCCAACACTCCGAGGCCTATTTGGATCACTCCGTCCAGGATTCCGCGTGTGCAATCTCTAGTGGTCCACATGGGCCCATTTCAGCCTCGGTTCTGGGCTCAGAACTGTGTTAGAATCAGTCTTCTATTTAAATACCTGTGAAATGGAGACAATAACTGTCTCTGCCTTCTCTGGAAAATGGGAGCAGTGGGTGAGATGAGGCCTGTGAAGGGCCTGAAACAGGGTTTATCTCAAGCGAGCTCAGTCCCAGGGGCCTGGATTCTCATTTTTTTAATGCCGGTGAGCAAGGAAATGCTCTTCTCTGGTGCCATCTAGTGTGAGTTTCAGGAATAACACATGTTTATATGTCACCTGGAAAAGTTATGCTCTGCTGCCATCTTGTGTGCATCTTGGGAATAGCACTTGAGTGGAGGTCAGGAAAATCTCTCTCCAAAGGTTTCAGAGCCAACGAAGCACGTGTCAGACCCAGGGCTGTGCCCCCGGTGCAGTCATCTGTGCCCTGGAGGCTGCCTGCTGAGATGTGACGTCCTCGCGGTGACGTCCTCGCGGTGACGCCCGGCACAGGGCTCGGCACACCCTGAATTAACTGCCTTCTCCCCTGGCTCTTACATGTGCTGCCTTATGCCACCCTCCCCTCTTGCCGCCCTCCATTCCCCAGGGCCATTTTTGAACTAACAGTGTGCTTGGAGAGCCTCTGAAAATCACCACATCTGGTGGCAGTGGGTGCAAACCAAAGATTTATTTTTCATGTAAGAGAGGCAGCCCAGGAGGACCACTCCAAAGGAACCGGGGTCTGAGAGCCGAAAGCCTGGGTATGGAAAGGCCACAGGGAGGCCTGCAGGAGCCAGACTGCAGCCCCCAGGGAGGGCTGGGGAGGCCGGCTGTGGTGGGATCCCAGGCTCTGGCCCGGGTGCTGGGGCTGAAGGGGCCTTGGGGCCTCCACTCCAGGTGCAGCATTTGCTGAACACCAGGCTCCTCGGGCAGCTTTGCTGGAACAGGCCCCCCCAGCACAGCTGTGGTAGCTGGACCTGTCCGGTGGTTTGGGGTAGAGTCCCTCCGCTTTTCCCGGGTATAAGGTGTCTTGTCCAAGGCTGGGGCCACTCAGGTCCGCAGGACTGGCCTGGTGTGGGAACTTCAGTCCTGGGGGGCCTAAAGGCTTATATGGAAGACTTGGGGACACAGTGCTCAGCGCCCACACCCCACAATATCCGTCTGTTTCTGTCCCTGTCTGACCTTCCCCTTCAGTCTCCGTCAACAAGGTTCAAGGTTCGCTCTTTTTCTCCCACGTCCTCGCTCTCTGACGAGGCTGAGCTCCTGCTCCTGGTCAACCCCCTCCCTCTCTCCTCTCCATTCGTCCCTGTCACTTCTTCCCTCTGTCTTCTCCTTCCCAGGCAATAGACAGATGCCCGCTTTGGGTCAGTCCTCACGCCGCTCTGCCCCGTCACCAGCTTGGGCACTTTTAGCCAACCCCCTTACTCTTTGTTAATCTCCGTCTCTTCCCACTATTCTCCGATCAGGCTCAGCTCGTCATCACACCCTTCCCCCTGCTCCCCGTCCATCTCTGACCATTTCTTTGGCCCTCGTCACTGTAGTCCATCACTGCCACCCGGTGGCTGGCCCGGCTCTTGGGTGTTCGTTATCACTGGCTCTTCAGCTGTGATCAGTCCTTCCTATCATTTCTGCCACTGCTGTGGTGGCTCCCCTGTCACTGTGGAAGAGAAGTGTCCATTGTTAGCTGGTTTCCTCACCCTCTGCTCTGCTCTCTGGCCACTTGGGTCTACTGAGGTCTGTTCTCAGCTGGGAGGCAGAACTGTGTACCTGGAGAGGTGGCCCTGGGTACCTGGAGAGGTGGCCCTGGACACCTGGAGAGGATGGGCTGAGCTGCAGGGGTGTGTGGGTGGGGGTCACTGAGGACGAAGGATGAGGGTGAGCTGCAGGGAAATCTACTGACATCCGCACAGCCTCCAGAGTCAACTGAAAGGGCTCAGGCTAAACCGGGCAGTGGTGAGACCAGGTGGCTCCGTGTATGCAGGAATACACAGAGTTCATGCGTACTCGGTACCATGGACAGTAATTATTTTTGTTCCAGTTTGAATGAAAAAAATACATTTTAATAATAATAGAGATACATGCAAATAACTTGTCATCTCTCCTACTGGGTAGATATTACACCATCTCTCCCAAATAGGTACCCTCTTTTCATTATAATCTTGTGAAATATTTAAAGAATCACCATGTCAGAGCTTCCCTAATGTGGTCAGCTGCTGGCGCTGACGGTCCTTTGACTATGGGAAGGCATTGCCAATCAATTTTATCTGACATTCTGTCTGTTAGACTGTAAGACTGGTTTACTTTAATAAACCAGTTTTACATACTCAGCACAGGGTATTTTAAAGCCAGGTCTGGCCATGGGTAGTCGGCAAAGCAAGCTCCTCTGTGGAGTACCATTCCTGCCTGGATGCCTAGCGTCTAAGCTTTACTTCTAAAGCACTGGGGCTACTGTTAAACAGTGTAACGTCAAGTCACGTGTCTGGGAGAATGTTTCTGTACGACAGAGAGGTTACGCTTTCCCTATTCCCCCAACTTATTCTCAGAATAGAATGTCCTGATGATTTTTAAGACAGGTGTTATGTAAGGGAGCTGCTATAATTCAACACAATGGAAAACAAAATGCCAAATAAATAAGTTCACATTTCCCCAAGTTGCTCAGAGGCTGATGTACTTAGTTAGAAGAGCGTGAACTGGCCCAGGAGCACCTGTGACATTCAGAAAGTGACTCCTGAGTGTCTTTAACATTTCTTTACTTTTCTACCAGTCATATGTTTAAATAACGTATTTAATCATTCAAAAAATGTTAAGTAATTTGGGTTAACCTATGCACTCAATTCTGCTAAGTGTTCTACAATAAAAGCTTATGATTATAGAACTCTCTCTATTTTTCAAAGCCCTTTCTGAAAATACTACTTAATTTGATTTTTGATTACTGATTCAATCTCCTTATTTGTTACAGGGCTATTCAGATTTTCTATTTCTTTGTGATTTAGTCCTGGTAGGTGTTGTGTTTCTAGAAATTTATCCAAGATTGTTACTATATTTGTGCTATTTTTTAAAAGATTTTATTGGGCAAGGGGAACAGGACTTTATTGGGGGAACAGTGTTCCCCAAATACAATAAAATACAATACAAAATAAAATACAAAATAAAAAATAAAAATAAAATACAACAAAGTACTTCCAGGACTTTTATCCAAGTCAAGTTGTTGTCCTTTCAATCTTAGTTGTGGAGGGCGCAGCTCAGCTCCAGGTCCAGTTGCCATTGTTAGTTGCAGGGGGCGCAGCCCACCATCCCTTGTGGGAGTCAAATTGGCAACCTTGTGGTTGAGAGCCCACTGGTCCATGTGGGAATCGAACTGGCAGCCTTCGGAGTTAGGAGCACGGAGCTCTAACTGCCTGAGCCACCGGGCCAGCCCCTGTGCTATTATTTCCCACTGCATACTTTGTGTAAATGTGATTGTAAATGGCTGCATATACACCATCCCATGGGCATGTCGTATGTGTCTAGCCTTCCTCCTGTTGTTGAATGTAGGTTGACTTTAACTATTTTTTTGCAATGACTATTCTCATACTGTGCACACATTTCATACTTCCTCAAGATAAACTCCTACAGTAGAGTTTCTGGATCATTTTATCTGTACACATTTTTTTCCTGCTCTGACCAAGTCTTTTGAGGTGATGTCAGGAAGGAAATTAGGTTTAAAGTGCAAGCTACCAGTCGAGCAATGAGAACAGTTTATGTCGATGATTTTGTCAGTATCTTACTATTTCAGTTGCATTAGCCTGTGAATTATCTGCTTACTAGATGGAAAAATATAAGTATAAATATTAGTTTTGTCTAATAGCAATAAGTCTCAAATACAACTTGATTCATAGAACTTTCACCTTTACTCTTAATATGCTCACTCATATGTGAGCTCACTAACTGTATTTCAAATGAGATGAATAGCTGACTAACTCATAAGGATCATCATCAAAACAATATCACTTATTGAAAATTTGGGGCCAGCCCGGTGGCTCAGGTGGTTGGAGTGCCGTGCTCCCAAATGCCAAGGTCGCCGGTTCGATTCCCACATGGGCCATTGAGCTGCGCCCTCTACAGCTAAGATTCTGAACAACGTCTCGGAGTTGGGCTCCTGTGAGCAGCTGGAGGTAGGCATGAACTGCCACCGGCTGCTGAGTGCTGCCAGGAGTGGCCAGTGGCCACTGGCCAACAGCAAGCGTAAGCTGCCATGAGCTGCTGTGACCGACAACCAGCGACTGACTGCCTCAGCCGGGGGGAGCACAAGGCTCATCATACCAGCGTGGGTCAGGGAGCTGTGTCTTACACAACTGGGCTGAGACACAACGGCTTGAACTGGAGGGGGGGAGGTGGAAAGGGGGGAGGAGAAGAAAATTTGCTCTGTACCAGACATAGTGCTAAGCCTTTTATCTAGATAATCTCACCGATGTAACAAAAACCCTAGCAGGAGGATATAATGAGCTCTAATTTACAAATGACAACCAGAGGCGTTGTGAGGTGCCAACTCACAGCCTGTGGGAGACAGAGCATAGTCTTCCAGGTTGACACCTATTTGTGCAACTATGAAGCAATGAATGTTCTGAGCTATAAAAGTGGGGAACGTTACAAGGGACAAAACAGACCTTGAGAGGTTTGTTACTTGTCCGAAGGAACATGGTGAGGCTCAGACAAATTCCAGAGGCCCAATGCCGAGGAGCTCCCTCTCCTAGAACTGCTGCAATCGCACATGGAGCAGTGCAGATAAGAAAAGGAGCTACTCTGGGCTAAGCAATTAAAAAGAATTTTCCCCCCTCTGACTGACAAAAGCCCAGGCTGGTGACCAGAGAAAACGTTGGACTTTCGGCCCCCAGCCAGGCCCCCCCCATAAGAGGACACTTCCTCTTATGGGAAACAATCTGTCCAACCCAGGAGCGTGTTCTCTCTCATATATATAATACATGTGGGTTCCAATGAGACTACTGGCTAGTCTGGTTCTCAGAAGGCCTGGATTCTTGTACTTCTCTCTCGGAGTATGGGATTTCCTTCAAGAGATTAACGTCTCAAGACCCATTTAGCACAGCCCTGCTGCTGTTCTGTGGTCCTCAGTGTTTGGTGGTGGCTTGTGTGCGTGCCAAACCTTGGCTGAGTTCATTCAGCCGCTGCTTGTGCAGACTCACCCCCTGCCCCTCTGGGCCCACTGGCACTCAAGATGCTTTTCTGGAAGCAAAATCAGACCCAGACCTAAGGCAGCCTCCTGCTGGGCACCCCTGGGCTTCTGGGTTGTGCTCACAGAGGGAGAATTCAACCACAACTTTGCCAGGTCGGCATGTCTCGGAGTTGGCCTTACTGTTAACACAAACCATATGTCTAACTTTTGGAAATAATGGAATTTTGGAAACACTTTCTTTTACACTTTTAGCATTCCTAGGCAGATCCACTGCCTCCTGAACAGGTTTCCCCATTGCCTTTTACTGTAACCAGTAAAAGTAGCAGCCATTCTAGGCTTTAGGTCAGGCTTTTTCCTAATCCACTGAGCCTCACACCTCCACCACGAGCCTGCTCTCCAGGTCATACCAAAATGTGAAACACTTAGATAAATGTAATGAAATGAGCAAGGTCTGCACAGTGAAAAGTATAAAACATTGCTGAAATTCAAGAACAAAACTAAAGAGTACATCATAAATGTATGATAAATGGAGAAATACACCATGGTCAAGGATGAGAAATTTGTCAATATTGTCAAGATGGCAATTTTCCCTAAATTATTTTTTTAGGTTCAGAAGCACCTGTGTGAAAAATTGACAAGATAACTCAAAATTTATACCGAAATTCAAAAGATCTAGGATAACCAAAGCAATTTTTTAAAAAGGACAATGTTGGAGGGCTTAATCCATAGCTCATTTCAAAGTTTCGTATGAACTACACTAATGAAATGTTGGCATAAGGATAGATATAGATCAATCTAACAGAGTCCAGAAATTGACCTACACATACAATGTCAATTAAAGTTTTACACAAGTACCAAAATAATTCAGTGTGGAAAAGATAGTTTTTTAAACCAATGATGGTGTAACAACTGGATATTTGTATGGAAAAAAATCTTCCCTGCACCTCAGATTACATACAAAAAAAAAATAATAACTCAAAGTGCATCACAAGCCTGAATGTAAAAGCCAAAACTTTACAATATGTATAAAAAAACAGGATAAAGTGGCTCTGGTCTAGGGAAAGATTTCTTATAGCACAAAAAGCAAGAGTCATAAAATAAAAATGATTAATTGGACTTTTTAAAAATAAAAAACTCCAGCTCTTTTGAAAACACCAGTAAGTACATAGAAAAGCAAGCCATAGAATAGTGTATATTCACAATACATTTATCGGACAAAGACATGCATCCAGAATACAAATAACGCTTACAACTCATAAGTTAGGTAGCGAGAAGACAAACCAATAAAAAAGCAAAATATTTTACCAGATGCTTCACTTAATAAAATACATATGAGTGACTGTCCATTAAACCCATGGAAAGAGGCTCAACATTCATCAGACATTAGGGAAATGCAAATGAAAACCACAAAGACATAGTACTTCACATCCATTAGAATGACTAAGATGAAAGAGGTACTCACCATTGTTCATGATTGGAGTAATGAAAACCCTCATGCATTGCTGGTGGGGTTATAAAACAGCAGCCTTTATGGAAACCAGTTTGGCGTTATCTTCAGAATGCTAAACCTACAGTTACCATATGACTCATCAATTTCATTCCTTGAATTGAAAACCTATGTCCATGTAAAAAACAGATGTTATGTGTAATAATTCACAACATGGGAATGCATGAACAAATTGTGGCATAGCCGTATAGTACCATGGAATACTACTCAGCAATAAAATGTAACAAACGAATGCTATACCCACCAGCATGCGTAAATCTCAAAAACATTCCAAGTAAAAGAAGTCAGAAACAAAAGAGTGCACACTCTATGACTCCCGTACATACAACTCAAAAGCACATGATCTGTAAGGACAGCAGAGGAATCAGTGGTTGCCTGTGGCTGGGGTGGGAGAGCAGTGAGCTGCACACAGGACCACAATGGAACCACTGAAAATGATCTGTCGGTTAGTTAATGGTGGTGGTTCCATGGCTATTCATTTGCTAAACACACTTTAAATGGACCCAGTTTGCTGTTTGTAAATTGTACCTCAATAAAGATGATTTTTTAAAATGTTCAGAAAACCAGGAATTTTGGGAAAACAGAAAATCTGCAGCTCCAAGTGAATGCTAACAATAGTAATAGTAATTGCTGATTTTAAAAACTACAGACAGCTGAATATGAGGTACCCCATCTGCTGGGTCCTTTAATGCATTATATTATTTCTATCTATAACACTTTGAGGAACATAGTATTCCCTCCACCCCATAATTAAGGGAAATATAGTGTTTCCCAGGAAATAAGACCGGGTCTTATATTAAGGTTTGCTCCAAAAGACGCATTAGGGCTTATGTTCAGGGGATATCATCCTGAAAATCATTCTAGGGCTTATTTTCTGGTTAGGTCTTATTTTTGGAGAAACACGGTAGACTTTGGAATTTTTAAGTAATTTTCCCAAATTCACATAGCTAGTAAATGGTGGAGCTTCAGTTGAAAAATACCTAGCAAGTGTGTGGCCTCTCAGTAAGACAATGCCTGGCACATAGTAGAGGGTCTTAGAAAACTAGCTATTCTAATAAAAAACACACACACTATCATTGTTGTTCTCTCCAGAGACAAATTCACTCAGCTCTCCCTCAGATGCAGTGCTCTGTCTCCCTCTGTGTCGTCATTGTCTTGATGATGCAATAACTTAAAATGATGCAGCTACTAAGTAGAAATTAGAATCTCAAGGGAAGAGAGTAAATTAATCATGTTCAAAAAAGTCATGTGGCATGAGAGTTACACACACCATCTCATTTAAATTTCACGTAAATCTGTTCATATGTATTAACTTCCTTCCACTTCATGAGCTCAAAGTGACCTGTCCCAGGTTGCACAATAAGAAGCAGAGGAGCTAGGGTTCAAACCCTGATCATTTTGGCTCCAGAATCTGCAGTTTTTCTGAGACTCCCTGCTGCCTGCACATCTGACTAAGGTTCTTGGTGGTTTCCTAAGAGGATGGGAAAGCCCCGAGGAATTTTAAGCAAGATCTCAGCATCAGTTACCAAAGCTATAGGCACATGGGGAATCAAAGTATCTTCTTAACATTCATCCATTCATTAAGCACACACTGACTAAATCTATGGACCTGGCTTTCCTGTTACACTGCAAGAAGAGAAAAAACTGGATTGGGTTCACTTTGTTCTTAGCTAAGTTGCAAGCTGACTATGTTGCTAGTGTCTCAGCAGCTGTACAAGAACTGGGTAAAAACACTCTAAGTAATGGTGTGTATAAACAGCTATTGATTGCAGTTGGCAAGATACTCCAAGAATGGGGTGAATTTAGGAGACGGATGGCAAGGAAATAGAGATTCCACAGATTTGGGGCTTCAAACAGTTGGAAAAGTCAACTGCTTTTGGCTCCATCCATTGGGAATTACATTTTAGATATTTTTAATGACAGAGTTCCCTTATCACACAGCCCTTTGAAGAAAGATTAGATTTAGGGTTTAGATTAGATTTATCGCCTTAAAAATGAGTTCTAATCTAACTGCCTGTTATGGATTGAATTGTGTCCTCCCAACTCATGCTTTGAAGTTATATCCCCCAGGACCAAAATGTGGAGGTTTTTGGAAAAAGGGTCTTTACAGAGGTCATCAGGTTAAGCGAAGTCATTAGCGAGATCATCCATCCAACATTACCGCTGTTTTTATTGTTTTTTAAAAGGAGAGGTAGGATACAGAGACACCCAGAGTGGGAAGATGATGTAAGAGACACAGAAGACAGGTCTACAAGCTAAGGAGACAGGCCTACAACTCACCCTTCCCTCACGGCCCTCAGAAGTAACCAGTGCTACCAACACCTTAATTTGGGGCGTGTAGCCTCCAGAACTGTGAGACAATAAATTTCATGCATGGAAAAAGCGATTTAAAGTACAAGATAGACCAGTGGATTTTAATGTACTACAGCAAAAAAAGTTTACCTGCGTAAAAAAATAAAGACCTCATCCAAAACCGGAATGGAGGGGGCCTGTGGGGGAAGCTCTCACTACTACAGGGATGACAAAGCCCTACAAGAAGAGCCCCTTGGTTCTAATAGCTCTCCAAAGTCCTTCTATAAAAGAAATTCCTCTTTGTGCTGGGACTGGCAGCATGGCTCTCTGGGCCACATTTCTCTCTTTTTCCGCAAATAAACCCTTTTTTTGTTGGAGATATTTCTAGCTGACATTCTGCTTACAGTCAATACCCGTAAGATGCTATGTTGTGCACTGGAATTGTTATTCCTTGTTCAGCCCGTCCTGTCTAAGAGGAATATCCACCACTATCTGAAAAGTATATTAAAATACCCTGTCTTTTTCCAACTACATACCTGTGGCCAGATTTTCTGTATATATTTCCACAAAGATAACATGTAGATTGAATGTGGAAGCAAATATGAGAATCCAGCTGTTTTCTATTAAGCCTGACATGTAAAAGATTGTCTTCCAGGGAAATGGAAACGTTGTAAATCTGGATGAGATGATTGTCGAAAAACTATCAAATTATTCAAAATCATTGAAGTTCACAAATTACTCTTTTCATAGGAGCCTTATTGAGGTATAATTTATGTACCATAAAAATCATCATTTTAAAATGTATCATTCAGTCATTTTCAGTATAATTGTTCCTCTTTATCTATGGGTGATACATTCCAAGACCCCCAGAGGACGCCTGAAACCTCAGTAATGAATCCTATTTTACACACACACACACACACACACTATGTTTTTACCTATATATACATATCTTTTCACTTAAAGGAAGCACTTTAAGGCTTTTCTGTGGTGTATCGGAATTGCCAGCATCGCTATTCTTGCACTTTGCAGCCATGATTAAGTAAAACGAGGCTCGCTTGAACACTGCTGTTGCACCACAGCCCGCCTGATAACCCGGGTGACTGGCAGGAGGGAGTGTATATAGTGTGGACACGCTACAGAAAGGCATGATCTACTCCCGGGTGGAAAAGAGAGGAATGGTGCAAGATTTCATCATGCTTCTCAGAACATTGTGCATTTTAAAACTTACGATTTATTTAGTGGAATTTTCCGTGTAATAATTTTGGACCAAAGTTGACCATGGAAAGTGAGAAAACATGGATCAGGGGACTCCGGGATTCACACAGTTGTGCAAATATCACCACTGTGAAATTCCAGAACATTATCACCACTCCAAAATGAAACCCTGTCGCCATTCACAGTAACTCCATTCCTTCCCCTATCCCCTGGCTACCACTATTCTACTTTGTGTTTTTATGAATGTAACTAATCTGGAAGCTTCCATATAAAGAAAATCATACCACAGCTAGCCTTTTCTATCCAGCTGTCGTTTAGCATGTTTTCAAGGTTGCTTTGTGTTTGTCTGAGCTTGTCTGTCATGATGCTGTTGCCTATGGGTGCCTGGGGTCCTTGTCCGGGCTGTACCGCTTATGGTGAGCCCCTGTAGACATTTCTCTGACCGGAACCAATGTGGCTGGACCTGCCCTTGTCATTACTATGATTGTAAGAATGCCTCAACAACAACTACCATGGTACTTTGAGGGGGAAAAAACAAGGTTTATTATTCACGGGTCATGGAGGGTCCGTGCCTGTCCCGGGTCACACAGTAAGGTCCTGGGTAGAGAGGGAGTGCATGTGCAGACCTAAGGTTCTACATTTATTGGGGCAGATGTTGGGATTACCTTGGCTTTTCACAGGTTCACTCTTTATTGGGTCACTCAAGCAGGCAGTTATTTAGGTTAATCAGGGCTTTTTTTAAAGGGGAACTTCATGGGTGAGGCTTCCTGGGTCTCTCTCTGACCGTGCAGCTCATCAAGTACCTTCGAGATGGATGTGTTTGAAGTAATCCCTCAGCAATCCAGAGCTTAATGCCAAGCTCTTACATTCTTACAATACAGGAAAAAAAAGCTAATCGTCAGGCACTTATACGTGAAAGTTCACCTTTGTACTTAGTATTTACCAGTACTTTATTTTATTTTATTTTAACGGCTGAATAACATGCTTTTGTATACATAGATAGACCACATTTTGTTTGCCTATTCATCCACTGCTGGATATTTAGATTGTTTTCACTTTTTGGTTATTATGAATAAGGCTGTTACAAACATTTGCATACAAGAACATACGCTTTTTTTTTTCCTGGGTAAATACTATGTATGTGTGTATTTATTTTATTTATTTATTTTTAAATTTATTGGAGTGACAATTGTTAATGAAATTATATAATTTCAGGTGTACAATTCTGTATTACATCATCTATAAATCCGATTGTGTGTTCACCACCCAGAGTCAGTTCTCCTTCCATCACCATATATTTGATCCCCTTTACCCTCATCTCCCTCCCCCCAACCCCTTACCCTCTGGTAACCACTAAACTATTGTCTGTGTCTATGAGTTCTTGTTTCTCACTTGTTTGTCTTGTTCTTTTGTTGTTTTTGGTTTATATACCACATATCAGTGAAATCATAGGAAGAACATACGCTTTTAATTCTCTTGGCCAGATACTGAGGAGTAGAATTGCTGGGTAATATACGAACGCTGTTTAACGTTTTGAGGAACTGCCAGACTGGTTCCAATGTGGTTCCTCCTTTTTACATCCCTAACAGGAGCGTAGAAGGGTTAGAGACCCTCACTCCTGCATCTTTTTGTCACAGGCTACATATCTTGGTTGTTGACAACAGCTGTAACTGTCATATCCTACAGTATACATAAAATAGTTTGAAAATAACAATGTATTAGTACTAACAAGGGGACTAAATAAAGCCCAGTATGTCTTGTAGCTCATTTTATCCAAAGAATACACAAATAGCACGTTAAGGTCAGTTAGAAAAATTGTCTCTTTATTTTTATTTCTAATTTGATACGTACATGTATTTGTTGACATTTATTTTCAACTTTAGGAATTGCCCTCCCTCCTTTAATCATGTAAAATAATTATGTGATTCAAAAGTAGAAACTGTACAGTGGTGCACTAGACCAGCCTTCTGTCACCCCTTCTCCTCTATTCCTTCTCTCCCACACAAGTAACCTTTTATAGTTTCTAGTCCCTCTTTTCAGTAATTCTTTTGGAAATATAAGCAAGCGTGCACACACACACGCCTGACCTGACTCATTGCTAAGTTTTATCAGGAAGCCTTTTTTCCTGCCTCAACCCTATTCCTAAGGTTCAACGTGCTTTTTCTTATATGTACATCTTGTATCTTGTTTAAAAAATGTCTGGAATAAGCTTCCCCTGAACACTTCTCTCTTTATCTCATCCTACCCCTCTGATTTTCTCAGATCCTCCTATTCTTAGATACCCACGGCACTGGTAGGTTACTTAGTGACTTTGGGAATATATTTTTTAGTCACCTGCCATTCTGAGCCTGAGAAGGGTTACTCAGATTTCACCCATCCCTCAGCAGAGTTCGTGCACAGAATCTTCTCCTTATCTTTTCCTCCCTCGTCCACACCTACTGGGGAGATACTGAGGTAAAGCAGGTACAGAAAAATGTCCCACTTTGTCCCCAAAGCTGCAGCACCTCCAGGGCAAATACAGAGGTAAGCCAAGTTCCATCAGAACAGATGCCACTACCAGCCCCGAAGAGGCATCAAGCGACTCTCAGCCCTGTGCTTGCACCAGACTGCTCCCCTGCTCGCTTTGTGCTCTGGAAAAGCGGCCTCACAGGAAGTGCTCACTGAAATTGGGCCCAGAAGAAGTGTGCACAGGAAACAGGTTCTGAGGAAGTACTCGTGTAAAACCAGCCTGGAGAGAGAACTCCAGCCAGCTGGCACGCCACCCTTACCCCAGGCACACCCTCTGTTCTCACACCCTGGCTGAAATTACGTCCAAGTTGCACCATACCCCCTTCCCCATGCTACCTGTATCCAGGGTGACGACATCACCTCAAGCTTTCTCCCCACCTCTTGACCCACAATGACCTCTGCCCTTCATAGCCTGGCAGAAGTCGGAATTCAGATATATCTCCAGGTCTCACTTTGCCCATTTCCCCAGGCTCCCCTCTGCTCCTCACATGCTGGATGGACCTGGGATGGAAAATCTGCCTCCAGGTTTCTCCTCAGCGTTTACCCCTGTGCCCCTCACATGCCAAAGAACACACGTGTAAGCTCTGAGAAAGAAGACACCTTCTAAGGGCTCCTGCTGGCTCACTGGGCTCAAATTTTTAAAAGGGGAGCCTAGTAACCATTTCCACACAGGGTCTTCTCACACAAACCACACTTCCGGCAGAAGCCTGCACTAACTCGCCCACATTCCACACTAACCTGCCTGTGGATATTCAAATCTCCCATCACGTACTTCTGCTCCCACATTCATCTGTCCATATGGCTAACCTTCAAATATGCATATTTTTACATTATGTACATACTTAATCAGCCTATCTTGTTTAGGTTGTACATGTCATTACATATGACATTCATGTAACTACAGTGTGATGAATAAGATTCCTCTAAGAAAATCTACTTTAAAAACAAAATTACCATGCTGAGCGGGATGACTTATATCTCATTTTAAAGAGTCCTCTATTTATAGGACCTTTAAAACAAGTACATGTTTACTAATCTAAGGTGAACGAAGGCACAACTAAAATAAAAATAATGATAAAATTAAAATTAATGCATTCACCATGAACATGGTCATGTATTATCATTATCAAGTGTTATGTACTGTACATAATTGCAGCTGTTGTGCTTTTATACGACTGGCAGCACTGTGGGATTGTTTACACCGACATCACCACAAACACAGGGGTAATGCATTGTGCTACATTAGGACGCTATGATGTCTCATCTCTAGGTGATAGAAATTTTTCAGCTCCATTATAGCCTTATGGGACCAGGTCATATGTACAATCTCTCATTGACAGAAACATCAGCATGTGATGCATGGCGATACATGTACATGAATGGAACTGAATTAAGAGTCCAGAAATTAACACACCCATGTATAGTTATTTGACAAAGGAGGACACCATTAATTTAGGTAAAAAGTTTTTTCGAAAAATGGTGCTAGTCAACACTGTATCCAGGAGTGGAGGAATGAAATTGGACCCCAACCTTGCACCACAAAAGACTGACTCAAGATAGATAAATGGCTTACATGTCTGAGGTTAAATTAAAAACTCTAAAAGACAACATTGTGAGGAATGTTTGTCTTTTTGGATTTAGCAATGGTTTCTTCAATCTGACACCAAAGCACAAGCAATTAAAAAAATAATAAATAAATAAAATTTCCTCCATGTTAAAAACTTAGCATCAAAAGAAGTTATCCAGAAAGTGAAAACACAACCCAAAGAGTTGAAGAAAATATGTGTACATTATATACCTGATGAAAGTCTGTGATTCAGGATATATAAAAAAAAAATTAAACTCATCAAGAAAAGAAAACTAAAATTTGAAAATAGACTTGAATAGACCCTTCTCCAGAGAAGACATACAAATGGTTAACAGGCACTCCAGAAGATGTTAAACATCGTTAGTCACGGTAATGCAAATTAAAACGACAATACAATACCCCCTTCACATACACTAAAATGGCTATCATTTTGAAATTACTGGAAAGTAAATTATAATTCTAAACAACCATGTGAATACCATGCCAGAATAACGGAGAAGACATCCCAGTTTGTTATAGAGGCCAAGCCCTATGCAGATCCAGTTTGCCCAAAGAGGTGAGGCTGATTGCCCTTACAGCAGTCTGCACTGAGGAGACAGGAAAAGAGTTAACAAAGGTGAGCCCACGGGGATTAGCAGAAGATGATTTGATCAGACTGTGCGCCACCTGCATGCACTCCCCAGGTGCCACCCAGGCCCAGCCCCTAGAGATAAATTTTTCTGTTGAAACACCCCTAGAAAAAGGAGATAAGACCTGAGCAGAATTGTCTGGTTTGGGGCGCCTGTGCAGACTACTGGAGCCGGCCCTTCGCCTGACCTCTGGCCTCATTATAGTACAATGTAATAAAATGAACATTGTGGCTTGCCCCCCCCATCGCCACGGGTTTTTCGGGATGCATTTTGAGTAAGGGCATGCACAGAAAGAAACCAGTTATATAACCTGCGCATGTCAATCAAATGACATCAGTGCACATGTCAAATGTCCTGAATTTGTACGTCACGTCCTCTGCTGTAAGAAAATTATCTACACTTTCCTATATAAGAAAAAGCGAACCTGAAATTCGAGGGAGCCGTCTTCTCTAGAGACTGCCACGGGCACTCTTGCTGCCGCACTTTCAATAAACTTTTTCTTGTTTTCTAACTTTTCTGAGTCTCGTTAATGCTTTCACATTCTGCGAAGGACCGGGCATCCCAAAACGATACATGCATGTTATTAAGAGGCACTTCGGGAAGACAATATTAGTAGCCACTGTGCCTTGGTGACAAAGATGACCTGGGATGTGGTAGAAACAGCAAGATATTTGATTCGTTTTCCAGATCACTCGACCACAAACTGAAGTAACCAAAACAAGGTGATATTGACATAAAACCAAACACATAGATCAATGGTGCAAAATGGAGCCCATAATTGAACCCACAAAAATGGAGCTCAGAACACTGGACATCTGAACGCAAAACAACAGCACTGAACACTATCTTACACCACACACAAAAAATAATGATTTTCCACACCAAGCCCTCCTCTGCAGGGTCCGTTGATACTGACCCCCCCTCTCCAATCCCTCAGCAGAGTGCGAGCCCAGGAAGCAACTCCTTACCTTTTCCTCCCTTGTCCACACCTCCTGGGGAGATACTGAGGTAAAGCAGGTACATTCCACATTGTTCCTGAAGCAGCAGCTCCTCCAGGACAGATAGTGAGATAAACCAAATTCCCTCACAACAGATGCCACCACAGGACACGAAATGCATCATGGAGGCTCATGGAGCTCCCAACCCGAGCTCTCTAGCCAAGATGGCTCCCTGCTGTAGAAAAGTGGTCCTACCAGAAGTACTCACTTAAATAGGGCCCGGAGGAAGTACTCAGGTGAAACCTGCCTGGAAAAAGTTCTTATGGGAACTGCAGCCAGCTGAGTTCCCTGTTCATCCTCTGCTCCTCACACTGGCTGGAGCCTGGATGGAGATTTCAGCTCCAGGTCTCTTGTTGCCCTTTACCCCAGTGTGGAGGAAAAAATGGGTTCCATGGAAAGGAACCTCACAGGGTAATAAGATCGTAAATTCCTACATGGGCAAGTTTGGTGTGTATTCATGCCCCAGGCATATAAATTCTTTGGTGAAAGTTTTTAAGGGAGCCTTGTCCATTGTTGTTTTGTATCGAGATTAACACATCTTTAAATTAACAAAAGTAATACCACTTGAAGGGGGGTATTAATCCTTAAGAGAGAGCATAATCTTATTAACTATGCTGTAATTTATCTCAGGCTTGCTTTCCCCCATCTACATGTAATCTTGCTTACCTTTCCTCCATAACTCCAAATACATAAAAGAAGCTGCAAAATTGATTCCCTGGAGCATTTGAGATCTTGCTCCCTGGCATATGTCACCAGTTTGGTGCAAATCAACTGTTATGGTAATTCTCTACAAGTTTGGAAGTTTCTTCCATTAACATTAGGTACCCACTCTGCTCCTCTCACACTGGCTGCAGCATGATGGAGAAATTGCCTCCAGGTCATTCCTCGTCCCTTTATCTAGTCAACTGCTTTGTCCCTCACACCCTGACTGAATGTTTTTGTCAGTGACAGACTGCATATATGACCGTGGTCCCATAAGACTACAAGTGAGCTAAAAAGTTGTAGCCTAGGGACATCGTAGCTGTCCTAATGTAGCACAATGCAACACTCACTTGTTTGTGGTGACACTGGTGTAAACAACCCTGTGTTGTCGTTGGTCTAAAAGTAAAGCAGATACAATTATGTATAGTGCATAATAATTGACAAAGATAATAAATGAGCTTGTTACTGGTTAATGTACTTATTACAATTTTATTTTATTTTTGATTGCTTTCAGTTGTGTCTTCATTCACCTTAATTAAAAATGTACTTGCATTAAAAATCATATAAATAGAGTGTCCATTTACTAATGTGATACAAGTCACCCCTCTGAAAGAGGTATTTTTTTTAAAGCAGAATTTCTTATAGGATTCTTATTAATCACACTGTAGTTACAGAAATGTCATATATGATAACATAAAATCTAAATAGGACCGGCCAGTAAGAAATGTACATAAAGTACAAATATATATATTTGAAAAGTTAACCCTGTGGAAGATGTCTGCAGCAGGAGGACCAGGAGCTGGGAGATTTGGAGGTCAATGCCCCATGTGCAGTAATTTGCCTCATCCCTCCAGTATGTTAAATAAGTCCAGTAAGTGATACAGGTATTCTACACACATGTGAATACACAAGGGCAAATCCAGATGTGCTTCGTGGGCAGTACCAATTGGTTTGTGATCTTTTTGTGTATTTCCATGAAAATAGTCAATCGTGAACCCCATGCAGACAGTAGGAAGTATTAGTTATTCTAGTTGGTGTTGGAAAATGTTGAACCTTTGACATTAATATCTGTGAAGAGATAATCTTATTTTACAATGATTTTTGGCAATTGACATGTATTCAGAGTGGGGGAATTTCAGTGATGGTTTGACCTAACAGCGAGAACTGAAATATTCTTAAAAATGGGGTAGGTCCTAATACAATTTTGTAGGGGGTTAGGGTTTAGGGTTTGGGTTAGGGTTCAGGGTTTAGGGTTAGGGTCAGGACGAGGGATAGTGTCTAGTCAAGGCCAGGGTTATTTTCAGGGTCAAGGGTCAGTGTCAGGGGTTAGGGTTGAGGTTGGGGTCAAGGGGTAGGGTCAAGGTCAGGGTCAGGTTTTAGAATTTGGGTTAGGATTAGTATTCAAGGTCAATGTCAGAGTCAGAGTTTAGAATTTGGGTTTGTGTTAATGTTTAGGGTCAAAGTCGGGGTCAGGGTTTAAAGTTAAGGTTAGGGTTAATTTGGGTCAGGGTTAGAGTTGGGGTCAAGTGTCAAAAGTCAGGGGCAGGGTTAGGGTTTAGGATTAATGTTAGGTTTAAGGTTATGGTTAGAATTAAGGTTAGGGTTTTGGTTCGGGTTCATGCTAGGGTTAGGGTTTAGGGTCAGTGTTAGGATCAATGTCAGGATTTAGGGTTTAGGGTCAGGGTCAAGATCAGGAGTTGTGTCGGGGCCTGGGGTTCTGTTCCCTCTGGCAGGATTACGTGGAAAGAGTTCACGTCCCGTCATGCACCTGGGCTGGCCTCCTAGGAGTGGGGTCCCCTGCTTCTGCCAGGAAGGGCTGGGGTCCGGTGTTTTGCCCATGTGGGTGGGTATGGGGGTCCTTTCTTTCCCTTAAGAGAGGGTTGGGTCTTGTTCCCCGCTGGGGTGGGCGTGAGTGTGGTACCTTCCCTCAATCAAGAGAGGCTCTGGTCCCTCTCCTGAGAGAGCAAGCCTGCGTTCCCCTCTCCCAGGAATGGCTCCGGTACCGTTTCTCAGGGCAGGCGGGTGGCGGGGGTCCCCTTCCTGCCTCCACCAGGAGGGGCTGGTGGCTCATCCCCCAGCTCTGGTGGGCAGAATTTGTGTCCCTTTCCTCGGCCATGTGACAGTGAGGTCCTCTTCCAGCTCTGAAAAGTGGGCACGGTTTCCCCCCTTTCTGCCAGAAGGCGCAGGGGCCTCATACCCCGGTCGGGCAGAGGAGCATGGGGTCCCCACCCTACGTCAATAGGTGTTGGGGTCCCATCTCCCTCCGGCTGGTGGGCTGCGTCTGATACCTACGCCAAATGAGGCTGTAGCCCCGTTTCCCGCTCTGGCCTGGGGTTCCTTCCCTTGCCGGGCGAGCTGGCACACAGTCTTTTTCATCCTTCAGGAGAGGCCTCATCCTATCCCCCATCCTGCTTGGCAGTTGTGTTGTTTCCAGCCTCTGCAAGGAGGAGCTGGGGTCCCATTTCCTGCTTGGGATGGAGTGCTTCGGACCCCTACCCTTGGCCAGGAGGGGTTGGGGTCCTGTCCTCCGTTCCGACAGGCGTGTGCGGGGTCCCCACCCTTTGCCAAGAGGTGGTGGGGTCTCGGCCCGCTGGGGGGGGGGTCGGATGTGGGGTACCATCCCTCATTCAAATAGAGTTGTAGTCCCGTCCCCGGCTTGAGCGTGCTGGCGTGGGGTACCCTCTTTCCTTTAGGTGCTCGAGTTCTGTCCTCGCTTGTGCTGATGGGCGTGCGGTCCCCTGCCTCCGCCAGCAATGACTGAGGTCCGGGTCCCCATCCGTGCGTGTGAGAGTGAAGTCCCTTCTTTAAGTCAGGAACAGACCCGGGTGTGCGGGCATGGCTCCCCTCCCTTTGCCAGGCGGGACGTGGGTCCCGTTTTCCACCTGGGCCGGCGGGCCTGGATTCACCTTTCCCCCTCAGGAGGGCCCAGGGCACCAAGCCAGCAGGACCTGGGGCCCTATAATCTGGCTCCAGCGGGCGTGCGCCAGGAACCCGACCCGGGTAGTTAGTGCTAGCAGCCGGTACCCCGGGCTCGGACAGGCCGGCGTGTAAACAAACCCAGCCCAGGACAAGGTCCGAGGCACCGCCCCCGTGCTGGGGCCGACGGGTGGACACCGCCCCCACTGTAGGGCGCAGAGCCGGGTCCCCAGGCTCAGACAGACCTGCACAAAGAACACGCCCCATGCGCTGAAGACCCGGGGTCCGCCTTAGGCCTGAGACAAAGGACGCAAAAACCCCTCCCCCGCCCAGGGTTCCAGGGGTCTTGTGCTTGGTCTCGGGAGAACTGGGGCAGCGACCCCGCTCCCCTTTTGGAGGGTTCAGAGCCCCATCCCCGGGCTCGGGCCGGAGGGCAGAGGGACACGGCCTGAAGCCCGCAGAGCGTGAGACCCGAACCCCGGGCTCGGAAGGGCTGGCACGGGGACCCCGCTTCCCTCCAGGAGTGCTCAGGGCAGCACCCCCGGCTTCAGGAGGGCGGGCATGGAAACCCACCACCCGCTCAGAGGGCCAAGGGCACCATCCCCATCCCTCTGCCAGGAAGTGCTGGGGTCCCGTGTCCCCCTCGGCCGGTGGGCGTGTTGTCCTCTGCCTCCGCCAGGACGAAATGAGGTCCCGTCCCCGCTCGAGTGGGCTTGCGTGGAGTCCCCTACTTCCGCAAGAACGGGCCGGTGTCCCGTACCTCGAACCTCAGAGGTCGGGAGCCATCTCTGCCCCACGCGTGTGGGCCCCGGGGTGAGCAGCTTTCGTGCCACAGAACATAGCGCCCGGTGCTGGAATCGAGCATCGGTTGGACCTGGGACTCGACCCTGCGCACCCGGACTCTGGCTCCGGACTCAACCCGGAGTCCCTAAGTGGTCGCCTATGTAGACACGCTATCCCACCTCGCACTCCTCCCTGAATGACTGGGCGCTGGGGTGAACGAGTTGTGGGGCCCAAGACTAGACCCCGCGTGCCAGCTGCACCTGGGAGCCAGGGTCGACCACCGATTGGGCCCAGGATTCATCCCGGTGCGCCCGAGGTCAAGGGCTCACCCGCGATGGGGCCCGGTGGTCGGTGATTGGGCGCGGGGACCCCGCCCCCTCACGGAAGGTCCCAGTACCCCGCCACAGTGATTGGGCAGGTGGGCGCAGGGACACAACACTCCACCCGAAAAGCCCGGGACCCTCCCTGCCTTTTAGCTCTGGCGAGAGGGCGTGGGAACCCTGTCCCCGACTCGCAGGGCCCACGGCCTCGCCCCCTGGCTCGGTCTGCCGACCACTGGGTACCCGCCCTCCACCCGGGGGGCCCAGAACCCCATTTCCCGACTCGGTTCGGTGGCCGTGGGGGGGCCCCGTCACCTCATCGGGGGCTAAGGACCTTGACGACCGGCTCCGCCAGGCGGCTGTCGGAATTCCGCCTACCACTAAACGGGCCCACCGCCCGGTGTTCCGGTGCGTCTCGGCGGCCACCGAGGACCCGTCCATCCATCGGAGGGCCCGGGGCCCCACCCTCCATTCCCAGCCGGGCGGCCGCCGGGACCCTGCCTCTGGCACAGAAACCGCGGGGGGTGGCGGGGCCCCGCCCCCTTATGCAGATGAACGGGCGGGGCACTGCCCGCCGGGAATGTCGGGCCCGGACCCCGCTCAGCTTGGCGGCCGCCAGGACCTTGCCTCCTAGCGGAAGGCCCTGCCCCCTCGGCTTGGCCCAGTATCCGTTAGGGTCCCTCCACCCACACAAAGGGTGCCCAGGGTCCAGCCCCACTATTCATTCAGTCTGCCGCTGGCGTCCCTCCCCGCGCCGGAGCCAGATGTTTCGACCCCCGGTTCGGCCTGGCGACCACTTGGGCCCCGTTTCCGTCCGGCGGCCCGGGGTCCCACTTCGCGATTAGGCCCGGCGGCAGCGAGGGCTCTGTCCCCTACTACGGGATTCCGAACCCCTGGCTCAGCCTGACAGACGCAGGCGCCTGCCTTCAATTTGGGGGCCCAGGCCCCGCCCCCGTCTCGGCCTAGCGGCCCCCAATTCCCCACCCATGCCGGCGCGGAGGTGGGGGCGACCAGGGCCGTGCTCTCAGGCTGGGCTTGGCAACTGCTGGAGTACAGCTCTCTGTCGGGCTTGCTCTGGGCCCGACACCCACTTCGGCCCAGCAGCTGCCGAGGTCTCGAGTCCCCCGAGGAAACTTGGGGCCCCTCACCCCCCGTAACCGCCGGGCGGGACGGCCCCGGGTGTCTCGCTCCCGCACCGGGCCCAGCCCCTAATCCCGCCTGGTCCTGAGGCGTTAGGGACCTGCTTCCTGCCGGGTGTGACCGGCGCCCCGCCCCCGGGCCAGGCCCCGCGGCCGCTGGGGGTGCCCAGGGCCCCACTCCTTTGGCTCGGGTCGGCGGCCGTCGGGGCCCAACCCCTGCCAGAAGGGCCAGGGGCCGCGCACATCGACTCATCCCGGAGGCTGCCAGGGCCCACCTCTTGCCGGTGGGGCCCAGGGCACCATCCCCAGGCTTGGCCAGAGGCCGCCAGTGCCCCGTCCCCCGCCGGAATCCCCGGGGCTTGGAAACCACCTGGTCTCGGCGGTCACCGAGGCCCTGCCAGTGGATGGGACCGGGGTCCAGCCTCCCGGCTTAGGGGCCCCGCTGACCTCCGGGGAGTCCCTGGCTCCTGGCTCAGCCCAACGACTGCAGGAGTCCCGCCCACGTCCTGGAGGCCCGGGACCCCACTCCCCATCTCGGCCGGTGGCCACTGGGTCCCCGCCCATCGTGGGATGGACCTGGGACGCGCCACTTGGCTGCGCCCGGTGGCCGCCGGGGCCCTGTCCCCAGCAAAACAGCTCCCGGAGCCTTGCCTTCTGCTGGGGAGGCAGAGGGCCCCAATCCCCTCGGCCCACTTTGGGTGCTGCTTGGGACACGCCCACCGCCAGGGGAGCCCGGGTCCCAATTCCCAAGCTCAGATCAGCGGTTGCGGGATGGGGGGCAACCCTACCACTTGGGGGGCCATGGAGTCCCGCCACCTGATTCGGCCCGGTGCCACTTGGAACATCACCCCCGCCGGGGAGTCCCGTTGTCCAGCCCCCCGGTTTCTCCCGGCAACTGTGGGGCCCAGCTCTGACTGTGGGTATGGAATCCCGCCCCCTAGCTTAACCGGGTGTCTGCGGGGGCCGCGTCCCCAGCGGGAGAGTCAGGATCTCTCTCCCCACCTCTCAGCTTAACAGCCCCCGGCTCCCCACCGCAGCTTGGCTCGGCGGCTGCCGGGGCCCTGCCCCCTGCTGGGAAGACCCGAGATTCCACCCCCAACTTGGCCCGACAGCGGTGGGGGCCGCTCGTCACACTGGTGCTTGGGGCCCCGCTCCCTGCTCCTCTAGGTAGCCACCGGGGCCCTGTCCCCGGGTTTGGCAGGGCGGTCAGCAGGGCCCCTCCCCGACGGAGGTGCTCAGGGCCCTTCACTCTAGCTCATCCCTTTGACCGCTTGGCCCTCTCCGGGGGTGCCCAGATTCTAAACCCCAGCTCTGCCAAGTTGCCGCGGGGGACACGTTCCAACCGGGGGTGTCGGGGCCCCACCCTGCAGCTTGACCACGCGGCCTTTAGGGCACTGCCACCAGCCAATGGTCGCCATGGCTCTGGCTTCCTGCTCCGAACGGCAGCCGCAGGGGCCCCTCGCCCCGCTGCGTGGGCCCAAGGTCCCGCTCTGCGGCTCCAACCTGCTGCCGCGGGGGCTCTGCCCCCACCAGGGCGGTCAGGGCCTTGTTTCCCAACTAAGCCCAGCGGTCGCCAGAGCTTCGCATCCCCGGCGGGAGTCCTCCGGCCTTGCCCCCAGCTCAGCCCCATCGTGGGGACCCAGGGCCCCTCCCCGTCTTGGCTGGGCGGCCACCGGGGCTGCGCCAACCACCCGGGGTGTCCGGGGATTCGCCCCTTGGGGCAACCCCGCAGCTGCGGGGGCCCTCTCCCCACCGGAACGATAAGGGCCTTGCCCCTCGGCTTGATCCAGTCACCGGCAGGGCCCCACCCCCCGCCTGGGGGACCGGGGCCTCGCTCCCCAGGTAGGCTCGGCTGACACCGGGGCCCCACCCCTCAACTTGGCCCTGCGCATGCCAGGGCCCCGCCCCGGCTCGGCCTGGTGGCCGAAGGGGCTTCGCCTCTGGATGTGGAGGCTTGTTGCCCTTGCCCTCTGCTTGTCCCAGTGTCCGCCTTGGTCCCGCTCCCCGGTGGCGGTCGCCCAGGGCTCTGCTTCCCAGCTTGGCCCAGTATTCACCAAGGCCCCCTCCACGACACGGGAGCCCGGAGTCCAGTCCCCAACTTGTCCCGGCGACCGCCTGGGCCCCGTCCACTGTCAACTGGGCCCAAAACCCTGACCCCAGCTAGGCCCAGCGGCCACTGGTACGTTTTCACCCGGGAAGGTGAAGCCCAGATCCTCACCCCTCGGTTCATCCCGGTGCCTGTCGCCCCCCTCACCCCCCTCCTCCGCCCCCCAGTCTAGGCCCAGCCGCCCGGGTCCTGACCCCACCAGCAAGACCCCGGCCCTCCCCAGCTCTGTGCTGCAGCGGCTGGATATCCGTCCTCACTGCGGGGGAGCCCAAAGCCCCACCCTCCCAGCTCCACGCAGCGGCCACTGGGGCCCCACTCCCTGATTGGGAGGGTCCTGGGGCTTTACCCCCCTTCTCTGCCCGGCTGCCGCGCGGGGCCCATGCTGAACCGGAGAAGTCGGGTCGCTTCCAAGCTAGACACGGCAGCTGCCTGGGCCCCACCCACCACCAAGGGGGCCCAGTACCCTGCCGCCCCGGCAAATCCGGCCTCAGTGGTCTCCCGGAGCCCCACTGGTGGGATCAGTGCTCCCGCCCCCAGCTCGATCAGTTGGCCGCCAGCGCTCTGCCTTCCGCCGGGACTGGGGTCCGGGGTGGCGGTCCGTGGCTTTGCTCCCTGGCTCATGGAGCCAGGTTGCCGTGGGGGCCACTCCCGCCCCGGGGAAGTCATGGCCCCGCCCCGGTCATGACTAGGTGGCCACATTTTTTAAAGTGTTGCATAAGCAATATTATATTAATAATAAACTTTAAAAATCAGTTTAATAAATCAATTCTACATTTTATATTACTTTCTGGTTTCTTCACATACCCATATCATTTTCTTTCAGATGTAAATACACTTTTTTATTCTCTTTTAATTAGGTGTTATATCTTAAGAAGTAGCCTATCTTGCTACTTTAGTTTCCAATGATTTTTGGTCACGGCCAAGTCATTTATCACTGACCATGACCGTGGCCAAATGAATTACATAATTAGTAGAATGATTTACACTATTATGGACCCTTTAAAGTAAATTATTTCCCATTTTTCAATCCTTTATATAACTGCCTTAAACACCTGCATAGAACCTTTTCCTATTTTTTGTAATTATTTTCTTAGGTTATAGTCCCAGAAGTAGGATTATTTCAGGGATATAAACATCTGATTTCAAGAGAAATTTTGGTGACTTCTATTGCCATCAATAATTTATCAGTCCCACCATCGCTTTTTTTCACCAGTTTTGTATTTTATTTTTCAAATTTCACACATAAATTCTATCTCATGAGCTTTTTGTGCAATATTTATAGAGACCTTTCCCTCGTATATTTAATGAAAATATTTCCCCCAGTATGTTTGCCTTTTTATTTGGGTTATGATCATATTTATTCTAGAGACTTGCAAGCATTTCCCACTGAGATTCATTGAATTCATTGAAAGCCTAGAATGCATAATTCCATTACATATAAGATATCTACTCTTTTTTGATGGTTTTATAGGTTTTTGTCCTTAATATTAACTCTTTAATACAATTGGGCTTATTTTGACATAAGGTCTAGACAATTTTACTTAAAATCTCTGTAACTTTGAGCAATTACTTTAATGTGGGACTTAATTTCCTCATGTTAAAAAAAAGGTACCCACTTTTCACTTTCATTTCAGGACCCTCTAATAGAATATTGGGGAGGGTGGCAAATACTGGATTGCCTAGTATACCCCATTCTCCAACCACACTATGTCAGTTATCATTCATTGCCTCTCAGCTCCAAATTTCAGTACCTGCTCCGCAGAGTTACTGCATTTCTTACAATAAGCAGGATGTTAAGCTTTCTCAGTTGGGGGATGCTGGAACAAGGCTAAAGCAGGAAGGGACTCACCTGCTATTTCTGGTGGCTGCACCATTGGTCAGCAATGAGGTTGTGAGAATGTCCAGTGGTGCTGTGCCCCAGCTACATGCCTAGGACACACGGACACGGTCCCTTGACAACATCCCAGCTCCAGTTGGACCAGGTGGTCATTTTCCTGCTGCTCTCTCGCCTAGACACCAAATGCTGTAGCCCTCCTGCCTGCACTGGTCCTCCAACTCCCTCTACTTCCCTATGCCCTTGTCCCCAGGTTTGTCTCCTGTGACCTGGTGGTGCAACCCTGGTGGTGCACCACAGTCTCCTATTCACACTAGGGCCCCACTTTCTCTGCACACATGTGGCCAGCCACTGGCTGCAGCTTACCCCACCTGCACTGCAGGGGCTGCTTCCTGCTGGTCCAAAAGGGCAGAACTCAGCCAGTGCAAACCAGCAAACTTCTCTGCCACCTGTATCGCTGCAATTTTAAGAGCTCCTACAAGGTCTAAATGTTAGCTTTGGGGAAGGGGTCTCCATTCCAAGTTTGTCCTTCCGTGGTTACTCTCCTTCAGTGATGTACATTTTCTAATAGTTGCCCTTTTATCATAGCTTAATAATATTTATATTAACCTTCTGTTTAAACCACTACATGGATTCTGTCTCTTGATTAGACGCAAACTGATATACATGCCATGGTATACAAACTGATATACAAAACCTTTTCTATTTTTATCTAGAGAAGGGGTCAGAAATTTTTCTTAAAGGGATAGATAGTAGGCATTTTAGACTTTCAGGCCAGATGGTCTCTGCTATAAAATTCAATACCCATTTATGTTAAAAAGAAAAGCAACTCTCAGCAAATTAGGAATAGAAAGAAAATTCTTCTAATTCATAAAAGACATCTCAGAAAAGCTTACAGTTAATATTCTGCTTAATTTAAAAACTGAGATCAGGAACAAGGCAAGGAAGCTCACTTTCAGCTTTCCTAGTCAACACTGTGCTGAGTCCCAGCCAGTACCCTACTTGGAGAAAGAGAAGAAAAGAAACAAACGGTGTAAAGATGAGAAAAAGATCACTGTCATTATTTGAAGACAGCATGATTGTGTGTGAGGCCAGACAATTAAGTTCACGAACTCATCCTAGAGAAAGTGCTACATACCTCATTTCTGAGTGTCACTATGGTCACCTTGGAAGTACCTACCTTGGGAAGCTATGCACCGACGCCAGTGCCTAGTCTACCCTTCAAAGCAATTTTGGAACTCTTCTTCTGGAATGGCCATCAGAGCTGTCATTGTATTATCCTTGATATCCTGAATGTCATCAAAATATCTTCCTTTCAATATTTCCTTTATCTTTTGGTAAAGAAAGAAGTCATTGGGGGCCAGATCAGGTGAGTAGGGAGGGTGTTCCAATACTGCTTTGTTTACTGGCTAAAAAATCCCTCACAGACAGTGCTGTGTGAACTTATACATTGTCGTGATGCAAGAGCCATGAATTGTTAACGAAAGTTCAGGTCATTTTTGTCTAACTTTTCCATGCAGCATTTTCAGCACTTCCAAATAGTAAACTTGGTTAACTGTTTGTCCAGTTGTAAAAATCAATAATGAATAATCCCTTTGATATCAAAAAAGGCTAGCAACATCATTGCAACAAGTTCTTGAACTTACTTGCCAGACCCCATATTTTGAAAGCACTATCTAATCTACAAAAAATATTAGAATAAGTGAATTTAATATGATTGCAGGATACAAAGTTAATATACAAAACTCAATTGTATTTCATATATTCTAGCAACAAACAATAGAAAATGAAATTTAAAAAATACCATTTATAATAGCATCACAGACATAATTACTTAGCATAACTCTAACACTATGTACAAGACTTATAAAGCATTGCTGAGAAAAATTAATGAAGACCTAAATAAATGTCAAAATATACCATGTTACGGTGTATGTTTATGAAATCTCAATAATTTTAACATTCCCCCCCAAATTGATCTGTAGACTCTATGCAATTCCAATCAAAATTCCAGCAGGCATTTTTGGTTAAGGAATTGGATTCTAAAGTTTTATGGAAATGCAAAGGATCTAGATTAGACAAAATCATCTTGGAAAAGAAGAACAAGGTTGGAAGATTTATACTACCTTATTTCAAGACTTATGATAAAGTGACAGTAATCAAAAGTGTGGTATTGGCATAAGTAATAGGCTAATAGAACAAAATAGAAATTCCAGAAACAAATCCATGTATCTATGGCCTATTGATTTTTGATAAAAGTGCCAAAGAAGTTCAGTGGGACATTTATTTTTAATAAATGGTGGACAAACAATTGAGATATGTATGAATTAAAAAAAAACACACACCTGAACTCCTACTTCACTCTACACAGGAAATTTAATTTGGGATGGATCATAGATAGATCTAAATATAAAAACTACAACCATAATGCATAGAAACAACAACAAAAAAAACCAGAATATTTTTATGATTTGGGGTAGGCAAAATTTTCTTAGACAGGACAAAAGATTCTAGGCATAAACAAACAAACAAACAAACAACAAAAAAAATCAAAATTGAAGCCACAGCACAGAAATTGAAGGAGAGTTCTTGCTTTATCCATTGGGTTTCGGGAAGAAACAAGAGAAAACATAACTCCTGAGACCATGCCTCATCAAGACCTCAGTATCCTTAACCTAGAGACCCTCCAACGTACATCAGTTATCCTGTGCATTTTTTTTTACAGCACTCATTGTCTGGAAATGCTTTATTTCCTCTAATCCCTGTAATTTATAATACAGATTACAGCTGTTTCCTGTTGGCTTGTCCTTGGGGAAGACTGGAAGCAGATGTTTACTTTCTGTTGTTCAGAAGAATTTCAGAGCTGACTTTGAAGAAAGTAGTAGTTATTATGAGACAAGTTTAAGACATAATCCTAAAAATGAGAAGTCCTTTTGGACTTTGTTTTTCAAATGCATACCATTTCTAAGATCCGACGGAGGAAACAAGACCTTACAAAATGAACCATAAAATGGAGACATGTACTGAGTCTGATGATGACTTAGAGCACGCGTGGGGGACTGGGCACGGCAGTGGCCCTTAGGAAATGATGTGTGTGGGGACAGAGCCAGGAGAGCAGTGTCCAGGCTCTCGGCCTCACGTGGAAAGGTGCTGGCTCGGGTAGTAGATGGCCGTCGGCTGTGACTAGCTGCCCATCAGCTGTTATCGGTTAGCCATTAGCCACTGACATAACTGCCGTTGCTAAGCTAGCAAGCACGGATTGCAGTGAGCAAGTGGGGTCAGTTGGCAAGAAACAAGTGGATGGTGGGTTGCAGATCGTTTGGCTCCTGCTTCCTGTGCCTCCAAACCAGCTGCCAGCGAGACTATAGTGGTATGAACCCCCTATCTATGGCTCCGTGGGTGTCACGCAAGGGACCCTGCTCGCTGCGCCATTTGTCGTGCGGGGCATCCGGCGGGGTCTCTGGTGCCGCTCCCCACATAAGAGCGCAGGACATGGTGAGGCCAAAAAGGAACACCCACGGAGCCATAGGTAGGGGAGTCATCACTATATTCTCGCCGGCGGCATCCGCCTCTCTGCAATCCGCTCCTGCTAGCCCCCATTCCTTCTCTCTTGCTAGCGTAGCCACGGCAGTTATATTAGTGGCCAATGGCTCACTGGTTACAGCTGCTGGCCATCCAATCACAGTTGATGGCCGTTTACTACCCGAGTCAGCACCTTTCTATGTGAGGCCGAGAGCCTGGAAACTGCTTTTTGGGGTTCTGTCCCCACAGTGGGTGTTCCTTTTTGGCCTCACCATATCCTGCATTCTTATGCGGGGAGCGGGACCAGAGACCCCGCCTGACACCCCGCATGACAATATGTGTGGCAGCCATCATCACTGAAGAACTTCTGGTCCCTGAAAGGTGGAAACAGATGAACTGAGACAGGAGGTGAGCAGCAAGAGCCCAGAGGGGATATATCTATGAATTTGTCTGCAATAGGCTTCCCGCAGCAAAACCCTGCGCTGCCAGGATGGAGGGTCCAGATTTGGCCAAAGGCTCACTGAGTGGGGTGGCTCTGGGGACCTGTCCTGTTGCTCAAGCTTCATCTGAGGTACAACCAGGTGTGGAAGCGACAGCAATCTTTTGTCATAATGCAGGACACAATCAGCACCAGGCAACACCAGACGAGTTAGTGCGGTAGCCTAACAGGTCCCTGGCAGCAAGAGACCCAGGAGAGGGATTCCCAGAAACCTGAAGCCTGTGTCAGAACTGGGAGACCCCAGTGAGAAGGGCGCTATGGAAAAGGGGTCGGTGAGACTGGGTGGGGTTAGGACTACATCAATCCCAGGTTGCTTCAGTCCTTAGTCAGGAAATGAGGAGGCACCTGAAGGGAAAAGGGTGACATCCCAACCATCAGGAGCCGAGGAAGGCTGGACACAGGGAACCTGCTGAATTCAGTGCTACCCACCTATGGTTTCATCGTGAGAGAAATAAAAGGATAAATGCTAACCACGCCCAGAGGGATGCAACTCAAGTATGAGCACATACAAGTGGGTGTGGCTTAGGGGACTCACCAGTGATATACAGTTTTGTTTTTAAAATTTAGAAAATGGGATTATGGTCTACATAGTCTTTTGGGATTTGCTTTTATTTTTCCAATCAATATTAAGATTCAGTGATGTTGTTGGTTGTAGCTATGGTTCTTTCTATTTCACTGTGTAAATATATAATTTGTTATTCTTGGTCCATATTATCTTTTTTGATTTAAAAAATCGAGGAGAGGAACTAAATTTTTTGCTATTCTAATTATGTAAAATTTGCCTAGTCCAAACAAATTTCAGATGTGCTGGGGCCTGATATTTATAGGTTAGGGTTAAAAGGCACATAATTTGTGCCACAGAAGGGCAACAAGACAGCCAGTTCAGCTGGGAACCATACTGTGTGCAGTGTGTTAAAGAATACATAATCTGATAAGGAGATAGGCCAGGCTAGCAAAAAAACCTTAAGTGTGTGTGTGTGTGTGTGTGTGTGTGTGTGTGTGTGTGATTTTTCTATTGAGATTCCCTACCCATTTCTTCATTATGTGTAAGAGAGGGAGAAGAAGAGGGAGAGGAAAGGGAGAGAGAGAAAGTCAGTAAGGTAAGTGGTAAAATGTTATGGGTTCTGGGTGAAGGTTATATGATGGAAATTCTTTGGACTATTTTCATAACTTTTCTGTATGTCTTAAATTAGTTTAAAATAAATATTTTTAAAAAGAAATGAATAGATGAGCCCTAGACAGAAAGAAAATATTGACAATACATTTATCTGACAAAGGACTCATTTCCAAAAGATATAAATAATTTATGAAAATCAATAATAAAAAGACAACCCATTTAACAAATGGGAAAAATATCAGAACAGACATTTCACCTAAGAACCCGCATTTTGCCATTCCATTATCTTCTGATCTCCATAGTTTTTGTTGAGAACTCATTAAGATCATGTCATGTTTCCTGGAATGTAACATTGTTCTTCTCTTGCTTGTTGTTGCCATCTTTTAGCAGTTTAACTGTGATGTGGCTTGGTTTTCTTTGTATTTATAACACTTAGGATTAGATTTCTTGGATCCACTGTTTTCCACCAAATTTTGGAAGTTTTCATTGTCTCAAATATATTTTCTTTATTTCTCTATCTCCTCCTCTAGAACTCTAATTTCACATATTTTGAAAAGCTTGAAATTATCCTATAGATCTCTGAGGTTCTGTTTATTTTTCTTCTTTGTTTTTTGAATTGGGTAATTTTTATTAATTTATCATCAAGTTCAATGATTCTCCTGTTGTTCAGTCTACTTAGTATACGTTTTGTTGTACTTTTAAGCTGTAGAATATTTCGTCTGTATTTTTAATACCTTCATTTTTCTATTGAGATTCCCTTTCCATTTCTTCATTGATACTATATTTTAATTCTTTATATATATTTTTATATTAATTCTTTATTATATTATTTTTATATTAATTATATTTACATTAATTCTTTATATATTTATAATAGCTGCTTTGAAGTCTGTTAAATACAACCCCTGAACTCAGAGTTTTTATTGAGTGTCTTTTATCCATTAGAATAGAGTACATTTTTCTGTTGCTTTGCATGTCTACTAAGTTTTTGATTCAACGTCAGAAAATTGGACACTTTAGGCAATATGCTCTAGTGATGTGTTCTTCAAGGTTTTTTTGTTTTTGTCTGCTTGATTTTTTTTTTATTCTAGTAGGAAGTTAACTTGCCTGTACTCAAACTGCAAAGGTTTTCTGTAGCATGAACGAGTTCACGTCTCTATTCTCTTCTTATGACTTCTCACTGCTGCTTTTTTATCCTGGCACTTTGGGTATTTTCCCGATGCCTACATAATTTGGTGGTCATCCAAGGATTTGGGCCGATTTTGGAGTTCACTCTTTCAATGATTTCCCTGTTTAAACTTCCTTGCTGTGCTGGCCTCAGACTCTGTCCCCTGACACTGTAATCCTGTAGGATTAGGTCACTGCTGCCCAAGCAGTAAATGATTTGGAAATGCATTTCAGTCCACAAGCAGCAAATATACACATGGTTCCATGCAGCTCCATCTCTTAAGAGATTCCTTTGTTTTCTGCTTTTTTTTTTTATTTTTTTAAACAGAGTTTTCTGGGTTCTCCACTGCACATGCATAATTTAGTGATCAGCCAGGAATTAGAACAGAGTTTATATGCAGATTTTATGACTTGCTCTTATTGTGGTTTCTTACTGCCAGGATTTCTTCTATAAGTTTCTACTTCTTTTCCAACCCTGAACTTTATCTCGGGCACCTTGAGCCAATCAGGCTGCATTTTTGTGTCCTTGACCCTGAAAGTTGGAAAGTGCCCTTAGGCCAGAGTGTCACAATCTCACAAATCTTACTTTTTCCAGCTGCAGTTTTTAAAGAATAAACCCTCCACATTCTACATGTTTTTGAACATTTTATTGTGCCTTTACATACTTGTTGATTTAAATATTTTACCTAGGTCTTAAAATTGTTATTTGTGAAAGGATCTGCACTACCACTTCACATTGCAACATGTCTGGAAGTCCCCTAACTATAGTTTTAATTTGTATTTCTCGAGTTTTTCATGAGTGAAGTTAAACATCTTTTTGTATTTTAAGTCTACTCTTATATCTGTGCGAATAGTTCAAGTCTTTTGCCTATTTTTCTGCCAGGCTTTTGGTCATTTTCCCCCTCAATTTTTAAGAGTTCTATAATTTAGGGACATCAGCCCTACATGCCACCTTTATGCTTAATTTCTCTCTATATTTGGGTCTGTTTCTGAACTCTATTCCATTCCATTGGGCTGCTTGTCTTCTCTTGTGCTAGCATCACACTATTTTAGGCATAAAGATATTATGGTGTTTTATATGGTAGCTTATATATTAAATCCCTCCTCTGGCTTTTCTTTTTCAGAATTTTCTAGTTACTCTCACATGTTTACTTTCCCTTATGAACTTTAGTTTTGACTTTTCAAGCCTCAGAAAATATTTGCTGTTGTTTTTATTGAACTCAGGGAGAATTAACACCTTGACATTGAGCTATTCTATCTAAAAGTAAGGAATATTTAAGTCTACTTAATGTCTTTCAGAAATGTTTGGACATGTTTTTTAAACTATAAAATTCTTAGGCATAAATTTAATTAAGAAAAGCAGAGTATAAGAAATTATGAAAATCTTTTTTTTTAATCAAAGTTTATTGGGATGACAATTGTTTAAGTAAAGTTACATAGATTTCAGGTGTACAATTCTGTATTACATCATATAAATCCCATTGTGTGTTCACCACCCAGAGTCAGTTCTCCTTCCATCACCATGTATTTGATCCCCTTTACCCTCATCTCCCTCCCCCCACCCCCTTACCCTCTGGTAACCACTAAATTATTGTCTGTGTCTATGAGTTTTTGTTTCTCATTTGTTTGTCTTGTTCTTTTGTTTTTGGTTTATATACCACATGTCAGTGAAATCATAGGGTTCTCTGCTTTTTCTGTCTGACTTATTTCGCTTAGCATTATACTCTCAAGATCCATCCATGTTGTCACAAACGGTCCTATTTCATTTTTTCTTACCGCCGAATAGTATTCCATTGTGTATATATACCACAACTTCTTTATCCATTCATCTATCGAAGGACATTTTGGTTGTTTCCATGTCTTGGCCACTGTAAACAAAGCTGCAATGAACATTGGAGCAAACGTGTCTTTATGTATAAACGTTTTCACATTTTTGGGGTAGATACCGGGGTGGGGGGGCTATTCGTAATTTTTGAGGAACCTCCACACTGCCTTCCATAAGGGCTGCACCAGTCTGCATTCCCACCAACAGTGTATGAGGGTTCCTTTTTCTCCACAGCCTCTCCAACACTTGTTATTATTTGTCTTATTGATGATAGCCATTCTGACTGGGGTGAGGTGATATCTCATTGTGGTTTTTATTTGCATTTCTCTAATGATCAGTGATGTTGAGCATTTTATCAAAAGGCTATTTGTCAATTGTATGTCCTCTTTGGAGAAATGTCTCTTAGGTCCTCTGCCATTTTTCAATTGGGTTGTTTGTTTTTTGGTTGTTGAGTTGCATGAGTTCTTTGTATATTTCAGATATTAGCCCCTTATCAGAGGCACTGTTTGCAAAAATCTTCTCCCATTCAGTTGGTTGCCTCTTTATTTTTTTTTTAAAGATTTTATTGGGGAAGGGGAACAGGACTTTATTGGGGAACAGTGTGTACTTCCAGGTCTTTTTTCCAAGTCAAGTTGTTGTCCTTTCAATCTTAGTTGTGGAGGGCGCAGATCAGCTCCAGGTCCAGTTTCCCATGCTAGTTGCAGGGGGAGCAGCCCACCATCCTTTGCGGAAGTCGAACCAGCAACCTTGTGGTTGAGAGGACGCCCTCTAACCAACTGAGCCATCAGGGAGGCAGCTCAGCTCAAGGTGCCGTGTTCAATCTTAGTTGCAGGGGGCGCTGTCCACCAATCCTTGCGGGATTCAAGAAATTGGAACTGGCAACCTTGTGGTTGAGAGCCCACTGGCCCAGTGGTAATCCAACCAGCAGCCTTCAAAGTTAGGAGCATGGAGCTCTAACTGCCTGAACCACTGGGTGGGCCCTGGTTGCCTCTTTATTTTGTTGATGGTTTCTTTTGCTGTGCAGAAGCTTTTAAGATTCATATAGTCCCATTCGTTTATTTTAGCTTTTACTTCCATTGCCTTTGGAGTCAAATTCATAAAATGCTCTTTGAACCCAAGGTCCTTAAGTTTAGTACCTATGTTTTCTTCTATGCAGTTTATTGTGTCAGGTCTTATGCTTAAGTCTTTGATCCATTTTGAATTAATTTTGGTACATGGTGACAGACAGCAGTCCAGTTTCATTCTTTTGCATGTGGCTTTCCAATTCTCCCAGGCTGTCTTTCCTCCATTCTATGTTTTTAGCTTCTTTGTCAAAAATTATCTGTCCCTATTTATGTGGTTTTATTTCTGATTTCTCAATTCTATTCCATTGGTCTACGTGTCTGTTTTTCTACCAGTACCATGATGTTTTGATTATTGTTCCCCTGTAGTACAAGCTAAAGTCAGGGAGTGTGATACCTCCAGCATTGTTCTTTTTTCTTAAGATTGCTTTGGCTATTCGGGGTCTTTTGTGGTTCCAAACAAATCTGATGATTTTTTTGTTCTATTTCTTTAAAAAATGCTTTGGGATTTTGATGGGTATTGCATTAAATCTGTATATTGCTTTGGGTAATACAACCATTTTAACTATGTTGATTCTTCCAATCCATGAGCATGGAATGTCTTTCCATTTCTTTGTGTCTTCTTCAATTTCTTTAAAAAATGTCTTATAGGTCAGAAAGAGAAAGACAAGTACCATATGATCTCACTTATATGTGGAATCTAAAGAAAAGAATATGTGAATGAACTAATCAGAGACAGTTTTGAGGACACAAAGAAAAAACCGAGAGTTGTTAGATGGGCGGGGGCGGGGGGGGGTTGGGGATAAGGGGAAAGGTGAAGGGATTAGGAAGCAGCTGGTAACCACAAGATGGCCTCAGGGTTTTCTGAAAATTAATTTGGGGAACTTATTCAATAATGTTGTAAAGATTTTGATGGGTATCCGATGGACATGCGTCCTATTTGGGAGACCACCTCAGAAATAATGTGGATGCCTGACCATGGCACTGTACACCAGAAGCTAAACATTAATGAATGCCAACTATAATTTTATATATATAATGTGATGGCTCGGTGTGAGGTCGGAGGGATAATGGATAGGGGGAGGGGGGTTCACCGTGTGAGGGCTATAAATGATGAACGTCTAAGTATTACCTTGTCTTGTACACCTGAAACTAATAAAAAAATAATAAATAATAAATAAATAAAAAGAGGAAAAAAAATGTCTTATAGTTTTCAGTATATAGGTCTTTCACATCCTTGGTTAAGTTTATTCCTAAGTATTTTATTCTCTTTGCTGCAATTGCAAAAAAATTGTTTTATTTCTTTTTCTGAGATTTCATTGTTAGTATATAGGAATGCAATGGAATTTTGCACGTTGATTTTGTAGGCAGCAACTTTAATGTATTCGTTGATTGTTTCTAATAGCTTTTTGGTGGAATCTTTAGGGTTTTCTATATATAGCATCATGTCATCTGCAAAAAGTGACACTTTAATTTCTTCATTCCCAATTTGGATGCCTTTTGTTTCTTTTCTCTTGCCTGATTGCTCTGGCGAGGACTTCCAACACTATATTGAAAAGCAGAGGTGATAGGGGACAGCTCTGTCGTGTTCCTGAATGTAGAGCAAAGGGCTTCAGTTTTTCACCATTAATTATGAGATTAGCTGAGGGCTTGTCATATATGGCCTTTCTTATGTTAAGGTATTTTTCTTCTGTACCTATTTTATTAAGTGTTTTAATCATAAATGTATGTTGTATCTTGTCAAATGCTTTTTCTGCATCAATTGATATAATCGTATGATTTTGATATAATCCTTTATTTTGTTTATGTGATGTATCACATTGATAGATTTGCGGATGTTGAACCATCCTTGTGCCCCTGGGATGACCCCACTGGGTTGTGATTAATAATCTTTCTAATGCATTGTTGCATTTGATTTGATAGAATTTTGTTTAGAATTTTTACATCAGTATTCATCAGAGATATTGGTCTGTAGTTTTCCCTTTTTGTGTTGTCCCTGCCAGGTTTTTTGGTATCAAGGTAATGTTGGCCTCATAAAATGAGTTAGGGAGTACTGTCTCTTCTTCAGTTTTTTGGAAGAGTTTGAGCAGGACTGGTATTAGATCCTCTTTGAAGGTTTGGTAGAATTCACTGGTGAAGCCATCTGTTCCCGGACTTTTGCTTTTGGGAAGGTTTTGGATGACTGATTCAATTTCGTTTCTGGTGACCGGTCTGTTTAGATTTTCCACTTCTTCATGGTTCAGCCTAGGAAGGTTATATATTTCTAAGAACTTGTCCATTTCTTCTAGGTTATTGAATTTGGTGGCATACAGTTCTTCATAGTATTCTTGGATGATCCTTTGTATTTCTGTGGTGTCCATGATAACTTCCCCTTTTTCATTTCTGATTTTGTTTATTAGTGTCTTCTCTCTTTTTATCTTAGTGAGTCTAGCCAAGGGTTTGTCAATTTTGTTAATCTTTTCAAAGAACCAGCTCTTTGTCACATTAATTTTTTTATTGTCTTTTTGTTCTCTATTTCATTTAGTTCTGCTCTAATTTTTATTATTTCCTTTCTTCTGCTGACCTTGGGTTTCATTTGTTCTTCTTTTTCTAGTTCTTTAAGGTGTAACGTGAGGTTATTTATTTGGGATTCTTCTTGTTTCTTGAGATAGGCCTGTAGTGATACAAATTTCCCTCTTAAAACTGCTTTCACGGCATCCCAAAAATTTTGGTAGGATGTATTTTCATTGTCATTGTTTCTATGTATCTTTTGATCTCTCCTCTAATTTCTTATTTGACCTGATCGTTCTTTAAAAGTATGTCATTTAATCTCCATGTATTTGTGGTTTTTCCTGCTTTCTTTTTGCAACTGATGTCCAATTTCAAAGCCTTGTGGTCAGAGAACATGCTTGGTATGATTTCAATCTTCTTAAATTTGCTGAGGTTAGTTTTATGTCCCAATACATGGTATATCCTTTAGAATGTTCCATGTATACTAGAAAAAAAGTATAGTCCAGTGTTTTAGGATAAAGTGCTGTATAAATGTCAATGATGTCCATTTCATCTAATGCGTCATTTAGAGCTGCTATTTCTTTATTTATTTTCCGTATGGATAATCTATCCATACCTGTCAATGATGTATTTAAGTCCCCTAGTATGATTGTGTTTTGGTCAGTTTCTCTCTTTAGTTCTATTAGTAATTGCTTGGTATATTTCGGTGCTCCCTGATTGGGGGCATACATAATGATGACTGTTATGTCTTCTTGTTGTATAGTCCCCTTTACCATTATGAAATGTCCATTTTTGTCTCTCGTTACCTTTTTCACCCTGAAGTCTGTTTCATCTGATATCAGTATAGCTACACCTGATTTTCTCTGGATACCATTTGCTTGGAATGTCAATTTCCACCCTTTCACTTTGAGTCTATGGTTGTCCTTGTAGCTGAGATGTGTCTCTTGGAGACAGCATACAGTTAGGTTTAGTTTTTTAATCCAATCTGCTACTCTGTGCCTTTTTATTGGTGAGTTCAGTCTATTTACATTTAGGGTGATTATCGATATGTGAGCATTTCCTATAATTCTATCTTTAGTTTTCTGGTAAAACTGTGTCTCCATTGTTTCTTTGCCTTTTTGTTGTTGTCTATTATTTCTGCGTGGTGGTATTCTATGATGTTTCCCTCTGTTTCTTCTTTTATTACAGTATATATTTCTGTTCTGGATTTTTTTTTTCCCCAGTGGTTACCCTTAAGTTTATGTAAAAGAAAGTTTGATATTTAGAGTATTCCATTTTCTTCAGCATGCCTACTTTCTCCATTCCCATATTCCGGTTCAGGCCTTTACTCTCCCCTTTTTTACATTTTGGTTGCCAGAAATTGTCCCTGTTGATGGTGGTCGAATAGCCTCCTTTTGTATTTCTTGTAGTGCAGGTCGTATATTAGAAAATTCCCTCAGCTTCTGTATGTCTGGAATGGTCTTTATTCCTCCTTCATATCTAAAGGATATCTTTGCTGGATATATTATTCTTGGCTCATAATTAATCTCTTTCAATAGTTTGAATATTTGGTTCCACTCCCTCCTGGGTTGTAGAGTTTCTGTTGAAAAATCTGATGATAGTCTAATGGGCTTTCCTTTGTAGGTTACCGTCTTCTTTTCCCTGGCTGCCTTGAGGATTCTTTCTTTGTCGTTGATTTTTGACAGCTTCAATACAATGTGCCTTGGAGAAGGCCTGTTGTGATTGAGGTAATTAGATGTTCTATTTGCTTCTTGGAATCGAAGATCCAGTTCTTTCCACAATGTGGGAAGTTCTCATCAACAATTTGTTTGAATATACTCTGTTCCCTTCTCTCTTTCTTCTCCTTCTGGTATGTCCATTATTCTTATATTGCTCTTTCTGATGGAGTCAGAAAGTTCTTGTAGAGTTCTTTCATTTCTTTTAAGTCTCAAGTCTCTTTCTTCTTCCATTCGTGTCATTTCTAGGTTTCTATCTTCGATGTCACTGATTCTTTCCTCTATGTGGTCAACTCTACTACCTAAGCTGGCTATTTCATTTTTAATTTCTTCTATTGAGTTCTTAATCTTCAGAAATTCTATTTGGTCCTTCTTTAAAATTTCAATCTCTGTGGTAAAATGTTCATGTTGTTCTTTGATTGTGTTTCTGAGTTCATTAAACTGCTTTTCTGTGTTTCTTGCATCTCGTTGAGTTTTTTCAGAACTGCAATCTTGAAATCTCTGTCATTTGAGTGACATATTTTCATATTTTTAAGTTCATTTTCTGGAGACTTTTCACTTTCTGAGCTGTCTTGTTGCCTTGGTTATTCATGTCAATTACTGCCTTATTATTTCTCTTCCTAGACATCTCCAGGAGTGGGTTCTTCAACAGGTTGATAGGAAGAGGTCTTTCTTTTTTTTTCCAGTACGTGTTTGTAGAATGTTTTATTTTCTCTCCAAAAGCATCCTTTTTTTCTCTCTCACACTGTAGTGTTATGTGTTCTCTGGACTATTCTGCTTCTCACACAATGGGGGGATTCCCTGGAAGACGGGCTTCTCCTCTGTTACCAGTTTGCCTGGGTCATAGGGCACCGCGTCCCTGTGGGGTGGGGAGAGCTTTTGAAGTTCCAAAGCTCTTCCTGCACTAGATTCAGAGCCCATGTGTTTCAGCAGTTCTGTTTACTCCTGCAGGGATCCGCCCAGATAGGTGGGGCCAGGAGTGGGGTGAGTTGTGAGAGGTGGCCCAGAGCAATGGCTGCAACCACCACCACAGCTGGTCCTGCTTCCACAGCTCCCTCCCCTTTGCTGGAACTAGTTGGGCTGCGAATCTGTGTCTGCAGTCCACAGTTCTCAGAACAGCAAATATCCTGTCCTTTTGATCTGACATTGCTACTTTATCGCTTCTAGCACCAGGCAGGTGGGGGCAGGGCCAGCTCTGGGAGGGTAGGGAGGGGGTGGCTAGTCTCAGTGCCTAAGGCTTCTGTTCTCTGCTCGGCAGTGAGGGCTTAAACCACCGTTTTCCGCCTTCTTCCTTCAGTCTTTGCTCTGAGGTCTCTGCTGTCAGCATTGGGTTCAGCAGTGTTATATGCTGCCCCCTCAGCTCTGTGGGCCATCAGCGGAGCCCTAGCAGTCCGAGTCCTTCCCTCTCCCGCAGCTGCAGTAGTTCCGGGATGCAGCGAGCTCGGAGCACTGAGCTAGGTCTGAGTCTTGCGCCAGCACGGCTCCATCTCCGCACTTCTCCCTTCCCTCCTCCCCCACGATTCGCCCACCTTTAGGTGAATTCAGTAGTGAACCTCTTCTTCTTGCCTGTCTGCTGTGCAGGGAGTCCTTTGTGGAGTTATAGTTCCATTTCTTGTAAATTCCATGGGAGATTTCCAGAGGCTCACCTCACGCCGCCATTTTGATGATGTCTCTTGGACATTTTTCTCATATTGTTTTAAAACATTTTTTTTAAGCTTATTTTAGGAAAAGCCACTTCTTATTTTTCATGGATTCCACATTTGCGAATACACTTACTTACTAACATTTAACTACAAAATCAACACTCAAGGCACTTCGCAGATATGTGTATGCTCAAAATGGGGAAAATATTACTCATCTTTCTGTGTTTTTCAGGTGTTAGTGTAAAAGATTGTCCTTTTTGTTGCATGTTATTGCCATGTTTTTCTTTTGTATTTACTGTTCATTTCACTGTTTAAGGCCCGAGTGTTGTGTTGATGTGCCTGCCACTCAGGGCTCCTACGAGAAGCAGGCTGATGCCTGACAGAAAAGATGTGCTAGGCCAGCTTCACTGAGGGTGTAGTGCTCCTTGTCACTAAATCAACACTGTATACTAAACAAGGTGTCTCTAAACAGAATCAAACGTAGAAGGTTATGTATTGATCCAGAGGCTTGCAGGAACCTACCCTGTATTTCCCTAAGGGCAATGACTCAGTATTTGTTAATTCAGTGTTAGAGGTGACTTTACAGAAACTGTAAGGGTGAGATTCAGGGAATCAATACCTGTTAGACTCAGCTAGTTTGCAGTGTGACTCACCACATCGTTCACTGTCTAGCCACTTGTAGTTAAACTTGGTTTGCAGTTTGATCCGCCCTGATAGTCAGCTGTTTCCTCTTTGTTTCTCCTCCTACTGATTAACTTAAGAACTCTGTTTTGTTCCCTTTCTCAAGGCTACACATACCTTATTAATTAATAACATCCTAATGTGAAAAGAGCAATTTCTGAATCCTCAGGTGCCTGGACTCAGGAATCCAATTTGCAACTTCCTTGCAGTTTTTACTAGTGACACATAAAGCCCCAGTCTTTGATGGCTAAGTCTGAGTCTGGAGTCCAGAGATAACATCATCTTCAAACAGACCAGACCCCAGGAAGGACGTCAGCCCTCAGACCTGCCTGACCAACTCCCCTTTCCTATATAAGAAAAAGCTAACCTGAAGTTAGGTGCAGCTGTCCACTCTGAGACTCTACCCCGGCACCGCCCCCACCCCCTGCCACCACTGGTGTTTTTCTGCTTACAACCCATGACAGTCATCATCTTTAGACATTGCCATGGGCATTTTCTCTGTCTGAACTTTAATAAAACTTTCTTGCTCTCCCACTTTGTAGATTCTGTGAATGCTTTCTCCTGTGAACGACCAGGGATTAATTCCACCCCAGAACAGTAACTCCATGGATTCTCCATGGATAATGAGGATCCACTATGTGTTATCTTCTTTATTGTTACTGTAAATTAGGTTTTCTCTATCAATATACTTTCTAAATGATCATTATTTATGTACATGAAAACTATTGATTTCTGTATATAAAATTTTTATCCTAAGTTATTTTTATTTGAATTAGTACTATCATTGATTCTCTTAGGTTTTTCAGGTATACTCTTTTATCATGTGCAATATAATTTTACTTCTTTTTCACTTCTATTTCCCCAATTAATTTCTCTTGTCTAATTGTGTTGGCTACAACTCCTCCCTCACACTTCACCTTCTATAAGAACAGTTTTTCATATATGAGGAACTGTTCTGAGTTGGTAATGGACTATGGCATTGATCCATAGACTCCTGGAGTTGAAAGGAACTTAGAGGCAATGTTGGTGACTCTGTCACTTGACGCATGGATCTTTTTTATATCACTCAAGTGGTCATCCAGTCTCTTCTTGATCTCCTGATAAGAGCTATCTCTCTCTTTCAGGGACTTAGCTTGTGTCCATCTTACATAGCTCTGTGTGGCTGTCAATCTCTCCATCCTGATGCCCCACCCTGGCTTATGATCCAGGCCAATAATATAGAGTGGCCATAAAATCTGGATACATAGCATTTTTTTTAAAACAAATTGAACCCCTTTTGTTTTTTCTGGCATATGCTAAACATGCAGATTTATTCAGTGACAATCAAACACAGGAATTACCTGAGGTAATGCACACAATGCACACACTGCAGCCTGAAACCATCTCACTTTGTTTGTTTCTCAGAGATCACTGCCCAATATTTTGGAAACTGTTGTTACATACATTTTATCAGGTGTTTTAGCTGTTCTAGGTGGAGGAGGGGTGATCCACTTCCTGTTATTCCACACTGGCCAGAAATGCAAGCACACATCAAACTGGGCATTACAACAAAGGGTGACACACTGAACGTATCTCTTAACGTCATCGAGCATTTTAACACAATGTCAATAAACTGTTAGTATACATATATATTTGTCCTGTGATCCATCACCCCTGTATCCTATGGACATGAAGAGAGTAGAATATAGAGAGAATGTAACCAACCACCTTTAAAAAGGCTGACAGTCTCTCTGGAGCCTGGCACACTGTTAGCACTCAATTGCTTGCTGAATAATCGAATGAATGCACACATGAATGAATGACTGCTACTGGATGAGTGGTTTCTTTCCTGCCCCAGCAGTTCTCCACAGTGCAGACCAAACCCAGGAGACCACTCCAGAGTCTTCCTGCCTGGGAGAATCTGGTCTCTGGGTGGTAACACACCTCCCACATTGTCTCTGCCTTGTTCTGGGTAACGTCCTCACTCCTCAGTTCTTTCCTCACTGCATTACTACTTTGAGCCTGATGCTGAGCTGATGTCCCTTTTTCTTTCACATGTTTGGAAGTGGACCCTCCTTTAAGTTCTTGGCCATGACCCTGGTAACTTCCCAGTTTTCAGGAATGTGAGCATCACTTTCTTTTTCAACGTATTTTAAGATTTTTATTAAAAATGTAGCTAACATACAACACGATGTCAGTTTCAGGTGTACACCATAGTTGTTCAGCAGTTATACAAAGTATCACTTTTAATTAGCTTGTGACTCTTTAGACCAGGGGTGTCTGAACTGCGGCCCGCGGGCCAACTGCAGCCCGCGATCCATTGTTTATTGGCCCGCAGCAAATTCCAAACATATATTTAGTTTACTTAAATAAACCAGGTGAGGCAATACGTACTTCACCTCGAGTGAGTGGCCCGGCTGTTTGTGTATTTTACCAAATATGGCCCTCGGTGAAAAACGTTGAAAAAAGTTTGGACACCCTGCTTTAGAGTACTAGAGCACTGCCCTAGCTTCTCTATTTGAAAAAAAGCATCCAATATTTTTCTTATTAGTAATCTGTACCATATTATTATCTAGCTCCAAAGCTATTATTGATTAGAATAAGAGAATTTTGGAGAGCTTTCATTTTTGATATTAATAAAGCTAATTTTACTAAGAAATTAATGAATAGAAGTGAATACTTTTATTGCTAAAACATGTTAAAAAAATAGTAACAAACAATCCAATAGTTTTGAAATGTTTCCAATGTAAGAGTTTTTATTCTGGCTCCGTGCTCAATTAGAGGTACCTACAACAGACTACAGAAAAAAAAAATTAAGGAGGGCTCAATAAAAATTTCCAGATAACAGTAAAATAGTGTATGTTCAGTCTTGCAGCTCTCATAGAAGTTACTAGGTTTCAATTGCAGTCCTAACATTAAATGATAAAATCCCCAATTCATATGAGATAATTTAAAACAAGACTTCAAGGTTGGATGACAAGTAATTGACTTCCAAAAAAAATTGAAAATCTTATGATAGTAATCTGCCAGATTAAACTTCTGGGTGTGGAGAGTCTAATAGAAGATAGAGTTTGTGAGGACAGGGTAAGGAACATGATAAAGAATGGTCAGGAAAAGTCAAAACGAATAGCTCAAACAGGTAGGAGATCCACGTGTGGGGATGACAAGGAAGTCTACCTTCATTACAAACAGGGCAGGCAGGGGTGGGTGAAGGAGGGCGGCCTTACCTCAGCAGAGGGGCTAGGCCCAGTGTCGACAGGCTGAGGTCTGGGCTGCCCTGGAGGAATGTTGGTTCTTAAAGCTGTCACTAGACTGCTTTAAGGTTTCTCGGTGACGGTCCTCAGCCCTTTGCCGCTGTGGGTGGCTCTAGAAGTGCAGGGTGGGCTGCTCAGGTGGAGGTGTGGCAGCAATAGCCTGGCTGGCTCCTAGACCCCGGGCTGAGGACCTTGTCTGGGGAGGTGGGTGTCAGCATTACTTAAGGGTGTTAGAGTTTTTGCTGTTTTGGGACTTATACTGGCTGGGAAACTGGGGGTTGACCTTGCATGCACTACTCTTGAGATTTCAGGGTGTTCCGGAGATAAGTGATGCCGTCTCCCTCCCACCTTAGGCTTGAGGTATCTCTTGGGGTAGGACTCTTGGGACCTGTTGCCATGAGAAGGGTCATCTGAGTCCGAGGGCACCACTTCCTGGAGAGGCACACTCTTGGCAGGTTTCTTTTTCTTCCTTCTAGGATTCTCTTCTCTCAGCTCTCCTAAATCTGCCGTGTCAGCTTCTTTGATTGGCCGTATTAAGAAAGTTGAGTTTTTCATGTCTACGTCCGCCCTAGGGAGAAAGAAATCAGGGTTACCCTGGTCTGATAGCTGCTATGTCTACAGAGATGTCCAAGCCAAGAGATGACAAGGGTGGACAAGGATGCGGAGAAAAGGGGACCCTAATAAACTGTTGGTGGGATTGTAAATTGGTACAGTCACTATGGAAAACAGTATGGTGGTTCCTCAAAAAATTAAAAATAGAATTATGATATGATCCAGCAATTTGATTTCTGGGTATTTATCCAGAGTAAATGAAAGCACTATATTGAAGAGCTATCTGCACCCCCATGTTCACTGCAGCATTACTGACAATAGCCATGACACTGAAGCAACCTAAGTGTCCATGGATGGTCGAATGGATAAAGATGTAAGATATCTCTCTCTCTCTCTCTCCATATATATATATATATATATATATATGTGTATATATATATATATATATATATGTGTATATATATATATACATATATATATATACATATGTATATGTATATGTATATAATTATTATTTAGCAGTAAAAATGGAAATCCTTTTTTGAGAACATAAACAAAATGAACAAATCTTCATCTAGACTCATCAAAAAAAAGAGAAAGGATTATATACCAACAAATTAGACAATCTGAAGAAATGAACATCTTTCTAGAAGTTTCCAAGGCTAACTCCAGAAGAAACAGAAATATGAATAGACTGAATACTACCGGTGAAATTGAATAAGTAATCAACAAGCTCCCAACAAACAAAAGCCCTGGACCAGATGGCTTTACAGGTAAATTTTATCAAACATTCAAAAAAGAATTATCACCTATTCTCCTCAAACTATTCCAAAAAATACGGAAGGAGTGAAGACAACCAAACTCTTAGTACAAGGCCACATCACCCTGATCCCCAAATCAGACAAAGACATTACAAAAAAAGAAAACTACAGGCCAATATCCCTAATGAACACAAATGCCAAAATTCTCAACAAAAAATGTTAGTAAACAGAATTCAGTAATACATTAAGAAGATCATACACTAAGATCAAGTGGCATTCAATCCTGGTATGCAAGGTTGGTTCAATATCCACAAATCAATGTGATACACCACATTAACAAAATGAAAAATAAAAATCATATGGTCATATCAATAGATGCAGAAAAAGCATTTGACAAAACCCAGCAGCCATTTATGATAAAAACTCTTAGTAAAGCAGGAATAGAGGGATCATATCTCAACATAACAAAGGCCATATATGATAAACCCACAGCTAATATCATGCTCAGTGGGGAAAAGCTAAAACCATTCCCCTTCACATCAGGAACTAGATAAGGTTGCCCACTTTCTCCACTTTTATTCAACATAGTTCTGGAAGTTCTAGCCACAACAATCAGACAAAAAATAAATAAATAAATAAAAGGCATCCAAATTAGTAAGGAGGAAGTAAAATTGTCATTATATGCAGATGACATGATACTATATATAGAGAACCCTAAAGACTCCACCAAAAACACCATTAGAACTGATAAATGAATTGAGTAAAGTAGCAGGATACAAAACTAATATTCAGAAATCAGTTGCATTTGTATATACCAATAATAAACCATCAGAAGGAGAAATTAAGAAAACAGTCCTATTTACAATTGCTTCAAAAACTATAAAATACTTAGATATAAATTTAACCAAAGAAGTAAAAGACCTGTACTCAGAAAATTATGAGACACTGAAGAAAGAAATTAAAGAAGATACAAATAAATGGAAACACATACCATGTTCATGGATAGGAAGGACTAACATACTAGTTAAAATGTCCATAATGCCTCAGGCAATATACAGAGTGAATGGAATTCCTATCAAACACCAAGTACTTTTTTCACAGAAACAGAACATGTAATCCTAAAATTTATATAGAACCATAAAAGACCCCAGATAGCCTCAGCAATCTTGAGAAATAAGAACAAACTGGGAGGTATAACAATACCTGACATCAAATTATACTACAAGGCTACAGTAATCAAAATAGCGTGGTACTGGCATAAAAACAGACACATAGATCAATGGAACAGAATAGAGAGCCCAGAAATAAATCCATGCCTGCATGGCCATTTAATCTACTACAATGAAAGCAAACATTTACAATGGGTAAAGATAGTCTATTCAATAAATGGTGCTGGGAAACCTGGACAGACACATGCAAAAAAATGAAGCCGCACCACCTCCTTACACCATATACAAAAATAAATTCAAAATGGATTAAAGACTTAAATGTAAGATCTGAAACCATAGAACTCCTAGAAGAAAATATAGGAAGAAAGTTTGCAGACATTACCCTTAGTAATATTTTTACTGATATATCCCCTCAGACAAAGGAAGTAAGAGAAAAAATAAACATATGGGACTACACCAAACTAAAAAGTTTTTTCACAGCAAAGGAAACCATCAATAACCATCACAGCAAAGGAAACCAGGCAGCCTACTGAATGGGAGAATATATTTGTCAATGGTGCATCTGATAAAGGGTTAATATCCAAAATGTATAAAAAACTCATTCAACTCAACACCAAAAAAACCAAACAACCCAATTAAAAAATAGGCAGAGAACATGAAGACATTTATCTAAAGAGGACATACAGATGGCAAACAGACATGAAAAAATGCTCAATCTCACCAATCATCAGAGAAATGCAAATAAAAACCACAACGAGATACCACCTCACTCTGGTCAGAATGGCTATTATCAATAAATCAACAAACAACAAGTGCTGGTGAGGATGTGGAGAAAAGGGGATCCTTGTGCACTGTTGGTGGGATTACAGATTGGTGCAGCCACTATGGAAATCATATGGAGGTTCCTCAAAAAATGAAATGGAACTACCTTATGACCCAGCAATTCCACTCTTAGGTATCTATCTAGAGAAATCCAAAATGCTAATTTGAAAAAATTTATGCACCCCTATGTTTACTGCAGCACTATTCACAATAGCTAAGACATGGAAAAAACCAAAATGCCCTCAGTAGATGACTGGATTAAGAAATTGTGGTACATTTATACAATGAAGTATTACTCGGACATAAAGAAGGAAATCTTACCATTTGCAATGATATGGATGGGCCCAGAGAACATTATGCTAAGTGAAATAAGTCAGATGGAGAAAGACAAATACCATATGATCTCACTTATATGTGGAATCTAAAGAATAGAATAAATGTACAAACTAATCAGAAACAGTTTTGGAGACATAGAGGAAAAACTGAGGTTGCTAGATGCGAGGGCGGTGGGTATAGGGAGAAGGTGAGGGCATTAGATAGCACAATTGGTAACTACAAGATTGCCAGGGGGATACGAAAGACAGTTTGGGGAATACAATCAATAATGTTGTAAAGATTTTGTAGGGTATCTGATGGACACTTGTCGTATTAGGGGGACCACCTCAGGGATGATGTAGATGCCTGATCACTGCACTGTGCACCTGAAGGTCATAATGAATGTCAACTACAATTTTATATATATATATATACAATTTTTTATACACACACACACACACACACACACACACATAGTCACAGGATGTGGAGCACAGCATAAGGAATAGAGTCAGTGTAATTGTAACAGCTGCATGCGATGTCAGAGGGGTAGTAGATTGGGGGAGGGGGCTTATCACCTTATGAGGGGTAAAAATGTCTATAGTACATTGTTTTGTACACCTGAAACTAATGAAAAAAAAGAAGGAAATCCTACCATTTGTGACATGGATTGTCCTTGAAGGCATATGCTGTGTGAAATATGTCAGATATAAAAAGACAAATACTGTATGGTCTCACTTATATGTGAAATATAAAATAAACCAAACTCATAGAAACAAAGTAAAATGGTGGTTTTCAGGGGCTGGCACTGGAGGTGGGGGAAATGGAGAGATGTTGGTAAAAGGGTACAAAGAAAATATACTGGACTATTTATTTATCCAGAAATGTATTTATTTATTCAGAGAAGGTGTTTTGGGAGCACCTTGACCTAATCTGGCCAAGTTTTGGAAACTCGCCTCTACAGAGACTTCAGGGAAGGTTAAGGACATCAGCTGCCGTACTTTGTCCCTATAACCACTGTCTGCCACCTTGATCACCCTGTCTTCATTCTGAATGACTGACCATGGCTACCTTCAGATCATTTTGGAAATTGTCAAGAAAACATTTAATGGAGTAGGAAAATATTTTTAGTTATTTCTAAATAGAAAAATTCCATTGCTCAAATCCTCTTCAAAGGGTCAGGATTTATCACATGTAATACTTTTCAAAGACTGGCTCAGAGAGTCAGGGGGTACTTTCCAAGAGAGATAAAAATTTGGCCTTTTGACACCATTAGAAGAACTATTAAAAAAAGAAAAAAATCCCAATAACAAGTGTTGGCAAGGATGTGGAGAAATTTGAACCCTTGTGCGCTATTGATGGGAATGTAAAATGGTACAGCTGCCATGGAAAACAGTGTGGAGATTCCTCAAAATATTATAAACAGAACTACCAGCGATCCAGCAATCTCACTGCTGGGCACATATGCCCACGAAAGTGAAAGCAGGGACTCAGTTAGTTGGTGATCTGTAGACGCATGTTTATAGCAGCATTATGCATAATAGCCGAAAAGTGGACGCATCCTAAGTGTTCACTGATGGACAAACAAAATATGGTACATACCCACAGTGGAATATTTTTCAGCCTTTCAAAGTGGAAGGAAGTCTGGCATTTGCTACAACATGGATGAACCGTGAGGACACTATGCTGAATGAAAAAAGCCAGACACAAAATGACACATACTGTGTGATCCCACTTATTTGAGGACCTAGCATAGTCAGATTCATAGAGACATAAGTAGAATGGTGGCTGCCAGGGGCTGGAGGAGGGAGAATGGGGAGTTCGTGTTCAGTGGGGACAGTTTCAGTTTGGGAAGATGAGTAAAGTTCTGGAGATGGGTGGTGGTGACGGTCGCACAATAATGTGAATGTACTTAGTGTCACTAAACTTATGCTTAAAAATGGTTAAAATGGTAAACTTTGTTATGTATATTTTACCATAATAAAAAGAAGGCCTGAGCAATAGCAGTACCATTGGAAAAGGGCTTTCCAGGAGGCCAGAAAACTACCTTTAAATATAGATCATTTATAACACCTGTGTGGGTGTGTAAGTTCTGGGAGGCCAGGCTCTCAGAGACTCATCTTGAAATCACACCACAAGGTGGTAATCACCAGCCCTGTTCTCTGGGATGTGAAGTCTTATCCAGCACATTACCATTAATTATCTCTCAAACTGCCGCCTCCCTCCAGAGCAGACTAAGTTGGTATATACCATTTCCCATATATTAGGATTGGTCTCAGTCCAGTCTCTAACCTATAACCTCTAAGAGCAACAAGCAAGGAGGAGTGGGAAATAGTTTTTCAGGTTCACCAATAGCACCCAACAAGTGAAGGAGGGCAGAGGTTTGCCACCCTACCCGAAGGGCCCCAGGAAAATGATCTTGGAAGGAACCCAAGAATAGCAAGAAAGAGCATGAGGCAGTGTGTGTCTTGCCCTCAGACTGGGACTGGTCACGTGACCACCCAAATAATTAAATTCTGGGCAGACGATCATGAAACACGAGGTATCCTTCTCATGCAAACATGCAAATAATATATTAAGTAGAAGAAAGTTACAAGACAGAATGTTTGTTGTATTTTCATTTTTGTTACCGAGAGTGTGAGAACGCAAGGGTAATGAAAGTTGTTGCATCAACCTGTTAACAGTTGCCTCAGGGAAACGGATTCCAGTAGAATTGTCACTTTCTCCACATTCAAAACATTTTTTGTGACTATCATCAATGATAACGAGAAACCAAGATTTTTATTTCAAGGAAAAAGAATCAACACACTAGAGAAAACACTCTAGGAGGATATGTATCAAATATACATGGTGATTACTTTTAAAATGTGGGACTATGGATGTTTTTTATATTCCTTTTGCTTTTATATTCCTTTAATATAATTTCAAAATTATATTAACTATGTATTATTTTATAATAAGAATAAAACAATACAAGCTGTCACAATTAGAATAAAAAGCCAAATAGGATTTTGATCAAGGAAGAGTCTTTACAACTGCCGAGTGGACGCCCCCAGCCACCCTCTTTTACTCTCCAGAATGACTGAGGCTGGCTGAGGTCACGATGTCCCACGAGGACACATCCCCTTAGGTGTGACCCTGCTGTGAAAGCTCTTATCCACTAGCCCACAGCCCTCACGCTGCCTGGAAAGTGAAAGGGGGCTACACGCCCAACTCAGCCAGTGGACATTCTCTATCAGCACTTGTGACACTCCCTCATAAAAGTCTTTTCTTCCCTCTATCTCATACCAAAACTGAGTTGAATTAGTGTTCTACTAGTCATTTTAGGCTAGATTTGGTTAAATATTATGACAAATAGACCAGAACTGTGGGGAGAGGGGTGGGAGCCGGCACTTTCCTCTGTTGGCCCTTCAGAAGGAGCTGGTTCCTCTTCCGGGAAGAAGGGCTGAGCCTAGCTCCCTGCACTCCTCCAGGCAAAACCCACCTCATTCGCTCGGTGGAGCACTGAGCTTGCCCATCCTCTCGCTGGTTCCCTGGGGTCTGATTTCTATTCGCCCTAAGTGTCTCTGTCACCGAGGCCATCTTAGGACATAGAGAACAGGAGGACGGGTGGGGTAGGCATTGAACAGAGACGTCTGATGAGGACCAGAAGGCTCCTGAGTTTGAACAATGGAAGAGGCGCAAAATGGAGAGACTGGTAAAAAATGGCCATGCAAACTGCTACCACTGGCTCTCAGGGTTAACGAATCTCTGTAACTGTTCCCTGGTCCCCAGTAGCAGGGCACCACAGCACACTTTCTGACACCGGGCAACGGCATGTGTCCATCTAGATAACATAGAATATTCTCACACAGGGCTACTGCTGAGCTGCTCATTTTTTAGGGCTTTGCTCCAGCAGAGGAAAGGGGGCTCCTGCCCTGACCAGAGGGGACCAAGGGAGCTAATGACACACAGAGGCCTAATGATTTCAGAGGCACAGATCCTTCTAAGGGAAAAGTCATCAGTAGTGACCGGGAGAGGCTATGGGCAGTGATTCATCTCATGTCATGTCAGAGACAGCACTGAATCTTGACATTTCAATGACTTAATGTCACTGCTGTCGGGAAGACAATGTGAGGCCACACTACACAGAGAAAAGTGATGAATGTTTAACAGTACAGGAATTATAATTTCCTTTGAGACATACTCCTAAATCCAAAGAGCCTGATGGAAAATTACTAAACTAAACTGCTCAGAGAAAAATACGAGAGGCTAATATTCCGTGTAATAGGAATTGAGAGCTGACCACAGGCTCAGACAAACCACATCTGGACCCAGGAGAGGGTCTCCCCTCCTGTAGACTCCCACACACCCAGGTCCTGAAGACACACAATTACAGTCGCACGTCAAGGGCAGGACACTTGTTGCCTGCAGGACCACAGTGCCCGACCTCCTCCTTCAGATGCCCAGTGCTTTTTTCTGGAGCACAGACAAAATGATTAGCCCAATGTGACTTTCCTGAGATCACACTTCTGAATGTTAATTTTTTAACGAAATCAAACTCTCTGAAGTGAGTCTTCCCAAGGAGGGGTGTTGGAGGTAACCCGTCCAACCCTTGCTCTGTCAAGAAGGATAGACCCCAGCTCTGTGGGGATGAATGTCCAGACAGTTACATGACACCAGCTGTGTGGATTATTCTTCAGCCTGCCAGAGGCGCCCAGCCCAGAGGAGCACACAGTCCCCAGCCTGTGAGTGGGTGTTAACATTTGGTAAAGGCACTTCCCTTCACTGGAGAAAACCGGAAGCCAGACCATCAAACCCACCAGGCACGCTTTCTGGGCAGCAGCCAAGACCACGGCCTTCTGATCTTAGCAGGACCCAAGAGGAGTGGTCAGGGGAGAACTCGGGGCTGTGAGTCGGCTGGCGAGGAGGGAGGATGCCCAATGGCAGGAAAGTCCTCCTGGCCTGCTGGCTTCTTGGAGTAACGGAGAAGATGATACGGGAGAAATTACCTGTGTGTTCTCTAAATGGAGACCACTATAGGCAGGTCAGGTCATAGTTTTGCTCAGAACAGATCTTTCTGATGCCATGAAATGTGCTGATGGGAAGGTACGGTCACAGCCTCACTCTATTTCACATGACAAATGCAATGACACTACATTACAGTTCTCTCCTTTCAAAACCAGTTATTGGGAATTTAGCAGAATGGATAACATATTTTGCAAGCCAAACTTGCTAAGTCTTTGAGAATCGTTTAATGTCAAATTTTGAATTGAAAATGAAATTCACATTACTGCTGACCATATTCAATCAATTCTGAACCCTTTACCATCTAAATACTTTCCTTCCTGTCTTTCATTGGGCACCACCTTCAGTTAGGAACCAGAGAGGGGCCTGCAGAAAATACTCTCAGTCACCCCAAACTGAAGGCCCCCAAGAAGGAAGGAAGAGGAGGGCTGTAGGGTGGAAAGCTGGATGTCTGGCATGCCGGTCAACCTGCTGTGTGGGGCCATGTACCCCTGGTCCTACCAACCCTATATGGATGATTATAGTGGGTGCAATATTTTAAAAGTAAATTTAGCCAAATGATGTATAGTTCGAGGATATTTCTTTGATAGCCCATGAAAAACACACCAGGATTTAAAAAAGAATTCACGTTCTCATCTGGTATAAGGGTGTGAACACTTAGTAAAGAATGAACAAAGGAAGGGAGAGCTCCTGACCAGAAAGGACCTAGCAGAGAAAATCCCAGTGTAGAAACAAAATAAGACACCTGCCTTTATTCTGCACGCTCACATCTGCCAGCCCTGGTTATAGAAACAAAGACAGACTAAAATTTGAATTTAATGGGCTGTAAGTGACCTCTGCTTCGGAGAACTAAATTCAGTCTCTTGCTAGTAGAGAGGCAGCTAGAGCAAAACCCCACTGGTCAATGAACACTTCCACTGTGGAAAGCCCTAGAAGCTCAGGTAAATAATCAGCAGTGAAGAGCTATTCAATAGGCCGGGGGTAGCACTAAGAGAGAAAACAATAAAGGCTTTTCTCAACACAGAAAGAATTGGATTTTAATTCTCAAATAGTGATTGACAATGCTGAGGTTAGTGAAAACAGTCAATCCCTAGACACATCTATTCATACTCCGTTATAATGTACTATAATTTGGATATCATAATGCTTGAGTAGAACTTTAAGAGTAACAAAAAAATGCTATTATTTTAAATGAAAATTATACTCAGCTAGGAGAAGACGCAGGGTTGGAGCGTGTGTCAGTAGACACAGCTCCGGGAAGTTTCTCAGGGCACGACGTACCCCACAAGCAGCCCCGCTAGGCGCGGCTCGCCTGCCGTCATTGGTTCAGTCTTCAAGCGGTGTTTGGGCACATCCTGTGAGCTGCACCCTGGAAACCAGGATTTGGGAAGAACAGAACCTGCCCCCTCTTTCTGGGACTCATGCCTAACGGGAGTGATGGCTGAGAATGCACATGGCCCCATGTGAGGGAAGATCCCTGTAAGGAAACCTCTGCAGGACGCCGGCGGTCCCCTAATTAGCAGGCTGGCTGGAGTCCCAGAACTGCAGAGTGGTGCTGATGCTCAAGTTGGATGCTGGAGTTCCCAGGAGGCTGAGGGCAAAGAACAGCACTCCCAGGAGGGCGCACTTAGCCTGCACAAAGGCACAGAGCCTGTGGAGCACTGCCGTGGGAAAACCTGCGAGTAGCTGGGTACACAGAGGCCTTTTGGGAGTCGGTTAGGGGTGGCCAGGGGAAGTGAGGCCAGGAAGGCAGGCCTGGGTCTGACCAGCAAAAGGCTAAGCTAGGATAAGAAGGGGCTCGGAGGGATGTTTAAGGGGGGGGGGGCTGGCAGATTTGCCCCTCGGGAGGACAGGAGGATGGGAGGACAGAAGCCAGGTGGGACTTGCAGGGGGAGAGGCAGACAGGTGATTGGTCCCAATGCACCTAACTGTACTTTACAGTCAGATTTCACTAGAAGGCCGTGCAGCCTTACAAGTAAAAGGGAATGATTCATTCAGATTTGTGACAGGAGTGAATGTTTTTCTGAAAGGTCAGTAAGATAATGTGGGATTTGAGATTAGAACCAGACAAGTAAGCAATAGATAAGGTGTGACACTGAAGGAAGACTAATCAGGGAACCACATGTTACATAGGAAGTCCTCCCCTTACACTTTTCTCCCCAAGTAATTAGACATCATGGATCTGAACTCAGAAATTGATCAAAGGGGCAAAGATGTAAGTAAGTTCAGAAAATGAAAAGTTGGGTCCACTTACACTTTGGGATCCTCCTCAAGTGGGGGTGACTTTATGTGAGAGCAGGAGAGAGCGTACTTGTTTTGGCTGATCTTAATCAGTGCACTCCGAGGGCAAAATTCCTGTAACGATACCAAAGAGGTCACTCATTTAAATCAGACATGTCCACAGTTCAGATGTCATTCATTCTAGCTCGACCCATTATAACAGCTACTAGCCATGATGTTATTCCGGGGGTTGCTTCTGGGCGCAGATTAAATGCAGAGCCTCACTCGCTAACCAGATACCGAGTAAAACTCATCGTTGAGTCTTCTCCGTCATTTCTCCACATCCCAGGTCATTTCCCAAGCCAGCCACATAAGGTGCAGTGGAGGCATGCAGGCACGTATGCACATTCTCTCACATCACCACTTCCCATCTTCATTCCAGGCTTGGCCATCTCTTTGTTACACTTGTAAACGATCATCCACCCCTTGCTGAATGCCCCACCTTCAGCCCCGTGAGTCTCCCAGAATCTCCATCAGCACTGTCTTCAGCATTTCCCCCCATCATGCCACTCTGGTTTCAAGGGCCCCACTGCCCTATGGGTAAATTCTAAGGTCCTTCTTGGGCTCTCTTGCTCCGGGATCCTGGGTCAATTCCTTCATCTCTTCCCACATCCTGGGGACATGCCCAGGGAAATCTCTTCAATGTCCCTTGATTTGCTTTCTCCTCTCTTGCCTGGCAGATATCCCCAGAGCAGTGCCACAGGGCACCATACCCCCCACTCGCTGCCCTTCCAGACTGCTTCTTTACTGTCATCCAAATACTCCAGAAAGTCCTTCTCTCAGGGCTTTTCCTGGGTTGATGAGAAAGCACCCTTTTCTCCCTCGCTCTGTCAGAATGGATTCAGGGCTCCTGGGGCCACTGAGTCGGATGGTCTCAGTCTGTGTCCTCAATCCTAAAATTCATTTACCACAACCCCTCCCTGGAGGCTATGCCTCATGTGACAGTCCTGAGATGCCTGGCTATGTTTACCCTGTATACTAGACAGTCAGACACAGAGCTCAGGGTGCAGACCATGGAGCCAGGCCGCCTGGGTTCAGATGCCTGTTCTACGGCTCCTGTGTGACTTCACCTCTACTTCAGTTCCCTTCTCCGACAATGGGAATAACAACAGTGCCCCTCTCACAGCGTTCCGAGCACTCAGTTGTTCACTACATGTAAGGCCCTTGGATTGGCACCTGCTGCACAAAGTAAGTGCTTTATAAAGTTACCCACTATGATTTCATTTGCTGCTTTTTGCTTGCCAATCTATTTTCCAGGCACAGTAAGTGGTCCATCTAGGCAATGCTATTTCCTTTAGAAATGTCATGCATTCAAGGAATTTAAAAAGCAGTTATGAGAACATTCCCTTCATCAGGGGCTATGCAGGGGGCTGAGATGGATGGGCCACAGGTGGGAGTCTAGTTAGGAAGCCAGTGTGGGAAGGGAGCAGTTCAGTGTGCAGGAGATCCCGAGGGCCTCAGCAGGATGTCACAATTGGGCAGTCTTTTGGGTGCCAAGAGTGTTCATGGAAAGAAGTTGGGGAGGGTGGTAGGAAGAGTTAAAGCCCAAAGAGTCGGAGAAGCCCACTGTGCTCAGGAAGCAGTGAGCCTCCCGTGGGCTGGAAGCCATGCACACAGGGCAGGCCGGGCAGTGCTCGGGCCAAGCGGGGCTTTTCCTTGAGTTAATGATGTGTGCGCACCCATGCGCGCGGGCGGGGGGAGGCAGTGGATATCAGGCAGGCGAGTGACATCATCAGATTTGTAAACTGCTAAAGATGTTTTTAACAACTTCTAGGAAGACACATAGGGAGGGCCTGCAGGGGAGTGTAAGGCCGGAGTGGTTCGTCCAAACAGCAGGGAAGTGAGAGAGGGTGGTGCTGTAAGGATGGGGAAGACGCTGAGAGGCCACGTGAGCCCCTAGCTGATGGTGCAGAATGCGGTGAGGAGTTAGGAGGCCATGGCCACCCTAGCAAGGGCAGACTTTGTGTCGCAGAATCTGAATCATAAGGATGGGTGCATAGGGGGATAGATGACTAGTTACAGCCAGGGAAACCGTTCTTTCAAGATGGCCGGCAGTGCCAGGAAAGAGTGAGGTGCGGTCCTCGAGGAGGGTGGGAATCAAAGAAGCCGCTTCCTACCCTGCGAGAAAGTCTATTTCTAAGTGAAAGTCGACTCACTCTGCGGTTGTTGCACTTCAAAACTGTGTAGAATTTATCTTCGGCCGCATCATGATTTGGAAGTGCTATGACAATGGCAGGGACATAGAAGTGAAATCCGTTGGGTATCACAATTTTGGCAAACACATAGTCTCCAACCTGTAGATGACAGCATATTTCGTAGCAAACATTTTGCTTAGAGTTCTTATACACAATATTAATATAAGCTCATTTTAAAATATCCCAAGATGAAGTAAATACTGATGCTAAAATTCAAATGCATATTTTTTCTTCGTTAGAAAGTCAGTATCTACAAAATTCTTTGTGCTCACTGGGCCACACCAGGAATTCCGTGATCAGTTTGGGCAAGCCCCATTCTAGAAGGACTTCATCTCCTGGCTAGTGTCCCGGGGACTGCAAGATGGAGGGGTCTGGAAACGTATCTTACCTACTAAGACTAGTGGAAGGAACCTGGGGTGTTTCACATGAAGCCCAAGGAGAGTTATGAGCAGTGTTTTCATAGATGTGAAGAGCTGCCACCCAGACACAGAAAAGGAGGGGGTTTGTTTAACGTTGCTCTAAGCACACAGCTGGACTCCATGGGCAAAAGTTACAAAGAGATAGCTTCCAGCAGAACAGAAATCCTGGGAAGAGGCACAAGAGGCTGCTAGGCATTTGTCAGTTGGAAAGGACCCATCGTCAGAGGAAAGTGCACTGATGCACCCTGGGTCTGGCCGGGGAAGGTGGGAACAGGCAACCAACCAACTAATGTCCTGTGAGTGCGCTCGCTACACTTCCTCCTGGCTTCCTCTAGCCAGGAAACCACTGCACTGGAACTCTGGGGGGCTCTCTCTACTCTCCAGCCTTGGTGTCAAGGAAAGCACTACCTCTGCCCTTTTTTTTAAGTCTATTTTAACATACTCTTTTGCAGTTACAGTTTCAAGAGCACTAGCAGCTACAGTATCTCCCTCCCTGACCGCCTATTGTCTGTAAAGGGACAAGCATAATTGTGAGCTACTTCCCAGGGTGTCAGCTGATTCAGGCTCACGCACAAAGAAATCGCCAGGCCAGGGTCAGACAGCCTGGGGCCATTGCTCTTCCCTCTCAAACCTAAGCTCTGTGCAGGAGCCCAGCGAAATGTGCAGCCAAGGGCCCCACGTGGCCATGCCATCCTTAGAGCACTGGGAATGGGGAAGAGGGGCAGGGAGCAGGTACCTGGAGCAGCGGGCAGGGCATGGCACCCCCCACAGGCGTGATGAAAGAGATGGGCACCACCTTGGTGTCTCCATACTTGAAGCCCACCAATGCATGGGTAGGGCTCACACACTTCTTCACAATCCCTGAGAGGAATCAGATTTAAAATAAAATATAGACAAGTAATGTCTGTTCCCTCAGGCTGGCCCCAAGGGAACCAAAGTGGCACTAAGTTATCCCACTTAGCCTGTTTAGATCAGAGTGCCCTTTGGTCTCTCTCCCAGATGACACTGGTCTGGAGCGTGCTGAGCTGGGCAGCCCAGAGGATACGCAGAAGCTTGCTCATCCAGCATCCCCAGCAACCATCCTGACAGGGAACATCGTTTTTGGAAACAAATATCCTCTTCCTGGACACTTCCTACCATCTGGTTTCCTCATCTACTTATTTTAGCTATATTTCCCTCTATAATGCTTAAAGAAAGTCGATGTTGTTAAATTGTGAACGTGAAAAGAAAATGTGAATTCCCATCACCAGCTTTTCATTAACATTAGATAAATGAAAAGGTAACTGAGCACATCCCACAGTTTCCCTAACATGAACAACCGAAAAAGGAGAAAAGAAAAAAGAAACCAGGCATTACCTTGTCTTTTACTTCTCAAAGAGATTATTGTAACAGGGAAAGAAAATACCTATGGTAAGCTTCACATAGTTTGTCATTTAGCCTAGCTGACGTGTATTTTCCCATTACAAAGGGATTACAAATATTGAGGGGAAGTTTTGACAGGGACACTTCCTCTCGCAGAGACAGAAATGTGCCATTCCCACGGGGCTCCTGCCGCACGAGTGCCTGGCATCCCCCAGCTCAGACGCCAGCCTTGGCAAAGTCCCATTTCCTTTTATGCGGCAAAGACACAGCTGCTGATTTTCACCTCGATTCCATGTCTTTTGTTTTAAATAACCAAAGAAATGAAATCTTTAAAAAACACACAAACCCACATATATGAAAACCAGCCTTCCATTGTGTGTGCTTTCTTATCGAACTAAAATGTTCAATTTGGTTTCTGAAGTATTCTTTACACATTATTCACACATTTCCCATCATAAATGGACTTTACCCTTTTAATTAGAAAAGCCAACACTACTTTTTATTGTTTTTTTAATGTAAGATTTCCTTCAGCCTTTTTTTTTCTTTTTTTAAGATTTTTTTTTTTTTTTTAATTGAGGAAGGGCAACAGGACTTTATTGGAGAACAGTGTGTACTTCTGGGACTTTTCCAAGTCAAGTTGTTGTCCTTTCAGTCTTATTTGTGGAGGGTGCAGCTCAGCTCCAGGTCCAGTTGCCGTTGTTAGTTGCAGGGGGCGCAGCCCACCATCCCTTGGAGGGAGTCGAACCCACAACCTTGTGGTTGAGAGCCTGCGCTCCAACCAGCTGAGCCATCTGGCCACCTGGGAGCTGAGCAGCAGCTCATTGACTACATTCTAGTTGCGGAGGGTGCAGCTCGCTGGCCCACGTGGGAATCGAACTGGCAGCTGTGTTGCCCAGAGCTCACACTCTAACCAACTGAGCCACCTGTCCACCCCCCAACACTACTTTTTAGAAAGAATTCCTATTATGTAAACAATGAAGACCCCACCCCCCAACTACCATGGTTCAGTGGTTCGGTGTCAGAACCTGATTCGCCAAGACTGCCACACTGGCAGAGTGAGTCGCCACACATTCCTAGCCTTTGGGACTTGGCACAATCCCATCTTACACTGGCTACATGGTTTTCCAGCTGTCTGCCGAAGCCCAGAGACAGCTTGGCCCGGCAGAGTCTAAACCATTTGTTCTCTGCCTCTTAGGGAAAAAGTCTGCCGCGCCTGCCTAGGTGATTAGGCCTGAAGGTTTTGGTGTTAGTACAGCCTCTTCTTAGTTCCTTCAGTTCTCTTTTCTTCTTTGTACATTCTCTGCGGACATGGGCCTTTGTCCACCTCCAGAAATCAATGCTCTTTCTTTCAGCCTAACTGGGAACCAGCCTCAAGATATGGACACCTTCCTGGGCTGGCTGTGCTCCTGCCCCCATGTTACCATTTCTATGTCCTAATTCAAGATCAGCTTCCAATTTAGGGCTTCCCTGATGCTGCAGCTCTTCTCCGTCCTCACCTCTACAGAGGCGAGATCACGTTGCCTGGCTCTCAAATGTCACTGGGAACCATTTCAGGGGCCTGCCTGGCCTTTCTCCTGATGGAGGTCTGGCGACCCCAGCCATCTTCCTTGGGTATCCTGGCTCCCCACCTCGACACAGGGCTCTCCTGTGCTCAGCTGGGGAAAGAGGATGTGGCCCCGTTGAGACTCAGCAGAAACGGCCCATGCTCTGAGATCAGAGGCCTGGAAAACAGTCTAAGCGGACAGCATGAGTCAGTCCACTTGGGGAAGGATGCAGGCATAGTTCTTTATCTTTGTAACAAACAGGAATCTCACAGGCTGGGGACTGTTTTTTTTTTTTTTTTTTTTTTTACCTCCAGCTGTAAGAACCTTCTGATATTTGCAGCCTGGCTTAAATCCCATGAAAAAGGCATTAGCTTTGCTCCACCTGCCCGACCCCGCTCTACACTAGTCACCACATTCTCATTCCCTTCCATCTCAGAGGGCTCCTCTCCAGCCACTGTGCTGCTTTTTGCCTCTTCGAAGCACTGTTAGTTTTTAAACTGCAAGTAGCCCCCTCCACCCTTGGGAGAGGGCTGTTTCTGTCTCCTAAGAGCTGCTCTCGGGTGGGACCACAGAAAACTCTCTCAAGTAACGAACAATTTCCAATTACATAATGCTGCACATTAGCATATTTAATCTACACAACAATTTTATGGGGGTTTCCTTGTTTCAACTCCATTTAGAAAGAAGGAAAGTGAGGCTCAAAGAACATCAGATGGCTAGTAAAGAGGCAGACCTCAGATAAAGCAAATGATTTAGGATTTTCTGACCCTAAATCATTACAACTGAGAAAAGATTCAGTCCCCGCCACATGTGCGTTTTTCTTCCATGTCACTTGCTCCTATGGCACAGTGCAGAAATCTTGCAACCCAGACTTTTCACCACTGTGAGTTTCCTGAAGTAAAATGCTGCTTCTCACCGAGCAGCAGGGACCCCATTCCCACACACAGCGACTTACAGTAAGGTTCGAAATGTGTCCTCCTCCTGCCTTTCAGCATTCTGATAAGCTGGCTACTGGCGAGTCATGTCCATTCCTTAACTGGGTGAAGCACCCTGGCCCTGGGACACAGGCCGCCGCACAGAGTCCCTGCCTCAACTCCTAGTGATGGCAGCAACAACCAGCCAGCTCTGCTCCCGTGGAGACCTGGCCTTAACCATGGACACTGATCCAATTACCCCAAAGCCGCTTTTTGCTGAGGTACATTTCAAAGCCGACTATTTTTCATTACAAACGTTCAGGAGGTTTTGAACAAGACTTGTCAGGACAGGAGTCACCAATCAATATCAGGCCTGTGCTGCACAAAACCCTATTTGGTCTTCTTTTTGCAAGAGAGGAAAGAGTAATGCATAGTGACCAGGTGTTCTAAATCCTACCAATGAGGGCAGATGACCTCAGATGCCTCTGACGGGAGGTGCTGAGAGGGACATAACATCATTACATCACGTAGGCAGCATCTTGCCCAGGAATGCATAATCTGAACCTAATCTAACCCAAACTGAGCAACACCCGCGAAAATAATTGGCCTTCCTCTCAAGTAATGTCAATATCATGAAATAGGAAAGGGTGCAGAATGATTCTATACCAGAGACATTTTAACTAAATGCCTGATTCTACATAGGGATTTGTGCTAGAGAATAAAATGCTATAGAGGCCATCATTGGGACAATTAACAAAATGGAAACATACAGATAAAAAGTAGTACGAAATGATAAATTCCTGGATTTTATAACTTTATTGTAGTTATATTAAGAGAATAGCCTTGTACTTGAGAAATACAAACTGATGTATTAAGGTGTAAAGGGGCATGATAGTACCTAATCTCAAATAATTCAGAAAAAAATAATGTGTGTTTATGTGTGGAGATAAAGAGAGGGAGGGAGGGAGAAAGAGAGGGATAATAAAATAAAATAATAAATATGGTAAAAACAAATGTGGAAAAATGTTAAAAATTGGTAAATCCAAGGTAAAAAATATGCAGGAATTCTCTGCATTATTCTTGCAACTTTTCTGTAAGTTTGAAATTATTTTTTATAAAAAATAATTCTATGACAGTAGCGTTGAAATTCCCAATTAAAGAAAAGATCCACTGATTTTGGGGGAGGGGGACAAAAACTACGTACATCCAGTGAGCGCGCGCTGCTCCCGAGTAGCTAGATCCACAGCTCGCAGCTCGCAGGAGTGTGCACTCTAGGCCTCTAATCACGTATTTAAAGAGACCTGGTCTCGGGTGTTGTACGTGGCCACGTGAAACCCCCATGACCTCCCTGGATCGGCAGCAGGAGGTCGTCAGGATCTTATTAGCACACGTGGATGGGGCTGAGGAAAAGTTTTCTCTGGGACCCTGGCCAGCAAACTGATTGCAGGCCCTAATCCAGCCATTTCATGCAACTGCCCAATTCACCTTGGACCCCTCTCCATGGCTCACATTCAGAAAACCACGCAGGGTCTGCCTCCTATAATCGCCTCCCAGCGAATCAGAGCCCCAGTTGTCAGGCTTGCAGAGAAGAGTTTCATGCCTTAGCCTGAGCTCGCCTCAAATGCTGAGACCCACGTTTACTCTCATCCAGTCAACTCCAAAGCACATTGATCACATTTGAGAGAAAATGACCTCACTGTCATCTCTACACATTTGCCTGCTGGAACCCAAAACTACTGCTGAAGCACTTTTTCCCACTTAAAAGTTAAACTTAAAGAATTATCCTTTTAACTGGGATTGATAGACAATGCCTATATCAGACCAGCTTTATTTCTGCAGTATAACCCTTTTGCCTGACAGATGTTCCTCACGGTTCTCTTTTCCCTACAGGCCCTTCTCAGGATTTCACTGACTACATTTGTGTTGATGACTACTTGGGGTCTGGAGAGGAAATCTGCTTGGAGATAGATTCAGAAACATCAACGCACAAGTAATGCACCTATGATTTACCATGTCCCAGACACACCTCATCACTTCCTGTTCATACCATTTCCGGGAGGTACCACTGTCTACCTTGTGGCCCAAGCCAGGGACCTGAGTGACATCCTAATCCACTCCATGTCCACTCTTCACAGCGATGGGAGAGACCTTTTTGAAACTTCAAGTGTAATTGTGTTTCTCCCTGCTTTAAATGTGGCTCCTCAATAAAGTCTAAGCTTCTTAACATGACCCATTAATGAATGGCCCACACTTACTGCTCTGAAAAGCCTTATTATTTTCCACCCTTCCTTTGCACACTAGGTTCCAGCCATAATCTGTTTTATTTCTCCAGACTTAAAATGTTTTCCTTCCCCTCTCGATCTTCATTCATATTATTTTCACTATCCATGCAGCTCTCGCTTGAACTTCACCTGGCTGGTTTCTTCAGGAACCCTTGGGCAGAGATCTCAGGTCCTGTCAGACCGGCCTCTGCTCCTGTGCCATGTGCACTCCGGCCTCAGGACCTGCTGTCCTCTGCCTAGCACTCTTTTCCTTTCCTCTGATCATTGCATGGCTTGCCCCTCCTCCTCTAAGCCTTTACTCATTGTCACCGTCCCCAGAAGCTCTTCATAGACCATCATAGGCAGAGTTGCACCTTTCACCCTGACACTAAAACCCCCCCTCGTGGCTTGATTCCTCTCTGTACAGACTCGATCTGACACTCTACAGACTTAGTTAGGTGCTTGTCTGTCTCCCTCACCAGGATGTAAGTTCCACGAAGACAAGAATTTCCATCTGTTTGCTCGCTACACTAGACCAGCACATTAGGAACATTACCTATATGGAGCAGAGTAGATGTGTAGTAAACATTTGTTGACTAAACAAATGAGAGATTCAAATAAATACATTTTTCTGGCTATTCCCCCCACACATGCAAATATGGGGAGAAAACCCATCATCATTTCCTTTTTGAAGTGGAATACCTTAGTACAGCTGTGAAATGTCAGTGTCCTAGGGGGAGTAGTTTGAGAACCTTTGGTCCCTGATATCATATTCTGTAACAAAAGAATCATACCTACCTGGAAAGTAAAAGCCATTTTCATCACATCTTGCAATAACCTTCTGGCCTTTGAGGTGATCCAATTTCTTTGATTTGATTTTCTTTGTTGGATTGCCTTGAAATTTCTGTTGCTAAAAAACATAGAACATAAATAATTGATAGGAAAAGTCAATGCAGACAGTGAAAATCACAGGTATAACCTTTTCCAGACAATTTAAACAGGATCTAGAACCTTAAAATATAAGATTCAATAAATCCATTATATAATCCAAAATGGAACATACAAAAAAAGCAAGCAAATATGCCCAATTCTCAAGGTAAAAGGCAACCAATGGATCACAATACTGAGATGAGCCAGGTGTTGTAATATCAGATGAAGACTTTAAACCAGCAATTCCAACCACAGTCCTTGAGGTAAAAGTAAATATTCTTAATGACTAAGTGTTTTAAGCAGAGAAACAGAAATTATAAAAAAAAAAATAACCAAATGGAAATTGTAGAAGTGAAAATTATAATATCTGGAAGGGCACAATAGAATTTATATGACAGAAGAAAGAAACCTGAAGACAAATTAACAAAAATTATCCAATCTGAAGAACACAGAGAAAAAAAGATTTTAAAAAGTGAGCAACATCCTTCCTGTTCCAGATAACCCATTCAAAGCCCAGCCCAGTCATAAAAATCTCTCTTGGAAGACTTTACCCCCCAAGCAATTCCAGGGGGGGAAGAAAGGTATATCCACACAAGGGAATTTTATTCAGCCATTCATATATGAAATGTACAGAAAAAGGCAGGACAACCCCTCACTTTGTGAAGACCTCCCCTGCATGGGAAACAACAGTGAATGCTAGCAACGCAGAGGTCCTCGTGTTCATTTTTCACACACTGAAAATGACATCTAAGAACATGCCTTTCTAAATCGCCGAAGAGTACCAGGCCCTCCCTCAGATCATTCACATACCTATCAGTTCCCCCGAAAGGACCATGACAGGTACCAAAGGGCCTTGTACATGGAATTCCCGTTTACTCTGCTTTGTTTTGCAACTGTTACTACTACCGGCAGCAATCTATTTCTGGTTATTTCCAGAGCACATAGCTTTATGGAAGGAACTATCCAATGTGAATTCAGTGATTTATCCTGGCTACCACCAATTCACCTATACCACACACAGAGCAGAGAACCATGGCCAAACACACCTGTGGGGTCAGCTTTCCTACAATGGTTCATGCCACAGAAATAGAGCAATGGTGTCCGGATGGAAGGACATCAATGAGGGCAGCTAGCCACGCCGTTCCTTCAGCACCTTTCCAGAAAGATGATATCCCAACCCGCATACACTGTTGGTGGGAATGCAGACTGGTGCAGCCATTACGGAAGGCAGTGTAGAGGTTCCTCAAAAAATTATGAGTAGAATTACCATATGACCCAGCAATCCCTCTCCTGGGTATCTACCCAAAAAATCTGAAAACATTTATCCATAAAGACACGTGTGCTCCAATGTTCATTGCAGCTTTGTTTACGGTGGCCAAGACATGGAAACAACCAAAATGTCCTTCGATAGATGAATGGATAAAGAAGTTGTGGTATATATACACAATGGAATACTATTTGGTGGTAAGAAAAAATGATACAGGAGCATTTGTGACAACATGGATGGATCTTGAGAGTATAATGCTAAGCGAAATAAGTCAGACAGAAAAAGCAGAGAACCCTATGATTTCACTGATATGTGTTATATAAACCAAAAACAACAAAAGAACAAGACAAACAAATGAGAAACAAAAACTCATTGACACAGACAATAGTTTAGTGGTTACCAGAGGGTAAGAGGGTTGGGGGGAGGGAGATGAGGGTAAAGGGATCAAATATATGGTGATGGAATGAGAACTGACTCTGGGTGGTGAACAAACAATGGGATTTATAGATGAAGTAATACAGAATTGTACACCTGAAATCTATGTAATTTCACTAACAATTGTCACCCCAACAAATTTAAGAAAAGGTGATACACCGCAGTTTTCAAATCTTGCTGAAGATCTTAGAGACACAGTACAGCCTGTACCAAAGAACATCCCCGACCCAATCCTTTCCTGCCATATCTCACCCACACAGAAGGAAAATACATGCACGTCACTGAGTTTAAAAAGAAATCCATAGAGGACGAGAGTCAGAGGGGATGGAGTACCTGCACTAAATCAATAAGCCCACATATCTCCAGGCTTAGCTGCTTGCCAGTGCCAGTGAAGAAGTCAGATGGGCATGATGCCGCCAGTCAGGACACTGTCCACTGGGAATCTGATTTTGCCTTGTCTCCAAAACCCAGAGAATCCAATTCATTTTTTGCCAGATTCCACGACCAGGTGACGTGGAGCAGGGCCCAAAATGGCGCACTCTCCTTTCATCTCATCACTTAAGTTCAAGGTCATGCTCTCCAGTTTGCGTGGGTCAGGACAGTGAACTTACTAAATGTCTGATGCTTTAAACTTTTTCCATTTAACAAACAACATTTCCACATCAGGTACAGAATGCATTTCTAGGATTTAACTAGAACTAGTTTTTGGATCAAAATCCTGCTATAAAACCACTACTTAATATTTTTCCCTGCCCCAAATCATGAGCTTCTCTGTCCATGTTTTATCCTCAAAGCCCACAAGCCTGAGACTGCCGTGATGGAGACAGTACATGGACCATCAGGCATGCTTTGGCCTTTTCTCTCTCTGGGATACCTAATTACGAGGCCAGGACACTGTACACTGTCTCTGAATAACTCAACTCCCTTAAAAACCTTGGGAAGAAGGGCCCAGCCTGCAGTGCTTTCTGACCTGTGCAGCAGTGTCTCTCCCCTCATTTAGATTTAGAAGGGTTTCCTCCCCCCTGGGAGTAGCTAGACTCTCCAGCCCTCTTAAAAATGGGTTCTGGAGAGAAAATGGGGAAAAGACCTTACAGAAAAATGGAAATCAGAGTAGAAGTTCCCTGCACAGCCCTTCTAGCCCTGGGGACGACCCACCACCGTAAATGAAATGGAAGGCTTTGGTACAGTGGTTTTCCTTCCTAGGCCATTTGCATTTGCACATGAGACAAGCCACCAAGCCAAAGGAGTGAAGCTCTAAGTGGAATCTTCTGCCTCAGCCCTGCCCTTGGGAAGAGGGAGCTGTCTCCTTGCAAGACCTCTCACGGTCAACACTGGGGCTCATGGGGACACTGAGGGATACCACAGGTGAGTCCCAGGCTTACAGGGGAAGCTGCCGCCAGGAAGACACCCAGAGAGAATTGCCCTCTGCTGTAAGCAGCCTTGGGCACTTGGCCTTGCTCTAAGGCCACAGGGGTGGAGGGGAATGCTTCTGGGGAGTTGTTTCCCTCCTCCTCAGGGAATAGTATAACTTTAGAAAACACAGGGTGAGAAACACACGTCCCCCAAATTCCGTGCAGTGTCCACTTCCCTCTGAGGGATGCTTCTGAGCAGGTCACCAGCTGGGCGAGCTGTCGCCTCACTCTCGTCCTTTCTTTGGTGCCTTGTGCTGTGTGAGTGGCTCTGTAGGAAGCACAGGACACAGTAACAGGATGTGGCCTTTACCTAGAAAGGAGTCCTCTCCTCCCCACCAGCATGCAGCACTGGGCTGTGAAGAGAGCTGACCACTCTGAGAGTAAAATCTTCAATCAAACATTAATCAATAGCAACTCAAAGGGCTTTTGTGAAAGGATGAAGTGTGTGTGTGTGTGTGTGTGTGTGTGTATGTGTGTTAGCAGCAAAAGACCTAATAAACACACATCAGATGCTGAATGAAACAGTTTCTTGAGCTTGAATAGCAAACTTGGAACATCTCAGTGGAATAGTCAGTCTTTGCTCTTTTTGGGAAAAATCTGAAATGTTTTAAATATTTAAATGTGAAAATTACCACAGCTTTGAGATCTGTGATTAGGACCTTACTGACATGGTTCTCCATACGCTGCTACTCCAGAGATGAACGGAAGCTACACATGGGAGTCTCCCTCTCTCTCTCTCTCTCTCTCTCTCTCTCTCTCTCTCTCTCTCTCTGACTGGTTCCCTAGCCTGGAGATTAATCATCGTTCAGATGCCCTCTGGCGATGTCCACACAACACTGCGGTGGAGGGACTGGCCGAGGAGGGTGAGCTCTGTGATCATGGCAACAGGAGGGGCGTAGCCAGGAAGTTTTCAAGGGGCACTTAGAATGGCAGACTTTCCTTCCATTATGTGGTCCCATTCAAACAAACTTCATTAACTTTTAATTATCCTAACAAAATAATTTCTAATTATAATGCACCCTAGAAATCATTCATGATGTGAAAGAGAAGAAAACTGGAAGATGACCTAAATATGCAAGATTCAGTGAAGAGTTAAATAGATAGAAACACACCATGGAATGTTATGGAACCACAAAATATACCAATCTGATGACTCAGTAAAAACACAGAGAAAGTATATGAGATGATGCTCAATTAAAAAGCAGAATATGAAATGGTTATGGACATTGACTGCATCTATATAAAATATATTCGAGGAAATAAAACCTAGAAGTAAATGATCCAAAGTGGTAATAATAAGGCAATCTTATAATAAATTGTTTCTTTTTATAAAGTTTATTTTATTATTAATAATAATTGCTAACTCTTATGGGGGGTTCTCCATACCAAGTTCTTGAAATGTTCATTTTATTCTTGTAAGAACCTTACAAAGCAGATACTGTTAATACTTCTTTTTTGTAAGTAAAAAACTAAGGTTTGGAGAGACAGAGTAACTGGCCAAGATCACATAGGGATTATGGGGCAGGTTTGAGGCTGGACCCTGGTCTGGCTTATATCAAAGTCAGCCTTTTAATCATGGCAGCATACGTCAGTTTAGTTTTGTTTTGCAGTTAAAAGATGAATTGTTTAAAAAATAAGGCCATAGCAAAACCAAATGGCATTTCCTTTCTGTTGAAAAAAGTTTTTGGCCCCTAACTGTGTTGGTGCTAACACTTAGACATCGGTGTGATGGGGTGGGAGAGAGAAGGAAGGCCAGCCCAGGGATGGAGCTACCTGTGACCGGGAGTGAGGCAGGAAACAGACGCTTCCACGGTACCCACCTCTCCGAGTGCCCTGCTCGCATAATTCTCCTTCCTGGCCGCCTCCTGCAGTTCAAGGGCTTGCTGAACATACATCTTTCCAGCTAGGATTTCATTTTCCAGTATCGACAGCTCTTTCAATGAAATGGGCCAATTCAACCGTTCTAATGCCTCATTTAAAGCTGCCTTGTTTTCCAAGTACCTCATTGGTTTGTTTGCATCTAGCCTTTAAAAAAAAATAGGAAGATGATGAAACAAAAAAAAACAAAGAGACCATAATAGAAAAAACATGAAAAGATGGCATTTTGGTAAACCCTCTCCAGAGAAATATCTGTCAAAGCAGATGTTAGGTACCAACTGACAGAATATCAACCATGTCCTCTGGTGCATGGGGACTTTGACAGCTTGCACAAGTTAAAAAGAACCATCTCTGTAAATTACAGTAGGCACTTTCCCCCATCGCTTAATTTGATCATCTGATTTTAAGAACATTTGATACACACGCCATTTTTTTTCAACAATTTGTTTTGGCATAATTTGAGCCCATTCCTTTTCCCCCAGGTCTCATGTTTGGCAGAACCAAGAATGAGCTTCAGAGAGATTTCACACAATTATCTCTAGCAGTGACTCTGGAAAACAAAGCAAAGCAAAACAAAACAAAGCCCAAATATCTGCCTCACTGCAGTAATTCTTCTACTAGCTCATTTTTGCTATTTTGATCTCCTTTTCTCCTTATAAGCTTAAGTAAGCCTAAACTTTCTGGCTTCATTGTTTTCGTATTCAAAGAATAGGAGCCAAAGTGTCTATGAGCTGGTGAACAAGCTGTGAGAGGCCGGGGAGCCAGGGTACTGTGGTCGCCCAGGCCCGGGATTCTAGTTCCAGTCCAGCTATTTCGGGGTCAGAATCTCCTGGAAGGAGAAAGAAAGTAGGGTAGGGAGGGGAGGGAGAGGAGGTATTGCATAATTATCGTTCTGTAATTGCTGGAAGTGGCATTTCCTTTAGATGTACGGTATTGGGAGAGGAGAATGTAAGCCCAGCACAACCACAGGACTCAATCCACAAACAAACCTGTCTCCAGAGGAGAGCAAAACTTATTAAAAATCTGAATTGGAGTGACATAAGTAAGATGGTGAAATAAGAAACCCCAGGCCCTCAGAGATACCGACTTTATAACAATATATGGACCAAATTGCCTTTGTGAGAATTCCAGAAGCCAGTGAAGAGCTTGCAGCGTTCCACAAAGCCAAGAAGAGCAGGCACTGAAATGGGCAAGAAAGTGCATTTTGCCTGGCCTAGCCCATCCCCTCCCCAGGCACAATGCACTGCAATTGGGAGAAAACTCCTAAAACCCTTGGGAGGGAAAAAGAGGGAGCATGCATCCAACATTCTGGCCTTGGGGGTACTGCCAGGGAGACTGCTTTCTGTCTCATCTGACTCAGTACTGATGGGAATGGCTCTATACTTTAGACATCAGGTTAGGAACCTCTGAGAAAAAAGGTGAGTTCCATGGCTTGTTACAGCACCAGAAAGACTACAGTACCAAAGACAGATGCCAGGGAAGCAAGAGATTATGGGCTGCTGAGAAGAAGCAGGGGCACACACTTGGAGAAATCACATACACACATAAGCCTAGAGAAGACATATCCCCAGAAAAGGGTTGAGAGTTCCCCAGAATCTCTAGCCTGTAAGAAGCCAGTCTATAAAGACTGGGAGAGGTGTCTGTTTTTTCAAATGCTCAAAACTTAACCAAAGGTTCTAAGGCATACAAAGAAACAGGGAATGATGGCCCCATTGATGGAATAAAAGATGGCCAGGATTACACCAATGCCAACACAGAAAAAGATACTAAAGAAAAGAATGTGACAAGACCATTTTCCTTTATGAATATAGAGATAAATAACCTCAACAAAACAGTAGCAAACCAAATCCATCAGAGCATTAAAAAGATTACACACCATGACCAAGCGGGATTTATCCCAGGAATGCAAGGTGGTTCAACCTAAGAAAATCAGTTGATTTAATACACCATAACACATCAATACAACAAAGGAAAAAAAAACAAAACATGATCATCTCAATACACAGACAATGCGTTTGACAAATTTCCATTTACGGAAATCCCACAGCTAACATCCTACTCAATATGAAAGAATGAAAGCTTTCTCCTTATGATCAGGAACAAGACAAGATGTCCCCCTTCACCCCGGTTATTCAACATTGTATTGGAAGTTCTGGCCAGAGCAATTAGGCAAGAGAAAGAAACAAAAGGCATACAAATTGAAAAAGAGAAGTAAAACTATCTCTATTTGCAGATAGAGATAACCTCACTCCATAAATAAAAACTGATACAGAATTGATCAATGACCCAGATGTAAAAGCTAAAACCAGAAAAGTATTAGAAGGAAACATGGGTAAATCTTCATGACCTCATATTTGCCAATGGATTGATTCCTTAAATTTGACACAAAAAGAGTGAACAACAAAAGAAAAAATAGATGAATTGATTTCCTAAAAATTAAAAACTTTTGGGCAAAAAGGAAAATTATCAAGAATGTGAAAGAACAATATATAGAATGGGAAAATATTGGCAAATCATATATCTGATAAAGGTTGAATATCCAGATCTCTTACAACTCAACAAAAAGACAAACAACTCAATTTAAAAATGAGCCAGACTTGAATAGATATTTCTCTGAAGAATATACATGGCCGACAACCACAAGAAAGGACGTCCAACGTTATTGATCATTGAGGAAATGCAAATGAATACCACAATGAGATATCACTTCACACCCACACTAGGATGGCTTTAGTTAAAAAACGAAAACAAACAAACAAACAGAACAGTAAGAAAATAACAAGTATTGGCAAGGATGTGGGGAAACCTTCATATATTGCTGGTAGGAGTGTAAAATGGTAGCGCTGCCATGGTGAACAGTTTGGTAGTTACTCAAAAATTACCCTGTGATCCAGCAAAAGCCCTCCTAGGTATGTACTCAGAGAAGTGAAGATATATGAGGTGATCAAACAATATGGTGAATGTTTAAATAAAATAAAATTTGTTATAGTAAAAGACACATTACCATTAATTGCCCTCAAAATACTCCCCCTTTCTTTGAACACACTTATCCCATCGTTCTTGCCACTTCCTGAAGCAGTTCTGGAAGTCCTCTTTCGTGAGTGTCTTAGTTGTGTTGTCATAGCTGCCTCGATGTCCTGAATCATTTTGACTTTGGGGAAGAGCCTGAAGTCGCAGGTGCCAGATCCAGTGAATAAGGTGGATGAGGACACACTGTAATGTTTTTATGTGACAGAAATTGCCGTATACCAGAAGCGATGTGTGACATGGAGTGTTATTATGATGGAGAATGATTTACGGCACACTTTAAAACAAACCTTATTTCAACTGTAGCTCACATCCGACTGACTGCACTGAATAAGTTGAAACTTGTCTCACACTGTTACTAAATTTCAACACGCCGCTTTCTGTATTGAAGATCCTTGCCTTTCCATTGGATGGCACTCGGCAGCAGCACTTACTGTATTTTGTGATCACAAAGGAAAGGCTCCATGTCACCCCTCACTTCTGGTACAGTAATTTCTGTCAAATAAAAGCATTACAGTGTGTCCTCATCCACCTTATTCACTGGATCTGGCACCGTGCGACCTCTGGCTCTTCCCCAAAGTCAAAATGATTCAGGACATCGAGGCAGCCACGACAGCGCAACTAAAGACACTCATGAAAGAGGACTTCCAGAGCTGCTTCAGAAAGTGGCAAGAATGATGGGATAGGTGTGTTCAAAGCAAGGGGGAGTGTTTTGAGGGGGATTAATGGTAATGTGTCTTTTACTGTAATAATTTTATTTTATTTAAACATTCACCATATTTGTTGATCATACCTCATGATGTCCACACAGAAACTTCTATGTGAATGTGTATTACAGCATTGTTCATAACAAACCCAAAGTGGGCACAATCCAAATATCCATCAATGGAAGAATGGAAAAACAAACTGGTATATACACACAATGGATCATTACTGAGGCATAAAAAGGAATGAATACTATATATGCTACCATTGGATGAACATTGAAAGCATTAAGCTTTCCATTAACTAAGCAAAAGAAGCCAGACACAAAAGGTCACATGTTGTCTGTTCCTTTCATGTGATATATCCAGAATAGGCAAATACACAGAAAGCAGACTGGAGGGGAAGGAAGAATGGGAAAGGATTACTTAATGGGTATTAGGTTTTTTTTCTCAGGTTATAAAAAAGTTTTAAAAGTGGAGGGAGGTAGTGGTTTGCACAATATTTTGAATATTTTAAACACCATTGAATTGCACACTTCAGAACAGTTATGTGGATTACACACACACACACACACACACACACACACATACACACACACACAAAGTGAGGAGGAACTGGCTTACTTTTCTTTTTCTTCTTGAGATAATGCTTGCCAAACAATTTTATTCAAGCGCCTGTTTAAAAAAACAAAGAAATAATTACTAGTATCAATTCTTGGTTTCATAGCAAAAGGCTGACCTGAGGCTGTGAAGGGCACTGCAGGGCCACCGCCATTTGTTCCGAGACTGGATATGTGTGCTCCCTCCCTCTGCACCAGGCGGAAGCCTTTGGCTTTGTGGCAGTCCTGGCAAACACACAAAAAGGGCACAGCTCTGAGTCCAGTCAGGTAAAGCCCAGGTTGAGAAAAGGCAGTCAACAAGCTGGTCCTCGTCATCTCCCCATGCAGGTGTTTCTAAAAACCCACGATTTTTCTTCCTAAGGAAAATTTAAGTGTGCCCTTGGTGTGCCCTGCAGGCACTCCTCTGCCTGGACTCTCAGAGCAGAAGAGATTAAGAGGGCCCTACATTAACAGGACTGGAATGCACTTCAGCAATCAACATGCCTGACCTCCTTGTTTTCCAAATGAGGCCACCTCGAGGGGCAGACTAAAGAAGCACCTTGCTTCCCCCCAAGCTACCCTGTTTCCCCGAAAATAAGGCCTAGCCAGTCAGCTAGCTCTCGTGCGTCTTTTGGAGCAAAAATTAGTATAAGACCTGGCATTATATTATATTATTATATTACATCATATTTCGTTATAAAGACACAGTTTTATATTATAGTAAGGTAAGACCGGGTCTTATAATTTTTGCTCCAAAAGATGCATTAGAGCTGATTGTCCGGCTACGGCTCATTTTGGGGGAAACACAGTAGTTGGCAATGCTGAGACTAGAAGTCAGCACTGGACATGTCTGCAGAGGTGCTGTCAAGCCCAGAGGAAGTCAGAGTCAGTGGTCTCTATGGGGTGGGCCGAGCTCCTTCTCTTGTTACTGATCAGTGATGCTTGTTTCTGAGTTTCCAGCCCAACTAGGGAACACTATTCGTTACCCAAATCAGGCTTCCCGGAGTTCAGGGCCCAGGACACGCTCCAGGGCCTGCCTCAGTGAGGTGGGAGAATACTGTCACTCTCTAGGAGGAATTCTTCTAACCACTGGCCCTGGCACCAGTGCACAGGGCTCTGGGAACACACTTTGGGGGCTGCTATTCTGCCCCGATCCCCTACTGTGAGGTCGGTGAGAGCATGGAGAAGGGGTCTGACTAAAGTTGCATCAGATCAAATTCAAATTAAATTCCAATAGTCAAATATGCATATAGTGACAGCTGCTGGGAAGAGAGGACAAAGGAGGAAGCAAAGCTGCCAAGCTCCTGCCCTTGGGATCTGACATCCTCGCAGGGGACAGACAGGTGTGTGCAGAAGCTGTGAGTGCTCAGGGCTGCACACAGGGTGGGTGGTGGAGAGTCACAGGGGAAAGGCCTCTCTGCAGGGGGTCACTGGTACCAAGGCAAGAAGGGATGAGGGAGTCCAGGGGATGGGGGGACAGGAAGAGGGGCAGCAGAGCTTGGACGCAAGGAAAGGTGTGCCTGGAGCAAGGGAGGCACAGAAGGGGCAGCTGCAGTGTGAGGGGCCAGCTACAGAGCAGTTTCAGGCCCATGGGCAAGTGAGTCTTGACAGAGTTCATCCTGCCTGGGAGAGAAGAGAGAAGTGAAGGGCCGAGAAAGACTCAGAGAAATCCTGGGAGCCATGGAGATGGTTGAAGGAGCTCATGCAAGACAGCCTCCCTTCTTGGGTGAGGGCAGCAGAAAAGGCTCATGTGAAAGGAGGTCGTGAGAGGCCTACGATAAGCAAGGTGGAGAAGGCCCCCTCTGCGCCGGGCTGTGTGCCCCACGTGGCAGCAGGCAGACTTCATACGTCTTATGAACACACACTAGACACACTGCAGTGACGATAGGCCAGTATGTGCTGGCTGGGGACACTGCTACTTTTCACGTGCTTTATTTCATCTTTGCCACCCATGGGCTGGTTTCAATTAGTGCTGTGCACCAGGGATTAATTAAGTGCTGGGCGTGGGGAGGGGAAGTGAGAAGAGAGCTAGGACAGGGTGAGGCTGGGTCATCTGCGCCCCTGAGAAAGGGCCCCTATCTCAGCACTAACACAGGACCATTTAAAAGGGCAATATTCGCTCTAGTCAACTTGATCTTCTTTTTGATCTTGATATAAAAATGGCTTATATAACAGCACGAACTTATATTACCTCCATTATCTCACTACTGGGGAGTTTTAGTAGTCACTTTACAGAACGTTAGGCACTGAAATGACCAAATTTACTCTGCTAAAGGGAAATTTAAAGACCTCGTGGAAACATGCGTTGTATACAGATTTTGGAAAGGAGAGACGGTTTCCTTAGAATTCTGCTGGGTACACGTAGGTGATGCCCTGAGCGCCTGGCACACAGAAGTGTCTGTGTTTGTTGCTGCTGCTGCTGCAGAGTTTGACTTTCCTATGAACAAGTTTAGACAGTTGCTCCAGATGAAATAATCTCAGCTAAAACAAGAGAAAACAAACTCCACAGCCATTAGGCACAGCTGGAAGTAATACTCACTTTTCATAGGACTTAATTGCCTGTTCCACCTTTTGCTTGTAGATATTGAGCTTGACTCCTTGGGGGTTAATTAATGTCATCTTGTTTGTGTCGCTGCACACATGTGCCAAAGGGAACACCTACACGTCAGTACCAAAGGGAAGCGTCATTTGCTAGGCTAACATGTTCCTTCAAAAACGGATCTACATGGTTATATGGTAGGTTTTCTCAATTATAAAACCAACATATGATAATTGTAGAAAGGCAGAAAGCATAGAAATCGTTAAGAGAAAGATAAGAATCAGAAATAGCATTACTGGCCTTTTCCTTCTGAAAACTATATATTTTAAAAATCACCAACACACACACACACACACACACACACACACACACACACACACACAAAACTGTTTCAGGAAACTAGTCAGAACAGAATTGTGGGGACAGAGCCCCAGAAAGCAGTTTCCAGGCTCTTGGCCTCACATAGAAAGGAGTTGGCTCGGGTAGTAAATGGCCGTCAACTGTGATCAGATGGCCATCAGCTGTGGCTAGTTGGCCGTCAGCTGTAACCAGTGAGCCATTGGCCACTAATATAACGGCTGTGGCTGCGCTAGCAGAAAAAATGGGAGCTAGTAAGTAGATGGTGGCTGAGCTGGCAAGAGTGGATTGTAGCTAGCATGGCGAAGTGCGGGTCACAGATTGCAGAGAAGCGGAGCAGTGAGGGTTGCAGACAGTGTGGCTCCTGCTTCCTGTGTCTGCAACCCAGCCGCCAGCGAGAATATAGTGGTATGACTCCCTTACTTATGGCTCCGTGGGTGTTCCTTTTTGGCCTCACCATGTCCTGCGTTCTTATGTGGGGAGCGGGAGCTGAGACCCCGCAGGCCGACCCGCATGACAAATGGCGCAGCGAGCAAGGTCCCCCGTGTGACACATGGCGTAGTCGGCAGGATATGGTGCTGGCCAAAGCTCTCCAAAGTGCGGTGGAGCAGTTTGTGCGTGAGTCTTGAGGAAAACCAGGAGGAGCAGCTGCCAGAGAGCTAGACCCCCGTGGAGGGGTGGGAAGACGTGGACGGTTCCCCAACCAGCATAAGCCAGAGAAAGTGAAGGTCGTTGCAGCCCTGTGGGCTGGGAAGTGCTTGCTGAGGCAGCCCGGATGCAGGACTTGTAGTCCCAGGTGGAAACGCTTGCTGGGTCCTCCTTGGGAGATGAGGGTGAGGTCAAGGTCATCCCTCACCCCCAGGACAGCCCTGGCGAATGACTATTGACTATAGGGAATTGCCTTCCATCCCTAATTTAATGGACGCTTGACTGTTTGGGAACATACCACCATGTAGTGGAACTGGCGGATGTTTGCTTTTGTGTCTTGACTAGCAACCATCGAGAATATGTGAGCACCTTGACAGTGAGCCGCTGTTGTTCCAGCACAGTGCCCCGAGAGGCCCAGAGAGAGTGGCAGTGCCCTGAGAGCCCTGGCTGAGTCCAGGAAGTCTGGCTGAGCCCAGAGAGAGTGGCAGTGCCCTGAGAGACCCTGGCTGTGCCCTGAGAGAGTGGCAGTGCCCTGAGAGACCCTGGCTGTGCCCAGGAAGTCTGGCTGTACCCAGAGAGAATGGCAGTGCCCTGAGGCCCTGGCTGAGTCCAGGAAGTCTGGCTGAGCCCAGAGAGAGTGGCAGTGCCCTGAGAGACCCTGGCTGTGCCCTGAGAGAGTGGCAGTGCCCTGAGAGACCCTGGCTGTGCCCAGGAAGTCTGGCTGTGTCCAGAGAGAGTGGCAGTGCCCTGAGAGCCCTGGCTGTGTCTGGGAAGTCTGTCTGGGAAGTCTGTCTGTGTCCAGAGAGAGTGGCAGTGCCGTGAGAGCCCTGGCTGTGTCTGGGAAGTCTGTGTCCAGAGAGAGTGGCGGTGCCCTGAGGGCCCTGGCTGAGTCCAGGAAGTCTGGCTGAGCCCAGAGAGAGTGGCAGTGCCCTGAGAGCCCTGTCTGTGCCCAGGAAGTCTGGCTGTGTCCAGAGAGAGTGGCAGTGCCCTGAGAGGCCCTGGCTGTGCCCGGGGAGACAGGTGGTACCCTAAGAAGCCCAGGAAGTCTGGCTGTGCCCAGAAGGACTGGTGGTGCCCTGAGAAACCCTGGCTGTGCTCAGAGAGCCTGGCTGTGTCCAGGATATTGCATTCACCTCCAGGCTCCTCGCACAGGGCCCCTCGTGGAAGACACTTGTCGTGTAGATTGTGAGGCGAGACCCTGTAGGGGTGGAGTGTGGGGACAGAACCCCAGAAAGCAGTTTCCAGGCTCTCGGCCTCACATAGAAAGGTGCTGGCTCAGGTAGTAAATGGCCATCAACTGTGATCAGATGGCCATCAGCTGTGGCTAGTTGGCCGTCAGCTGTAATCAGTGAGCCATTGGCCACTAATATAACTGCTGTGGCTACACTAGCAAAAAAAATGGGGGCTAGCAAGAGGATGATGGTTGAGCCTGCAAGTGGAGCGGTGAGGGTTGCGGACAGTGTGGCTCCTGCTTCCTGTTCCTCCAACCCAGCCGCCAGCGAGAATATAGTGGTGTGACTCCCTACGTATGGCTCCGTGGGTGTTCCTTTTTGGCCTCACCATGTCCTGCGTTCTTATGTGGGGAGCGGGAACAGAGACCACGCAGGCTGCCCCGCATGACAAGAATATTATTTTCATAAGCCTCTGTCAAATTGATGAGAGTGACCCATAAGAGATTGTATCTTGTTGCTACTTTGTCAATTACTAGTTGAGTTAAACATCTTTTAATCTTAAACATCTAAAAATAAATATATTTATTCCACATTTGATTTTCTTCTGAGAATATCTGATGAGAGTTAACATCTTTTGACCATTTTCCTTATCGGTTTATGAGAGGTTCTTACAATTCAGGTCGAGGAGCTTGGTGATCAAGAAACTACTTTGTAACCACATTCTACAAGAACAGCAGGGCACCAGGAAGGGGGGCATCTTTCTGAGTTCTTCCTGCCTGCACCGCTTACTTCCAGGGGATGGGGTGGAGGAGTGGGGGTGAGGGGGGTGGGGACTGAGGGGGGGGTGAAGAGGGTGAGGGGTAGGGGGTAGGGGAGGTGGGGGGTGAAGAGGTGGGGGTGGAGGAGTGGGGGGGTGGGAGAGGTGAAGGGGGTGAGTGGGGTGGGGGATGAGTAGGGAGGTGAGGGGGTGACAAGGGTGGGGGTTAGGGAGGTGAAGGGAGGTCAGGGGGTTGGGGGGTGGGAGGCTGAGGGGCTGGGGAGGAGGGGGGAATAGGCTGCTGGGAGGGGATGCCTCTGATTCCAGGCCATCTGAATGAACAGTATTTGTAATATACGTCTACCTGTTTGCCTATTGCTTAGCTCTTCCTAGTAGAATACAAGTTCCATCAGAAGACAAACTGTTTTATTCACTACTGTATTCCTACCACCTAGAGCAGTGCCTGGAGCACACCATATAGTGTGGCCTCAACAAATATTTGTTGATAAATGAATAAATACGTGTTCACAAAAGGGCATATTCTATATCTTAGTATTTAAACAAAAAAGAAAAATAAGGTCTAACAGGAGAATTGTAAGCTATATCATTTCAAAATTGTACCTGATTCCAACCACAAGGAGTATGTAGGCATCTTGGAAATGTGGGAGTTGTTTCTAAGAAGTAAATTTTTACTTTCAATCAAGGTGATATAGTTCATACTCTTATATTCTCTCTTGCCTCCAAAATCATACAAAAAATTGTATTGTAGTTATTATTGTTTAGGAAAAAATGCATATAAAAAAGGAAGAAAGGACAAAGAAAGATGAGTGGTTGATAAAGAGATTTTTTAGAGACAAAAAGTTGAACAGAACTGTGAATGAGTAAGTGGGGTTGAAGCTGTGGGCTGGTTGACTCTGTGCCCAAAGATGGCAGAGGCAGTGGAAGCTCACCTCTTGGAAAGCAAGTGGGACCATGCCCCACTCAGGCTCCGTGCCTGAAGCCAGCAGTGGTGTGAGGGTGGCCTGCCCCCTAAAGAATGACTGCCCTAATGAGAGAAGACACTGACGCAGCCTCACAACCAAGAACGAAAGCAAGCCACCCTTGGAATCTGTAATATTCCAGTGTCACCCTGGAGTAATAGCTCTAAATGCCAACGAAGGGATCTCAAGTAAGTAGATTTAGGCAACCGCAAAACAAGAGAAAAAAGAAAAAAGCAGATTTAAAAAAAATCTTGTTAAAATGAGCTCGCACACTAAAATATACCCCCAAATTGTGTATTCCAAAATACACCCCCCCAAAAAAAATGCCAAAACTGATAGCTGACTAAATCAACAATCAAAATGCCAATTCACTTGAGAAGAAATTAACTTATGAGCTATCAAGTGCCATAAGAAGAAATGGATGGGGAAAAATAATATTTTAAATAATGAAATAAAATCTATCTTGGAGAAAACAGACATTGAAAATTATGTACATTAATCTTGTAACCATCAAGACCAAAACAAACAAGAAAACTGGCAAAGATTTAGGAAACTGAAGAGAAAGAAATGAAGTTAATAGGCTGCATAGTCAAACCTTGCTACTACTTATCAGACACATGAATTCAGCATGTGACTTCTAACAATCTTTATCAAAGAGAAGGAGCCAGAACAGTGGGTTAAAAGGTGAGTCAACTGGACTTTGAAAACAGAATGAAGCTTGCAGAAATGAAAAAAAAAAAAAAAGATTTTTCAAAATAGAGCTACATATCACATAAAATTTCTGAGGGAAAAAAAAAATCAATCTCAACAAAATGAAAGATGCTTACATTTTTACCCCCCCTGGGCACACGCCGCCCCCCAGAAGTCGATACATAGCTCTACAAGCTTGCCGACTTACGGCTCAGTTACAGATCAACAGCACAAACTATTTAGCGGCCTCATCACATTTCACCATGGTCAGCTTAACCCCTGACTTAGCGTACTTAAAGAAAACTCATGGTTTAACATTCTACTTCCCTCTTTTGTGGATTTGGATCTCATGCCTTGTGTGGCCATACTGCACTGTAGTGTGGTAGCTGTTCAAATCTGTTCCGTCTGGTTCGTGTGCTGGGAGATTTAGGGAAAAACAAAGTCATACTCCACACCTTCAGTTCGTGGTCTTAGTTTTTACAACATGGTGGTCACGTGGAGGTCCCATGGGATATTCTATTTATGATGTCAAAGTTAGTGTGATTATGAGGTCAAAAGGGGCATTCTCAAGGGGACGTGGGAGATCAGAATCATGGCCGCCCAGTGGCTGTCAGGAAGCAAGTGGGGAGGAGAGTGTACCTAATGGAGAAACTGTCTGAGGGGGAGTAAAACCACACGATCACACCTCCTTTGAGAATGGTACTTATTATCTCTTAGGATGAAAATCAAGTGTAACCAACTAATGAGAGACCCTTCTAGATAATAGTTGATAGCAAAAGGGAGTCTCAAGGCATTACCTATCTCAATTCTATTGAGGTTAATCTAGAAGTCTTACCAAATTGTGAGAAGATTTTAACTATGAGGGAGGGAGGAAGGGAGAGTCACTGACTATAAAGACAGAAGAGATTGCTAGAATTCATGGACAGCCAATTTGTGCTAATCCTGTTAGAATTTTTCTTACTGTTAGACCAGAGATACCCTGTACCAATAGTCTTATCATGATGATAATAGTGTTTATTCTTTACTCTCTGCCAAGTGCTAGGCACTCCCTCTACATACTTTCTCATTCAAGCCCTGTACAGACACATACATTGAATGGCTGTTCTTGTATGGCTTTCCTCTCCACTGAACTCTTTAGGTCTTTATTCCTTTTAAAAAATTAGTTTCTAGCACAATGCATGTACAAACTAACCATTTATTGAATACATGAAAGATCAAAACTATATACGAATTAAAATGGCCAAGGCTTAAAATTTTTGATCTTTATTTGTTATAAAACATAATTAAGTTCAGATTCCATGAAGTTTGAATTCTTGGTGGAGGCACAGGATGAGTGTAACTGCTATTTTTAAAGCTGTGTTTGCTAATAATATGACTAACGTGTACAAAATTTTAAGAGAGATATTTAGCTTGCATAAGAAAATGATTCTCAAATAAAATATAAAATTAAAATGGAATACCATTTTCACATAACAATTGGCAAATATTTTTTTTTAATGTTACTGCTCTGAGTGACAGCAAATATACAGAAAAATACACACACTTAAAATTCCAAGTAAACTACCCAACAATGGAGGGAATAGTTAAATAAATTGTAGTAATTCATGTTATTGAATGTTAGTGCAACTAGTAAAATTCATCCCAAAATGGTCATTACAAGGACATATGTTCACAACATACACTAAATGAAGAAAGCAGAATATGGAACTGTGCACACAGCTACTAGTTGTTAAAGTACTATAGGAAGAATTCTACCTGACAACATTCTGTCTTTGTAAGCAATCCCACATTTTGAAAATGAGAAAATAGTGTAAGACTGGTGTTTATATATTTATTGTTCCACCCTGACTAAACTGACCAACCTCACGTTTTCCCCAAAAAATCAGTTCTTCCAATCAGTACCCCAGAGCTTACTGCCAGGTTGGCCAAGGAGAGGTGTTACTGGATGTGTGTAATGGCATGCAACAGGCATGTGTATCCCGGAGGGAGAACTCTGAATACAGATGCCGTGGCTTTATAGGTAATGCACTTGTATAAACTGCCAAGTGCTAAAGATTAAACATCTGCTTTCAAACTGAAATATCTCCAGTTTCCAAAGAACAAAATGGACGCAGGGCCACAAAATTAACTGCCAAGGAGGTATGTAGATAAGATCATTCACAAACCCATGAAAATATGTTAGTGACTACAGTGTAGATTACATTTCACATTTTTCAATCTAAACTTTTAGAAAATAAAAGATTCTTTTTTTCAATTTCAATTTCAATTAAAATGATATAACAGATACTTATCTGTTGGCATGGAACAATGTACACAATAGACTGTTGAGTAAAAATGAGGGTTCAAAACAGTATATTCAGTTTGACTTCATTTTGATAAAACAAAAACAAAGAACAAAGGATATACATGTAGTGAAGAAGGTATGGTCAGCTAACCACTAATGATTCATATAGTGGAATCATAACTATTGTTTCTCACTTTTCTGTATTTTCTAATTTTTCTTTCTTTTTCTTTTTTTTGTTTTAAAGTTTATTGAGGTGAAATTGTTAGTAAAGTTACATAGATTTCTGCTGTACAATTCTGTAACACATCATCTATACACATTGTGTGTTCACCAGAGTCAATTCTCTTTCCATCACCATATATTAGACCCCGTTTACTCTCTACTAGAGCCCCTGCCCCCCTTACTCTCTGGTAACCCCTAAACTATTGTCTATGTCCATGAGTTTTTGTTCCTTAATTTGTTTGTCTTGTTCTTTTGGGTTTATATACCACATATCAGTGAAATCATAGGGTTCTCTACTTTTTCTGTCTGACTTATTTAGCTTAGCATTATACTCTCAAGATCCATCTATGTTGTCATAAATGGTCCTATTTCATCTTACCGCCAAATAGTATTCCATTGTGCATATAAACCACAACTTCTTTATCCGTTCATCTATCGCAGGACATTTTGGTTGTTTCCATGTCTTGGACACCATAAATAATGCTGCAATGAACATTGGAGCACACATGTCTTTATGATGGATGAATGTTTTCAAATTTTTTGGGTAGATACCCAGGAGAGGGATTGCTGGGTCACACGGTCATTCTATTCGTAATTTTTTGAGGAACCTCCACATTGCCTTCCATAGCGGCTGCACCAGTCTGCATTCCCACCAACAGTGTATGAGGGTTCCTTTTTCTCCACAGCCTCTCCAACACTTGTTGCTATTTGTCCTGTTGATGATAGCCATTCTGACTGGGGTGAGGTGATATCTCATTGTGGTTTTCATTTGCATTTCTCTGATGATCAGTGATGTTGAGCATTTTATCAAAAGGCTATTTGTCAATTGTATGTCCTCTTTGGAGAAATATCTCATCAGGTCCTCTGCTCATTTTTCAATTGAGTTGTTTGTTTTTTTTGTGGTTAAGTTATATGAGTTCCTTGTATATTTTAGATATTGGCCCCTTATTTTAGGCGCTGTTTAAAAAAATCTTCTCCCATTCAGTTGGTTGCCTCTTTATTTTGTCGATGGTTTCTTTTGCTGTGCAGAAGCTTTTCAATTTGATATAGTCCCATTCATTTATTTTAGCTTTTACTTCCCTTGCTTTTGGAGTCAAATTTATAAAATGCTTTTTGAATCCAAGGTCCACAAGTTCAGTACCTATGTTTTCTTCTATGTTTGTTTCAGGTCTTATGCTTAAGTCTTTGATCCATTTTGAATTAATTTTGGTACATGGTGACAGACAGCAATCCAGTTTCATTCTTTTGCACGTGGCTTTCCAATTCTCCCAGCACCATTTATTGAAGACGCTGTCTTTTCTCCATTGTATGTTTTTTTGCTTCTTTGTCAAAATTATCTGTCCATATTTATGTGGTTTTATTTCTGGGTTCTCAATTCTATTCCATTGGTCTATGTGTCTGTTTTTCTGCCAATACCATGCTGTTTTGATTATTGTAGACCTGTAGTACAGGCTAAAGTCTGGGAGTGTGATACCTCCAGCATTGTTCTTTTTTCTTAAGATTGCTTTGGCTATTCGGGGTCTTTTGTGGTTCCAAACAAATCTGATGATTTTTTGTTCTATTTCTTTAAAAAATGCCATTGGGATTTTTATGGGGATTGCATGAAATCTGTATATTGCTTTGAGTAATATGGCCATTTTAACTATGTTGATTCTTCCAATCCATGAGCACGGAATGTCTTTCCATTTCTTTGTGTCTTCTTCAATTTCTTTTAAAAATGTCTTATAGTTTTCAACATATAGGTCTTTCACCTCCTTGGGTAAGTTTATTCCTAGGTATTTTATTCTTTTTGTTGCAACTGCAAAAGGAATTTTTTTTAAATTTCTTTCTCTGAGATTTCATTTAGCATATAGGAATGCAATGGACTTCTGTACGTTTATTTTGTAGCCAGCAACTTTAATGTATTTATTGATTGTTTCTAATAGCTTTTTGGTGGAGCCTTTATGGTTTTCTGTATATAGCATCATGTCATCTGCAAAAATGACAATTTAACTCTTCATTTCCAATTTGGATGCCTTTTATTTCTTTCACTTGCCTGATTACTCTGGCGAGGACTTCCAACTCTATGTTGAAAAGCAGAGGTGATAGGGGACAGCCCTGTCGTGTTCCTGAACATAGAGCAAAGGGCTTCAGTTTTTCACCATTAATTATGAGATTAGCTGAGGACTTGTCATATATGGCCTTTATTATGTGGAGGTATTTTCCTTCTATACTTACTTTTTAAGTGTTTTAATCATAAATGGATGTTGTATCTTGTCAAATGCTTTTTCTTCCTCACTTGATATAATCATATGATTTTTGTCCTTTATTTTGTTTTGTGATGTATCACACTGATGGATTTGCATATGTTGAACCATCCTTGTGCCCCTGGGATGAACCCCACTTGGTCAGGGTGAATAATCCTTTTAAACATTGTTGCATTCGATTTGCTAGAATTTTGTTTAAGATTTTTGCATCTGTATTCATCAGAGATATAGGTCTGTAGTTTTATTTTTTTGTGTTATCCTTACCAGGTTTTGTTCTCAGGGTAATGTTGGCCTCATAAAATGAGTTAGGGAGTACTTTCTCTTCTTCCATTTTCTGAAAGAGTTTGAGCAGGATTGGTATTAGATCCTCTTTGTAGGTTTGGCAGAATTCACTAGTGAAGCCATCTGGTCTTGGACTTTTGCTTTTGGGAAGGTTTCAGACGACTGATTCAATTAGCTTACTGGTGATCGGTCTATTTAGATTTTCCAGTTCTTCATGGTTCAGCCTAGAAAGGCTATATGTTTCTAAAAACTTGTCCATTTCTTCTAGGTTATTGAATTTGGTGGCATATAGTCCTTCATAGTATTCTTGAATGATCCTTTGTATTTCCGTTATGTCCGTGATAACTTCCCCTTTTTCATTTCTGATTTTGTTAATTGGTGTCTTCTCTCTTCTTCTCTTAGCGAGTCTAGCCAAGGGTTTGTCAATTTTGTTAATCTTTTCAAAGAACCAGATCTTTGTCACATTAATTTTTTCTATTGTCTTTTTGTTCTCTATTTCATTTAGTTCTGCTCTGATTTTTGTTATCTCTTTTCTTCTGCTGACCTTGTGTTTCATTTGTTCTTCTTTTTCTAGTTCTTTAAGCCGTAACATGAGGTTATTTATCTGGGATTTTTCTTGTTTCTTGAGTTAGGCCTGTAATGATATAAATTTCCCTCTTAAAACTGCTTTCGCTGCATCCCAAAAATCTTGGTAGGATGTATTTTCATTCTCATTTATTTCTATATATCTTTGATCTCTCCTCTTAGTTCTTCTTTGACCCAGTTGTTCTTTAAAAGTATGTTGTTTAATCTCCACATATTTGTGTGTTTTCCTGCTTTCTTTTTGCAGTTGATATCCAATTTCGAAGGCTTTGATCAGAGAATATGCTTGGTATGATTTCAATCTTCTTAAATTTGCTGAGGCTAGTTTTATGTCCCAATATATAAGGTCTACCCTTGAGAATATTCCATGTACAGTAGAAAAGAATGTATAGTCTGATGTTCTAGGATGAAGTGCTCTATATATGTCAATATGTCCATTTCATCTAATGTGTCATTTAGGGCTGCTATTTCGTTATTTATTTTCTGTTTGGATGATCTATCCATAGCTGTCAATGATGTATTTTGGTCCCCTAGAATAATTATGTTTTGGTCAATTCCTCCGTTAAGTTCTGTTAGTAGTTGCTTGGTATATTTCGGTGCTCCCTGGTTGGGGGCATAGATATTGATGACTGTTATGTCTTCTTGTTGTATAGTACCCTTTACCATTATGAAATGTCCATCTTTGTCTCTCGTTACCTTTTTTATCCTGAAGTCTGTTTCATCTGATATCAGTATGGCTACACCTGATTTTCTCTGGGTACCATTTGCTTGGACTGTCAATTTCCACCCCTTCACTTTGAGTCTATGTTTGTCCTTGTAGCTGAGATGTGTCTCTTGGAGACAGCATATGGTTGAGTTTAGTTTTTTGACCCAAACTGCTACTCTGTGCCTATTCCATTTAGTGTGATTATTGATATGTGAGGATTTCCTATCATTCCTTTGGTTTTCTGGTAAGAAGACTGTGTCTCCATTGTTTCTTTGCCTTTTTGTTGTTGTCTGTTATTTCTGTGTGGTGGTATTCTATGATCATTCCCTTTGTTTCCTCTTTTATTATGTTATATATTTCAATTCTGGATTTTTTTTGAGTCTTTACCCTTAAGTTTATGTAAAAGAAAGTTTGATATTTAGAGTATTCCATTTTCTTCAGCATGATTACTTTCTCCATTCCCATATTCCAGTTCAGGCTTTAGTCTCCCTGTTTTTATGTTTTGGTTGTCATAAATTATCGCTACTTATGCTGGTTGCATAGCCTCCTTTAGTATTTCTTGTAGTGCTGGTCATGTGTTAGAAAATTCTCTCAGCTTCTGTATGTCTGGAAAGCTCTTTATTCCTCCATGATGTCTAAAGGATATCTTTGCTGTATATTTTATTTCTCTCTTTCAATAGTTTGAATATTTGATTCCACTCCCTCCTGGCTGTCGAGTTCTGCTAAAAAATCTGATGATAATCTAATAGGCTTTCCTTTGTAGGTTACTGTCTTCTTTTCCCTGGATGCCTTAAGGATTCTTTCTTTGTTGTTAATTTTTGACAGCTTCAATACAATGTGCCTTGGAGAAGGCCTGTTGGGGTTGAGGTAATTAGGTGTTCTATTTGCTTCTTGGATTCAAAGATCCAGGTCTTTCCACAAGTTTGGGAAGTTCTTGCCGACTATTTGTTTGAACATACTCTGTTCCCTTCTCTCTTTCTTCTCCTTCTGGTATGCCTATTATTCTTATATTGCTCTTTCTGATGTAGTCAGAAAGTTCTTGAAGAGTTCTTTCGTTTCTTTTAAGTCTCAAGTCTCTTTCTTCTTCCATCTGTGTAATTTCCAGGTTTCTATCTTCGATGTCACTGATTCTTTTCTCCATCTGGTCAACTCTACTACCTAAGCTGGTTATTTCATTCTTAATTTCTTCTATTGAGTTCTTAATCTCCAGAAATTCCATTTGGTTCTTTTTAAAATTTCGATCTCTTTGGTAAAATGTTCATTTTGTTCTTTGATTGTGTTTGAGTTCATTAAACTGCCTGTCTGTTTTCTTGCATCTCGTTGAGTTTTTTAAGAACTACAATCCTGAAATCTCTTGTCATTTAAGTTACATATTTCCATGGCTTTAAGTTAATTTTCTGGAGACTTTTCATTTTCTTCCTCAGCTGTCGTGTTACCTTGGTTATTCATGGCCATTAATGATTTATTATTTCTCTTTCTAGACATCTACAGGAGTGCGTTCTGCCACAGGTGATAGAAAGAGGTCTTTCTTTTGTTTTCCAGTAGGTGTTGGTAGAATGTTTTATTTTCTCTCCGACTGCAGCCCTTTTTTCTCTCTCACACTGTAGTATTATGTTTTCTCGGCACTATTCCAGCTTCTCACACAATGGGGGGATTCCCTGGAAGGCGGCCTTCTCCTCTGTTAACAGTTAGCCTAGGTCATAGGGCACCACTTCCCTGTGGGGATGTGGAGAGCTCTTGAAGTTCCAAAGCTCTTCCTGCACTAGATTCAGAGCCCGTGTGTTTCAGCAGTTCTGTTTACTCCTGCAGGGATCCGCCCAGATAGGTGGGGCCAGGGGCGGTGTGAGTTGTGAGAGGTGGCCCACGCAATGGCAGCGACCACCACCACAGCTGGTCCTGCTTCCACAGCTCCCTCCCCTTTGCTGGAACTAGTTGGGCTGCGAATCTGTGTCTGCAGTCCACAGTTCTCAGAACAGCAAATATCCTGTCCTTTTGATCTGACACTGCTACTTTATCGCTTCTAGCACTGGGCAGGTGGGGGCAGGGTGAGCTCTGGGAGGGTAGGAAGGGGGTGGCTAGTCTCAGTGCCTAAGGCTTCCGTTCTCTGCTCAGCAGTGAGGGCTTAAACCACCATTTTCCGCCTTCTTCCCTCAGTCTTTTCTCCGAGGTCTCTGCCGTGAGTGTTGGGTTCAGCCGTGTTATATGCTGCCCCCTCAGCCCTGTGGGCCGTAAGCGGAGCCCTAGCACTCCGAGTACTTCCCTCTCCCACAGCTGCGGTAGTTCCAGGATGCAGTGAGCTCGGAGCACTGAGCTAGGTCTGCGTCCTGTGTCCACGCAGCTCCGTCTCCGCACTTCTCCCTTCCCTCCTCCTCCCCTTGCGTGATTCTCCCATCTTTAGGTGAATTCAGTAGTGGGCCTCTTTGTCTTGTCTGTCTGCCATGCAGGGAGTCCTTTGTGAATATAGTTGTTCAATTTGTTGTAAATTCCAGGAGAAATTTCAAGAGGCTCACCTCATGCCACTATTTTTATCCAGAAACCATTTTCTAATTTTTTTACACAATAAATATACAAGGTGTGATCAAACAATAAAGTGAAGTTTTAAATAAAAAAATTATTGTAGTGAAAGACACATTGCCATTAATTGCCCTCAAAATACTTCCCCTTGTTTCAAACACACTTATCCCATCATTCTTGCCATTTTCTGAAGCAGTTCTGGAAGTTCTCTTTTATGAGTGTCTTTACTTGTGCTGTCATGGCTGCCTCAATGTCCTGAATCATTTTAACTTTGGGGAAGAGCCAGAGGTCGCACAGTGCCAGATCCGGTGAATAAGGTGAAGGAGGACACACCACAATGTTATTTGACAGACATTGCTGTACCAGAAGCAATGTGTGACATGGAGTGTTGTCATAATGGAGGATGATTATGGCATGCTTTAAAATATACCTTATTTCAACTGTAGCTCACACCCGACTGACTGCACTGAACAAGTTGAAACTTGTCACACACCGTTACTAAGGTTCGACATGCCGCTTCCCATAGTTCAGATCCCTGCCTTTCCATTGGATGGCACTGGGCAGCAGCATTCTCTGTATTTTATGATCACAATTGAATGGTTCCGTGTCACACATAACTTCTGATATGGCAATTTCTGTCAAATAAAAACGTACGATGTATCTTCATTCACCTTATTCACCAGGTCTGGCTCTTCCCCAAAGTCAAAATGACCCTGACAGGTAAGCATTTTGAATCGGTTCAGGACATCGAGGCAGCCACAATGAAACTAAAGACACTCATGAAACAGGCCTCCTAGAAGTGTTTCAGAAAGTGGCAAGAATGATGGGATAAGTGTGTTTGAAGCGAGGGAGAGTACTTTGAGGGGAATTGATGACAATGCGTCTTTTACTGTAATGATTTTTTAATTTAAAAATTCATCATAGTTTCTGATCAAACCTTGTATGGCTGCAACAACTGTCTTTTTAATGACAAGAAGCTTTTCCCTCAATAGCGAAGGTTTGCGTAATGCTACTACACTTGAAAGCAGCCAAACGCGGTGCCGTGCATGGCGTCCCTCAGTCGTCATCAGCCACATGATGTTTCGGCTGCCTCACTAGGTTGCTCCAAGTTTTAGATGAAATACTTTGATGGTCCAATGCTTTGCTCAGAACCTAGTCTGAGGACTCCTCCCATACTAGATTAGAGACCTGCCATCGCCGTCAAGAGTAACTGACAGAGCTGGGTGACAGCCCGGGTACACAGCTGTCTGCTGAACCCAGGTGAGGGCAAAGCAGGAAGCTCGGGCGGAATGCTGTTAAAGACACGATGATGAGGAGGAGGATTTAGACTTTCCAATGACACAGACTAGTGCTCCCAAATTATTTGTTTGTTTCAAAACGATTGGCAATAAAGAGCTTTGAATTCCAGATTCATCAAATAACTAAAACAGTTTTATTCTCCATATGACTTGGCAATGAATGAATCATTCTGAAAGAGCTCACATAAAATTGTGTGATCCATTGGAAACTAAAAGTGCCAGCATCTTGTAATGAAGAGTTGCTAGGGCAACCTCTCTGCTCAATACTTCATTTGCAAGGTGACAGATTTGGTGCTGGTCCAGGAAACACTGAAAACCAAAACAACCTTGTATTCCAGAAGAAGAAAGAGCCCACAGATAAGTCATGAATGAAACAAAGAGCTAGGGACAATGCTAAACATGGCTTTCCACTTCTACCCAGACAGACGTGGTTGTGCACAGACATAGGATAAATGGGGGTAATTAAAATTCTCAGTGAAGTGGGTTAAGAGTTGGTTTCCTTTTCAGCTCCATTCTACTTGCTACTTTTTCATAAAATGTCAGGTCCAAATCTCAAAAGTTATACATCCCACTAAGTGGGATATGTTTTTAAACTATTATTTTCCTATTCTTCCCATTTATAGCCAAGGGTCTCTTAAAGTCAGAGAAAACATAAGGAATTAAAGATGCAGGTATGCTTTGAAGGTGAAGTTGGAATTTATTACATATATTTCCATCATCATCACAATTCTTGCTCTTACTATCTGTAACAGAGGATAGTAGTAAGCATGGTGGTCAGTGTGCCACCGAGCCACAGGAATGTGATGAGAACTGACAGGGCTACCAAGGGCCCTAAGTACAAGTCCCAGGGTGAAATGCATTTGAAAAATGTTGGTCCTCTCTCCTTGACTTTACTTTCTAGTGTCAGAAGACTAGAATGTTCTCCTGAAGACCAGGACTCTCACTACCCTTCCTCCCAGTTTTTCCTCCTTGAATTTCACTCTTGACATTTTTCTCTCTCTTTTAGTCCCATGCGGTTTAGTCCTGTGAACTTGACATAACAGCCTTGGGTCCATCCCCAGTGTTGTCACCTGGGTCAGAGCCACCTAGACACTGCATCCTGATGGCTGCTTATCTTCCCAGCCTCAAACCTCTCCAACTATTCTCCAGGTTGCAGCCAAAGCCCAAACTTGATCTTTTTTTCTCCTCTGCTAAAACCCCCTCAGTTCCCCTCAGGATAACATTGAAAATCCTTAACTCAATCAAGACCCTTCCTTCTCCAGTTTTAACACCTTCCTCCAGTCACACTAAACTTTATTTGGAATGACAAATGTTCTCTGACCCTTAGACTTCCCCACCTGCTCCCCTACTGCTGAGGTCACTCCTGCCCACCCTGTCACCTCCCCAGGGCTGCACTCCCACTGCCAGTCCGGTCTGAGGTCCTTGTGACAACTGACACTGGTGTAAGAGCCGCTTCTGTATCTTCACTGCACTTTCCACTTGTCACATTGAACTAGAACATCTTACATTAGTTGTTATTTCCTCAACTCTTTGTTGTACATGTTACCAATATTTTTCTGAGATCTGCCTAAATCTTTTCTAAATCTTTAATGGCCTAATCATTTTTTGTCTACTTGGTATATTAATTTCTTTCTTTTCTTTCATTTATTTATTTTTTCAATTACAGCTGAATTTCATACTGCCTTCATTTTATTTTTATGTTTTTATGCAAAATAACATTTTTTATGTATTCAAACTATGTATCGTTCCTTTGCGGTTTCTTCCTTTGAGCTTACGCTTAGGTTTTCTTACCCTATCATGTTAATTTTTTGAGAAATTTACTTTCTGATGCATCTTGGGTTATTGAGAGGCTTAAAAGGAGATGTGATAAGCACAAGAAAATTCTATTTCCAGGGAAAGTTCACTAAATATACTTTTTCCCAAATAAAACTCAATAATATTAATAAAATAAATCCACAGGATATGAGAAGCTGTCATCAAACTTCCTAGAAGAAATAAATCAATGCTCAGTTTCTCTCTGTAGCATCTGGAAGAAGTTAAATTCGAGTGATATGTTGACACCTGACTAATCAGGTTAGAGTTCACTGGAGGTATAAATAGAAGCTGCCAGTCACAAGGTGACAGCAACGGACAGGACCACTCACCTTGAGGCAAAGTCATCAGGAACCCAGCCTAAGTGATAACACACAACATCCAAGAGCAAGAGACACTGGTCATATTGACCAGGACTCATGTTAAACACCATGGGAGTCATTTCTTAAATGTGACCTACAGAAAAGATTCCCAGTTCACCCACTGCTTCCAAGTACATCAGACCTCAGCCATGGTAAGACAAATTAGATGAGCCTTTGTTTTTTTAAATTTTTCCTGCCTTTGATTTTTACCAACTTTTTATTATGGAAAATGGTACATATGTAAAAAGAGCAGACAGAGCAGTAGAATGAGCTTCCTCCTGCTCAAAATTCTTACTATCCAAATTTAACAATTATCAACAAATTCATGGCCAATCTTGCTTTATCTCCTCCTCTTCTACCCTCACTCCCTCACCATGCAGATTATTTTGAAGCAAATCCCAAGACTTTTATATTTCCTCTATCAATATTTCAGGATGAGATAAGGGTATTATTTCCCTTTAGGGATTGTAAAGCATGCTATATTCCTGTTTAAGTTATTTGTTGTCATATTTGAAGCTCCGGCCTTTAGTCCTGTATCCTCTCATTTCTCTTGTATTCCTCCCTCATCCCTGTGCCATCTGACTGCTCCACTCAGTCATTCCTATGAGGTGCAAGGACATTCTCATTGCCCAAGGCAGAGGACACTCTCTAGCACTTACTTGGCTTCCCCCACATTTAACCTTCCCACGCCCTCTTACTGGAAGCTCTTCTCCTTCCAGGACATGAATGACTGTCACTCATCACTCTCTTAGGGATCTTTTGCTGTGGCACACCTTCCTTCTCTCCCTCCCTCCTTCCATTTGTCTTTTTCTCTCTTTCCTTTGGAGATTTCATGATGGTAAAGATGCCACTGCACTTGGGAAGAGAAGGTGAGTAAAAGAAGGACATAGCCTCTCACAAGTTTGCCCTGTCCTTGGGTATTGGATGATGTTAACCCAGGACTAGGGACTAGACCTAGAGGTTTTCATACATTCCTGCAGCTCCACACCGCCACCCACCAGCAGCAAACCACGACCTGCCACCCCAACAAAGGCCAGTTCCTTTTCTGCCTAAAAGCAAAAATGCTCTCTCCTTTTTACTGCCATCACGAAGAATTCTACTTCAATGGCTGAATACATTTTGGTTACAACTACACAAGACATTGAAGTGGACTACATTTCATTTAAGCAGAAAACGCACAGTATGTCAAGCTGAGAGAGACATAGAAAAGAAGCTGTACCTCATCAAAGACCTTGGACACAACATGCTTGTCCAGAACGGGAACGTAAGTGGGGCTGTGAGGGACGGCTGCCACTGACAAGGCATCCATGATGGTGAGTTTCTTGGCAACCAAGCCATGGGTCCTGAGCCAGTTAGCTGAAGACATACCTGAAGAACTAAGAACATAAGACTGTAACATTTTAAACTCATAACAAACAAAACCACAACAAAACTGTCCTAGTGAAAATAAAACACTCACTCTTGATCATAAACTTGGCTTCCTTCTGGAATCAATCTTTCTAATGGTTTGTCATTTAGATGCTCATTTGTCAGCAGGACGCTCATTTCTGTGGGAAGGGAAATGGCAGTTGTATAATTTCCTCATATATGGGGCTTGTATCAGAATGCACAAGGCTCACACACGTACCTCAGGATTCAGTTGTAGTTGAGGGCTAATAAATGGACCACATTTCAGAGAATACTGGTGTCAGCATGGGTTCTCAGGCAAGATGCACTGGCAGCTGACACCAAAGACCGCTGCACAGGTAAACACAGCACTGTCACTGTTTTCTTGTTCCACCCTGTGGCCACTGAGATCTCTCCAAGGAAGAATGGGACATACCCATTCTCTCGTTCTCCAGAGAACACATTTAAAAACGTTAAATGAATACCTCTAATTATTGACTGTTCAATGTTGTCCTCATTAGACTCCCTCAGATGACACAGGGGAGCCTTAATCGATATTTTAGGTTTTGCTAGTTTGTTTTGTGGTTCAGCTCTATGTGGGAAACCAAAATTCCTATTAGGTACTGTTTAGTTGTGGGTTCAAATTTTCAAATTAGTACTTGGGGTTATAATGTATACCTATATGTAAACTTGGATTTCTTAATGAACAGGAATATTAGCTAGGTGGATCAGCAGCATCTAGTAGGAGGCGTGTTTGGGCATGATCTAGTTAAATGCCTAAGAAATCATATCCTAATCATCACATGACAATCCCCTGAAAAAGTACGCACATAGCAGACAGGAAATATGACCAGATAATTGAAACTGAGGAAAAGACATCACACCAACAAGCACTGACGAACACAAGGTCTGATCAAGCCGATTCAGTAACAAGAGGTGTGAATCTGTCACTCGGGTGCTCCCTGCTGCCTACGGCGTCGTGCACGTGTGCGTGGTTAGCTGGGATTTATTATTTATCAACTATTTTAAATATAGAAAAGAGTACTGTAGGAATTATACTTTTATAAATTTACTGTTTTAAGAATGATTTTATAAATAGTAATGAAAATTGAGTGGAGAAGTCCTATTTTCCTCACATTTAGCCCTCAAAAAGCTGACAATATAGACCAGAGAGGGCACAGTGGATGGTGTCATCTGTGAATGAAGGGAAGAAAAAAAACCAAATATGAAGTATTAGATGTTCAAGGTCAAACCATGGAGTGGCAACATTACCATGAGCACTGTAGTTACGGGCCACAGGCATACTACACATATCAGGCACAGTGAATGTCAGTCTGGCCTAAGGAAATCCAGCCAGTGAAAGCAGGAAGACCTAATGTACAAGAGGGTCCTCTGAACAGGAAGCAATCCGAACTCACGAATGATTTGTTTGCCCGCAAAGTTTCTATACCCAGCTCTTTCAGGAGCAGAGACACTGGGCACCGGGAGGCCCACCTGGGCGTCCTGACACAGAAAGCCTGTGTGGCTTGCCTCTGTTACTGGGAGTGCTCCAGGTGCTGGGAGTGGAAAGGCCGTCCTTCCTCTTGCTGCACACTGAGTTCCTGAGGGAGGACTGCTGGCTTCTCAGCAGGCTGGTTTTTGTTGATTCTGTGGGTATCACAGGGAGAGGCATTAAAGGAATTTGGGGTGGAAAGGGATGCTTCATTAGATGCAACTATTTCCTTGGATCCTTAAAAAAATAATGCAGCTTCAGTTTCCAACCCTCAGAGCACAGGTCTGTTACCAGCTGAATGCTGTGATCAGGGCTTGGTCCATTTATCTAAGTTCAAGCTCTGCCCCTTTCGCAAAGAAAGCTGCTTCCAAGGTCATTCAGGTCATTAGCAGAATTCATTTCCTTGTAGTTGTAGGCCTGAGGTCCCTCTTTCCTTGCTAGCTTGTCAGCCAGAGAGGCCCCTCTCAGCTCCTACGGCACCCGCATTCCTACCACGGGCGCCTCCATCTCTAAGCCAGGAGCAGCGCACTGACTTCCCCTCGTGTTTCAAGTCTCCTGATGCCACCAGCTGGAAAAAGCCCCTGCTTCTAAGGGCTGGGATAAGTACCTGCCCCTCGCCCCCACGACCCTGTCTCAAGGTCAATGTAACATAATCATGCAAGTGATGAATCACCAGTCACTGGTTTCAGGGTTTAGAGTGGGACATCTCTGGTAGGCAGTTTTAGAAACTCTGCCTACCACCGTTGCTGTCTGAACCTTTATTTATATTGTTTTCTACCTTCTGTTGGGTCCCTTCCTCTAGCAAGTGGACACTTATCAAATACTGACATTCAATCTGTGTATTTTGGAAGATGAGCTTGTACCGAGGCATCTTGATGAGTTTTCATATGTAATTACATAACCCACACTAATTGTAAATGTGTCTGTACTTTACAATATAAAGACACAAGTACCATGGCTTTATGCAGTATTCATGAATGAAATGTGTCCTTGTTCTCAATAAGAAGGGATTTAGCTTCTCCTGTAAGGAAGTAGGTAGAGTGAAGATCAGTTAATAATCTGCAAATTGCCTAGCTTATGTACAGAGAGGTAACACCAGTGGTCTCCATGCATGGAGACAGGAGTGTGCTCTGTGCAACAACAAAAGGGTGAGTCCTGTCTTGGTTGCCTCTGTAACCAGGGATCTAAAAGGATAAATCTTCTTGAGAGCTATGTCTATGAGAAAGAGATGAACGGTCCACGCAGAATCACTGACCTCCTGCCCCTGGCCGCACTGGCAGGACAGCTTGATCAAAATCACTAGTCAAAACAGCGACACACACAGGTGTGCCAAAGAGAAAATAAAGTTTAGCTCTCAAAGTCCCCAAACACAAAAACTGCACTATTTCCAAACTCTGGAAATACTGAATAAAAACATTTATCTGGCAGTGGATTCAAGCATTTAACTACTCCCCAAGCTCTGTATAGTCAGTCCCCACGTTATTCATTCTTCTACATTAAAAACTGAAACAGAATAAAAATTCAGCACAGGGTTGCCTATCAAGAGCAAGAATCCCAAATCTAAGTGAAATGGTGGAAGTGACAAAAGGCCATTAAAATGTTTAGGATAAACAGCAAATAGAACCTTCAGCAAAACTCAGATTTATGGGAACGGGCAGGCAACACTAGCACAGTGTCCCCACAAGCCTAAGATAATCTTCCCTTGCTAGAAACACCAGGAGAAGAGGACAGGTCACCTAAGAGGAACCAAGATACAGTAAGTGGCCCATCCCAGGAAGGAAGACTTTTGGTCCCTCACGGTTCAAGGTCCCTCTCCTTCCCAGGGACAATGGTGGGGAAGCCTGTCCAGCAACCTGGCCTGAGGAAACTCTTACTGTTCCCACAGTAGCACCAGCAGGAACCAGTAGAAGCCCCAGTGATTCCAGGAAACCAAGCACCAAAAATAATACCACAAAAGCTGTGCAAATCAAATTGTCATTGGAACCACAGACCACAAAAGCAAGCCAAGGCCTATGTGCTAAACTTAACCAGGCAACTACTTCCTAAAAGAAAAGGTTTAAATAGATTTTAAAAAGAGATTTAAATAGAATCCAGAGTTCCTAACATCAGACAATATGTTGAAGATACTATTTTAAAAAATCACCCACTATATCAGAAACCAAGAAAATCACACTTTGAATAAGAAAAAAATAATTGAAGGATTCTAACACCAAGATGAATCATCTGACAAGAATTTCAAAGAAGCTATCTTTAAAATGCTTCAATAATTAATTAAAATTCTCCTATGACAAATGCACAAATAGAAAAACTCAGCAAAGAAATACAAGTCATAAAAATTTCCAAGTGGAAATAGTAGAAGTGAAAAATAACAGAAAAAAAGAAAAAATGCTGAATAGACTCAAGAGCAGAGTGGAGGTGACAAAGAGAAGTATTAGAGAACTTGAGAACAGAACAACAGAATTCAGCCAATTTTAGCAACAGAGAGAAAATACATTGAGAAAAAAGATGAAAGTAGCTTCAAGGACATGAGGGATAATAACAAAATATCCAACATTCATGTCATCAGATCCTAAAGGGACTGGGAGAAGGAAAGTGAGACTGAAAGACTATTTGAAGAAATAATCGATGGAAACCTCCCAAATGTGGTGAAAGACATACCACACAGACTCAAGAAGCTAAGAAATCACAAACAAATCCATGCCAAGGAGCATTATAAATATCTGAAAATTAGAGGCAAAGAAAAAAAAATCTTGAAAGCAGGTGAAGAAAAAGAAATCATTACCTATAGGGGAATACCAATTTGAATGACAGCAGATTTCTCATTTAAAATATAGGAGGCCAGGGGAAGAAGCACACTATTGTTCAACTACAGAAAGAACAATCAACTACAAATTTTGAATATGGCAAAATTGTCCTTCAGGAATGAAGAGAAAAATAAAAATATTCCTGGACAAAGAAAAAGTAAAAGAATCTGTGACTAGGAGACTTACCATTAAAGACTGAACACAGGAAGTTCTTCAAACGGAAAAGAAATGATAAAAAAAAAAAAAGAAATTTTGGAGAATCAAGAAGGAAGAACAAAAGAGAGCAAAAATATGGGAGATGTGGAGATGTGATCAAAAATATGGTGAATGCTTAAATTCAAAAAAAACTACTAAACTGAAAGACACATTTCCATTAATCCCCCCTCCAAATACCCCCCTTTTCCCAGACAGACTTAATCCCATTGTTCTTGGCACTTTCTGTAGTTCTGAGAGTCCTCTTTCACGAGTATCTTTAGTTGCACTGTCATCGCTGCCTCAATGTCCTGAATTGATTCAAAACACTTACCTGTCATGGTCATTTTGACTTTGGGGAAGAGCCAGAAGTTGCATGGTGCCAGATCCGGTGAATAAGGAGGATGAGGACACACCGTATGATTTTATTGGACAGAAATTGCCATACCAGAAATGATGTAGAGTAGTGTCATGATGGAGGATGGAATCATTTGCCCATTTTTCAGGCTGTTTTCTACACTATCGTTTCTTAAACACTCTAATAACCCTTATAATATTCAGAGTTCACTGTAGTGTTCCTGGGTACAAACTCAGCTCCCACAATTCCATCAAGGTCAAAAACATAATTAACATCACCTTGATGTTATGTGTAGACCTTGATTGATGTGCTTTTTCCACACAAGGAGAACTGGGTGATTTGCTCTGAAAATTCTGAACCTTGGTTGCAGAATCATAGACCCAAATTTCATCTCCTGTGATGACATGTCTTAAAAAGCTAAAATCTGTAGCAGCTCCAATGCACTACAATCACACATCTCCAATGACACTGACAAACGCTGTTGCTTTTTGTTCGACAGTCATAACGCGTGGAACAAATTTCGCACTCACCTCATGTTCAAATGTGTTGTTAAAATGCTTTGAGCGGAACCATAAGAGATGTTTAGATCCTCAGAAATTTCCCTAATAGTCAATCGCTTGATAAAATCATTTCACTTACTCTTTCAACATTCTCTTGGGTTTTGATGTTGAAAGACGTCCTGATCTCTCCTCGTCTTCAGACACTTCAAAACCGTTATGAAATCACTTGAAACACTTGTAAACCATCTTTATGGTCACTGCAGCATCACCATAAACTAATTTTAACATTTCATGTGTTTCTTTAGTACTGTTTTGCCGTTTGAAACAAAATTTCCCCAGTAATATAGGACCCAGTATTATATTATATTAGACCCAGTCTTATATTATATCATATAAGACCTGGTGTTATATTTGTTATACTTATTATATTATATTATATTACATTACATTATATTACATAAGACTGGGTCTTATATTATATTAAAATAAGACTGGGTCTTATATTAATTTTTGCTCCAAAAGATGCATTAGAGCTAATGGTCTGGCTAAGTCTTATTTTGGGGGAAACATGGTAACATATCAGTAATTACTTTAAATGTAAATGGTCTGATTACACTAATCAAAAGACATATATTGGCTGAGTGGATTAAAGAACAGGATCAAAGTAAATATGACATATAAGAAATTTATACTTCAAATACAAAATAGGTAGATTGAAAATAAAAGGATAGAAAAAAGATATGCAATGCAAATATTAATAAAAATCTAGATCGGCTCTTTTAAGATCTGATAATGTAGACTTCACAGCAGGAAAAAAATACATAATAAAGGGATAAATCTACCAGGAAGACATATAGATCCTAAATGAGTACACACAAACCAATACAGCCTTAAAATACTACATGGAGCTAAAACTGATAGAGCTGAAAGGAAATATAGACAAATCAACAAATATAGTAGAGGACCTCATCTCCTCCCTCTCAGCAACTGAAAGATGTACTGGACACCAAATCAGCAAGCACAGAGAGCTGAACAACACAATCAGCCTAAGAGTCTAACTGACATAGAATATGCCCCTCAACAACAGCAGAATACACGTTTTTTTCTGAGTGCTTTTGAAACATTTATCAAGACAGACTATGTATTAGGCATTAAAACATATCTCAACTAATTCAAAAGAATTAAAATCATAGAGAGTATGTTTTCTGACCATAGTGGAATCAAATTAGAAGTCAATAACAGAAAGACAACAGGAAAAAAAATCTCTAAACACGTGGAAGTTAAACAATGCATTTATCAATCATCCATAGGTCAAAGAGGAAGTCTTAAAGGAAATAAAAATGCTTAGAAATGAATGAAAACAAAAAGACAATAAATTAAAATATGTGAGATGCAGCTAAAAGAGTACTGGGAGGGAAATTTATAGCACTAAATGCTTACATTGGAAACGAAGTATCTCAAATCAATAATAGGATCCTAAACCAAGAAACTAGAAAATGAAGAGCAAAATAAAACTAAAGGAGGCAGAAGAGAGGAAACAATAAAGAGCAGAAATCAATGAAACTGAACATAGTAAAACATTAGAGAAAATCAATGAGACAAAACCTGCTGTTGGGGGTGGAAGAGAAACCAATAAATCTGATAAAACCTTTAGCAAGATTTAAAAAGACAGAAAAAGAAAGAGGGAGGAAGGAAAGAAGAGAGGAAGGGAGGGAGGAATAGAGAGAAAGAGAAGACAGACACAAATACTAGTATCAGGAATGAAATAGGGGAAATCACTATAGCTCTTGCAGCCATTAAAAAGCTAATAAAGGATTTTCTGTCTGGAGGATGAAGCTGAATAACAATGAATGTAAACTATAATTTAATATATATATATATATACATATATATGTATGTGTATATATATATATACACACACATATATACATGGTCACAAAATGTGGAGTACAGCCTAGGGAACAGAACCAATGGACTTATAACAGCTATATACAATGTCAGAAGGGTAGTAGATTGGGGGTGGGGGGTTATCACTTTGTAAGGGGTGTAAATGTCTAACTATTACATTGTTTTGTACACCTGAAACTAATTTAAAAAAAAAAAAAAACTAATAAAGGAATACAGTGGACAACTTTGCATAAATTTGACAACTTAGAAAAAATAGACCACATCCTCAAAAACCACAAACTGCCAAAACTCAACCAACATGAAATAGACAATATTCATCTCTAAAAACATTTTTTAAAAATTGAATTATTAATGGAAAAAAAAAACCTGGAAAAGAAATTTCCAGGCCCGAATGGCTCCATGATTATTTTATCAAATATTTAAAAAAGAATTACTCCAAGTTCTTCCAAAAAGAGAAGAGAAGGGACAAATGACCCATGTAGAAAATGGGCAGAGCACATGTACAGACCTTTTATACAAAGGTATAAGAAATTTACAAATTGCAAATGCAAGTTAAAACTACCATGAGATATCGCACACCTATTAGAATGGCTAAAATAAAAAAATAGTGACAACACCAAATGCTGGTGAGAATGTGGAGAAACTGGATCACTTATGCATTGCTGGTGATAATGTAAAATGTCACAGTCACTCTGGAAAACAGTTTGGCAGCTTTAAAATCACATAAATATATACACACGAACACAAGAAAAACTGGAACAAGCTGAATAAGATCACAGATTGTGTCACTGTCAATATCCTGGTTGCAAAATTGTGCTATTGTTTTTTTGCAAGATGTCACCATTGGGTGAAACTGGGTCAGGGTATGTATAAGGGATATCTCTGTATTATTTCTTCCAACTGCATGTGAATGCATAATTATTTCAATAAAAATTTCAATAAAGAACAGAGGTTTAGGCTTCTTTGATAATATGTGGGTGTAGTTTTAGAAGGAAAACCAGTAATGAGATTCAAACCATTTTGTTCACTGATACCTGCATGGAGGACTTTCTTTTTCTGAATCTTTTGACTTGAAAGGTCCCCAGGTACTTGAGACGTATTTAAGAATGACATCTGTGTTGCCTCGACATCAGAGTGAGGATTTGCACATTTTTCTGAGGTTGAAACCACAGAACAGAGTTCTTTCTGATGCCTGTTTGGATTTAGATGAAAAGTAGACAAAGAAAAAGAGAACAAAAAGAAAAAGAAGGGGGAAACACGAAATTTGCATCAAGAAGGCAGAGTTAGATCAAAACAGTCATGTAGAAAGCTGCAAACTTAAAAAGAAGTGAGCCTCCCCCCACGGGGCCCATGAAGAAGAGCAGACAGGGCCCAGATGGGCACAGAGCCATTGGATGCGGCTCACACCACAGCTCTGGGCCTTCCCGGCTGTGAGGTTTCCGCCACCGCGCATTGGCTGCATGGGTGATGCCTGATGGACGGTAAGGAGAGCCGGCTGTAATCCAGAAAGCATTGCAGAAAACCATTCCTCTAACTGAAGGGCTGGGCAGTTAGCTCTCATTAAAGCCAGCGGGGGAACCCTTCCTTGGACTCCCAGTGCCCACAGAAAGTTAACTGTCAGAGCTTCATAGGCTGGGAAAGACCCGGGAAGCCATCTATCCCAAATCCTACTACCACACGCACCATTTTGAAGATGAGACAGCCATAGCAATGGACAGAATGGAGGCAAGCTGTGACCTCGCCAACATCCCGAGTGCAGTCCAGACCTTGGGCATCCTGAGCCCTGAGTCGGGTCCCCTCCACTTCACTACAGCCCTGCTCTGCTCTGTCACTGCCTGGGTTGGGGGCCTGTTCACATTGGCTGCAGATGAAACTAACACCACTCTTGGTTGCCACCAAGGGCTTCAAAACTTACATATCAAGGTGAACATTTGTTATTTGATTATTATATTATAAATTCTCTTTGCTTAAAAAAATCCTAATATAATCATACTATGTGATTCTTTTCACTAAAAGAAATTTCACAAAGCATAGCAGTAGGAAGAAGTGTCAAAGAAAGGGAGCAGAGCATGAGAGGACCCCAGTGGGGACAGGCGGTGTGGCAAGCTCACTTATCATCTCCCTCCTTTGAGCCGTTGTACCACCAGTCCATGATCAAGGACTCGGAGTACAGGCTCTGCACCTTCTCCAGGTCACGGTGTCCCTGCTCCATTTCCTGAATTAAAAGAGTCAGATCTTCACTCTGCCAAAATGAGAAGTGAATACACCATGAGACTGTGTAAGAGTTCACACTGCAAACATTTCTAAAACAAAACCAACTGCATCAGGAAAAGAAGAATCGAAAAAATTCTAGTAGTTCTTACATTATTCTATTTTTCAACAGCTTCACCGAAGTATGATTCACATACAATAAGCTGAGTATATGGAAAGTGTACCATTTAAATAGTTTCGACACTCATACCTGTTTGAAATCATCACTGCAATCAAGATGATAAACATATCAACTCCCAAAAGTATCCTCGTGCCCCACTGTAAATCTGTGCTCCCCCACCTTAAAACCCCTCTCCCCCATTCCTAAGCAACTATTTATCTGCTTTCTGCCACTATATATTAGTTTCAATTTTCTAGAATTTTACATAAATGGAATCATAAAATATGTACTCTTTTTGGTCCAGTTTCCTTCACTCATTTAATTATTTTGAGATTCACTCATGTGGCATGAATCAATAGCTCATTCATTTTTACTGCTGACTGGTATATTGTATACTGGATACCAACATTTAGTCACCTGTTGATGGACATTTGAGTTGTTTCCAGGTTTGGGCTATTCCATTCATCTATATTACCCCCCAAAACCATCCTGTCTTTTTTTTTTAATTTACTGGGGTGACAATTGTTAGTAAAGTTGCATAGATTTCAGGTGTACAGTTCTGTATTACATCCTCTATATGTCACATTGTGTGTTCACCACCCAGAGTCAGCTGGTTAATACAGCTATAGAGTAAGCTTTATTCCCACTTTAGTCTTCTTTTTCAAGATTGTTTAAGCTGCCCTAGGGCCTGTGTCTTGCCATATAAATTTTAGAATAAGCTTGAGTATGTCTATAAAGAACCTTTCTGGAATTTTGATAGAAACTTTATTAAACTTATAGCTCTAATAAGGGTGTACTGACATCTCTAATATGTCGAGCCTTTGATTTCTTACTTCTGCATTTTTAAGCTTTCAGCATGAAAATCCTGTACATATTTTTAAATGTACACTGAAATGTTTCGTTTTCTTTCAAGTAATTATAAATGCTATTGACTATTTAATTTTGACTTCTGCAAGTTCACCATTACCTTACCAAAATGGGATTAAATTCTGTGTATTGATCTTGTAACCAGTGACCTTGCTGAACTAATAGTTCCAAAAGTTAGTGGCTTTGTTTTGTTTTGTTTTTTGTAGCTTTCATGGGGCTGCCTGTAGACAATATGTTATCTACAAAAAGGGACAGTTCTATTTCTTCCTTTCCTATTCATTTGCGTCTTCTTTCTTTTGTTGTCTTGTCATGGGTAAAGCTTCTGGTAGTATTCTAAGTGGTTAGAATGGATGCTCTTGTCTCTTTGTTGCTCTTAAGAGGAAATTAATCAGTCTTTCACTATTAAGTATTATTTTGGCTGTAGGTGTTATAGTGACGTAAATTGAGGAAATTCCCCTCTATTCCTATTTTGCTGAGAGATGTTTTTGTTTGGTTTTTGTTTCTTGTTTTTATCATGAAGGGGCACTGAATTTGGTCAAGGCTTTTCCTGCACAAACAATTCCTGCCCACGATTTCTCTTCTTTAGCCTGCTGATATGCTGGATTAACATTCATTGATTTTTTTAAATGTTTAAACAGCCTTGTATATTTGGAATAAATCCCCCTTGGTATGATGTATAATTCTTTTAATGTGTTGCTGGATTCAGATTATTAATATTTTATTGAGGATGTTTACATCTCTGTTCATGAGGGAGATTGCTATGTAGATTTTTTTTTTTAAATACTGTCTGTCTATCCGGTTTTGGTGTCAAGGTACTACTAGCTTCATAAAATGAATTAGGAAGTGATCCCTCCTATTCTATTTCTATCTATCTATTTTATTATTTTTTATTAGATTAGTTTCAGGTGTACAAAACAGCATAATGATTAGACATTTACACCCCTCACAAAGTGATACCCCTCAAGTCTACTATCCCTCTGACATCGTATGAAGCTGTTATAATACCATTGACTATATTACCTATTTCTTGAAATAAATTGGTTTACGTATTCTTTGAATGTTTAGTAAAACTCTCCATAGAGCCACCTGGGCCTGAGTATTTCTTTTTGAGAAGTTTTAAAATTATTAATACAATTTTAAAAATGATTTTAGTGCTATTCACATTGTCCATTTTATGTTGGTTGAGTTTTGGTAGTTTGTGGTTTTTGTGATAGTGATTCATTTTCTATGTTGTCAACTTTATGAGTACAATGTTGTCCATTATATTCCTTTATCATCTTTTTAATGACTGCAAGAGCTGTTGTGATATTCTCTATTTCATTCCAGCTATTAGTGCTTTGTGAGTGCTCTTTTTGTCTTTGTCAGTCTTGCAAGAGGCTTTATCAATTCTTAAGCTTCCCCCCACCAAAGAGGTTTTTTTGTCTCATTTATTTTCTATTTTCTATTTCATTGATTTATGCTCTTTTATTGTTTCCTTCCTCCTGTTTACTTTGGTTTTACTTTGCTCTTCTTGTTTTAGTTTCTTGGAGTAGAAACTCAGATTGTTGATTAAATACTTTCCTTGTTTCCAACATAAGCATTTAGTGCTATAAATTTTACTCCCAACACTGTTTTTACTTTATCCCACATAGTATGGTATGTCGCGTTTTTATTTTCATTCAGTTTTAAGTATTTTTTATTTCCTTTGAGATTTCCTCTTTGATCCCTGGATTCTTTAGGACTGTGTTGTTTAAAATACAGGTGTTTAGACGTTTCCCCGCTGTCTTTCTATTATGAATTTCTAGTTTTATTCCACCATGGTCAGAGAACAAACTCTGTGTGATTTCAGTTCTTTTAAGTCAGTTGAGATTTGTTTTAAATGCCTTAGTGTGGTTTACAGAACCAGCTTTCCATTCAGTCCTACTGACTGCTCCCACAGAGAAATCACGGCATCGCCATCTGCTTGTACCGTGTGGGGAATGGAAGATGAGTGCTCTGGTCGGCTGTACTAATACCACTTGGCGGCGGGGAGGGGGTCAGAGCACCCTCATTAATCTCCATGAGACACGACAGCAGTGCAGAAGGTTAGCTAACTACTCAGCTCCAATGAAATCCCAGGGAAGGGGGTACAGTTTTTCCATTTACATATGTGGAGTAGAGCAGATATTGCCAAAAAGTTTTCTGTTTTTAGGACACCTTTTTCCTGGTCCTTTGGCTAGGGGAAACAGATTTTTCTTGAACCTTTTTTTTTTTTTCTTTTCTTTTTTTTTCTGTTTGTTTCTTTTTTCTTTTTCTTCTTTTTTTTTTTTTTTTTGTCTGTGTCTTTTAGAGACTAGGTTGGAGGTTTCTGTAGTGCTCTACCTGGGATATATGGGAAACAATAATAAAACCCAAAGGAGTCATCGCCATGTCATTCCTTAATTTTAAAGGTCCCTTGGCATTCCATCTTCTTTTTCTTTCAGTTTTTGTATATATTTAAAAGTCTTTATTTCACATTTCTTTTTGAAAAATATTTTCAGTTTACAGATTAGACAATGAGTTTCTTTCAGTGCTTTGAAAATGTCACTCCACTGTATTTTTACATGCCTTGTTTCTGATGAGAAATCTGCTGTCATCCTTATCTTTCTCTGTACATAATGTGTCTTCTTTCTCCTTATTCTTTTAAGATTTTCTCTGTCACTGCTTCTGAGAAGTTTGATTCTGATGTGGCTTGGAGTGGTTTACTTCATGTTTCTTGTGCTTGGGATTCACTGAGATTTTGATCTCTGGGTTTATAGTTTTAATACAATCTGAAAAATTTCTGGCCACCATTGCTTCAGGTACAGATTTACTAAAGCTACTTGAATTTTCCCACAGCTTGTTAATGTCCAGTTTTTTGTTTGTTTTTGGTTTTAATTCTTCTCTGAGTTGCATTTTTGGATAGCTTCTATTGCTGGCTTGCAGTTTACTAATCTTATGTTTTGCCATGTCTGATCTTCTATTCATCACATTCCATGTATTTTCATCTCATACATTGTAGTTTTCATCTCTAGAAGTTTGATTTGTCTTACTTGTGTCTTCCACATCTCTCCCTAACTTTTTGAGTATATCAAATACAATTACAATAACTATCTTAATGCAACACTAACATCTCACTCAGTTATGTGTATATCTTAATTTTTCTGTTTAAATATTTTCCTTACTATGGGCCTTTATTTTCCTGCTTCTTTGTATACCTGGTACTATTTAATTGGGCGCCAGAAATTTTCAATTTTGCTTTGTTGGGTGGTGGATATTTTTGCTTTCCTATACGTATTCCTGGGGTTTGTTCAGGGATTCAGTTAAGTTCCTTGAAAACCCTTTGATCTTTACAGGTCTTGCATTTAACATTTTCTAGGCAGAACTGCAGCTGTGTTAGGTTGTTACCAATACTGAGGCAAGACCATTCTGTATACTCTACCCAATGCCTTAGGATTATAAAGTTTCTAATCTAGCTCATGGAAGCAGTCACTATTCCCAGCTCTGTGTGAGCTCAGAATACTGTTCCCTGAATCCTCTTGGATGATTCATGACCCAGACGCCAGCATTTTCCTCACATGCAAGCACTGGCTAGTTCTGGATTTGAAGTCACTCCTCAGTATAGACAGTAAGATGACAAACACATTCTCAACAAGGGCACTCTGAGATGCATATCCTCACGCGTTTTCCAGACTAGAGGACTGGAAAACAGAATTTTATTTACTTTCTCCCACTAGCCCATTAGAATGAATTGCTTTATCAGATGGTCACATGGTAATATAGTCTAAGAAGTCAGGAGAACTACTTAGCATCTGAGTTTTTTGAAAGTTTCCCACAAATGTCTATAAACAACAGTGATTAACAAATTCCACTTATGGATTCATCTGGGATGCTTGTTAAAAACACAGATTCCTGAAGTTTGGCAAAATGTAGATAATTGTTGAATTTGACTGACACAGGGGCCCATATAACTTCTATTTTTGTTTATGTTTAAAACTTTCCACAATAAAAAGTTTAGAAGAAAAACCAAATATATTAAGATTCTCAGGCCTCTGTGCCTAGAACCTGATGTAGTAGCTCTGAAGTGGGACCCAGGAATCTGCATTTTCACAAATGCCCTAGTCCAGTGGTCCTTGGACCACATGAGAAACACTGGTATACTCATTGAGTGATTCATTGTGTGACTTAATTGTCTTTGTGGTATTGTTTTCCCAACTCAGGTACTGTCCACGGGCCTCCAGCCTGTAATATTCAATCTAGTGAACATTCTTCTCAGCTCACCAAACTCTTACCTGAACAGGCTCTGGAGGACAGGAATCCTTGAAGCCAAAATTATAGGAATGAAACTCTCCTCCAGTCAAAGCAGCAAGCTCTTTCAAAAAGCCATTTGCAATCTCATCATTATAATTGAAAGAGGTGGTGTTAATAGGAATTTTCTGAAAAACTTTGACTTGCTCTATAACCATTTCAGGTGGCTGAAATGATAAGTTTTGAGAGGAAGGGGAATGAGATATGATAAAAGAGAACAAAAAAATAAGACATGAAAACCCTTAGAATTTGCTAGTGATGGTGAAATACTCAACTAGTAATTCCCTATATAGTAGTGAGTGGTTTCTTAGGAAGGTGTTGGTCCAATTCAGTAAGCAAAGCAAACACTACCAGATAGTAAGAGTACAAAGACCAGGGACACAGCCCTTGCCCTCCAAGGGTTCATGATGTGGTGGGGAAAAGAATCTGGAAAAGACTTGGCTAACCAAATTATTCAGCTTTTGATGCATCTAAGCTTAGAGTCCATGCTCTTCAAGTGTCGGGCTATGCATTAGACCACTTTACATACTGGAGTCATAAGCCATGAGTAGAACATTCTGGCAGTTGGGGTGGGATTCCACAGAATGGGGTCCCTGGATCTTGACGTGGCTTCCAAAGCACCTCCACCAAAAAACCAATTTCCATCTTCAGACAGGCCATGGTCAATGTGCCTCCCACAGAGGGTGAATGAAGAAACATTTATTAAGTGTCCTTCCGTGTACTAGGCACTCTGCTGGGACATAACATCCCACTGAATCCTTACAACTGCCTTGTGAAGTAGTTTTGGAAAGACTATGCCTTCTCAATACCCTGCTAGCGGAATGTTACTGGGTGCATGCTCTTTGGGGGCTATTTGGCAGTATCTATCAAAACACATACCGTTTGCCTGAGTCCACTTCTTGGAATTTATGCTACAAGATATACTCGTAATGGGCAAAATGACCCATGTGCACAGCTACTTTTGCAACGTTGTGTGTAACAAAAAGAGTGAAAACAATCTAATGTCCATCTCTAGGGGACATGGCTAAATAGCCGTGTGGTGGAATAGTAGCAGCTATAAAAAATGAGGAAGCTCTTTATGAAATGATATTAAGCAATCTCCAAGGTATACTTTCCTATTAATAAAGGTCAGAATTTTGTGTGTAACATGCTACCCACCATTCGTACATTTTAAAAGGAAATATATATCAATACACATGTGTTTGCAAACAAATCATCTCTGAAAGAAGATACGAGAAAGTGGTAACATGCATTGCCTCTTAGCTAGTGAACAGGAGGTGGGAGGGAGAATTTTTTCTATCCATCCTTTTCTACCTTTGTAATTGTACCATGAAAATGTATTGCTATTCAAAAATTAAATAAAAAATTAACTTTTAAGGTAGAAGTTTTATAAAATCTATATAACGGAATATGATGTAGTCATTGAGAATGATGTTTCTGAAATATTTCTCATAACTTGAAAAAATTTCCATATGTTATATATTTTTAAAAAGCAGAACACAGAATTGAATTATAAATGATTTAAATTTTCTTCTTTCTTATGCTTATATGCTTGTGTATATTTTATAAATTGCAATAAAATCAGTAAGAGTTTATTACATAGAAAAAGACCCCTTGTCCAGATGACTTCCAAATCAGAACCTCCAGCCTCCACCTTCTCCAAAGGCCACACCCAGATTGCGGGGGCTTCTGGACCTCCGTAGACTATAGGTGCTCAAGCTCAGCTTCCTCTAACAGCAACCCGCAAACCTGCTCCTTCTTTGAATTTAAATCCGTTAATAGCATAATCATTATAACCAGAAATCAGTCATCTTGACCGCTTTCTCCCTTGCTCCCACCTCTCCTCATGCTGCCCCCTCCCACCTGCCAAGTTGATCACCAAGTCCTTTGGGACTACTTCTATTATCTCATCTCTGAAGAGTCCTCTTATCACCATTTCTGCTGTTCCTAACTGAGCTGGGCCCTTACCAGTCTCATCAAGATCTAGTCTTTCCCTGGCACTAAGGAGTCATATTTCTAAAATATGGATGGATGGGACCATCTGCTCCTCTGAGAGCCCCCACTGTGGTGAAGCCGATCCTTTCCAAGTGGCATTCAAGGACTTTCCCAGTCTCCCCCTCAATCTAACTCTTGAGACTCCACCCTGACACTCTTCCATCAGTGCCCTTGCTCTCAGATTGTTTCTCTGAGCAGCCCCTCTGTTCCCTCTGCCCAGGATACCAGTAATCTCCTCTTTAGAAAATTCCTTCACCTCTTTCCAGATACAGCTGAAATGTCCCCTCCCCAGTGGAAACTTGCCTGTTGTCTCTCCATCGTGTCCAACAGAATTCATCACACTGCTCCCAGACATCTCATAGCACAGGCCAGCCCACTCCCATTATCCTGTCAGAGTTAACTCTGTATGTCTAACACATCCCCTTGCAAGTCAGCTTCCCTAAGGCAGGGATATTACTCATCATTGCAGCCTCAAACCTTGGCACAACACATGGAATATAAGCAGGGTACAATACATTGCTTCTACAGAGACAGTATAGTGAAGTTGATGGGAAAATCATTCCCAATAAATTTCACTTTCGATATTGTTGGGAGAGGTGGCAAGATGGTGAAGTAAACACTGTGCTTGCCTCTTCCGATGACCACATTAAAATTACAACTAAATTATAGAACAATCAACCTGGAGAAAACTCTGAAGACTAGCTGACCAGAAATCCTATAACTAAGGATATAAAGAAGAAGCCACATCAAAACTGGTAGTAGGAACAGGCCACCCCCCACCTCCGTGAGGTGGTTGAGAATCAGGAGGGATATCTCGGCCATGTAGGTCCCCTCCATTTCAAGGAATGAGGGGTCCCAGCCCCACACTAGGTTCCCCAGCCCAGAGTACAAGAGGAGCCCCCTCAACATTTCGTTGTGCAAAACAGTGGGGATTCCAATCGTCTGGATGAGATCGAAGGCTGAGGGAAACCCAGGAAACCTCTTAAACAGCCCACGCACAAACTCACTTGCTCACAGGCACAGAGGGACGGTAACTTAGGAGGTGCAAGAGACATACCGGAAGAGACTTAGCTGTGTGGCTTCGGGGCAAGGACTGGAGGGACAGTCACCATTTTCCCTGTATAGAACCTTCCTCCTGTGTAGCCAGCCTACTGGCAGGTGGTCTCCCCCACATGGCCAAATCTGAATCTATATTAAACTGGTGAACTACCTTGCTCCACTCTGTGACTCCCTGGGACTCTGCCCCACCCAACTCGTGCAACACTGGAGTCACTTTCCTTGATCGGCAGCCAGCCCTGCCCTGCCCACTCCAGGAGGCTCTTTCAGCAGCAAACAGCTAACCTCAACTTATGTGCCACCAGAAGCACTTTCACAGCCAGTAGCCCGCCCCAGCTACAGTCTTTCTTGGACAACTCTCGGGGGTCAGTGGGACCCAGGCAGGTGGCGGCTAGCTTCAGTGTGCTCTGAGCCTTTTGCTGGGTAGCTCTAGGCTTAGTATTGGCACCAAACCAACATCTATATTAACCTGGTGAACACCCTGGGGACTCCCAGAGAATCTACCTCACCCAACTTGCATACCCCATGAGGCTTTATCAGTGGCTGAGCTTTATGGGAGCCAGCAGGCAGCAGCAGGTCTTGGGTCCTGGGCTTTCTGCAGAGCTACTCCAGGCTTGGTACTGGTGGCAGCCATCCTTGGTTCACAGTGTGGTCTTTTCCACGTGCCTCCAGATCTAGCACAGGCAGTGACCAACTCTGGATCTCTGTGTAGCTCCTACCAGGTAGTCCCCAACTGATCACAGGCAGTGGCTAACCTGGGCCTGCACCAAAGCCCCTCCCAAGGAGCCCCAGAATTTACATACTGGGGATCAGCTTCATAGCACAACAAAGCGCCACCCAATTAGCTCCACAAGCAGTGCACCCAAAGGGTGGTCTCAGCATGCAACAGGGTCTGTTGAGGAAAATTCTCTCTGCAGAGTAAGCCCCCTGCACAGTAGCCCATAAGCTGTGAATGTGGCCAAATCCCACAGCCAGTCAGCCTGAAGGTCAATCTGACCCACCAACATGCCAACAGCTATCAAGGCTCAACTATAACAGAGGAGAGCACATACAACCCACACAAGGGACACTCCTGGATTACCAGGTGACTAGGAAGATTGCACCACTGGACCCCAGAGGGCACCTGCTACATAAGACCACCAGGCCAAGACTGGGAGACATAGCAGATCTAATAGAAACAAACACAGGGAGGCAGCAAAAATGAAGAAACAAAGAAATGTGTCCCAAATGAAAGAACAGGAGAAAACTCCAGAAAAAGAACTAAATGCAGTGGTAGCAAACAATCCACCAGATCCAGAGTTCTAAACAATGGTGATAAGGATGCTCAAGGAACTTAATGAGAACTTCAACAGAGAGATAGCAAGCATGATAAAGGATATAGAAACCATGAAAAAGAATGAAGTGAAGAATACAGTAACTGAAATGAAGAATGCACTAGAGGGAATCAACAGCAGACTAGATGAAGCAGAGGATCGAATCAGCCATTTGGAAGACAAGATAGCAGAAAATACCTAACTGGAACAGCAAAAGGACAAAAGAATACAAAAAAATGAGGAGAGTTTAAGGGGCCTCAGAGACAACAACATAGGCGTACCAACATTCACATCTTAGGGGTATGAGAAAGAAGAGAGAGAGCAAGGATTTGAAAACTTATTTGAAGAAAAAAAACCATGGAAAATTTTCCTAACCTGGCAAAAGAAACAGACATACAAGTCCAGAAAGCGCAGAGAGTCCCAGACAAGATGAACCCAAAGAGGCCCATACCAAGATACATCATAATTAAAACGCCAAAGGTTTAAAGACAAAGAGAGAATCTTAAAAGCAGCAAGAGAAAGGCAACTAGTAACCTATAAGGGAGTCCCATAAGACTGTCAGCTGATTTCTCAACAGAAACTTTGCAGGCCTAAAGGGATTGGCAAGAAATATTCCGTGATGAAAAGCAAGGACCTACATCCAAGATCACTTTACCCAGCAAGGCTATCATTTAAAATTGAAGGACAGATTGAAAGCTTCCCAGAGAAGATAAAGCTAAAGGAGTTCATCACCACCAAACCAGAATTACAAGGAATGTTAGAGGGACTTCTTTAAGAAGAAGGGGGGAAAAAGAACATAAAATTTCACTTTCCATACAATTTGTCTGCCATAAAGGTAACGCTGAAGTAAAATTCAGTTGCTTTACTGTTTAAGTCCTGGACTATTGGATGTGCAAACACCTCACAATGAAGGAAATAAGCTGGTACTAATTCACTTTAGTGGTTAACTTACATTGTACTGGCCTGTACATCTGTATATTTATTTCATGCCCAGAGCATTAGTCTTTCATTCACAAAGCTCAAAAGAAGATGAACAGACTCCACTAAAGCTTTTCAAACATTTTCCAGTCAGGCTAAACAAAACAAAGAAGATTCCACTAGAAAGACCTGCTTTTGTTTAAATGATTACTAAGTTAAAATTAGGGGTAAAACCAAGGACATTGTGTAGTGACATGTTTAGATTCAGAATGCCCAAAGGAAAAAAATCAAAAAGAATCTTCTCATTCTTAGCTTATAATAAAATATGCACCAGTCTTCAATGGAAGGTAGAGATCGCCTTACAAGGGTTTGGTCTCCAAGCCTGTGGATCTCTTTCGCAGTAACCAAAGTCACAGTCACAAATTCTCCTCAGTTTTGGCAAAGGAATTCCTCCATGCATTTTCTCACCTCAGTTCTGGATCCCTCAGCCCAGGAAATACCCCCCAACAGGTTTCAAATGGCAACAGAAAAGGTCCCCCCAAACCCATTCTCATCATGACTTTCAGGGTACTGGTGAGTCCCTCTTTGTCCCCAGCTTTCATAAGTACCTGATCAGGTCTTCCATCTGTCAAAAGGTAGATTGCTTGTGTTTCTTTATCAGCAAAAGCAGTTTGCAGGGCATGCAGAGTATTTGTGGAACTTCCAGTCTACAGGAGGGAGGGAGGGAGGGATCGAGGGAGAGAGAGAGACCAAGCACACATTTGAATCTCAAAGATGACCTCACACAAGTGTTATTTTCTGCTTTCCCCAAAAGAAAGAAAAGTACATGTGAAATAAAATAAATTAGAATTATACTGAGATAACAATTTAAGCCCAGAAATTCCCAGAAGCCAAACACCTGGGTGTGCCGTAGCCACTATCCTGAAAGTCCCAGACAGCAGGAAGCCAGGACTTTGGACTTGCTGTCCTGATGCAGAGCTCTTGATGACGTTTTATCTTTGTGTGCTTCTGTGTGAGGAACTAACACAGTTACTGCTCATTAGGCTGACAGCATAACTTAAACACACAGCCTGAGGACACCTGGCGGGGATTATGTTTGCGTCAAATCAGGGTTGATTCATGACACCGAGCATTCGGCTAACACAATGTGGTATCACTAGCTATCTGAAAGTACAGCAAAGAAATTGTCAATTTAAAAAAAACTCCTGCAGTTTCTGCCCAGGGATGCAGAGCACTGGCAAAATGTCACCCCGAAACTCACAATGAGAAAAAGCCAGACAAACAGCAAGCATGTGCCTGCTGTTACGCCCGTCAGAGTGCTCGGGTCACAGAGCAACCAAGTGGCCCAAAATATGGGAGAGCTGGGCACCTGCAGCGTCAGGCTTCCTAGGCAGCGGATTCTCATAAGAAAAGCTTGGCTGGGGCAACTGGTGCCGGCAGACACTGCCCAGGTGTGCACTGGCTGCAGGCTGAAGAGTGGAGGCCACAACGATGGGAGGGTCTGCGCTCTCTTGAGGGCCATTTCACCACAAACCCCACAAGGTGCTCACAGAAAAGACAGGGAAGAGTCTGGGGACTATCTCCTTCACAGTGCAGGGATGGGATAGGGGAACAGCGACACATGAATTCCCAAGAGACCCTTCCCCTGTACCTCCCCTAGAAAACAAGCCTTAATCTGTGTGTGGTGGGGAGGAGAGGAGAAGGGCACAAACCACATTGTGTTTGCCGAACACTGGGTGTCATGAATCAACACTGGTTTGACGCAAACATGATCCTCGCCAGTGTCCTACGGCACTGGTGAAAACCCAGGACAGCTGGTGGAAGGAAAGAGGGAAAAAGAAACCCTCCCCACCTGCAGGAGGGGTCAGAGCTGGGTGCTGGCAAGGCCACACCCCGAGTGAAGATATAAACTAATGACACTGGGTCAGTGTGATGTTTGTGTTAACGGGTGAGTGTCTGTGTGAAGCCACCGCCATTGCTGGGGCCCAAAGCGCTCTCCCCAGAATGTGCCTGCCCGGTAACCTCAGCAGGTGATCAAGTCAGGCTGCTCCTCCCACACCCAGCCCCCACCTTACCTTAATGTCTCTCACCCAGGACTGAGCCCCTTTCAAATTATCTTCATCAATTTCAACAAGTTTTTTCCGCCAAGCAACTGCTTGAGCATCAAACTGCACAAAATTGAATTTCCTTTTATATTTCAGTTGTTCCTGTAAGAGATGATGATTATTTAGCCACAAAACCACTCAAATGTAAGAAAATATTAGGATAGGTCACGGTTTGATAAATTTTAATCACTATGATATCTATTTTCAGTTCTAGAAGCTAAAAATTACATTCAATAGAGAAAGTCTTTTCTAGCACAAAAGGCATTTAAGTAAAACATCTACACAGTTTGGATACTAACCTTTACAAGTGTATATATGTATGAATATGTTGTATATATAACATACGAGGAGTGATCAAACGATATGGTAAATGTTTAAATTAAAAATAATTATTATAGTAAAAGACACATTCTCATTAATCCCCGTCAAAATGCTCCCCCTCACATTGAACACACTTATCCCATCGTTCTTGCCACTTTCTGAAGCAGTTCTGGAAGTCCTTTTTCATGAGTGTCTTTAGTTGTGCTGTCATGGCTGCCTCAATGTCCTGAATCATTCTGACTTTGGAGAAGAAATTGCACGGTGACAGATTCAGTGAATAAGGTGGATGTGGATGAGGACACACTGTAATATTGGGTTTTTTTGTTTTGTTTTTTAAAAAGATTTTATTAGGGAAGGGGAACAGGACTTTATTGGGGAATAGTGTTTATTTCCACCAGGACTTTATTGGGGAACAGTGTGTTCTTCCCAGAATCCATCAGCTCCAAGTCAAGTTGTTGTCCTTTCGATCTTAGTTGCAGGGGGCGCAGCCCACCATCCCTTGCAGGAGTCGAACCGGCAACTTTGTGGTTGAGACGACATGCTCCAACCAACTGAGCCATGTGGCCGCCCAGGAGCTCAGTGGCAGCTGAGTGGCAGCTCGTTGTCTTCATTCTAGTTGTGGGAGGCACAGCTCACTGGACCATGTGGGAATTGAACCGGCAGCCGTGTTGCCCAGAGCTCATGCTCTAACCAACTGAGCCAGTCGTCTGCACCCGTAATGTTTTTATTTGACAGAAATTGCTGTACCAGAAGTGATGTGTGACACAGAGCGTTGTCATGATGGAGGATGATTATTACACACTTTAAAACACATCTTCTCTGAACCATAGCTCACACCCAACTGACTGTACCAAACAAGTTGAAACATCACACACCGTTAACTCAGGTTCGATGCGCCGCTTCCCGTTTTGAAGATCCCTGCCTTTCCGTTGGGTAGCACTCAACAGCAGCACTCACCATATTGTTTGATCACACCTCGTATATGTACAAGTTTATGTATGTAATGTGACATCAAATGCTGTCTTTAACGCTGATATTACTGGTGTATTGAATATGCACACTAAATGCAATATGCTAAGACAAGGGAATCTGAAACAGTGTCACATTTGGTAAGGCCATTACTCCATGGCATATCTGGTCACCTGCATTCCATCTGCCCATGTTTCTCCAATAGAGGTTTACCAAATTAAAAGCTGTAATTTTGTAGTTGTCAACACTCCCCACAGTTATTTTCTGTGGTTAATGCTCACGTCAGTATGACTGGCTCATGACAGCCCCATGACACCCATTTCTGGGTGTGGAAACTCAGGGTTAGGAAATGCAGCCGTGTGCTTCATGTCCCACAAGTCCGAGGCAGCATGGGTGGTATTAATAAGGATGGGAGGCTCCTACCCATCAGCCACACTCCTCCCTCCCACACCTCTGAGCTGGGCCAGGGCACACAGCACCCCTCCCAGACATTGGAGATTGAAATCCAAAGGCCGAACTGAAGCTTATCGGGAAAACCGTGGAGGCATGTGCAGGGCAGAGGAAAACCTGAAGCAATGGGCATACCTGTGTATTACGGAAAGGACCCGCCCAGGGAGCTCTGCTTACATTGGAGAGCTGAGGGCTCTCTAACTGGCAAAGGGGAGCTCTTTCCTGGAATGGCTTCACTGCAGATTCTGCAGTGTACCTCACCTGGGCACCCCCACAACCACTGCAGGTACACTCATGATAGATACACAGGCCCCCAAATGCATGAACGGACAACCCCATCCAACCTGTATAAACTGGATGACCTTGCCCTTCACCAAGTCCAGTTTGCCCTTCATCGAGTGAGACGTATCAACGAGGACGTAGACGCAGTCATTACGCACTTTTCCAAAAAGGGCTTGACTCCCATCCTGCAGCCATTTAATCCTAGGCAGGAAATGGGGTGAAAGTGAGTGGTTACAGCCTGTGGGAACAAGAGCATCTTCCTAAGAACCTAATGACACATCTGGGGAGGCCTGGGCTGTGCTCTATTGTTTCTGCATAACCTTCTGTGTGTGCATCACTCACTTTGAGGGGTTTCTTGGGGAAAATCCTACATGTGGGCTGGCTCCCTCATCAGCCCCCAATCCATCATCAATCCAAGTAAAACAGAACAAGGAATATCCATAGGACAGAAAAATAAATCCAACATTGGATTCTGAAGCCAAAAGTAAATCACTGCCAGTCATCTGAGAGTTTGAAGCCCTCAGCTCTGACTTCAGACCATTTGTCCTTCTAACCCTGCCGAATACAGTCAAACTAGTGCCAGCACATTTCTGACGCTTTGATGAGGCTTACAGACTGTGTCAAGCAACCCCAGGTCCCCACGGGAACCAAGCACCAGGCAGTTGTAGGAGCAGGACTGCTTCTGTGCTCCAGCTCAGGCTGCCATTACAGAATGTAAATTTAGTTCATGGCTGTAGGCAAAGCCTGAGGGAGGGGCAGTGCAGGCACAGAGAATATCTGAAACTGAGTTCAGAGTTCAGCAAGGCCTAGGCAACTAGAATCTGTAGGGTGAACACGGAGGACTGAATAAAATGAGATACATACAGCATATCAAAATTTGTGAGAGGCGGGTAAAGCAGTACTTCCTCATTTATAAAGAGGAAATTTTATAAAATTAAATGCTTATGCTAGAAAGAAAGACAAGTCTCTCAGATCAGTGACCTAAGCACCCACCTAAAGAAACCCAAAATAAGAAGAGAGAAGGAAATAGAGAGGTAAGAGCAGAAATCAACAGCATAGAAAGGAGAAAACCCATATACGATGTCAGAGGGGTAGTAGATTGGGGGAGGGGGGTTACCATTTGTGGGGGGTATAAATGTCTAACTATTACATTGTTTTGCACACCTGAAACTAAAACAAACAAACAAAAAAAGGCAAATTAAAAACAAACAACGAAACCAAAAGCCCGTTCTTGGAAAAGATCTATAAAATAATGATTAGAAAGCAAAGATGCCATAAACTACCAACATCAGCTCTACATGCATTTAAAGAAATTGAACACATAGTTACAAAGCTTCCCACAAAGAAAAACTCCAGGCCCACGCGGCTTCCCTGATGAATGCTACACACACGTAAGGGAGACATGATACCAAGTCGCCACAAAGTCTTCTGGAAACAGAGGAGAGAAAACCTCCCAACAACCCGACACCTGGTGGCAGGAGAGGGACAAGCAGACCTGGCAGCTGCCAGGTGGAGTGTCTTTTAAGCAGCATCCTTTTTCCCGGATCTGCGCTCCAAATTACTCTCCCAAAAGTCACCCCTAAAACCCTAAGCAGAGAAGGCCCCAGACACAGGGCTACGTTATCTGAGTGACGTGTCAGTGGCTGGGTTTGAGAAGCTGGGGCTGTGGAGAGTTAGTATGGGGCAGACAAGGGCTCCACAGCTCGTGGCTTTGTAACAGGAAACACAGCAGGAGGGAGAGAACTCTCACTGCCAAGTGGCCACTGCAAGCTGGGTGCTCACCTGTACTCATCAGATTTAGTATCTAATCTAACCAGGGAACACATTTATCACGGCATTATTACTCCCACTTTATAAATGAGGGACTTGACGCACAAAAATGTTAAATGGCAGTGCTGGGATTCGGATCCAGCTCCGTCTAGAAGCCTCTGCACCTACATGGATTTGGTCTTTGTGGTCTGAGGTTGTCCCCTAGGCCTGAAGGAGGACCACGGCCATGGGGCTGAGGTGACATCTTAGCACACCAGATTCCTTAGCACTGCCAGATTTTAAGAAATAGCAGGGTTGAGAGGGAGTGGGTGAAGTTATTTCTAGCTGCTTTCTGAGATACTCGTAGACATCTATAGCATTCCACATTGTGGAAGTTGCCCTGAATGTAATGTGCGAGAGGACAGAGGACAGTTGTAATGGTCTCAGTTTTCCTGGGGCCCACAAGACATGGCAGAGTTCCCCTTGGTCCCTCCAGTGACGCAGAGCCAACACCAAGCTGTACCTTTGTTCACTGTTTCTAAGAATCTGCATTGGCATCAAGGCAGCTCAGAATCTAAATCCAAACACTCCTTTGTGACTACCAGAGGCACCGGCAGACCTCCAGATGGCTGCCTTGACTTAACCTGCTCCTCGGCCATTGCTCTTGGCTAAGCTTTTACCAAGAGGTCAAGCAGGTGTGAATGTCAAGAGAAACCAGACCACCTGTACACTCTGCAAATACCTGCCCTGGATGCGGGCCAGGGCTGCGCGGATGTTCCCACAGTACCAGGAGTACTTCTCCTTGGTAACACAGACGTGCACCAAGCTCCCGTCCTTCCAGGGAGCGTGGACAAATCTGCTGCAGTATTTCGCGTGAATTGTCTTCTTGTTGGTCTCCTAAGAAAAGGACAAAGGACAGGAGCAACTCAGAAACCATGCAGAGAAGAGAAGTGTCCGACAGTACCTCCATCTCTGCCTTATCCACCCAGCTCTTAGCACTCTCTCCCATAGTGCAAATATTGAACTGCTGGCTCAGCAAACACGTGCGGGGCCTGCTCTGTACCGAGGCCTGCGCTTGCGGCCATGAACGATGCTCAGAAACATGCAATCCTATCTGTGTCCCAGGGAAGCTAGTGTGTCCAGCAGGGCCCATCTGGACAGTGTGCAACCAGGAGCGGTCTGACCGTTGCACCTGGATGCCCATTAGTATTCAGAAGTGGGGCCACGGGGATGGAACAAAGAAGGCTGAGGAAGAACAGCAGTGAGGGAGGAGGACAAACAGGACAGTGCATTTTCTGCAAGTAAAAGAATGTCAAGGAAGTAACCAACTTTATCAAACGTATCAAAGTATAACAGGCCAAGTAAGAAAGAGACTGAGACTCGACCCCTGGAGAGAGCAAATTTTGGCAGAGAGGGGGCCTTGGACTGGAGTGTGTTCGAGAAGCCTAGGAGAACTGTGGACCCGGGGAAAGGAAATGCATCGAACACTTGGGGAGGTGACTTCTAAAGAGGAGCCAAGGAATGAGGCTACTGAGGAGAGCCAGAGGCCCACGGGGGTGAAAAGGCCGTCATTTTACCATGGGAGGAATAACACCATGTTTGCATGCTGAAGAGGAGGTCAGAGCAATGCAAGGCCAGGGTGTGGGAAGGGCCATCCACAGGGGTCTGGCGTCACTAAGAGTGAAAACAGAGCCAGTAACAGCAAGCCAGAAGCTAGATCCTCAAGGAATGCCAGAGGTGACCTAGGCTCAGTAGGTGATAGCCACAGGAGGTGGCTGTCTGATGACATGGGAAGAGGACAGAACAATGATGGGGAAGCAACAGAGAGGAGCAAGGAAGCCACCACCCAGCTCCAGGGCCACAGGGGACGGGAAAGTAACCAGGGCGAGAGAGAGAGCCCAGACGAGCAGGCAAAGGAAACACCTGGGAGCACCTGAGTCTCTGGGGTTTGCTGATGACTTCTGGTTCCAGAGGGCATGGCGGAGAAGTTCTGGGGTCAGGGAGGAAGGGGGGCGCCTCAGAGAGGAAGGTCAGAGCCACACGGGGAGGAGACAAGGGTTGGGTGGTGACTGACGCAAACAGGGCTGACGGGCGTGAGGAGACCACCTCCATCACAGTGCCCAGACGGAAGGAGAAGCTGCCTCTCCCTCGCGCACACACAAGAGTTCTCCCTACTCTCAATCCCTCCACATGCTGTCTCCCAACTGTGCCTCATGCACTGCCAGCGGGAGCACCAGATCACAAGGGACGTGGTCAGCATGTCCGAATAAGAAAACACAGTGTGAGAGTACAGCAGGTCTGAGTGCGGACGCTGCCTCAGATCCAGCTGCCTGACCTCTCAGAGGCCCTGACACCAAGCTTTCTCAGGTGTGATCTGAGAGCCCAAACACTCACCTTGTATGAAAAGCACAGGGGCATTCCATAAATGCTCATTTCTGACTCGCAGTGTTTGTAATAAAGAGAAGGAGGAAGGTACCATGCACGGGCAGCTCCGAGAGCCAGGCACAGTGCTCAGACATGCATTTTTTAATTTGGACTTTATACCACCCACGTTACAAACATGAGAGTGAGTCAGACAGGTTAAATTATTTCCTTACTGTCCCAGAAATAGCTTTCACAGCCAGGTCTTCTCACCCCAAGTCTGCTGCACTTCCCATCAGATCACACTGCCTGGTACATAGTGAAGGCTCAGTAAATAGCGGAATAAATGGTGAGACTCGAGTGGGTTTTTGAACATCAGGGCCGGTTTTGTACACAAGCAGCACCAGTAACTATGGATGCGATTTCAGGGGTGCCACGAAACATCAGGTTCCCAGACTTTGCCTGAAATTCCCTAATTAGCAATGCATTTTTGTCTCCTCCTCACACCTGCTCATTTATCTTAGAAATGCTACACAGCGAGGCCTTTTCAGTCATTTATTTTTCAGTGTAACGAGTTTCCTAGATCCGTACCTACCAATCGGTTTTTAAAGTTAAAACATTAGGGGGTCCCTACCCAGTGGGAGTCTGTGGGAACCCTAAATAATCTACTAATTTCACGGCCTATTTCTCGCTAACTTACACACATCACAACTTCAGGCCTAATTTCAGTTTCAGATATGTATCCCCAAATACTGAAAAGAAAGTTGTCCCTTTTTCACCAACATTTGTGAAAGAGGAGAGCTGTGCTTTTCAACTTCTACCACATTGTTATTTGTTAGCACTAGAAACCTGCAGTAAAATTCCCCATTTATAAGCCATATTCTTCAAATTCTCCCTGTAAAATTTCATTTAAAATGGCAAGAACAAGGAGGAGATCAGTGTGAAAGACAGGCTGAGTGTCCCACTCTGTCACGAGCGCACAGTAAGCTATGTTCAAGTAAACAGGGATTCCTATTTTTCAACATCCAAGGCCTAATGAATTTTAAACATAAAAATTTAGTTATGTATGACTTCCTGAACTAATAACATTTCTGAATAAAGCCGACAAAGTCAGAAAAGTGCTGGGGAGGAAACAAACGTAAGTTCCCTGTGCAACCCAGCCATTACTCCGTATCCTGCTTACATGCCAGGAAATGAGTCTCACATCGATTCTGCATTTTGCTAATTTAGTTTTTATATTTTCCTCCTTGTAGTTGACTGTCAACACATGGCAGTAAGAAGCTATTGTAGCCCCAAAGGAAAGCCCTTCCCTGGAAGTCGGGGAGCCCTGTCGCCAGAAAGCCCAAGGAGTGTCAGGGACTGGGGCTTCACCTCTGAATTGACAGGTATCTCAGTGGTGACCTCGACATTGACTCAGAGCCTGGGGGTGTCTGCGGAGTGGCTGGTATCTGAGAAGGCCCTTCGCACCCTCTCCCAGTGTCTCTGCCGCGCTGCCCTATGGGCATGTCTGCTCTGTTGCTGCCTCTTCACTACCTTCGAAAGAGCTTCCCTTCAGTTTTACAAATTTAGGATATTCATTTATCCCAATTTTCTGTCTCATATTGTGACACATTTTAGTCTTTCCATCATTCCAAACTTTTGAGTCTTCTGGGTCCTGTTCTTCACATGAGTGTTTCTCCAAGTGTGGCTCCCAGAGCAGCAGTTCCAGCATCGTCTGGGAACTGTTATAAATGCCAATTCTTGGCGCCCCACCCCCACCCCCCATCGACTGACTTGTGCTACAGTTTAGGGGCCACTGCCATAGACCATCATCCTTCCACATGAGCCAGAGCCTCTCCTTTCGGACCCACTGGCACCATGGAACTACAGCTTCCAGAAGTTCTCAATGTACACACTCCAAGTACTGGAACCCCTTAGAGCAGGGGTGTCAAAACTGCGGCCCGAGGGCCAACTGCGGCCCGCAATCCATTGTTAATTGGCCGGCAGCAAATTCTAAACATATATTTAGTTTTCTTAAATAAACCAGGTGAGGCAATACGTACTTCACCTCGAGTGAGTGGCCCGGCTGTTTGTGTATTTTACCGCATATGGCCCTTGGTGAAAACCGTTGAAAACAGTTTGGACACCCCTGCCTTAGAGAATCCGATCTTACATTTACTAAGAACCCGCTAAATGCTGGCTGGTAGTCACTAGACTAACATATCTTTGATATGGTGACAATACAAGAGGACCCTAGAAATGCCCGCTTTGGGCATATTCACCAGCAGTTGCTCTCTTCTGTCCTTTTGCCACAATGTTGAATAATTCTGAGACTCATAATACCTGACTCTCTACAGGCCCAGCTCCTGGCTTGTGAACAATTACTGTATAATTCACTTATCTCTAGAAACTGTTCCCAGACTGAATCTCCACTCTCACAAGTACCATTTAGAGAAGTGCATGGTGGGAAGCAGAGGGCACGCTTCTGTGTGGAAAGCCCAGATCCCCGCCATGCTGCCTTGAACCACGGTCCTGCTGGGCTCTGGCCAGGAAGCCTTACTGCAGGGGGCAGAGAAGGCCACGCCTACCGGGGGGCACTTCACTTACCGCGCTCGTCTGCACAGACTCGTTTCCAGGCTTGGCTTTTATATCGACAACTCCATCGGCATGGCGGAAGGAGCAGTCAGCGAGGACATCGTAAAATGACAGCCTCTGGGCTTTTAAGCCGTTTTTCTGTAGCCACTTCTTAGAGTCCCAGGTGTCTTCCGGATTTGACTCATTCTGGACAGAGAATGCTCCCAATTCTGTGTTTGCAATCACAGCTCATCAGCCATTCATGTTATAAGCCATTCCTATTTCACCACCACCCCCTTTGATATTTACCAGGCTGTTAGACTACATTCGTTTTAGGAAGCATGCTTTCCAACACAGGGCTAGCAAAGAATCAGCTCACAAGGCTAGAAGGCAGGGACCTGCTGCTGCTCAGCTCACTGCCTCCGCTACATAAGGCGACTGGCCCCATGCATAGGTGGACATGGAGGACGGACCAAGGTTGTGTGTCAGGAGAGCATTGAACTTGGGGTAGGAGGCTCTGAGTTCAAGTCCTGCCTCCATCACTTCCTAGCTTGGAAGTGATGGCAAGTTGCTCAAACTTGGGCGAGTCACTCCATGTAACCTCTCTGAACTTCAGTGGAATTCTTCACCTGCAGATAGTATCTGTTTGGCCTTCCTAGGTGTGTTGAAGTGATTCAAGGAGAAAAGTCATGTGGAAGTGCTCTGTAACAAGGGGGAGGACACATAAAGGAAGTGGAAGTGACCAACCCCAGAAGGCTGGCGGGCTACCTCCCACAGGAGCTCCCCAGTGAACCTGGTGGATTTATCCTGACTCAGAGCCTGGCCCTCAACTTGCCGGCTCAGAAACTTCATGTCAGTTCCGGCACCTGGAGCTGACTTAAACAGCAACTCACCTTAGTCAGGCTGACAGGATAAAGTATAACCCAGAGGTCCATTGCCCAAAGATCCCCAGCCTTCCACACATTCCCTCGGTGTTTTCCAAAGGCTTCCTATACTCTCTAAGTGGGAGGTGGTGTTATGCTCCATGAACAGAAAAACCACATGAGCCAGCCATCATATAGGCAGCAAAGTATTTGTCTGGGTGGCTCAAAACCCCTACTGTCCCCTAAGGAGGGCTGGGTTATCTGGGGTGCCCCAGAGGAGCTGCTGTTCTGGCCCGGGACAGCTGACTGTGCACCTTTGCTCCGGCCCCGCACAGCGATAGCACACAGCCAGAGTGAAACTAACCACGCTGGGAGCATTTATAGAACCTGGGAATCAGCAGATATTACAAACCAGGGCTTCTTTACTCCAGTGAGTAGACTGGTAAACACCTGCATTCCACCGGGAGGCAGGCAGAAAGGACCTTGAGCTTTTAGTCCCATTGGGACCAGTGAGCACTAGGAGGGCCAGGAGGGGTGCTGGGCAGGGGGTTTTATAAAGTGTCCACGGAGCATTAGGTCCGCCGGCCTCACATAGCTTATGTCCACTTAGACCTAACCCGGCACACTGAAACTCTCTGAGCAGTTTTTAAAATACTGACGCCTACACCCTGCCCAATAGACTCTGTTTTAATTGGTCTGGACATGGATTTTTCAAAGCTCCCCGAGGACTGTACTGTGCAGCCACGCTTTGCACTTGGGGTACGATGGAAAGAGCTTTCTATATTATAAGTTGGTGACCCCATCAGTTATGCTTCCCCCAGACACAGATTCAAGTCACATTACACTTTTAACTAAAAAGTAGCGTTCACTACTAGGGAAATGACTAGGCTCACTACTAGGCTGTTATCCACAGCCACTCATTACTATATTTAAGGGGATATATAATTAGAATAAGATTTGAAGATATAAAACACTTTGGAGCCAACTGTTTCTCAATAATACCTAAAGGATCTGTCCATTAATCCTACCTGTGAGCCATGTCCTCGAATTTTAATAGAACACTTTTTAAATAATGTCCTTTGACACCTACTGGGACTGGAACATCTCAAAGGACCTTGTGAGCCTTAAACCCATCTGGCACCAAAAGCCCCCTTGGGCACCACCGCCAGTGCCAGCAGTCGGTCTGGACACGAGTCACAGTGTCCTCTCACCCTGCACAAGATGCTCTGATCACAGGCTGCCCGTAGCTTCTGGTCCCCAGGTTCCCTGCGTGGCCGCCTTCACCACAGGGAAGTAGGACAGAGAGAATAAAGCTTTTTTGTCAGTGGAATCCACCTTGTGAGAAATCCCCAGGTGGCTGTTTTTCCTCAATTATTGTTACTTACATTCTGAGCCTCTGTCTCCTCTGTATTCCTACTTTCTTATTCACCTCCCTTCTTCTGATCAATAGCAATAAAATTTTCATTCAATTATGGCCATAGCAACACGCACACTGTCACAACCTTCTGCTCTGTTTCTAGTTGCCTTCTTTTAAAACAGTAAGGCCCTTTATCGGTGATAAATTCCAGCTTACCAGAAAATAATTTCCTAAAAACACATCACATCAAACTAAGTTTAACAAGGGATTTTAAAGAGCCAGAAACTAACTTCTGACTCCTTGTAGCTTCACCCAGGACCAGGCGGTGTGGTCACTTTTAGGGCATGAGTCAGGCTCCCAATCATACTCCAAAAAGGGGATTAGGAGGAAGACCCCAAAGCAACCTGATCTTCATATAGTAAAGAAAGAGCAGTCAAGCAGCAAAAACAGCCTAGGTGCTCCCAAGCTGAAGAAAGGGGAGAGAGGGGGAAATCTTCTCACTTTCAGTGCGAATTATACAAGGTAGTGGTGGCCCTCATTTTGTCTAGCAGGATGGGGGGAGGGCCTGACCCCGTCATACAGTCCCTTGTTAAGGGACTCTTAACAGGATAGAAAGGGATCCTTTCTATCCCCTGCAGTTACCTCAATAAGAGTGTCCCACAAATTCTCGCCTACAGAGCCGAGGATGATCCCTCCATTTATTGTGAGCTCACAGCTCATCCTGGCTCCACTGCTCTCCTTTCCCAGGTGACACATTGCTCAGAAGTGTCTGCCAGTTATGGGAGAAGCACACGGCAGATCCCATCTCGTCCATGGAAGCAACTGGCCTGGTCTTCTCCGGCCTACTTATCAACCTCAGAACATGTTTTAATGCGTTAAGAGTGACTGGCAGATGCTTTTAAAACATCACTGCTGTAGCCAGGCCACAGCAAAATGACAAATCGGGCCCAGAATCTCAGTGCCCACTCTGCCCCTGAGGCACAGTTCCCAAGCGTCTTCCAGCCACAGTGGGTTCAACACCAGCCACAATGGGTTCAAATGCCTGCCTCACGAAGAGGCTTCATCTCACGTTTCTACTTGGCTAGGCCACACTACCCAGGTACTTGGTCAAACATCATTCTAGATGTTTCTGTGAGGGTATTTTTTGGAGGAAATTAACATTCAAGTCAGTAGACATTGAGTAAAGCAGATAATCCCCCTTACCATGAGTGGGCCCCCTCCATTCAGTTGACGGTCCTAAGAGAAAAGACTGACGTGACATCCCCCGAGGAAGCGGGGACTCTGGCCGCAGACACTCTGCCCTGGGTATCCCGCCTGCGGCCTGCTCTGCCTGTTCTGGACTCGCCAGTCCTCATGTTCATGTCGACCAATTCCCTCTCTCTGCAGACACACACACGTGCCCACACGCACACACGTGCCTGCGCACGCACACACACTCACAAATACCCTGTTGGTTATGTTTCTCTGAAGACCCCCACTAATACACCCTCCTCCTCCACTGAAAGTCACCTGTGCAGCTCCTCATTCCTGCCAGATCCATGTCACTTTCACGGGAACCATAAGTTAATGAATAGACGAGCTCGAAATCTGGAACCGACCTCAGAGAGCTCCAAGGTCAACGTTTGCACACTGTGTTCCATGAACACACTTCTAATGCATATTAGCGGATATTACTCAGAAAGAGGGAAGAACTTTGGGGATCTTAAAGGTAAACAGTTTCACGATTCTTTATCACGTGCCTATTAAACCTCCGTGGGACCCGTCGGGGCTCACCAGCAGCAGAGGTGTGAACAGTATTTTCTAGAGCTAGTCAGTTCCAGACCCTTTGTGCACAGAACATTTGGGAGGGCTTAGATTTGATAGATGACAGTGTGGTACACACGGCCTAACATTTCTGTGATCACAGGAGACATGAGACGCTAGACGTATCCTTGGCTGCCTTGTGGCAAGTGGCACAGTAGGAAATGCATGCTGTGTATTAGTTGAAAAGGAAAGTTCAGAAGAGGAGGTGATGTCCAACAGGAAGAAAGAAAAAAAGGTATTACTTTACAAGTAGTCAGGAAGAATGTTTAAAAAACAAAACATGCAACTGGCCACAGAGAAATAAGGAGTGATAGTCAGGTTTGTGACGAACCTGCAAGGAGGCCGAGAGAAAACCACTGGGAAAGGATGTCGCAAGCCACATTTAACATCCACATCTAACATGACATTTAAAATAAACTAAAAAGTGTTGAGGATCAGTAATGTAGGCAACACATTACTCCTTAGGCAACAATTTCCTTAAAAATAGTCTGACTTAACAAGGCAAACACAGATTCATTCAAGTTGTTTGGAATAGAGTGGAAAAATCAAGATTAAGGATTGAGGGAATAATTGATGGAGTATGGGAACTTTAGGTTAAACACCTGAAATTCATGTGGTACAGAGAATGGGAATTCTGAAACAGTGGGAATACTAGAATTAAACCAAGACAGAAATCTGAATCTGTTCCCTTCAGAAATTAAACTATTGCCACATTTTTTGATCTTGCATCACCACTGCCAACATTTTTTTCATGGATTTTTTTTTAAAAATTGAGATATAATTCATATACTATAAAATTCACCCTTTTAAAATATACAATTCAGTGGGTTTTAGTTTATTTACACAGCTGTGCAAACATCACCACTATTTAATTCCAGCCTATTTTCATCACCCCAAAATGAAACCTTGCACTCATCAGAAATCACTCTCCATTTACTAACCCCTCTTTCCCGCCCCCCCACAATTTAGTCTATGGACACTCATTTAATGAAATCATACAAATCGTGTCCTTTTGTGTCTGACTTCTTTCATTCAGCATAATGTTTTCAGAGTTAATCCACAATGTAGCATGTAACAGGACCAAATCACTTATTATTAGAGATCGTTTCACTTCTTCCTTTCCAGTCAGGAGACCTTTATTTCTTTTTCTTGCCTGATTGTGTTGGCTAGAACCTCCAGTACAACGTTGAAGTATTCCTTTGTGTAGGTCCATATTTCCCTTGGTTTTTCCTTATAAAAGTATCATTCTCTTCCTGCCTAAGGGAGTTCTGCTAACATTTTCTGCAGAGCAAATGTTCTGACAACAAATTCTTTCAGCTTTTGTATGTCTGGAAATGTCTTTGTTTTTGAAATATATTTTCATGGAATATAGAATTCTAGATTGAAAATTTAAGGTATTGCATGGGGGAAAAAAGGCATTGCTCCACTGTCTTTTCACTTGCAAGAAGAAATGTGCTGTCATGCTCACCTTTGTTCCTTCGTACATAACGTGCTTTTTCCCTCTGGTTGCTTTTAAGATTTCCTCTCTTATTAGTTTTGAGCAAGTGGATGATGATGTCCCTTGGTGTAGTTTCTTTCATTTTCCTGCCACTCATGAATGTCTCATATCTCTGGGTTGTACCTTTCATCAAATTTGGAAATTTTTCAGTCTTTATTTCTTCAAATATTTTTTTCTGTTCCCATTCTCGCTTTTCCTTGGGAATTCCATCGACATGCACATATACAGAGGGTGCCAAAAACATGTATACACATTTTAAGAAAGGAAAAAGCTGATTAAAATTGTAATAATATACACCAATAACAAAAGATGAATACAAGTCATGCGTATACATTTTTTTGGCACCCCCAGTATTTGGCAACTTGAAATTGTGCCACAGCTCAGCGATACTCTGTTTGTTATTATTTGTTTTTTTATTTTTTTGGTTTTTTATTACTATTTTTATCTCTGTGTGTCTCATTTTGGATAGTTTCTATTGCTGTGTCTTCATGTTCACTAATTGTTTATTCCTGCAGTGTCTAATTGCCATTGATCCCATTCAGCATATTTTCATCTAAAAGCTTTCATCTCTAAAAATTCAATGTGTATCTTTTTTTATATCTTCCCTGTCTTTACCTAACTTCTTGAACATATGAAATACAGTTATAACAGCTGTTTGAATGTCTTTTTCTGCCAATCCTAATTTCTGTATCAGTTCACAGTCAGTTTGATTAAGTTATTATTAAGGGGAGCATTTCCTACTTCCTTTCACAGCTAGTAATCTTTGATTGGATGCCAATCATCGTGAATTTTACTTTTTTGGGCACTGGATGTTTCTGTAATTTTTAAAGCTCTCTGAGCTTTGTTCTGTGATGCAGGTAAGTTACCTTTGAAGAGTTCTTTCATGTCTTGCTTTGATGATTTCTTTTTTTTTTTTTTTTTTTAATGATGATTTCTTAGGAGAGCCCAGACAGAGCTCAGTTTAAGGCTTGTCAGTCCCCATTACTGAGGCAACACTTTCCCAAGTTTTCTACCTGGTAACCCATGAGTTATACATTTTCCCATTCGGGCTGGTGAGAAAAGGCTGTGTGTGAGCTCCAAGCCCTTTCTTTCTAATTCTGTCCAGTGGATCTTTCCCAGCTTCGGGTGATTTCCTCACATGAATGAGCTGATCAGCACTGAGCTGAATTCTCATGGGGAGCTCGCAGATTTCCAGAGTTCTTTCTCTGTGCACCTCTCTCCTCACTGGTATGTTGTCCTGTGAAGTCTAGATGTCTTGGTCTGCCTGAACTCTTCACTTTGGCTCCCAAACTTTGGGAGTTTGCTGTGCTCCACCTGAGATACATGTCCCCTCACGCCATGGCCTGGAAATCCTCTCAAAGCACTAAGCTGGAATAATCCAGAGCTCACTCTGAATTCTCCCTGTATCTGAGGGATAACTGGCCTTCATGGCATGGTGTCCAATGTCTTTAAATACCATTGTTTCATATACAAATTCTGACAATTAAGTTCACGAATTCATCCTAGAAAAAGTGCTACACACCTCATTGCTGAATATCATTATGGTCACCTTCAAAATATGCCCCTTGGGAAGCTATGTACCGACGCCAGTGCCTAGTCCACCCTTCAAAGCAATTTTGGAACTCCTTTTCTGGAATGGCCATCAGAGCTGTTGTCGTATTACCCTTGATGTCCTGAATGTCATTGAAATGTCTTCCTTTCAATATTTCCTTTATCTTTGGGTAAAGAAAGAAGTCACTGGGGGCCAGATCAGGTGAGTAGGGAGGGTGTTCCAATAGTTATTTGTTTACTGGCTAAAACCTCCCTCACAGACAGTGCCGTGTGAGCTGGTGCCTTGTCGTGATGCAAGAGCCATGAATTGTTGGCGAAAAGTTCAGATCGTTTTCATCTAACTTTTTCACGCAGCCTTTTCAGTACTTCCAAATAGTAAACTTGCTTAACTGTTTGTCCGATTGGTACAAATTCATAATGAATAATCCCTCTGGTATCAAAAAAAGGTCAGCAACATTGTTTTGACTCTTGATTTGGATGGGACTCTTTTAGTCTCGGAGAACTGACTAACTTTCATTGTGCACTTTGATGCTTTGTTTCAGTGTTGTATTGGTACACCCATATTTCATCACCAGTGATAACACGGACCAAAACGTCATCTTGCTTCTCCAAAAAGTCTTGGCAAACTTTGACTCTCCTTTGCTTTTGTTCACTAGTGAGCTCCTTTGGGACCACTTTTGCACACAACTTTCTCATGCCAAGATTTTCAGTTCAGATTTTCCTAACTGCCATGTTTCCCCGAAAATAAGACCTAGCCAGACCATCAGCTCTAATACATCTTTTGGAGCAAAAATTAATATAAGACCCGGTTTTATTTTAATATAAGACTGGATTTTATAGAATATAACATGATATGATATGATATGATATAATACAATACTATATAATATAATACTGGGTCTCATATTAATTTTTGCTCCAAAAGATGCATTAGAGGTGATGGTCCAGCGAGGTCTTATTTTTGGGGAAACATGGTGTTTCTCTATCGATGTTCCTTGGTCTGCTATGCTTCTCACAGTCAGCCAATGATTTTGACACACAATTCGACGAATTTTTGCAACGTTTCATCAGTTCATCAGTGGCTAGTATGCTCCTTACTAGCCACCCTGAAGTCTTTTCATCAGTGACGCATTCTCTCCCCTCAGAAAAACATTTAATCCATTTGTACACTGCTGTTTTTTTCATGGCATCATCCCCATAAACTTGGACTAACATGTCCCTGATTTCACTTCCAGTATGGCCAAGTTTAACAAGAAATTTAATGTTCATTGCTCTAATTCAAGCTCAGACATTCTTATGACAGCACACACAAACACGCAACAACAATAATGAACACCACTCAGCAAGACACCGCCACATGTCGACACAAACACAGCCGTGAGACACTGATATACCAGGTTATGAAACCTTCCAGAGCTGTTTGTGCGTGCAGCCAATGGAAGCGCACAGTAGCAAGTTTGCAAACTTAATCGTCAAACTCGTATTTCTGTCAGTCCCCTCCCCCCCACCCCCCAAGGAATTCTCATGTCCTGCTCTTGGTAATTAAGAGAGGTCAAAATTACCAGTGGCCAGAGTGTCTGGCCTCACCATCTCATTCCAGGAATCAGTGCTTCACTGTCACTCTCTCAGGATGATAGAGGACTGTCTGTGTTCTTGACTCTGAGTGGGGTGTCACTAACAGCGAGCAGCTCCCCAGACAAACCTGATCACTCCCATCCTTGGGAACCCCAGGGACCTGGTCCTGGCACAGCACCTGCCGCCGCTGCTTCTCGGGCCCCGTCAAGACACCTGGCCACAGGACAAAGTGTCACTGGGAGTGCATTGAGTTGCACAGGGCAAGCTCACCCAGGCCTCCAACCTCTTTCCCTACATGTGTCCCCTTTCTCGTTCCTCCCCTTCAGCTGCGTCCCTGTGTCCAGTTAGCCTGGCCTTCTGGCTCTCCTCCCACACTGACACCTCTGTAATGCAGGCAGGGGACCCGAAGGCAATGTAACCAGGCAGAGGTTCCCAAACTTTGCTGCACTTTAGGGTGGCCCGGGGAGCTTTCCAAAACCCCAGTGTCCGATTGCACCCATGGGGATCAAATGAGAATGTCAGGGGTGGCTACCAGGCATCAGTATTTTTACTGGTGGACAAGGTTTGACTCCAGCTTCATCACTTCTAGCTGTGTGGCCTTGGGGTAACCTCAAGGGTTACTTAACCTTAAGTGAAAATAATAGGAGAACCTATTTTATAAAATTGTAGGAAGGATTAATTGAGTTAATACTTGTGAAGAGCTCAGAACAGTGCCTGATATATTAGGTATGCACTGTAAGTATTAGCTGCTCTTATTACCAGTGGGGTCCTAAATGAAAAAGTGTTTTACAGAGGAAATCCTTTACTCATTCACACTCTCAGGCAGGAGTCAGTACAGTAACTCCCCCAACTGTGAAGGGGAAAGAGTGAGCCAACACTTACCAAAGACCCACTGGGTGGGAAACATGCACTATGTTACTGAGTCTTTTCTGTAATTCCTAGAGACTGGTATTATCATAATCATCTTACAGAAGAATAAACTAAAGCTTAAAGATGTGGACTCAGGTTAACCTAGTCACGGAGATGAATTTACAAGCAGGTCTTTCTCACACCAAACGCAGGCTCCTCTGGACGCTCTTCTCAACTAGACCTTAACCTTTGAACTTCCCCGTCAGTCCTCGCATCCCCCAATTTTAGCAAACACCCTGCTCCATCGGTTTAGCCAGAATGCCCTGGATATCTGATCAAATTCCTAACCCCTCCCCAGTGACATCTGATCGCCCAGCCCGCGTCCAGCAAGCACCCTGCCAAGTCAGTTTAGCCAGAAAACCCCCACCCCTGATGTTTCCTCTCAGTCATTTTCCATCCACCAATCGCCCACCCTGCTCCTTGGCCATAAATCTCCATTTTTCCATGTTGTGTCCATAACTGAGCCCAGTTTATACCAACGTCTCTTCTCCCTATTGCAACAGTTCCTGAATAGAAATTGTTTCTACTCTTTACTGTCCAGCTCTGGTTGTGCTTTAACAATCTACACACACACACACACACACACACACACACACACACACAGAGTTCTGGGTGCTCTCCTCAGGTTGGCTTAAGGAGCTCTCCTTGCTAAAGAACATGGAAACAGCTCCCACCGCCAATCAGCAACAGATATGACTTGCATACTAGTGACCAAAAGCAGCACCCACCACGGTCCGTTGTGGCCACAGTGGCCTTGGCCACCAGCCTCTGGATCTGGGCCAGCGTGCTGCAGGCTTCCTCCATCTCCCTCCAGATGAGAAACACATCCTCTCGGACCTCAGCTCCTGGGAAGGAAACACACATGAGCAGGCGGCCATGGCAAGCCCGAGAACTCTTTGGTAGTCCGGGCAGGCCTGGCACACCACAGCCAAGTTTCTAGAACATTTCTAAACATCAAATTCCACTCTCCTGTGTAACCTCTGAGAATCAGAACTGGAATCCCTCAGGAAGTGCTGCCATCTCAGGAAATCATAAATGCAGAGTTTAGGATGCAATCAATCCTTATGCAGTAAATATCTGCAGCAACCAGAATGTTTTAAGACGAATTATTGATAATACTCAAATATGATACGGAATAAAAAACATATTCAAAAGCATCCAATAAGAACCAGGTGGCCGCATGAAGGGCACGAGGACCCTCAGGCTGTGCCTTTTCTTTCAAAGCACTCATAAGCCTTTCTTGCCCCCGAGGCTATCCCGAGTCTGGCCTCCCTCACTGGACACCTGTTGTCTCGACTCAGGGCTCACTGGAGCTGCAGGACTTTTCCAATGAGAAGGCTCAATTAACAGAGACATTTATGTCACTCTCACAACCCATCAAAGTTCATCTGACGTAGGAGGTCCACGCTGTGCCTTCACCCAGGTCCAGGCTCGAACAGATTAGCTAGCAGTTTCCAGAGGTTAGGGAGGGTGTCCGAGCAGGAGAAAAATGGGCATGACGACTTTATAAAAGTGCAGCAGGAGGGGGCCTGTGGTGACTAGTGTCAATATCCTGGTTGTTATGTTGTCCTACAATTTTGCCAGGTGTTACTATGGGGGAACCTGGGTAAAGGACAAGTGGGCGTCTCTGTATCATTTCTTGCAACAGTACGTGACCTACAATGGCCTCTGCACCCATCTGCCACAGCCCACTGTACACACAAGGCCAGTGGTGCCTCCAGGAGGCCACCATGAGTGCAAGATGCCACCTACCCATTCTCAGTGGAATCCGTGGGCCCAGCCACCAGCCTCAAGGCCTCACGGGGGCTCCAGGGAAGCCCCTGCTCTGGGGATGCTTTTGAGGTAGTTGCACTGACAAGAATTTAGCAGACGTGTTCTCTAGTTTTAAAAACGCCATTCCAGTAAAAAGCCTATGTAAAACAAAAACGCAACAACTCTGTTTCACAAACTACACAGTCGGCTCAGGGGACACTGACGTTACCACTGAAGCAAGCTGAGTCCCAGTTCTCTAGTGACAAAAACCTACTGGGGCACTTGCTATGTGCCTATCTTTCCACATGGGCCTTTCTAAACATTTTCTCCTTCTCTTCACCACAACTATACAGGCAAATTCTCTTGTGCTCATCTTACAGGTGCGTAAACTGAGGCGGAGCAAGTTGTCCAAGGCCACACAGTGAGTGGCAGCGCGGAGTCAAACCCAGGCAGGCGTGACTGGACCAATGCAGTGGCCCTGCCAGTGGCCCTGAGACGGGGTGGATGGTTACAGAGGGGCCCTGCAGTCCACACCCAGCAGCTGAGGAGACCCCACTTACCAAGCACGTCTACATAACAGTCCACGGACGCCTGAGACCACACAGCCACAAAGAATGACTGTCCACCATCAGGTCTACACGTCACCCCAGAAGATCCATCCGCCAGGGCAAAGGGCTGACCCTACGCCATCAGGACAGACCAGGGCAGACCAGAGTCGATGTTTCTGACTTTAAAAAAGTAGCCAAAGAGGGCAGGGCAGAAGTGAAGGGACAGCAGAGCTCTGGCCCTCTGGAAGTCGGGCAGATCAAGTGAGGGAGAATTAATAGCTGTGTTTGTAGAGAAGCACGTGACAAGCCCTGACAGAGATGGCCGGCCACGACGACCTTGCAGCCATCAGCCGCCCCAGGGGTGAAATGTGATGTATGCCCAGCTCCAAGCGGGGACTCCAGGTACAGCCGTCTCCTGCCAGATGCAAACCGTCCTGGCCCTGTGAGAGCAAGACCGACTGCCGGCTGCTGCGTGGGCATGGCGGGGTGAGTAGCAGGATTCTCTCTCTAAAAGTTTCAAATGAGTCAGGGCTCTCCATTTCAGCAGACGTGTCAATAATATATTAAGGGGAGCGACCACAGGTCAGCCTCCAAAGAAAAACTTCCAAGAAAATACAGCTGCCTCTTGATCCAGGGAGACCAAATGTGTGGAAGGGCAGCAGTGACAGGAGACAGGCTCCCCTGTGCAAGCAGGGATGAGGGCTATCACCACACTGGTGTTGTCACTGTAATTAGGCGGCTACGGTGCCTACACGGGATCAGGAAACACAACAACTAAAACTATCCGTTAGGTTTGCTTTAAAAAACAAAACAAAACCAGCTAGTGAATAAGAAAAACCACAGGGCAGTAAGAAGTATAACTTAGAACGCAGAGGTTTTATTTTGAGTGACTCCAAAGGTTTTATTTTGAGGCTGTGTGGGAGGGCTGCCATTTTCATCATTTTCAGTGCCATGGTCACTTCTAAGGCACTTAGCTGGGATATGTGACAGCTGCAGCCCAGGGAGGCAGCCCCACTGGAAACAGAAGAGGAGGGAGGATGGGGCACAGAAGCCCAGGCTTCAGAGAGCTCTGTGAATCTGAAATTCTCCAGGCGCAACCAGAGAGGAGACAAAACCACAACGAAGCCTTGAGGGTCTCGACAATCAGGGGCTCAGCCAACCATGGCCTGCTGTGCCCAGAAGCAGGATACAGTCCCTCCTGGAGACAGCCGGACGTAAAAGACCCTCCTACCCAATGGCCCCTCCTGCACCGACCCCTGACATGCCCCAATGCCCAGGTCATGACCTGAAGGCTCACAGAAGGCTCACGCCAGCTGCTCTTTTTCATTTGCACCTACTATTGACTTCTCAGACTGGCTATTTTAACAAATGAAATGAGACCCAGCTCAGATACGTTTTGTGTGTCAGAGGAAAAGCCCTGAGTACCTGCCACAAAACACCACCTCCTATGAAACCTCCGGGTCTCACCTGCAGAACAAAGTCCAGCTGTCACAGTCCAGTGCCTTAATCCATTCACTTAGCATGTTTGTTGAGCACCCACTATGTGGTGGGTGGGCGCTGCCCATGCCAGGGACAGCGGTGAACTTGGAAGGCCCTGTGCCCTGGGCTGGCGCTCGAGTCCAGGGTTCAAGGCCCTGTAAGACGCCCTCTATCAACCGGCTCAGAGCACTGCCCTGGCAACCCACTCGGGCCCCAGTCCTCCCATCTCCTTTCAGGGGGCTCACAGCCTCCCACTGCACTCACGGAGCCCCCCCCCTTCATTCAAGGCACAATCCTGACCCTCCATCAAGTGTGGCCCAGCCACCCCAGAAGCAGTGACTGCTTCCTATTCCTTCTCTGCCCCTGGAATGCACTAGCCAGAACCACTGTTCTCAGTCCTCTGCTGCCAGCCATAGAGGGGCCTGTGGTACATGCCACTCCTGGCCACTTGTCACTCCAACCTACAGCTCCAAAGCGCACAGACACATCGGCCAGCGATGAATTAGAGTACGCATGACTTTGACTCCAATGTGACTTAAGTCACTCCTTCCTAATGTAGCGGTGACCCTCTATCTTCGATTTTTGAAATTTAAACCTCTGATGTAATTCGAATTGGCAGTGGTTTGGCTTGTGACTTTTTGAAAGTTCTTTTTCCCCCCCTTTCTTTGCTTCCCTCCCCTCCCACCAAGCCTCGAAGACTCCGTTTACTGTGCATTTCCTATGCACACCAGCTCCAATGGTTCTGTTTACTTCGGACCAGTGTGCACACCTGGCCCGTAACTTGGGAGGGGTTCACGCATCTGTACGAGGTTCACGCCTGACCCTGGGGCAGACCAGCCTCTGGGAAGCGCTTCTGTGCTTTTTCCTGACGTTGCCTGGCCAGCCAGTTTCTCCTTCCTTTGTTCTGTCCTCCTTGCAAGTCTCTAAAATCTTTGGTGGTATTAAGAGAAGGAAGGCAGTCTTTGTGACAGGGAGTCCACTGTCATTCCTTAAAGCCAGCATTTTGGAATAAAACCTCTTTTCTTTCCACCAACCTCGCCTCCTCTCCTCTCATGCAGCGAGCGGCAGACTGCGTGCCCAGGAACACTAACACGCGCTGCTTACAGCACAGCTCCCCACTCTGTGTGCCCATGCGGCCCTTCTGCCAAGCTGTGCTCCAGGCCCTGCTGTGGGGTCAGGGTGCAGTCCTGGGCTGCTGCTATGTTAGCACAGGCCGACTTTGCCACTGGCTTGTAATTGTCTTGAGCATGGGGACAACGTCCTTTCTTGTTTTGTCTCCTCCATAGCACTTGGCACAGGATGCAGTGTTTCTGATAAGAATTGCTATCCTTCCTTGTTTTTCTTTTTCCTAATTAACAAAGAAACAATCATTGAGCACCTAAACCTTCTCTTCTGTCCCATAGGTGACAGCCCCAATAGTGTAAGAAGCTCTTCAGAGTGGAATGGGACAGAATCCTACCATCTGAGCATATGGTTATGCCCCAGGTTTTCCTGACATAACCATGACACGCCCCCAAGGAGGAAGTCATTTCCTTTTAGATCTTTGTGCCATGCTAGGCAAGGCTTCCCCAAATACCTGAAACATTATCATTCCACAGGCAGGAGCGGGGAGGCGGGGAGAAAAGCAGCTGGAGGTGGCACTGGTCCCAGGACAATTTAATGAGGCCCTGGGAGATGGCAGTGCAGAACTAAAAGCCCCTCAGCAGCCTCAATCCCAGACACACCCCGCCCCACGTCCTGCTGCGACCTGTGTCTGTGGCCCGGTCCCCACCACCCTGGACCAGCTGGGCAGAGACTCTACCGTCTCTCTCAGCACTAAGCTCCTATTCAGATGTGAGCATCTGAGAGAGCTGAAAATAACCATCAAAAGGCAATGTTTTCATGGAAAAAGCGGCATATACTTCTATTTTCAGAAAGCAGTATAACATTTTAAAAATAATAATAATCTATGAGGTGACTAAAATTCCTAGAGATCTAAACTCACAACATGATCTGGGGAAAGTGGCATATTACACCTGTAAACGGAGTAGAAGTACAGGCTGAGCAGTTTTGCTGGCGTGGGAAAACCCCCAGTTCCTGGTGTTAAGTTACATATGCAGATGCTTTGCTGCGGATAGGTCACTGCACACCTGCGGCCTTGACCCGGCCCCACCACCCGAACCACCGAGGCGACAGTGAGCTGCCCTCAGTCTCGCTCTGTGAGTCCAATGGGCTTCGTGGAAAGGGGCAAGAGGTGCTGACGGATTGATGAGCAATGGCTGACATGGCTGGGGTGGGCCTCCAAGTGAGAGGTACCGCGCTGCCCAAGCCCACTCTCCTGGAATCGGGAGAGGGGCCTGAGCCACTGGTTTTGTTGGTTGTATCCATGAAACCACGCCAGTTAGAACTGAGCCTGACTGACTGTGTCTGCAGGCCGTCTCCTCGCCCTCTTGCCCCCACTCCTGTGCTCCCCGCTCCTCAGGTACAAAGTGTGACGCTCTGGCTACAGTGGGAGCTCAGCACCCCGACAGTGGCTGTCAGCTGGAGTGTACATCTTACCATTGGAGTGCCCTGAATTTTCTCTTCGGAAGCGCCTGACACCACAGGCCTCTAAAACAAGTCTGCTGTCTGCTTTCCCAATGAGTTTAGGTCTCAAGCTACCTGCATCAATGCTGAAATTATTTCCTCTTTGTTTTGGCCTGATGCCAGGACAACATGTCACTATTTCAGTTCAGATTTTTCCAGGGATAAAACAGGAAGAAAGAACCAAAATAAAAGATAAGGCCTGCTCTGAGCCTAAGAGATCAAAAGCCTTTTTTCTTCCTAAGAGGGCATCCCCAAAACCCCTCACTCTGGGCCCACGGGACTTCTACAACCTAAGGAGCAGCCCCCATAGAATTAGGACTGTACCCATAAAGACACAGTCCCCGGAAAATACCAGCAGTTAAAGTTCCTCCCCAAGAGAGCAGTAACCGAGCTCCCAACCAGAACAACCCATTTCTACATGAAAGCTTCTGAGAATTGAAAGTTACTATGTCCCATTTACAAATACTCCTGCACCATTCAACCATCTGAGGTAAAATGTTGTTAATCCCATTTTTACAACCGAAGGAACATAGCTCAGAAAGGCCAGGTAACTTGCCCACAGCCATACGAGTAACTAGCGCCAAAACTAGGCTTTGCACCAGGTCTGACGCCACCATCGATTCACTGTCCAGCAAACACTGCTTCCCAGAGCCGAAAAAGAATCACACAAGAATGGAAGATTGCGACAGCTTGAGTTACCCTTCAGCAAGTCTTTACTTCCGTCTCCATCTCAGTGTAAGGGGAGTAGACCTCCCATCCCACTTGGGGTGGGTCTGGGGTTGGATTGGGCCAGATGATTTGCTTCGGTCAATGGAATGTCAGTGGATGTGATGTGAGCAGGGGCCTTAAATGTGGCTGCAGGTTTGGCTTGGCTCTTGTGTTCATGGTATTTGCTGCAATAAAAATACACCTTGGACAGCACTAGTTACAGGAGGATAAGTCCACGCTAGAGTAATCAAACTGCAGTTGACCTGTAGACCTGTGATAAAGAAATAATGGCTGAAAATTTTCCAAATTTGATGAAAACTATAAACTTGAACCCCAAGTACAAGATACATGTTATTAGGGTTGGAGGGGAACCTCAGTGGCACATTTTGCTCTTGAAAATAAATAGTGAGAGGCTTCAAAATGCAAGCAACAGAAGAAATAGAAAGAGGATCCAGGGAGAATAGATGTCAGTCTTTCCTCAACCTTCAGAGGGTCAGTAGCATCTATTAAAGTTGTACCTCGTGAAGAGTGAAAGAGGAGGGTAGTGGGAGGGAATAGAGGTACAAACTTTCCTCCAAGCGCACGTGAAGAAACCAGACACAGCGCAGGCAAACAGGGGACCCCCAGAGGGCAAAGGGAATGGAAGAGTATGCCTCCTCCCCTAAACATTCTCAGAAATCCAGAGGATGGTCTCCAGATAGCACGTGACCACAGAATCAAGGGTCAGAGGCGATTTTCTCTTGACCCCTAAGGTGGGCAGGCACCCCCATCAGCAGTGCTGACACAGCAGGTGCCGTGAACCTTAGTCCCCTTCCTGTCCTCTAAATATTCTTGACAACCAAAGAAGATTGGCCATGGACTCTTGGGAGGTAAGGTAAGAAAAACATAAAATGTAATGCACGAGTCAATGTACCGTCCTAAGCAGCACGTACTGCCCATGTCAAAACACTGGAAATGCTTTCCATCACCTGAGAAGAGTAGTCCTAGAAACACAGGAAAAAACTCAATCTGTGGGAAATTCTACCAAAGAACTAATGTATACATATAAATCCAAAGCAAGCACAGAATACGTAAGTAATTGTCGATGTATCTATTTGAGTCTGTGCAATGAAGCAAGAAATAAGACAAAATTACTTTCCTTTTGGGAGAGGAGGTTAATGGGAGGAATCACCCAAATATAAGGCTTAACAGTTGGTCATAACTCATACATAAGGAACTTATTTGCAGATACTATTACAATTTATTTATCAAACCCATTACAAGAAATGGAAGTTCCTACAAATATCTATTTACGAACAAGTATCAAACATCAGAATTAAATGAAATCAGAGTTTATAGCATTGCATTTATCTAATTTATCCAGTCTGTACTAATTAAGCTGGAGCAGCCCAAAGGACTTTGGGAACTTTAGAGAACAACTATCGACTTTTAAATCTCCAGGGATGGTGGATGGCAATGCAACGCCGTTGCCAGAGTTGATTTTTGTTTTGTTTTGTTTTAAGGGGAACAGGACTTCATTGGGGAACAGTGTGCACTTCCAGGCCTTTTCCAAGTCAAGTTGTTGTCCTTTCACCGTCTGCCCTGTTTTTAAAGGCTTTAGCACATTGCTAGGAAAGCACAGTAAGCGAACCGCTGACACAGCGCAATCTGTTCCTGTCCTTTCCCACTGGACCACTGGACCTACCCAAATATACACTAATGAACAGGGTGGAGGGAAGAGTAGAATAAAGACTTGGGGTGTAAACGGCATCTGGTTCTTTCTTCAGGGCCATCTCACCTAAAATCGCCTATTCTTTCCTCTTAAATAAGGAGAAAAAGGTAGGAAAGTGTATGTGGGGTAAAAAACAAAAACCTTAATATGCGAATGGGTATTGTGCGGAAATGAGTGCACGCTGAATAAGGCAGTACAGACAGCAGGCCTATATGCACTTTTCCGAGATGACTCAGTCCACCACCAACAAAAGGAAGGCTCACTTGGCTAATATCAACCATGTTTCACACTTACAGGAAATGTACAGGGCTGATGGAAAATGAGTTAATGTCCAAGGTCATCACTAAAAGGAGGGGAGGGCAGTGAAGCAGAGCGGAGGCCCAGGAGCAAGCCTGTCACCTACAGGAACGTCATACGCAGTCAGACAATTAGGTTCACAAACTCGTCCTAGAAAAAGTGCTACATGCCTCGTTTCTGAATATCACTATGGTCACCTTCAAAGTCCTCCCTTGGGGAAGCTATGCACTAATGACAGCGCCCAGTCCACCCTTCAAAGCAATTTTGGAATTCTTTTTTTGGAATGGCCATCAGAGTTGTGATGTCCTGAATGTCATCAAAATGTCTTCCTTTCAATATTTCCTTTATCTTTGAATAAAGAAAGAAGTCACTGGGGGGTGTTCCAATAGTTATTTGTTTACTGGCTACAAACTCCCTCACAGACAGTGCCGTGTGAGCTGGTGCATTGTCGTGATGCAAGAGCCAGGAATTATTGGTGAAAAGTTCAGGTTGTCTACCTTTTTTATGCAGTCTTTCCTGCACTTCCAAATAGTAAACTTGGTTAACTGTGTGTCCAGTTGGTACAAATTCATAATGAATAATCCCTCTGATATCAAAAAAGGTTAGCAACATCGATGCCACAAGTTTGCGAACTTAATTGTCAGACCTTGTATGTCCCAAAGGAAGGCAGCGAGAGGAAGGTGAGTAAGTGAAGGGTGTGAATACAGCCCATAGTTACTGCAGAAAAACACCCATTTATAGCCTTACATCACACTATACCTCCAAATAAATCTAGATGGACCAAGATTTGTGTTTTTGTTTTAAATTCGCCCTAAAGAACCAAATGGAAAAGAGACGGGACAATGAAAATTATAGGATTTACAGATTGGACTTACTATACAAATTTTAAGGTTACATATAAAATATAGCCAAAATCAAAAGGAAAACAATGACTCAGATAAATTATCCATAAATAATAGCACCAGCATTAATGTCATTAATTCACAGAGTTCACACAATATGAGAAACACAAGACCCCAAGAGATAATTGGGCAAAAGACAAACAGGTAATTCACAAAAGGAAGTTAAATAAAAAAGTGTTCAGTTTCACTACTTTTCATTACTAACTGACATTAATTTCTCCATCAAAGAAATTTGGATAAGTTCAGTGAAATGAGTTTCCCCCCAAATACTTCTGATGTGAGTTACACTGTCTTAAAACATTTTTTTGGAAAGCGATTCAATGAGAGATTACCCCCAAATGTTGAAACACATTGATCCAGTATTTTCACTACTAGAAATCTATCCCCCCAAATTTAAATACAAGAGGATATATACCACACACACACACACACACACACACACACACACACACCACAAAGATAGGTGCTGTATCATTTCTAATAGCAAAAAAATTAGGAAGTAATCAAGTGTCCAACAGGAAATGATTAACAAAAGTATAGCACACACATCTGAAACTAATATAACATTGCATGTTAGTTATATTTTAATGAAAATGTTTTTTTAAAAAAGTATAGCACACCATTTGAATATAAAGTACTACGTATTTTTAAATGTCACTTACACAAGTTTTCTAGGAACATGGAGAAATATTTGCTACAATGTTAAATAGAAAATGCAGTATTCAAATTGGTACATAATATGATATTTATGCTTTAATTTTTCAAAAACAGTATACAATGAGAAGACTGGCAGGAAACACACCACTATGTTCAACACTGAACGTCTTTGGGGAGCAAAACTGATTTCATTTCCTTTCTTCTCTGTATTTCCCATACTGTCTACACGACGTCAGCAGAATGGGACAGCCAAGTGTCCATGACAGCTGGGCTCAGACCTTCAGGCCTCCAGCTCTGCCCTTACCAGCCATGTAACCTTAGGAAACAACTCCAAGGCTATTTCTCGTGTGAAAAATTGGGACAATAATACCATTCACCTCACACGGTTGTTGTGAAGATTAAATGCGATCACCTAGCAACACACACACACACACACACACCAGGTTTAACCACCTTAGGAAGAATCCTTTGAAGTGACCAAAGTTAAGCATTTAGAGGATTAGTATACTTCTTCACTCTCATTCAATAATTCAAAGTGATATCATGGTTTCTAGAAAATAACTGATGTAATGATGGGAGAAGAAAACAGATGATGATAGTTATTTTTTAATATTTATATTAAATATAGTAAATTATATTCTCTTTTAAAACACCAGAATTTTATACCAACTTATCATAAGTTATTCTGGAATTTGAGAAACTGATGTTAGATGGGCTGTGTTCAATGATCCTCTTTTGATATAAGTACAGTGAGTGGCAACATACTGCATGACAAGTAAAAGTGAAATATCCCAGGCAGCCTACACTGGATGCGGACATCAGGTTTCACATTTGGTCTCAGAGCTCACTTCAATATACCTTTGAACATTTAAGATGTAGTCTTTACTTCCAGGGTAAACACAAGCATATGTCAATATCTTTTCCCTTTTTCCTAGAAATTATGGGGGGAAATGCAAATGAAAAAGAAAACATAAATACCTTCTTCTGTGAAATTAGGAGACAACGGCAACATCCAGGTATGCGATGTTGAGAGCAGGTGAGATGTGGGAATCCGTGCTAAAGTGCTAGCAGGTGTTGTTTTGTGAAATGTTGAACCTTTGACTTCCTTGAGTGGTTGTGCTCCCAGCAAGGCAAAACTTGCTGCTTTGAGAACACAGAACCAGACAAGGTCAGGAAGTGCAGAGCTGGCCAAAAAACATGCCCTTGTTTATCCAAGCATTGTAACTGCTAGATTGCAGACAGTTCTGTTACTTTTTGATGCCCAGAGTATATAAGCTGCAAAAATAAACTTGGGGTGCGGCATTCTACTTAGAACTGAGACATTCTACTTAGAACTGCATCAGTCTACTTAGAATTGCCTGCCCTCCCGATCCCATCTTTGTCTCTCTTCTTTTTTCTCAATCCTCACTTCCCACTTCAGGGACTGTTCCTCTCGTCGGCAGGCACCGACAAGTGGCGCCCGAACAGGGACCTGAATACTGGGGATAAAGTGAAGGACACCGCACGGAGCTGAGACGCGTCGCATAAGGTAAGGGGTGCGGTGAGATACCACAGTCAGGAGTAAAAAATCATGGGACAGGGTAACAGCAGAATGTCGTTGTGGGGACAGAGCCCCAGAGAGCAGTTTCCAGGCTCTCGGCCTCACATAGAAAGGTGCTGGCTCGGGTAGTAAATGGCCATCAACTGTGATCAGATGGCCAGCAGCTGTGGCTAGTTTGCCGTCAGCTGTAACCCGTAAGCCACTGGCCACTAATATAACGGCTGTGGCTACGCTAGCAGGTAGGGAATGGGGGCTAGCAAGAGGATGGTGGCTGGCAAGCGCGGACTGCTGTTAGACAGATTATGTAGATCCTGCTTCCTGTGTCTCCAGCCCAGCCGCCAGCGAGAATATATTGCCCCTACTTATGGCTCCATGGGTGTTCCTTTTTGGCCTTACCGTGTCCTGCGTTCTTGGCCGAGGAGTGGGAGCAGAGACCCTGCACGACAGTTGTTTACTCAGATGTTAAAAAGTATGCTAAAGGCTAGAGGAGTAAAAACCAGTGAGGCTCAGTGCTTAGGTTTCTTGATTTTGTAGAAAAAGTTTGTCCTTGGTTCCCTGAGGAGGGGACGCTAAATCTAGAGACATGGGAAAAGGTGAGAGAACGGTTACAAGGACATTATGAAGCGCATGGACCCTCTAAGGTGCCTGTGGATGCCTTTTCCCTGTGGGACTTGGTAAGAGATGCCATTGATCCCAGGCATGAGGGAGTGTGTTATAATGAACGTGTAAGAGAAAGGAATAGTCAACTAGAAAAGGTAGAAACAGCTATAGCATCACAAGAAATTCAATATTTAGATTACACCCAACCGGGGGAGGCTTATATTCTGGCCGCAGCTCATACTCCCACTGCTGTCCTTTGGCAACAAGGACCATTAAGGTGGCTCCATCTTCCTGTTTCACCCTCTCGAGTATTAACTCCTTATTATGATTCAGTAGCATCCTTAGTTCAGATAGCCAGAACAGAATCTACAAAATATTTCGGAAAAGAGCCACAAATCATAGGAGTACCCTTCACGCTATTACAAATCGAGTGGCTGTTCCAAAATTCTGATAATTGGGCCATTGCTTTTGCCAACTTCACAGGAAAAATCAGCATACATTATACTAGTAGTAAATTGTTACACTTTGCCCAAGCTCATGAATTTGTATTTCCTAAAATAGTCCAACATCGGCCCATTGGGAATGCCACATTGGCCTTTACTGATGGATCTTCTAATGGTAAGGCGGTATATGTTATTGGAAAAAAAACCACATACTGTCTTCTTCCCCTGCTTCGGCTCAGGTAGTTGAGCTCCGAACCGTGATGGCCATATTCCAACAGTTACGCTCTGCACCTTTCAATCTGTATACTGATAGCCATTATATTGCACAATCCATTATAAAGCTAGAGACTGCGCCATCTATTGAAACACCAAATAATGAAATTCAAAACCTCTTTATACAAATTCAACAATTAATTAGACAGCATCTCCAACCCTGCTTCATAGGACATATTCGAGCTCACTCCGGCTTACCTGGACCCCTCTCTGAAGGCAACAATGCTGCAGATCAGCTCACCAGACTTGTTGCCCTAACCAATGTTGAACGAGCTCAACAATCTCACCTTATTCATCATCAAAACAGTCAAAGCTTAAGAAGACAATTCCAGCTTACAAAAGAAACAGCCAGACAGATTGTAAAACGATGCCCTATATGTCCTACACATCACACTGTGCCTCACTTGGGGGTTAACCTCCGAGGTACAAAACCCAATGAGCTATGGCAGATGGATGTCCCGCACATACCTAAATTCAGAAAATTAAAATATGTCCATGTGTCAATAGAGACATTTTCAAGATTTATTATGGCGTCAGCCCAATCGGGAGAGGCTACCGTATTTGCCGGCGTATAAGACGACTGGGCGTATAAGATGACCCCTTAACATTTCCACTCAAAATACAGAGTTTGTTATATACTCGCCGTATAAGACTACCCCCTCTTCCGCACACCTTCCACACACCAAATAACTTTCAGTTTAAAATTTGCATCATACTTCTTTCTTTTGGCTGGTGCCATGATAGGGATGATAGGGGTTTGACTGGTCGACATTTTCTATGCTGTACTGTACAATGGTGCAATATTGTGGTTGGCTGTTGGCTGTATACAAAGCCTGATTTGATTGGTCCCTGCTCCCTGTTTGCCCGCCCTGTCACTATAGCAGTCTGGTCCACCCTTGCATCAGCATCTCTCTGGGACCTCACTAGTGCGCAAGTGCGAGCTCTTCAACATTCTAACAGGCACCATGATAGCGCAAAATCGCGAATCTTCAATGCATATGTAAAGAAATATACGGTAACCCGAATTTACCACACTCGCAAAATCGCACACAGCCGACCATACACCCAGTATGGTATCGCGATTCGCGATTTTGCGCTATCATACTGGGTGTATGCTCGGCTGTGTGCGATTTTGCGAGTGTGGTAAAATCGCATAACAGCAAAATCGCATAACAGCCGAGCATACACCCAGCAGCGCTGCTGATGCCTGAACGGTATGTGGAATGAAGTGGGCGGGCATCGGGAGGCCACTATGGCACGGGGCAAGCACTATGGGCAGTCTATCTGAAGTGTACCTGGCGTATAAGACGACCCCCCCACTTGGAGGCATATTTTTCAGGGCCAAAAAATCGTCTTATACGCCAGCAAATACGGTACTAAAAATGTTATCAATCACTGCTTACATTGCTTTTCTGCAATGGGCATCCCAGAAATCAAAACGGATAATGGAACTGGATATACCAGCAAGGGTTTTCAAATGTTTTGCACTCAATTCTCTATTATCCACAAGACAGGCATTCCCTATAATCCTCAAGGCCAAGGTATTGTAGAGCGGGCCCATAGTACGATAAAGGCTCAAGTTGAAAAAATAAGAAAGGGGGAGGTCTACCCCGTCTCCCCACATACAATCCTTAATCACACTCTTTGTTCTAAAGTTTTTAAACCTGGATACGCGTGGCAGATCTGCCGCAGATCGCTTCTGGCATCCTAACACTAAACAAGATTATGCCCAAGTGAGATGGCGGGATCCACTTACTAACCAGTGGCATGGGCCAGACCCAGTCCTAATTTGGGGACGAGGGCATGTTTGTGTTTATTCACAGGACAATGGAGGTGCGCGGTGGCTGCCTGAGAGGTTGGTGCGGCTTGCTGATGAGCGTCTTTGAGATCCTGCTGGTTGCGCAGATGCCTCGGGGTGAGACATACTGGGCATATGTTCCTGACCCTCCCATGCTACACCCCCCAGTGTGGAACGGGCCTGAAGTCATTGTTGGGACAAATGACATTAGGCTGTTAGGACACCCATTCGCTCCTGCCGTCCTACAAGCTGTTGGATTCAATCATAGCGGCTTGGGCGTAGGACTCCCCATATGCTTCGCGAAGAATGTCAACATTACTGGATGTTTCCGTGTGGGCAGCCAGACAATTCACGGAGACAACCAAGGACAGAGTGTCACATTCCATCAGCCAGCAGGATGGAAAAACATCAGGGATAAAAACCCACTTCCACCACAAGCCCAAGATCCTTGCGGTGAGGAGAACAGAAAAAACAACGGATCCATCCTTTGGAGACAATGTTATAAAGAACCCGGGGAATATAGTGTCCCTGGGTTTAATCAAGCTGTTATAGATGGTCCGGAGGCCATGACACAGGTGCTGATGTCCAACACGGGACTAAGACTGGAGTGGTTGTGGGATTATGGTATACCTCCCGGCCCCAAAGACATATTTGGAAACTAGTGGGAGCAGTGGATACAGTGACTATGAGTATGGACGAGGGACGAGGCAAGGTAGAAGGCAATACCACTGCTTGTGTCAAGGCTCCCTATGTGCTTATGATTGGTAATTCTAACATCACCCCTATTGATGGGGTCCAGTTTAATGTATCTTGTATACAGTGTAACCTAAGGTATTGCATCACTTGGTCAAATGACAAAACTAGAGCTGTGGTTCTCCACCAACCCTCTTTCATTATGGTACCTGTTAACATTTCAGGTCCTTGGTACTCGGACCGAGGCACACAGATCATAGAACAAATTAATAAGGCATTAAGCAGACAGCCTCGAGCTGTTGGGTTATTTATAGCTGGCATTGTGGCAATTTTCACACTAATTGCTACGGCAGGTACTGCTGCTGTCACTCTTACACAGTCCATTCATGATGCTCAACATGTAAACACATTGGCTAAAAATGTAACCACAGCATTGGGAACTCAAGGACATATTGATGAGAAGCTAAATGCAAAACTAGATGCCTTATATGAGGTGGTGCAATATATAGGGGATGAGGTGCGTTCCCTCAAAATAAGATCTAAACTTAGTTGTCATGCAGAATATCAGTGGATATGTGATACCCCAAAAATGTATAATCAATCAGATGTCTCCTGGGAAAGGGTTAAATACCATCTCCAGGGAATATGGCATGAAGAAAATATGTCTCTGGACCTCGTCCAGTTTCATCGAGAGATAATAGCTCTCAGAGGCCAAACCACTGGATGCAGATGTATCTGCCGTGGTACAACAATTTATACAAGGCCTCAGAGGAGAATTCCCCTCCTTTCTAGCTCTGTTCCATTTGCTACTGCCTTTTGTAATAATCATTGTTGGTGTTCTTCTATTCATATGTTTTACTCCGTTGCTCATAAAGGTAATACTCAAGGGCTTCATCGATCTCCAAACAAAGGTTCATGAGTTGAGATTATCTTCCCAGGTCCACCGTGTCGCTGACACCCGTGTATAAAGCCCCTACAATGGGTCGGCAGCCAAAGACGGGGAAGGATTTGGTAAGAATGTACATAACCTAAGACAGGAACCGTTCCCTAGAGGGATGGCCTCCTATGACAGGTAAATGGACATATCTGTACCAACCACCTAAGCCAGGCGCGACCCTTGTGTTAATTTTATATAAAAAAGGGGGACCTGTGGGAAACCGTGCTGAAGTGCTAGCAGGTGTTGTTTTGTGAAATGTTGAACCTTTGACCTCCTTGAGCGGTTTGTGTTCCCAGCAAGGCGAAACTTGCTACTTTGAGAACACAGAACCAGACAAGGTCTGGGAGTACTGAGTTGGCCAAAACACATGCCCTAAGCATTGTAACTACTAGATCGCAGACAGTACTGTTACTTTCTGATGCCCAGTGTATATAAACTGCAAAAATAAACTTGGGGTGCGGCAGTCTACTTAGAATTGCCTGCCCTCCGGATCCCATCTTTGTCTCTCTTCTTTTTTCTCAATCCTCACTCCCCACTTCAGGGACTGTTCGTCTCGTCGGCAGGCACCGACAGTGAGGCGAGGCAGAAGCTATGCAGAAGAAAACCTGTGTGTATGGGGCGGGCTCCCTGGAGCTGGGCAGGCGTTAGGAAGTGGGGGGCCCACCAAAGTCAAAGGTGAGCCTGGCAGCAGCGCTGGATCCTGTGACATCAGTAACAAGGGCTAGCAGCAGAAATCTGTCTACTTGGTTTCTGAAGGCAAGAGAGGAGGCTTCACGCAGCACCGCCCAGAAAAAACTTGTCTGGAGGCAGCAGTCTCTGCAGCAGCAGGGAAGACAGCCCTGAGCCAGAAGCAGAGCCTTTCCCACCTGACCTCCCACAGGACCAGCTGCACAGGTCTATTGGGTCTTCTGCTTTAGTGCTGAATAATACAGAGGAAGCACACAGAAAATATAGCACACAGCATCCAAACAAACTATTATTAAAAAAGAAAAAAATCGAGGAAAGAGCCGAAACCTATTGATAGATAATAATACTGACTAAAAATGTTATCAAGGAATATGTGAAAATTATGATCCGATATTTCACCATGAATTAGAAAATATACATGAAGCCATCATTTCCGTGAGGAAGAAAACAAAGCAGAAATTCAGAAACTCAGGAGTGAGATGGCAATACAACAGGAAGAGATGAAATACGCAAAACTCAGGAAAGTAGAAAACAATCACAGAAGTCAACATAAAATCGATGGGAACTCAGCGAAGAAAATATACTAGGGAGCTTCTGAAAGAATCCAGAGAAGGGAATTGAGTGTTTTAGAGTATTAGAGGGAGGAGGGCAGATACAGGGGACAGTCAAAGGAGATGGATCACACTTCACACGTACCACGTGTCACTGAAGAAAAGCAGCCTGTGCGATGGATGATCTGTTGAGCCCTCGTTCTGCCACTTACTGGCTCTGAATCAGAACAAGCTTCTTAACCACCTTCTGTCCTGGTCTCACCACCACTAACAGCCCCACTCATGATGAAGAATAAGTGAGCTAAACTTTGATTAGAGGTTGGTACATACAGGCAACATGTAAGTGCTTGTTAAATTTTAAAATAATAATAATAAAACAGTGGAACAGGGACAGAAAGTAGATTGGTGGATGCCAGTGGCTGGGGAGGAAAGAATGGGGAGTTGTTTAATGGATACAGAGTTCCAGTTTTGCAAAATGGAAAGATTTCTAGAGATGGGTTGCACGACGTGACTGTACTTAACACCACTGAACTGCGCACTTCAAAATAGTTAAAGTTGTCAATTTTCTGTTATGTGTGTTTTGCTACAATTTCTAAAACTATTATTTATCTTGAGTACAGAGTTGTCTTACACTGGTGTAGTGCATGGAGGTGGCGGTAAGTTACACACTGAAAGCCAATTATCTGGAATCTGAAAAGTCAATAATAGGACATTTCTTTAAATTGCCAGGTGAATTGCAGACTCTCTTTTCCCTACAAAAGGAGGCAAATTACCTCCAGAGGGGCACCTTCCCTCCCCAAACTGGAGAGGGGACTGAGGAAACTGGACACTGACAAATGCTGGAAACAGATGATGGGAACATAGGGAGAGGGAACAGACTGGGAAAAGACTGAAGAACTGCCTGAGGCCCTGGGAGAGGCTAGAAAGCAGGCATTTTCCAAACCAAAACAGTCAAGGACTTCTGGGCAGTTTTTGAGAAGGAGAGGCCGGTTTTGAAATGTTGGCATTTCTGGGACATTGTGATGGATCGCGTATTAAGGGTATGGGACCCAAAGTCAGAACATTGATCACTGAAATGATATTACACCGGCAGGCACAATGCTCTGAGCACTTTAAGAAAAATGTTTTTATCTGCAATTTAATTCTATGCTCTGCAGGGTTAGGAAGATGGTACTTGCTGAAAACATAAGCTATGCAGCCAGATATGTTTCCCTTTAAAACTAAATTGCCAAGGAATATAGGCCCAAATTAAACCCCCTTTACAGTAATTGGCCGCCTTGGGGAACTGGTGACATCTCACATTGTTTACCTTGATTGAGTCATTGCCCCCTAGGCTTAATCTTGTAAATTATTTTCAGAAGGCATGCACACATCTTGAATTCAATTTTTTCTTCCATTAGCATCAATCTTGCTTATCAACTGACATTTTTGCAAATTCTTGGAGATGTCCAATTCACCATCAGAAGGAAGGTGTCGGTTATGACCTAAGGCAGTGCGCACAATGAGCTCCACTGAGGCCTCTGCCCTGCTCTGCTTTGAGGCACAAGAATCTGAATCCAGAGTACCTGCTGTGACTCCGCCCCACCTTCTCTGCACCTGACAGGATTGCCTCCTGCTCAGTTCCAATGCCCTTCCCCAGGGAGCCTCTGCGACACCATTGCCTACACAGGAAACTTGCAAGCAGCTGTCTCCTGCAGCTTCTCCCCTGTTCCTAAAGAGTGGTCCTTGCCTCATACTGAAGCTGGACATCTGTGTGTGGATTACTAAGAAGGAGCTAGAGGGTGGAGGTGGGTGGGCTTCCTTAGATGGCTAACTGGCCTGCTTCCTTTCCTGCTTCTCTCAGACAGGCTCACAATGGCTTGGGCACCTTGCGATTTCATCAGCCCACAGAAACGCCTATGTCTTGGCTTCCTGAGTAACCGTCTACTACTGTTTTTCCCAGTCACAGCCCTATTTCTCACTGATTTTGTGACTTCATTTTCTGTGCCTGTTGTACTCTCTGATCACATTCCTCAATGAAAAGGGAGGTTCATTCAGCCTCCACAGAGGCCCCCGCGAGAGGCAGGTCAGTCCCGTGTGTGCACCTACAGCACTGCCTCACTGACAGGCTGAGCAGCAGAAAACCCAGAGAACCGCAGGCATCCTCAGCTCAGCGTCCAGCTAACCCAGGCAGCACAGTGACTCGGCCCTAACAAGAGCTAAGTCCTATGCTGACAGGCTGGAGCCACGTGTCCAGAAGCTTCCCATGTTTGTAAACACACATCGCTTAGGCCACTTCCCTGGGTGATAAACATATGTCTGGTTGCTAAGCTGACAGATTCACCATCAACGTCCATGAACTCTGCCCTTGAAACAACTGGTCCCCACGCAGTGTTTTATTTCCTAAGGACACGGATGAGCTGACGTTGTTAAGAAACAGGGCACACAGTTTCTTTCTGATCCCAGGTACCTGGAGGGGGTTTTCCTTTCAGTTTCCTTGAATTCCAAGTCATCGCACTGTCACCATCCCTTTGGGGGAAAGCAGGAAATTCCACACACTCTGTCCGCTCTGCAAACGCATGGAACCTGAAACGTGAAGAGATTCGCCGTGTCAAGCTGGAAGCTGGTGTGTGCGTGTGTCTGTACGATCTCCCGACATTGTGAATGGGCTTTTCCGTGGGTGCCAAGCCTCCTAGACAATTCACTGCTTTCCCTGTACCCTATCTGTCCCCACAGACAAGTGACAGGGAGGCGGGAGTGCACAGAGAACTGTGAATGCACTGGGACTTTTAACTGATGACCCTTCTCTTCACTACAGGGTAATAATAGCTCAATGGTACTTCTTGACCCTGACAAGCCTATACTTGCCCTTTGTGCTCAGGGTTCAATCATGGCAGTGCAGTGTGGATGAGCAGAGTCTGATGAGGCCCCATAGTGCCATAGCCCTGTGGTCAGTGTGACAGCAGGTGACAACAGGCACGGTCGCTCACCTGCTGATGGCTGACAGGCTGCAGTGAACTTGAACTTGGCAAACACACACTTCCCCAAGACTTAAGTGTGGCACTAATGGAAAGAATTCTTATATGGACAGGTCTGTAGGGCCTGACTCCACCAAGTGTGACCCCAGCAGCAGCAGCAGCACCTGGAAACAGGTTAGGTGTACATTCCGTACCCACCAGGACGCTGAGCCTGAATCCGCATCTGAATGAGCTCCTTAGGGGCTTGTGTGCACCTTAAAGCTCAAGAAGTCATGGTGTACATAGGCAGCTGCCACCCGCGATCACTCCGTAGTTCCTACCAGGCAGTGCCAGGCCGAGCATAGGCCTGCACCAGAGCTGCTCAAAAGAGGCTAGCACACCTGGTGGTCAGCCTCAGACCACATCAGAGCACCATGCAAACAGCTCCACAAACAATACACCCAAAGGGTGGTCTTGGCAGGCACAGAGGCCCGCTGTGGCAAATCCCTCTTCATGGAGTGAGTTCCGCACAACAGCTTGTCTGCTGTAGTCACAGCCAGTCCTCAGAGCCAGACAGCCTGGGGGTCACTCCCACCCATGACATGCCAACAGCAACCAAGGCTCAACTACAACAGGTGGGCACACATAACCCACACAAAGGACACCCACAGAGGAGCCAGATCAGTTTCCCAGGGAGACTGCGCCACTGGGCCCCTCAGGAGACCTACTCTATAAGGAGCTTCTGCCAAGGCTGGGCGGTACAGCAGATCAGCCTAACGCAGAATAACAAACACAGGGAGGCAGCCAAAGCGACGAGACAGAGGCATACGTCCCACATAACAAAAACAGGGCAAAACTCCAGACAAAGAACTAAATTAAATGGAGGCAAGCAGTCTACCAGATCCAGAGTTGGAAACAACGGTTATAAGGATACTTAAGGAACTTAGGGAAAGAAGAGAAGATGATCCCAGTGAGAACTTCGTCCAAGAGAGAAAAAAACATAAAAAAGGACATAGAACCCACAAAAAAGAACCAGTCAGAAATGGAAAATACAGTAAGTGAAATGAAGAATACATTAGAAGGACTCAACAGCAGATTAGATGAAGCAGAAAATTAGAATCAGCAATCTGGAAGAAAAGGTAGTGGAAAACACCCAATCAGAACAGCAAGAAGAAAAAAAGAATAAAAAACAATGAGGAGAGTTTAAAGGGCCTCTGGGAAACTCAAGCATACCAACATTTGAATCATAAGGAGAAAAGAGGGAGCAAGGAATTAAAAACCTATCTGAAAAAATAATGACTGAAATTTTCCCTACCCTGGCTAAGGAAATAGACATTCAAGTCCAGGAAGCACAGAGAGTTCCAAACAAGATGAATCCAAAGAGGTGCACACCAAGACATATTATAATTAAAATGCCAAAGGTTAAACACAAAGCAGGAAAACAAGCATGTCCACTTTCACCACTTCAATTCAACACATACTGGAAGTCCTAGCCACAGCAGTCACGGAAGAAGAATAAATAAAAGGCATTCAAACTGGGAAAGAAGAAGTAAAACTGTCCTTATTCGCAGATGACATGATATTGTATATAGATAACCCTCAAGATTCTTCCAAAAGATGTTTAGAACAATGAATTCATGAAGTACCAGGATACAAAATTAATATTCAGAATCATCATCAGTTGCATTTTTACATACCAATAAAGTATCTGAAAGAGAATTTTAAAAAAAACAATCCCGTTTACAATTGCATCAAAAAAATGAAATACCTGGGAATATATTTAACCAATTTGATAAAAGACCTAAGAAAATTATAAGACACCAAAGAAAGAAATTGAAACATATACCATGCTTATGGATAAGAAAAGTTAATATCATTAAAATGTCCACACTACCAAAAGCAATCTATAAATTCAATGCAATTCCTATCAAAATACCAGTGGCATTTTTCACAGAACTAGAACAAATAATCCTAGAATTTATATGGAACCACAAAAGACCCTGAAGAGCCAGAGCAATCTTGAGAAAGAAGAACAAAGGGGTGGTATCACACCCTGATATCTGATGTCAACCTACACAAGGCTATAGTCATTAAAACAGCATGGTACTGGCATAAAAACAGACACACACGTCAATGGAACAGAACAGAGAGCCCAGAAATAAACCCATGGTCAATTGATCTATGACAAAGAAGGCAAGAATACACAATGGGATAAAAACAGTCTCTTCAATAAACGGTCCTGGGAAAACTGGACAGACACATGCAAAAAAAAATGAAACTGGACCTCTTTCTTACACCACATACAAGAATGCACTCAAAATGTATTAAAGACTTAAATGTAAAACCCAAAACCATAAAACTGCTAGAAGAAAACATAGGCAATAAACTCTTTAACATTGCTCTTAGTAATTTTTCTTTCTTGATATATCTCCTTGGGCAAGGGAAACAAAAGAAAAAAATAAACAAATGGGATTACATCAAACTAAAAAGGTTTTGCACAGCGAAGGAAACCATCAACAAAACAAAAAGACAACCAACCAATTGGGAGAAGATATTTGCCAATGATACATCTGATAAGGGGTTAGTTAATACCCAAAATATATAAAGAACTCATACAACTTAACACCTAAAAAAACCCCAAACAATCCAATTACAAAATAGAGAACCTGAACAGAAATTTCTCTAAAGAGGACATACAGATGGCCAACAGACATATGAAAAGATGCTCAACATCACTAATTATCAGAGAAATGAAAACTGAAACCACAGCAAGCTTTCCCTTCACACCTGTCAGAATGGCTGTGATCAAAAAATCAACAAATAACAAGCGTTGGCGAGGATTTGGAGAAAAAAGAACCCTTGTAAACTACTGTTGGGATCGTAAATTGATGCAGCCACTATTAAAAACAGTATAGAGGGTCCTCAAAAAATTAAAAATAGAGTTACCTTATGACCCAGCAATTCCACTCTGGATATTTATTTGAAGAAATCCAAAATACTAATTCAAAAAGATATATGCAGCCCTATGTTCATTGCAGCATTTACAATAGCCAAGCTATGGAAGCAGCCTAAGTGTCCATCAATAGATAAATGGATAAAGAAGAGGTGGTACATATATACAATGGATTATTACTCGGCCATAAAAAAGAATGAAATCTTACCATTTGCAACAACATGGATGGACCTAGAGGGTATTACACTAAGTGAAATAAGTCAGACAGAGAAAGACAAATATCATATGATCTCACTTATATGTGGAATCTAAACAACAAAATAAACAAACAAAACAGAAACAAACTCTTAGAGAACATTTTGAGGGTTTCCAGCTGAGAGGGGGCAGGGCAGATGGGTGAAAAAGGTGAAAGGATTAAGAAGTATAAATTGGCAGTCACAAAATAGTCACAGGGATGTAAAGAACAATAGTATTTTGATAACTACGTATGGTGCCAGTTAGGTACTAGACTTATCAGGGGATCACCTTGTAACCACTATGCTGTACACCTGAAGCTAATATAATATTGTAGGTCAACTGTATTTGAAAAAGAAAAACCAAAAACAGAAGAAGTAGGGCACGGGGCGACAGGCTAAGGCACACCCTGAAGCCAATTGTCTGAAATCCAGGTCAGTAATCACTGGAAATTTCCTTCAGGTTGCAGAGGAAACCTGTGAGTAATGCTCCTGCAGCCCTCTAGAGTGGCGTGTCGCCCCTCACCCAGCCCAGAGAGAATCCTGAAGCACAGGTGAGGATGGACAGATGGATGGACCAATGGCAGGAGGTGTGGGGCCTCACCTGGGCCATGGAAAGCCTCAGTCCTGTGTATGTCTCAAGGGTTTCAGGTAAGACTAGGATGATGGCTTCATGGCAGTGAACAAGCCAGCCTTGTCCAATGGCCCCCCGAGAGGCTGACAGACTCAGTCTGGCTGAGCCTGCCTCCCACTGGGACCTCCTGCTTCCTTTCAGGGCAGAGGGGAGATGCTTAGGTTTGTCCTGGCAGGCCCCACAGCCCAGGTGCCAAGGCCTATGCTGCCCGCTGTACTCGGATGGCTTCTCCAGGTTAGAAAAGAGAACGAGGTGGACATCTACTCCAGCTAATACAGTGTCACTTGTGCAGGAAGCAAATCGCCACTAAGACTGGCTCTTTGGAGAGCCCACAGAGCACAGCACTGTGCCTGAGGGCTGGTGGCTCTGCCCTCACAGGGGGACCCAGAGTCCAGCCTCCCCGCAAGCCGAGCGCTTCAGATGGATAACTGCGCTTGAACTGGGCCTCAAGCTGACGGTGCAGAGGACCTCCCGGAACCACAGGGGACTCAGGGCAGACACAAACACTAGTGGCCGTGGGTGGCACTGCTTTCAAGGGCCAGAGCAGGGACAGGAGGGCCGGCCACCCCTTGTCCTCTTCTCCAAGCCCCACACTCCACGGTGCATAGCCTACAAGTCAGGACTTGAACTGCAGGAATGTGAAACTGCTCAAAGTCACAGCGAACTCTCCCTGGCCTCTCGCCTGCCCAGAGGAAAGGCCCACAAGAGTTGAGCAGAGGACAAATGAGGCGGCCCTGCCAGTAGCCTTTTTCTCTCTCCACTAGCAACAGTGGGGCAGTGAGGTCCCTTCTGTAGTTAGGGGGCTTGGGAACCCAGAATGGAAGCCAATCAGTTGGTGTTAGACTTCAAAGTGCTCGAAGAGAAACCAGAGAGTGGTTCTCAGAATCAGCAGGGTCCTGTTACAAACTCTCGTCGCTGGCTCTCCCTGGATCCAGACCGTCAGACGGTGGCTATGGCCAAGACACGTGCATTTTAATAGAGCTCTCTCCGGAGTTCTTATGCAGAGGGAAGTGCTACAATGCACATTCCCCGGATCTCTGTGTTATGTGGGATCAGCCTCTGAGTGATTAACAAGCTCCCCACACAAATCTGATGAGCAGTTCAGTTTGAGAATGCTCAAGGACAACCACTGCATTCGTCTCGGATGGGCCAACTGAGGAAAGGACCCAGTCACTCTCCTTGAAATCACACAAGCAATGGTGTTTCTCTACAAGGGAGCTAAACACACACTCTCTCTCTCTCTCTCTCTTCCTCTCTCTCTCTCTCTGGCAACAGGGTATGTTTTAAAATGTAGATTTCATTATTACTCCGATATGATGAGGCCAACAGATCAGTTCAACTGCCACTGAAAAGACAATTTGCTACTCACAACCCCTGCTATGGACTGAGTTGTGTCCACCCCCAAAGCAACTGTGTTTGGAGATGGGGCCTAAAATTAAGGTTAAACGAGGTCTTAAGTGTAGGGTCCTGATCCTATAGGATTAGTGTCCTTTTAAAAAGACACACCAGAAAACTTACGCATGCTTGACCCCACTTCCTTCTCCCTCCCTCTCTCCCATAAAAGGACACAGCAAGAAGACAGCTGTCTGCACGTTAGGAAGCAATTTCTCACCAGAAACTGATTCAGCAAGCACCCTCATCTTGGAGCCTCCAGAACAGAGAGAAATAAATTCTGTTGTTTTAGCCCCCATCTCTGGTGCTTTGTTATGACAGCCAGAACTGACAAACACAGTGCCCAAGAAGAGGGCACACCACCCATGCAGGGCAAGGTGAGGAAACACCAGGGCAAATATGGGCAAGCGTCTGTATTGTGCATTCCGCAGGAAGGAATGGATAAGGCAGAGTTAGTGGGCTCAGCATTGGCTAGTTTGAATCATTTCAGCAGGTTCTGGGGTACTGGGGCTGGCCCAAGTTGTCTGGTACGTGGCCTGGGTGGTTAGGGCAGAGTGGTCCTGAGGGTGAGCTCCGAGGCTCACGGAAGGGGCACTCCTGGGTTGGCCATTCACGACCTCTAGGAACTGGCTCTGCCTGCGAGGGGCAGTCTACGCGGCATCAGCAAGGTTCCAAGATGTCTAAGCATGCCAATCACAGAAAATGAAAAGGCAAGATGAATACAGGGCCCAGAAGGAAAGGCGCATGGAGGCTGCTAGGAAGACGGGAAGGACACACAGGACCCCCAGGGGCCTTGGGGAAGCAGGCAGCTCATTCGTAGTCCCTCAGGTGTGTTGCCACCTACCTGCTGTGGGTGTTGGCACTCAGCTCCTTTAAGAAAGCTATCGTGCCTTCTCCTCTGGCGTTGAAGGATACAGTGCAGACAGGACATGGTGTCTCCAGAGCGCTGTGGAGGAGACGCTGCTTGGATCCGTCAGGGATGTCTCCCACCGCAAAGTAGTAAATGGATTCAATCTGCAAAAGAGCAACACCAGAGGTTTACCTCCTGACATGCCCAAGCCTTGTCCTGGACTCAGTGGCAATATACTTCCCATAAACATCCTTTGCAAAAAGGACAGGAAGAACAGCAGCACTGCTCAATGTTTTGTGAGGACGTCTGGGGCCAAAATCAGGAAGGGAGATACTCCAGGCCTGGTGACAAGGTCTGTGGGCCGTGGATACACTCAGGTGTCGCATGGGACGGATGTGGTTGGTACACTTGGGGAAGGGCTTTGTCAGGCAGGGTCTCCGCGCCTGCTCCCCGCATCAGAACGCAGGATAAAGTGAGGCCAAGAAGGAACACCCACGGAGCCATAGATAAGGGAGTCCTACCACTATGTTCTCGCTGGCGGCTGGTCAAGACACAAAAGCAAACATCCGCCAGTACCCCAACGAGGGGTTCTCCTGCACCCCAGTCTCGCTGGCGGCTGAACGAGACACAAGAGGTAGGATCAACACGATCCGCACCCACAATCAGCTTGCTAACCGCACTTGCTAGCCGCAACCCGCCGTCCGCTTCTCTGCCAGCCAGCCAGCCAACCAACCAACCAACCAACCAACCAACCGCCCCCCTAGCGCAGCCATAGCAGTTATACAAGTGGCTAATGGCTAACTGGTAACAGCTGATGGCCACCCAGCCACAGCAGATGGCCATCTAATAACCGAGCCAGCACCTTTCCACCTGAGGCCAAGAGCCTGGAAACTGCACTCCTGGCTCTGTCCCCACAGACTTCCTCCAAGCCCATGAGTGTTGGCACAGCCACTGCAGACAGTTTATTAGCCACTGCCCCTGGCAATGCCAGTTCCTCCATCCTCAGTCTGAAGCGGAATGGGGCAGGAGGGCACATTCCAGCGAGTTCATCCTCTGGTCCCCACCCACCAGGAAGCAAATGCCTGGGGAGGCGAGGCTGTCCTGACTCCACACAGCAGGTCAGGTGGCCAGGCCCACCCACAGGGCCGGCTCGCTGTACCATGGCGGGCCATGAGACAAATGGGGAGTGAGTCATCCCGTGTCGGGTGACAGACACATACGACACGCACACACACGTACGTGCACGCACGAATTCCAGGGAGTGGGAGGTGTATACCTCACCAATAGAAGGCAATCCCAAAGGGACCCTGCTTCATTCAGAGACAGATGTCAACAGCCCCGCCCCACCCCTGGGACAATGGCCCTAGCCCAATCCCACCCACACCACCCCTGCTGTTTCCCCAGGACTGGCCTTCCACGGTGTGAGCCCTAACCTCAGGCAAGTGATTTAATGGCGACAAGAGAGAGAAATGTATTTTACCTCGTGACTGTCTAAACACAGCGGCTTACACTGACCTAAATCTCAGAAGGTGAAACGCAGGGAGGGCCAGTACTACCCATCCAGAGGGACTGTCTCCACAGAGGCCTGAAGAGGAGACCCAGATGTGCTGTCCCTTTAGGACTCACTCACCGGCCTCTCCACCGTAATCACAGACCCCTTAGCAGAGGGTAGGCCATGACCTCCCCGCAACTTCAAATCTGGGACTTAAACCCGCCTGGCACAGGCAGAGGCTCCCCAGCTGGAGGGAAGCCTGAGAGCGACACGGGGCAGACCGTGCCCCGGGAGGCGGTGGGGGCAGGGTGGTGGGGCGCAGGCCGGCGTCAGGAGAAGGCCCAAGTGGGAGCGGAGACTGGCCTACTACAACAGCAACCCTCCTCCAACTGGGAACAGAAGAGCCCCCCACTCCCACCCCTACCCCTGTTCTTTCTTTACATGACATTGCATGTCATATAAACTTTCAGGCCTTTCAGCACCTGCTCCCTGATTTTAAAAAGGACCTAATGGGAGGTAAAGACTAAGGAATGCTGTACACTCTCTCTGCTAATCACCCAAGCGGCAGAAGAAAATAACTGAAAGAGGCGGTGTTCGCCAGACTCATTAGACAGCTAACACTGTCCTTCCAGCAAATGCATGAACTTCAGTTTCCTCCCGGTGTACACATCACCTGTGTCAGGTGTATTATGGGCTCCACTGAGCTGCATTGTTACTAGTTTGTGCCATCTGTGTTGTTGCCCAAGTGCAAAGAGGAAGGGTTCACCCTCCCATAAGGACCTAAAATCACACATGGCCTGAGAAAGGGGAAAGACAGCCCAGGGTGGGGGCAGGGACTTGGGTTCGTGAGCTCCGCGGGAGGTGAGTGAGGACAAACCCCTCCAGGTGGTCTGTCTCTGGCTCTGGACACCTGCGCCTTCATTGCATGTCACGTAAACCCAGCTTCTTTGCTCTGGCAAGTCTGAAACCCTTGTGCAGAAACGTTTTTCCGTCGACATTTCATCAAACTAAAAATGCTGTGGCCAGCGGTAAGCCAGGACTCCCTTCCTTTACTCAGGCTCTAGGGTTATTCACGAAGTTCATTACTCAGCTTCTTGACTGCCTAGCACGCCAGGCCACCCACCGATACCCATGCTCCAGATTTCTAGGGACATGCTTTCCATCGAGACCACCTACCCCACCCATACTTTCCTCCTGCACACTGCTGCTCTGCCTCTCCTTTCTGCTCACATAGAGACATGGAGAAAAACGGAGAAAGATAAGTATGCTACCTCTCTATCTCCCACCCCACCCCCCAAACAATTTGGCAAAATGCCTTTTAAAATGAAATGGCTTTGGAATGATCTGCTATGAATTCTTGTTCTCACGCCCAGTTTACAGATGAAGAAACTGAGGCCTGGACAGATTAATTGATTTAGCCTTGCAGCTAGTCCAGGCTACCTGACCCCGTGAGCTTCTGCCTTTGCTATCAACCACTGAATTCTGTCACCTCATCATGGCAAGGCTGGTCACCTATTAGAGGTAAACGTGAATTCCCAGAACTGTGAAAGCAAGACAGTGCGACACCAAGGTGGTCAGAGGTGGCCAGAGACAGGCACTGTCCTCACTTTCTCAGCTCCCACACCATCCGACGCTCCGACCGATATCAACATCACTGACCAAAATCTGTTCCAGGACGGTGTCTGGCTCAGGGGCTCGCTGCCTGCAAATCTGCACCCCTAAGCTGCAGCTCTGAGCTTCCGGGCAACAGCCAGTCCAGAGAGGCAGCAGCAGCAGCCAAGACCAGGCGGCTTCCTCACAGACCAGCACTTCCCTAAATGTTGACTTGCACTGAATTTGGTAACACAAGACTTGTAAAATATCTGGGTTCTATTCGACTAATTTACTGTGAGTCACAAACTCGCCGCTTTATACCACATAAAGCATGGCAGAGCCTCTGTTTTCACTTGAAATGTCTTGTGCTCTCAGGGCCATTTGTGCGGCAGCTTCCCACGGTAATGGCAGTCTGCCCAGCCAAGGTGGCCTTGATGTCTTCCCAGCCACAGGTTTGGAGGAAAAGAAGAGTCAGACTTGGAGAGGATGCCTCCTCCCTGCTGCCCTCTGCTCTAGGCTGCCAGAAGCCCCAAGGCCTCTGGGTCTAAATATCTCCACTCTGCAAAGAAGCAAAAATGGAAGTCAACCAGAACAGCAGCAAGAGATGCAGCAAAATTCCGTCTCGTTCGTCATACAGCTTTGACTTTTGCAACAGCTGTGACCTTGAATGCACTTCCCAGACATCACTGTGCCTGTGGCAGCCCTCTCCCAGCTCAGCGATTTTGATTTTCTGGTTCTCACATGGCAGTGGCTGCCCCCACAGTATGAGTCTAGCTCACTTCTCAGATCCATCTAGCACCCTTGACCACCACCAACTTCCTGGCCTCCCAAGCTTCAGGGTCCCTGTGCCCACCCACCGTCCCCACGAGAGTCACATAAGAGACTCAACAGATTTACCCGCCCAGTCCCATGTACACCACCTCCCTTCAATTCAAAAACTCCAACCTGCACCACAGCTTTGGGGGGGGACTATCTGAGACCACAGACCCAACCTCAAGAATACCCACAGCATTTCCTTTCCAGTCCTTCAGCATTCAGCACAGACGTACCGAGCCCACAGCAGGCACTGCCACTGCAAGGGACACAGAGGTGAAAAGACCTGATGGCTGTCTGAACCACCACAAGGAAGTGAATGAAACACCAGCCTCGTGATTGACATGGCCTAGCCTTCAGCTTCCTGTCCCATGGAGAAGGCTCCTTAAGGAGTCATGTGGGTCTGTCTCTAATTCACCCACTTAGTCTCCCAGTAGAAAAGGTAAATGAATCTGTGCCTGCCAGGTGGACAGAAGAGAGGCTGAGGAAACACAGAGAGGGATGCAGGTGCCCTCTGGGCGCGGGGCCTTCTGCTGAGAGCAGAGCAGAAGCCCTCGGTTAGTCTTCTCAGGCAGCTGGGAACCAGGGCCACTGGCCAGGAGCCTCCTCATCCCTCAAGAGGAAAGAGGAGCACCTCCCAGAGGCACATCCCGGATCAGTGGGCCTCATGGCACAACACCCTCTCCTCAGAAAGACCAGGGAAGACACCAGCTTTCCAGAGATGTGTGCTGGGACCACAGGGTACCACAGAGCAGAGGCCCTGTCCTGGGTGGCACACCCGAGCTCTGAGGGCAACGCCAGCCCCCAAAACTGCTGAACATTTCCTCAGTACCCCTGCATGCAGGGTCCCGCTCCCCACACAAAAACGGAGGACATGGCGAGGCCAAAAAGGAAAACCAATGGCGCCATGGATAGGGGAGTCACACCACTGTATTCCCACCGGCGGCTGGGGTGGAGGCACAGGAAGCAGGCTCCACACGATGCACAATCCACCGTCTGCTTCTCTGCCAACTAACCAACCAACCAACCAACCAGCGTAGCCACGGCAGTTATATCAGTGGCCAATGGCTAACCGGCTACAGCTGACGGCCATCTACTACCCGAGCCAGCACCTTTCCACGTGAGGCCGAGAGCCTGGAAACTGCTCTTTGGGACTCTGTCCCCACGACCCCACAGGCTGCCCATCCCAGGAACCAGGTTCTTTTTCAGTGCTCTTCATGTGCCATGACTAGAGCTGGGATTTAAGCAGACCCCGCTGTGGGGCCAGAGCCCCAGAGAGCAGTTTCCAGGCGCTCGGCCTCACGCGGAAAGGTGCTGGCTTGGTTATTAGACGGCCACCAGCTGTACTCAGATGGCCATCGCTGGGGCTGGGTGGCCATCAGCTGTTAGCTATTAGCCACTAATATAACTGCCGTGGCCACGCTAGGGGGTTGGTTGGCTGGCAGAGAAGTGGACGGCGGGTTGCGGCTAGTAAATGCGGTTAGCAAGCAGACTGTGGATTGCGGATCATGTTGCTCCTACTTCCTGTGTCTCGCCCGGCTGCCAGCGAGATGGGGGTGCAGGAAGACCCCTCGTTGGGGTCGTGGCGGATGTTTGTTTTTCTGTCTCGACCAGCGGCCATTGAGAATATGGTGGTATGAACCCCTATCCATGGCTCCGTGGTGTTCCTTTTTGGCCTCACCATGTCCTGCATAGTTATGCGGGAAGCGGGACCAGAGTCCCTGCATGACCCTCAGCCTTTGCCCAGCTCCCGGACTCAGGCTCCCGCTCAGACACCCATCCCTGTTCAATGTTCCTGGCCCATCTGTGGTTACAAAATCAGGTGCTGGAGGCGCATCCTCCTTTACCATTGCCAAGCACATAAGTCCGCCCGCCCTTCCCATATGGACAGGATACAAAAACCCACTCTCCGTGTTAGTGGTGGACACAAGACAATACCCACCTTCTTGGTTCCTCTCAGGACCCACTCCTGGGAGGTGCTAACCCATAGCAGGTTATCGTCGGTGGGAAAGTCTGGGTATTTGGCTTTACTGTTCAAGGTTCTTCAGCCTTGGTTCTTTTCTATGTATAGCAAACGGCAGCTACATGGATCAATCTGAAACTCAGGGGGGTGCACATGAAGGGCTCAGAGCAGAGGAGTAGGCCCTCTGGGAACCCATTCTCCTTCTACCCCACCTCCCACACACACATACTTTGTTCACTCCTCACAAATATCCGATGACATTTTTATACATGAAGCAGTTGCATTTACTAGAATTTTCCTTGGGACCACACCTAGATATAAGCTCTAGGTGAAGGGACACAGTAGTCTAAATATGTTTTGCATTTGTCATATTCCATAGCCTCAAGAGTTTTCAGGTGGCATTTGATGATCAGTGTCTGTAAGCTTATTTCTAGGTTCTTCCTCTTCTATAGGATTTTCCTGGAACTCAATAAAATGTCTGTATTTCCTGGGCTGGGGATGAAACCCAGAGAAAGGAGAGGCACAGCCAGAAGGAAGTAAAATAGAAAATTAAGGTCACCGGGAAGTCTTGCAGTCCTGTCAGGTGGCCAGCGTCAGCTGTGACAAGGGTAGCCAGGTAACAGACAAAGAAAGAGAACACCATGTATGACATACAAATACACACACACAAGAGCCTGTGAAATATTCTATATCTCGAATGCTAATTATGATATCTAGACACTTGAAATTTTACAGGTGTTAAGACAAATTTGAAGACCCAAAGAACATACCATGTTTCCCTGAAAATAAGACCTAACCAGAAAATTAGCCCTAGCATGATTTTTCGGGATGAAATCCCCTGAACATAAGCTCTAATGTGTCTTTTGAAGCACAACTTAATATAAGATACCGTCTTATTTTCAGGGAAACACGGTAAGTAGCTTGTATTTTGTTATTCTTTAATCAGAAAAAACATTTGTTCCTCTGGCTTCATGGGGATAAACAATGTGTTTCCAATTTCAAACCATCATCGTCAGTAAACAGTCTGGTGACCACTGGGGTTGTCTTTTCAGGTGCCAGCACACGGCCTCTTTGTCCAAGAAAGGACTTCTTAATGCAGAAGAGTAAAGCTTGAAATCCCCAGAACCCTCAGGCTTCCAGGGTGGAGGAAACAATTATTAATTCACATTAATTAATTAATAAGTATTATTAAGTAGCTGTATCCCAAAGGAAAGCAGACCTACCTCCACCCAGGGAGCGGAGGCAGCCAAGGGACCCACCTGCCCAGAGGACTTCCTCTCTGGCTTGCCACTACCTCTAACAGCCCCACCAGTAGAGTCACAAAAACATACACCCTGTGGCTTAAAGGGACATTAATACCACCATTCAATCACTTCTTCCAGATAATTCTTTATTTCCAAAAGGTTCCTATCAAAGTGCCCATGTGAATACACCAGCATTTGAAAATGGATGACACACAGGCGGATATATCTCACCTTGGAAAGTTCATGATAGACCCATGTGTGAAGAAAACGGAGTGGGAAAGCTACAGAACATGGACATTGGGGAAGACCTGTTCCTCATCCTCGGGATTCTGGGGGGAGCCTTCCAACCTGTGCTCCCCAGAAGAGACGGACTGACTTATCTAACCTTCAGGAGAGCAGGAGTGGAACTGAAGTGTTGGACGTGCCCTGCTGTGGCCTGAAGGCCTCCCTCGGTGCTCAGTGGACATGGCAGCACATGTCAAACCTGCGATTTTGATCCCCTCCTGCCGCCTGTCACCTATATGTCACTTGGTTCCAAATTCAGAGGTGAATAGGATTGAAACTTACGGGCTCTTCAATGCCAATGACACAGCCCCTGTGGGAGGCCACAGGGAAGGGACCAAGATCGGCTGCAGAGCAGTATGAGGAGATTGATGTAAAGAAATAAACTTGCGGCCACCTTGGTGACCTGGGCCAGCCCTGGGTACACACTCACGGTTTGGTCTTTCCCGGCTTCCAGCAGAGCGTCCAGGCGGCCAGCCCGGCTCAGCGCCTGATCAAATGTCAGCGTCTCAACCCAACTGATGGCAGCAGCTATGGACTGTTGTGTCACAGGAGTAGCATTTTCCTGCCATTTCACAGGCTCTTGGGAAGCCCTGCAAGGAATCACATGGGGCTGTCACCAGAGGCAGTGGTCACCACAGCTGTCAGTCCTCAGTTCCGCAGCTGTGAGCAACATGCCACTCATGGTCACCGTGTGGAAAGAAAGAAAAAGCAGCTTCCAGCCCTCTCTCTGCAAATGACCTCCAGACAGGGCTGCCTCACATGTGTCACCTCTGTGCGGCCCCTCTGGATAGAGAACCTGGCTGAGTGACACATATATGTGTCACTGATTTCCAAATCTGTGCTATCGCACAGATTTCCAAGAAGCTGAAGCATTGCAGCCTTAAACACTTAATTCTTTCAATAATATGTCTGTGGCAGAAATAGGAACCTGGGCTAAAACACAATTAGGCAGCATCCCCAAGATGTCATCTACTATCTGAAAATATTTTGTTTAAAAAGAAAGGCTCAGGAGCAGCTGGTTAGCTGGTTGGTTAGAGCGCAGTGTTCATTACACCAAGGTTGCTGGTTCGATCCCCACATGGGCTACTGTGAGCTGTGCCCTCCTCAATTAGATTAAAACATCTACTTGACTTGGAGCTGATGGGTCCTAGAAAAACATACTTAAAATAAATGTTTCAAAAAATGTATTTTTTAAAAAAAGAAAGGCTCCGGTAGATGCCCCCATCCAGAAGTTTCCTCTCAGGGAGGTGCTGCCACTGCTCCACATAAAAAGTCCTTAGTCCTTTCAAATCCAAAAATCTTTAAATGATTGACTGTAAAAACTCTACAATACAGGAAATTCTGTAAAGCCAGCCACCTGTTGTCCAGATTAAGCGTCAGCTTATGAGGTCAACATGAGTTGCGAGCTCAGTGTCAAAGCCAGTGCAATTTGTGACAAGTTTGAATTCATTATCCAAGCTAAAATCCAAAATGAACGAAGAGATTTTATGGCCTTAAATATATATTCAATATAATTTATATTCTTGTATTTGACCTTGCCATGCACTGAAGAAAAGCATGTTTATAAATATCTCATTAGAAAACTAAGATGCCTGTACAAAGCAGATAAAAGTTTTCTAAGATTTATTCATTGTAGGATTCCTGCTGAATTCTATGTTCTAACAAATTACGAGATAACACCCCCTCCCCAAAGAGCTAACTATGTTAGTTATGCTACTTAACTAAATGAAAATCACTGATGTTTTCACTGAAATATCCCCTTTCTCTGGGAACTCACCATATGATATTGAACTTGGCTATGTGAGCCACCTGTTCCCGGAGGACCATTATTAGAGCATCCTGGCACAGACTAAGCTCCTCCTCCCGCATGTCGCCAAAATCCAGCACTATGGTGATGCTCTGTTCCAAGATGACACCAAACACCTGCCGGCTTCCGCTGGTGAGCCAGTCCATCCTCTGCTTATAGCTCTCCACAGCTTCTGTTAAAAGTTCCACGAACTGACAGATCACTTCTGATTTGGCTGTCAACTTAATGAAAATAAAAGAGTAAAAAACCCAAAAATAAAAAAAATAAAAGCACACAGAAGTAGGTTACCTGAACCACAGTGCAGCCAGGAACAAGAGGGCCCACTGAGTCAAGGCCTCTGCCATCAAGCACTGTGCATTAGTGACAACTTTGTACACGATCCTCCAAACCCACACTACCAGGAGGATCATGTTCCAGCCTCAGCTGAAACCTGTGGCCGGTTCATCACAGGGTAAAGATGACCACGCGTTCTACTCAAAACAGCACTCTTTAAAAAGAAATGTGTTTCAATGGAAATGTAACAGCTACATACGATGTCAAAGGGGCAGTAGATTGGGGGAGGGGGTTATCACTTTGTGAGGGGTGTGAATGTCTCTCTATTACAGTGTTTTGTACACCTGAAACTAATTTAAAAAAGAAAGAAATGTGTCTCTAGATCACAATTTATCTTTACAGTTACAGAATTATCTTCATCAAAAAATGTCCAGTTGAACTTTTAAGAAATTAGGGAGGCAAAAAGGGAGACCGGCAAAGGCAGATGGAAAACAGTAAGGCTCACTAAGCTTTCCTAAGTACAACATGCCAGAAGTATTTCTGGAAACGCTTCTCAGCACTCAGCACACGGGCCTGGCTTCCTCGATGGATGCGCCCCAATGACTCCTCATCCTGCTCATGACCTTTGTCCTATGTCCTCTGTCTCCCAGGCCAACCCATATACCTGGATCACTTGATCACCCACAGCTGCCACCAACACTGCTAGGGGCTGTCCCTAGAAGGTGACAGAGACTTGGGGGCAATTTCTTGTACAAGGTCTACCAATTAAGTTCATGAACTTGCCACCACACGCTTCCATTGGCAGCACTGTACAAACAGCTCGGGAAGGTTTCATAACCTCGGTATATCAGTGTCTCACAGCTGTGTTTGTGTCAACATGTGGCAGTGTCTTGCTGAGTGGCGTTCATTATTGTTGTTGCATGTTTTTTGTGCCGTCGCAAGAATGTCTGAGTTTGAATTAGAGCAACGAACAAATTAAATTTCTTGTTAAACTTGGCAAGAGTGAAAGTGAAATCAGGGACATGTTAGTCCAAGTTTATAGGGATAATGCCATTAAGAAAATGGCAGTGTACAAATGGATTAAATGTCTTTCTGAGGGGAGAGAACGCGTCACTAATGAAGAGAAGTCAGGGCGGCCAGTAACAAGCAGAAATGATGAAAACATTTCAAAAATTAATCAAATTGTGTCAAAATCGTTGGCTCACTGTGAGAAGCATAGCAGACCAAATAAATATCGATAAAGAAACAGGAAAATCTGAACTGAACTTCTCGGCATGAGAAAGGTGTGTGCAAAAATGGTCCTGAAGGAGCTCGCCAATGAACAAAAGCAAAGGAGAGTTAAAGTTTGCCAAGACCTTTTGGAGAGGCAAGACGATGTTTTGGGCTGTGTTATCACTGGGGATGAAACATGGGTGTACCAATACGACCCTGAAACAAAGCATCAAAGTGCACAATGGAAGTCAGCCAATTCTCCACGACCAAAAAAGTTCCGTCCAAATCCAGAGTCAAAACGATGTTGCTGACCTTTTCTGATGTCAGAGGGATTATTCATTATGAATTTGTACCAACCGGACAAACAGTTAAGCAAGTTTACTATTTGGAAGTGCTGATCAGGCTGTGTGAAAAAGTTAGACAGGAAGAGAGAAGGGAGAAGAGTGGAAACGCGGTCCGCACCTGTGGCTGTGGGGACACAGCCCGCACCTTCAGCTGTGGAGACATGGCCCACATCTGTGGCGGTGGAAACGCGGCCGCATCCGCAGCTAGAGATGCAGGGGATCCCAGGACGGAACAGAGAACACAAAAGCCAGGAGGTGGGCTTTTTCCCTGAGTCCCACAGCTGATCTCTCCTGCTGAGGGGGCAGCTAGGTGGGCCCTAGGTCGGCCTAAGGACAAAAAATCCATACATGGGCCCCTCCCCCCCTTCCAATCCGACTCCTGCCCTTCCAGAGACTTAAATTGGCCCCTGAACTGAGGAGTAGTGTCAGATTACAGAGGAGCCGTAGTGCTCAGGCTCTGGGAAGACTAGCAGGCAGCTCTGACCCAGGGAAGAGTGTGATTTTTGCTGGGCTAGGAGAGAAGAGACACCTCTACCCCCAGCCACCACCTTTTCTGGCCTGTGGGAAGAGTGTGACACGGCTGGGCTGGGAGAGAGAAGACCCCTCCATCCCCAGCCCCCACCCTTTCTGGCCTGCCTAGGCCAGGGCAATTACATCTGCGGAGGCACTCCCAGAGATCAGCAGTAAACGGCAGACATAGCTCCCAGCTGTCAGCAGCTCAGAAATCTCCCGCCCGCCACACACACACATACACACACACACACACACACATACACACACACACGGAAGAAGTGCCCTAAGACGCAGCATCACAGGGCTGGTGGTGCTTCTCAGTGTGCATATGTGCAGGCAAGGGCAGAAACTGCACTGACTTTGTAAAAACTACCATCCAGACCCCTCAGCCCCACACATATACATCTGCAGTCCCAAAGTCACTCTGGGCACCAGGTGACCGGCTCTGCCTACACAATAGGCAGGGGACTCTTTGGCACAACAGAGGACAACCTGGAGATTACTTGGTGGGATTAAGCCAAGACTGGTGCTGCTTTTCGTTTTGTTTTGTTTTGTTTTGTTTTGTCTTTATATCTTTGATATCTTTGCCTGTGTTGAGTGGGGGTTGTCGGCTGTTTTTACATGTGAATGTATTTGATTTTTTCTTTGTTGTTGTTGTGCTTGGTGATTTGCTTTCTTCTGAAATTGCCCTACCAGGGCCCAGCTTGAGAGGCAAAGATTCAACACACCCAGAGGCCAACTCCGGACCAAACCAGAGTACTACCGGGTTTGACCTACAAGTGACACACCCAGAGGGAATTCTCTACAGGCACAAGAGCCCATAGAGGCCAAACCACATTTAAGTGGTCAATCCTCATGCAGCAGAACAACCCTGTGGTGGGCAGAGCCAAGTCTCACAACTAGTCAGCCTAGGAGTTAACCCCACCTACTCACAAGCAAAAAGTAATTAAAGACCTTCTTTAACACGACAATATACACAACACAAGAGTCTCCTTTGGAGCACATGCAGAGGAGAAGAAGGAAGTAGTCCAAATCAAATATAAAGGACACATACTACATAAGATAACCCAGCAAGAACTAAGAACTCTAGGGGATCTACCTAATACATCAAAGCAAACACAGAGAGTCAGCCAGAATGGGGACACAAAGAAACATGTCCCAAGTAAAAGAACAGAAGAAACCTCCAGAAGTGGAACAAAATGAAACAGAGGTAACCAACCTGTCAGAGACAGAGTTCAGAACACTGATGATAAGAATGTTTAAGGAGCTTAGAGAAGACATAAAGAAGGATGTAGAAATCATAACGAACAACCAGTTAGAACTAAAGAACACAATTACCGAAATAAACAACTCACTTGAAGGAATTACCAGCAGGTTAGATGAAGCAGAGGATCAAATCAGCGACTTAGAAGACAAGTTATCAGAGATCACCCAAACAGAACAACAGAAAAAAAAAAGAATAAAAGCAATGAAGATGGCTTAAGAGACCTCTGGGATAACATCAAGCGAAACAACATGCGCATCATAGGAATACCAGAAGGTGAAGAGAGGAAGCAAGGGATTGAGAACATATTTGAAGTAATAATGTCCAAAAACTTCCCTAAGCTGATGAAGGAAACCAACATACAAGCCCAGGGAGTGCAGAGAGTTCCAACCAGGATAAACCCAAACAGGTCCACACCAAGATACATTATAGTTAAAATGGCAAAGCTTAAAGACAAAGAATCCTAAAAGCAGCAAGAGAAAGACAGAGGGTTACATACAAGAGAACTCCCATAAGACTATCAAATGACTTTTCTACAGAAACATTGAAGGCCAGGAGGGAGTGGCAGGAGATACTCAAAGTGATGGAACACAAAGGCCTACAACCTAGATTGCTTTATCCAGCAAGGCTATCATTTAAAGTTGATGGAGAGATAAAGAGCTACCCGGAAAAGAAAAAGCTAAAGGAATTTATTACAACCAAGCTAGCATTGCAAGAAATACTAAAAGGACTTCTGTAAATGAAAGATGAAAACAATCTAACTACAAATTTAAAAATGGCAATAACTATGTACATATCAATAATCACTTTAAATGTAAACGGATTCAATGCTCCAATCAAGAGACATATACAAGACAAGACCCTTGTATATGCTGTATACAAGAGACTCACCTCAGATCAAAAGACACACACAGGCTGAAAGTGAAGGGTTGGAGTAAGATATTTCATGCAAATGGAAATGAGAAAAAGCTGGAGTTGCAATACTTATATCTGACAAAATAGACTTTAAAATGAAGAACATATTAAAAGATAAAGATGGGCACTATATAATAATAAAGGGATCAATCCGACAAGAGGACATAACCCTAGTAAACATCTATGTTCCCAACATAGGAGCACCTAAATATATAAAACAGGTACTAACTGACATAAAGACAGAGATCAACAGTAACACTATCATAGTAGGGGACTTCAACACACCTCTGACAAGGGACAGGTCTTCCAGACAGAAAATCAATATGGAAACAACAGCCGTAAATGATACATTGGACCACTTGATTTAATCAATATTTTCAGAGCATTTCACCCCAATGCTACAAAATACACATTCTTCTCAAGCGCACATGGAACATTTTCCAAGATAGACCACATGTTAGGCCACAAAACAAGTCTTGATAAATTTAAGAAGATTGAAATCATACCAATTGTCTTCTCTGACCACAGTGCTATGAAATTAGAAATGAACCACAGGAAAAAAGCTGGAAAACATGCCAATTCATGGAGGTTGAATAACATGTTACTAAATAACGAATGGGTCAACCATGAGATCAAGGAAGAAATCAAAAGATATCTCGAGACAAACAAAAATGAAAACACGACGACCCAAAATTGATGGGATGCCGCAAAAGCAGTCCTCAGAGGGAAATTCATAGCATTGCAGGCCTACCTAAAGAAACAAGAAACATCACTAATCAACAGTGTATCTTCACACTTAAGGGATCTGGAAAAAGACCAGCAAAATAAGCTCAAAGGGAGCACAAGGAAGGAGATAATAAAGATCAGAGAAGAAATAAATGAAATAGAAACCAGAAAAACAATACAAAAGATCAATGAATCCAAGATTGGTTCTTAGAGAAGATAAACAAAATTGACAAACCTTAAGCCAGACTCATTAAAAAAAAGAGAGAGATGACCCAAATTAATAAAATCAGAAATAAAAGAGAAGTGACAACAGACACTGCAGAAATACAAAAAATTTTAAGAAATTACTATGAGCAACCATATGCCAACAAATTTGACAATCTGGAAGAAATGGACAATTTTCTAGTGGCACACAGCCTTCCAAGGGCAACTCAAGAAGAAACAGAAAACCTGAATAGACTGATTACCACCAGGGAAATTGAATCAGTAATGAACAATCTCCCAACAAACAAAAGCCCTGGACCAGATGGCTTTACAGGTGAATTTTACAAAATGTTCAAAAAAGAATTATCACCTATTCTTCTCAAGCTCTTCCAAAAAATCCAGAAGGAGGGAGGACTCCCAAACACTTTTTTACGAAGCCACTATCACCCTGATCCCAAAAATCAGACAAAAACACCACAAAAAAAAAGAAAACTACAGGCCGATATCTCTAATGAACACAGATGCAAAAATCCTCGACAAAATATTAGCGAATAGAATTCAGCAATACATTAAAAAGATCATACACCATGATCAAGTGGGATTCATCCCTGGTATGCAAGGGTGGTCAACATCCACAAATCAATTAATGTGATACACCACATTAACAAAATGGAAAAAAAATCACATGATCATATCAATAGATGCAGAAAAAGAATTTGACAAAATCCAACAGCCATTTATGATAAAAACCCTTAAGAAAGTGGGAATAGAGAGATCATATCTCAACATAATAAAGGCCATATATGACAAACCCACAGCTAACGTCATACTCAATGGGGAAAAGCTAAAACCATTCCCCTTAAGATCAGGAACAAGGCAAGGTTGCCCACTTTCTCCACTTCTATTCAACATAGTGCTGGAAGTTCTAGCCACGGCAATCAGACAAGAAAAAGAAATAAAAGGCATCCAAATATGTGAGGAGGAAGTAAAATTGTCATTATATGCAGATGATATGATACTAAATATAGAGAACCCTAAAGACTCCACCAAGAAACTATTAGAGCTGATAGATGAATTTAGTAAAGTAGCAGGATACAAAATTAATATTCAGAAATCAGTTGCATTTGTATATACCAATAACAAAACATCAGAAGGAGAAATTTAAAAAGCAATCCCATTTACAATTGCTCCAAAGACTATAAAATACCTGGGAATAAATTTAACCAGAGAAGTAAAAGATCTGTACTCAGACAATTATAAGACACCGAAGAAAGAAATGAAAGAAGATACAAATAGATGGAAACACATACCATGTTCATGGATAGGAAGAATTAATATAGTTAAAATGTCCATACTGCCTAAGGCAATATACATATTCAACGCAATTCCTATCAAACTACCAACGACGTTTTTCACAGAAATAGAACATATAATCCTAAAATTTATATGGGACCATAAAAGACCCCGGATAGCCTCAGCAATCTTGAGAAATAAGAACAAAGTGGGAGGTATAACAATACCTGACATCAAATTATACTAGAAGGCTACAGTAATCAAAACAGCATGGTACTGGCATAAAAAGACACATAGATCAATGGAACAGAATAGAGAGTCCAGAAATAAATCCATGCCTATATGGCCATTTAATTTACAACAATGGAAGCAAAAATGTACGGTGGGGTAAAGACAGTCTATTCAATAAATGGTGCTGGGAAACCTGAACAGACACATGCAAAAAAATAAAGCTGGACCACCTCCTTACACCATATACAAAAATAAATTCAAAATGGTTTAAAGACTTAAATGTAAGATCTGAAACCATAAAATACCTAGAAGAAAATATAGGAAGAAACTTCACAGACATTACCCGGAGTAAGATTTTTAGTGATATATCCCGTCACACGAGGGAATTAAGAGAACAAATAAACATGTGGGATTACATCAAACTAAAAAGTGTTTTCACAGCAAAGGAAACCATCAATAAAACAAAAAGGAGTCCTACTGAATGGGAAAAGATATTTGCCAATGATATATCTGATAAGGGGTTAATATCACAAATTTATAAAAAACTCACTCAACTCCAAAAAAACAAACAACCCAATTAAAAAATGGGCAGAGGACATGAGACATTTTTCTAAAAAGGATACACAGATGGCAAACAGACATATGAAGAAATGCTCAACCTCACTAACCATCAGAGAAATGCAAATAAAAACCACAATGAGATACCACCTCATCCCAGTCAAAATGGCTATCATCAATAAATCAACAAACAAGTGCTGGCGTGGATGTGGAGAAAAGGGAACGCTTGTGCACTGTTGGTGGGATTGCAGATTGGTGCAGCCACTATGGAAAACAGTATGGAACTACCTTATGATCCAGCAATTCCACTCCTTGGTATCTATCCGGAGAAATCCAAAACTCCAATTCAAAAATCTTTATGTACTCCTATGTTTATTGCAGCACTATTCACAATAGCCAAGACATGAAAACAACCAAAATGCCCATCAGTAGATGACTGGATTAAGAAACTGTGGTACATTTATACAATGGAGTATTACGCAGCCATAAAGAAGAAAGAAATCTTACCATTTGCAACAACATGGATGGACCTAGAGAACATTATGTTAAGTGAAATAAGTCAGACAGAGAAAGACAAATATCATATGATCTCACTTATATGCAGAATCTAAAGAAAAGAATAAGTGAATGAACCAATCAGAAACAGTTTTGGAGACAAAGAGGAAAAACTGAGGGTTGTTAGATGGGCGGGGGGGGGATACGGGGGAAGGTGAGGGGATTAGAAAACAGTCGGTAACCACAAGATAGCCACAGGGTTTTGAAAATTAATTTGGGGAACGTAATCAATAATGTTGTAAAGATTTTGTAGGGTATCCGATGGACACGTGTCCCATTTGGGAGACCACCTCAGGGATGATGTGGATGCCTGATCACTGCACTGTACACCTGAAGCTGAACAATAATGAATGCCAACTATAATTTTATATATATAGATATGTGTATATATATGTATGTATATACTTACAAGTGGAATACAGCATTAGGAATAGAGACAGTGGAAATGAAATGGCTCTGTGCGACGTCAGAGGGGTAGTGGATGGGGGGAGGGGGTTCACACAGTGTGAGGGATATAAATGATAACCGTCTAAGTATTGCTTTGTTTTCTGCACCTGAAACTAATAAATAAATAAAAATTACATGACAAAAAAAAAAAAAAAGAAGTTAGACAAAAACGACCTGAACTTTTCACCAACAATTCATGGCTCTTGCATCACGACAATGCACCAGCTCACACAGCACTGTGAGGGAGTTTTTAGCCAGTAAACAAGTAACTGTATTGGAACATCCTCCCCACTCACCTGATTTGGCCCCCGGTGACTTCTTTCTTTACACAAAGATAAAGGATATATTGAAAGGAAGACATTTTGATGACATTCAGGACATCAAGGGTAATATGCTGACAGCTCTGATGGCCATTCCAGAAAAAGAGTTCCAAATTGCTTTGAAGGGTGGACTAGGTGCTGGCATCAGTGCACAGCTTCCCAAGGGGAGGACCTCGAAGGTGACTGGCGTGACACCGAGCAATGAGGTATGGAGCACTTTTTCTAGGATGAGTTTGCGAACTTAACTGGCAAACCTCGTATATACAAATAAATACCATTCACACAGATCGGGCACAACTGTGCGAGGCCTTTCAGGGTGCAGGAAGGTAGGAGACAGAGAAAAGGAAAAAACTTGTGCCTTCTTCTATAAAGAATCAAATTTTAAAACATCTGGTCCTTTTTTTTAACTTTAGCCACCCTCAGAACACCCTCAAATCCCTAAATTGTCAGGAAAATGTGTTTTCTGAACACACGGTATAATTCCACACTCATGCATTGGCGTGTGCTGTCCCCTCTGCCTTAAACTCCGTTCTTCCCCATCCTTGGCTCTCAGGGTTATTCCTCAGACTCTAGCATCTGCTTCCCACGGCTCCTTCCAACAGAGATCCTAACTCTCTCGCCACCATGCACAGCATTTACTGCAAGTCTCTACCACACATAGAAACCAGGTGGGACCATGTCACAGGGGCTGTGGAGGTGGTTACATGGCACAGACAGACTGTATCCATTTCCATGTGGTTCAGATAAAAAAATGTATTTCGCACACCAAACTCAAGATTCCATGGATATCATTGCTTAGGACCAGGCTATTTAAAATGTTGTAAATATTAAGAAATAACAGTCCAGGTGGTACGTGGGTGTACACTGACATGAGCAAATGCCCATGAAACCACGTGACAGGATGGCCATGTGTCCCGCAAGCTCCCTGTGGTGCGCCAGGGGTCAGGTGCCAGTGGGCACACGCACGGTGTGCTGAGTTGCTGGGAACGGATTCTAGTAAGAGGCACCGCCCATTCCTTGTCCACTCCGATCTGCAAAGCAGCCTCTATTGCTCCTGCCTCTGGAAGGTAACAGCAGCTGGCCCTTAACTTTTAGCTGATCTCTGTCACAATGCCTTTTTTCTTTATTTTCAAGGCAAAACAAAATGTTGCTATGCCAAATTTCTCACCTCTGGTCAAGAGCTTCCTGCATACATCTCTGACAGACCAAGTGCTTTCCTCCGCTGCTCCTCAGCTGTGACCTTCATCACTTTCCACCCGCCAGAAGGTCTCCAGCCCCAGCATGCCTTGCTCCACTAATCAATGTGAAGCAGAGTGAGCCTCTCCACATGGGCCACTTCTAGACCTCAGCAGGGCATCACATGCCTGTCCCTCCAAGCGGCTCCCACTTACATTGTATGCTGTGCCATCTTCTGTTCTGTAGACCCTTGGAAACAGGCCGTCTGCATACCGGGAAGCCACAAGTCTCCCCAGAGAAGTCACATAATCTGCGTTTTTATAAAGAAGAGCAAACAAAAGGTGCATTATCAGTGCTTCTTATTTTTATTTCAAAAAGCTTTTCTCTGACACCGTTCAAATGATATCCCCAGTGACAGCAACAATCTGTGATGCTCTGTGTTCTGTTCTCCATGATGCAGTATTTCTAGGTACTATGATAAGCATACCTGTTATGACCTACATAATTCTTTAATGCATGAGTGAATAGGAAAGAAAAACAGTGTCTGTTTCTTGGTTTCCTGTTTCTTTTGTCCAGAATGATTAAGGCAGAGGCCAACAAGACAACCCCATAGAAATTGTCTTTCACTACTGAAAACTTTTATTCAGGACTTGGACTTAGTTCTCAGACTTATAAAAATTAAATTTAGATATTATCTATTGTTCTCTCAAATGGGTTCATGAATAGAGGAGTGAAATGAAGCAAGCAGGTAACAGCTTCAGAATACCCACACAGAATGTGAAAACCACAGATTTTCTTCTCAGATTGTATGCTCAGCTGTTCAACATCTGTTGCACAAACACTTAATGAAAACCCACCATGTGCAAGGCACAGAGTTAAGGATGGGAATATGCTGCCTAAAACATACTTCTGCTCCTTCGTGGAACTAACAGAAGGCTACAGAAAGGCCTCAAGTATGTGGTATATAAACCAAAAACAACAAACGAACAAGACAAACAAATGAGAAAGAAAAACTCATAGACACAGACAATAATTTAGTGGTTACCAGAGGGTAACGGGGTGGGGGGTGGGTGATGAGGGTAAACGGGGTCTAATATATGGTGATGGAAGGAGAACTGACTCTGGGTGGTGAACACACAATGGGATTTATAGATGATGTAATACAGAATTGTACACCTGAAATCTATGTAAATTTACTAACAATTGTCACCCCAATAAATTTAATAAAAAAAAAAAAGAAAGGCCTCAAGAACTCACTCTGACTTGCAGGACAGAAGATGAGGCAAGGCTTCACAGAGACGTTCTTAATATGATGATTTTATTGGTGTTGGTATTATTATTACTATCAAGTCCCAAATGTGGGAGAGAAAACTGTTACTCTCGAATCCAGCATGTCCTTTCCGCTGCCTTTCTAGGGAATGTATAGAGCATATAAAATGTATTATACATGTTGGATTGAGATTTGCAAGACGAGTTGCAAACTCGTAACAACTAGTAAACTAGTTGTTTACTAGTAGGGACAGGACTATGGCCGCACGTGTGTGAGACTGAAAAGGGCGGAATAAAAAATCATGTATTTGTGTGAAACTGAACATAACAAAATTGAGTGATAAACACATTCACCAAACAACTTCTGGTTCTCACCTAAGAAGTAAACAAGTCCAAGGAAAAGAGGATAAAAGCAGAACTCCAGAGCAATGCCATGAGTAGTCCAATTGGGCGCTCCGGCTAAGACCCTCTGCGAGGCTCCGAGCCAGACAACTCTGGAATGATCTCCGGGATGTTTGTCTGGCTGATCTGACAGAGTCCCCTGCGAGGTGCAAGCTGTGATATTCCAGGACTCTCCAAAGTTCTTCCTTGCAAGACCAGCTCGCCTCAGACCCGTCGGGGGCCCAGTCGCCTCTCCCGGACCAGGGACCTTCTCCATCCGGATTGACTCTGGGAGTTGGTTCCTTATTAAATTCTATTCTATTCTGTATAACCTTCTGTGATTACCAGAGCATTGGCCTCTGGAGGGTCACTGGTTCCCAAATAAAGCTGTGCTACTCACTCTATCTGAACCTGTGTGCTAGGACTTTGTTTCTCACTCATGTCACGAGTACCACGGAGGGACGTAGGGCCCTGCCGAGGGGTTAATGTCCCCTTGACTTTCAGGAAGAGACTGAAATGTAGCGACTGCCCTTATAGGCACTCACAACAGGAAGGCAGGATAAGAGTCTACTTTGGAAAGGCAGAAAGGGCAAGGCTGAATTTTATAGCTTCCCTGGCCAGGCCTGGTCCCAAATCACAGGCATGATAAAATTTACAAGACTTGAAGTTCAATGTTCATAATAAACGTAAAAAATGAATACTTGAATTCCATCAGCAATAACCTCACTCAATAAACCTCTAAAACTCTAAAATATCCATTTCCAAAAATTCAACTTCTGCACAGACATTGAGAAAGCAACTTCAAATCACCAGCAACACGTTCCTTACCTAAGACGTTTTTGTGGAGTGAGGAGAGATTTTCGGTTTTGTTTTTCAGGATTGAAGAAGATGACCGTGCAGCAGAGTCTACAAACCGCACTGCTAATTAAAATGTGAGGCATTGTGAGTTCTACACCCAAGAATGGGGGGGGAGATTTTACTGGCTAAGCCTCACACAGAACAAATTATAAACTCTGGACGAAACATAAAAATAGCTACTTCAAAGCACTAGTAAACAATCAACAACAGGCAGAAACTGGAATGGCATTAATCCTTGAAAGAAGGAAGTTGGTGAGATTTGCATTTATTTAGCAGAGGGGACAGAGTTTGGAGTCTGAGTCCAACCAAAGTAACAGCCTGCTCAAACAGGAATCAGCTCTCCACCCACCAACTGATAAACACAAACTGTAATATGTCCATACAATTCACCTCCTAATAATACTTGGCCATAAAAAGGAGTAAAGTACTGGTGCACACTACAACATGGATGACACTTAAAAACATTATGTTAAGTGAAAGAAGTCAGACACAAAAGACCACATATAGGTAACCCCCATATAACACGGTTGTTAGGTTCCTAAAAAATGCCATGTTATGTGAATCCGTGTTATACTAAACAAAGAACTTGTACGAAAAAGGGGGTTAAGTTCCAAAAATTAAAAAAACATACTATTATGTTTTTATAATTAAGAGAAATATCTTTATTAAAGCAACTTTCACCAACAATATAACATATTAATATGTATTAAATAACGTTTTCTTTGTCATCACTACTAAACACCATTAACCGAGGGCGTTTTCTTTTTGACAAGATACCTTCATCCTCTGAACTTAATAGTCCACGAACAAAATGGATTTAAAATTCTAATAAATTTTAAAATTCTGCAGTCAAATCCAATATGACATCCACGCTCGAATGAAAAATTTCAAATGAGGTATCTTTTGCTCTTAAAAGCTTTTATTACATTCCGTGTTATTTGGGCACTTCCCTAATTTCAAATGAGATACCATTTGCTCTTAAAAGCTTTTATTACGCTCTGTGTTGTTCGGGGATTTACCTAATTTCGAATGAGATACCTTTTGCTCTTAAAAGCTTTTATACGCTCTGTGTTGTTCGGGGATTTACCTAATTTCGAATGAGATATTTTTTGCTCTTAAAAGCTCTTATTACACTCCGTGTTGTTCAGGGATTTCTCTAATTCTCAAACCATGTTAAAATGAAAGCGTGTTTTAGGGTGCCATGTTGTATGAGGGTTTTCCCCAATTCTCAAACCGTGTTAGAGTGAAACCGTGTTATACAAGTGCCGTGTTATACGAGGGTTACTTGTACTATATGATTCTATTTATATGAAATGTCCAGAAAAAGCAAATCTATAGAGTTAGAAAGCAGACTGCTTTGGGCTGGCGGTTGAGGGGCAGGCTGGATAGCTAAGGAGCACAGGTCTTCTTTCTGAGGTGATGAAAATGTTCTAAAGTTGGCTGTGCGGATAGTTGCACATATTTATGAGTATACTTAAAATGTTGAATTGTATACTTTAAATGAGTAAATAGTATAGTATGTGAATCACATCTCAATAAAGCTATTATTTTAAAAAGTAGAGATTAGAATCTAAGTGTTTTCTATTGAGACAGAAATTAGAGAGATTTGCAAAAATGTAAAACAATGCCACTCTTACTAAAGTTTTTTAGAAAATATACTTATTTTTCTTAAAAATGTTATTTTAAAAGTTTGTTACTTTTAAATGAATTAATATATATTTTTAAAAGTTTCTGGTTTTAATTTCCAATGTGGTAGATATCAATGATGTAAAATAAACAAATTATTATAATAGATTAAAAATGAGGACATGGGAGACATCATCAAAATGGCGGCGTGAGGTGAGCCTCTGTAAAGCTCCCCTGGAATTTACAACTCATCGAACAACAATAACTCCACAAAGGACTCCCTGCACAGCAGACAGGCAAGACGAAGACACCCACTACTGAATTCACCTAACGGTGAGCGAATCGCGGAAGCGGGGGAGGAGGGAATGGAGAAGTGTGGGGACTGAGCCGCGTGGGCGCAGGACGCAGACCTAGCTCAGTGCTCCGATCTCGCTGCATCCCGGAACTACCGCAGCTGCGGGAGAGGGAAGAACTCGGACTGCTAGGGCTCCGCTTATGGCCCACAGGGCTGAGGGGGCAGCATATAACACGGCTGAACCCAACGCTCCCGGCAGAGACTTCGGAGCAAAGACTGAGGGAAGAAGGCTGAAAACGGTGGTGTAAGCCCTCACTGCCGAGCAGAGAACAGAAACCTTAAGCACTGAGACTAGCTGCCTCCTCCCTACCCTCCCAGAGCTCGCCCCGCCCCACCTGCCCGGAGCTAGAGGCGGAACAGTGGCAGTGTCAGATGGAAGGAGCAGAGTATTTGCTGTTCTGGGAGCTGTGGACCGCAGACACAGATTCGCAACCCAACTGGTTCCGGCACAGGAGAGAAAGCTGAGGAAGCAGGACTGGCTGTGATGGTGGTGGTCAGCGCCATTGCTCTGGGCCACCTCTCACAACTCACCCCGCCCCTGGCCCCACCTATCTGGGCAGATCCCTGCAGGAGTAAACAGAACTGCTGAAACATACAGGCTCTGAATCTGGTGCAGAAAGAGCTTTGGAACTTCAAAAGCTCTCCGCATCCCCACACAGACACTGAGCCCTGTGACCCAGGCAAACTGTTAACAGAGGAGAAGCCTGTTTCCCAGGGAATCCCCCCATTGTGTGAGAAGCTGGAATAGTGAGAGAAAACATAGCACTACTGTGTGAGAGAGGAAAAAAGGCTGCAGTCGGAGAGAAAACATTCTACCAACAAGTATTGGAAAACAAAAGAAAGACCTCTTCTATCAACCTGTTGCAGAAGCCACTCCTGTAGATGTCTAGGAAGAGAAATAATAAATCAGTAATTGCCATGAATAACCAAGGCAATGAGACAGCTCAGAGAGAAAGTGAAAAGTCTCCAGAAAAGGAACTTAAAGATATGGAAATATGTGACTTAAATGACAGAGAATTCAAGATTGCAGTTCTGAAAAAACTCAACGAGATGCAAGAAAACACAGAAAGGCAATTTAATGAACTCAGAAACGCAATCAAAGAACAACATGAGCATTTTACAAAAGAGACTGAAATTTTAAGAAAGAACCAAATGAAATTTCTGGAGATTAAGAACTCAATAGAAGAAATTAAGAATGAAATAACCAGCTTAGGTAGTAGAGTTGACCAGATGGAGGAAAGAATCAGTGACATCAAAGATAGAAACCTGGAAATGACACAGATGGAAGAAGAAAGAGACTTGAGACTTAAAAGAAATGAAAGAACCCTACAAGAACATTCTTACTCTATCAGAAAGAGCAATATAAGAATAATGGGCATATCAGAAGGAAAAGAAAGAGAGAAGGGAACAGAGAATATATTCAAACAAATTGTTGATGAGAACTTCCCAAACTTGTGGACAGAACTGGATCCTTGAATCCAAGAAGCAAATAGAACACCTAATTACCTTAATCCCAACAGGCCTTCTCCAAGGCACATTGTATTGAAGCTGTCTAAAATCAATGACAAAGAAAGAATCCTTAAGCAGCCAGGGAAAAAAGACGGTAACCTACAAAGGAAAGCCCATTAGATTATCATCAGATTTTTCAGCAGAAACTCTACAAGCCAAGAGGAAGTGGAACCAAATATTCAAACCACTGAAAGAGAAATTATGAGCCAAGAATAATATATCTAGCAAAGATATCCTTTAGATATGAAGGAGGAACAAAGACCTTTCCAGACATACAGCAGCTAAGGGAATTTTCTAATACACGACCTGCACTACAAACAATACTAAAGGAGGCTATTCAACTACCATCAACAGGGACAATTTGTGGCAACATAAAAAGGGGGAGGTAAAGGCCTGAACCGGAATATGGGAATGGAGAAAGTAAGCGTGCTGAAGAAAATGGAATACTCTAAATATCAAACTTTATTTTACAAAATAGTCATAGGGATGTAAACTACAGTATAGAGAATATAGTCAATAATGTTGCAACAACTGTGTATAATAGTACCAGGTAGGTACTAAACTAATTGGGAGGATCATTGCATGAATTACATAAATGTCTAACCACTAAGCCGTACACCTGAAATTAATATAAAATAATATTGAATGTCAACTGTAATTGAAAAAAATAAACATTTTTTTAAAAGAAAGAAAATGCTGAGCCCCATGGCCTCCCTAGTGAATTCTAGCTAACTTATTAAAAAAATAATATCAATTTTACATAAACTTTTAGAAAAACAGAGGAAGAGGGAACAATTCCCAATTAATTCTATGAGGCCAGCATATTCTGGTACCAAAATTGGACAAAGACGTTCGAAGAGAACTATAAATCCATTAACTCTTATGAACTCTTTAAAATTATTTTTAAATTTTGGGAAATCAAATCCAAAAATATATAGAAAAAATACATCACAACAAAGTGTAGTTTATTTGAGTTAAGGACGATCTAATGAATATTCTTAGATCAAGCAATGTAATTGACCATGTAACAAACTCAAAATGAAAAAGAATATAATCTCAATAAATACAAAAAACTGACAAAGTCAAAAAAAATGAGGACATGATATGAAAGTTTATGAAGATGTAATGAATTAAATGAAGAAGTATCCATGTAAAAACATTTTCAGAGTAGTGGTATGTAGTCAGTTCTAATGACAGTGATTTTTCTCATCAGAAATTATGGAGGTCAGGAGGAACGGGCACAATGTTTTTTAAGTGCTGAAAGAAAAGAAGTTTCAACCCCAAATCCTAAATATGTTAATATTATCGTTCGGGAATGAAGGAGAAATAAAGACATTGTCAGATAAAGAAACTAAAAAAGTTTGTTGCCAGCAGAACTACTTTTAAAGAATGAATAAAGGAAGTTCTACAAACAGAAAGGAAATAATAAAAGAAGGAACTTGAAACATTAGGCAGAAACAACATAGTAAGCACAAATACGGGTAAATACAATAGACTTTCTCTTCTTGAGTTTTCTAAATTATGTCTGAAGTTTGAATCAAAAACAATCGCACAGTCTGATGTCATTTTCAAAGTGTGAAAAGAAAATAAGAGTAAATGAGAGTAAAGATAAATGAGAGTAAAGATAAAGTTTACTAAAACTAGTAAAATGTTGACACCAATAGACTTTAGTAAGTTATATATTTATAATGTAATACCTAGCACAACCACTAAAAAAACTATATGGAGAAATATACCGTATTTGCCGGCGTATAAGACGACTGGGCGTATAAGACGACCCCCTAACATTTCCACTCAAAATACAGAGTTTGTTATATACTCGCCGTATAAGACTACCCCCTCTTCCACACACCTTCCACACACCAAATAACTTTCAGTTTAAAATTTGCATCATACTTCTTTCTTTTGGCTGGTGCCATGATAGGGATGATAGGGGTTTGACTGGTCGACATTTTCTATGCTGTACTGTACAATGGTGCAGTATTGTGGTTGGCTGTTGGCTGTATACAAAGCCTGATTTGATTGGTCCCTGCTCCCTGTTTGCCCGCCCTGTCACTATAGCAGTCTGGTCCACCCTTGCATCAGCATCTCCCTGGGACCACACTAGTGCGCAAGTGCGAGCTCTTCAACATTCTAACAGGCACCATGATAGCGCAAAATCGCGAATCTTCAATGCATATGTAAAGAAATATACGGTAACCCGAATTTACCACACTTGCAAAATCGCACACAGCCGAACATACACCCAGTATGGTATCGCGATTCGCGATTTTGCGCTATCATACTGGGTGTATGCTCGGCTGTGTGCGATTTTGTGAGTGTGGTAAAATCGCATAACAGCAAAATCGCATAACAGCCGAGCATACACCCAGCAGCGCTGCTGATGCCTGAACGGTATGTGGAATGAAGTGGGCGGGCATCGAGAGGCCACTATGGCACGGGGCAAGCACTATGGGCAGTCTATCTGAAGTGTACCTGGCGTATAAGACGACCCCCCCACTTGGAGGCATATTTTTCGGGGCCAAAAAATCGTCTTATACGCCGGCAAATACGGTACTAAAAATTACAATAGATAAATACAGAATTCTGAAAAATGTAACCCAAATGTAAGGAAAGCCAGGAAAAAGAAAATAAATGGAAAACAGAAAAATAATCAGAAAACAAAAAATAAAATGTCAGACAAAGCCTAACAATATCAATAATTACATTCAATGTAAGTAGTGTAAACACAACAATTAAAATACAACAATTAAAAGAGATTGGCAAAGAGGATTTTTAAAATGACCCAATTACCAACTATATGCTATCTACAAGAAAATTGCTTCAAATATAATGACATATATAAGTTAAAAGTAAAAAGTCATATAAGTATTAATTTAAAAAAAGCAGGATTGACTGTCAATATCACAAAAGTTAACTAGAGAACAAAGAATATTACTAAGGACAGAGCAGGACATCATCATATAATTATCAAAGTGTCAATCTACCAGGTAGACATAGCAATCCTATGTGTGTATGAGCCAAACAACAGAGCTGCAAAATATGTGAAGCAAAAACTGATGAAACTAAAAGCAGAAATAGATAAACCCACAATAATAGTTGGAGGTTTCAATACCACTCTCTCAACAATTCATAGAATAACTAAACAGAAAATCACCAAGGATACTTTAACAACACCATCAACAAACAGGTTGTAATTGACATTTATACAAAACTCTACACAACAACAGAAGAATACATATTCTTTTCAAGTACCCACAAAATATATACCAAGACAACCATATCATGGCTACAAAACAAACCTCAAAAAATTTAAAATAACTAAAACCAGAGTATGTTCTCTATCCACAATGGAAGCAAACTAGAAATCCATAAGAAAAAGATAACAGAATCTCCAAACTAAATACCATGTTTTCAAAAAAATCCATGGGTTAAAGAGGAAGTCTCAACAGAAATAAAAAATACTTTAAACTGAATAAAAATCATAACACAGTATATAAAAATTTGAAAGACACAGCTCAAGCAATAACAAGAGGAAAATTTATGGCGCTAAATTCTCACATAAGAAGAAATGAAAAGTCTCAAATCAACAGTCTAAGCTTCCACCTACAAAAACTAGAAAAAAGAAGCAAAATAAATCCAAAGCAAGCAGAAGGAAATAAATAATAAAGGTCAAAGGAGAAATCAGTGAATTGAACACAGAAAAACAAGAGAGAAATTTAATTAAATAAAAAGCTGGTATTTAAATAAGATCAATAAAATTGACCAACCCCTAGCAAGACTGACAAAGATAAAAAGGGAGAAAACATGAATTACTGATATCAGGAATGAAACGGAATATCACTAAGGACCCTGCAAACGTCAAAAGAACAATGGAATACTACAAACAACTCTACACACATAACTTAAGACACCTTAGAAGAAATGAATCAATTCCTCAAAAAACAAACTACCATAACTCACTCAATATGAAATAGATCATTTAAATGTCCTACATCTATTAAGGAAATGAATTTGTAATTAAAAACTTCTCAAAAAAATAAATCTCCAGGCCTGGTTAAGTTCTCTGGAAAATTCTATCAAACATACAAATAAGAATTAACATTCTACGCATTATTTTCCAGAAAACAGAAGATAAGGAAACACTTCCCAACTCATTCTATAAAGCCAATATTACCCTGATACCAAAATCAGACAAGGGCAGTATTTTAAAAAAAAAGGGAGAGAGAGAGAAAACTACACACCAATGTCCTTCACCAATACAAATGCAAAAATCATTAATATTAGCAAATAGAATTCAGCAATATAAAGATTATACAACATGACCAAGTGGTGTTTATTCCAGAATGCAAGGCTGCTTCAATATGCAAAACCCTATTAATATAATCAACCAAATTAATAGACTAGGGAAGAAAAGTCACATGATCCTTTCAACTGACACAGAAAAGGCATTTCACAAAATTCAACACCCATTCATGGTAAAACAAAATAAAAACTAAAAATAAATAAAACCTCTCAGAAAACTAGGAATATAGGGAAACTTCCTTAACTTGATCTCTTTTTCTTTTTTAAATCTACAAAAAACCTACATCATAGCTAATGGTGAAAGAGTGGAAGCTTTCCCCTAAGATCTAAAATGAAATAAGGATGTCTACTTTCACCACTGCTATTCAACATAGTACTAGAAGTTCTGGACATCACAAGGCATCAAGGAAATACAAGGCATGTAGATCAGAAAGAAAGAATGAAAACTTTCCCTATTTGGATATGATACCACAGTCTACCTACCAATCCCAAGGAATCAACAACAAACAAACTAACAAACAAACCTCCTAGAACTAATGAGCTCAGTAAGGTCACAGGATAGAAGATCAACATTAAGAAAACATCATGGGGGCTGGCCCGGTGGCTCAGGCAGTTAGAGCTCCATGCTCCTAACTCCAAAGGCTGCCTGTTCAATTCCCACATGGGCCAATGGGCTCTCAACCACAAGGTTGCCGGTTCAATTCCTCAAGTCCTGCAAGGGATGGTGGGCTGCGCCCCTTGCAACCAGCAACGGCAACTGGACCTGGAGTTGAGCTGTGCCCTCCACAACTAAGACCGAAAGGACAACTTGAAGCTGGACGGCACCCTCCACAACTAAGATTGAAAGGACAACAACTTGACATGGGAAAAAGTCCTGGAAGTACACACTGTTCCCCAAAAAAGTCCTGTTCCCCTTCACCCCCCAAAAAAAAATCTTAAAGAAAAGAAAACCAACCATATTTCTATATGCTAGCAATGAGCATGTGGAAACCAACATGTCATTTAAAATTTCTCAGAAAATGAAATACTTAATGTAAATCTAACAAAGCATGTGCAAGACTTGTATACTGAAAATTACAAGAGAGCTGATAAAGGAAATCAAAGACATAAATAAGTGGACAGATATTCCATATTCATGGACTAGAAGACTCAACATAGTAAATATGTCAGTTCTCCTTAAATTGAAATACAGGTTAAATGCAATTCCTATCAAAATCCCAGCAATATTTTTGTAGACATAGATATGATTATTTTAAAATTTATATGAAAAGGCAAAGGAACTAGAGTAACTAAAACAATTTGGAAAAACAAAATAGGAGGAATCAGTCAACCCAATTTCAAGATATTATCTACTAGTTCTAGTGATCAAGACTGTATGTTAGCAGTGGAGAGATAGACACATAGATATATAGAAAAAGATAGAGAACACAGAAATAATCCCACAAGTACAACCAATTAATTGTTAACAAAAATGCAAAAGCAACACAAAAGAGGAAAGATAGTCTTTTAAATAAAAGGTGCTAGAGCAATATGCAGTCAAAAAAATGAACCTTACACAGAAATGAACTCAGATTGATCACGGGTTAAACGGAAATGGGGGGAAAAGCTGGGGTAGCAATACTTATACCAGACAAAATAGATTTTAAAACAAAGGCTACAACAAGAGACAAAGAAGGACCCAGTAATCCCACTGCCGGGTATTTACCCAAAGAAACCCAAAATGCTACTTCGAGGGAATGTGTGCATCCATCTGTTCATTGAAGCATTGTTTACAATAGGCAAAATATGGAGGCAGCCTGGGTGTCTACCGATGGATGAATGGATAGACATTGGATTACTAAGTCATGGAAGGGAATGGGTTCTTGCCATCTGCGGTGGCATGGATGGACCTGGAGGGTACTGTGCTGAGTGCAGTGTCTGACAGAGAAAGACAGATGCAATGAGATTTCACTTATATGTGGAATCTAAAGAGGAAAATAAACAAACAAAACAAAAACACATTCATAGATACAGGGAACATTTTAATGGTTGCCAGGTGTGAGGGAGGTTAAGGGGTGGGTGAAAAACTGGATGGGATTAAGAAGTACAAATTTGTTGTCACAAAGTAGTCATGGGGATGTGGGGAATAGCAGAAGGAATATAATCAATATATAGTAATAACTATGTTATGGTGTCAGATGGGCACTAGATTTATCAGGGTAATAGATGGGAGGAGGTTTGGGGGACAGGGTGAAAAAGGTGAAGGGATTAAGAAATACAAATTGGTAGTTACAAAATAGTCCTGGGGATGCAAAGTAAAGCTCAGGGAATATAGTCCATGATACGGTAATAACTATGAATAGTGTCATGTGGGTACTAGACTAGTCAGGGGGATCACTTTTATTTTTTTTTTAACAGGACTTTATTGAGGAACAGTGTGTACTTCCGGGACTTTTCCAAGTCAAGTTATTGTCCTTTCAATCTTAGTTGTGGAGAGTGAAGCTCAGCTGCAGGTCCAGTTGCCGTTGTTAGTTGCAGAGGGCGCAGCCCACCATCCTTTGCAGGAGTCGAGGAGTCGAACCCACAACCTTGTGGTTGAGAGCCCACGCTCCAACCAACTGAGCCATCTGGCCACTGGAAGCTAAACAGCAGCTCATTGACTCCATTCTGGTTGCAGAGGGCGCAGCTCGCTGGCCCACATGGGAATCGAACTGGCAGCCCCGTTGTCCAGAGCTCGCGCTCTAACCAAGTGAGCCACCCGTCCACCCCTCACTTCTTAAATTATACAAATGTCTAACCACTGTGCTGTATACCTGAAATTAATATAAAATAATGTCAAAAAAGAAACTGAATGGGAAAAACAGCACTTTAAAATCCACATTTACTATTTAAAATATCCTTCCTTCCTGTAAGATTTGTATATTTTTCTAAAGAGTTTCTTTTAAGCATTTCCTGTAGTACAGGTCTGTTGGTGACAGATTTCCTCAGTTTTTATCTGACATTGTCTTTATTTCATCTTCTCTGTTTTGGATGATTGTCTAATATTTTTTATTTTGAAATAACAACAGATTCACAGAAAGTTGCAAAGATAGTATAGACATATCCCATGGACCTTTCACACATTTTCCCCCAGTATAAGAAAGCTGCAGTGGTTATGTTGCTATCAGACAAAATAAATGTCAAAACAAGGACCATCTGAAATAAAGATGGACATTTCAAAATATTAAAATTTGTCAATTCATCAGAAAGATATGACAATCCTAAATGTGCATGCATTTAGAGCTTCAAACTACATGAACAAAGCTGGCAGAACTAAAGGGAGAAATGGACAAATCCACTAAACAAAACAAAAAAAATCACTAAAGATACAGAATATCTCTATCATACTATCAATCGTTTTGGCCTAATTAACATTTATAAATACAGTGGTACCTCAGTTTTCGAAATAATCCACTTCTGAAATGTTCAAAAACAGCCGACAGCTAGGCCTCAGGATCTCACACTCAGCGGAAGCCATGTGACATGTTCGACTTCTGAGTCGTGTTCGAAAACTGAAGCATTTACTTCTGGGTTTACAGCATTCATAAACCAAAATGTTCGTCAATGGAGACGTTCAAAAACAGAGGTACCACTGTATTACCTAAACACTGCATAATACACATTCTTTTCAAGAGCGTATTAAATGCTTGCCAAGATATGTGCTGGATCATAAAACAAATCTCAGTAAATTTCAAAAGGCTAAAATTTTATGTTCTCTAACTTCAATAGAATTAAATTAGAAATCCAACAAAAACAAGATATCTTTAAAAGTCCTAAAATATTTGGAAGTTAAACAACACATTTCTTAAAAAACATGAGTCAAAGAAAAAGTCACATGAGAAAAAAGAAACTATTTTGAACTTAATCATAATGAAAACACTACCTACCGACATTTATGGGATTTAGCTAAAGCAATACTTGGAGGAATACTTATAATTTTAAATGACTACATTAGAAAAGAAAAAAAGACTTAAAACCAATTATCTAAGTTTCTACCTTAAAAGCTAGAAAAACAAATGCAAATTAAACTCAAAGTAAGTAGAAGGAAATAAAAAAATAAAGATCAACTAAGTCAAGGAAATACAAAACAAAGAATAGAAAAAAATCAACAAACCCAAAATTCGGTACTTTTCTGAAAAGTGTTATGATATACCCATAAAACTTACCAAGAAAAAGTGACAGAAACAAAAAATATCTATATCAGGAATAAAAGAGGGATAGCACTACAGATTTTATAGGCATTAAAAAATGTTAAGGGAATTCTATTCTGAATAGAATTACCATATGAACCAGCAATCCCTCTTCTGTGTATCTACCCAAAAATTTGAAAACATATGTTCGTAAAAATATATGTACCCCTATGTTCATTGTAGCATTATTCATGGTAGCCAAGATATAGCAACAACCTAAGTGTCCTTTGATGGACAACTGCATAAAGATGTGGTCCATATATATAAGGAAATACTATACTACTAAGAATAAGATGAAATACTGCTATTTGCCACAACATGGATGAATCTCGAGGTTAACATGCTAAATGAAATAAGTCAGGTGGAAAAAGTTGAGAACCATATGATTTCACTTACATGTGGGACACAAAACTGAAAGCAACAAATGCTCATAGACACAAACAACAGTATAATGGTTATCAGAGGGAAAGGGGGTGGAAGGGATATTTAAGAGGGTAGAAGGGGTCAAATACATGGTGATTAAAGGACTGACTCTGAGAAGTGAACACACAATGTGACATATAGATGGTGTGTGATAGAATTGTACAGTTGAAAGCTATATAATTTTTTTAACCAATGTTGCCCCAGTAAATTTAATTAAATAAAAAATAAAGCACTTAAAAATGTTAAGGGAATATTATGAACAATGTTTTGCCAGTATCTTAGGAAACTGATGAAATGGACAAACTCCTTGAAAAACACATCTTTCCAAAGCTAGCATAATGAAACCGAAAATCTGAATAGCTCTAAGTTTATTACCAAAACTGAATTTCTTCTAATTTTTAGTATATGTGCTGCCGAAGCGAGCACAAAACTGAATTTCTTATCAAACTTTTCCTACAAACAAAACTCCAGGCTAAGTTTCACTGTGAGTTCTATCAAACATTTAAAGAAGAAATAGTGCCAATCACTTAAAACAATATCACGGCACAGATGGGGAGGAGGAAATACTTTCAAAGCATTTTATGAGGCCCGCATAATCCTGATGCCCAAACCAGACAAGGACATTACAAGAAAATCACAGATAAATATCCTTATGATCTTAAATAGAAAAATCTCTGACAAAGTATAAAGAATTGCTGTTTTGCGAATATTAATGACTGAATTCTAATTATTTGAAATATGAGATAAAATTGCTTTCAGTTTCCTTATGTAGGACTCCCACAGACACAGACTCTCAAAAATACTAGGTGGTACAGGGCTGTGCTAGCCCCTGTGGAAAGAACAATAAGAAAGCACAGCCTGAATTGTCACGAGCAAGACGTTGCCGTTAGAATGGACTTCCAGATCAGTCTGAAAGAAACACATCCCTTAGACTGTCCTTATTACCAAGATGGACAAAGCTGCCATGGAAATGGGTGAAAATTTTGAAAACCATGGTATTAAAGGGTACTCAGCAGGTATTCGTTTAACTGACTAACTAATTGGCCAGTTCAGAATTACTGAGAAAAACCCTAGTGATGAAAATTGTCCTGACTGAAGGCAAGCTCCTCAGGTGGGGTGTTTCTGACATGTTGGGCAGGACACCCCTGCTGAGTGGGCTGCAACACACAGTGTCCCTGGCCCCCAGGCCCAGGATTACATTTCAGCAGCAACCCAAGTCAGTCATTTAAAATCAAACACACCGCACACATTTCCATGCCCCTGTTGGAGGGCAGTACTCCTGGGTACTGAGAACCAGCACTCCAATCAATGTATTTAGAGAAAAGGTTGAACTGCAACGTAAGGTAGGCCATGGCAAGACAACAGCGTGTTCTCCCTGAAACTACACACAGCTATTGTTTTAATCAGTGACCTCCAAAGGGGGTTGCACACCCAAGAGGATAAATACAAATAACTTCTATTTCATCTTTCAAAAAAGAAAGAATGAATTAAGCACAACTACTATTTAATGTGTGGACTGACAATTGTACATCTATGTAATATACAAGGTCAGACAATTTCACCAACTTGTTGCAACGATGTTGCTAACTTTTTGCTATCAGAGGGATTATTCATTATGAATTTATACCAAGTGGATAAACAGTTAACCAAGTTTACTATTTGGAAGTGCTGAAAAGGCTGCATGGAAAAGTTAGACAAAAATGACCTGACCTTTTCACCAACAATTCATGGCTCTTGCATCACGACAACGCACCAGCTCACACGGCACTGTCTGTGAGGGAGTTTTTAGCTGGTAAATAAATAACTGCATTGGAACACCCTCCCTACTCACCTGATCTGGCCCCCAGTGACTTCTTTGTTTACCCGAAGATCAAGGAAATATTGACAGAAAGACATTTTGATGACATTCAGGACATCAATGGTATACACTGACAGCTCTGATGGCCATTCCAGAAAAGAGTTCCAAAATTGCTTTGAAGGATGCGCTAAGCTTCCCAAGGGAGTACTTCGAAGGTGACCATAGTGCTATTCAGCAATGAGCCATGTAGCACTTTCTCTAGGGTGAGTTTGCGAACTTAATTGTCAGACCTCGTACATATATTGGGGGTGCAAACATTTTTTTACTGCTAAGGATGTGACATCAAAATAAACACAGGGACTCGTGGATTCTGAGGGACCTTCAGAATGGACACAACCTCCACAGAGGCTACCGGGCAGCATGCTGGCTGGGTCTGCTCTGTGAATACTCTACCTTCACAGTGTGGGAATCCAATTTGTGACAAAATCTGTTTCAAGGTCAATTTGTTGCTCTTCAGCCCATGCAGTCGGAGCCATTCCTTTGATGAGATGAGACTCTGCAAGGCCACATCATCTCTGGTGTTTCTCAGTGCCTCTTGCTCCTCCAGCTGCTGCTCAGAGATGGCAGATGAGCCTGGCGTCTCCATCTGTGAGTTAGGATCTAAGTCACAGGGACCTCCTGTAAGGGCAATTGTCAAACTCAGACTTCCTGAAACCCTGGAAACAACCTAACATCAATAGACGATTGGTTTAATATGAATTACAGTACATCCATGAAGTGGAGTTCTAGCTATCAGATAAAAATTATAATACAGATGAATATTTGTTGGCAAAGAAGATATGCACACATATTGCTAGAAAGTATCCATAATATTCAATATCCATAGATAGATACCCCCCCACACACAGAAAAACATCTAGACAGACAGATGCCAAGAGATTTACAGCTCTCCTTCCATCGCCATGTATTTGATCCCCCTTCCCCTCATCACCCACCCCCCACCCCCTTACCCTCTGGTAACCACTAAACTATTGTCTGTGTCTATGAGTTTTTCTTTCTCATTTGTTTGTCTTGACTCTGGGTGGTGAACACACAATGGGATTTATAGACGATGTAATACAGAATTGTACACCTGAAATCTATGTAAATTTACTAACAATTGTCACCCCAATAAATTTAATTTAAAAAAAATTTGTAGATTCTAAAATAATAAAAAAAAAGAGATTTACAGTATATTTCCCTGTGTGGGAACAGTGTGTGGTTTTTGCCTTTCTATGCCGCTTACATTTTTGCAATTATTTAAACATTTCTAAAAGAGGATTTACTTTTATAATCAGAAAAATACAAAGCTCTTCCATTTGGGGAAACAAATAATCACCCCTGAACCTTCATTACACATCACTATTCCAATTATAATCACATCTGACCTTTTGCTTCCAAAGAGAACAAAGAGGTTAAACCCTGAGAGGAAACACACCTGTTCTGCAGGTGGAGTGGCCAGCTGGGAGGCAGGGATAGGTGGGAACCAAACCAGCTAGGATACATGGACTCACTTTCCGAATGTTTTCTTTTCTGGAACTTTAAAGTTGAACTTAAACATTCTGGCTCACGTAGCCAGCTGTTCTGGGGCCAACCAGACTCAAGACAATACGTAACATATTAAACTTACCTAGACCTGCCTAAATACAGCCAGTGTACCCAGGAGGGAAGGAGTGGTCCAACTGTATAGCAACCCCCCTTTTTTTTTTTTTTTAGTTTCAAGTGCTCCTCACCACATCAGGCACAGTCTGACCACCTGGGGCAAGAGGAGAACACTCTCCTACCTCTGCAGCCAGAGTGTGTGATGCATATAATGTATTTCCTGAAAGTCTCGGTGTTATGACAAACACAGAAATCAGTTTGACCCAAGCTAGGGAGATTTTATAAAGAGATGTTAGAAGGATTATTATTAGCAAACACTTATTTAACTGTATTATATTCTGTATAGTGTATATTTAATCCTTGTAATAACCTTATGATGTAGGTAGCACTACTATTATTCCCATTTTACAGATGAGAAAACCAAAACTGAGAGTAGCTAATGAACTTGCCCATGATTTCACAGCAGGTAGGGGAGTACCTGAGATTCCAAACAGGTCATCCAGCTCTAGAATCTAGAACACAGAATGTTCTGTGGCCTTTATTATAATAAAAACAACTGCAGCAACTTCCATTTGTTGGCCAGGCATGGGAATTAGCTTTTAATATGTAGTATCTCATAAATTCTTCATAGCCCTACCCATCACGCACTGTTAACACCCCACTTACATTTGAAGAATCAGAAGCTTCAAGAATTTAAAGTTGTTCAGGACCCACCGACAGTAAGTGGCAGAAGCAGGAGTCAAAGCCATTCCTTAACCACTCTGCAAGCATTCTAACACCCCTCCAGCCTGGTCCTGTGGTACAAGCCTAGGGACCCACTAGTTCCAGAAGGATTGCTTTCTCGTAGGGCCTCTGGCTCCTCACTGGAGTCAGAGCATAAACTTCCTGGCTCGTCATTTTAAAGTTTTCAAGGATCATGATTTCCATTTTATGGTTTATGTGAATTTGTATTGACCATGTATGTTGAATTCCAAAGGTACACAAACTCATATTATTGGTGAAGATCTTGCCTTCTTTCTACCAGAGCTCAGTCTGATGAGAATATTACAACAGAATTGGGAGAACATCACGCAGCAGTGGGAAACTTTAGAATGAAAACTCTGTGTAGGTCCATTCCACTACTTGAGGTGAATTCCTCTCTCTACCGTGGTAGCACCACCTGTGTCCTCTAACTCCCAAGATTACTGCAAGGCAACTGAATCGTCTAGCTAAAGCACTAAGGTGCATGTCCCAGTCCCTTTCGCAATCACAAGACTTTAAAAAAAAAGTCTGGTTGGCTCTACTGGATCAGAGAACCTGTATGAGTCACTCTGATTCAGATATTTACTCTCAGCGGTTTTTAGCCTGACGCTACCTGTATTGTTGGAAATGAAAGCAAATGGGGAGTGGAACTTACCCAGAGAAAACAAGGAAGGAAACAGAGGAAGGGCATCTCCAAAAATAAAACAAAAACAAGGGATCATCCTACTTAAATGGGATAAGAAGCTACTGTGCCAGAGCAAGGAAGCCTACCACAGCAATGCTGCCAAATGGCCTGACAAGCCACCCTTCTGCTCACAGCCTGCCTGCTTTCCCACTTCCCTGCTGGTCTCTGGCCGTGCTGCTGTGTGGAACCTCAGCCTCCAAGGGCCATTCCAAACCTGCCACCTCCATGAAGCCTCTCAAGGCCAGTCACCAACCTTCTGCAGCCTTCCCCTGGGAAAGCTCTAGCTTTGCTTCACCATTATGGCCTTGGACACTGCAGGTTATTCTCTCTAGATTGAAAGAAAGTTCAGTGCCTATGGGGACAAACTATATGAATGTCCTCAGCACAATGCCTTGTACACAGCAGGCACTTTGTGTGGGTGTTGAATTCAACTGATCACTCCGAATACGAAAATCCTGATTTTTCAAACAAGGCAAAGATTAGCAATTCTGACAAGGCTAAGATCAAGAAATAGCTGTTTCTTTAAACAGAGATGTATTTTTTCTGGATATGTTGTTGTTATTATTACTATTATTATTCCGGATTTCTTCATGGAGGTTATTACAAATTGGAGAAAGAGGAACTCAGAAGTATTAACAACAAATCCCTGTTGAGCACTCCCTAAGTGCTATTCCAAGGGCCAAAATTTGGGGAAATAGAAAGAGGAAGTATAAATAAAAGGGGAAAGGGCGGGGATTCAGTCTGATGAAGGCAGGGATGTGCAAGCAATTTTAGGGGAAACCAGAAAGATTAACCTGGCACAAGTCCAAATGAACTAGGACAGCACTCCCTGGACAGTCAGCCTGTGCTGCTGGGGTCTGCCAATGCTGGGCAGCCACGAGATGCCCCACGGCTGTCCTGACCTGAGCACCTGTGGAAGTCCTGTGGTCAGAGGTTGAGACACAATACACAACTTGAGACCATTAATTCAGCTTAACCATTTATATATGTCCACCTGCTTTATTATCAACACCCCAAACTTCCTATATCTTTTTAGTTTCTGGAAAAGAAGTGTGGGCCAGGTGGATGTATCCTGTGATTTATGTGAGTACTGAACTATGACTCCAGAAAGAGAGGATGAAGCCCCATGGGTACGATGCTTACTCTCCGCTAGAATCCCTCTCCCCATTCTTCTGCCCTTGAGGGTCAAGGCTAAGCTGTGATCTTCTAGTCAAATAATGTGGGCAGAGGCAGCGAGACTGAAATGGACTGTCCCACGGTTGAGAAAATAGGGCCAAGAAAAGAAAATCTGAGAATAAATGGGATGCTTTAGGGGGACGATCCTTGCTGAAAAGGAAAAAAAAAAAAAAAACAAGACCTCCCAAGAAGATGAAATGAAAACTCTAACGAATAGCAAGTAAATCTAAGTTTTATGCCCACATATAAAAAGAGCAAAAGAAAATGGGGCTCATCTTAAGTGATGTAATCGTGAAAACCATACACGTGTGAACAATGGGAGGGAGCCAGCGGCCTTTCCAAGACGGAAAGTTGTAGAAAGCTTTGATCCAAGCACATGGCTTTCGGCTCTGGATTATTTATATTACGATTATTTCTCAGCACTAAATTTCTCCCGGTCTTTCCCTCCAAAGCCCAGGTCGCCTTCCCCTTATCACGTCTGGCCCACGACCCAGCCGGGAACTGGGAAGCTGGCTCCCAGCGCGGAGCGCGGGCTGCGGGTGGGGCTGGTGCGGAGGCCTGGCGTGGGCGGGCCGGGGCTGTTTCCCCGCGGGACCCGGCACCACGCAGTGGGGACAAGGCGCCGGGCTTTTCCGGGCGCGCCTCCGCATCTGTAAGTGAGAGGTGGCCCAGCGCGGAAACTAACTCCAAGGTTCCCCTCCGCACCTGCGAGGTTCCGGCGTGGAGTCCCGCCTCCCACACTTACTAGGCTAAGCTCAGGCGGACCCCAGGCGCTTCCCGCTCAGCAGCCGCCCTCCCACGCTCCGCGGGCCGCCCGACCCGAGGAGGCGGGGAGGGACGCAGCGCTGGGTGATGAGCCGCGACGCCCGCGCGCGAAGGGTCCGCGCTCGGCGCGAAGAACTCGAGCCGACGGTCCTCTCTGCCGCCCCACAGCGCAGACGACCGCGGCGCGGCGGTTGCCCGGACAGCGCCAATCACTGCGCGGCTCCCCCGCCGGCCCCGCCCACGGACCGCGCGCCCCGAGCTGGAGGGTCCGGGGCGGGGCCAGGAGCCGGAGGCGGGGCCGGAGTTCGGCAGCGCGACTCCCAGGGGGTTCCGGGCGGGGGCGGGGGCGGGGGCGGGGGCGGGGCCAGGAGCCGGAGGCGGGGCCGGAGTTCGGCAGCGCGACTCCCAGGGGGTTCCGGGCGGGGGCGGGGGCGGGGGCGGGGGCGGGGCCAGGAGCCGGAGGCGGGGCCAGAGTTCGGCAGCCCGACTCCCGGCGGGGTTCCGGGCGGGGGCGGGGGCCGGGGCGGGGCCGGAGGAGGGTGCCAGGCGCCGTCACGCCACTGCGACCCGGAGCCAGGCGCCTACTCGGGCGGACAGGTCGGGTGGGGTTGTCCCCTGCGCTGGCGAATATTGTTTAACAAATACGCAGAAGGGCTCCGGTAAGGGTTGCGGGCGCGAGCGGCACACTTGGGAAATGTTACCATTAACTACTATAGGTACTTTTTAGCCCGCGGAGAACTTACTTGGTTTAGTTTTCACCTCAGCGCTGTGAACAGAGATTGTCTTCGTTTCAGTTGAAGGCAAAAAGCTTGAAGAGCTGGGGGTGTAAGTCGCTCACCGCAGCGAGGGTGGGACAGACGGGAGGCGCAGTGAGCTACAGTTTTGCAGATTTGCAATTTTGGATCAGGGGCTGAAGTTACCAAAATTACTCTTATCTACTAGAGATGAGGATTCCTATGGGCATTATTCTCTTCATTCAGCTTTATTTCCAACACTCATTTTACTTTTGCCTTATCAAATAAGCAAACAGCTCCAATAACACATGCCTGTTATTTTTTTTAGTCACTCGGAAATAAAATTGTGCTTATGAAAAGCATCTTTAAATCCTTAATGAAAGATCCCACAGGCAAGTTTTAGTATATTGAGATATAAAACTGCGTTTTCGATTTTAAAACTCAGGAAGTGGCCAGATCATTTGTAAGGTTTTTAAGTCAAAGATCTAATAAAACATAGTTAATATTGGAACTGAGTAATTCTGTCCCCAACAGAAAACTCTACTTCGTGGGGATTTAGTTTTCCTGCATTCTTTTAACACTTTAATAACTAAAAAGCACTGAACGCTTCTATCCCAGATCACAAATCATTCCATAAAGTCCTTTGGTTGTATACCATTGGCCTTGCAAATGACACCCGCCAACCTCACCAAAAATTCTGTTCAGAAGGGAGGGACTAGGGCAGCCACGCCCACATTCGCCAATGCCACATTAACCCCTGTTGTCCACAACCTGCCAGACTAATATTCCTGGGATACGTGGGTGAGATAGAACACATAGCATCCCCACAGCCAAACCCACGGCCTCCGTAGTCATGCCAGGCATTCCTGTCCCCACCTTCAACCCATGCATGCCACCTTCCCTGGGACACTTGCCACTTGCATGCAAAGTAACTGCAGATGACTCTATATGTTTCTGTCAATTATGTTTATGTGCCTGTAAGCATAAGTTCTTAATGGTAAACACTAGTTACTTAAATTATAGACAGAATTGCACAGATGTCTAGGTTATTTTGAAGTATTACATAGCTGATAAGGACTTGAGGTCAGCTAGCTACGGAATGGTTCACCTCATTTTTGATTGTTGAGTGATTTGGAATGAGAATACCTTTACCACTGTTGTGAGGTACCACTGCACTGAACTTGGACACATTTGATTTTAATTTACAGATCACTTGTATTGTCGACTGGGCAAATAATTGTCCAGTTCCTCATCCCTTTCTGGATCTCCTAACCAGGAAAAAAAGGTCTTTATTTAGCCCATTGACAAACAAAGAATTAAAAGTTACACATGTGGTGTCAACATTTGAAGGAAGACCAGAAATTTTCTTAAAAACTACCTGAAGTCTATTATGTCACGAACAGATTCTTTAGGCCTTTGTGAGCAAACGTGAATTTCGCTCCAATCATTGGACCGTGGGAAGGCATTAGGAACTGCTTGATGTATAATAGTTTTCAATCAAGTTCCCTGGCTTCCTCCCAGTAATTGGAGGTTTACTTTTCTAAATTTCTATCAGGATGCTCCCAACCAGCAACCCTCATATTAATTAGCTGATATGAATCAGAAAACCCAGGCTGATGGGACTGAATAGTTAATCAAATTCCTCAGCAAACTTATCAGTTACTCTAGGGAATTCCTTTACAATGGCTCGTAACTCAGCTTTAGTCCAGGGATAGAGGAGATTGTTAGGTCAGCTACGGCATGGTCAAAGTAGCCAGGAGCCAAGTCATACGCCTCTGCCAAGTCAGACCCCTCCCCGCATGACGGAAACTGGGGCCTCTGGCGTTTCCCGAAAAGGCAGCAGACCTTGGTGTGATAAATAACTCCGGATGCAGCCGCTTGCGCCCAATCTGCTCTGGGGGTGGGGGCCTGCTCATCTGCCACCTCACTCAGCCAACCCCCTCCCCCAAATCGCATATATGCCTCCCTCCTCTGCCCTGGGCGCGACTTCACCGGCCCCCTCTGCGGACCCGTGAACCTTGCCCGGGAACGCAGAATAAAGCACTCACCTTTCCCAACCCACCTGACTCTTAGCCTCATTATCTCGCCACAAGCCTTACATTTGGTGCCGAAACCCAGGAGGATCTGCCTTCCCCCGCTTACTGGTGCGCTGGGCCGCCCTTCTTTCCTCCCTTGCAGCTCAGGACCTATTGACCTTCCACCCGATTCTGGTTGTGTGAGAGCTAAGTCCCACCCGGTGTCTGCCTCCCGTGATCATCTGCCGCCGTCTCTGTCCTTACATTCGCAGCCGCATCGGAGATTGTCCCCCGTTCTGTCCTAGGCCCAGGACAGCTGTGGAGACGTCCCAGTTGTTCCTCTGGTCCTCTGCCCATCCGTAGTCTAGACCAAACTACTGGGACGCTGGTCTTTGGTCTTGACTACTGATCCCTGAGAACAGACATGGGAAACCAAAATTCTAAACCTGACCCTCAGACACCACTGGGGTGTCTCCTCCTCAATTTTAAAACATTGGGCCTTGATCAGGATCTTCGCCCTCGGCCCCTGATCTTTTATTGTACTGTCGATTGGCCCCAATGTGATTTGGACAACAGGTCAAAGTGGCCTGAAACTGGGACTTTTGATTTCAATATTCTCACTGACCTTGATAATTTCTGCAGACGAACCGAGAAGTGGTCCGAAGTCCCCTATGTTCAGGCTTTCCGGGACCTGCGCTCCCGTCCCTCCCTCTATTCCCCCTGTTCCACAATCCAAATCCTCATAGCCCGCGAAAAACCGAAACCCACTGTCTCTATCGCTCCTCCTCTCCCCTCTCCTCTCTCCGAGCCTCCCGAAAACCTGTCTTGCCCCCCTTCCCGTCCTCCGCCATACTCAGAGTCCCCAACACCTCCACCCCCACTCCTCCTGCGTTACCCTTACCTCCCTCTCCTACTCCATCCCCACCTCCTTCTCCGCTCGCGTCGCCTGTCAGTAGCCATACCCGTACTCATGATCCTAAATTTAAAAAGGCAGAAGATGGCCCTCAGACCCCAGTCCAAGATTTAATGAATATGGCTTTTAAAGTTTTTAATGCTCTGGAGGAGCAGGCAGAATCAGCTCGAGAAGCGCGCCTCCGGCAGAAGGTAGATTTGCAAACACAAGCCTTTGTAGCAGCCCTGTGGCCGATGGCAGCCATGCGCAACCCCAGGGGACCTGCGCACGGTGGAGGTTCACGGGGGGTGGGGGGGGGTGGGGGGGGGGTGAACGAACACCACCAGGAGCCTGCTTCAAATGCGGAAAAGATGGTCACTAGGCGAGGCAATGCCCCCAGCCTCGGGCCCCCACGAGGCCCTGGCCGGCGTGTGGTCAGAGCGACCACTGGAAAAGTGACTGCCCCTGGAAGAACGATGGACTCTCGGCGCCTTGATGCGGAGGGACCATTCTTCCAGGGAACGACCCGCCGCTGGCCCTGCTGGGATTGGCTGAAGACTGATGGTGCCCGGACTCAACGATCCCCATCACCCTCGCGGAGCCCAGGGTAACGCTCCAGGTAGCAGGTAAGTCAGTCTCCTTCCTGGTTGACACGGGGGCTACCTACTCTGTCCTGCCGTCCTTTTCGGACCCTCTTTCTCCTTCCACGATCTCGGTCATAGGTATTGACGGCAAGCCCACCTGCCCGCTAGCCACTGCACCCCTTCCTTGTCTCCTAGAAGGCAAGTCCTTAACCCACTCATTCCTAGTTCTCCCTTCATGCTCAGTCCCCCTCTTAGGCTGAGACCTCCTTACCAAGGTTGGGGCTACACTGCAGTTTCCCCATGGCCCCTGGACTTCCCTACTCCTCACTCTCCTCCCCTTCCCTTCTCCCCACAGAAATCCTGACCCCCCCTCTCCCTCCATCCTTAGTCGCCCCGGCAGTCTGGGACCCCTCTACTCCTATAGTGGCAAGACATCACGTCCCTGTAAAAGTTACTCTTAAAGACCCAACTTCCTTCCCCTCTCGTCCTCAGGTCCCCATCTCTCTTACCCACCGCCAACGGCTCAAGCCCCTCATCACCCGGCTACTTAGTCAAGGACTCCTAATACCCATTAACTCCCCCTGAAACACCCCAACCCTCCCAGTCAAGAAACCAGACGGGACCTATAGGCTAGTTCAAGACCTCCGACTAATCAATGAGGCCTTCATTCCTGTCCACCCAGTGGTTCCAAACCCCTACACCCTCCTTTCGCGTGTCCCACCTGGTACCACCCACTTCACGGTGTTAGATCTCAAGGACACCTTCTTCACCATCCTTCTCGATCCAGACTCCTACCACCTTTTTGCCTTTACCTGGGAAGACCCTGACACGCAGACTTCCCAACAATTGGCCTGGACAGTTCTGCGTCAAGGCTTTAGAGACAGCCCTCACCTATTTGGCCAGGCCCTAGCAAAAGACCTTCTGCAATGCCCCCTAGCCCCCAGCACCCTCCTTCAATACGTTGATGATCTCCTCCTTTGTAGCCCTTCACTGGACATATCCAAAAGGCACACAGAAGCCCTCCTTAATTTCCTAGGGGACAAAGGGTACCGTGGTTCCCCTGCCAAGGCACAACTGTCCAAGCCCACTATCACCTATCTAAGAATCTGTCTCACTCCCCATTCCCGAGGTCTAACAATAGACTGGGCACAAGCATTGAGGGACCTGCAGCCTCCCACCTGTGCTGAACAGATATTGTCCTTTTTAGGACTCTTTGGATTTTTTCGGCATTGGATTCCAAATTTGCCCTACTGGCAAAGCCTCTTTACCAAGTCACTAAAGAGATGCCTGTCGGCCCTCTTTCATCCCCCTCTACTGTCTCTAAAGGGTTTTCCTGACTCTGAGACACCCTCCTAAATTCACACCACCCCCCCTCTGCCCAACATCAACAAACGTTTTCATTTATATACTGATGAAAAACAAGGTATCGCTTTGGGGGTCCTTACCCAACCCTTAGGCCCTACCTTAACCCCAGTAGCTTACCTGTCCAAACAACTGGATCCCACGGTCCGGGGGTGGCAGCCTTGTCTCCGTGTCCTGGCTGCGGCAGGTGTTCTTACCAAGGAGGCCCAAAATAGTTGCCTCCAACAACCATTGCAGGTATTTTCCACCCATCGGCTACAGGACTTGCTCTCCCACCACTCTCTGTCTCTCATTGCCTCCTCCCAGACACAAGAGTTCCACCTCCTATTTCTGGAAAACTCTGATATTACTCTCACCCAATCTCCCTCTCTTAATCTGGCTACCCTCCTTTGCACTACCCCTACAGCTATGGTTTCCTCACACTCTTGCACTGAAATAGTTGAAGCCTTCACTCAGCCCCGAGAAGGACTCCCAGACCAACCACTTTCAGTGCCAGACCAAACTCTCTTTGTCGATGGGAGTTCTTAGCTTGATCCCCAAGGCTGCCGGAGAGCCTCCTATGCAGTAGTTACCCCCGAGCAGACTCTAGAAGCTGCCCGAATCCCAGAAGGGACCGCTTCCCAAAAGATGAGATCATCACCCTCACCCGTGCCTTACACTTAGCACGGGGAAAAGGGTAAACATCTACACAGACTCCAAACACTCCTTCCTTATCGCGCAGTGCCATGCAGCCATTTGGAGAGAGAGAGGCTTTCTCTCTACCAAGGGCTCCCCTATCATCAATGCTACCCTCATCACTCGCTTACTCGAAGCTCTACAGCTCCTATCCCAGGTAGCCATCCTACATTGCAGGGGTCACCAAACTGATTCCTCCCTTATCACGCAAGGGAACATCAAGGCTGACGCAGTAGCCAGAAGCCTAACCCGAGATACTAAATCCCCAGCCCCAGTCCTCTTCTTGTCTATTCCCTCCCTCAAACCCCAATACACTGAAGCTGAAAAGAACGAATTATTACAGCTTGGTAGTATCCCAGGCCCTGACGGATGGATTTTCCTAAATAACAAAATCGTTCTGCCTCAAGGTCAGGTCAGAGCGATAGTACGACAGGTCCATCAGTCACTCCATATCGGAGCTCTCCCTCTTTACAGGTTTCTCACACTGCTCTTTACCTCAGCAGCTTTGTGAGAAACGGTCAACGCCGTCTGCTCTTCCTGCCCTACCTGTGCTGCCCTCTCGCCCCAAGGGGGACTATGCCCCACATTCCGTACCCATCAGATGAGAGGCCATCTCCCTGGCCAAGACTGGCAAATAGACTTTACTCACATGCCTCCCCACAAAAAGACCAGATATCTGCTTCCCTTGGTCGACACATTGACAGCGGGGGTTGAAGCTTTCCCAACCCACTATGAGACCGCGGCAGTAGTAGCTGAGGTCCTTCTGACACACATTCTTCCCCGGTTCGGACTCCCCAACTCGCTACAATCAGACAATGGTCCTGCCTTTATCTCTAATGTTGTCCAACAAGTTAGCTCTTCCCTAGGCATTGCCTGGAAACTCCATATTCCCTACTGCCCCCAATCTTCTGGTAAGGTTCAGAGAGCTAATGGCCTCCTCAAAAATCACTTAACTAAATTGTCCTTAGAAATCTGGAAATCATGGCCTGAGCTCCTGCCCATCGCCCTGGCCAGGATTCGGGCCACCCCAGAAGCCCTACCTTCCTAAGTCCCTTTGAACTGTTATATGGGAGACCCTTTCTGCTTAATCACCATCTTCCTACAGATCCTCCACCGTTGGCCAACTACCTACCTCCCTTACCTGTCGCTACTCAAGCAACTTCTCCGCGAAAACGCTGACAGGTATTTACCCAAGCCAGGAACAACACAACACGGAGCCCAAGGACTGACTCTACAACCAGGCAACTCGGTCCTCCTCAAGAATCTACACCCCAAGACCTTACAGCCTTGGTGGACAGGGCCCCATACAGTCATCCTTACAACTCCCACCGCAGCCAACTTGCTCGGCGATCCCTCGTGGCACCCCTTATCCAGACTAAAGAGGACCCCGGAGCAGCATGACCTCTACACCTGTAAGATGCTGGGTCCCACTAAGGTTCGCCTTAGTCGCCCTAACCCTAACCCTATCCTCCTCCCAAGATCCCCATTCTCCCATTAACCCATATGTGTGCCGGTTTTATACAACAGAATCATACCATAGCAATAATAAGGCCTCCACCCACATTCTGGGAACCAGGGATTGCAAGCCCGAAGGATGCCAGCAACAGGTATCCATTATCATTCCATCCAATACCTTCAAGTCTATCACTCGTTGGTCTTCTGACCCGGCTGTTTGCTTTCCCCATAACCAAATCCACGACTACTGCCGCCAGTGGGAGGACACATATGGTGGATGCCCCTACACTTCTTGTTACATAAATACCGTCAACCGGAAATCAGGGTTCTTTTTTGGTAACGGCCAAGGCCAATACACATTCAGGATTAAAGACTCCTGGCATCAAAGGTGGGCATCAGGAGTTAAAGGAAAGCTCTACCCATGGGCTCTCTCTCCAAAGCCCGTAGCAACACTCTATATTTACCGGGCGTACATCTGAGTTACCCCTCCACAACTTCAACAATTAAGAGACATGTCCGAAACCATCCTCCAGCAGGAACAGGGTATAAAAACCCAATTACAGCCTGCAGCACAGACCAAGAGCTCAGATCTGCCCACCCCGTTCACCTGGCTAAAAATAATACAAGAAGCTGCCTCCCTCCTTAATATCTCTGGATTTCCTAACATAACTGATTGTTTTCTCTGTGTGTCTCTGCAACGCCCCTTTTAGCGGCTGTACATTTAACACAGTTCGATCCTAGCGACAACTCAGGACAGTGCCCTTCCCCCATCGCCAAGGTACCATTATACCTTTCCCAACCTAATCTCATCTTACCCATATGCTACAGTAGTTCTAACCAGTCCTTAGGCAATACAACTCGACCACTCTCAACCACTCTTCAGGCTCCCTCTGGCACATTCTTCTGGTGCAACAAGACACTCACCAAGTGTATAAATACCTCTTCCCCTACCCCCTGCATTCTGACAACCGTAGCACCCCAACTAATGCTCTACAGCCAGGCTGAATTCACAGAACTGCAGCCTCACTATGAGAAAATTTCCACTCCTGTTCAAAAGAGGGCTGCTTTCCTACCCTTATCCTAGGGGTCTCCCTAGCCTCCTCCTTTGCAGCTGCCGGTTTGGGCGCTGGTGCCCTCGGGCACAGCATCCACTCTGCCCAGGACTTGGACACACACCTCCAGGTTGCCATAGAGGCCTCCTCAACCTCCATCGCAGTGCTCCAGCGACAACCAACCTCTGTAGCCCAAGTTGCCTTGCAGAACCGACGGGCTCTGGACCGGGCTCTGGACCTGCTAACCGCTGAGAAAGGAGGAACCTGCCTCTTCCTCCAGGAAGAATGCTGTTACTACATCAACAAGTCCGGACTGGTCGAGGAAAACGTGCAGACCCTGAATAAGTTACAAGAGGAGCTCCGACGCTGGAGAGGGTCCACCAACCTCTCTCAGATTGGTGGCAATCACCACTGACTACATGGGTAATGCCACTAATAGGCCCACTAGTCCTAATCAGTCTCCTGCTTCTAATGGCCCCTGTTTTTTAAAATTTCTACAGAACCACCTCCATGAGATGTCCAGAGTTAAAGTGAACGAGCTTCTATTCCACCCATACTCTCTGCTGCCCACGAGCCCTCCCGTCGCTGACCAGACCTAGTACCCCTCTCTGCCCCATTATCAGCAGGAAGCAATAAGATTGACCTTGCCGCCCCTTTATAACCAAAAAGACCGGAATGTTAGGTCAGCTATGGGCGTGGTCAAAGTGGCCAGGAGCCAAGTCAAACCCCTCTGCCAAGTCAAAGGCCTCCTCGCATGATGGAAACTGGGGCCCCTGGTGTTTCCCCGAAAAGGCAGCAGACCACTGGTGCGATAAACAACTCCAGATGCAGCCACTCATGCCCGATCTGCGCTGGGGGTGGGGGCCTGCTCATCTGCCACCTCACTCAGCCAACCCCCTCCCCCAAATCGCATATCTGCCTCCCTCCTCTGCCCTGGGAGCCACTTCACCGGCCCGTCTGCGGACCCGTGAACCTCGCCCGGGAGCGCAGAATAAAGCCCTCACTTTTCTCACCCGCCTGACTCTCTCAGCCTCATTATCTCGCCGCAAGCCTTACAGAGATGTGGGGTTTATTAGGATCTCCAGAAGGATTAACCTTAAATGGGAAAGTACTGATAAATTCCGAGGAAGGGGAAATAGGAGAAGATTCCAGAGAAGGCGCTGCTGGGGACCTAGCTGAAGGTGGAGGGGCAGCCGTGAGAGACAAGACGGTGTGGGGGGCGGAGCTTGAGACAAAGGAAGAGTGGGGGGAGGGCAAGGCCGTGCTGTGGAGGAAGAGCACGAGGTTTCAGGGGCCATTTTCTCTCCTTTTGAATTTTCAGCAGCCCTTGTTAACTTCGAGACTTTATTTTGTAAATGGACAACTTTAGATTCATAGCCTTATTTAGAAGCCTCAATATACCACCCAAAATAGGCCTTCCATTCCTCTTTCTTAATTACAGCACTGTCATTATTCAGTTTAGTTTTAAGAAAATTAAGTTTGGAAATCTCAAAAGTTCTCCAAAGTGGCCACTGATTTTCTAAATTACTCTTAGTCAGATCTGTCCATTTAGTTAAATACATGCACAAAAACTCCCCACAGGTTTTAAACACATACTCGGCTGGTGTCCCATTGGAGGGACAGTTTTAGAAGGCTTAGACAGCAGAGATCTCATTTTTAATACTAGGCCTGAAACAGCTCACAACTCGAGCAACCTGCAGTGCTTCGGCTCACCTCACTCTGGAACAGTCTGATCACTGAGAACCAGGCCTAAGGCTAAAGGCCAGTTCCAGGGAAATAACTCATAGGGAGTCAAGTTATAGGCGGAGCTGGGTGGCACTCTTCTCACTTTCTTAATTAGATGGAACAGTCTAATACCGGCTCATGTGCCACAATAAATACTCAGAGACAATACAGACAAACAAATAGGCCTCTAATGCATATAACACACACACCCACACACACATACACACATACACACAATTTTTAAACAATCCCTGAATAAAGTCTGGAGAGCATCAGATGCAAAGGCATTGGCTCAGATCCAGGAGAGAACTCACCCGAAGCCTCTAAGTCAGGGAGCAAAAAAGCATCGAGCTGAAATGACTCTGTGAGACTCCACAGTTTGTTTGCTCGCCGTTCAGAAGCCGCCAGAGTTCATTCTTCTGTGGATCCCAGACGAGCCCCCAAAATGTCGACTGGACAAAATAATTTTCCAGATAGTCCACAAAAAGAAGGGTTTATTCAGGAAAAGAAAAATCAAAAACAACAACAGTACTGTGAGAACACACACCTCTAGCCACCCACCCACGGGCAGTGTTCCGCTTCGCTTCTAAAATGGCTGCTATTGTGTTTCCCTGAAAATAAGACCTAGCCAGACAATCAGTTCTAACGCATCTTTTGGAGCAAAAAGTAATATAAGACTCAGTCTTATTTTACTATCATATAAGACCGGGTCTTATGATATGATATGACATGACATGACATGATATGATATAACAACATAATAACAGGTCTTATATTGACTTGTATTCATCTTTTCTTATTGGTGTATATTGAGAATTACAATTTAATTCAGTTTTTTCCTTTCTTAAAATGTATATACTTTTTTTGGCTCCCTCTCTATGTCCCCCACTTCCCAATGCAGGAAGTTAGAAACATAGAGTTTTAACTGGAAGTCAAACCAGAGAATAACAGGAAGCCCAGCCCCATCCATAGACCTCCCAGCTTCCAGATCACTTCTATTAAAGCGCCAGATCATTTTTATCAGTATCCTCCCCTCAACCTCAGTAACTGACATTTATCTTATCAGTCCGATCCTTAGAGTAATGTCTAACGTGAGTTTATCATTCAGGGCCAAGATTATACTTTCCGACTCTGTGCACACTGCCCACAACTCAGACCTTCCAGCAGAGAGGCTAAGCTGGTCCTTGCCTCTGACCACAGATGCCTTTATTCAGACCACCCCCTTTCACCTGGATTACCACAGCGTGGGAGCCACAGTCCCCCAGGTCTTTCAGGGTTGGCTCATGCTCTGCTCTCATCACAAAGCCTTCCATGGACACTCCAGCCCCAGTAATTTCTCTCCCCCATCCAGACTCAGTACCAATTGTCAGAACCGCCAGTACTCTTGGCAACTGCACTGCCTGTGACAGTCCTTACATTGTTATTTGACCTTTGTGCTGTTTGCTTTTCAGGTTGAATGGTTTTTTTTTTCTTTAAAAAAGTCTAGTTGGCTTTATGATCATTATTAAAATTTGGGGGTGGGGCGGGCTGTGCAGGAAGGGTAATAAATGAAATAAAAGGAGGAAAGCAATTTTCTTAAGCCTACCACAAAAACTGGGACAAGAGAAAAAGTAGAATGTCCATTAAGAGAAATTGTATGTATGAACAAGAAAGAGTCTGGGAGGGAATGAATTAACACAGAAATACTCCTGATGACAGAGGTAGACAGTGGGGAATGGAGCAACAAAACCAGGCAGCAGACGCTGGTGAGCTGTGGTTGGTACTGTGGGTCCAGGGCGTGTGGCTATCAGGTTGCCTGAGAGTGGTTGGGAGTGGGTGAAGGCAGAGTCTAAACCCACATGCGTATGTAGTGTCACCTTCTTCAGTTCAGTGTTTATTATTTGGGGAGTGAATGCAGGCATGTGGCTCTCAATCTAACACCGTTGTGAGGAACAGCTTTTAGGCTTGTTTTACCCTTGACAATTACTGTGTTCAGTGTTGATCAGCATTTTAAAACAATAGATAAAATTTATTGCATGCCAGACAATGTTCTCAGCACTTTAAATATATCACTTCGTTCAATCCTTATGAAAACTCCATCAGGGAAATACCATAATTATCCCCATTTAACAGATAAACTGAAACATAAGGTTAAGCACCTTCTCCAGACCACTCAGCTGATAAATGGTGGCTCCAGAATTTGAACCCAGGCTACCTGCCTCAGGACCCTGCCCTCTTATGTGTATGCTGTGCTAATCAATTGTTGGCTCTAGTTTTTTCCAAAAGAACTTTTGTGTCATTCCAGTTGTACAGTGTTCGTTTAGAACTGGATATGAATGCCACAATGAAAACCTCAGTGGATTTGAATGGATTTGAAACCTCATATTTCAATTTAAGTGGGATAAAGCAGGTCTATTTTCTAGTTACACTTCCTGCCCATGCTTCCTGCTAACCAATGCCCTTGCAACACTGCATTGTTTCTAAATGAGCTGGATGCCTTTTAGTCTACTATCATATCCCCACAGCTAAATTAAGAAGAATTGAGCAAAAATATTGTATGCAAACAAAAAGTCCCAAACACTTGGAAATCTAAAATTACTCTTCAAAATACTCATACTAAAGGCTGCTGAAAACAATACTCCTGGGATGAGATCTTGATCACATGGACGTGACACTCAGGAATGGGCCTCGGTCTCGCCTTGGCTGGGTCGTCCTCTTCCTGTTGTTCCTGAGGAGAGGAGTACACACACCTGAAGATGGCGGTGGGCAATAAGGCATTCGCTTAGTTTAGGTCCTTCTAACCCCAGGGCAGAGTGACCTGGCAATCCTGTATGGGCACAGGGCTTGGGCACAAGCTAAGGCCTCTCTCTTGTAAGCCAGGTCCTTGCTAAGCCTGGAGAGGCACATGTGCGGCACTGCTCATGTGGGAGGAAGAGAGAGAGAAGGGTCTGCCAACCAGGAGAGGTACGCTATGGTTTGGCCACCCTCTTTTTGCTTTTGAGAAAGAGCTATGTACCAGTGGACAACCACATCCAAGTGGGTATCTTCACGCTGGTAAACTTGTCAGGATCAACATCCTGGAATCTGTTCCAATTAGTTCAGTATTCCCACTTCTTATGGAGCAAAGAAGAGAGAGGAAAAAGAGGAAGAAGATTAACATTAGATGAATTAGGACATTCTCATTGAGGAATCTAATTATAAAAATCCTAGGAAACTTCTGCTTTTCAACATAGTGTTGGAAGTCCTTGCCAGAGCAATCAGACAAGAGAAAGAAAAGGCATCCAAATCGGGAATGAAGAAGTTAGATTGTCACTCTTTGCAGATGACATGATGTTATATATAGAAAACCCTAAAGACTCCACCAAAAAGCTATTAGAAACAATCAACGAATACAGTAAAGTTGCTGGCTACAATATCAACATACAAAAGTCCATTGCATTCCTATATACTAACAGTGAAATTTCAGAAAAGAAATTAAAAAAACACAATTCTTTCTGCAATTGCAGCAAAAAGAATAAAATACCTAGGAATAAACTTAACCAAGGATGTGAAAGACCTATACGCTAAAAACTACAAGACATTTTTAAAAAGAAATTAAACAAGACACAAAGAAATGGAAAGCATTCTGTGCTCATGGAGTGGAAGAATCAACATAGTTAAAATGGCCATATTATTCAAAGCAATATACAGATTTAATGCAATCCCCATCAAAATCCCAATGGCATTTTTTAAAGAAATAGAACCCAAAATCATCAGATTTGTTTGGAACCACAAAAGACCCCGAATAGCCAAAACAATCTTAAGAAAAAAGAACAATGCTGGAGGTATCGGACTCCCTGACTTTAGCTTGTATTACAGAGCTACAATAATCAAAACAGCATGGTATTGGCAGAAAAACAGACACACAGACCAATGGAATAGAATTGAGGACCCAGAAATAAAACCACATAAATATGGACAGATAATTTTTTTTTCCATTCTCTTTTTCTTCCTTGTTTTATTTTTATTTTTTTATTTTTTTATTTTTTTTAATTAATTTTATTGGGGTGACAATTGTTAGTAAATTTACATAGATTTCAGGTGTACAATTCTGTATTACATCGTCTATAAATCCCATTGCGTGTTCACCACCCAGAGTCAGTTCTCCTTCCATCACCATATATTTGATCCCCTTTACCCTCATCACCCACCCCCCACCCCCTTACCCTCTGGTAACCACTAAATTATTGTCTGTGTCTATGAGTTTTTCTTTCTCATTTGTTTGTCTTGTTCTTTTTGGTTTATATACCACATATCAGTGAAATCATAGGGTTCTCTGCTTTTTCTGTCTGACTTATTTTACTTAGCATTATTCTCTCGAGATCCATCCATGTTGTCACAAATGCTCCTATATCATCTTTCCTTAACGCCGAATAGTATTCCATTGTGTATATGTACCACAACTTCTTTATCCATTCATCTATCGAAGGACATTTTGGTTGTTTCCATGTCTTGGCCACCGTAAACAAAGCTGCAATGAACATTGGCGTACACGTGTCTCTATAGAGAAATGCTTTTATATTTTTGGGGTAGATACCCAGGAGAGCGATTGCTGGGTCATATGGTAATTCTATTCGTAATTTCTTGAGGAACCTCCACACTGCCTTCCATAGCGGCTGCACCAGTCTGCATTCCCACCAACAGTGTATGAGAGTTCCTTTTTCTCCACAGCCTCTCCAACACTTGTTACTATTTGTTTTGTTGATGAAAGCCATTCTGACTGGGGTGAGGTGATATCTCATTGTGGTTTTCATTTGCATTTCTCTGATGATTAGCGATGTTGAGCATTTTTTCATATGTCTATTTGCCATTTGTATATCCTCTTTGGAGAAATGTCTCTTCAGGTCCTCTTGGACAGATAATTTTTGACAAAGAAGCAAAAAACATACAATGGAGAAAAGACAGCCTCTTCAATAATGGTGCTGGGAGAATTGGAAAGCCACGTGCAAAAGAATGAAACTGGACTGTTATCTGTCACCATGTACCAAAATTAATTCAAAATGGATCAAAGACTTAAGCATAAGACCTGACACAATAAACTGCATAGAAGAAAACATAGGTACTAAACTTGTGGACCTTGGATTCAAAAAGCATATTATAAATTTGACTCCAAAAGCAAAGGAAGTAAAAGCTAAAATAAATGAATGGGACTATACGAAACTTAAAAGCTTCTGCACAGCAAAAGAAACCATAGACAAAATAAAGAGGCGACCAACTGAATTGGAGAAGATTTTTGCAAATAGTGCCTCTGATAAAAGGCTAATATTCAAAATATACAAGGAACTCATGCAAATCAACGACAAAAAAAACAAACAACCGAGTTGAAAAATGGGCAGAGGACCTGAAGAGACATTTCTCCAAAGAGCACCTGCAAATGGCAAATAGACATATGAAAAAATGCTCAACATCACTAATCATCAGAGAAATGCAAATGAAAACCACAATGAGATATCACCTCACCCCATTCAGAATGGCTATCATCAACAAGACAAGTAGTAACAAGTGTTGGAGAGGCTGTGGAGAAAAAGGAACCCTCATACACTGTTGGTGGGAATGCAGACTGGTGCAGCCGCTATGGAAGGCAGTGTGGAGGTTCCCCAAAAAATTACGAATAGAATTACCATATGACCCAGCAATCCCTCTCCTGGGCATCTACCCTGAAAACATTTATCCATAAAGACACGTGTGCTCCAATGTTCATTGAAGCTTTGTTTACAGTGGCCAAGACATGGAAACAACCAAAATGTCCTTCGATAGATGAATGGATAAAGAAGTTGTGGTATACATATACAATGGAATACTATTTGGCGGTAAGAATAGATGAAATAGGACCATGTGACAACATGGATGGATCTTGAGAGTATAATGCTAAGCGAAATAAGTCAGACAGAAAAAGCAGAGAACCATATGACTTCACTGATATGTGGTATATAAACCAAAAACAACAAAAGAACAAGACAAACAAATGAGAAAGAAAAACTCGTAGACACAGACAATAGTTTAGTGGTTACTAGAGGGTAAGGGGGTTGGGGGGAAGGAGATGAGGGTAAGGGGATCAAATATATGGTGATGGAAGCAGAACTGACTCTGGGTGGTGAACACACAATGGGATTTATAGATGAAGTAATACAGAATTGTACACCTGAAATCTATGTCACATTACTAACAATTGTCACCCCAATAAAGTTTAATTTAAAAAAATCCTAGGGAAAATACCAGCTAATTGAATTTAACAGGATATGTTTTAAATCATTGTTTTAAAATCCATAAGGGCACATACCTTTCTGCCAAGCAATTCCACTTCCAAGTTTCCTTGAAAATACACAAGAGTATTTCTGTAATAGCAAAATAATGGAAATCATCTAAATGTCCATTCATAACAGCGTGGTTGAAATTATGGTATTCTTACTGTGATATGATAGCAGTTGAAAAGAATAAGTTTATTTGTTATAGTCTAGAAAGATCTCCAAGATATATTGTGGAGTTTTTTTAAATCAAGTTGCAGAACACATACATGCAATATAATACGTTTTATGTTAAAACACACAATTCTGTTGATGCATTCTTATATTTGCTTCCACAGCCCACTGGCCAGAGCAAGACACACGACCCTACCTAATGACTAGGAGATGGGGAAATATGGGGAGCACAGGATAATCCCTGGGCAGTGGGATTTCTCTCTGCCCAGGCTGAGGTTTGTGGAGAACAGCCAGAAAGAGTTGCAGCCACACTGTCCTACCATGCTACATGTATCACCTGAGGAAATGAAGTGGAGAACAGGCTGCCTGGTAGAATGTGGTGGCAGGGCATATGAAATATACAGAGAACCAGAAAATATACACACACCCTCACACACACACACACACCCCACATACATACATACACATCCCACAACACACACATGTACACAAACACATACAGTCCAGCTCCATCTAAAACTATATGGTAAGATTTTCTTACTCAAATAGAAATGTGATCACAGAGAGACGGTTTATAATATATGCCGAGGGCTTTTGTAAAATGTTAATGTAATAATGATCATTTGAAGACTATCTTCTGACCAATGAATTAACCAGCTTCTTAAATCGTTAACCAATAGCAGAAGGATAATTATTGATTTTTAACTGTAGTAAAAGTTGAAGCAAAATTCCCTGACAGTCATTATCTAAATGCCACTTTTTGTCTTTTGAAGTCCTATTTAATTGAAAGGATGGTTTTAACAGAGCACATACTCAGTAGGTTTCTCCCCTCCGTGGAGAACATTTCTAACTCCATGATGAATGCCAGCTCTCACCCCTTGCAAAGCTGGAGGCCTCCGTCTTTAAGCTCCCCCATGCCCTTGGACCTACCCAAGATGCTGGTCCAGCGGGCCAGAGAAGAAGCGAGCATTCCCGCTGGCCAAGCTCGGGGACATCACTGCAGAATCTGCCCCCAACCCCAGCCCAGATTGGACTTTTAAAACTGGAAGTAGAATTTTAACCTGAGTGGGAAGAGGTCTTTGTATTACTCCTCTGAGAACGTTCTTCCCCCAGGTAGCCATATGGCTCACTCTCACCACCTTCAAATCTTTGCTCACAACTTATCTCCTCACTGAGGCCTTCCTGGATGAGGGAACCAAAAATCACAGACAGTCCCTGATTTCTCCTCTACCTCTCTGTCCACCTTCCTTCCTTGACTTTTCTTCATAGCACACATCGCCGCCTAATTTCTGTAACATTAATTTTGCATATTATTTGTCTCTCCCCTACAGGACATGAGCTCTTGGAGAACAGAGATCTTTGTTTAGTTCCCTGCATATTTGCAAGGGCCTAGAACAGCGCCTCCCAAGCAATAGCGCCTCCATGCAGCTTTGTGGATGAATAAAGATGTGAGGAACCTAAATCCAGTTGCTTTCTTTTTAAAGGAAAAAAAAAAAAATTTCCGTTAGGGTAACCACATCATCTGACCAATTAAACTAATTAATTGCTTTTACTAGGTGATCTATATTGTAAAACTTATCTTCTTCTTGACAAGTAGAAACAGGGTCACCCATGGTGACCCAGTGGAAGTTCTACATCAGTTACAATGATGCCAGCTGCTACGTGTAACAGGCAAACCCAGAAATAGGTACTAGGCCAAACACAATGGAAGTTGATACCTTGTTTCCCTGAAAATAAGACCGGGTCTTATATTAATTTTTGCTCCAAAAGACGCATTAGAGCTGATGGTCCACCTAGGTCTTATTTTCAGGGAAACACGATATGTTTGTGCTCAAATCTACCTATGCTTGTTAGACTCATTACCTAATTCTATTAAATGTTATAAATTAGTGAAATGCAAATGTTAAAACAGAAAAAGTTCTCATTTCTGTAAAACTTAGGTTGAATGCTTTGGAAATACTACGTGGAGGTGAGTCTCTGAATAACATTGCTATTGAATTTGGGGTAAGTGAAACACCTGCAAATGACTGGGGCGAGGTACAAGCAGTTATACCAATCTAGAAGTATTTAGCTCTCCAATGCATGTATCCTTTTTTTTTATTATTTTAAGATGTATTTTTTTTAATTTATTGGGGTGACATTTATTAGTAAAATTACATAGATTCCAGGTGTACAATTCTGTATTAGATCATCTGTAAATCCCATTGTGTGTTCACCACCCAGAGTCAGTTCTCCTTCCATCACCATATATTTGATCCCCCTTACCCTCATCTCCCTCCCCCCAACCCCTTTACCCTCTAGTAACCACTATACTATTGTCTGTGTCTACGAGTTTTTGTTTCTCATTTGTTTGTCTTGTTCTTTTGTTGTTTTTGGTTTATATACCACATATCAGTGAAATCATAGGGTTCTCTGCTTTTTCTGTCTGACTTATTTCGCTTAGCATTATACTCTCAAGATCCATCCATGTTGTCACAAATGTTCCTATATCATCTTTTCTTACCGCCGAATAGTATTCCATTGTGTATATATACCACAACTTCTTTATCCATTCATCTATCGAAGGACATTTTGGTTGTTTCTATGTTTTGGCGACCGTAAACAAAGCTTCAATGAACATTGGAGTACACGTGTCTTTATGGATAAATGTTTTCAAATTTTTGGGTAGATACCCAGGAGAGGGATTGCTAGGTCATGTGGTAATTCTACTCGTAGTTCTCTGAGGCACCTCCACACTGCCTTCCATAAGGGCTGCACCAGTCTGCATTCCCACCAACAGTGTATGAGGGTTCCTTTTTCTCCACAGCCTCTCCAACACTTGTTACTATTTGTCTTGTTGATGATAGCCATTCTGACTGGGGTGAGGTGATATCTCATTGTGATTTTCATTTGCATTTCTCTGATGATTAGTGATGTTGAGCATTTTTTCATATGTCTATTTGTCATTTGTATGTCCTCTTTCTACAAATGTCTCTTCAGGACCTCTGCCCATTTTTCAATTGGGTTGTTTGGTTTTTTTGTTGTTGAGTTTCATGAGTTCCTTGTATATTTTGGATATTAGCCCCTTATCGGAGGCACTGTTTGCAAAAATCTACTCCAATTCAGTTGGTCGCCTCTTTATTTTGTCTATAATTTCTTTTTGTTCTTCTTTTGCTTTTAAGTTTCATATAGTCCCATTTGTTTATTTTAGCTTCACTTCCGTTGCTTTTGGAGTCAAATTCATAAAATGCTCTTTGAACCCAAGGTCCGTAAGTGTAGCAACTATGTTTTCTTTTATGCAGTTTATTGTGTCAGGTCTTATGCTTAAGTCTTTGATCCATTTTGAATTAATTTTGGTACATGGTGACAGATAACAGTCCAGTTTCATTCTTTTGCACGTGGCTATCCAATTCTCCCAGCACCATTTATTGAAGAGGCTGTCTTTCCTCCATTGTATGTTTTTTGCTTCTTGGTCAAAAATTATCTGTCCATATTTATGTGGTTTTATTTCTGGGTTCTCAATTCTATTCCATTGGTCTATGTGTCTGTTTTTCTGCTAATACCATGCTGTTTTGATTATTGTAGCACTGTAATACAAGCTAAAGTCAGGGAGTGTGATACCTCCAGCATAGTTCTTTTTTCTTAATATTGTTTTGGCTATTCGGGGTCTTTTGTGGTTCCAAACAAATCTGATGATTTTTGGTTCTATTTCTTTAAAAAATGCCATTGGGATTTTGATGGGGATTGCATTAAATCTGTATATTGCTTTGGGTAATATGGCCATTTTAACTATGTTGATTCTTCCAATCCATGAGCACGGAATGTCTTTCCATTTCTTTGTGTCTTCTTCAATTACTTTCAAACCTGTCTTACAGTTTTCGGCATATAGGTACTTCACATCCTTGGTTAAGTTTATTCCTAGGTATTTTATTTTTTTGCTGCAATTGCAAAAGGAATTGTTTTTTGTATTTATTTTTCTGAGATTTCATTGTTAGTATATAGGAATGCAATGGACTTTTGTATGTTGATTTTGTACCAGCAATTTCACTGTATTCCTTGATTGTTTCTAATAGCTTTTTGGTGGAGTCTTTAGGGTTTTCTACATATAGCATCATGTCATCTGCAAAGAGTGATAATTTAACTTCTTCATTCCCTACATAGATGCCTTTTATTTCTTTCTCTTGCCTGATTGCTCTGGCGAGGACTTCTAACACTATGTTGAAAAGCAGAGGTGATAGGGGACAGCTCTGTCGTGTTCCTGAATGTAGAGCAAAGGGCTTCAGTTTTTCACCATTAATTATGAGATTAGCTGAGGGCTTGTCATAAATGGCCTTTATTATGTTAAGATATTTTCCTTCCATACCTATTTTATTAAGTGTTTCTATCATAAATGGATGTTGCATCTTGTCAAATGCTTTTTCTGCATCAATTGATATAATCATATGATTTTTGTCCTTTATTTTGTTTATGTGATGTATCACATTGATTGATTTGCGGATGTTGAACCATCCTTGTGCCCTGGGGATGAACCCCACTTGGTCGTGATGAATAATCTTTTTAATGCATTGTTGTATTCAATTTGCTAGAATTTTGTTTAGGATTTTGCATCTGTATTCATCAGAGATATTGGTCTGTAGTATTCCCTTTTTGTGTTGTCTCTGCCAAGTTTTGGTATCAAGGTAACGTTGGCCTCCTAAAATGAGTTAGGGAGTACTGTCTCTTCTTCAGTTTTTTGGAAGAGTTTGAGCAGGATTGGTATTAGATCCTCTTTGCAGGTTTGGTAGAATTCACTGGTGAAGCCATCTGGTCCAGGACTTTTGATTTTGGGAAGATTTTTTATGACTGATTCAATTTCGTTACTTGTGATCGGTCTGTTTAGATTTTCCAGTTCTTGATTGTTCAGCCCTGGAAGGCTATATGTTTCTAAGAACTTGTCCATTTCTTCTAGGTTATTGAATTTGGTGGCATATAGTCCTTTATAGTACTCTTGCATGATCCTTTGTATTTCAGTGGTGTCCGTGATGACTTCCCCTTTTTCATTTCTGATTTTGTTAATTAGTGTCTTCTCTCTTTTTATCTTAGTGAGTCTAGGCAAGGGTTTGTCAATTTTGTTAATCTTTTCAAAGAACCAGCTCTTTGTCACATTAATTTTTTCTATTGTCTTTTTGTTCTCTATTTCATTTAGTTCTGCTCTGATTTTTGTTATTTCCTTTCTTCTGCTGATCTTGGGTTTCACTTGTTCTTCTTTTTCTAGTTCTTTAAGGTGTAACGTGACGTTATTTTTTGGGACTTTTCTTGTTTCTTGAGATAGGTCTGTAATGATATAAATTTCCCTCTTAAAACTGCTTTCGCGGCATCCCAAAAATTTTGGTAGGATGTATTTTCATTGTCGTTTGTTTGTATGTATCTTTTGATCTCTCCTCTAATTTCTTCTTTGACCCAGTCGTTCTTTAAAAGTATGTTGTTTAATCTCCATGTATTTGTGTTTTTTCCTACTTTCTTTTCACAGTTGATATCCAATTTCAAAGCCTTGTGATCAGAGAATATGCTTGGTATGATTTCAATCTTCTTAAATTTGCTGAGGCTGATTTTATATCCCAATATATGGTCTATCCTTGAGAATGTTCCATGTACACTCGAAAAGAATGTATAGTCTGATGTTTTAGGATGAAGTGCTCTATATATGTCAATTATGTCCATTTCATCTAATGTGTCATTTAGGCCTGCTATTTTGTTATTTATTTTCTGTTTGGATGATCTATCCATAGCTGTCAATGATGTATTTAAGTCCCCTACTATAACTGTGTTGTGGTCAATTTCTCCCTTTAGTTCTGTTAGTAGTTGCTTGGTATATTTTGGTGCTCCCTGATTGGGTGCATAAATATTGAGGACTGTTACGTCTTCTTGTTGTATAGTCCCCTTTACCGTTATGAAATGTCCATCTTTGTCTCTTTTTATTTTTTTCACCCTGAAATCTGTTTCATCTGATATCATTATGGCTACATCTGATTTTCTCTGGGTATTACATGGAGTGTCAATTTCCGCCCTTTCACTTTGAATCTATGCTTGTCCTTGTAGCTGAGATGTGTCTCTTAGAGACAGCATATGGTTGGGTTTAGTTTTTTGATCCAGTCTGCTACTCTGTGACTTTTGATTGGTGAGTTTAGTCCATTTACATTTAGGGTGATTATTGATACGTGAGGATTTCTGAGTTCATTAAATTGCCTCTCTGTGCTTTTTTGCATATCGTTGAGTTTTTCAAAACTGCAATCTTGAATTCTCTGTCGTTTAAGTCACATATTTCCATGTCTTTAAGTTCCTTTTCTGGAGACTTTTCACTTTCTCTCTGAGCTGCCTTGTAGCCTTGGTTATTCATGGCAATTACTGATTTATTATTTCTCTTCCTAGACATCTACAGGAGTGGCTTCTGCAACAGGTTGCTAGGAAGAGGTCTTTCTTTTGTTTTCCAATACTTTGTAGAATGTTTTGTTTTCTCTCCGACTGCAGCTTATTTTCCCCTTTCTCACATAGTAGTGCTATGTTTTCTCTGCACTATTCCAGCTTCTCACACAATGGGGTATTCCCTGGGAAATGGGCTTCTCCTCTGTTAACAGTTCGCCTGGGTCATAGGGCGCCATGTCCCTGTGGGGATGCGGAGAGTTTTTGAAGTTCCAAATCTCTTTCTGCACCAGATTCAGAGTCTGTATGTTTCAGCAGTTTTGTTTACTCCTGCAGGGATCCACCCAGATAGGTGGGGTCAGCGGCGGGGTGAGTTGTGAGGTGGCCCAGAGCAATGGCGGCGACCACCACCACAGATGGTTCCGCTTCCACAGCTCCCTCCCCTTTGCCGGAACTAGTTGGGCTGTGAATCTGTGTCTGCGGTCCATAGTTCTCAGAACAGCAAATATCCTGTCCTTTTGATCTGACACTGCTACTTTATCGTTTCTAGCACCCGGCAGGTGGAAGCGGGGTGAGCTCTGGGAGGGTAGGGAGGGGGAGGCTAGTCTCAGTGCCTAAGGCTTCCGTTCTCTGCTCGGCAGTGAGGGCTTAAACCACCGTTTTCAGCCTTCTTCCCTCAGTCTTTGTTCTGAGGTCTCTGCCATTTGCGTTGGGTTCAGCAGTGTTATATGCTGCCCCCTCAGCTCTGTGGGCCATCAGTGGAGCCCTAGCAGTCCAAGTCCTTCCCTCTCCCGCAGCTGCAGTAGTTCCGGGATGCAGCGGGCTCCGAGCACTGAGCTAGGTCTGCGTCCTGCGCCCGCGTGGCTCCGTCTCCGCACTTCTCCCTTTCCTCCTCCCCCACTCGCGGTATTCTCCCACCTTTAGGTGAATTCAGTAGTGGGCATCTTCGTCTTGCCTGTCTGCTGTGCAGGGAGACCTTTGTGGAGTTATTGTTGTCCGATTCGTTGTAAATTCCAGGGGAGCTTTACAGAGGCTCATCTAATGCTGCCATTTTGATGACGTCTCTCCCAATGCATCTTTACATTTCTGCCTACCTTTAGAGAGAGTGAAACTGGAAATCGTCATCTGTGGTATAAGTGCAATTTTTGAAAGAAAGAGAAGCATATCTCAACAGTGGACAAATACTCAAAGAATAAAGCTTTGACCCTTTAAAAGATAAGTTTTAGATAAAGATAAAATCATGACTCTCATTTAAACATAAAACTGAATGCATATTAAGATCCTATTAAACACATCAAATGACAGAACCAGGTAGATGTGATAACTATTTCAAAGGAAAAGCACCAAAAAAAAGTTATACGGACAATGTTGAATTGAATGGGCAAATAGACACAATTTCCACAGAGAGGAAATCCCATCTCCACCAAACAGGACATAATTTGCATGTCTTATCAGTTACCCACACTGTACAGATTTATAAAATAGCTCCCATACAATCAATCTGATAAGGCAGAAGACACCATAGACAATGCATCATTTCCCACTGGAGTGCAAACATTTTTTTTCCACAACCTGTTGAACCCCAAAAGAATATTCCTGCCAAAAAGGACTCCTCCTGGTTGATTGGGCTCAAATTCATCACCAGAGTCTAGCAGCCATTACTGAAAGAGGCATGCCTCTCACACAGGCTGCATTTCAGGGAAAAACCATCGACTGGATTGTCAAGCCTCCTTCACTGTGTTCCTGCCATCTGAGTCGACCCTTATAAGAGAGCTCTTAGGTTCAAAATTACCAATAGGATTTAGACTTTCCCTGTCCAATCAGAGCTGCATAGCTATATCCTCATTTGTATCTTTACCAACCAGTCAGAGTGGCTCCATTCCTACCATCACAATGGTGTCATTTGGACCAATTAAACTGTGAGTGTTTAGACTCCTCATTTGCGTAGCAATGGACAGGGTCAGGAATGGGCACACCTCCATATAAGCCAGCCTCACCTCTGCCTCAATGAAACCACTTTCAATTTCCATTAAGATTGTGTTTCCTGGCCAAGGAGCTAAAGCTACAACAGCGAAAATAGAGCTGTAACACCGGAACTGGGGTTGTAATGCCCAAGCTGCGTCATGCCCAAGCTGTCTCACAGCTCAGCTATATCACAACTTAGTCGTTTTCGTTAAATAAAGTCTCCCCATTTCACCACACCCAAAATTGGAGATTCCTGGTAGCATTGACTTTGTGGTGAAGACCTTCAGTTGACAGACCTCTAGCAAAAGAATGAAGAATGAGCACCTTTACATGAGCCAAATTAAAATGAGGTAAGATCTATTATTTCTTTAATGGTTCCTATATTTTCAATTAACTGGTGTACAATTAGCCCCAATCCCTTGAATAAGAAAGTCAGCTATAATAGATTTTCTAGCCTTGACACCATTACTCTAACAGCCACACCAGATATTCCCATGGGAGAGGTTTCTCTCTGTCTTGGGACACCCTCAGGGACCCCATTTCACTGATTGCCCTTTGGGAGGCACGTCACTGCAGGGTTTGCTTCTGTTCTCTTTTGTCTTCCTGGGCCTTGTTCAGTGTCCCTCCCATGAAGTTTGCTCTCAGCACCCCACTCATGAGCCACTCAGGCTGCTTGGCACTCCTGTAGCATCTAGACTCTAGGCCACACTCTTTGCCAATCCTGTACTCCTAGGGTCACTGTACTCAGTTGCCGTTTTATCTCCCCAACTAGATTCTCAGCTTCTTGAAAGCAGAAACATCAATTTCATTGTGCCTCCTCCTGGACTAAACACGCAGTAGGTACTCACTGTTACTTATTTGACTTACTATAATAACAAAGAATTGCAAACACGCGCAAACACTCATTCCAGAGCTACTGATCCCTCTGCCGTGAGTTCTCCTCTCTTACTCTCATCCTGGAGAATTTGTCCTCATTCATTAAGGCCCAGTGCTGATGTCAGCTACCTGACAGAGCTCCACTCTCATCTCTAGAGCTCTGTGCCTCTCGTGCCACATTTGCACACTGAACTGACTGCAGTGGTCCTGTCCCCCACCCCCATTTATCACCCCCTTTGAATGCCCAACTCTTAGCCAGTCTAAACATAGAAAGACAAACACATTTTTTAATGTATCAAAGAATAACCAATAACTGTTTTTCACACTAGGTTTCCACCCCTAGATTCCTTAAATTTGTTTTTGAATGTCCATGAATGCTCTATGAAAATTTGTTAAGTTTGTGTTTTCACTTCCATTATTAATCTTCTTTTAATAATATGTAACTACATTCTTGATTAATATGGGAATATTAGAATGATGTCCTGCTAACCAATGGTCAATTGAGTAACCATGTTTATATGTGTTTATTGCTGTGCTGGTGTCAGGAATAAAATGTCTCAAACAATTAGACAAGAACTGGGGAAAATACCATGAATATGAAATGGTGCAGTCTGCCAAGTGAAGGCCAAACGACTGTCAAAGCTAACTCTGTTAGAGAAGGTTTCACCGTAGTTTGATGGAGAGTGGTGGGAAAAGGGAGTCGTCATGTCACATACAGTAACAGATGGCAGTAGGGGCAGTCAGAACATATCCTCACTGCAAGTGAGTAGCAGCATGTCCTGGTAGATGCCAGCTTGAATTTCACTACATTTCATGGCTTTTTTGTGTTTGTTTTATAAATTTCTTTTGGCTTTAAAATAAGCATGAGGAGTTTATTACTAGCTTTATGTAAGTGCATTTCAGAACTATTATAACAAAGATAATGTGAGACTATCATGGCTGTCTTATTTTCCTTCAAGAGAATGCACATATTCCTAAAGATTCAGAAACCTTGGCTTTTATTCTTTGGACTTACCTACCGTATGCTCCAGGGTTCTAACAGCCAGTGACTCTATTTTCTGTGCTTGCTCCCTTTGTCACTTACGATAGCACCTCACAAACGTCTAGAATATTTTAATAATTATGATGACAAATGATAAGTGCTCTGTTAGTATTGCCCTTTTCCAGCATTTTGAACAAAACTGCAAGTTTAATATTGATGTTTTCAGTGTATCTACTCTAAGTCCCTCCTCCTCAAAGCAATTCCAAAGCCGCATTATTCTTTGTAAATTTATTGTATTGGTCTAAAAAGCCTCAACGGGTGTCTTGGCCCTTGGTGATAACTAGTAAATGCTCTCTAAGGAAAGCTTTTATGGTCTATAAAAGCTTTTTTTTGGCAGGTATGCATCTGGGCAGACGGGGCCCACTCATCCCCTGTTCTCAGTGCATATATTCCTTCATGAAGGGTCTCAGAACATCCACGGCCTGCTGCCAGCCAGCACATGGTACCAAGGATGGGGGACCCAGCAGACAAAACCAAAGAAAGACGAAATATTGGTTTAGGGAAGGACAAAGACTAACCTAAGAAACCCCCCAAACAGATGTGCTAACTGCCTGTTCAAGTTCCTTTAATAGAGTAATAATATTCCTCACCTTAGCAGCTAAAGAAAGGATGTTCTTGATTTTGATAAGAATTTGATGACTTTGCTTATGTGACAGTTCCGAATGTGTCCTCCTAGCTGACCTACTGCTTCAAGAGTTATAGTCAACATGGCTTTCTTTTGCACCTAGCAACTTTCAGTTTCTTAGGAATCTTGTCATCATCATTCTTGATGATATCTGGGTATGGACTGTGAGCCCACAAGTTCTAAGCTCCAGTCAAAACAGGAAGAACCCCTACACTTTGAACTCTACCCTTTTTCCTAAGACAGAAGGGGTTTGCAGTTTAAATCTCCTGAATCTTGGATCCAGTACCATTTGGGGTAGGCCAAGAAAAGGGGATAAAAATGAACACTCTTCATGGCCAGAGGAGTTATGTACATTTGCTCATCCCCAAAATCTTACAAAACATGAGTGAGCTCCTAAAGTTTCCCTATTTAGGTGACCTGGCCTCCTTCTCTGTGTTTGTGTCTGTCCATCTAAAAGGCTGTCCTACTCAAGAAAGCTACAACTGTCAGAACGTAGGTGAAGCACTGAAAAATAAAACCAGCTTGAAGCCATGTATGGTTATCACAGTTGTGTGAAAACATGCTAAAATTAGATTTCCAGGACCAGGATAAACCTTTACAAATGCTCGCTTCTCCCAGTCGAACTTGTACTTCAGGTAGCAGGGATTATTAAGGTGCAGCAGTGACAGCTGAACAAGGTTAGAAGAAGGAAATGGTTTGTTCTGCAGAGGTCACTTACAACATAAGGCGGTAGTTCTGAAAGCAGGATCCAAGGACCCCTATGCTTCCTGAGACCTTTCAGGGGGTCACAAGTTTACAACTATTTTCACAACAATGTTTCACAGTACAGTGGTGCCTCGGTTTTCGAACATCTCCGTTGACGAACATTTTGGTTTACGAACACTGTAAACCCAGAAGTAAATGCTTCGGTTTTCAAACATGCCTTGAAAGTTGAACATGTCATGCAGCTTCCACTGAGTGCAAGATCCTGAGGCCTAGCTGTCGGCTGTTGAGTCCTGAGCACCCGCACAACACGGAGGTGATATTTGGGCTTATTTGGGGACTGTGTGCAATCAATCTGGGTTCATGTCATCTCAGGAGCCCTCTGCCAATCACCTCTTGCTGTGAGAAATGGATAAAAGCTGCAAAGCCAAGAGAATCAGTAACAGAACAACAATAGAGGTGAAGAAGGAAATTATTTCCAAACATGAAAGTGGTGTCTCAGTATGTGATCTGGCAACGTAGTTTGGTATTGCCAAATCTACAATTTGTACCATCTTAAAAAACAAAGAAGCCATTAAAGGAGCCAATGCTGCAGACATGTTAAAACACAAGACAAAGAACACAGACAATTGAAGAAGTGGAAAAATTGCTTTCCATATGGATAAATGAAAAACAGTTGACCGGTAACAGCATTTCTGAGAGCATAATTTGTGAAAAAGCTTTACATTTGCATGCTGACCTCATCAAAAACACCCCTGGAACAAGTGCTGAGAGTGATATTTTCAAGCAGGTAGAGGGTGGTTTTGAAAAGTTTAAGAGGAGAAGTGGCCTACACCATGTGGTGAGACACGGTGAAGCTGCCAGTGCCAACAAAGAAGACGCCGACCAGTTTGTTTTGGAATTTAAGATTATGTAGAGGCAGAGGGTTTCCTTCCCCAACAAGTTTTCAACTGTGATGAGACAGGCCTCTTTTGGAAGAAAATGCCAAAGAGAACCTACCTAACAAAGGAGGAGAAATCATTGCCAGGACACAGCCCATGACAGGCTAACGCTTTTATTTTGTGGGAATGCAAGTGGGGATTTTAAGTTAAAGCCTTTGCTAGTCAACCATTCTGAGAGCCCCAGGGTATTTAAGAAAAACAATGTCATAAAAAGCAAATTGCACGTGATATGGAGGGCAAACAGCAAAGCTTGGGTAACCAGGCAATTTTTTAGTGAGTGGGTTCATGAAGTGTTTGGGCCAAGTGTAAAAAAATAACTCCAAGACAAAAGTCTTCCAATTAAGTGCCTTCTTGTTATTGATAATGCTCCAGCTCACCCCCCAGGCTTGGAGGAAGAGTTGATGGAAGAGTTCAGTTTTATCAATGTAAAGCTTCTGCCCCCCAACATGACTCCTCTCATCCAACCCATGGACCAGCAGGTTATATCTAATTTTAAGAAGCTTTACACCAAAGCACTGTTCCAAAGGTGCTTTGAGATGAACTCGGACACAGAGTTAACCCTCAGAGAGTTCTGGAAGAATCATTTCAACATCCTACATTGCTTACATCTCATAGACAAAGCATGGAAGGATGTGTTTCACAGCACAATGAAGTCAGCATGGAAGAAACTGTGGCCAGACACTGTCCCCAAACGTGTATTTGAGGATGTTGAAGAGGATGCTCCTAGTGTTGAGAATGTTGTGTCTCTGGGAACGTCCCTGGGCTGGGAAGTGAGCAGTGATGATGGAGGAGTTAGTGAAGGACCACAGGACTGAACTCACCACAGAAGAACTTCAGAACATTCTGACGGAGCAGCAACAGGCGGCAACTGAGGAATTGTCTGTGAAGAAAGAGAGAAGAGAAAGTGATTCTACTGCACTGATCAAAGAAATGTGTGCAAAAGTGGTTGAAGTGCAAATTTTCGTTGAAAAATATCACCCTGATAAAGCTGCTATAAGTCAGGCCACTGACACTTTCAATGATAATGCTATGTCTCACTTTAGACAAATTTTAAAACATTGGAAAAAGCAAATGTCAATGGAAAAATTTTTAGTAAGGAAAAGATCCAGTGAGTCTAAACCAGGTGTCAGCGGTGTACAAAAATCAAGAGAAGGAATGGCAGGAGAGGAGTCACCTACAGTGATAATGGAAGAGGGCCAAAGAACATCTGAACAACACTCACCTATTGTGATTCTGGAAGAGGGCCACAGAACACCTGAACAACACTCACCTATTGTGATTATTGAAGGGCACCCCCCATCCAAACCATGACTATCATCATTGCAGGTAAGAAAAACAATTACGGTAGGAGACGTCATCAAAATGGAGGCGTGAGGTGAGCCTCTGTAAAGCTCCCCTAGAATTTACAACTAATCAAACAACAATAATTCCACAAAGGACTCCCTGCACAGAAGACAGGCAAGACGAAGATGCCCACTACTGAATTCACCTAAAGGTGGGAGAATTGCGTGAGGGGGGGAGGAGGGAAGGGAGACGTGCGGGGACGGAGCCACGTGGGCCCAGGACACAGACCTAGCTCAGTGCTCCGAGCTCGCTGCATACCGGAACTACCGCAGCTGCAGGAGAGGGAAGAACTCAGAGTGCTAGGGCTCCACTTATGGCCCACAGGGCTGAGGGGGCAGCATATAACACGGCTGAACCCAACGCTCATGGCAGAGACCTCAGAGCAAAGACTGAGGGAAGAAGGCTGAAAACGGTGATTTAAGCCCTCACTGCTCAGCAGAGAACGGACGCCTTAGGCACTGAGAGTAGCCTCCCCCTCCCTACCCTCCCAGAGCTCACCCCGCCCCCACCTGCCCGGTGCTAGAAGCGATAAAGTAGCAGTGTCAGATCAAAAGAACACAATATTTGCTGTTCTGAGAACTGTGGACTGCAGACACAGATTCACAGCCCAACTAGTTCTGGCAAAGGAGAGGGAGCTGTGGAAGCAGGACGGCTGTGCTGGTGGTTGCTGCCATTGCTCTGGGCCACCTCTCACAACTCACCGCACCCCTGGCCCCACCTATCTGGGCGGATCTCTGCAAGAGTAAACAAAACTGCCGAAACATATGGCCTCTGAATCTGGTGCAGAAAGAGCTTTGGAACTTCAAAAGCTCTCCGCATCCCCACACGGATGTGGTGCCTTATGACTCAGGCAAACTGTTAACAGAGGAGAAGCCCGTTTCCCAGGGAATCCCCCAAATGTGTGAGAAGCTGGAATAGTGCAGAGAAAACATAGCACTACTGTGTAAGAGAGGAAAAAAAGGCTGCAGTCAGAGAGAAAATACAACATCTACCAACAAGTATTGGAAAACAAAAGAAAGACCTCTTCTATCAACCTGTTGCAGAAGCCACTCCTGTAGATGTCTAGGAAGAGAAATAATAAATCAGTAATTGCCATGAATAACCAAGGCTACAAGGCAGCTCAGAGAGAAAGTGAAAAGTCTCCAGAAAAGGAACTTAAAGACATGGAAATATGTGACTTAAACGACAGAGAAATCAAGATTGCAGTTCTGAAAAACTCAATAATATGCAAAAAAGCACAGAGAGGCAATTTAATGAACTCAGAAATGCAATCAAAGAACAACATGAGCATTTTACGAAAGAGATTGAAATTTTAAGAAAGAACCAAATGGAATTTCTGGAGATTAAGAACTCAATAGAAGAAATTAAGAATGAAATAACCAGCATAGGGAGTAGAGTTGACCAGATGGAGGAAAGATTCAGTGACATCGAAGATAGAAACCTGGAAATGACACAGATGGAATAAGAAAGAGACTTGAGACTTAAAAGAAATGAAAGACCCCTACAAGAACTATCTGATTCTATCAGAAAGAGCAATATAACAATAATGGGCATACTAGACAAAGAAGAAAGAGAAGGGAACAGAGAAAATATTCAAACAGATTGTTGATGAGAACTTCCCAAACTTGTGGACAGAACTGGATCCTCGAAACCAAGAAGCAAATAGAACACCTAATTACCTCAATCCCAACAGGCCTTCTCCAAGGCACATTGTATTGAAGCTGTCTAAAATCAACGACAAAGAAAGAATTCTCAAGGCAGACAGGGAAAAGAAGACAGTAACCTACAAAGGAAAGCTCATTAGATTATCATCAGATTTTTCAGCAGAAACTCTACAAGCCAGGAGGGAGTGGAAGCAAACATTCAAACTATTGAAAGAGAGAAATTATGAGTGAAGAATAATATATCCAACAAAGATATCCTTTAAATATGAAGGAGGAATAAAGACTTTACCAGACATGCTGAAGCTGAGGGAATTTTCTAATACACGACCTACACTACAAGAAATACTAAAGGATGCTATTCGACCACCATCAACAGGGACAATCTGTGGCAACATAAAAAGGGGGAGAGTAAGGGCCTGAACCGGATTACGGGAATGGAGAAAGTAAACGTGCTGAAGAAAATGGAATACTCTAAATATCAAACTTTCTTTTACATAAACTTAAGGGTAACCACTCAAAAAAGTCCAGAACTGAAATATGTTCTGTAATAAAAGAAGAAACAGAGGGAAACATCATAGAATACCACCACACAGAAATAACAGACAACAACAAAAATGGCAAAGAAACAATGGAGACACAGCCTTACCAGAAAGCTAAAGATAGAATAACAGGAAATCATCACATATCAATAATCTCCCAAAATGTAAATGGATTGAACTCACCAATCAAAAGTCACAGAGTAGCAGATTGGATCAAAAAACTAAACCCAACCATATGCTCTTTCCAACAGACAGATCTCAGCTACAAGGACAAGCATAGACTCAAAGTGAAATGGTGGAAATTGACACTCCAAGTAAATGGTACCCAGGGAAAATCAGGTGTAGCCATAATGATATCAGATGAAACAGATTTCAGGGTGAAAAAAATAAAAACAGACAAAGATGGACATTTCATAATGGTAAAGGGGACTATACAACAAGAAGACGTAACAGTCCTCAATATTTATGCCCCCAATCAGGGAGCACCAAAATATACCAAGCAACTACTAACAGAACTAAAGGGAGAAATTGACCACAACACAGTTATAGTAGCGGACTTAAATACATCATTGACAGCTATGGATAGATCATCCAAACAGAAAATAAATAACGAAATAGCAGGCCTAAATGACACATTAGATGAAATGGACATAATTGACATATATAGAGCACTTCATCCTAAAACATCAGACTATACATTCTTTTCGAGTGTACATGGAACATTCTCATATATTGGGAAAATGGTGATATATATTGGGATATATATTGGGATATAACGGTGATATATATTGGGATATAAAATCAGCCTCAGCAAATTTAAGAAGATTGAAATCATACCAAGCATATTCTCTGATCACAAGGCTTTGAAATTGGATATCAACTGTGAAAAGAAAGTAGGAAAAAACACAAATACATGGAGATTAAACAACATACTTTTAAAGAACGACTGGGTCAAAGAAGAAATTAGAGGAGAGATCAAAAGATACATACAAACAAACGACAATGAAAATACATCCTACCAAAATTTTTGGGATGCCGCGAAAGCAGTTTTAAGAGGGAAATTTATATCATTACAGACCTATCTCAAGAAACTAGAAAAGTCCCAAAAAATAACATCACGTTACACCTTAAAGAACTAGAAAAAGAAGAACAAGTGATACCCAAGATCAGCAGAAGAAAGGAAATAACAAAAATCAGAGCAGAACTAAATGAAATAGAGAACAAAAAGACAACAGAAAAAATTAATGTGACAAAGAGCTGGTTCTTTGAAAATATTAACAAAATTGACAAACCCTTGGCTAGACTCACTAAGATAAAAAGAGAGAAGACACTAATTAACAAAATCAGAAATGAAAAAGGGGAAGTTATCACGGACACCACAGAAATACAAAGGATCATGCAAGAGTACTATGAAGGACTATATGCCACCAAATTCAATAACCTAGAAGAAATGGACAAGTTCTTAGAAACATATAGCCTTCCAAGGCTGAACCATGAAGAACTGGAAAATCTAAACAGACCGATCACCAGTAACGAAATTGAATCAGTCATCCAAAACCTTCCCAAAAGCAAAAGTCCTTGACCAGATGGCTTCACTAGTGAATTCTACCAAACCTTCAAAGAGGATCTAATACCAATCCTGCTCAAACTCTTCCAAAAAACTGAAGAAGAGACAGTACTCCCTAACTCATTATGAGGCCAACATTACCCTGAGTCCAAAACCTGGTAAGGACAACACAAAAAATAAAACTACAGACCAATATCGCGGATGAATACTGATGTAAAAATCCTAAACAAAATTCTAGAAAATCGAATACAACAATGCATTAAAAAGATTATTCATCATGACCAAGTGGGGTCTATCCCCGGGGCACAAGGATGGTTCAACATCCGCAAATCCATTAATGTGATACATCACATAAACAAAATAAAGGACAAAAATCATATGATGATATCAATTGATGCAGAAAAAGCATTTGACAAGATACAACATCCATTTATGATTGAAACATTTAATAAAATAGATATAGAAGAAAAATACCTTAACATAATAAAGGCCATATGTGACAAGCCCTCAGCTAATCTCATAATTAATGGTGAAAAACTGAAGCCCTTTGCTCTACATTCAGGAACACGACAGGGCTGTCCCCTATCACCTCTGCTTTTCAACATAGTGTTAGAAGTCCTCGCCAGAGCAATCAGGTAAGAGAAAGAAATAAAAGGCATCTAAATAGGGAATGAAGAAGTTAAATTATCACTCTTTGTAGATGACATGATGCTATATGTAGAAAACCCTAAAGACTCCACCAAAAAGCTATTAGAAACAATCAACGAATACAGTAAAGTTGCTGGTTACAAAATCAACATACAAAAGTCCATTGCATTCCTATATACTAACAATGAAATCTCAGAAAAATAAATACAAAAAACAATTCCCTTTGCAATTGCAACAAAAAGAATAAAATACCTAGGAATAAACTTAACCAAGGATGTGAAGGATTTATATGCTGAAAATTATAAGACATTTTTTAAAGAAATTGAAGGCACAAAGAAATGGAAAGACATTCCGTGGTCATGGATTGGAAGAATCAACATAGTTAAAATGGCCATATTACCCAACGCGATATATAGATTTAATGCAATCCCCATCGAAATCCCAATGGCATTTTTTAAAGAAATAGAACCAAAAATCATCAGATTTGTTAGGAACCACAAAAGACCCCGAATAGCCAAAGCAATCTTAAGAAAAAAGAACAATACTGGAGGTATCACACTCCCTGACTTTAGCTTGTACTACAGAGCTACAATAATCAAAACAGCATGGTATTGGCAGAAGAACAGACACATAGACCAATGGAATAGAATTGAGAACCCAGAAATAAAACCACATAAATATGGACAGATAATTTTTGACAAAGAAGCCAAAATATACAATGGAGGAAAGACAGCCTCTTCGATAAATGGTGCTGGGAGAATTGGATAGCTACGTGCAAAAGAATGAAACTGGACTGCTATCTGTCACCATGTACCAAAATTAATTCAAAATGGATCAAAGACTTAAGCATAAGACCTGACACAATAAACTGCATAGAAGAAAACATAGGTACTAAACTTAAAGACCTTGAGTTCAAAGAGCATTTTATGAATTTGACTCCAAAGGCAATGGAAGTAAAAGGTAAAATAAACGAATGGGACTATATCAAACTTAAAATCTTTTGCACAGCAGAAGTACAGTATATTGTGTATGTTGTGTTTATTGCTTTCATTGTGTATCATTTTATGGCTCTATGGTATCATTTGATAGTAAAATTCATGCTAAATTACTGATTTAGTGGTTGATTTTAAAAGTCTGGAATGGATTAATCCATTTTTCATTACTTTCTATGGGAAACTGCACCTTGGTTTTCAAATGTTTCAGAACTCAAACAGCCTTCTGGAACAGATTACGTTTGAAAACCAAGGTACCACTGCAATACTAAGATATTGTCTTTTTCACTGTGTTAACGTTGGTATTGATGTCATAAAAGCAATGATGGGTAAAACTGCGAGAATGTTAGCACAGAGCCCTGCGGTGGCACCACCCTGTACTGGTAGCCACTGTGTTCTTCTGCACACTACATACAAGGGGAAAGGGACCCCTTTCCCCATTTCATTTACAAATGGCCTTGGTGAAACAGTGCATTTATTAATATTATCAATCCTAACCTTTGAGTTATTTTTGAATTAAGAATATTAATTTTATTAAATCTCCATTTTTTTAACAATTGTGACAAAATGGGAAATACATTACTGTATATATCTCTATGACTATAGATTGAAAATCTTCAACAAAATACTAGCAAACTAACTCCAGGAATGTATAAAAAGGATTATACACCAAAATCAAGTGGGATTTATCCCAGGAATGCAAGGCTATTTCAATGTAACGTACCTTATTAATAGACTAAAAGACAAAAGCCATGTGATTATCTCAATAGATGCAGAGAAGCACTTCAGAAAATCCAACACCCTTTCATGATGAAAATACAATAAGCTAGGACTGGAAGGGAATTTTCTGTTTATCAAGGGCATCTATGAAAAACCCACAGCTAACATAAGACTTAATAGTAAAACACTGGCTGGTTTCCTGTAACAGGAACAAGACAAGGATATCTTTTTCGGCAGTATATTCAATATTGTACTGGGAGTACCATCCAGGTCAATAAGTAAGAAAATGAAATAAAAGTCATTCAGACTGGAAAAGGAAAAGAAAAGCTCAAATTTCAACTGGCATGATCACATGAATGAAAATCCTAAGAAATCTGCTAAAAAACTATTAGCACTAATAAACAAGGTCAGCAAAGTTCCAGGATACAAAATCAATACACAAAATCAATTTTATTTTTATAGAACAACAACAAACAAACTGAAAATGAAATTAAGAAAAAAATTCCATTTATAATAGCACCAAAACGATTAAAATTTTAGGAATAAAATTTAAAAAAGAAGTGCAAAATGTATACTCTGAAAACTACATAACTTTGTACAAAAAAAATTTAAAGAGACCTAATTAAGTGAAAAGACATCCCATGTGCAAGGTTTGGGAGACTAAATATTGTTAGGATGGCAATACTCCCCAGATTGACCTATAGATTCAATGCAATCCCTATCAAAATCCCAGTTGGCCTTTGCGGAAATTAGCAAGCTGATCCTAAAATTCATTTGGAAATGCAAGCAACCCAGAATAACCAAAACAATCTTGAAAAAGAAAAATAAAGTTGGACGTCTCATACTTCCTGATTTCAAAACTTACCTACAAAGCTACAATATGATACTAGTATATGGATAAATGTATAAACCAATAAAATAGAATTTAGAGTCCAGAAATAAATCCTCACATTTTTTGTCAATTGATAATCAAAAAGGGTATCAAGACACCCCTATAGGGAAGAATGTTATTGTCAACATATAGTTTTGGGACAACTGGATCACATCATGCAAAAGAAGGGCATTGGACTCCCTACCTCACAGTATATACAAAAATTAACTCAAAATGTATCAAAGACCTAAATGTAAGTGCTAAAAATATAAAACTCTCAGAAAAAAACAAGAACATGGGTTTAAATTTCACGACTTTGTATTAGGCACTAATTTCTTAGATATGACACCAAATACACAAGCAATAAAAGAAAAAAATACATAAATAAATCATCAAAATTAAAAACTTTTGTGCTTAAAAGCATATAATCAAAAAAATGAAATGACAACCCACAGAATGAAAGTATTTGCAAATCATATATCTGAGAAGGGTCTTGTGTCTAGAATATGAAGAGTCTTACTTTTCAATAAAATAAGTAATTTAATTTAAAAATGGACAAAAGATCTAAGTAGACATTTCTCCTAAGAAGATATACAGTGGCCAAAAAGCACACGAAAAAATGCCCAACATCTTTTGTCATTGGGGAAATACAAATCGAAACCACAATAAGATAGCCCTTTCCACTCACTAGGATAGTAAAAATTAAAAAGATAAATAATTGCAAGTGTCAGAGAGGATGTGGAGAAATTGGAACCCTCATACATTGCTGGTGGGATACAAAATGGACTGTGGAAAACAATCTGGCAGTTCCTCAAAATATAAACACAGAGTTGCAATTCGACCCAGCAATTTCCCCAGACATCTGTCCCAATGTCCCAAGACATTTCCCTAGGCATATACTGAAGACAAATAAAAAAGACATATCTACACAAAAACTTATACAAGAATATTCATAGCAACATTACTCATAATAGTTAAAAAATGGAAATATGGCCAAATGTTTATCAACTGATAAATGGATAAACAAAATGTGGTCTATGCATACAATGGGATATCACTTGGCACCAAAAAGAAATGAATTACTGAAACACAGTACAAAGTAGATGACTCTTGAAAATATTAATGTAGATGAAAGAAGCCAGTCACAAAAGACCACATATTGTGTAATTCCATTTCTATTCTGGAAATGTCTGAAATAGGTGAATCCACAGAGACAGAATGTAGATTGGTGGGTTGCCTATGGCAGGGCCATGGGGCTGGAGGGTAAGGGGAAATAAAGGGGGGTGAATGCTAATGAGCACAATGCTTCTTTTGGGGATAATGAACATATTCTAAACTTAATTGTGGTGATGGTTTCTCAACCATGTGAATATCCTAAAAACTATTGAATTGTACACTTTAAATGGGTGAATGGTATGGTATGTGAATTCGATCTTGATAAAGCTGTTATTTTAAAAAGTAGATATGAGAATCTAGCTGTTTTCTATTGAGGCAGTCATTAAAGAGATTTGCAAAATGTAAAACAATGCCATTCACTAAAATTTTTATTTTAGAAAATATACTTATTTTTCTTAAAAGTATGTTATGCTTATGTTAACATGTTTACTGTTATTTTTAAATGAATTAGATATTGTTAAGTTTTTAATTTTAACTTCTAATATGGTAAATATTAATAAATATAAAATGCATAAATTGCTGTGTGTAAGAGATTATAAATGAGGCTATGATATGAAAGTGTATAAAGAAAATGAAAGGAGCTGAATAAAAAAATACCAAGGTAAACCTATTTACATACTAGTAATAAGTAATGAGGCAGAAAAAGAATTAATAAAAGTGAGCCCAAATGGGACTGCCAGGCCTCCACCTCCTCTCCAGGGACCTCCCAGACTCAGCCCCTACAGATTAACTTTTCTGTCGAAACATCCTTAAAAAAAAGGAGATAAAACCCCTTCCAGAAATACCTAGTTTTTGACACCTGTGCAGACTGCTGGAGCCTGCCCTAGCTCGAATTCCAGCCTCATTATAATACAATTAGAATACAATGAACATTAAGGCTTCTCCCTCCCCCATGGGTTTTTCTGTATGCATAAGAGCATGCACAAAAGGAAACTAGTTATGTAACCTGCACATATCAGTCAAATGACCTCAGTCTATACCTCGCATCTCCTGCTGTAAGAAAATTTACCTACCCTTTCCTATAAAAGAAAAAGCGAACCTAAAGTTAGAGGCAGTTGTCTACTCCTGCATTCTCTCTGCGGGCTCCTTTTTTCTTAAACTTTCTAACTTCTATTCCTTCTGAGTCTGTGAATATTTTCACTTTCTGTTGAACGACCAGGGTTTAATTCTATGTCAATACGGTAAGTATTGCTGAAAACTGTTCACATGTTTAGTTAAAAATGAATATAAAATATTTATATATTTCTTTAAAAATATGTATTTATAAAATATATATTTGTAAAATATTTATATTTATTTAAAAATAAATATAAATATATTGTTTGAAAACATATGTTATGCTTTCAAAATTACAAATATATTTAGAATTACTGTAGATTAGTTTAGAAAAAAACTTAGCAAAATGAATATGTGCATTTTTATGTACTTTTTAAGGCTAAATTGTATTCTCCGGAGGTGCCTTTAAAACTATCTTCTCCTTTGGTTAGCTTTGGTTAGCTGGTGGTGGAATACTAGCCCTGCCTTGGTGGAGGATGGAGGTGATGCCAGCTGGGCCGTACCAGAGCCAGCAAATGGTTGCCGGGAGCACAAAAGGGGCCCAGTGGACTGTGCCCAAGAGAATCAAGTTTCTAGTAACTCAGTGGACATGTAAGCTTTTTTCTGTTTGCACTGAAAGCTAGCAACGCCCACAGCAACTCCAGAAGTTAGAAACAAGCTTCCTGCGCTGGGCATACATGCCCCACGGCTATGGGGCCTCCCTGCCAAGGCAGCTGCGGTGTGGCTCCAGGGCACGGAGCCGAGGGCTGGGCATCCTTCCCAGTAGCTGTTGTCCCATCTCCTTACCTATGAGCCCAGCCCTTCTTTCTTTACATTATGAGTAGAAAGAGTTTGAAAGGTGGCCTTTCCAAGTCAAAGCCTGGAGCCTCCCTTCCTCCACAGCAGGCAGTGCTGAAGTGGTGTTAACTTGGCAGAGCTGCATTTGGTTCTTGGGATGGAAAAAGGGTTGGAAAAAATCAAGGAGCAGGCAAGTCCATAGGGACAGATATTAAATTAGTGGGCACCAGGGGTTAGGGGAGGGGAGAATGAGAGGTCATTGTTCCTGGGCACAGGATTTCTTTTTGGGGTGATGAAATGTTCTAGGATTAGATAGTGGTTATTGTTACACAGTTCTGTGAACGTACTGAGAACAATCAAGTTGTATACTTTAAATGGCTGGATTTTATGGCATATGAATTATGTCTCAATCAGTCAAAAATGGGACCACTTCACTGACTAAAAATAGCAGAGAGAGTAGAATGATTTAGCAGCATGAAGGGGCTAGTTCACAGGCAGTTGTAACAAGTTTTTATTAGGTTGGTGCAAAAGTAATTGCGGTTTAAATGGTTAAAAATAATTGCAAAAACCACAACTACTTTTGCTTCAACCTAATATTTCAACTGAAAAGTTGATTTGAGGTGCCGGACTAGACATTTTGAAGAAAGTTTTGTGTGAGACCAAAGGAGATGCGTAGTTTGTCTCTCAGGAATGGAGGAAAAGGTTGAAGGCCATTTTTCTGACATTGAAGATTAGATTTCGTAAGTATAAATGTATGCAGGTCAGTGTTTGACTTCGCGTTTGATCTGGGAGAAACTGTTCGCTAAAGGATTAGTGGCTCTCAGGAACGCACTAGTGTATTTAAAAGGATATATTGGAAGCAGGACAGACTTTAGGATGCGTTTCTAGGCAAGAGAAGGGAGAGGCCTCAATGGAAGGAAGGGCTGCCCTGGACTTAGGGACACTTGGAGCCAAGCATGAAGGCAGTGGGGCCTCAGGGCGAGGGGTGGGAGCTCCACACGGTGAGATGTCCCCGCCCCTACTGTTCCCTGAGCCTCCATCATGCCTTCCTCAAGCATCCAAACCAGGGAGGTGAGACATTCACGGCCCGGGAACACTTCTGCCTGAGAGATCGCTCAAAGGGTCTTCTAAAATGGGTGTCCTAACTGGTACCTACTACATCGGACATCTCGGGTGCACAGGCTGTTACACTGATAGAGAAGGGAGTTGTGGGGACAGAGCCAGGAGTGCAGTTTCCAGGCTCTCGGCCTCATGTGGAAAGTGCTGGCTCAGGTCGTAGATGGCCATCAGCTGTGACTGGTTGGCCGTCAGCTGTAACCACTTAGCCAATTAGCCACTAATATAACTGCCGTGACTGCACTGGTTGATAAGTTGGTTGGCAGGCAGAGAAGTGGACTGCAGATTGCAGATCATGTGGATTCCACTTCCTGTGTGTGTCACGCCCTACCGCCAGAGAGACTGGGGTACACGAACACCCCTTGTTGGGGTACTGGTGGATGTTTGCTCCCTGTGTCTCCAACCCAGCCACCAGCAGGAATATAGTGGTATGACTCCTCTATCCATGGCTCCATGGGTGTTCCTTTTTGGCCTGACCATGTCCTGCGTTCTTGTGTGGGGAGCAGGAGCTGAGACCCCGCATAACACCCTGCATGACAAGCGTACTGATTGGGGGGTATTCCACCCACTCCTGGGAAGCAGACAGGCTGGAGGTCTGGCAAAGTCACAGGCCGACTTACATAAGTCTCCGAGGAAAGGACTGAGCTGTCCCTGGAGGGAACACATCCTAAGGAGGGGGAGACAGAGCCATATGAAACCAGTGAGTTTGGGCCCCCCGCAACCCTCCCTGGACTTGTGTTTGAGCCCCAGGGAAAGAAAAGGCGCTGAATAAAAATGTAAGGAGCCGGTTTGTCGTGAGGGGGACCCTGCTCGTTGCACCATGTGTCGTGCGAGACGGCCTGTGGGGTCTCTGGTCCCGCTCCCCACATAAGAACGCAGGATATGGTGAGGCCAAGAAGGAACACCCACGGAGCCATAGGTAGGGGAGTCATACCACTATAGTCTCACTGGAGGCTGGAGTCACATGACTTGCGACCTGCTGTCTGCTTTGTTGCCTGCAAACCAACCGACTGACTAACCAGCGTAGTCACGGCAGTTATGTCAGTGGCTAATTGACTAACTGGTTACAGCTGAGGGTCAATTAGCCACAGCTGACGGCCATCTACTACCCGAGCCAGCACCTTTCCACGTGAGGCCAAGAGCCTGGAAACTGCTCTCTGGGGCTCTGTCCCCACACTCCATCCCTACAGGGTCTCGGCTCACAATTTACGTGACAAGCATCTTCCGCGAGGGTCCCTGTGTCATATTAACTTACAGGCACCTATGGACAGAAAGAAACAGTAGTCTTGGGAACCAACAATGGCAAATCCCTTCCATCTGGGAGGATACACGCTAGCTTTTTGTCCTGGGAAAGGAGGGTCGCTGCCACTGGCACCTTTCCCAGTTTGTGGTAGCAGACCTTTATGGCAGTGCTTGGGGACCCTTGTATAGTTTCAACATGTAACAGAACAGGGGACCCCATAATAGGCCATAGTGAGAGCACATAGTTTTCCCACAAAATCATCCTGGTATCGGGACCTCCGTATACTACAGTCACTTGCAGTGGCCACTCAGCCACCACCCTTGGCGTCACTTGCAAATCATGAGTCAAACCGGCCCCCCATGGGGCTATCAGGACCAAGCACCAACAGTGGGGGCTTTTGCCCTGCCAGGGCCAAGTCCATTGCTGCCGTTCCCCTGCTTTCAAGCATGTGGGTGCTGGCAGCAAAATGTTTCCATTCCTGCCATAGCCTGGCTTTAACAGAGTCTCACTGGTGGTGACTTGTAATTGAATGGGAGCGGCCGTTCGATGTAGCAGAGCTTCTACTGGTGCCGGTCCTCCCTTCCGTGGTCTCTCATTCAGGACTCTCAGGACATCCCATAGACGCGAGGCCCAGTCACGCATCGTGGGAGGGTGTTTTGATACCCGGAGACCTTGCTTTAAAAGGCCGTGTAGCGTTCAATCATGCCAGCTGCTTGTGGGTTATACGGAGCATGAAACAACCATTGCACGTCCATCCTGGCAGCCCAGCGCTGCACCTCTTGCCCCGTAAAATGGGTACCCATGTCACGTTCAATGACTTGGGGACGCCCATAGAGGCGCACAGCCGTGTAAGAGAGACGACTGTATGCCGCTGATCCGCGGCCAGACATGGCCAAGCAAACATCAACCCCGTAGCAGTGTCCACTGCTGTAAACGCGTACATCGCATTGCGGGCCTTAGGCAGGGGTCCAATGTCATCCACTTGCCAGCGAGTGAGGGGCACCCTCCCTCGCGTAATCTGCTGTGTCTCCCAGGGGAGCCTCCGCCTTTGCGGACTGTCCTGGGCACAGACGGCACAATCATAGCAGACATCTACTATCACCTGCCGTTTCAAAGGCAGACCCCAGCGTCTGCTCACCTGCCACATGGTTCGGCTTCCAGCGTGCTGCAATTTCCTGTGCAGCCAATGGGCCACATCAGTGGCAGGAGCCCGTTCTAACCATCAGACCCGTGCTAGGGCATCTGCTTCATCATTACCTGAGACACTAAGGGGGAGTAACCTGTGACATGCATTAGGGTCACCACCTTTCTCTGCCCTAGGTCCCAGAGGTCCTGCCACATGGCTTGACTCCACAGTGGACGGTGTCCTACCAACCAGTTTTAGTGTTTCCACATAGGGAGCCACAACATTAGGCCCTGGAACACTGCCCAGCTGTCAGTACAAATAACTAGGGGCCCAGGCTCGTGGCTGATTACCATCCACACAGCCCGTAGCTCAGCCCACTGGCTACTCTGGCCCGTCCCAGTATCAAACCAAATGGTGTCTGTTTTGGGCTGCACACCAATAGCCGTTCAAACAGCTGCAGCCTCTCGGCTAGAACCATCAGTAAACCAGGCATCCTCAGGTACTGGGGACTTTCTTTGTAGGGCGAGGGCTCCAAGTCCTCCCCTCTAGGCAGAGCGCTTGGCTCAGCCTGGGCTACAAGCTCCACAGGCTCCAAGACCTGTTGTAGCTCTGTGCTCAAAGGGCCTGAACTAAGGGTGCTATGTTGCTCCAAGTAGGCACCCCACTTGGCAAGGGTGGTGGTCTGTGCCACCTCCATTTTGGGTCCCTGCGTCCACGTACAGACCCACCCCTGGACGGGATAGGTTGTTCGAACCAACACCCGTGCCGTTCCTGTGATGGCTTTTGTGGCCACTAGGGCTGTGTACACAGCAGCCAGCTGTTTATTAGAGGTTAGCGGACCTCCGCTCCTTTCCATAATTAGGACCAAAATCCCACTGGCAACCGGAGATACTCCTGCCGTTGCCAGAGGCCTCATCCGTACCCCTCTTGGGTTACGTGAACATCAAGTTCAAATAGGGGGCCAGGGTCTACTACTTGCAAATCCTGTGCCTGCTGCACTGCCCGTTTTGTGGCAATGAAGACTTGCTCTATAGCCTCTGTCCAATCCCATGAAGCCCCCTTTTCTATCACGTTATACAAGGGCCTTGACATTTGTGCTAAATGGGGTACAAACGCCCGCCAATATCCTAGCAGTCCCAAATACGTCTGCAGTTGGGAGACCTTGGTCTGCTGGAGAAAGGCTTGTATTCTCAATAATACGATAATTGCTCAATAATTGTCAATAATTGCTCAGGTATGACCTTTGTCTTACCCGACCACACAACGCCCCAAAACTTGACGGATAAGCCAGGGCCTTGGACCTTTTCCTCATTCACCGCCCAGCCGCGTGACTTCAGGTGGCAGAGAAGAGAGGGAGCTGCTTGCTCTAAATCTGAAAGAGAATCAGATGTTAATAGAATATCATCGACATAATGAAACAAGGCCACAGAGGATGGGCGATCCCACTGTGCCAAATCCTGGGCCACGAGCCCGTGGCAGATAGTGGGGCTGTGAGGTATCCTTGCGGAAGCACTTGAAAAATCCACTGCTGCCCGTCCCAAGTAAAAGCAAACTGCTCTTGACACTCGGGTGCATTGTCAATGGAGAAAAAAGCATTGGCCAAGTCCACTACATAGTGATATGTCCCCAGGCGGACAGTCAGACAATCCATTAAAACATGTACTGAAGGCACTGCAGCGTGCAAGGGTGGTGTCACTTTATTTAACTCCCTCTAGTCCACAGTCATTCGCCAGGTCCCATCTGGCTTCTTGACAGGCCATACTGGGGAGTTAAAGGGACTGTGCGTTGGCCTCACAATATGTGCCTTCTCCAACTCCAATATTGTACGACCAATCTCCTCCTGCCCTCCTGGCAGGCGGTACTGTCACACTGTAACCACATGCCAGGGCTGTGGCAACACTTGAGGAGGGTGGTGAGCATGCCCACGTGTCACCGCTTTCACCACCCAGATCCGGAGATGGAACTCTCCTACCGATGTCTGTAAGCTGAGGCCGTGTAGCACGTCCACCACTAGAATATACTCTGGAACGGGGGAGACATAAACCTTGTAGGTACGAGGGGGAAGCCTCCCTATACCCAGTGGTAAGGAAACAGCTTTTACAGTCACTGTCTTTCCCCCATAGCCATCAATGCAGATTGCTGGTCCAGGTAACAGTTCTGGGTTCCCATAAACGAGACTGCAGTCTGCGCGAGTGTCAACTAGGGCCAAAACCCTCTGCACATTAGAAGGGGACCAATGTATGGACACTTCCACATGGGGCCTCCGGTCCCTGCTCGTCCCCTCTGACCGTGTACCTTGGCCCCGCCCCTAATCAAGCTGAAAGGAGTCGGCCTCAAGAGGCTGCATGAAGTCTTGTAGGGACACAGGTCACGCTTTCCCAGACTTCTTTAGGCTTCTCCGGAATTGCTGTTCCAGACGCAACTGTTTCCAAAGTTCCAACAAGAGTGCATTGGGTTTTCAGTCTATTTTCTCCCGATTGACCCCTGCTGCCACCGAGATCACGCCACATCTGGGCCTGTGTTACTCTCTGAGGCCCGTGACCCCGCCCCTTTACCTTTGGTTTGGGCTTCCAGGTCTCAACTGCGCGGACCTCCTGTCTTAACTTCTTTTGCCTCCAGCTTTCAACATCGTCTAGGGTGGCCATGGCAGTTGTAACTTCATGGATCCGCCACCCCACATAGGGCGTAAGAATAGCAACCAAGGATCCAACAGCACTCGCAGGTGCAAAATCCAAAACCAGATCGCTCATGCTGGCTGTAAAAAGCTCGTCATCTGGCCCCTGCATATTAGGGTTGAAAATAGCGTGTCTCATGCCCATTTCACGGATGATTTGAGTAAGTTCCGTATATGACTACCATTGACTCGCAGTGTCTGGCAGCTTGCCAGCCTGTCCCCATACTGTGCATACTGGAGCAGTGAGCCACTCCATTAGGGAGTGGTTGCCCTGGTCGTGGGCCAACCTACGGCAGTTCTGTAACCTTTGTCACAGGGACAGATGCACTGTCACAAAGGCTAGCTTTTCCATCTCGCCTGGGGAGCAGAGAATGTTGTCTGCTCCCTCGTCCCATAAATGTAGTAGCCAAGACTAGACTGGCTCTCCAGGGCTCTGTCTGTACCGCCCCCCCAGCTCCTGTAACTCAGTGGGAGTGTAAGGGGTGTAGGCTGTGAACTCAGTCACAGCTGGGTTGCTGGCAGCAATGCCCCCGGGGCCCAAAGGTTGCTCACGTTTTACCCTTTGCTTCAAGATTGGCCAGGCTTGGGGGTTGGGAACTACATTGTCTCCACTGTGGGGCCCCTCTTCTAACAGGCGGACCCGGGCTTCCAGCGCCTCCAACCGGGACACCTGGACCGGCACCTGGGCCATTTCATTAAGCGCATTTTCCGTGTTGAGACTCAAGGCCATAAGGAACATCCAGCCCACATGGCCGGCTGTCCCCTTCTCTTCCAGCAACTGCTCGGCCAGAGCCTGCAGGGCTCTCTCCACGCTGGCCGGAGAGCCATCCATGTCCTCCCACCCCTCCTTGGGGGTCCAACTCCTGAGAACAGTGGCCACCGGACACCACACACTGTGTGGGCGACATGTCCTCCACCCTGGGTCAGACTCCGTTCCTACCTGGCGGGAATCCTGCTCGCTGTGCCAGGTGTCTGAGTGGGTGGAGGCCTCCGTGTAAGATGTCCGCAACCCTCAGAGCCTATGGCAGCAGCCCACCAAAAAGCCGGTAATGCCTGCTATGGCCAATAGGGCAGCATGCCATCCGGAGGCTCGAGTGGACCACCAATTCACCGAGGGGTCACGTCTTTCCCAGGAAGACTGTGCTCCCCGTCTCTGGCACTGCTCCTCATGGTCTTCCCTAGACTGCGTTTTCACACGCCCTTCAGAGAGTTTTGGCCGGCATCATACCCTGCTCGCTGCGCCATTTGTCATGCTGGAGACCCTGCTCGCTGCGCCATGAGTCGTGCAGAGCTGTCTGCGGGGTCTCTGCTCCCGCTCCCCTTATAAGAACGCAGGACAAGGTGAGGCCAAAAAGGAACACCCATGGAGCCATAGGTAGGGGAGTCACACCACTATAGTCTCACTGGAGGCTGGAGTCACATGACCTGCAACCTGCCGTTCGCTTCTCTGCCAACCAACCGACTTCACTCGACTCCCCAACCAGCGCCACCGCGGCAGTTATATCAGTGGCCAACGGCCAACCGGCTACAGCTGACGGCCATCTACTACCCGAGCCAGGATCTTTCCACGTGAGGCCGAGAGCCTGGAAAGTGCTCTTTGGGACTCTGTCCCCACATGGTTTCACTTGCAGTGTTTGTGAGAAGGGGTGGATTTGGCTAAGTATAACACAAAAAGGGAGAGTGACATTCTTTTTTCAATTGCGCCAAGCTAATCCCTAGGCCCAGCAATTGTGCTGCTATTTTGAGCATCTCTAGGCTCTGCCAGCTGGAAGGGGTGGCTGCTCTATATTTCTTCACCACAACCTCACAAGCAGGTGGTACGTGACAATCAGTGTGAGGCTCGGACCAGATTCTGCCACGTGGTACAAGCAGCGAGGCCCCAGAAGTCACACAGCCTCTTGTGACCTCAGTGAGGTTCCCCCGCTCCCTTTATTAGGCGCTCTGGCACACACTGGATTTGTTTCATAGGGCTGCACTAATAAAACAGCACAGTCTGGCGCTTTCACACAACTGAAATGTATTCTCCCACACTGGAGGCCAGCAGTCTGAAACCAGGGTGTGAGCAGAGCCACGCTCCTTCTGAGACACTGGTGGAATCGTCCCTCACCCCTCCCACTTCTGGTGGTGGCTGCTGGCTCTGGTGCTGCTGGGCTACAGCCTCACTCCAGTGTCTGCTTCTGTAGCCACCTGACCTCCGCCCTGCGTGTCTCCTGTTCTTATAAGGACACCAGTCATAGTATGACTTCATCTTAACTTGGTTACATCTGCAAGACCCTATTTCCAGAAAGGTCACATTCACACGGTGGTCAGGACCTCTGTATATCATTTTGGAGGACACCATTCAACCCACAACATGCCTTGCCACAAAGAGTCACTCCAAAGCCAGCACAGCAATGTCCTGACCACAGGACAAGCCAGGCTTCTGGCTGAGCTAGGCAATGGTGTCCCTCGTAAAGGGAAGACCAAGCCGGGTCCGAGATCTGGAAGTAACTGGTGAGTGTTAGACTGCAGCTCTTGTGATTCTACTGCATCCATTTGCAAGAGCCAGACTAACAACTTGAACAACTCTGATTATGTGGGAGGAAAATAATTTCACATGCCTTATGTTCACTGACCCTCTAGGGTCACTTTGGCAGTCCAGGAAGCCCATGGACTGCCTCTTAGAATTCCAGAATTCTCTCCTTAGCCTCCTGGAAAGTCAGTGGAGCCCAGGTGAGGGAACCCTGTCCCCTGTGGATACACAGTATATTCCTGATTAGGGAGCCTCAAAAGGTAACTAACAGTCCTGGGGAACGAGGGAGAAAACATCAAGGCCATTACACTGCCTGCACTGAATCATCTGAATGTAGGTTCTAGGGCCTTTAACTGCAGAATTCTAGGAGGCCAGGGCCATGGAGGAGGCTGCAGATATGCGGGTCCTGGACAAGATGGGAGGAGTGGGGGCTCCGAGAAACAACGTAGGGGGAAGCAAACTGGAGTGGGAAATGGAGGTGATGGGGCTGACCAGTAGACAGGGCCAGCACAGGGAGAATTAAATAGGAGAAATGGCCAACACCAGTTGGTATTGACTACATGGATCTGTAGTCAGTATTCGAAGATACCCCTGGACACCTCTAGGGATTAGCAAGGGACATTCTTATATCATTTGGTAGGTAGCTACAAAAAGTTCAAAGCTTGAAAAGGCCGCCGGTTAGCTCAGTTGGTTAGAGCACAGTGCTCTTAACCACAAGGTTGCCAGTTCGATCCCCACATGGGCCACTGTGAGCTGTGCCCTCCAGAACTAGGTTGAAACAACTGTGTGACTTGGAGCTGATGGGTCCTGGAAAAACACACTTAAATAAATAAAAAGTTTTTTAAAAAACTGTCATTTCACTATCTACTCAATGTTTAAAAACATCAACTTAAATTTCAGTATTTACCAGCCTGCTTCAGTTACGATGCCCCAGAGAAGTGGGTCTTTTTGTTTAAAAGAAGCAGCAGAGAACCTTCCAGCAGAGAACTGTTGTGTGTCCACTTTCTAATACATACATTCTGTGGCATCCATTTAAAAATATTAAAAAGAGCACTTCAGCACATCGTTTGTCATCTTCTGCACATATTGCAATGTGACAGAGATGGAGCAGCTGGCCTTGGTGGGGTTGCTAGGGTGCATGGAGACTGAGGTTCAATCCTGTCTCTAAACTTCTCTTCTTGTTTTGCAATTGTGTCTGGCCCACCGTTTGGTATAGTCTGTGAGTCAGTGGCTGCAAAAGAAAAAGGAAAGCTCCCAGCCTGTGTTGTAGAGAATGTATCTCCATCCACTCGTCTCAGACTGAATAACACACCTTCCCCTGCCATCACTTTTCTGCACAGCCATGCGTTGGAAGGGGACCTCAGCTGGACGCCAGGAGACCAGGTGTTATCACAGCCCTGCTGAAGATTAGTGTCTGTCCTTGGAAAAGTCCTTTCATCTCGTGGAGCTTCAGTTTCCCCTCTATGATATCTCTGAACAACTTTACAGTTCAGAACTTATTCAATTAATATTACTACATAATGCTTAAAGGAAAAGCATTCTTGTGATTATCCAGTATTTATCACTTTATTGTTTTTGATTATTTTAATTAAAATATTACTGATATAAACTTAGAACTAGATATAAACTCCTTATGCAAATAGTTTTAGAGATTTGAAACAATGCATCCAATAAAATCCAATAGCAAAACAATGAATCCAATAAAATTTTAATCAATATGTATTTTATTAAATTTAAATTGCTTTTATCTATTAAAAATTGACATTATTTTTTAAAAATTGACATTATTAATTCAGTGTGACGAATAATATTGGTTTGCTGGACCTAAATTGCTGCTCACAATGGAAGTATAATTTTCCACAGCACTGCCTCTGCTCTGTGTTCTGTCTGGTGACGTGCGTCTCCCACCATTCTCTCCCCTTGAACTACTGCAAAATTTTCCTCAAGCAATGGCATCATTTGGCCTTTACTTTGTAAGAATGCACTGTTTACATATTATTTCCTCCTTTGCTCTTTTCTTCTGAGCCTTCAATATTTCAGTTTTCTGAGAGCTTTTTTTTTTTTTTAATCACGAATTGGATGTTAAATGCTTGTTCTGCTTCCACTTTATGATTATGTGGTTCTTCTATTTCAGCCTGGTATTAGAGTGAATACTTTAATTTACTTTTGGATTTTGAACCAGTCTTGCATCCCTAGAATAAATGCCACTTGGTTTTGTTATATACTTTTTATGTATTACTGAATTCTATTTGCTAATGTTGTGTTAAGAAGTTTTGCATCTGCCTTGACGTCATAGGAATGGCGGCAGCGAGATGGACTTCTTGAGTTCTCCTCCGGAACTTACCACAAATTGAACATCTATAACCCATCAAAGGACTCTCTCCACTCATCACACAGAACAGCTGAGAGACTCGTAGAAGGATTACTTGAAAGTGGGCAAATTGGGCGACCAGGGTAAGAGGGAAGGGAGCAGAGTGGAGACACAGCCGGCATCCATGGCTGCAGAGGTGCAGGGGGTCCCAAGGACAGAACAGAGAACACAAGAGCCAGGAGGTGGGCTCTTCCCCTGTATCCCACAGCTGATCTCTCCTGCTGAGAGAGCAGCTTATCCAGCATTTGAGGCAGTCACCTCAGCTGAGACCTCCAGCTGGGCCCTAGGTCAGACAAAGGAGGTAAACAACATACCTGGGCCACCGCCCCCCCCCACTCTCCCAATCCTACTCTTGCCCTTCCAGAAACTTAAGCTGGGCCCTGAACTGAGGAGTAGTGTCAGATTACAAAGAAACCACAGGGCTCAAGATATGGGAGGACCCCGCTTGCAGTTCTGACTCATGGAAGAGGCTGGGAAGTGTGTGATACTGCTGGGCTGGGAGACAGAAGACTCCTCCATCCCCAGCCCCCACCCTTTCTGGTCTGCCTAGGGCAGGGCAATTACAACTGCGGGCTGGTTGTGTTACTCTCAGTGTGCATATGTACAGACAAGAGCAGAAACTGCACTGACTTTGTAAAAACTACCATCCAGACCCCTTAGCCCCACTCATCTAAATCTGCAGTCCCAAGGTTGCGCTGGGCACCAGGTGACTGGCTCTGCCTGCACAATACACAGAGGACTCTTTGGTACAGCAGAGGACAACCTGGAGATTACTTAGTGGGCTTAAGCCAAGACTGGCACTGTTTTTTGTTTTGTTTCTGTATCTTTGATATTTTTGCCTGTGTTGAGTATGGGTTATCAGTTGTTTTTACATGTGAATGTATTTGTTTTTTTCTTTGTTGTTGTTGTGCTGGGTGATTTGCTTTGTTCTGAAATTGCCCTACTCCAGGGCCCAGCTCAGGAGGCACAAGATCCAACACACCCAGAGGCCGACTCCAGACCAAACCAGAGTACTACCGGGTTTGACCTACAAGTCACACACCCAGAGGGAATTCTCTACAGGCACAAGAGCCCACAGGGGCCAAGCCTCATGTGAGCAGTCAACCCTCACTCAGCAGAACTACTACTGTGGGCAGAGCCAAGTCTCACAACTAGTCAGCCTAGGAGTCAATCCCACCTACTCACAAGCCAAAAGCAATTAAAGATCAACTTTAACAGAACAATATACACAACACAAGAGTCACCTTTGGAACACATGCAGAGGAGAAGAAGGAAGTAGTGCAAGTCAAATAAAAAGGACACATACTACACAAGATAACCCAGCAAAAAACTAAGAACACTAGGGAATCTACCTAATATACCGAAGCAAACACAGAGAGTCAGCCAGAATAGGAAACAAAGAAACATGTCCCAAATAAAAGAGCAGAAGAAACCTCCAGAATTGGAACCAAATGAAATAGAGGTAACCAACCTGTCTGAGACAGAGTTCAGAACACTGATGATAAGAATGTTTCAGGAGCTTAGTGACGACATAAAAAAGGATAGAGAAATCAGACTGAACAACCAGTTAGAACTAAAGAATACAATAACTGAAATAAATAACACACTTGAAGGAATTACCAGAAGGTTAGGATCGAATCAGCAACTTAGAAGACAAGTAAGCAGAGATCACCCAAACAGAACAACAGAAAAAAAAAAGAATAAAAAACAATGAAGATGGTTTAAGAGACCTTTGGGATAACATCAAGTGCAACAACATGCGCATCATAGGAATACCAGAAGGTGAAGAGAGGAAGCAAGGGATCAAAAACGTATTTGAAGTAATAATGTCCAAAAACTTCCCTAACCTGGTAAAGGAAATTGACATACAAGCCCAGGAAGTGCAGAGAGTTCCAACCAGGATAAACCCAAACAGGTCCACACCGAGACATATTATAGTTAAAATGGCAAAAGTTAAAGACAAAGAGAGAATCCTAAAAGCAGCAAGAGAAAGACAGCGGGTTACACACAAGGGAACTCCCATAAGACTATCAAATGACTTTTTTACAGAAACATTGAAGGCCAGGAGGGATGGAAAACAAAGGGCTACAACCTATATTGCTATATCCAGCAAGTCTATCATTTAGAATTGAAGGAGACATAAAGAGCTACCCAGAAAAGAATAAGCTAAAGGAATTTATTACCACCAAGCCAGCATTGCAGGAAATATTAAAAGGGCTTCTGTAAACAGAAGAAAGATGAAAACAACCTAACTACAAATTTGAAAAATGCCAAGAACTATGTACCTATCAATAATCACTTTAAATGTAAATGGATTAAATGCTCCAATCAAAAGATATAGGGTGGCTGAATGCATAAGAAAGCAAGACCCGGGCAGGCCTGGTGGCTCAGGCGGTTAGAGCTTCGTGCTCCTAACTCCAAAGGCTGCAGGTTCGATTCCCACATGAGCCAGTGGGCTCTCAACCACAAGGTTGTTGGTTCAACAACTCGAGTCCCACAAGGGATAGTGGGCAGCCCACCCCCACCCCCCGCAACTAAGATTGAACACAGCACCTTGAGCTGAGATGCCACTGAGCTCCCGGATGGCTCGGTTGGATGGCGCCTCTAAGGCATTAGGTTGCCTGTTCAACTCCCACAAGGGATGGTGGGTTGCGCCCCCTGCAACTAGCAACGGCAACTGAACCTGGAGCTGAGCTGCACCCTCCACAACTAACACTGAAAGGACAACAACTTGACTTGGAAAAAGTCCTGGAAGTCCACACTGTTCCCCAATAAAGTCCTGTTCCCCTTCCCCAATAATATCTTTTTTAGAAAGAAGGAAGGAAGGAAGGAAGGAAGGAAGGAAGGAAGGAAGGAAGGAAGGAAGGAGAGAAAGAAAGAAAGAAAGAAAGAAAGAAAGAAAGAAAGAAAGAAGGAAAGAAGGAAAGAAGGAAAGAAGGAAAGAAGGAAAGAAGGAAAGAAGGAAAGAAGGAAAGAAGGAAAGAAGGAAAGAAGGAAAGAAGGAAAGAAGGAAAGAAACAAAGAAAGACCTTTGCATATGCTGTATACAAGAGACTCACTTCAGATCAAAAGACACACACAGGCTGAAAGTGAAGGGTTGGAGTAAGGGATTTCATGCAAATGGAATGAGAAAAAAGCTGGAGTTGCAATACTTATATCTGACTTTAGATGAAGAAATAGACTTTAAAATGAAGAACATATTAAAAGACAAAGATGGGCACTATATAATAATAAAAGGATCGATCCGACAAGAGGACATAACCCTAGTAAACATCTATGCACCCAACATAGGAGCACCTAAATATATAAAACAGATACTGACTGACATAAAGACAGAAATCAACAGTAGCACTATCATAGTAGGGGACTTCAACACACCTCTGACAAGGGACAGGTCTTCCAGACAGAAAATCAATATGGAAACAACGACCTTAAATGACACATTGGACCACTTGATTTAATCAATGTTTTCAGAGCATTTCACCCCAAAACTGCAGGACACACATTCTTCTCAAGGACACATGGAACATTTTCCAAGATAGACCACATGTTAGGCCACAAAACAAGTCTTGATAAATTTAAGAAAATTGAAATCATATCAGTTGTCTTCTCTGACCACAGTGCTATGAAATTAGAAATCAACTACAGGAAAAAAGCTGGAAGACACACCATTTCACGGAGGCTGAATAACATGTTACTAAATAATGAATGGGTCAACCATCAGATGAAGGAAGAAATCAAAACATATCTTGAGACAAACGAAAATGAAAACACGATGATCCGAAATCTATGGGATGCCGCAAAAGCAGTCCTAAGAGAGAAATTCATAGCATTGCAGGCCTACACAAAGAAACAAGAAAAATCACTAATTAACAGTTTGTCTTCACACTTAAGGGATGTGGAAAAAAACAGCAATATAAGCCCAAAGGGAGTACAAGGAAGGAGATAATAAAGATCAGAGCAGAAATAAATGAAATAGAAACCAGAAAAACAATACAAAAGATCAATTAATGCAAGAGTTGGGTTTTAGAGAAGATAAACAAAATCGACAAACCTTTAGCCAGACTCATCAAAAAAAAGAGAGAGATGACCCAAGTTAATAAAATCAGAAATGAAAGAGGGGAAGTGACAACACACACCACAGAAATACAAAAAATTTTAAGAAATTACTATGAACAACTATATGCCAACAAATTTGACAATCTGGAAGAAATGGACAATTTTCTAGAGGCGCACAACCTTCCAAGGGCAACTCAAGAAGAAACGGAAAACCTGAATAGACCGATTATGACCAGGGAAATTGAATCAGTAATCAACCATCTTCCAACAAACAAAAACTTGGACCAGATGGCTTTACAGGTGAGTTTTACAAAACATTCAAAAAAAATTATCACCTATTCTTCTCAAGCTCTTCCAAAAAATCCAGAAGGAGGGAAGGCTCCCAAACACTTTTTACGAGGCCACTATCACTCTGATCCCTGAATCAGACAAAGACACTATAAAAAAAAGAAAACTACAGGCTGACATCTCTAATGAACATAGATGCAAAAATCCTCAACAAAATATTAGCAAGCAGAATTCAGCAATACATTAAAAAGATCATACACCATGATCAAGTGGGATTCATTCCTGGTATGCAAGGGTGGTTCAACATCTGCAAATCAATTAATGTGATACACCACATTAACAAAATGAAAAATAAAAATCATATGATCATATCAATAGATACAGAAAAAGCATTTGACAAAATCCAGCAGCCATTTATGATAAAAACCCTTAAGAAAGTGGGAATAGAGAGATCATATCTCAACATAATAAAGGCCATATATAATAAACCAACAGCTAATATCATACTCAATGGGGAAAAGCTAAAACCATTCCTCTTAAGATCAGAAACAAGGTAAGGTTTCCCACTTTCTCCACTTCTATTCAACATAGTGCTGGAAGTTCTAGCCACAGCAATCAGACAAGAAAAAGAAATAAAAGGCATCCAAATTGGTAAGGAGGAAGTAAAATTGTCATTATATGCAGATGACATGATACTATATATAGAGAACCCTAAAGACTCCACCAAGAAACTATTAGAGCTGATAGATGAATTTAGTAAAGTAGCAGGATACAAAATTAATATTCAGAAATCAGTTGCATTTGTATATTCCAATAATAAAATATCAGAAAGAGAGATTAAGAAAACAATCCCATTTACAATTGCTTCAAAGACTATAAAATACCTGGGAATAAATTTAACCAAAGAAGAAAAGACCTGTACTCAGAAAATTATAAGACACTGAAGAGAAAAATTAAAGAAGATACAAATAGATGGAAACACATACCATGTTCATGGATAGGAAAAATTAATATAGTTAAAATGTCCATAATGCCTAAGGAAATATACATATTCAATACAATTCCTGTCAAACTACCAAGGACGTTTTTCACAGAAATAGAACATATAATCCTAAAATCCGGATAGCCTCAGCAATCTTGAGAAATAAGAACAAAGTGGGAGGTATAATGATACTTGACATCAAATTATACTACAAGGCTACAGTAATCAAAGCAGCGTGGTACAGGCATAAAAACAGGCACATAGATCAATGAAACAGAAATAAATCCATGCCTATATGGTCATTTAATCTATGACAATGGAAACAAGAATTTATGGTGGGATAAAGACAGTGTATTCAATGAATGGTGCTGGGAAACCTGGACAGACACATGCAAAAAAATAAATCTGGACCACCTCTACACCATATACAAGAATAAATTCAAAATGGATTAAAGACTTAAATGTAAGATCTGAAACCATAAAATTCCTAGAAGAAAATATAGAAAGAAACTTTACAGACATTACACAGAGTAAGATTTTTACATATACATCTCCTCACGCAAGGGAAGTAAGAGAAAAAATAAACGTGTAGGATTACATCAAACTAAAAAGTTTTTTCACTGCAAAGGAAACCATCAATAAAATAAAAAGGGATCCTACAGAATGGGAAAAGATATTTGCCAGTGATATATCTAATACAGGGTTAATATCCCAAATTTATTTTAAAAACTCACTCAACTCAACTCCAAAAAAACAAACAACCCAATTAAAAAAATGGGCAGAGGACTTGAAGAGACATTTTTCTAAAAAGGACATATAGACGGCAAACAGACATATGAAGAAATGCTCAACCTCACTAACCATCAGAGAAATGCAAATAAAAACCACAATGAGATACCACATCACACCTCTCAGAATGGCTATCATCAATAAATCAACAAACAACAAGTGCTGGTGTGGATGTAGAGAAAAGGGATCTCTTGTGCACTATTGGTGGGATTGCAGATTAGTGCAGCCACTATGGAAATCAGTATGGAGGTATCTCAGGAATCTGAAAATGGAACTACCTTACGATCCAGTAATTCCACTCTTTGGTATCTATCCGAAGAAATCCAAAACTCTAATTGAAAAAAATCTATGCACCCCTATGTTTATTGCAGTGCTATTCACAATAGCCAAGACATGGAAACAACCAAAATGCCCATGGGTAGACGACTGGATTAAGAAACTGTGGTACATTTATACAATGGAGTTTTACGCAGCCATAAAGAAGAAAGAAATTTTACCATTTTTAACAATATGGATGGACCTAGAGAATATTATGTTAAGTGAAATAAGTCAGACAGAGAAAGACAAATACCATATGATCTCACTTATATGTGAAATCTAAAGAAAAGAATAAATGAACTAATCAGAAACAGTCTCAGAGATAGAGGAAATACTGAGGGTTGCTAGATGGGACCGGGGTGTGGGGATAAGAGGGAAGGTGAGGGGATTAGAAAGCACAGTCAGTAACCACAAGATTGCCATGGGGTTATGAAAATCAATTTAAGGAATGTAATCAATAATGCTGTAAAGATTTTGTAGGGTATCCGATGGACACTTGTCTCGTTAGGGAGACCATCTCAGGGAAGATGTAGTTGCCTGATCACTGCACTGTACACCTGAAGCTGAAGCTGAACAATAATGAATGTCAGCTACAATTTTGTATGTATACATATATGTTGCAAGAAGCGGAGTACAGCATTAGGAATAGAGACAGTGGAAATATAATGGCTGTGTGCGATGTCAGAGGGATAGTGGATGGGGGAAGGGAGGTTGTCACTGTGTGAGGGATATAAATGATAAATGTGTAACTATTACATTGCTTTGTGCACCTGAAACTAATAAAAAAAAGAATTTTTGCATCTATTTACGTGAGGGATATTGGTCTAAAGTTTTCTTTTTGTCTCTTTGTCTGCTTTTAGTGCCAGGGTGATATTAGCTTCATAAAATGAATTGGGAAATGTTCCCTCTCCTTCCATTTTCCAGCATAGATTGTGTATAATTTGTGTTAAATTCTCTTGGTACAATTTTTGGGACTGACTTTTCCTTTGGAGGAATTTTTAAGTTATGAATTTGATTTCATAATACTATTTATAGGGCTATTCAAATGAGCTGTGTTATAAATGTGAGTGGTGGTAGTTTGTGTATTTTGAGGAATTGGCCCGTTTAGTCTAAGTTGTCAAATTTATGTGGGTAGAGTTGTTTGTAGTATTTTCTTATTATTTTTTAATATGTACAGGGTCTGTAATTACATCACCTGCTTCATTTTTGATAATGGTAGTTTGTGTTTTATCTCTTTTTCCCTAGTCAATTTTGCCAGAGGTTTTAAATTTTATTGATCTTTTTAAAGAAACATCTCTTTGTTTCATTGTTTCCCTCTATTTTTTCAATTTCCATTTCATTGATTTCTTCTATGATCTTTATTATTTCCTTCTTTTTACTTCAGGTTTATTTTTCTCTTCTTTTTCTAGGTTCTTGAGGTGGGAGCTTAGATTATTGCTTTAAGGCATTTCATCTTTTCTAATGTTTGCATTCAGTGCTTTTAGTTTCCTTCTCAGCAGTGCTTCAGCTGTGTCACATAAATTTTAAACTCAGTGTTTAATTCAATCCAATGTATTTTTCAATTTTCCTTGAAAGCTCTTCTTTTTACCTATAGATTATTTAGAAGTGTGTTGTTTCGTTTCAAGTGTTCGGAGAGTTTCCTGTTATCTTTTTATTATTAATTTCTAGTTTGATTCCATTATTATTAAAGAACATATTCTGGTTTTTATACCCCTCTAAGTTTGTGGAGGCTTGTTTTATAGCCAACAATGCAGTCTATCATGGTATATATACTGTGGACACTTGAAAAGATTGTATACTCTGCTATTGTGTGGCATTTCCTAAAAAGGCCGATTAGATCTTCTTGGTTGATGGTGTTTAGAATTTCTAAATTCTGCTGATTGTCTAGTTATTCTATCAATTATTGACAAAAAGGTATTGAATGTTCCGGTTATGATTACAGGTTTGTCTATTTCTTCTTTTAGTTGTATCAGTTTTCCTTTACTTATTTTGTGGTGCATACACATTTAGGATCATAACGTCTTCTTGGTGGATTAACCCTTTTATTATTAATATATAATGACCCTCTCTGTTCCTAGTTATTTGTTTCACTCTTGAGTCCCTTAGATTATTAATTTTAAATCTTTCTTCTTTTCTAATACATGAATTCAATGCTATAAAGTTTCCTCTAAACACTGCTTTTGCTACATCCCACACATTTTGGTAAGATGTATTTCATTTTCGTTTAGTTCAAAATATTTTAAAATTTCTCTTGAGATTTCTCCTTTGACTCATGTGTTATTTAGAAGCATGTTGTATAATCTTCAAACATTTGGGGATTTTTCCAGCCATCTTTGTGTTATTGATTTCTTTTCTTTTTAACTTTTTTTTTTTTAACAGGACTTTATTGGGGAACAGTGTGTACTTCCAGGACTTTTTTCCAAGTCAAGTTGTTGTCCTTTCAATCTTAGTTGTGGAGGGCGCAGCTCAGCTCCAGGTCCAGTCGCCGTTGCTAGTTGCAGGGGGCGCAGCCCACCATCCCTTGCGGGACTCGAGGAATTGAACTGGCAACCTTGTGGTTGAGAGCCCACTGGCCCATGTGGGAATCGAACCGGCAGCCTTCGGAGTTAGGAGCAACCGCCTGAGCCACCAGGCCGGCCCATGTTATTGTTTTCTGATTTAATTCTACTCTGGCCTGAAACCATACTTTGTATGATTTCTGCTTTTTATATTTGTTTTATGGCCTAGAATGTGGTATATCTTAGTGAATATTCCAACTGAGCCTAAGAAGAAAATGTATTCTATTGTTGTTGGATAAAGTATTCTAGAAATGTCGATTAGATCCAGTTGACTGAGGTGCTGTTCAGTTCAGCTCTATTCTTACTGATTTTCTGCCTGCAGGATCCGTCAATTACTAATAGAGAGGTGTTGAAGTCCCCAACTATAATGGTAGATTTGTCTATTTATTTATTTATTTATTTATTTATTTATTTATTTATTTATTACTGTTCTAGCCATTTTTGCCTCATGTATTTTGATGCTCTGTTGTTGAGTACATGCACATTAAAGACTGTTATGTCTTCATGGAGAATTGATCCTTTTATCATCATGTAAAGCTTCTCTTTATCCCTGATAATTTTCCTTGCTCTGAAGTCTGCTTTAATATGGCTTTTCCAGTGTTATGGGTTGAATTTTGTTTCCCCAAATATATGTTGAAATCCAAATCCCCAATACCTCAGAATGTGACCTTATGTGGAAATAGAGTTGTCCCAGATGTAATTAGCTGAGTTAAGATGAGGTCACACTGGAGTAGGGTGAGACTGCATTCCAATATAACTGATGTCCTTATAGAAAGAGGAAACTCAGAGACAGAGGGAACACCACGTGAAGACCGAAGTGATGCAGCCACAAGTCAAGGATCAATCAGAAGCTAGGAGAGGGTTCTGGAACAGATCCTTCCCTAGCATCTTCAGAGGGAGTATGGTTCTGCTGACCCCTTAATCTTGGACTTCTGGCCTCAGTAACTCTAAGACAATAAATGCCTGTTGCTTAAGCCACCTACCTTATGGTATTTTGTTACAGCATTCCGAGCAAACTAATTCATCCAGGTTTCTTTTGATTATTGTTAGCATGGCATATCTCAGGGCTTAAGTCTGCCACTTATTTTTTATTTTCTCATTTTTTTCCTCTCTGTTTTTCATTGCTCTGTTGTCTTTTTTCCTGACTTCCTTTGAGTTATTTGTATACTTCCTGGAATTCTGTTTTGACTTACCTACAGCATTTTTGAGTGTATCTCCTTCTATAGCATTTTTAGTGGTTGTTTTAGGTATTGTATTATATATACATAAATTATCACAGTGTCTTATCCTCATTTTGAGTGAAGCATAAAATTTATTTCCCTTTATGGTCCTTTACTATCTCCCACTAATAATATAACTTTCTTAAATATTTCCTCTACATACATTTAAAACGACATCAGATAGTGTTACAATTTTTTGCTTCCATCATTAAACACAATTTAGGAAAATGAGAGTATATTTTATTTTTGCTAACTGTATTCTTTCTTGCTTTCTGCTTTTCCAAGTATCCTTCTTTTACCATTTCCTTTTTGTTTAGAGAACTTCTTTTACTCATTATTTTAGCTTAGGTCTTCTGGCAATGAATTCTTCAGTTTCCTTCATCTGAAAATATCTTGATTTCTTCTTCATTTTTAAAGAATATTTTCACTAGATATAGGATTCTGGATTAACATTTCTTTTCTTTCAGTACTTGAAAAATATTGTGCCATTTCCTTCTGGTTTCTGTGGTTTCTGACACGCAGTCTATTGTCATTCAAATTGCTTTTCCCCATAGATAAGATGCTTCTTTTTCGTTCCTTTCAAGATTTTTTTTTCTTAGTTTTCAGACTTTGACTCTAATGCCTCTTGGTGAGGATTTTGTGCATGTGTGTTGATTCTATTTGGGGTTTGCTCAGCTCCTCCAATCTGTAGTTTTAGATTTCTTGCCAAATTTGGGGAGTTTCTGGCCATTATTTCTTTCAGGACTTTTTCAGCCCTGCCTTCTTTCTCCTCTCATTCTGGGACTCCAATGAGATAACTGTAACATCTCTGTCATTTTGGTGTTAGCATCAATTGTCTTTCTTCATTCAGTTTGAGATATTTCTGGTTTTTGATAAGATAAAAATTTTTTTATTGAATCCTGGACATTTTTGGGTATTATGTTATGAGACTCTGGATCCTATTTAAACCTTCTGTTCTAGTTAACTTTTGACATCACTCTGGCAAAAGTGAGAGGGCCACCTTGTTACTGCCAGGGAGGGTAGAGTCCAGATTCCCCACTTGGCCTCCTTTGACACTCAAGGGTGGAGGCTCCTCATTCCTGCTGGGTAAGGGTGAAAATGCTGGCTCCCCACTAGGCTGTACCTCCTTGGCAGAGAGAAGTAAGAGTTTGTCATTTACTGCTCCCAACACGGCCTCCACTGACACCATCTGAGAGTGGCCTTATGATTGCTGGGCAATAGTGAACATTCTGACTCTCCACTAGGCTTCTGTAACACCACGTAGGCAGGGGTTTTGGGCACCTATTTACACCTGGTAAGGGTGGAAGTCTAGGCTTCCCATTCGGCCTTTGCTGGAACAAGGGGAAGTGGGGCTACAGGCTTTTTCCGTAGTATTTAGATGGAGGACAGCATTTATTGTCTTAAAGTTTCTTGTCTTTTAGGCTGTCCCTTTCCTGGTTCTTTGACTAGAAAAAGCAGGTTTGGCTGAGACTTTTCATTTTTTTCTGTCTGTGCCATTGCCATTTCCAGGTTTCTAGCTTCTTCTGTGCTGAGTCTGGCATATATGAGGGGGAAAAATCCAGGGAACTCACCACCATGTCATCCCTTGAAACCCAAGCTAGTCTGTCTTTTCCTTCCCATCTTTCAGAGTCTCCTTATGTTTGTTTTCTGTATAATGTCAGTGGTGTTTAGTGGGAGGAGAAGGTAAGATACATCTACTTTATCTTCCCAGAAATCCCCTGGTACATGTTTTCACATTTTTTTGGAAGTTTTTCTTATAAAGAGAAAAGGAATAGAGAAGCTAGCTGTCCCACATAAGACCATGTTGCCTCAGCAATGACCTTTTCAATGCTCACCCAGCTAGAGCAGAGCTTTCCCTGCCTGTCTGACGTTCAGTTCCCAGAAGCAGACAGGAGATGGGGATTTGGATGAAAAGGACTTATTAGGAAGTGAATAGGAGGGGTGTGAGGAAGTGGGACTGGGAAGTGAGGGAGGCCAAACAGGAGAGCATTCTGTCACAGAGGGGAACTTTGGCTTGAGCCTTCTTGGAGCGGTGGAGACAATGTGTGTGTGTCCCCTCTGAGTTGTCCTATCAGAGGCAAGGGCAGGGCAGCTTCATGGGGGTCCACAGTCATATGGGGCTCCACACTCAGAAGGGCCCCATGCTTTGTGGAATCCTCTGTTCTCATCTTCAGAAATTATTAATAGTTTTTAAACAGTTATTCCTTTTACACTGTGCCCTACAAATTATGTAGTCAGGTGTGTGTGTGGGGGTACTCATACCTCCTTCCCCACAAAGAAGGGGAGGGATGTAAAGGCATACTCCAGGTACTGGCTGTGGGAAGTGAAGGCATACCAGGGCCAGCATGCAGTAAACTGGCAACCCACCTGAGGGGCAAAGGCGGAGCCCTCCTGGGGCCCCATGGAGCTGGGGCTTGCCCCACAAGAATCCCCACATCCAAAGGAGCATGACAAAATCAAGTAAAAAACACCTTTTCGGGCCTAGAGAGAGACCCAAAAGAAAGGAAGCCATCTTCCTTCTTTAAACAAAGGGACCCACATGTTCGCCTTGCTGCCAATGACATAGCAGCCTCGCTAGCAATGACCCAACGTACAGCGTGTATATGAGCAACACGCTGAGCCCAGAAGCCCCTGGGCAGCTCGTCGGCTCACTCAGCGCAGCCTGGACACTCGCGTTAGAGACCGTCTGTGATACGGGAAGAAGCGCGGCGGGCCGCCCGCCGGTCACACGCTCTCCCACCCGCGGCGCCCAGCGCAGAACTGCTCCCGCCACCTAGGGGCCGCCTTACGAGGAGCCTCGGCTCGCCCTGGCCCGGAAGGAGCTGTAACACTTGATCTTAGACCGCTGATAGTCCGTGTAGGAATAAATTCTCTTTGTTCATCGCGAAATTCCATCAGTAGAGTACTGGGAGGCACATAAAAAGTAAATCCTGGGCCCTTCCCTTGACGTTGACCTTCTGTGGAAACATGGAGGAGAGGCTCGGTTGTCCTCCACCTTCCCGCCAGCTGTTCACCCTTGATTTCTGCAGATTAGGGGTGCAGTGTTACCACCTGTTCTGGGGAAGGGCCAGCCTTTTCAGACTAAATGTAGCTGCTGCCCAAAGTGGGGCTAATTTTTGCTCCAAGTCCACCATGATCACTCTTGTGTTCCCTTCACTTGTGTGTGTTGCTCTGGGGACGTCCAGGGCTCTTGACTGCTTCCAGCGGCAGCTGACCGCCAGGACGGGCTCCGCCTAGGCCTGCCCCTGGACAGGGAGCAGGAGCAGAGGGGGCGCGCCTGGCCCCATCTAGCAGCATCCTGGGCACAGAAGGGGAACAGGAGGGGTGAGGGGGCAGCGGGACGCACCCGGAGGACAGCTATAGGCGTCCTTGTGCTGCTGGTCGGTGTGGGATCCATGGACAAGCAGAGAGAAAATGCCCTTGACTATTTGCAGAAAGAACTGGACCCCGAACCAAGGGCCTGCCTGCGTGGGGCCCCTGAGGCACCTCACCCCCAGCAAGCCCACCAAGGCTCAGTCTTCAGCGCAGCCCCGGAACACGAGTTCAGCCAATTTAAGGTACTCGCTTCCAGAAGTCACAATAAAGTATGTGCTCCATCGCCGACTGACTGTAAACGGGGCAGGGATTTTACCGGTGATGGACAGTTCTCGAACTGGATTATGGAGGTGTTTACACAACACTGTGCATTTACTAAAACTCATTGAATTGTACACTTCAATGAATTTCATGGTGCAAAAATTATACCTTGCTCTTTAAAGAAAAAACAGAAACAAAAGAAGACGTGTGTGTCTATACACATCCCCTCAAGAATTTTGTTCCATTTAGATCCTAGCTCCAGATTGAATGTACATACTTATTTTAAATCAATTTTATGAAGGTATAATTTACATGTAAATAAATACATAGTTTGATGAGTTTTGACAAATGTATATATCTGCATAACCACTGTCACAGTCATAACATGGAACATTTCCGTTTTCCCACAAAGTTCCCTCTTGATTTTCTCTGCAGTCAAATCTCGCCCACGCTCCAGCCCCAGGCCACCCCTGGTCTGCTTTTTGTCACTGTAGATTAGTTCTGAGTCTTGTAGAATTTCATAAAAATGCGCTCTTTTGTGTCTGGCTTCCTCTGCTCAACATAATGTTTCTGAAATTTAGCCTATGCCCCTCTTTGAATTAGACAAAACAGGCCTGTGTCAGTGGTTTCTCCACAGTGAGAAAGGTGTCTCTATGACAAGAACATGTTTTCTGAACAACTTCCGTCATTAGTCTAAGGCTCCTGCTGATAATATTTTTCTCAATAATCAGTTTGGAAGAGGAACTTTCACTTCTAACTTAGAAGGAATTTTTATATTATCTTCGTTTAATTTTTTTTTTTTTTAAAAAGAGAGAATGAAAAGAGGTTAGGTTGGAGAGAAAGAAACACACCAAGACAAACATATTTTAAACTAAAACACCTACCTAAAGTTGTCACATGTTTAAAGCTTTCAATCTAGTAATCCCTTAGGAAAGGCAGAATATTTAACCTTATGGTATGTAGTAGACACCAAGTAATTATTGGAAGATTGAATGAATTTGAAATACTCAAAGGAACAAACAACATTTCTTTGAACTTGTCTAAATTGCTGTATGTAGCAGGTGTGAAATCTGCCTTTAGTTGTGGGCAAGTTTTGCTCTTAAGATAGCAAGCAGTCACTTTGAAGATGCAGAGTGACTTCTTAAAAAAGCTAAGTCAAATAGAACAAAATGTGGGTGTTGGCTGATGTAAGAATACACCCAATCGAAAGTGAGGCCTGGGAGCTGTTACTGAAGACAAACAGTAGACCTCAAATGGTGTGAGCTACTTGGGGAAACAGATGAGACCATGAGAATTAGCAGACGGGGGCTCCACACAGCACCATCCATAAAGATGGAGAAAAGTGGTTCCAAAGTGGTCAGAAGGTGCTCCATATTGTCCCAACAATGCATGCCATCTCCAGAAGTTCCCAAAGATGTGCTCCTGGAAATGTTCCCAAAACTAGCACCTAAAGAGACATTCGAAGCCTCTGCTTGAGCCTCCCTCTCCTGCCATGCTAACTAATAATATCATTTTTCAAGTATTTCAACTTAGAAGAGCTGGGGATCTAAACACGCTCATTTCTTTGAATTCTTTGTTCCGTTTGTCCCAGCTTCCATGAGGGATTATCTTCCTTTTCACAGTCTAACCATTGTCTTTAATTCATGTTGGGTCACCCAGACCCCACAACATCGTTATCTCTTTTCCCACGACAGCTTGGAGCCACCCACCCCACTGGCTCATCCCTGTTGCCGTCAGGCCAGGAACGTTTTATACCTTCCCAAGTTTACAAAGGTGCTTTCTACCCAGGGAGCCCTGTCCCTCCTGGATTTTATGGGTTGAATCCAGGTCCCTTCCTGGATATTATGGGTTGAATTGTGTCCCCCAAAAAGAGTTGAAGTCTTACCCCCAGTACTTCAGAATGTGACTTTATTTGGAAATAGGGCCAATGCAGATGTAATTAGTTGATATAAAATCATACTGGAATAGGGTGGGCCGCTACTCCAATATGATTGGGGTCCTTAAAAGAAGGACCCCAAGGCATGTGAAGACTTAGATACACAGGTAGCAGGCCATGTGATGAAGAAAGCAGAAACCGGCACTATTCAGCTACAGGCCAAGGAACACCAAAGATTGCCAGCAAACTACCAGAAGGTAGGAAGAGGAGAGGAGGTGAGAGCTAGGGATTGCAGGGAGAGATGCTGCAACTGGCTTCTCCAGAAGACTCGTGGGTAACGTGGGATGGGTGGAGGAAACCCTGAAACAGGGCAAAGCACTTCATAAGAATTTACTCCTCACAAATCCCTATGAGGTAAGTATTATTATTTATGAATGAGGGAACAGAGGCTTGAAAGAGTAACTTGCACTAAGATACACCTCGAGTAAGTAGGTGTAGTAGCCAGCGATGGCCTCTCATGATCCCTGCTTCCTGGTATTCATGCCCTTCCGTAGTACTACCTCCCACATAGAATCAGGATTTCTGTGGGAGCCAGAGAATATGGCAAAAATGATAGTCTATCACTTCCAAGACTAGGTCATAAAAGACCTGTGGCTGTTGCTTTCTCTCTCTAGGATTGTTTGCTCTTGGAGAAGTTACTGCCATGCCATGAGGACGTTCACACAGTCTATGAAGAATCTCACCTGACAAGGAACTGAAGCCTCCTCCCAACAGCCATGTGGGTAAACCATCTTGGAAGTGTGAATCCTGCAGCCGCATTCAAGCCTTCAGATGACTGGCTGACATTCTGAAAGGGTCAAGCTGTTACCCTTTTCATAAAGTGGGAAGCTGAGCCCAAATACAGGTAGGCAGCACCCTCAGGCATGGTCATTGCTGGGGCACACTGGAAGGTACCCAAGTCACCTGAAAGTGCCCACGTTCAAACAGCACTGAGTAAATACCTCTGAGCTCTTCCATGTGCAAGACACTGTGCTTGGCATTGCAGGACCCATCTTCAAGGAACCAAGAGTGTGAGAAAAGCACTCAAAGAATGAGAACCCAGGAAAACATTACGTGTCTGTGAGGTCTATGACATAGTCCATAAGCTAAATCCTGGCCAGTGACACTCTGGGCGACTGTGGCCTAGGCACTGGTGATGGCTACTGCAGTGAACGGTTCTGGAACTGGGGAGCTTGTTGACAGTCAGTACAGTAGCGTAAAGGGAATATGTATAGATTTCCAGCCAGAGCTAGGAAAACCAAGACACACTTGGGGACAGAAACTGGAAGCTCCAGATCAAAGAAATAAATGTATAGGAACAAAGTTTAGAGTCTAATTCAGCACGGAAATTCAGGCTGGACAGAGAGAACCAGAAGAGGAAGACTCTGAAAGCTGATTTTGAAGACAGTTTCCCAAGGGCAGAGGGAAGAGTTGAGGTGTCACAGTAATAGTCCTTGCCTTCCTGGGGAATGGTACTTGGTCTATTTGGGAGAAGTGAGATTTGGTGAGGATGATAAATTCTTTCCATGAAGCAGGATCAACTTTTGCAAAGGCAGAAAATTTCTATAATCTTTTGGAAATTGTGGACTTCTTGGACTACATTTTCCACCATCTTTTCAGTTTTTCAGTTTTGAAAAGATGGTGGAAAATGTAGTCCAAGAAGTAGAAAGCAAGTTCACACCTGGTTGGAGAAGCAAAAGAGGCCTGTGGGTTTTTGAAGGATAGGCAGGATTTTTATCCACAGAGTTTGGGGGAATCAGACATAGGAAAGTGCAAGGTATGCTTGATGGACGACACACAGCAGTCACGCACGGTAGGGGACGCAGGGAGAGAATGCTATCAAATCATAGAATGAAAGGCATGTGATGCTCATTGAATGCAATTCCTTCACTTTAGTTTTGTCTTCCTGGGTAGAGGGCTCTGAGTGCCAGGTGCAGCATTTAAGCATTGTTCTGTGGACAATGAGAAGACAATGGGTTTGTTGAAAAGCTGGAGTAGATTTCATTCTAAGTTAAAGAACTAGCATTTCTTTCAGTAGAAAAAGAAGTGCCACATGCTATAGATCTCTATTTTCCCTCCCATTCGGATTATTTTCTGTTTGATTCCTAAACCATTTCTAAAATTTCAGCCTTTGCAAAAGTTGACACTGCTCCATGGAAAGAATTCACCTTCATAACCAGCCAGTTGGATTATGGCCGAGCTGAAATGCCATAGATCATCTTTCCAAATTCTTACATTTTTACTAGCTCCCAGGCAGAGGAGTATACTGTGATGGGCTTGTCATTGCCTACACACGTGCACTGTTGGCCATGTGTGACAGTTTCGGATGATGTGATTGTCACTTCAATTGAGCTATTTGCATTGGTAGCACCAGACAAGATTGAGTTTAAACCTGAATTCAATTCCCTATTCACCACTTCATATGACTCTTGAAGGATCATATGTGATGCAAAACTGAAACTAAAAATAATATATGCAGAAGACTCCCTAAGGGTAAGCCTTCTGGTTTTAAAATGCAGCATAAAGAAGGCAGTTTCCCTTTCTCTGAGAAATCACCCAAAAGTAAGAAGGAGAATAAGAAACAGGAACAAAACTCTGTCTTAAAAGAAATTAAAAGACTTCTGCAACCGTGAACCAAAATAGATAAGGGCTCCCAAATGCAGAGAAGGTCAAGTGGGCACGAGGGAAGACGTGGGAGGATATCCTCAGTGGGAAACATCAGTCAGATCCTGGAAAGCTTAGCTCTTCAAAGTAAATAACACCCTACGGGACAAAACCAGAAGTGTCTTTTCAGAACAATGGAAACGTGTACAGGTGTGTGGCTGGAGCTCTGTAGAGTGCTTCAATGCCAAGTCACACCACATAAGAAAGGCAGGACTGAATGAGGAAAGACTCAGACAAGCCACGTTTGCATTCTGCTGGTGAGGCAGGATGGTGTGAGCTGTCCTGCATGCTTATCTCATCTAATTGGGAAGAAATGAAGAATAAAAGAACTCTCAGACACACGACCATCTTTAACCTGGAAAATGGCACTGGCCCCTCTTCAGTTTAAAACTCCAGGAAGAATTAATCTCTTTATAACAGAGCGTTACTTTTCTTAAAGTCACAGAATCTAAACAAAGGTAGCACAATAAATAAAAAGATGAAAGTTAACAGTGAGAGGAAGTGGCAGATGAAGAATCCTTACCATAAAGGTTATTGCCACAGAACAGCAGAAAAGTTGACTAAACATAGGACCAGAAATTTTACAAAGAAATGAATGAAGTATTTGCTCATGAAAAATAAGAGCACAAGACACAGAATGGAGATCCCAGAAAAGATTAGGTAAGCCCAGAGGAAGAAGTGACATGAGTTAGCAGAGCGCAGAAAGCAGCGGGATGAAAAAACAAAACAGTTACAGAAACAAAGACTAAAATAGATGCAGCACACAAGAAAAGAGACTTAGCTGAAAATAAAATAAGATAGAAGGAGGAGTGTCGTGCGGGGCGTCCGGCAGGGTCTCTGGTCCCACTCCCCACATAAGAACGCAGGACATGGTGAGGCCAAAAGAGAACACCCACGGAGCCATAGGTAGGGGAGTCATATCATTATATTCTCGCCGGCGGCATCTGCCTCTCTGCAATCTGCTCTTGCTAGCCCCCATTCCTTCTCTTTTGCTAGTGTAGCCACGGCAGTTATATTAGTAGCCAATGGCTTACGGGTTACAGCTGACGGCCAACTAGCCACAGCTGATGGGCATCTGATCACAGTTGATGGCCATTTACTACCTGAGCCAGCACCTTTCTATGTGAGGCCGAGAGCCTGGAAACTGCTTTTTGGGGCTTTGTCCCCACAAGGAGAGAATTGAGAAAAGTGAGCAAATTAAATTAAAATGACCAAAGAATTTTTAATGATTTGGAGATACCACCAACTCTGACAAAGCAGTTTGTATCAAATCAACCTTCCCTACCCCAACCCCATCCCCAAGAAGAACCGCAGACTAGACACAGAAGAGGGAATTAGGAAACTGCAAAATAGGTCAGCTGGAAATATCCAAATTAACATCCTGAAAGGAAAAACAAAGGATAGCAAATGCAGAAAAGAGCATAAGAGACATATGGCACATGGTGAAAAAGTGTGGCATACATAGAATCAAGTCGCAGAAAGAGAAACAGAAAGAGAATGTGGCTAAAGAGAGTCTGGCTTATAATTTTCCAAAAGTGATGAAAGATATCAAGTCACAGATTCAAGAATTCTAGCAGGGGGCCGGACCGGTGACTAAGGCGGTTGCAGCTCAGTGCTCCTAGCTCCGCAGGCTGCCAGTTCGATTCCCAGATGGGCCAGTGGGCTCTCAACCACAAGGTTGCTGGTTCAATTCCTCAAGTCCCGCAAGGTATGATGGGCTCTGCCCCCTGCAACTAAGATTGCTTACGGCACCTTGAGCTGAGCTGCTGCTGAGCTCCCAGATGGCTCGGTTGGTTGGAGCACGTCCTCTCAACCGCAGGGTTGCCGGTTCGACTCCCGCTGGGATGGTGGGCTGCGCCCCCTGCAACTAGCAACAGCGGCTGGACCTGGAGCTGAGCTGCGCCCTCCACAACTAAGACTGAAAGGACAACAACTTGAAGCTGAACGGCACCCTCCACAACTAAGATTGGGGGGACAACAACTTGACTTGGAAAAGAATCCTGGAAGTACACACTGTTCCCCAATAAAGTCCTGTTCCCCTTCTCCAATAAAACCTTAAAAAAAAAAAAAAGAATTCTAGCAGGATAAATTCGAAGAATATCATACCTCGGCACAGCAATAAACGGCCAAAGACCAAAGATAAAGGACAAGTCTGAAAAGCACTTTTAGTTAGAAAAAGAGAATAAAAACACCTTACATTCAAAGATACAATAACTCTTCTAGCTGACTTTCAAAGAAATTATGAAAGCCCAAAGAAATGCATTGTCATCTTTCAAGTACTGAAAGAATATAACTGCCTACCTGGAATTCTCCAACCAGGGAAAATCGCATTCAAAAATGAAACAGAAGTAAAGTCATTTTCAAAACAGAAACCAAAAAATCCAAAAATCTGAGAGACTGTCTTACCAGCAGACTATCTAACTGAGAAGTAAATGAAGTTCTACTTTTTTAAAGTCAGATAAAAATTGCTCTCAGTTACAGAAAGGAATGAAGACAACCAGAAGAGTAAAAATGAGTGTATGTCTAAATCAATAGGGAATTTAAAATAGTATTTTTTCCTTGAGGAGTTTAAAATATAAGTTCAATTAAAATATATGACAACAATAGGACAAAAGGAGGAAGAATGTAAGGAATGAAAGCATTCAAAAGTCCTTGCACTGCCTGGGTAGTGAAGAAAGTATTCATTTGAAGTAGACTCTAAAAAGTCAAAGAAGCATGTCACAATGTCTAAGGCAAATAAATAATAAGAGAATATATAACTAACTATAGGGAGGGGCATGGAATGACATAACAAAAACACAACCAAAAAAACAAAAACAACAAAAGAAATCCTTCATCTAAAAGAGGTCAGAAAAGAGAAATATGAGGAAACAAGGAAAATATAGGATAAGTAGAAAAATGAATAGTAAGTTAATTGATTTAAACCCAAATATATCAATAATTACATTAAATATAAAGGGACTACACAAAAGACAAAAAGCCTCCCAGGCTGTATTAAAATGAATCAAATTCCATAGAGCTTAAAAGAGACATTTTAAATATAGGGACTTTGAAAGTTTGAGTTAAAAGGATAGAAAAACATGATATAAGCAATAACCAAAGTAATCTGTAATAGCTATACTAATGTCAAAGAAGAGTTTAAGATGAGAATTATGATTACAGATAAAGAACATTTCATAATAATAAAAAAATCATTTTAACAGAAAAATGTGATTATTATAAATAATCTAGAGGTGAAAGTAGAAATCACAATGGAAAATATGAAGTATTTAAAATTAAATGACAACAAAAATAAGCAATGTGACATTCAGCTAAAGCCATGTTTAAGAGAAATTTATAGTTTTGCTTTTTTTTTTGAAATTTATAGTTTTAAATGCATGTATTATGAGAGAAAAAAGCTGAAAGTCAATTATGTAAGCATCCATTTTGTGAAATTAAGTAAACCAGGAGGCTCTAATGCCACAGCAGCAAACCCCACCTAAGCCTATAAATGCCTCAGGTTATGAAATCAAAACTTAACAACGACTCACAGTCAGCTAGCCTTTTCCTGAGAAGGCAAATGCTTAAGCTATCACCAATCAAATAATTTTCTTGCTTTACTTTCAACTTTGTTTCTGAAAGTCTTTCCCCTACTTCCTGTCAATGAGCTCTCCTAACTGGTTCAGGTTTGGTGCCACCCTACTCCAATCAATTTTTACTCAAATCAACCCAATATTTTTAATTCTTCAGTTTATCTTTTAACAATTTCAAGAAAATGAGAAAAGATCATCAAAATAAAACCAAAAGGAACAGAAAGAAGAAGCTAATAAAGAGCAAAACTAAATGTAATAATAAATATACAATATAGAAAAAAATATTTTAAGCCTAAAATTAGTTTTTAGACTAATAAAACTGATATTCTCCTACCAGGACTAATGAAAAAAAATAGACAGAAAGCATAAACACACCAATATAAAAATTCTGTAGACATTAAGATAATGAGAAGAAATTAAAAATACCATTATGTATGCCAATAAACTTAGATATTTAGATGAAATGGGAAAATTCCTTGAAAAACACAACCTTCCAAAATTGTCTCAAGAAAGAATAGAAAATATGAACAGCCCTTATTTATTAAATAAAATTGAGTATATAATTAAAACTCTTTTCATAAAATTCCAAGCTTTGATGGTTTCAACGAGAAATTTCACCAAACATCAATAGGATCAGTATTATACAAACTTTTCCAGAGAAAAGACAAAAAGTTAACAGGCCAGCATAAACTTAACCCAAACATGACACTTTAATTAAAAAGTTTACTTTGAAAAGAATCCACTTGAAAAAATATAAATCTAATTATCAGAAAACAAACACACACACACATGAAGTCAGACAATATGGTGAAAGATTTTTAAAGGAACCAATCAAAACAAAAAGCATAACATAAACTATGACAGACTGAAGATATTAGTTAAATTAATAAAGAAAATATTTTTGAAAAGCAATATCAGATTATGATATGCACCTTATGGGAAGTGAAAACAGAACCCCAGAGACAGACACATAAGGGAGAAGGCCACATAAGGACAGAGGCAGAGACTGGAGTGACACACTGACCAGCCAAGGAGCACCAAGGATGCTGGCATCCACCAGAAGCTGGAAGGGACAAGGGGGAGCCTCCCCTGGAGCTTTTAGAGGAAGCACAGCCCTGCTGACACCTTGTTGAAGATGCCAGAACTGTGAGAAAATATGTTTCCTTTCTTTGTTTTTTAATTATTTTTTTCAGTAACAGTTGACATTCAATATTATTTTATATTAATTTCAGGTGTACAGAGTAGTGGTCAGGCATTGATGTAATTTAGGAAGTGACCTCCCCTGACTAGTCAGTCTAGTCTCCACCTGGCACTATACATAGGTGTTGCAACATTATTGACTATATTCCTCATACAGTACTTTACATCCCATGACTGTTTTGTAACCACCAATCTGTATTCCTAAATCCCTGCCCCCCCAGCTTCCCTCCCCTATCTATGAGTCTGTTTCTATTTGTTTATTCATTTATTTTGTTCTTTAGAGTCCACACATAAGCGAGATCATATGCTATCTGTCTTTCTCTGACTTGTCTCACTTATTTTACTTAACATAATATCCTCTAGGTCTATCCATGTCGCAAATGGTAAAATTTCATTCCTTTTTATGGCCAAGTAATATTCCATTGTATATGTACCATTTCTTTAACCAGTCATCAAAAGTCTACCATCTATTTGTCTTGGGTTGCTTCTGTATCTTGGCTATTGTAAATAATGCTGCAGTGAACATAGGGCTGCATATGGCTTTTCAAGTTGGTGTTTTCATTTTCTTCAGATAAATACCAAGGAGTGGAATTGCTGGGTCATAAGGTAGTTCTAGCTTTAAGATTTTGAGGACCCTCCATACTGTTTTCCATAGTGGCTGTACCAATTTGCAATCCCACCAACAGTGCACAAGGGTCCTCCTTTTTCCACATCCTCACCAACACTTATTGTTTGTTGATTTATTGATGATGGCCATTCTGACAGGTGTGAGGTGATACCTCATTGTGGTTTTTATTTGCATTTCTCTGATGATTAGTGACATTGAGCATCTTTTTATGTGTCTGTTGGCCATCTCTACATCCTCTTTGGAGCAATGTCTCTTCAGGTCTTCTGCCCAGAAGGTGTTGTACGCCTCTAAGAGCCTTAGGATCTGAGCAGACTTTAAAACCCGACTCCCTCTCCTTCTTCTCCTTCTTCCACTGAGAGGACACCAGTGTCCAAAGGAATGAAAATGACGTAATTCAGGGAAAACATCACCCGGCACAGGCAACGGGCAGGTGGCCAAACTCTTCTCCAGCTCCTCAGAGTCACATTCAAAGAACACAGCAGTCTATGCAGCTGGCAGTCCACCAAACATGTCTGTGGGGCCTGCTCCGTGCCGGAGCTGAACTGGGGCTGTCATAGTTCTTACCTTGTTGCTTCCTGACAATGGCATTGTGTTCACATGGAAAACACATCACATAGCTATACTACGCTATGGCGGCTAACTGTTCAAGCCAGTGGGATAAACCCCACGGTCTCAAATTACACTCAAAACAGAGTCCCGCGGAAGTTTGTCAAAACTCAGATTCTGATCAAGTGGGTCGGGGGCAGGGAGTTCCCAGGCCATGCTGCTACTGCCGGCCCCAGAGGGCACACTGTGAGAACCACTGGAGGAGTGATGCAGGCCATCAGGAACTATCTAGAACATCCCCTTCCTTCCAGGGATGTTGTGGCTGTTGTAATGGGCAAGCAGTCTGGATGCTTGCAGATCTGCTGTGACCTTCCTTCTACTTCTTCCATCTTAGTCCATTGCAATAGTTCTCACACTTCAGTTTCCCTCAGAATCTCTATATGGGGTTGTGTAAGTGAAACCAAGAATGCATGTTCTATGGCAAATTTCAGAGAATTTCAAGGGCAGTTTTTGTTCTACTTGATTTTTGTTGTTTATGCTAACTACAGAATATAATCTGCTCATAGATTCTGATCCCACTGTGTAATAACATGAGATATAGCATGAGAAAAAGGATTTTACACACACACACACACAACTGAGGGGCACACTAGGGAAGAAAGGACTTGTGAACATGAAGATGTGTGTGCTTACTTGGAGAGTGGGTAAGATCTCCAGAGCAGACCTCTTGTTAGGGTAGACAGTCCAGGCGGAAGAACAGCATAAGCAAAACCACAGAGGAGACAGGCTCAGGCTTGCTGAGGACGTTGGGCATGCCACTCATGTTCCTCTCATTGCTGAGAGGCATTAGCTCACAATCCTAACAGGGACACATGGCTTCCATTTTCTCTTTTATTCCCAGGGCTAAAACCAGTTGGCATCACCCAGATGGGCTAGGAGTGCAATGGACAGACACCAAGAGTGTCCTTAAGGGACCCTGGTCACAAGATGCTCTTAGAGCATCTCTATTCAGTAAAACATTCTATGGTGATTGAAAGTGTGCTACGGCTGTGATGTCCCATGTGGTAGTCGCTCCCATACGTGGCTTATTAAGTGCTTGAAGTGTGGCTAGTGGGACTGAGGAACTGGATTTGTAATTTTAGTTCATTTAAATTCAGTTTTAGTTTCAAATTTAAATAGGCACTTCAGGTGACATGTGATGGCAGCTTCAGAGACAGGCCTTCCGGAGTCATCTGTGCTGGTCTTCCAGCGCCTGCTACAGCGACCCCCTGCAGGCTACCCCCTGCAGGCACAGTCCCAGATGAATGTTCCTGGGGATAAATGATGCAGGAGGGGTGATCCCTGTCCTCGAGAAGCTCACAGTCTAGTGAGAGACATAGAACTTAACAGCCACCTGGAGTGCCCCAAGGTGAGTGCAGCAGCAGCAAGAGGAAACCAGGATTCTGTGGGCACGTCGGGAACCCAGGTCCTGTCTGTTGCTCAGAGTTGTCTTCGCAGAAGGGTGGGGGCTGGGCTGAGGCATGAGGAAGAGCTGGAGTTAGTACTGGAGGTTGGGGAAGGGTCACAGAGAGGAGGCAGGGCCCTGTGGTGGTCGTGGCAACACTGAAGCCCTGGAAACCACAGCCTGCTTTTGTGCTGCTATTTAATTAAGCCACAGAACGGTGGCATGGATTGCCCTTCATTTAATTTATTTGCAAACTTTATTTCATCCCAAAAAGAGTTAAGGAGGATTATAAGCACAAACATACACAATCGAGTAACAGTAGAAAGCCCTTAGGCTGAAGAGAAAGTAGGGACAATAGGCGATGAACCCAGAGGGCTTCTGGATTGTCCCCATCTCCACGTGGTGAGCCAACAGAGGCATTAGTGACCCTGCCTGCTGTGATGTCTGGGATCCAGGGCGTTTGGTAGCAGGGTCCTGGGCTGCTTCCATGGCAACACCCAGCCGAACAGTGGCCCAAAGTGGAGGTGACTTTGAGGAAGGCGGCACCGCAGAGCCCTCCCAGTTCCATGAGTGCAGCAAGCAAGCACAGACAACCAAGATCTGGGACATAACCCCCTGTGATGGTTGAACTGTGTGCTCCAAAAAGCTACGTTGAAGTCCTAACCCCCACTATTTCAGAAACAGGGTCTTTGCTGGAGTTAAAATGACATCTTTTCTGTGCCTGAGCATAGGGTGGGCCCTGATCTAATCTGACTGGTATCCTTATGAAAAGGGGAAATTTGGATATAGAGACAAACACAGAGGACAAGGGGTCACATGGAGATGGAAGCTTGGAGTGACGTACCTACAGGTCAAGGTACTGGATCGCCAGCAAGCCACCAGAAGTTAGCAAGAGGCAAGGAAGGATCCTTCCCCTTCAGGTTCCAGACAGAGCACGGCCCTGCCAACACCTTGATTTTGGACTTCTGGCCTCCAGAACTGTGAGACAATACATTTCTGTTGTTCCAAACCACCCATTTGTGGTGCTCTGTTACAGCAACCCTAGGAAACGAACACACACTCTGACTGAAAACGTGTCGCATGAAAGGCTGCTGGAATAGCAATGAGCTTGGAAATGTGTGAGGTTCTGAGCCCAGGAGATCAGGGGACAAGGTTTGAAGGGAGTGTCTGGGTGAGAGGGTGAGTGCTTCAGCAACAATGACTGTCTCCAACCCTAAAATCTTCTGGTATTAATTTAATTATTCTTGTACCACAAGAAATAGGAGCAGACACACACACACACACACACACACACACACCCCTCATACACAATCTTAGAAAGACTTCCCATTTCATGACCGGTGTGCTACCTGTTTTCGGTTTTGTTTTGTTTTTTAGTTCCCAATGTCTTTGATTAACCAATTTTCTACATAGTGTGTAACATTTTATTTTAAAAGTACAAACAGCCAATTATAACCCAGGTGCACCTTTCATCCCGTGTCAGAATTCAGAGGGTGTTACCCATCACAGCTGACAGCGTTTCCATGTACCCCTGAAGTCAGTGACAATGAGAAACGATACAAAAGAATAACAAAACGTTTAAACTGGGGTAGGGCCAACTAGTCTGTCAGCCTTAGTGTATACAAAGCTTCAACACTGTACAATTTTTGATTTCTAAAATTTGAGTCGATAGCAGCCTGTTGGCCTTTGAATTTTTGCATACGTTTCTGCAGCTGAGTTTCTTGGCCTGTGAAACAGCGATGAAAACACCGGCCTCGTGGCCTGTTGTGGGCCTCCCGGTGCAGTGCTCCGCGGTGTGAGCTGCGACAGGCCCCGGCCCGCCTGCGCACAACTTTGGGATACCAGCCAGGGACACACCGCACTGGGCTTTCCTTCCCTCCCCAACCCCTCCCCCAACCCCTGACAGGAAGTCTTTTCTAGAAGGTTAACAAAGACCGAGACTCATAGCAGCTAAGTGTCAAAGACAGCTTAGCATCTCTCCCGCTTCTCCTCTCTATTCTGACTACAGTGTGAAGGGTGTGAGTGGAGGCGCATGGAGCAGTAGAAGAGGTCGGGCAGAGGCCCTGGCGCTAACAGATGGGCCGGCCGAGCCGCAGCCCCGGACAGAGGGCAGCAGCAGAGGTGGACTGTGTTGAGGACGTGGTGCCAGGTCCCAGGTCCCAGGACGTGGTGAGGGCTGGGGCTGGGCTGGGGTAAATGAACAGGAAGCATATAAAGTGACGCCCAGGGAGCAGTGCGGTAGGGACACCGTCTGCCGAGGCAGGAAGTCTGGGAGGAGGATCAGGCTCGGGGAGAGAGAGGGATGATGAATTCAGCTTCATTCCCTTTGCGTATTCCGTGGCGGCACTCTGATTGGTACGCGGACCTCAGAGGCTGCCGGGGCAGCTGACATGGCCATCTCCCGTGCAGCACTCCTGACTGCTGACGGCAGTGCCAGGACTTGAGCGTCACCAAGGTCAAGGCCCTCACTACAGTGTTTCCCCGAAAATAAGCCCTAGCTGGACCCTCAGCTCTAACGTGTCCTTTGGAGCAAAAATTAATATAAGACCCGGTATTATATTATATTATATTATATTATATCATATATCATATTTCATTATATTATATAAAACCTGGTCTTATTTTACTAAAATTATATTAATGTTTGCTCCCCAGACCACTCACACCAGTTTAAACAGCTGAAATGTTAAAATGGTCTTCCTTCTCTAAGGCTGTGAAATTCCACTGACTAGAAATTCAAAATTAAGAAGTAGGTCAAAGGGACAGCCAGTTTGCTTAGTGGTTAGAACGCAGTGCTCAGAACACCAAGGCCGCTGCTTCGACCCCCCCATGGACCAATGAGCTGCACCCCCCACAACTAGATTGAAGACAAGGACTTGGCATGGAGCTGATGGGTCCTGGAAAAACACTCTGTTCCCCAACATTCCCTAATAAAAAACTACTTTAAAAAATTGTTTTTAAAAAAAGGAGAAGAAATAGGTCAAAGCCTGGGCAAGATATGTACAGAAATGAGTACATGCAAATGGATTTACTGGTGGTGACTATAGCAACTTATGTGCCCAAATCTGAAGTTGGTTAAATACCGCTATTGAAATATTTTAAATTATTTTTTAACTTCACCCAGTGGAGCTACCTACACACACACACACACACGCACGTGCATGTAAAACTGGTGAAATCTGAATGAGCTATGTGGATTTACCAGTGTCAGTTCCCTGACTTTGATAACATACTACACTTATGTAAGATGTTACCGTTGGGGGAGACATGTAGATTCGTGGAACCAACACCACGATCGAGGTTCAAAACACTTGTGTCACCACAGAGTTCTCCCTCATGCTACCTTTTGTATTAACAAGTAGCCCATGTCCTCACTTCCTCCTTATCCCCCCGAAACCACTAATCTATTCTCCAACACTAGAATTTTGCTCTTTCAAGAACAGTGTATAAGTGGAGTCATAACATGTAGCCTTTTGAAGTTGGCTTTTCTCACTCAGCAGAACTCCCTTGAGGACCGTTCAAGTTGTTCTGAGTATCAGCACTTCATTCCTTTTCATTGATGAGTAGAATTCCATGTATGGATAGACCACAGTTTGTTTAACCAGTCACCTGCTGAAGGACATTCAGATTGATTCTAGTTTGGGGCTATTATGAGTAAAGCTGCTATGCACTGTTTTTTGTGTAAACATAAACATTTCTCTAGAATAAATGTCTGTAAGTGCAATTGCTGGGTGTATAGTAGTTGTGTGTTTAGTTTTACAAGAAATTGTCACTCTTTTCTAGAATGACTGTACTGTTTTACATTCCCACCAGCAATGCGTGAGTGATCCAGTTCCTGTGAATTCTCGTCAGCATTTGATGGTCACTAGTTTTCATTTCAGTCATTCTGATAGGTAGGTGGTGGTGGTTTTCGTTTCATTGTGGTTTTCATTTTCATTTCCATAGTGGCTAATGATACTGGACACCTTTTACTATGCTTAGTTGCCATTTTGGTGAAATGTCTCTTCATGTATTTTTGTCCATATTCCAGCTGGATTGCTTTTTTTTGTTTGTTTTTTTGTTTTTGGTAAGTTTTGAGAGTTCTTTATATATATTCTATATGCAAGGCCTTTGTTTGATATATGGTTTGCAAATATTTCTCCCAGATTTTTCTTATCTTTTTATACTTCTTACCCTTTTGCAGGGCAAAAGTTTTAAATTTTGATGAGTCCCAAATGTATGCACATTTCGTTTTATGGATCATGCTTTGGGTGCTAAGCTTGAAACTCTTCACCAGGCCCAAGGACCCAAAGATTTTGTCTTGTGTTTTATTCTATACATTCTGTAGCTTTAAGTCTGCAATCCATTTTGAGTTAATTTTTGTTTAAGGTATAAAGTTTATTTTTTTTCCCCATGTCTGATTGCTTCAGTACCATTTGTAGAAAAGGCTCTGTCCTTCACTGAATTTCTTCTGCAACTTTGTCAAAAAATCAGTAGGGCATATTTGGGTGGATCTACTTCAAGATTCTCTGTTCTATCCTATTGATCTACGTGTATATCTCTCCATTGATGCCCTTCTGGCTTGATTAATATAATTAAACCTTAATATCAGTTAAAGCAGTCTCTTCCACTTTACTTGTTCAAAATTGATTTATCTATTCCAGTTCCTCTACCATTTCATATAAATATTAAAATAGTTCTCCATGTCTAGAGAAAACATTGCTGTTATTTTGATAAGAATTACATTAAATCTGTAGGCCACTGGGGAGAATTGACATCTTTACTAATGTTGAGTGTGACAATCCATGAATAAGGTATATCTCTCCATTTATTCATTTCTTTGATCAGCATTTTGTAATTTTCAGCATACAGATCCTGTAATGTTTATTAGATTTATACCTAAGTATTTAATTTTCTTTGGAATGATTATATGTAGCAACTTTGAAATTTTTTTCGAATTGCATCCGTCTTCGTTATATACAGAAATGTGAGTGAATTTGTAAGAGTTTTTGACCTTGTATCCTATGGCCTTGCTGAACTCACTTATTGAGATACAATCTACATACCATAAAACTCACCCTTGTAAAGTGATTATTCATTAGTTCTTAGTATAGCCACAAAGTGAGCAAATAACACCACTATCTGATTCCAGCATATTTTCATCTTCTAAAAAGAAACCCCCTCCACATTAGGAGTCTGTCTCCAGCCACTCCTCTCCCTGTCCTTTGTAACTACTTACCTGCTTTTGTTTCTGTGGATTTGCCTCTTCTGGACATTTCATGTAAATAGAATTACACAATGTCTGCCCCCTGAACCTGGTTTATTACACCAAAGAAGGTGTCATTAAACTGTGTTTGCTTATTATTTCACGCAGTGTCATATTTCCAAGGTGCATCCATATTGTAGAATGACTCAGTCTTCCTTCTCTTTTATGGTGGTATGATATACCATTGTGAGGATGTGCCATATTTTAGTTATCCATTTGTTGGTTGACGGAGATTTGGCTTATTCCCACTTTTTGGTTATTATGAATAATGCTGCTATGAACATTTGTGTGCACATTTTTGTGTGGACATGTAAAAATATTGGTTTTCAATTCTCTTAGGTATGTACCTAGAAGTGGATTTGCTGGCTTATATGGTAACGCTGTATTTAAGCATTTAAGGAACTTCCAAACTGATTTCCGAAGTGGCTGCATCATTTTACATCCCCACCAACAGCGTATCAGGATTTTAATTTCTCCACATCCTCCCAACCCCTGTTTGTTGACTTATTGATGATGGCCATTCTGGTGGGAGGCAACATCTCGCTGTGGTTTTGATATTTATTTCCCTGAATGGTGATGTTCAGCATCTTTTCATATTCTGTTGGTCATTTGGATGTCTTCTTTGCTTTCCTATTTAAATGAAGTGTAGAAAGATTTATTCCATTTATCCTTTTTAGAAATATAATTCTTTGATACTTCCTCTACATAAATGGATCACATCAGAAAGCGTTATGATTTTTGCTTCAACCATTAAATATTACTTAAGAAACTCATGAGAAATGACAGTCTTTATATCTACCCAAACCCACTTTGGGTTTTTTCTTTTAATTTATTGGGGTGACAATTGTTAGTGAAATTACATAATTTCAGGTGTACAATTTTGTATTACATCATCTATAAATCCCATTGTGTGTTCACCACCCAGAGTCAGTTCTCCTTCCATCACTATATATTTGATCCCCTTTACCCTCATCTCCCAACCCCCACCCCCCTTACCCTCTAGTAACCACTAAACTATTGTCTGTGTCTATGAGTTTTTGTTTCTCATTTGTTTGTCTTGTTCTTTTGTTGTTTTTGGTTTATATACCACATGTCAGTGAAATCATAGGGTTCTCTGCTTTTTCTGTCTGACTTATTTTGCTTAGCATTATAATCTCAAGATCCATCCTTGTTGTCACAAATGTTCCTATATCATCTTTTCTTACCGCCGAATAGTATTCCATTGTGTATACATACCCCAATTTCTTTATCCATTCATCTATCGAAGGACATTTTGGTTGTTTCCATGTCTTGGCCACCGTAAACAAAGCTACAATGAACATTGGAGCAAACGTGTCTCTATAGAGAAATGCTTTCAGATTTTTTGGGTAGATACCCAGGAGAGCGATTGCTGGGTCGTATGGTAATTTTATTCATAATTTCTTGAGGAACCTCCACACTGCCATCCATAGCGGCTGCACCAGTCTGCATTCCCACCAACAGTGTATGAGGGTTCCTTTTTCTCCACAGCCTCTCCAACACTTGTTACTATTTGTCTTGTTGATGATAGCCATTCTTACTGGGGTGAGGTGATATCTCATTGTGGTTTTTATTTGCATTTCTCTGATGATTAGTGATGTTGAGCATTTTTTCATATGTCTGTTTGCCATTTGTATATCCTCTTTGAAGAAATGTCTCTTCGGGTCCTCTGCCCATTTCTCAATTGGGTTGTTTGTTTTTTTGTTGTTGAGATTCATGAGTTCCTAGTATATTTTGGATATTAACACCTTATCGGAGGAACTGTTTGCAAAAATCTTCTCCCATTCAGTTGGTTGCCTCTTTATGTTGTGGATGGTTTCTTTTGCTGTTCAGAAGCTTTTAAGTTTCATATAGTCCCATTCGTTTATTTTACCTTTTACTTCCATTGCCTTTGGAGTCAAATTCATAAAATGTTCTTTGAACCCAAGGTCCATAAGTTTAGGGCCTATGTTTTCTTCTATGCAGTTTACGGTGTCAGGTCTTATGCTTCAGTCTTTCATCCATTTTAAATTAATTTTGGTACATGGTGACACATAACAGTCCAGTTTCATTCTTTTGCACGTGGCTATCCAATTCTCCCAGCACCATTTATTGAAGAGGCTGTCTTTCCTCCATTGTATGTTTTTAGCTTCTTTGTCAAAAATTATCTGTCCATATTTATGTGGTTTTATTTCTGGGTTCTCAATTCTATTCCATTGGTCTATGTGTCTGTTTTTCTGCCAATGCCATGCTGTTTTGATTATTGTAGCCCTGTAGTACAAGCTAAAGTCAGGGAGTGTGATACCTCCAGTATTGTTCTTTTTTCTTAAGATTGTTTTGGCTATTCGGGGTCTTTTGTGGTTCCTAACAAATCTGATTATTTTTTGTTCTATTTCTTTAAAAAATAGAACATTGGGATTTTGATGGGAATTGCATTAAATCTGTATATTGCTTTGGATAATATGGCCATTGTTGATTCTATGTTGATTCTTCCAATCCATGAGCACAGAATGTCTTTCCATTTCTTTGTGTCTTCTTCAATTTCTTTCAAAAATGTCTTATAGTTTTCAGCATATAAATCCTTCACATCCTTGGTTAAGTTTATTCCTAGGTATTTTATTCTTTTTGCTGCAATTGCAAAAGGAATTGTTTTTTGTATTTCTTTTTCTGAGATTTCATTGTTAGTATATAGGAATGCAATGGACTTTTGTATGTTGATTTTGTAGCCAGTGACTATACTATATTCGTTGACTGTTTCTAACAGATTTTTGGTGGAGTCTTTAGGATTTTCTATATATAGCATCATGGCATCTGCAAAGAGTGATAATTTAACTTCTTCATTCCCAATTTGGATGCTTTTTATTTCTTTCTCTTGCCTGATTGCTCTGGCAAGGACTTCCAACACTATGTTGAAAACCAGAGGTGATAGGGGACAGCCCTATCGTGTTCCTGAACGTAGAGCAAAGGGCTTCAGTTTTTCACCATTAATTATGAGATTAGCTGAGGGCTTGTCATATATGGCCTTTATTATGTTAAGATATTTTCCTTCTATACCTATTTTATTAAGTGTTTTAATCATAAATGGATGTTGTGTTTTGTCAAATGCTTTTTCTGCATCAATTGATATAATCATATGATTTTTGACCTTTATTTTGTTTATGTGATGTATCACATTAATGGATTTGTGGATGTTGAACCATCCTTGTGCCCCGGGGCTAGACCCCACTTGGTCATGATGAATAATCTTTTTGCATTTCATTTGCTAAAATTTTGTATAGGATTTTTGCATCTGTATATTCATCAGAGATATTGGTCTGTAGTTTTCTTTTTTTGTGTTGTCCTTACCAGGTTTTGTATCAGGGTAATGTTTGCCTCATAAAATGAGTTAGGGAGTACTGTCTCTTCTTCAGTTTTTTGGAAGAGTTTGAGCAGATTGGTATTAGATCCTGTTTGAAGGTTTGGTAGAATTCACTAGTGAAGCCATCTTGTCCCGAACTTTTGCTTTTGGGAAGGTTTTCGATGACTGATTCAATTTCGTTATTGGTGATTGGTCGGTTTAGATTTTCCAGTTCTTCATGGTTCAGCCTTGGAAGGCTATATGTTTGTAAGAACTTGTCCGTTTCTTCTAGGTTATTGAATTGGGTGTCATATAGTCCTTCATAGTATTCTTGCATGATCCATTGTATTTTTGTGGTGTCCGTGATAACTTCCCCTTTTTCATTTCTGATTTTGTTAATTAATCTCTTCTCTCTTCCTATCTTGGTGAGTCTAGCCAAGGGTTTGTCAATTTTGTTAATCTTTTCAAAGAACCAGCTCTTTGTCACATTAAGTTTTTCTATTGTCTTTTTGTTCTCCATTTCATTTAGTTCTGCTCTGATTTTTGTTATTTCCTTTCTTCTGCTGATCTTGGGTTTCACTTGTTCTTCTTTTTCTAGTTCTTTAACATATAACGTGAGGTTGTTTATTTGGGATTCTTCTTGTTTCTTGAGATAGACCTGTAATGATATAAATTTCCCTCTTAAAACTGCTTTCGCAGCATCCCAAAAATTTTGTAGGATGTACTTTTATTGTCATTTGTTTCTATGTATCTTTTGATCTCTCCTCTAATTTCTTCTTTGACCCAATCGTTCTTTAAAAGTATGTTGTTTAGTCTCCATATATTTGTGTTTTTCCCTGCCTTCTTTTTACACTTGATATCCAATTTCAAAGCCTTGTGATCAGAGAATATGCTTGGTATGATTTCAATCTTAAATTTGCCGAGGCTGATTTTATGTCCGAATATACGATCTATCCTTGAGAATGTTCCATGTACACTCGAAAAGAACGTATAGTCTGATGTTTTAGGATGAAGTGCTCTATATATGTCAATGATGTCCATTTCATCTAATGTGTCATTTAGGCCTGCTATTTCGTTATTTATTTTCTGTTTGGATGATCTATCCATAGCTGTCAATGATGTATTTAAGTCCCCTAGTGTAATTGTGTTGTGGTCAATTTCTCCCTTTAGTTATGTTAGTAGTTGCTTGGTATTTTGGTGCTCCCTGATTGGGGGCATAAATATTGAGGACTGTTATGTCTTCTTGTTGTATAGTCCTCTTTACCATGATGAAATGTCCATCTTTGTCTCTTGTTATCTTTTTCACCCTGAAGTCTGTTTCATCTTATATCATTATGGCTACACCTGATTTTCTCTGGGTACCATTTGCTTGGAGTGTCAATTTCTACCCTTTCACTTTAAGTCTATGCTTGTCCCTGTAGCTGAGATGTGTCTCTTGGAGACAGCATATGGTTGGGTTTAGTTTTCTGATCCAATCTGCTACTCTGTGCCTTTTTATTGGTGAGTTTAGTCCATTTACATTTAGGGTGATTATTGATACGTGAGGATTTCCTGTCATTCTATCTTTAGTTTCCTGGTAAGGCTGTGTCTCCATTGTTTCTTTGCCTTTTTGTTGTTGTCTATTATTTCTGTGTGGTGGTATTCTATGATGTTTCCCTCTGTTGCTTCTTTTATTACAGTATATATTTCAGTTCTGGATTTTTTTTGAGTGGTTATCCTTAATTTTATGTAAAATAAAGTTTGATATTTAGAGTATTCCATTTTCTTCAGCACACTTACTTCCTCCATTCCCATATTCCAGTTCAGGGCTTTACTCTCCTTCTTTTTATGTTGCCACAAATTGTCCCTGTTGATGGTGGTCAAATAGCATCCTTTAGTATTTCTTGTACTGCAGGTCGTGTATTAGAAAATTCCCTCAGCTTCTGTATGTCTGGTAAGGTCTTTTTTCCTCCTTCATATCTAAAGTATGTCTTTGCTGTATATATTATTCTTGGCTCATAATTTCTCTCTTTCAATAGTTTGAATATTTGGTTCCACTCCCTCCTGGCTTGTAGAGTTTCTGTTGAAACATCTGATCATAGTCTAATGGGCTTTCTTTATAGGTTACCATCTTCTTTTCCTTGGCTGCCTTGAGGATTCTTTCTTTGTCGTTGATTTTAGACAGCTTCAATACAATGTGCCTTGGAGAAGGCCTTTTTGGATTGAGGTAATTAGGTGTTCTATTTGCTTCTTGGATTCGAGGATCCAGTTCTGTCCACAAGTTTAGGAAGTTCTCATCCACAATCTGTTTGAATATATTCTCTGTTCCCTTCTCTCTTTCTTCTCCTTCTGGTATGCCCATTATTCTTATGTTGCTCTTTCTGATAGAGTCAGAAAGTTCTTCCGGATTTCTTTCATTTCTTTTAAGTCTCAAGTCTCTTTCTTATTCCATCTGTGTAATTTCCAGGTTTCTATCTTCGATGTCACTGATTCTTTCCTCCATCTGGTCAACTCTACTCCCTAAGCTGGTTATTTCATTCTTAATTTCTTCTATTGAGTTCTTAATCTCCAGAAATTCCATTTGTTTTGTTCCTTTTTAATTTCAATCTCTTTCGTAAAATGCTCATGTTGTTCTTTGATTGCGTTTCTGAGTTCATTAAATTGCCTTTCTGTGTTTTCTTACATCTCGTTGAGTTTTTTCAGAACTGCAATCTTGAATTCTATGTCATTTAAGTAACATATCTCCATATCTTTAAGTTCCTTTTCTGGAGACTTTTCACTTTCTTTCTGAGCTATCTTGTTGCCTTGGTTCTTCATGGCAATTACTGATTTATTATTTCTCTTCCTAGACATCTACAGGAGTTGTTTCTGCAACAGGTTGCTAGGAAGAGGTCTTTCTTTTGTTTTCCAATACTTGGTACAATGTTTTATTTTCTCTCCAACTGCAGCCTTTTTTTTCCTCTCTCACACAGTAGTGCTATGTTTTCTCTGCACTATTCCAGCTTCTTACACAATAGGGGGATTCCCTGGGAAATAGGCTTCTCCTCTATTAACAGTTTGCCTGGTTTATAGGGCGCCACGTCCCTGTGGGAATGCGGAGAGCTTTTGAAGTTCCAAAGCTCTTTCTGCACCAGATTCAGAACCCATATGTTTCAGCAGTTCTGTTTACTTCTGCAGAGATCCGCCCAGATAGGTGGGACCAGAGGCGGGGTGAGTTGTGAGAGGTGGCCCAGAGCAATGGCGGCAACCACCACCACAGCCGGTCCCGCTTCCACAGCTCCCTCCCCTTTGCCAGAACTAGGTGGGCTGTGAATCTGTGTCTGCAGACCACCGTTCTCAGAACAGCAAATATTCTGTCCTTTTGATCTGACACTGCTACTGTTCGGCTTCTAGCACTGGGAGGTGGGGGCGGGGCGAGCTCTGGGAGGGTAGGGAGGGGGCGGCTAGTCTCAGTGCCTAAGGCTTCCGTTCTCTGCTCGGCAGTGAGGACTTAAACCACCGTTTTCCGCCTTCTTCCCTCAGTCTTTGCTCTGAGGTCTCTGCTGTGAGCGTTGGGTTATATGCTGCCCCCTCAGCCCTGTGGGCCATAAGCGGAGCCCTAGCAGTCCAAGTTCTTCCCTCTCCCGCAGCTGCGGTAGTTCCCGGATGCAGCGACCTCGGAGCACTGAGCTAGGTCTGCGTCTGGCACCCACACTGCTCTGTCTCCGCACTCCTCCCTTCCCTCTTCCCACACTCACGCGATTCGCCCACCTTTAGGTGAATTCAGTAGTGGGTGTCTTCGTCTTGCCTGTCTGCTCTGCAGGGAGTCCTTTGTGGAGTTATTGTTGTTCGATTAGTTGTAAATTCCAGGGAAGCTTTACAGAGGCTCACCTCATGTTGCCATTTTGATGACGTCTCCATTTTGATGACGGGGGTTTTTAAAAATTTCTTTTCTTCTTCTTTCCTTTCTGTAGTGCCACACCTTCTGTTATCTTTTCCTTGGAAAACTTTTTTTGGACTTTCATTAAGGCTAGATCTACTAGCAAAAAAGTTCTCTTAGTTTCCCTCTTTCTGAGAATATCTTTATTTCCCTGTCAATATTCAAGGAGAGTTTTGTCAACTCTAAGTTGACTGTTATTTTTCTCAGCACTTAAAAAATATTGTGCTGGCTCCCGGACTCTGAGGGATTGCGAAGCCGTCAAATCCGAAGCATAAGTCCTTACCCCACACTGCAATGAGCTGTGCCCAAGCTGTGCCACAAGACCTACTGCTTCCCCCGAGTCAGAGGGCCCATCTCAAGTTCAGAGAACAAAGAAAACAAAAGCTTAAGGAACATCTTTTTTAAAAAAAAGACTATTTTTGCATACAAATAGGAAAATCAGATATTATCCAGTAGAGACCAGAGAGTGATTACATCTGAGGGTCAAGTCCAAGAAGAAACAAAAGTTCTGAAACTTAAGACAAAAATGGTGATAAAGAAAATATCAGTAGACCTACAAGGAGCAAAAATAATATAACAATTGAAAAAAATTGTATTTCTTTAAAACCTTCTAGTGAATTAACCAATTCAACTATAGCAATTGACAGACATAATTTGGAGACTAATAATCAAACTCTGCAGTAACCAAATAAAGATAAGCCCCAAAATCAACGTATGACATTAAGCCAAGCATTTCACATTAAAAACAGTATTAAAAAGAAACAAATGACTACAGAAAAACCAAAGCAAGATGCTTACATGCTCAAGAAACCTGTGCTTGGATCTTACCGTGGCCAAATTGTTCAGTCTAAGGTTAATTTATTTAGAAAACCTGTACAAGTCAAAGAGAATTCTGCAACAACGAAGAAACTTTCAACTACCATCTCTAATGCCACAAAGCCTCAGCCTTTGAGTTTATCACCAGCAGTATAACAGTGAAAAGTGAGAGAGCCCCAAATATGAAGACTACCTTCTGTGTGTCTGAAAGCTAAATCCTATGTTATTTAAACAATCTAAGTCGTGTTCTAGAGAATAGGATTTTTAGTTTTTAAACTATACCTATAATGAATACAATAAATTAAAATGTCTACATAAAAAAATATATAGTGCCACTTCCTTCTGGTTTCCTTTGGTTCTTCATGAGAAATCTGCTGTCATTCAAATTGTCTTTCCCATACAGGTAAAGTATCATTTCTTTCTGGATGCTTCAAGACTTTATTTGTCCTTAGGTTTGACTCTGATGTTTCTTGGTATGAATTTCTTCGGGTTTATCCTGTTTGGGATTCACTCAGATTCTTGAATGTGTTGTTTTATGTTCTTTTACAAATCTGGGAAAATTTTAGTCATTATTATTTCAAATATTTTTTCATCTCCACTTTCTTTCTTCTCTCCTTCTAGAACTCTGATAATATGAATGTTAGATTTTTTTTTTCATTATAGTCACACATGTCCTGAGACTATTCTTTTTCTTGTTAGTGTATTTTCTTTGTGCTGTTCAGACTGGGTAATTTCTATTGCTCTATGCTCGATCTCATTGATTCATTCCTCTGTCATATTTTATTTTTTCTGACATTGAGTCCATTTGATGAGGTTTTTAATTGGGTTATTGTATTTTCAATTCTGTAATTTAATTTCCCTTTGGTTCTTTTTAAAGTATCCTCTGTTTCTTATTCTGAGATTGTTCTATTTTTTCCCATGTGTTTCAAACGTGTTTGTAATTACTTGTTGAAGCATTTTCATGATAGCTGCTTTAAAGTCCTTGTCAGATATATCCATCATCTGAGTCACTCATTGTCGGCATCTGTTGATTGTCTCTCACTCAAATTGTGGTTTTCTTGGTTTTTAGAATGATGGGTGATTTTCAGTTGTATTCTGAACATTTTTATTATGATATTGTGAGACTGAATCCTATTTAATCTTTTTTTTTTGCAGACACCATTTTAGCATACAGGTGTAGCGTACAGGTCACAGTGGGGGTCAGTGTTCAACTCCCTGCTGGACTCCACCAACTCCATCCTGACAATGTCTGAGCAGTGACTCACACTGCTTACGAGTGCAAATGAGTGGCGTGGGAGTTCAGTGACCCTGTAGCACTCACTCACATTGCCTCATTGTCTCCCCATGGGATATAAGCTCATCTCCCTGCTAGGCCTCGATGACATGAGTAGAGGGATATGACGGGTCAACTAGCCCCTCCACGCACTGCCTTCTTCAGTTTCATTGATGCCGGATGGGGGTAGATGCTCAGCTATCCACGGGGCCCCACTGACAGTAGCAAAGCAGGAAAATCAGAGCACTGCCTGCTTCTGCTGGGTGGTCATGGAAGATCAGCTCCCTGTCTGGCCCCGCCAGCACCTCCTGGTGGATAAATCAGAGCTCCACTCCTGCTTCCTTGGGGCTGTCAGGAGAAATGGAAGATTACTAGTTCCCCACTGGGTCTGGCAGAAAACTTGGGTGGGATATTTGTCCATTGACATTTGGCTAGAGTAGGGGAGATATTATGAAAAACGTTTTCTGTTTTCTTACGTAACTGTTTCCTTGGTCCTTTGTTAGGAGGAACAGGCTTCCCTTGGGGCTTGTATTCCTCTTCACTACGCAGATCTCAGGGTTCTCCATCGCACCACTTAGGTTGTATGAGAGGCAAAAAGGAAACCAAGGGAACTCACCAGCATGTGTTCCTCAGGTCCTTGGACCATCTGCCTTCTTCTTTCCCCCTTTCAGAGTTTTCCTATGCGTGTTTGTCATGTTATGGCCAGGGGTTTCTACTTGTAAGAGGGAAATCCTGGGAGTACAACATTCCATCTTGGCTGGCACTAGAACTCTGAAATCACTTTTTGTGAAGACCTGTAATGATGTAAGAAATGCTTAATGTTAAGTAAAAAAGAAAAATAGAATTTGCATATATTACATAATCTTGACGACGTGATGCATCTCAAAACTGGGTGGAAATACACCACACTATCAAGACTGCTCAGGACTCACTTGTAATTTTAGTTATCGTCACATTATTATTTTACTTGTGTGTTCCAATTTTTCTACAAGGTACATACATAACATTCACAATACAAAGGCATGTTTACTTAAAGGTCCTTTACATGCTCAGCTATAATCTCTTATCCTACTTTTTTATTTTTTTGGTACCAGTTTTGCCCCCTGGAAATACCAAGAATAAATACAACCTTTTTCCCCTCAAAACTCTGTAGAACATTTCAAGAAATCTAAATTTGTTTAGATTGGGTAGATATGAGCCACTCCCTCATTTACCTCTCAAATCTTGCCCCTCAGTTTCTTCATACCAATATTCTATCACGCATAGCTCCCAGAGCATTCTTCCGAAAGATAAAATGGAAGCAAACTAGGAATTGGGTCATGGCTCTTGTTTGTCTCCCTGACTGTGCTCTGTGCACCGAGAACCTGCTCACCTCTGTGAGGGCGCTCACAGCCTGGGCTGCCGGTGCAGGCTGTGCTTCCACCTCCAACCAGGATGAGCTACACTTAGCGCAGTTGCTGGCATAGAACAGGCTCTCTGGGGATACTGAACCGGATGGATGAGTGGGTGAATGGGTGGCCATATGATGGAATTAATGTTTGTTGAATAGATGAATGAATGAATGAACACCCTCGGTCAATGCTGCACAACCTGGTCCCCCCAATTTGATCAATTTCTTACTCCAAGTCTTAACATTTCCACAAGCCTCTGTGTGTACACAGCTATGATCTCACTGAGGTTTACTTTACAAACCCTGAAGACTCTTCAAAATTTTATTTTTATGAGTTTTGCTTTCAATCTTTTCTCCATACTTTTATAGTAGGTAGTGAGATTTTAGGAATCGATTTTTTAACAAATTGGTTACAGTATTTTAGTCATTGTCCTGAGACTGGTAAATTTGGTCAAATATTTAATTTTTCCTACTCACCAAGGCAAGCCTCATTACACTGAGGCCTCTATTTGTCCATCAAGTGGCTATGAAGTGGGTGAGAATTAAAGAGACTTAGCTTGTAAAGCTCAGAACCGTGAGCTGCCCAGCGAGAGACCTTAGCAACATGGAGGGTGGTCAGGACCCATCACAGGGCGGTCATCAGGGACTTCCATTCCTGAATGAGCTCAAGTTTGCACCTTTGATACTATCTCCAAATAAGGTTTTCTGTCCAATCCCAGAGATACCCACAAACTGCATAATGACACCACATTGTATGGTAGTGTATTAATTATTGTATTAATGCTTTAAAAGCATTAATGTGTTAAATGGAAGCATTTAAAACATGCCACAAATTTTGTATCCCTGTTTTGGAACTTCAATTTTTTTCTTATTTTTTCATATTTTTCTCTTTGGCCTTTTTTCAAACCAGGAACCTCAAAAAATGGGAGTACTAGGGGCCTTTCTTGATCTTTAAAAAGCTGTGGTAATCGGAACTAATATTCCTTGAGTTGCTGGTCAAAGTGGCTTGGAATAGTATGTCCACCATTATCACAGTGTGTCCTGCTGGAATAGTGAGCAAATGGAACAGTCCTGGGAGAGAATTCAGACCAAAGAAGGCATAATTAAATTGCATTTGCTTCTTTGGTCCTTTAAGAGATGCCCTTTGGCTTTAGAAGAGCTCCATCCAGTCCATGGGGGGGTTGAAGTACCCTGCAGATGTTCCATCAAGAAACCCTTTCCTGTTAGGGTATGTAGTTATTTTCTCGTGTTATGCGAACACAAACACAAGAGGCTTTTTTCCTCTCCAACCACATTTTTTTCACACTCCCAAGAAAACCTATGCATAACAAATCTTCCACGTAATAAAGGCTGTTTGAGCCTCTGAATGCTATTCTTCCTGTTTAAAAAAGGAAAAAAAAATGCATTCTTCTGGAAAACACAGATAGCTTAATAGTGTTGTCCCAAGGTGCTGCTTTTTTTTTCTTATTTTTTCATGTTTTTCTCTTGGGCCTTTGTTGAAATTAGCCTGCTGGGAGAAGAGGATTGAACCCAGAAAACTTTGCTTTAGAGATAAACAGGATAACTCCCCTGCTGGACTATATGAGTTCTTCTTACTAGAAGCAGGACTAAAACATGCTTATTCCATTATATCTCAAAGTACATTTTGCAGGCTGCCGGATTCCTGTACTGTTTAATGGTGAATCGTCACTTGCAGCACTACATTATAATTATGGGTTTACATGACTCTCCCTCTGGTGATCTCCTTATGGGGAATGTCACCTCCTCCAGGGTGGTGATCAATCTGATTCATCTTGATAGCCTCAGCATACAATATAAGGCTAAGGATTGGCAGCTTCATAAGCATTTGTTGAGTAAGCACTGTCTTACTTCAGAAGTTGACAACCAATGGAAAATAATGACCAAAATGACACGAGCTCTAATTTTCAGTAGCATTAAAGCAACGTACTGGAGTCCTCTGATGCACAGTATTTCCTGGTCATTAGGAACACACACTCGGGTGTCAGACTGCCAGGGTTCAAACCTATACTTTATCACTCGCTCCCTATGTAGCCCGGGGCAACTGAATTAACTTCCTTCAGCCTCAGTCTTCTCATCAGGACAGTGGGGATACTAGCACCCTCTGCCCATGGGATGTGTGAGGATTGAAGGAGAATGTTTATGTAACATAACTACTGGTAGCAGAGTCCTACACATATGGTAGGACACACTCAGCAAGCAGTGGCTATGGGTATTAATACCTTTACTGTTTGTCACCTGCCTGCCACCACCTCCCCTCCTAAGCGTCAGTCAGTTACCAGTATTCTCCCCTATAGCTTCCTTGCCCACCCTCCCCCTGCCTGTCACCACCAGTCCTACCAGTGCCTGTGTACCCACTGGTACCGAAAGGGCCGCATGCACTTGGCATACTGCTGCATTCATCCCCACGTACAGCTGGAGCGTGTCGTGCATGGGCCCTACTCACCCCTCAAGGCCAGGTTTCATCTGAGCTGCCCCTGTAGCTTTCCCAGCTCTTATGCTTCCCTTCCCTTCTGCAGCATCTGTCTGGTCCACATTATTTGACCTATTGCTGTGAACTCCATGGTCTCATATGTGCAAGTGCTCTTCCCTTGGAAAGACAGTGGTCCTTCTGGACAGAGACCTAAGCTCCTTCCACTTGTGGGATCACCTCTTGGAAACAAGATCAGGATAGGGCCATTGTAGGATATTTGGAATGCAGTAGGTCATCAGACCGGCCCTATAGGTGTCCTTTGGGGTCGCAATGATTGTACAGCAGGAGCTACATACTCAGCTGCCCACAGTCAGGCAGCATGTTTTAGATAACTGACCACTACGACTCAGTGATGTAATGCATACATTAAGTATTAAAAGATTTCATGATCTTGGGCTACATGAGTAGAAGACAGGGTCTAGGACAAAGGTCCCATGCCCTCTCACCTACTGCGACATCCTGTGTTCCACCCTTGCACACTGAGTTATTGTGGCAGCTTTCTCAAGCTCATGCAAAGGAGGGAAGCAGGGATGTTTAGTCATCAAAAAAAGGCATCAGAGGGTGAACAGAGAGAAGACATGAAGATATTCAATTGAGAAAACATGTGGCTTAGTGTGATGTCCTTTCAGAAAGATTGTTAGAGCTTTTTCTAACCCTTAAAATCTAGATAGTGACATAGCCATAACAACTTAGCAAGAGGCTTTTTTATCAAATTACCTTCCGTTAAGCCTGCTGACCAGGTGATTTGGAAAGGTGTTTTCTTCTTTCTTTGCCCCATCCAATTCTAATTATAGAAAAACCAGCCTATAGTATTCTCCTCCGATAAGGGCTTTAAAGCAATATGAACTGTCTCATACAAAATACGAGGTCTAGACATCAGTGAGAACAATATTCTGTAAACTGACTGTTCCTCATAAAAGACAGTGGCTATTATCTTGCGATGTTGGGATAATGTTACGCAGAAGGGTGGGCTTACTACACGTGTCTGCATGAGATCATAAGGAAGAGACTCAGCAGACACAACCAATGGTAGAATTTAAACTCCAAGAACTACCAATAATAAAATAGTCTGAGAGATTTAAAAATGTTTCAAAAGATAAAGGAATGAATAGAACCTATAAGGCAGGAAAAGAAGATTTGGGGGAAATAAGGAAACAAATAGAAATTTTGGAAATGAAATATATAGTTGTCAAAATTTAAAAACTCAATAGACAAGTTAAACAGACTAGAAGACTAGAGAGAGAACTAGTGGTTTGGAAGAGGGTCTGAGGACATCCCACTGAAGACCAGAGAAAAGAGAAACTATGAAAGTGAAATCTGTGAAGAACAGAATGACAAATCCAGTATAAATGTAAAAGGAGTTCCAAAGGAGAGAAAAAAGAGAATTAGGGAGAGAGATAATGGCATAGAATTTACCAGAATTGACGGAGATTGCCCAGATTGAAAGAGAACCCTGCATTCTGAGCAGGATCGGTAAAAATAAATCCACCTATCGTCATGTCACAATGAAACTGAAGGGCATCAAAGACAAAATATTAAGGATCTGTTAAGAAAAGAAACTAAAAGGAGGTAACCAAGAAGCTATATCCTGTCCTGTCTGCTGATCTGGTAGTCTCCTTCAGCTTCCAGCCGAGATAGGAGCAAGACTGAGAAACAGCCAGTTATTCTCCAAGTGAAGGGTAAGAGATCTGAGAGAGACACTGGGCCCCAAAGAATGGGGTGGATTAATCAAGACCACTTCGAAAGGCCTCATTGTTAAGGATTATTGATCACAGGGGCTGGGCTTTCACCATTAATTGTGGGGAGTGGGGTTGTAGGGAGTGGTATCAGGAATCATAAATTGTCTGCAATCCATCTTTAGCACATGTGCATTAAAGGACTGTGAAACAGCCCTCCCAGACCAAGGGTTTCCAACCCTGCTGCACCTGAGCATCACCTGGGGAGAATGTAAACGTGCTAACGCCCCGGTGGGCTCGACACGCACTTGCTCTACAAGCTTCCCCGTGATGCTAATGTGCCCCTGCAGCTGAAGGCCATTAGCTTGGAATAGAGCTTCTCAACTTCAGCACCACTGACACTCGGGCCGGATAATTCTTCATCGTGGGGGCCGTCCTTTGTACTGCAAGATGTTTAGCAACATCCATGGCCTCCACCCAGTGGGTGTCAGTGGGAAACCCACACACAGTGTGACAATGAAAAATGTCTCCAAACCAATCTCCCGTGGTTTCTCACATTTGACTATGACACTTTGGCTATGACCTTTGGCTGGACACACTCAGGTACCTGAAACAGAAGCTTCAGGAAACACTTCTTATCCTCAATATAAATGATGTACTCTGATTTTCTGGTCTTTTCCATGCTTTTCTATTTCTTTTCTTTCTTTTGTGCTCATTGTGACTTACTAAAGCTCCGATCACTCTTCAAGCCACTTCAATCTGACTTCCGCCTCATGGCTTCCTCACAACTGTTCTTGGTGAAGATCATCAATGACCTCCTCACCCAAAAATCCCTTTGTGGTCCTCAGTGTCTCTGAGCTCTCAGTGACACTATGCAGAGTTGACCACACTCTTTTTCTGCAATAGTCTCTTTCCTTGGCTGTCATGACATCATACCCCCTGGTTTTCCTCTGCCCCATTTTGGTCTATTCGCCTTCATTTCTGGACCTTCCTTCTTTGTCTGATCTCTCTATCAGGACGTTTCTTAGAGGTCTGTCTTGTCACTTTCTCTCTCCCCCTACGTGACCTTCCACGTTCCTATGGCTTTCAATACCAACCATATGCCAAAGACCCTCAAATGTATGTTCAGCTCTCTCATCTGAGCTTGACACCCACAGATCCAACTGCCTTCTTAACATCTCCCCCTTGATGCTTTACACATATCCAAAACAAGAAAGTCTTGTCCTTTCTCCAAAACTTTCATTCTTCCAGCTTTTCAAACCTCAGTAAATGGCACCACCTACCCATGCACTTGCTTACGTCAGAAACCTAGAGGTCATACTTGACACCTCTCAGGCACACAATGTAGCAGGTCTGTCACCCTGCAAAATACATTCCGAGTCTTCCTACTTCCCTCCATCCCCAACACCACCATCCTACTCCAAGTCACCATCGCCTCTCACCTGGAACACTGTCACGGCCATCTAATGGCCTGTCTTCCACCAACACACTGCAATACTCTTAAAATATAAATTTCATCATTTTTCTTCCCTGCTTAAATCCCTTCAATGACCTCTTTTTGCATCTGGACTCAAAACCAAAGATCGCAGCCTGGCCTATGAGACGTTCCATGACCTCCGGCTCCCTGTCTCCCTAGACCCACGTGCCAGTGCTTACCCACCTGCTCATCAGCCCTAGCCAAGCTGGCCTACCTTCTTCTAGTTCTATGGATTCCTGCTATGCTCATTCCTGCCTTGGGTCCTGACTCTTTTTCCTCCGCCTGCAACACCATTTCCTCAGTTTTGCAGTCCGATTCCTGCTGCTCCCTGTGGTGTCAAGCTGACTTCCACTGGCTGAAAGAGGTCTAAAGCAGGCCCCCATATGCTCTCCCCTAATGCTCTTTACTTTTCCTTTGCTGTACCATCACAGAGTGTGGCTGTTTGTTTATTTGTGTTCCCCACCTGAAAGTAAGCTCCATGACATAATGATGATGTCTTTTATGCTCACCCTGAGCCTAGGTCAATGCCTAGCACAAGTTCAGCACTTTATAAATATTAACTGACTTAATAAGTGAATGAATGAGTAGCGTTATGCTGCAGAAACAGAGAGAGGACCAAGGGTCACCTGGATGACTAATAAGTGTTGACGAGGTTACAATGGCAAATTTGCACTATTATTTTGAGAAAATTGATAGTAAAGGGGATATAAGAAGGTAACTGCTTGCAAAGGTGCAGCAGAGTCGAAGGAAAACTTTTGTTTTGAACTCTCTGGAGAGTGACATCAGTGACGTAGTCAAGTCCTGTCCCAGGCCTCCTTCTCTTCTCTTCCACGACCTGCATGAACTCAGCCCGTGAGCCGTGAGGATACATCAGTGCCTCTCTGACTGTCAGGTCCCTTTGGCTCCAACTATCCGTGATGGACTGGCTGGCTCCCTCCCCTCGGTCCTCTTCTAACCATGGTGTGCCCACTGCATACCCCTCACCCTATACTCAACTCAGCCCCACTTCATGCAGTACGGCAAGATGTCTCTCTGTAGAACTGACTCTGGCAAAATGTCAATGCGACCTTTGAGAACTGCTAAACGGAACACTTGAGGGTTGATTCCAATGGGAACTAAGAATTTCTGCTTTATTTTCACTTACAGAATTACGAGGTGATGATGCAAGTTGAGTTTTATAATGAGTTTAAATAACATCACCCAGAAAACTTTACCCCTGGCCATGGGGTCACAGCATGTTGGAATATAATTGATGAAACCGCTTCATTCACGTGTGTGAGGTTGGACAAATCACTGCATTTTTCTGAGCTTCAGCTTCCTCGTCAGTGAAATGAATGAGGGGCTGGGTGGACTTTGGACAAAAGGGTACACACGTGTTCCGGCCTCATAGTCATCCCTCCGAAGCAGGGGCTTTGAGCGCAGGACCCAGGCCTGTGTATTTTAAGAAACCTCTACAGATGATTCTGACGTACACTGCTGGTTACTGGTTTAGATTCTTTGAATTCCTAATTTGGTATTAATACCCCCAGTTTGCTTAAAATAAAACCTGTCTAAGAATAGTGCTAAAATTTCTCTCATGAAATTTTGGTGCTACATTTAAATTGTTTTTCAAGATCCTTTATTCAGATGAATAATTCATTTATAATAAAAGAAACCCAAGTACTAATAAAGCCTTATTAATCTCTATGGCTCTAATATATAACATATATTCATCATTTCAATGAAACTAAGTACTTGATTTAGGAAGAACGCTACTGAAATAAGTGAGACATCTTATTAGGAAACGTTCTGTAGCATTCATGATGAAAAAGGGCAGTGTAGGTGTTTCCTGGCAAAACTACCTCATCTCGTCACTAAATCTTTGGCCATGAGAGTCAGAGGAAAGGTCTTATATTGGGGATGAGAATAGAGAACTGAAAATTACCACGGAATTGAGAACAGAAATTACAGGCATGGCTGAAAAGCAGAAGATCATTTTAGGGAAATCACCTTCTCCTAAGAGGGCTCGGGTATGAGTCAGAAATTGCTGATGAAGGAAAAATCCTTGTGGGACAGACCAGGAACACTGATGGGCCCCCGTCTCTATGTCAGCATAGACAAGCAGGGCGTGGTCTCAGCTAACTTTGGTTGAAGGAATGCTCCACCCACCACGGAACTCGCACAGAAACCCATCCCACAGCCCTGGGCGAGGTGGGACAGGGCATCACCTCTACTGCTGCTCAGGGTCTCCGTCAGGTCCAAGTCAAGCCTCAAAATTGGAGCTGGGTTAAGTTATAGAAAAAGAAAGATGTTTATCCTGCACACCCACGTTTGTGGACTGGGCTTCTTCCCTGCCACAGAGCTGCTGGTGTCCGACCTCTGTCACCGTCATCCCTTCATCCCGGAGCCCTACACCTCTGCTCTGTGGCTCCAAAGGCGATCACTAACATACTCTGAGTCCTTCCTGCTCGAGGTGCCATCTCTCCTTGGAGTTTCTCCAGGTAGAGTGCCCCCTTCCTTCCTCCATATTAATGGGAGAATTCATTCATTCACTCACTTATTTCATTTCATTCATTCATTCTAAAAATGTCACGTGTTGGAGACCATGTTAGGCAACAAAAATATAGCAGGGAACAGACAAGTTCTTTCTCTCCTGAAGGTTACATTCTGAAGGTGAGAGACAGACAGGAAACAAATAAATATATATTGTAATGTAAATATACATTTACATTGTAATGTAAATATACATAAATATATATATATATATAATGTATATACCAGGAGTGCCAAAAATATGTATACACATTTTAAGAAAGGAAATAACTGTATTAAAACTACGCTGATGGTAACAACTTTGAGCACCTCTTGTAATTGCAGAAGTCAAACGTGATTTATATTCATCTTTTGTTGTCGGTATATACTGAGTACATTGTTTTGGTACCCTCTGTATATTGTAAATATATAATGTAGTGACAACTGCTCTGAAGAGAAATACAGTGGGATAAAGAAGTGAAGAGACAGAAGGCAGATGCTAGTTTGGAGGGAGTCAGGGAGGTCTCTCTGTTGAGCTGCCATTTGAGCAGAGAGCTCTGTGAACTTATAAAATGCTTTATACACATGATAACCACAGATAAACAGCCAACTGGCACAGTAGGGGGACTCTCTCCTTGGCAGTATACCCAGAGCCATGTCACGATCTAAGGCTAAATCAAATGACTTCTAAAAGACAGGCAAGTACCACCGAGATGCACATCTTCACTGATGAAAGAGAAACTGACTAAAAACAAACACTAGTGGCATCAGAAATGTGCTTCCATGGAAAACAGTGTTCCTTTAAACGTCCATAAAATTGCTTAACAAAAGAATACAATTAGAACAAAATCTAAATACTTAAAACTATTCAATTGGCATTTCTAAATAGTGTTTTTCCTTGCACTCTACTGATTTAAAAACGATAAGGGAAGGTTTAGAAATCGGTCCCAGTCACATTCCAAGGTTTCACGGAGAAACCAACAGCAAAGCCCACAGAAGGCCTTCTCTCACATGCATGTGGGAGGCAGGTGGCAACGTGGAGATAGTGAGGCTCTGGGATCAGGCGGAACTTGGTTTGAATGGAAGCTGAGGCGAGAAGGTAAATAACTCGCCTAAGATTTATTTACCATGTCAGGCACGGAGACAGGATTAAAACTCAGGCAGATCTTAAGGGAATTGCTGGGGGGGCGGGGGGTGGGAGGGAGCCAATCTCAAAATGGTTATGTACAATCTGATTCCATTTATATAACATTCTTGAAGTAACAAAATTACAGAGACAGAAACAGGTTAGTGGTTGCCAGAGGTTAGGGAGGGAGGTGACTGTAGCTATCGAAAAGCGTGGTGGTGGTTACACAAACCTACACATGATGAAATGGGATGGGGATGAAACCAAACACACACACACACACACACACACACACGAATGCATTAAAACTGGTGGAAACTCATAAAGCTTTGTACATTGTCCCAGTGTCAATTTCCTACTTTCGACAGTACTATATACTGTATTTCTGCAAGATTTTACCATTGGAAGAAACTGGGTGAAGGGTACGCAGGATTTCTCCCGTGTTTATTTTGACAACTGCATGTGAATACAGTTATTTCAAACATCTCAGAGGGGAAGCCTAATGTGGTAGCCATCAAAAGCTAAGGTATTCGTCTGCCATTCATGCTTATCGAAAATCTTCTACACACCCTCTCCGCATTTTGATGACTTCCTGGATTGTGACTTTTCCTTCAGCTGTCCCAGCCTCCATCCCCACTGCAGTACAGATATCTGACTTGGGTTCCACCGATGGATGAAGTCGGCGTGAGACATGTTTGGAAGGCAACTACAAGAGCCTGGGGCACCCCTGTTGCCGGTGTGATGGAGGGAGAGGCAGCCTGGTTCTGGGGTCAGGTTTTGCTTACCAGGGTGGTTCTGTGAAGGAGTTTGGACAATGTCCCTAAAAGCCTAATATATTCCTTCGAAGGACACTGTGATCTCTTAATAATCTCCTTCCAGTTCAAACTAACTACAGCGACGGATACAGGATATATATTACAGAAGCTGAAGTCTTAGTCATGAGGACAGTGTCACGTCTGAGAGTCCAGGTGAGTTCCACAATGAAAGAAACAGCAAGTGAAGCAGGAAGCCAGAAAAACAATCTTTCAAACAACCAGTTTTTGGATTAATTTATTTTTCTTTACTGTTTGTTTTCTATGTCATTACTCCTATTTCATTACTGTTTGTTTTCTATTTCATTACTCCTATTTCATTACTCCATTTCTATTTCATTTTTACTCCTAATTATTTTCTTCTTTCTATTTAAATGAGCTTAATTTTCTATTTTTCCAGTTTCTTAAGATGGATGCTTAGCTCTCTGGTTTTAAACTTTTCCTCTTGAAGTGTAAGCATTTAAAGTTATCCCTTTCCCTCTAAGCAATGCTTAAGCTTCATCTCACAAATTTTGATGTCAGGTTTCATTATCCTTCAGTTAGAAATATATTTTAATTTCTTTTGCGATAAGTGTTTAATTTCCAAACATGTGGGAGTTTCATTTTGCTGATGCCTTTCTCATATTGATTTCTATTTTAATTCTGTTGTGGTTCAAAAACAAACTGCATGATTTTCATCCTGGTGAACTCATCAAGTATTGTTTTACTGCCCAGCAGATGGTGTCTCTGGATAAACTCATATGCAGTTGAAAAGATCCTGCGTTCTGCTCTTTCTACATGGAATTCCGTAAACATCAGTTAGGTCAAGTTGGTGGACAGTTGTGTAAGTCTTCTCTGTTTTTATGATTTCTGCCTACTTTTTCTATTAAATACTGATGGAGAAGTATTAAAATCAGTACTACAACTTTGCATTAGTCCAGGTCCTTACATTTTCATCAGTTGTTAAGTTTTGAATTTGAGTGTTCACAGCCCCTTGTATCAGTTACCTATTGCTGTGTAATAGGTTACCCCACACTTAGCAGCTTAAAACAACACACATTTATTATCAGGAATCCAGATGTGACCTGGCCGGCTGCTTCTGGCTCAAGATGTCTCAGAAGTTTGTCATCAAGGCGTCAGCCTGGCCTGTAGTCGTAGTCGTGTCACGGCCCTAGTTAGCTCCCAAGCTCCCTCCCATGGCTGTTGGCAGTCCTCAGGTCCTTGCTGGCCGAGGGCTGCAGCCTTGACTGCTGGGCCTGTCCACCGGGTGCTCATAACATGGCAGCTTTCCTCCCTCACAGGGGACACAGAGAGATTTTTGTAGCCTAATCTTGAAGTCAACTCACATCACTGTCGCCGTGTTCTGTTCATTAGAAGTGTTATTAGACTCAACACACACTTAAAGGTGGGGGATATGGTTGACAGAAAGGTGTGAATAACAGAAAGTGGAGATGACTGGAGGCCCTCTGAGCTGTTTCCCAAAGGCACTGGACAAAGAAAGGAACCTCAGTTTATATATATATATATATATATATATATATATATATATATATATATATATATATATATATATGGTGGATTATTTCACGACATCCGTGGCTAAGTGGCCAGTTCTCAAGAGAGTGGGACTCAAGGCAGCTCTGGGGACTGCAGCATGACTTCGTAGATGGCCATGGGTAAGCTCTGCTGTTTACATGACTTAGAATTTATCTTCAGTGTCCATATCTCTCAGGGAAGACTTCAAGAGAATCTGATCAGGCCAGCCTGGGATAGACATCCCTAGATAGCCAACCATGGCAGGGAAGTAGATCATGAAGAATAAGCCTCTTAGCCAGAGGTCTACCCATGTGGGCACGGGGCAGTGCTCACGGAGGAGGATGGGTCACATGCCACGTGTCACATGGTGATGCTCACAAGCCACACCTCCGATGTGAAAAGGTTGGCAGTGACAAGAACTGAGAGTGGGCCGGCTCTGGGGACGACGTCGTGATGAAGACCAGGGGCCTTAGGATCCAGGGAGGAGCACCTGTAGTGACCCTTGTGTCACACCCCAGGTCTACGTGTGGCCCAGGCTCATGCCCCACACATTTCTGCCAACCTCAGAAGTCTCTGTGTACTTTGTGAATGAGCAACAGCACTTCAGTCTCCTGCCATGGCCACAGAGGAACCCCAGAAAACTTTAGCTCAGAGTCAGACTCTATTCTTACCGGTTGGACTGTACAAGCAACTGTGACCTTGGGAAACTCTGAGGCCTTGGCCTCTTGAGAGAGCAGGAGTGGGTTGTTCTAAGGTCCTGTCAGATGCTGCAAGGCACGGGCATTGTCTGCTGCCACCTTGGACAAAGTTTGGTTGTTTCAGGTGTTTGGCAAGAACAAAAATTCTCTGGCTGAAGTGTTTCCCAGGTCTCAGTGATTTGATCTCTGCGGCCAGGCCCCCTGGCACCGGCATGGTCTGGACCCTTGTTCACCAGATCGAGAGAAGATCCATCTGGGGGCGGAAGCAGCTGAAGGCCCTCGTTGCTTTTTGTTGCTGTTAACTTTTTATGGAAAATTCCAAGCATACCTAAAAGTAGAGAGACATACCTAAAAGGAGTGAACCCCCACACATCGAGCACCCAGCTTAAACAGCAACCAATTCATGGCTAATCTTTCATCTGTAACCCTACCCAGAACCCCCACTGACCCTGTAGATTATTTTGAAGCAAATTCCATCAGATCATTTCATTTATAAATATTTCAGTGTGTATTTTTAAAAGATAAGATTTCTTTTGAAAAATCCATAATAATCATGATCACACCTAAGATAATTAACAATTCCTTGTCAAAAATCCAGCCTAGTTCCACCCCCTCAGTATTCCCCTTGAGAACTTACACAGATTAGCTTTTTTAATGTACAAACTCTTAGTAGAATTTGGATTCCCCCCCACTGCTTTTAAAAGAATTCGTATTTCAGTTGTGACTATATTCACCATAAAAATATATTAAATGAACAAGCAAAAGAGTAAAAATGGTAAAAACTTGAAGTTGTTCTCTGCAACTTGATAATTCATGGTAAACTGAAAGCAGTTTCCATCCTCTTTTCTCAGACTGCTGTTTCTTATTTTCCAAGAAGAAAAGAAAAGAAGTTAAGTAATCCCACCTCTCTCCTTCCAGACACAGGAAGGGTTCCACCTCCCCAGTCCCTTGAAGTTAGGTGCGTTCGCATCAGATAATTCAATTGCCATTATGAGACGCCCCCCCACCCCAGCCCACCACCCCCACACCAGAAGTGTTTTTTCACTTTCCTACAGTGACTCAGGTTACCCCATGAGCCAGTCCTGGATGGACATGTACAGGACGAGAAAAACAAATCTGTTGATTTAACTGATGAAGGTTTTGAAGTTGTTTGTTATTACAGCCTAACCTGGCCTCTTCCCTGACTCACGTAAAGTGCTTAGGATTGAGTAGGTGACTTCCAGGAGGTTCAAGCTATGGCTGATAACGATTTAGTGAGACTCTTAAGGGATCATTTGAGTCCCTTCCAATGATATTACTGAATTGATATATGCTGTCATTTAGGTAGAGCAGTGGTGTTTTAATTCTTTAGCCTTGACATCATTAGAATACATTATTACAATACAACGATTAATACAATACTTTTAAGAGCACTCTGCTAGACATGTAAGATATTAAATTAAATGGACTTAAAGATGAAGCAAAAGCTGAAACCCTGGCCTAAGGAGTCATGTCTCGGCCCTGCCATTATCTTGAACAGGTCCCTTCATTGATGGACCTCAGTTTCCTTTTCTGTTATGATAATCATGATTATAGCAGTGACATTATTGAGCATCTGTCATGTGCTAGACAGTTCTATGAAACTTAGCTTACTAGGTCCTTACAGCTAGCCTTCAGTAGTCATTTTTACTTTTTTTTACAACGAGTAACTGTGGAAACTGAGATTTAGAGAGGCTGAGTAATTTGCCAAACAAGAGCTGGAAGTGGAGGGTACGCTTCCAAAGCCAGCCTCAGCTAAATATTTAAGGTCTGTTTCTTATTCTAAAATCCTATGGCTCAAATATATGGTGATGGAAGGAGGACTGACTCTGGGTGGTGAACACACAATGGGATTTATAGATGATGTAATACAGAATGTACACCTGAAATCTATGTAACTTTACTAACAATTATCACCCCAATAAATTTTAATTTAAAAAAATCCTGTGGATTTTGGTATGAGGTTATTCGCAACAAGTAAAACCACGTTGTCAAACAATAATAATGTTTTCTTCAACAAAAAGAAGAGTTATTTTATTTGCCATCAGATTTTCCATTGTGTGGCAGAACACATATTTTATGAAGATCAAGGGCTCTGCTATTTATCTTCCCTGGCCTGAGTACTATCAAAGGGGTTCAAAGCAGTAAAGCTTCCTGATAGAACACAGATGCTAACCATAATGCAGACTAACCCGAAAACATGAATATTCCCCTTGAGAACTTACACAGATTATTTCTTTGATGAGATTTTTCTTTTAAGAATAATTCGAAGACTTGTTAATTTGTGGTCATGAAGACAGTTTACCAGCCATGCTTTGTGGTTTTAAAATACTAGACTTTAAATACCAAATTTAGCTTGTAGTTAAAATACCAGAAATTAAAATGATGACGTTTAGAAAAAGTAGAATTCAGTTTATGGAAAACATTGCCCGGTCACCTGTGTGTGATAGCTGCAACACCTCTCACGCTCCCTATCAAATGGCCAATTCTTTTTTTTTTTTAATTGTTTTCTTCAGTTACAGTTGACATTCACTATTGTTTATATTAATTTCAAGTGTACAGCATAGTGGTTACACATTTATATAATTTAAGAAGTGAGTCCCCTAATTAGTCTAGTACCCATGTGGCATTATACAAGGTGTGATTTACAAAAAATACAGTGAATGTTTAAATTTTAAAAAATTATTACAGTAAAAGACACATTGCCATTAACCCTCTTCAAAATATCCTCCTTCACTTTGAACACACTTCCCCCATCGCTCTTGCCACTTCCTGAAGCGGTTCTGGAAGTCCTCTTTCGTGCGTGTTGCATGGTTGTGGCTGCCTCAGTGTCCTGAATCGATTCAAAACGTTTTCCTTTCATGGTCATTTTGACTTTGGGGAAGAGCCAGAAGTGGCACGGTGCCAGATCTGGTGAATAAGGAGGATGAGGACACACCGTAATGTTTTTATTTGACAGAAATTGCCGTACCAGAGTGATGTGTGACACGGAGCCTTGTCGTGATGGAGGATGGAACCATTCCATGTTAATACTTGTTTGTGATCCACGATTTACAGCACACTTTAAAACACATCTCTCAACCATAGCTCACACTCAACTGACTGCAGCGAACAAGTTGAAACTTGTCACACACTGTTAGTTACTACGGTTGGACACGCCACTTCCCGTATTGAAGAATCCTCGGCAGCAGCATTCACGGAATTTTTTATTACACCTCGTACATAGTTATTACAATATTGACCATATTCTCTATGCTATACTTTACATCCTGTGACTATTTCGTAACTACCAACTTGTACTTTGTAATCCCTTCACCTTTTCCATCCATCTCCCCAAACCCCCTCCCCTCTGGCAGCCATCAGTTTGTTTTCTGTATCTATGAACCTATTTCTGTTTTGTTTACTTGTTTATTTTATTCTTTAGAGTCCACATATAAGTGATATCATATTGTATTTATCTTTCTCTATCTGCTTATTTCACTTGGCGTAATACCTTCTAGGTCTATCGTTTTATCACAAATGATAAGATTTCATTCTCTTCTTTTATGGCCAAGCAGTATTCCATCATATATATGTACCACCTCTTCTTTATCCAATTGTCTATTTTTTTTTCACTGTTCAAGGTTTATTTGGTGTTTTTGTTGGTATGACACTTGGATAGTTGGCTGCATTATTAATATGTAGACTTCGCATTTTACATTAGTCTCCAGTATACGCTGACACATATAGTACATAAAATAAGATCCTTTAGAACATGCAATTTTGGATTTATACATTGGCTCTCCAGCTGTGGGACTGGAGAAACAAAGTTGGACTAGGCACACAGGGTAAAGGAACCCGAGTTATGTCACGCACAGTAAACACACATCTAGTTTGAAGGGCAACTGCAGCATCATGTGCAACACTGGCAGTGGTGGCGCCTCTGAGGGGGTGGAACTATTCTGCACTAACCAGTTTAGGATGAGGTAAGTACCATCCAGCATCAGGATATAGCTGCAGGGTTTTATGAACCATTCCTATTGCTAACTTTAGGAAATTGATGTTTTTCCTAGGCTGTCTTAATAATATTACTGCTTTAGTACAAATCATATTAAAAGGACAATATGTGCAACCTCCAACTAAAATCCTGTTCTACCCTAGACAGTGAAGTGGCACGACATTAGAAGACTTTAAAACTGCAGCTCTTTTTGGATCCCCCAAAGTGTATCTGCACTCTTCTTCAAACGGGCCTCTTCCTCAGGTGTCAGAGTCACCTTCACAACATCTGAGATTCCATTCTGTCCCAAGATGCAAGGAACACTAAGGAAGACGTCATCTTTTATTCCATAGAGACCCTTAATCATGGTGGAAATTGGATGCACCCACCTAAGATTCTTCATCATACTTTCTGCCAAATCTGCCACGGATAGTCCAATGGCCCAGAACGTGTAGCCTTTCAGTTTGATCACCTCATAAGCACTGTCAACCACCTGTTTGTGAACTTCTTTCCACTGTTCCTTATCTGCATCAGTGCCTAAATTAGGGTGCAGAGACTTCAGGGAGACACCAGCAACAGTCACTCCACTCCATACAGGCACACTCGAGTCTCCATGCTCCCCAAGGACCCACCCATGACAGCTTGATGGGTGAACTCCCAGCCTTTCCCCCATGAGATAACGGAACCGGGCTGAATCCAGATTGCAACCACTTCCAATAACACGGTTTTTGGGAAAGCCGCTAATGTTCCAAGCCACATAGGTCAAGATATCCACTGGATTGGAAACAATAAGCAATTTGCAGTTGGGCTGTATTTGACAACATTAGGAATGATGAATTTAAAGATGTTCCCGTTACGCTGGACCAAATTAAGACGGCTTTCTCCCTCTTGTTGACGTGCCCCAGCTGTGATAATCACCAGCTTGGAGTTTGCAGTCACATTGTAATCTTTGCCAGAGACAATCTTTGGTGTTCTAAGGAAAAGGCTGCCATGTTGGCGATCCATCATCTCTCCCTTCAATTTGTCTTCCATGACATCAACAAGAGCAAGCTCATCTGCCAAGTCCTTCATTAAGATACTGATGGCACAGGCCATGTCAACAGCACCAACCCCAACGACTGTAATCTTATTCTGGGGGCTTTGTTCTTCCTTAAGAAGATTCACAATCAGCTGATCCTTGAGAGTTGCCATATTGAATTTAGAACCAAAAGGAATCTAGTCCAGGGAGCGCGCAGCGTCGGATCCGGACTTGGCAGCGGCCGCTCGGGCACCTGTCCGATTGTCTATTGATAGACGCTCAGGCTGCTTCCATACCTTGGCTTTGGCTATTGTAAGTAGCGCTGCAGTGAACATGGGCACGCATATGTCTTTTCAAATTGGTGGCTTTTATTTCTTTGGATAAATACCCATACGTGGAATTGCTGGGTCATAAGGTAGTCTATTTTTAATTTTTTGAGGAAACTCCATACTGTTTTCCACAGTGGCCACACCAATTTACAATCCCACCAACAGTGCACCAGGATTCCCTTTGCTCCACATCTGTGCCAAATGGCCCGTTCTTCTTGATTCCTGATTTAAGGAACTCACTAGGCTTGGCAGAGAGCCTTGTTTCTCCTGCCTCATCTTTATCCCAGCAGTGGTCATTATTTTACTGCCGTACATTATTAATGTTTTAATTGTTTTCATCATTTCTGATCTCCATCTGAGCATCTTGAATATATTGGTTCTCATCTTCACTGACCATTCCTGGCATTTTTACAGTTACAGTTGAATAATAGAGAGAGATAGAAACAAAATGTCCTTCGATGCATTGTTCAATGTCCTTTTTCCCCCTGAATGGTTTTCTAAGGCTGCTAATTACCACCCAAACATGACATTTTCAGTACAATTGAATGATGGTTGAATTAGGTGTCTTTAACATTGGTGTTTAGGAACATTCAGAAGTTTGGGACAACCTAAAATTCAATTTCAAAGTACTTACTGAGTACTGGAGAGGACAAAGATAGGGAGGAGGGGGAACAAGAAAAGTACAAGAAAAGTGCTGTAGGCATCCTCTGTCCTCAGAATATGACTTCCTCGCTTTTTTTTTTTTTGCTTTTTTTTTAAACGATTTTATTGGGGAAGGGGAACAGGACTTTACTGGAGAATGGTGTGTACTTCCAGGACTTGTTTTTTCTTTCCCAGTCAAGTTGTTGTCCTTTCAACTTGGTTGTGTAGGGTGCCATTCAGCTTCAAGTTGTTGTCCTTTCAGTCTTAGTTGTGGAGGGTGCAGCTCAGCTCCAGGTCCAGTTGCCGTTGCTAGTTTCACCATCCCTTGCAGGAGTCGAACCGGCAACCTTGTGGTTGAGAGGACGCGCTCCAACCAACTGAGCCATCTGAGAGCTCAGCAGCAGCTCAGCTCAAGGTGCCGTGTTCAATCTTAGTAGCAGGGGGCGCTGCCCACCATCCCTTGCGGGACTCGAGTAATTGAACCGGCAACCTTGTGGTGGAGAGCCCACTGGCCCATGTGGGAATCGAACCAGCAGCCTTTGGAGTTAGAAGCATGGAGCTCTAACCGCCTGAGCCACCGGGCCGGCCCCAACTTCCCTCCTTTTAATGGAAAGATCATTATGCCACATAGAACTTCTTACAGAGTCATAAGAGTAATAGTAAGTCTTCTGGGAGAGAAAAATTAGAGGTCCTGGAGCCTGTTGTGGAGAATTTGAAATGGCAAGCTGAAATTTTGTTTTGTTTCAAACTAGGATGTTTACCATGAAAACATTTCTTAAGAGTGCTAGATAGATCAATATAAACTTGTGAAATGTGCCAGTCAGCCTGGAACGGGATTATGGCACAAAACCATAGCTGATTCTGGCATCTAAATGCAATATTATTGGTAGAGGTGTACACATGGTGGCAGTTATGGTCATTGATGAGGACAATAGTTCATGTGAATTTGGAAACCGCAAAGGAATCTGGTTTCATTGAGGAGTATGTGAGTGAAGTGCTTCAAACAGGATGGCATCCAGACAGATAGCAAGATCAGCCCCCACCTCACAAGCTACTGTCCTCGTCCTACAGCATGAACCTGTCTGTGGTTTATTTGCCTCACCTGGGGCTACAGCAATTTACCTAGTAAATTGAACACACCTAAACCTGGGGCTTGTGAGTTGATTTTATTTTTCTTTTTAACAATAATACCAAGGGAAACCTGCCAAGGAATAAGGTATACAGCAGACAAAATGAGCAGATTACTCTGCATATTGAAGAAGATTGTCAATATGCTCCATTTCTTCTCATTCACTTGATTGCTGTGGGCTTTATTCATACTCTGAACTAGATCAAAGAGAAACAGAACTAAAAACAAAGAAAAATCAGTTGAAGACATTGAAAAGGCTGGATAAAGACAGAAATTGGTAGAAGCCAGAATTGCCTTCATTTAATAATACTCCTTCTCTTTTCTACTTTGGTTCAGTCTCTCCTATTGTATTTTGTACATGTCTATCTTATCCACTTGCTGATCTCTGTCTTTTGGTTCTATTTATCCATCCACCCATCCATCCATCCATCCATCCCATAAGTGTTACGGAGTGCCTAATATATTTAGAAGCTTGGGCTACATCAGTGAACAAAACAGATGAGCATGATAGATAGATAATAACAATACCTAACAAATAAATAAATTATATAATTTATATAAAGTGACAAGTTTTATGGAAAAAAAGGGGAAAATGAGCACAGGGTAAGGAGGCTTAGGCCTTGGGGGCGGTATATTAAACTTCAATATTATCCGTGGTGATCAGAGTATGCCTCACCGAGAAGGGTATAGCTGAGCCGAGACTGAAAGGACGTGAGAAAGAGAGCCAGACAAAGAACTGTGGGAGAAAGCACTTCCAAGAGGGGTAAGGGCTCAAGCATACCTGCTATGTTTGAAGAACAAAATGGCGGTAGGTTCAGCTGAAACAGACTGAGCCTGGAGGAGTGCAGAGGAAATGGAAGTTAAAGGTCATGGGGAACCAGACCTCGAAGAGCCATGTGGACCATCACGAGCTTTGGCTTTTACCCTGAGGTGGGAGCCTCCGAGGGAGGGACATAGGACGTCCTATGTTTTAAATAGATCTCTCTGGCTTCTGTGTTGACAAGAGACCATAAACATGCACATTTGTGTCAAATTTAAAGCAAAGACAGCCAGAACTCCAAAAAAAGAAGGAAAAAAAAAATCAAAGCTGAGTGTATATAGCACTTGCCAGGCAGGGAAACACACCAGTGAAAAAGTTCAGTGAGTTGGGAAAAGCAAAGGTTTTCTAAATATGAGAAAGTGGGAAGGCAGTTCATGTGGTTTTGCTAATCAAAGATTGAAACACAGCGCTCAGGTAGAACAGTGTCAGATTAAAGAAGTCCTTTGTTCACGGGCAGGAACAAGTCTCCAGTTAGGTCTGACAAAGGTCTGGCCCAGGGGGTCACTCAGAGTTCACAGACCTTCATCAGCTTCTGTTGGCTTGAATCATTTGAGGTACAACACAGCATCCCGTTTTGGTATCTCCTAGGCAAGTGCTGTAAGTAGAAAATTTTCCTTTTACAGTTGGAAGCAGGAAAACCTGTTAGGAAGCTCTTGCAGAAATCCAGGCAGAAGATGACAGGGCTCATTCCAGCCTATACCAGGGAGGTGGTGAGAAGCAGTTCGATTTTGGATATATCTGGAGATGAATAAATCATGACTTCTAGGTTTTTGGCCTTTGCAACTGGATGGCTGGAGTTGTCCTGGAGATAGGAAAGCTGTGGGTGGAGCAGTCTGGGGAGAAGATTAAGAGTTCATGGGAGTTTAAGATGTCCTTTAGGTGCCTGAGTGGGGACAGCAAAAGAGACAGGTGGGGCTGGTAGCATAAACTTGGGGTTTGAAGGAGTGTAAGATGATGTTGAATGCCAGACCACGTGCACTCACCTAGGAAGACAGAGCCCTGGGCACTCCAGCAGGGTTTCCCCCTCCTGGTACCCAATTTCAACTCATCAGATTTTGATTATAATGAAAATATTCTTGTAAGCCTCAAGTATTCTGTAGAATGAAGTGGGAATAGAAATCAGTGGGTGATCTTTGAAACTCTCACTGTGCCTACCATGGTGTTTTGAAAAAAGTACTCAATAATAGCTATCTTTCACAATCTCCTGCTATGTGCCAGACACCTATGTTTACCAGCATATTTGCTTAATCTCTCCAAATTTATTAGATGTCGTTTTACAGATAAGGAACTGAGGCCAGAAAAGCTGAGTAAGTTGCCCAATGTCCTACAGATAGTTGACAAAGGCAGGAGTCGGGGTTAAGCCCAAATTCATGAGTCCCTCTTAACTCTGCTTGCAATAGCAGTTTAGTAATGTGGGTAGAGAGCCACGCCAGTAGAAGCTGAGGAGTGCCAACAGCTTGTAATTCCTCGCATAGATCAATTTCGTGTGACAGTCTTCAAACTTGAGAGTATACCCAAATCACCCTGCAGGCTTGTTAAACCACAGATTGCTGGACTCAACCCAGAGTTTCTGATTCCACAGGCCTGGGATGTGGCCTTGGTAGAGTCTGCAGCTCTACCAAGTTCCCAGGTGCTGCTGGCACTGCAGGTCTGGGGAGGACCCTGAGAGCCACTGGGTTGGCGGATTTTCCCTGACTCTGCTGGCGACATAGGCTGCCTCCACCTGCCCAATGCTCAGGTCTCTCTAATTCCCAAAAGGGGAGAAAGGAGTTCACAGCCAGAACTTCAGAAGGACCCTTGGGGATACTTCCCTCAGTTTTGACTAACAGCTTGCTCCTTCCCCAGGCACAAGGTTGTTGGGGGAGAAGGAATGAAGGAGTGATGGTGGCTCAATTCCAGGTATTCTCCAACACACATTTTACCAATGTGTATCGTAGGAGTCCTTCTTCTTTTATTATTATTCTCCCAGCAGTCTCATTGTCCTTTCCTTGGAACGAACTTTATCATCACCCCTCCAGTTCCCACTGTCTATCAGGCACAGGGGAGGTTCAGGTATGATGGGCCCTACAAGCTTACACAACTACTGAGGGGAGCACTTTAAGAACAAGAATGCAAGCTTATTTTTACACAATGAGTGCAGGGCTTTTGAAGGAACTTGTGCAAGAGAGGTGCCCTACAGCTGAAGCTCCATCAGCTTCATGGGAAATCAGTGTCTGATCAAACATGTCTGTTTATGTCTGAACTCCAATTATAGCCGTGTGCAAATTGTTTCCCATGGGTGTCCTGAGTCTCAGGCTAATCAGAGGACATGGCTGATTTCTGATTAAGAGAACCCGAGCATTTCTCTTGGAGAGGCTTGTCTGCCCTGAACCTAGGAATGACGAAGGGCTGCTGACTGCTGGAACCTCGGAGTGCGAGCTTGACCCAGCTGAGGCACTCAGACCCTTGCCACTTTAGGCAGCTCTTTGCCTCTCTTGCCCTAGGCATATATACAAGTAGGGAAAAGTCAACTTAGAGGTAATAATTATTCCTATCTCATTACATCAAGAACAAAATTTGAGCACTCAATTTTAACCCTAATATTCAGAAAAATGAAACTTCTTTTCAAAGTCATTAGATAAGTCCATTAAAAAATAAATTAATTTATAAATAAAATAAATGCTTGCTTGACAAAGACTACTGCCTAGGGTAGCACTTGGTGTTCCTTTTGTTAAGTCTTTCTGAAATCTTATTTTCCTTTGTACTTTAAGTCATATTAGAGGCGATTTTAGGCTTAAAAATACATAGATTCACTCAACAAATACTTTTAAGCATAAGTAAATGGCTCTGGAGTTAGGGGAAGCTATTAAAATAGTGTTAGGAGTTTAGGGGAAGCAACTGAGTGAAGAGCTCCGTCAAGGAGCGAAGAGCCAGGCACAACCCGAACCTCCAGCGCGGGGCGGGGTGTCCCGGGGCGTGAGACGGCTTCCTGCCGGACACTGCAGGAGCCGGCCGGCCTTTGATTTGGGCCTCGAGGGACATGTGAACGGAACGCCTGCCGGGGCTGGACAAGGCGCAGAGAGCCAGCAGGGCCGCCGGACACGTTTCTAGAGAGCAGCCTGCGCCTTCCCTCTGGGGTCACGGCTGCGAGATACACACAGAGCAGCGTGGTCACAGTCCAGGGGCGCGAGGGTTCCGGGAGGCACTGCCAAGTAGTGTCCATAGGATGATTCAAAGGCGAACAGAGCAAGTCCCCGCCGTCCAGGAAGCGCCACCAGGAACCGAACCACGCCCGGGGTAGTCTCCAAGCGGCTGAGAGGCGAAGGTGCGACCCGGGCGGCGTCACCGGGATGGATTCTCCCCGCCCGGTCACACTCAGGCCCCTGGAAGGCTCTCAAGTTGCAGCGCGGAAGCAGTGGGCGCAGGTACACGCTCGGGACGGGGGCGGGGCCTCCTCCAGCGCCCCGCAGCCCCGCCCCCGCCCCGCCCCCACGCCACGGCGGCTGCGCGGAGAGGAGCCTGGCCTCGACGTGATCGCCGTCACTGTCTTCGCCCATCGTGTACCGCCATCATAAGTCCTGGCAGCCGGGCCGCGCTGCCTCTCTCCTCCTGCCCGCGGGGCAGCGGTGACGGGCTGGGGTTGTGCTGCCCCGCCCCGTCTGGCGGGTGGAGCCGTGGGCCTCCGAGAGCCGGTGAGGGGTCCGGACCCACGGCGTCAGGGGCGGACAGCTGAGCGGAGGGCGCCCAGGGGAGCAGCCGGCGGGGGCGGCGCCCAGGGCCTTGCCCCGCCCCTCGCAGGCCCGCCGGGAGCCGGCGGCTCTTGCCCGTTTCCAGTATGGCCGCCCGCCGTGTTTGACCCGCGGCCTCTCGGCTTGGACTCCTCGCCGGCGATGCCGAGCCCGCGGCAGTGACCGACACTTTGGCCCCCACGCACGCACGGACCCAGACCCCGCCGGAGCCCGAGCCCTGGGCCCGCCACCACCCTCGGCCCCGGCGCCGCCGCCCCAGCCCGGACCACGGCTCCCGCACCGCCGCCGCGCCGAGAAGGGCCGCGCCGGACCTCGAGCGCGGCGGGCCCCGGCCGGCAGGGATGGGGAAGCGGGCGGGAGGAGCAGCTGGAGCCGCCGCCGCCGCCGCCACACCCGCCGGGGCGGCCCTGCAGCCCGTGGCGGGCCTCCTGGGCGCGCTGCACCTGGTGATGACTCTCGTTGTGGCCGCGGCGCGGGCCGAGAAGGAAGGTGGGTGTCGCCGGCGGCGCGTTCCCGGCCCCGCGCTGTCACCGCGTCCTCGCCGAGGCCCTGGCGGCTGGGAGCGGGTGGCAGGGCCGCGCGGCGCGGGCCCGTCCGGCCGGAGTGGCCGTTCACGTGCCAGCTCGCGGCGTCCGTGACTCCTTCCCCTTGTCCTCCCGTCGCCTCCTGTCACTGCCATCGCAAAACGTCCTGACTTCTCGGGTATTCTTGCCACTTGGCCCGCTCTGGGTGGGCTGGCAGCATAGTTTTAGACTTGGTAGCTGTTAATAGGCAAATTTGAGGCTCCCCCCCCCCCTCGTTGAGGTTTTAATAACGGCGTGCCAACAGAGCTCACTTTAAAATGTCGTAGTAAAAAGAGCGAGACTGGTTGGTGGAAGGGTCGAAACACAGCTTACAACATTTGCTTTGAATTTGTTCATACACTGCTTGGAGAGGAGTCGTGTTTCTTCAGCTTCCCGCCCCACTGTCTGCCTGCGTTGTTAATGGTGGTTTAGCTAACAGTTTTCTCCATATAGGTATACAATACAGTTCTGTTCCGCTGTCCATTAAGCTATTGAAAGTTTGCTTGCATTTTTGATTTTAAGATACTAATTGGGTGTCATGGTCGTCATGTGAAAAACTTTAAAAACGAACGTCAAGTTTCCAGTTTGCAAACCTTTATTTATAATTTACAGTTAAGGGTTGGCCCCTATTTTACACACTCGTTAGTATCATATGACTGTAAATCGGTACTTTTATAAGGTTAAACGTTATTTTGTAACCCAGAAGACCAAATCGTCATTTTGTCAATACTACTTGTTTTTGAGCCTAGGGAAATGAGTCACGGAGCCTTTGTGAAGAAATCACTAAAAGTGAATGGTTTTTAAAAGCTAAGCAAAACTTGTTAGTTTAGCTTTTGTTTCACATTAAACTGCCACTGCAAGAAAATAATGTCTTGCCACGGTAAACTTTAGGGTTGATGTTCCACTTTGTGACTAAAGACACTTGCTTTTTATTGTTATTCAAAGCACCAGCAAAAGCAAACCAAATTAATGTTAAAGGGCAAAGGTGCTTCAGTTTACTGTTCATTTTTGTTTAAAACATTACATTCCTTCATTTCACTCTCTAAGCAACCTTAGTCTGGGTTAACATATGTGGAAATTATTCAAAGAATTACCATCTATGGAAAGGATTAATTTACAGAGGCAAGGTGATTTCCAGAATGAAATATTGCTGCGTTAGGGCCATTGAGGCCCGGGGTCGTGGTCATTCCTCACTGGTTACACATCTGCAGTCAGTTGGTTATTCTTGTGTGCTCACGCTCCCGGCACAGTGTGGCATGTCACTGGTGTCTAGTAAGCCTGACATAGTACAATAATGTCATGGGCATGTCCGCTGGAGTTCAAAGTTGGCCTTGGTGGGTACTGCAGCCTGACTTTTCTGTTCCTCGGTTACCTTGCACAGTGCCAGGCACAGTAGGCATTTAACATTTGTTTGAGTGAATAGTTGTCGTCATGGGCCATTATTAGCACAGGGAAATAAAAGAATGATTGCGTCTAGTAAAACATGAAATTTGTATTATAATATTACCTGGCTGCGTATTTTTCCAAGAGCGATTTTATATGCTATCTCTCTGTGTATAGTTCAGTAAACAATCCCTTTTTTGAGAAATGTCACCCTAAATTATATTTGCTAATTTTTCATTTGCATAGTTTATAAGTTTTAGTGCACCTCTCTAGTACCCATAAATGTCAGGGTCAGGTTAGGAGAATTCCTGCCAGGGTGTAAAGTATGAAAAGATGTGGTGTAATCAGCTAGTGGTCCTGGAGGAATCAGACATCTTGTGTCTGAACAATGTGAGGGTGCAAACTAGCTGTTCAGGTACTAATGGTGATTATACTAATAAAGAACACAGGTCTCTGCCCATCATGAACGCGCTGGGTTCAAATGAAATACTCCTGAAGGTAGCTCCACAAATGCCTGTGCTTTCAACCTTCTTGCTCACCTAGTATTGTTTTTGTTTGAGTAAGGAGGAGAAATGAGATTGATTTTCTTACATGATTGTGAAACCGTTAGTTTGGCATCTGATGGGGCACAAACACAATTGCCCCAAAAGGATGCTGTTGAGTTTTTTCAGTAAGCCTGGGCAGATTTCTGAAGGTAGCTGAGTTCAGTTTGTCCGTTGACACCTTGGGGATTTTTCTGTGCTTGCTTTTAAGTAATATCAACAAATTTACTTTTTCAAAGTTAAGCTTTACCTGCAATTGTAATGATGTTTCTCTGGATATTTTGTATGTTTATGTATTTTTTCCTCCTCTGCAGCAGAATTTCACTAGAAAAATCTTCAAAACAAAATAAAACTCGTTTCCTGCTGAAGAAAACCAGAAGAGGTAGTTAGATTACCTAGTACGGTTTTTGATGTTTGGACTAGATGTTAATTTTCTTAAGCCGGAAGCACGAGCCATTTATTGTCTTAACATCCTATATGGCTAACATTCCTTTATCTTAACATCCATATTCACTGATGTGTGGGGATGTGTTAGCACTAGTACAGGGGAAAGGGACCTTTGAGAATGTTTTGGTTGTGCTCTATAGTTTGTAACGACTTTGACAGAGTTGCCAGAGGTAGAAGTTACTATAATTATTACAAATAACTCATTTATTCTGGATTGGTGTCGAGCTTTTTCTTGAAGCTAAGATCTTGATATTAAGGATAGTGAGAGGAGTGTGTGTGTGTGTTTGTGTGTGTGTGTGTGTGTGTTTAGTGAAATATATTAAAAATGGATAGTGAAAATGTGTGAGATCTTAAATGAATAAATTTTAGTAGTATTTTGATTTATAAATCAGCTCATTATGACCAGCAAATAAGAACTTTTAAAAAAAAGCATCACATGTCATGTACTATAGTTTTCGTTTTGGAATGGGTTTATGGAAGGCATAGCTGTCCTTTAATTTTATTATAAATAAAAAGGTACATTTTATATATCTAGTGAGTATAAAGTTGGATAAATTTTCAGGTATATGGTTGTTTTAGTCTGTGACAATTTAAATTTCAGTGTCACACATGTTATTGAAACCGGAGGCCAACCCAGTCCGGGGCTCACTCAGCCAATGGACCGACAAAGGAGTTGGGTCATAGAATGAGCGTTTATTATCAGAGCACCGGTGGTCTGAGAGGGGAGCAGGTTAACACCTCCAAACACTGCCTTCACATTCTCAGACTGGCTGGGAGTAACCTGGGCGTTCCTCCAGAGGCTATCCCTCCCTCCGGCCATGTGATTCTCTGGTGGAGTCAGCAACCCAGGAACAAGGATGGGAGTAGCCTGGTGGACCATTGAGATTGTGATCAATAAGCCTAAGGGTATTAATCATAAGTTATCAGGGTAATTGTCTAAAACAGGGAACTGGGTGAGTCTGGGGACCTCAAGCCCCAGGTGAGTGATCTATTTTTAAACTATAGGTAGCTCAAGGAAAAGTGAGGCCAGGGAGCGTGGAGAGGCCTCTACTGTGGGGGTGCCAACTGGGCCCTGCTTCATTAGCATTAATTGGTTGTCAGTGGCAGGGCAAAGTTTGGCCGTCTTCATTAGGACTTTTAAATTTGTTTGCCAGATACCATACTTTAGTTTCATGAACACATTTTTGTTTTAAGGTATATACATGACAAGTGCAGGAGGAGGCCACAGTAGCGTTTTATCTACAAAGCGCATGAACACAGCCCTCAGGAGTAAAGGCCAGAAGAAAGATCAAAACCTCATTTGATTAGGTAATTTGCCCTGAGATGGTAGAATTGATTAGGAGTTGATACTTACTTTTTTCTAATCAAATTATTACTCTGTATAAATGTAAAAGTAGTTTTTAAAGTGATTTTCTTAAGAGTGAGATGTTTTATTCCTTTATATGACTACTATTTAGAGTCTGGTAAGTAGACTATTACTTCAGTAATATGCTTTGCTAATGAACTTTAGTTGCTTTTACTAAAAGCCTTGGAATGCTGTAGTTGGAAGAGGGTCCTCTTTCTCTTGCTAATGAATGTTTCATGCTTTTTATAATCCTTGCAGAGGGTCCTCATAGACACTGCCAAAAAGATTGGCTTCTGGGAGTAGATATAAATCATCTAATTTGTTATCTAGAGTAGTAATGAAACTGCTCTTGGGCGAATGAAGTCCCTGCTGGGGGCTTCGGAGGTTCTCCTTCATCTGCCTGTGGCTTCAGCTTGTTGATTGGCCTTGCCCGACCACTGGGAGGCTTTTCTGGGGCTGAATTTTCCCTTACTATCTGCTGCAGTCCCTCACTGTTGATAGCTGCTTCTTGGAACTTTTCTCCCTTGGTTTCTGGGACTTTGTACTTCGTGGTTATCACCCTGCCCTAGTGGTCAGTCACCATGCTCCCGCTGCCCAGTGGATGTCTTCCTTCATACACATGTCTAGCAAGCAATACACTCTGCATATGTCCAGAGCAGAATTATCTTGGGCCACATCTGGTTTCCCAGTTTTTATTAATGTCACGATTATTCTCTGCCACATTGGTCTCATTTTTGACCCTCTACCAGGTGGCGTCAATGCCTGTTGGTCAGCTCTCTGCTGTAGTCTCCAGCCTGGCATGTCGTAGCTGGCTCTCACCTCGAACTTTCTCCATGTCTGTTCAGTCCTGCAGTCCCCTGAGTTTGCATTATCTCTGTCACGCATCTGTTCATTTTGATGCTTAATCATGTATTGCCGCATTTAGCTACTTAAATTATTTTGTGGATGTCATTCTTCGCCCAGACTGGAATTTCTGTGGGGCAGAACCTCTGTCAACATCTGCAATGTGTACATAGCAGGCTTTCAGTTTTAAATGAAGATTTGCCTAATAACGACCTTCTCTCCCTTCTCAAACTTGAAACCTGGGTGGAGAGTCAAGGGTACAGGTAAAAGTCTGAACTCAGATACAGATGTCATTAGGAATTCTGCTGTCATAGGACGTAGGGTGACATTACTTTTTTCTCCCCTATGTGTTGCTTTCCCTTGTAACTAAAACAAGTAAGAAACACTTACTCTAAACCATCACTGTTGTAACTTTTGGATTTTAGGATTTCAGATTCTCATGAAACCCCAATTTATAGATCGTGAAACAGGCACAGAGAAATTAAGTCATACGGGCAGACCTTGGCGATGCTGCAGGTCCGGTGCCAGGCTCCCCAGTAAAGTGAGTTTAACCTTTTGGCTGGTGCAGGGTCTGGCCTTCAGTTTGTAAAAGCCAAACACTGTGAAGCACAGTGCGGTGAAGTGCAATAAAAGGAGGTCTTCTGGATTCCCAAGGTAACAGAGCTGGTACCTAGGTAGTCGAGCCAGGATTCCAACCCAAGCCATCTGTCCCTAAGCCAAGCTGTGTAACCCTGAACGAGTCCTGAAGGCTCTGCACCACCTGGAGAAATAGCAGACCTGCCAGTTGGTGCAAAACCAGTACATTAAGTATTCAGGTGAAGTGCTCTCGTTGTTTTTAATGCCCTGACCATCCAGATCACTTTCTGTGGACTTGTTAACCATTAAAACGATCAGAGGCCATTCTGGGTCATGCACATTCTGAAAAGGAAGCCAAGGAGCCCAGGCACTGTAAACCAGGGACCAGGTACTTGGTACTGGAAGCTGCCGGTTCTGCTCTTGATGTTTAGGTACCTGGTATATTGCTCAGGTTAGGTGAGGCCTGTTGCACTCTTTGAACACGGCTTAGTTCCATATTGGTGTGACAAGTTGGTCCAGACCTGTGAGACAGTCTCAGACTGGCGCTGGCCTAAAAGGAACTGGAGGTCATCTGAAGGCTGGTAGTGGCATCAGCTTCTGAAACGCCCTTTCAGACAGAGGTCCGGGCACTCCAGCCGTCCGCATCTGGTTCTCTGTTCTGGCTTATGAGGGCTATTTGGGGTTAGGTGGTCATTAGTTTCATCTGTGCTCCTAGGGCAGTTTTCTTTCATACTGTATGATTGCTTTGGAAAAATTTTCAGAAAGCCATACTTTTTGCTTGATTCATTTTGTTGCATGTAACACCTAGGGCAAAGGTCCATGCCCAAGGTCTGGAGGATCCATGACATGGTCTGTCATGGTAGAGTGTCAAACCTGCTTTGTTTATATGTTCCTATGTAATTGTGATTAAAAAAAAAAACCCACATAACAGAAAATTGACCATCTTCAAGCATTTTTAGTGCACAGTTCAGTAGCGTGAAGTACACTCACGTCATTGTGCAACAGGTCTTCAGCATATTTGCATGTTATGTAATTTAAACTCTGTGCCCATTAAACAGAACCTCCCCGCTTCTCTCTCCCTCCCAGCCCGTGGCAACCACTATTCTACTTTCTGCTTTTATGAATTTGGCTCCTTTGCACACCTCACAGAAGTGAAATCATGTAGGATTTGCCTTCTTGTGACTGGCTTATTTCAGTGAGCACAATGTCCTCAAGGTTCACACGTGATGTAGAAGGTGATAGGATTTCTTTCCTTGTTGAGGCCTAGTAATCTATTGTATGTACAGACATTTCTCCTTTTTGTTTATCCACTTATCTACCAATAGACGTTTGGGTTGCCTTCATACTGTTGTGAGTAATACTGCTGTGAACGTGGGTGTGCAAGTGTCTGCAGGGTCCTGCTTTAATTCTTTTAATTCTTCAGTTACATACCCAGGAGTGGGGTTGCCGGATCATATGGTAGTTCTATTTTTAATTTTTTGAGCAACTGCAATACTATTTTCCATAGCAGCCGTATCACTAACAGTGCACAGAGGTTCAGTTTCCACTCCCTCTAACAGTGTGCAAAGGTTCAGTTTCTCCGTATCCTTGCCAACACTTGTTATTTTGGGGGTTGTTGTTTTTTTTATAGTGTTTTTTTAATAGTTTTTATAGTGGCCATCCTAATGGATGTGAGGTTTTGGTTTGTATTTCTGTAATAATTAGTCAGCATTGCTGAGCGTTGCTATTTGTGTATTTTTTTTTTGGCGTGAAATACCTACTTAAGCCCTTCGCCCATTTTTAAATTGGGTTATTTTTGTTGTTACTGTTGAGTTGTAGGTATTCTTTATATACTCTGGATATTAATCCCTTATCAGATGAATTATCTGGAATATTTTCTGCCATTCCATAGTTGCCTTTTCATTCTGTAGACTGTTTCTTTTGTTGTATAGAGAAGGTTTCTAGTTTGACTTAACCCCATTCATCTATTTTTGCTTTTGGTGCCTGTGCTTTTGATGGCATATCCAAGAAAACATTGACAAATACGAGGTCATGAAGCTCTGCCCCTGTGTTTTCTTCTAGGAGTTTTACAGTTTGGGGCCTTACATTTCGTGTTTTCATCTGTTTTGAGTTAATTTTTGTCTATCATGTAAGATATAGGTCCAAAATCATTCTTTGCATGAGAATATCCAGTTTTCCCCGCACCATTTGTTGAAGAGACTCTGTCTTCCCCATTGAGTGGTCCTGGAGCCCTTGTATGAGATCATGTGACTATGTGTATGAGAGGTTATTTCTGGACTCTCTTTTTCGTTGCCCTGTGTGTCTCTATGCCAGTACATACTGTTTTGATTAGCTTTGTGATATGTTTTGAAATCAGGACATGTGAGACCTCAAAACTTTGTTCTCTTTCAAGATTATTTTGGCTATTTGGGGTCCCTTGAGGTTCTGTATGTATTTTAGGATAGGTTTTTTTCTATTTATGCAAAAAATGCTGTTGTGGTTTTGATAGGGATTACATTAAGCCTGTAGATTGCTTTGGGTCTTATAGATAACAGTACCAAGTCTTCCAGTCCATAAACACGGGCTATCTTTCCATTTATCGTGTCTTGTTTAATTTCTTTCAGCAGTGTTTTGTAGTGAAATTTTCAGTGTACAAGTCGTTTTCCTCCTTGGTTATTAAATTTTTCCTACATATTTTACTCTTTTTGATGCTATTGTAAATCAAACCTGTGTTTTTGAATAAATGATTTTAATCATTGTATGACTAAGTTATGAACATGTAGTTATTGATTAAAGAAGCCTATTCTGTTTGAAACAAAAAATTCTACGTGAAGTATTTTCTTAGATTACTTACCTGTAAAATGAAATGCATTTTAAGCCCTTTTAAATTCTAACAGTTTGTGACTATTTTCTAAATCAGTTGTGACTGCAGAATATGACAATCTAATTTTAGTTCTTAAGAACTAATTTTTTATATAGCTATAGTAGGTATTAGATGTGGATCAAAGCATGCGCTAGTAAAAAACTGGCTTAGTAGTGAAGGTTGATAAGTAGCCTAAGCCAAATCTATTAATTGCAAATTAATTAGCATTTTGCATTCATGGTATGACAAGGGCATCCCTACTTGGAGTTTCAATTAGAGGACCTTTGGTGTGGACCACATGTCTCTTTGGGTTTTGGACAGGACTGAGTGTCCTGAAAGGGGCTTTTCTTTTGGGGGAATGATTAAATTGGATGCAGAAGAAAATTACTTATGGAACAAAGGTGCTCTCTAACACTTAGCTGTATTTATTAAGACCTTTGAGATGTGGCTTAAGTTTGTCATTCCAAAAGCTACTTGGTAGAGCAGTGTATAAGAGTGTAAGTGAATATGCTTTCTAAACTGGGCCACTTGAAAAAATGCTAATCTGAGTTGGTGACCTGGCTCTTCTGGAGTATTGCTTCTTGGTATGCAAATGGGCCTGGGGTAGTGGTTAGCGTTACCAAGAGGTAACTTCTCCTCCAGAGTGAGTGCAGCAGCAGGCTACCCATGTCAGGGACTTAGGTCATATTTAGAGGTTTACCTTACTTGCTGGGGGCTTATTTTGGGTTATGGCTGGAGAAGAAAATGGTTACTGAGAATTGTGTTGAAGAGAAAAAGATGTAAGAAGGAGGAAGCATTTCATAAAACATTTTGTTGGAATCCTAGAGATTCTTGTAAATAGAAAATAATTTCCGAATATTGTCAGTTCCTTCCCAGCTGCGTCTGGATTCAGCTATACTTTACAGGACCACAAGCTTTTGGGCCTTAAGGACTGGGTCATGATCTTCCTCGACCCCGCTTTTTAATTGGTTCAACACATTGAGTTATGTGTCGGTAGGAGAAACAGTGAACCAAAACCAATTAAGGATGAACCAGAAGAAGAAAAAGTATTTCTGAAATGATAATATTTGTCCAAGTTTGATTTTTTTTTTTTTTTTTTTTTTTACCATTCAGGAACATACTACAAGTTTGTACTTAGTCACCACCTACTTTGGTGACGCCCTCAATTATTTGGTGATGACGGCTGGTGCTTGTCAAGGTCTCTCTTCCATTTGACCTCTGTGCTAACGCTTTGCTTGCCTTGTCTCATTTAATTCCCACATTAGCCCTACGAGGGCAACAATCTTTCTCTCACCCCCAAATCCTTTCGTTCTTGGCTGTCAGTCCTGCTGGGGGAGCTTGTCTCTGATAGTACACCACACAATTTTAATCTCCAGTAAAAGGAGACGTATAATATGTAACAGTTTTTCTCATGCATACAACTTAGAGGTCAGTTTGGGAAAACTTTCCTTAATTTCACAAAAATTCAAGTAGAAACTAATGATAAAATACAGAAGAGTAAATGGAGAAAAGTTTCTGTCATCTCTCAGGTAGAAGGAGCCAACATCGGTCATCAGTGTTCCAGTCTCGGTTCCTTCCTCATCTCTTCTCCCCGTTTCCTCCCTTCCCTCCCCATGTAAACATAGATGTTGCCAAATTGCCTTTGAAGAAAACTTAACCAATTCACATTTCAACAATACTATGTGAGGGTGCCCATTTTCCCATATTGGCTGTTCCCTTCTTTTAAGTCCCTGCCAGTTTGGCAAGAAAAGTGATCACATTGTTTTAAATTTTTAAAAATTAGTGTTTCTTAACCATGGTTTTATACCACATTTGAGTGATGCAATCAGGTGTAAGGTACATCTCGAGTTCACAGAGAGAGGAGGTGTGGTGCTCTGGCTGGCGTACCAAGATCACATAACCTCAGGAAATTTTGGGTGACTCTAGGCTGTATTCCACATGGGGACCTAAGTCAGACGTGTGTCACCAAGGGAAGAATTCTGGGAACACTGTTCTGCTGTACATGTAAGGAGTTGGGGAACAAGAACAAACCCAAGCCACTCTGCAGATAACCAATTAACCTAAGTTAGCGAGGGATTCACGGCCTTGCCTGGGACTCCAGGAGGTAGTAAGTCGGAAGGTAGAAGTAGTGATTGAGAGTGTGGCCTGGGCTCTTGCCAGCCCGCTTTCTGGCTAGAACTTTAGGTAAGTATGGTTACCATTTGATCTGTCAGTTCACTATCTGGAGAGGGGATAATACTAGCACCTCCCATCATTGAGTTGTTGCGGGTTTCTGAGGGGTGGTGGGTATAAAACCCTTGGCGCAGTGCCCGGCACATAAATTACTCATAAGATTGAACCCTTACACACTTTTGGGCCTTTTGTATTGGCTGATCGTGTCTTGTCAGGTTTTCCACCAGGGGTTGAATTTTTCTTTTTGACTTAAATGCACACTTAATTAAGGATTTCATATTTCTCCAAGTTTCCATTTGCATTTGAATTTTTTGTTTTACTTTTCAATTTACTGTTACTATTTTAAAATTTATTGACCAAATCTATCATTATTTTCCTTTATGCTTTCTGCCTTGGTTGTTATGCCTAAAAATCCCTGTGCATAATGTTTGTATTCACCAATATATTATCTCTGTGCTTCTATTTTTAAATGCAAATCCCTGCTTCTTCAGTCTATTGATATTAGGTAGGGAATCTATTTTTCTGAAATGGTTAGTTGCATTAACACCACTTACTGATTTAAAATTCCTCTTTGCTTTTGATTAGAATTGTATTAAAATGTTAGACAGATTTGGAACTTAATTGACTTATAATTATGTTTTCTATTTACTTTCGTTCCATAAACACATGCACATAAGCTTTAAGTTGAACTATATGAAATTGCCATTTTGTAGGTCTAAAATGATTGAATGACAACTTAGTTAATATTAATAAATATGTATGTTTATATATATTACTGCATGGACTGCATCTTTAGAACAATGTTAAGTAAGAGTGGTGAAAAAACCCGGTATCCTTTCATTTCCTGGTCTTTATAGGGTAACACCTTACGTGCTTCATTGTGAAATATGATTGTGGTATATAGTCGGTTGAAATTAAATGTTCTTGATAATAGGAAATTTCCTGTATATGTAAGAGCTATTGGGGATAGAGGCGACGTTTTATCAGATGAAATACCTTATGCTTTTGTACTTTAAGCGCTGATTTCAGCAGTTTGAATTACAGCAGCAATTCTTAGCACCACCGAGCTCTCTTGGTGAATTAACTCATATCTGGGTTCCTTCTGGAAACCCTGTCTACTAATGCTGACTGGATGTGGGCTGCTAGCAGCTGACAGGCCACTCACACATTTGCCCCTTCCAGTTGATGTGCACATTTTACTATGTTGTGGGTTTTTTTTTTAATCAAAACTCTTTTTAAAAGTTTTTTGAAATATTTCAGACATTGCCAAAAGCTATCAAAATTATTAGCAACAGCAACAAAAAGTAGTTTTAAGAATAAATATAACAAGAAATGTGCAGAATCTGAGGAAGACATTCTTGAAGGCTGGGAAGTAGTTACATAGTGATAAGACATTCTTTGTGCTTTGATAGAAGAACCCAACATCATAAAGATGTCAGTTCTAAGTTCACATTAATTTACCACAAATGCAATTTTAAAATGCCAACACACTTTTTATGGAGTTAGAAAAGTTGATATGAAGGTTCATATGGAAAAATAAACATATAGAAGTGCTGGGAAAAGGCTGAAAAATAAAAGTTATGAGGTGTGACAAGCACAGGTAATTATTAAGACATACTCTTAAGTCATTATATAACTGCAAAAGTAAGTTGTTGGTATAGAAACAGACAGATAAGTGGAATAGAATAGAAATTCCATAAATAGACCTAAGTGCATGTGGTTTATGCTAAACACCTGCTTTCCTCCGAGAGTCTGGAATGTGCTAGGCAGAGGGTGCCTATGCGATCAGCCCCCAATAAAAACCCTGGACCCTAAATTAGTTTCCTATTGCTGCTGTAGCAAATTACCACAACTTTAGTGTCTTAAAACAACACACATTTATTCCCTTACAGTTCTGAAGGCAGAAGTCTAAAATCAAGGTGTTGGCAGGTCTGTGTTCTAGAGGCTTCAGGGGAAAATCTGCTTCCTCCTTCTGTGTGCTTCGAGGGTCCTCCTGCATCCCTTGCCTCGTGACCCCTTCCTGGCATCACGCACTGTCTTGCTTTTTCCAGCTTCTTTCTCTCCCCTTCACATTGCCTCTGGCCCTCTGATTTCCCTCTTACGAAGACCATTGTGATCACATAGGTGTTATGCCCATCATACATTTTCGTGATTTTTTTGTTTAAACTGTTGATGATTTTTAAAAAAGATTTTAGAGATTTACATAGTGCGTGTATGTGTATATACATGAGGTTTGACAATTAAGTTCACGAACTTGTTGCAACAATGTTGCTAACCTTTTTTGATAACACAGAGGGATTATTCATTATGAATTTGTACCAGCTGGACAAACAGTTAACCAAGTTTACTGTTTGCAAGTGCTCAAAAGGCTGCATGAACAAGTTAGATGATCTGAACTTCTCACCAGCAATTCATGGCTCTCCCATCAGAACAATGCACCAGCTCACGCAGCACTGTCTGTGAGGGAGTTTTTAGCCAGTAAACAAATAACTGTTGGAACACCCTCTCTACTCACCTGGTCTGGCCTGCAGTGACTTCTTTCTTTACCTGAAGTAAAAGGAAATACTGAAAGGAAGACATTTTGATGACATTCAGGACATCAAGGGTAATACGACGACAGCTCTGATGGCCATTCCAGAAAAATAGTTCCAAAATTGCTTCGAAGGGTGGGCTAGGTGCTGGCATTGGAACATAGCTTCCCAAGGGGAGGACTTCGAAGATGACCATACTGGTATTCGACAATGAGGTATGTAGCACGTTTTCTAGGATCCATTTACAGACTTAATTGTCAGACCTCGTGTGTGTGTGTGTGTGTGTGTGTGTGTATGTATGTATGTACACATTTATTTTATAGAATTAACGTGTAGTTACCATTTCCAGTGATTTTTATCCTTTGGTATATCCATATTTCCACCGAGTATCATTTCCTTCTGCTTGGAGGACTGACTTCCTTCATCATTTCTTATAGTATGTGTCTGCCTAGAGTGAATTCTTTCAGCTTTTATGTCTGAAAATGTCTATTTTGCCTTTGTTTTTTAAGAGATATTTTTGCTGGGTATAGAGTTATACGTTGATATGTTTTTTAATATCTTTTAGTACCGTTTTCCCTGAAAAAAAGGCCTACCCAAAGTCAGCTCTAATGTGTCTTTTGGAGCAAAAATTAATATAAGACCCAGTATTATACTATATTATGTTATGTTATGTTATGTTATGTTGCATTATATTATATTGTATTATATAAGACCCATCTTATATTATAGTAAAATAAGGCTGGGTCTCATATTAATTTTTGCTCCAAAAGACGCAAGAGAGCTGATTGACCGGCTAGGTCTTATTTTCAGGAAAAAACGGTACTTTAGAGATGTTATCTTGACTGTCGTCTCCTGTGCATTTTCCCATGAGAAATTTGATGGCCTCCTTATCTTTGTTCCTCTGTTTGTATCATTTTTCTCTTGATGGTTTTCAGATTTTCTCTTTCATTTGTTTTGAGCAATCTTGGTATAATTTTTTTCATGTTTTTTGTACTTAGGGGTTGTTGAATTTCTTGGATCTGTGGATTTATAGTTTTCATTAAGTTTGACAAATTTTCAGCTGTTATTTATGTTTATTGAGGTGACAATGGTTAGTAAAGTTACATAGGTTTTAAGTGTACAATTCTATAATACACATTTTATATATCACATTGTGTGTTCACCACCCGGAGTATTATTTCTTTAAATATTTTACCTGTTGCCCTCTCTCCAACCCCAGTTTGGGGCTCCAATTATCCATGTAACATGTTTCCTCGAAAATAACACCGGGTCTTATATTAATTTTTGCCTCAAGAGACGCATTAGGGCTTATGTTCAGGGAAACATTGTTGTCTTGCGTGAGACCCTGCTCGCTCAGCCATGAGTCGTGCAGAGCTGTCTTCGGGGTCTCAGCTCCCGCTCCCCACATAAGAACGCAGGATATGGTGAGGCCAAAAGGGAACACCCATGGAGCCATAGGTAGGGGAGTCACACCACTATAGTCTCACTGGAGGCTGAAGTCACATGACCTGCAACCTGCCGTCCTCTTCTCTGTCAACCAACCGACTCCACTCGACTCCCCAACCAGCGCCACCGCGGCAGTTATATCAGTGGCCAACGGCCAACCGGCTACAGCTGACGGCCATCTACTACCCGAGCCAGGATCTTTCCACGTGAGGCCGAGAGCCTGGAAACTGCTCTTTGGGACTCTGTCCCCACAACGGTATTACACAGCATAAAGCTGATCTCACAGTTCACCGTACTATTTAGTTTTTGCATTTTTTCCTCTGTTTCATTTTGGGTAGGTTCTATTGCTTTGCCTTCAAGTTCCTTAGTCTTTTCTTTTGCACTGTCTAATCTACCATTAATCCCATTCAGTGTATTTTTCTCTCACACATTGTGGTTTTCATCTCTACAAGTATGATTTCAGTCCTTTTTGTATCTTTCATTTATCTACTTTTTGATCATATGGAATACATTTGCGGTACCTTTTTTATTGTTTTGTCGGCTAGTTTTAACACCTGTGCTAGTTCTAGGTTGGTTTCGATTGATTATTCTCCTCATATTGGTTCATGTTTTCTTACCTTTTTGTGTGCTTAGCAGTCTTTAATTGGATGCTGGACATTGTGAATTTTACTTATGTTAGGTGCTGGATTTTTATATTCCAAAAATATTGTTGAACTTCGTTCTAAGATGCAGTTAAATTTCTTGGAAACAGTTTGAGCTTTTTTGGGTCTTGCTTTTAAGATTTGTTAAGTGGGTCTAGAGCAGGGCTCAGTCTAGGCCTAATTAATTATTCCCCATGTTTGAGGCAAGACTTTCCTGAGTACTCTATCCAAATCCCGGGTTTTCCCAATTTGACTGGTGGGAACAGGCACTATAACTGGCTATGTGTGATCACTAGCCACTGTTCTTCTAATCGTTTTGGGTGGTTCTTTCCCAGCCTCAGGTAGTTAACTTACAAACGTGTGCTGATCAGTACTTTGCTGAGTACGTGATGGAGTACTCAGCAAAGTACTGATCAGCACATGTTGTGGTGTAGTTCTCCAAGGCAGCTCTTTTTTTTCCCTGGTATTCTGCCCTATGGACTCTCACTGCCTTGTTTCCCTCTGGTCTGTCAGACTGTCTTATCAACTTGGCGAGTTCCCCAGGCTCCATCAGTTCCCCTCCCTGCACGGGCGCCCTAGTAACGCTCAAGGCAGTGAGCTGGGGCAATCACAGGGCTCACCTTGTTTGTTTCCCATCAACGAGGGATTGTTGTCCTTAGTTGGCTGATATTTAGGGTCTGAAAACTCATTTCATGAATTTTGTCTGAGTGATTATTTCAGGTGGGAGGGTACATATGGACCCTATTGTTCTGTCATGCCCAGAAGCAGAAGTCTAGACATCTGTATCAGTTATTGTTCTTCAGTATAGCCAGTGTTGTTGTTTTCAGGTGTAAACTCCTAAACCTCCTACTACAGAAAAATTTTGGTAATTGATACCAGATACCGTAGGATGGTGTATTCATTTCCTATTGCTGGTATAACAAATAACCACAAGCTTAGTGGCTTAAAACGGCACTAAGTTATTACCATACAGTTCTGGAGACCAGAAATCTGAAATGGGTCCCACAGGCTAACCCAGGTGGTGTCAGGGCTGTTGTGTCCTGTATGGAGGCTCTAGGGGAGAGTGACTCTTCCAGCTTCTGGAGACCGTCTACATTCCTTGGCTTGTGGCGCCTTCCCCCATCTTGAAAGCCAGCAATATCTGGCCAAGTCTTCTTATGCCGCCAGCTGTCTGTTCTCCCTTTTCTGCTTCCCTCTTCCACTTTTAAGGATATTGGGCTCACTCACGTAATCCGGAACAATCTCATTATCTTAGTCAGCTGATGACAGCCTTACTTCCATCTGCAATTTTAATTCTCTTTTGCCTGGTGGCCTAACACAACCACAGGTTCCTGAGATTAGGACCGTGACATCGAGGGAGTGGGGGAACATTTCTCTGATTGACACAGATACGTGCTTTCGCCATCCTTATTTTCTCAAGTGTTTTTCTTTCTTTGTACAGTGAAGAAAAATGAGCAATGAAGGATTTTCTTCTTAACCTACACATATTAAAAAATATTATTAGAGGGGCAGGTGGTTAGCTCAGTTGGTTAGAGCATGAAGCTAGTAACATCAGGGTTGCCGGTTCGATCCCCACATGGGTCAGTCACCCTCCACAACTAGATTGAAACAACTGTTTGACTTGGAGCTGATGGGTCCTGTAAAAATACACTTAAAATAAATAAAAGTTTTAAAAAAAAAGAATAACTACTTTAAAAAATATATTAGAAATTATAAACCTACATTTTTAAAAATGTGTTATATATATGTAGCTTGTCTATCCTACATAATATTTAGAGGTGGTTTATTTTAATTTCCGGTACAATTTAAATGTTCATTTTTGTGGATTACTTCACAAAATTGTGATTTGAGAATTTCCTTCCCATTGCCTCTGGCAATGTATAGAAACTCCTCCAGTTTGTATAGTAGATTATTGCTACAGATGTCTTTTTGGCAGATGTCAACCTACCTTATATTTCAGTATTTTTTTTCTTCTTTAAAACATAATATTAGGTTGATGCAAAAGTAATTGTGGTTTTTGCAGTTATTTTTAACCTTTTAAACCGCAATTACTTTTGCACCAACCTAATAGTATCTCTCCCCGTCCTCATTTATTACAGTTACCTTCTTGTGTGTTTTGTCACTTGTTGTCACCCCAGCAGCTGGTTGGTCACTCCTTGTGTGTGTTCTCTCAGGCCTTCAGCAGTGCAATCTCCCACTTGTCAGCAGTTGCAGTGCTCTGACAAGTGTCAGCGTTATAGACGCATGTGCTCTCCCTGACCTTTACCCATGACTCTTCACGAAGGGTTATGTGTACTTTATAGAGTAATCTTTGTGCAGCAGATCTGGTTTTCACTTTCCCTTCCACAGCTGTCTTTGTGTTGTATTTGACTCCCATCTTCCTCGTATGTCTGTTAGTGGAATTCTAAAGTCATTGTTTAATACAATATTTCTTCATACTACTGAAGCCACAGTCAGTAGGCAAAATGAATACTAATGCAGGATGCTGACGCAGATTTGAACACATTAAGCCCAAAACAAACCAGGCCTCTGTCCACGCAAGGTCAGAGGGCCACTTTGTAGATCGTGCAGCCAAGCCAGTGACGCGTGTTCATGAAGCCCCTGCGTTGCGACGTGCATTAGCAGTGCCTGGCGGGGAGGACCAGGACGAAACTGGCCACAGCACTCAGCACTTTGCTCCGTGGCATGAAGAGCCCTGGGCTGTCACCCTTCTCTGGCCACAGTTTTGGGACCTGGACCTGGACCGGCTGAGCACCTGTTTTTCCACCTGGCCAGTCTCTGCCTGGGGTCCAGTGCCTGGTAAATAGACAAGGTCAAGGCTTTGCAGAGGGATGACTTTTCTTCACATATTACTTTATCATTTACGAGCTGTGTGTGTCCTTGGGACATATGTTTAATTGTGGTCTTTTCTAGCTATGAAATGGGCACACACACACTTAGTAGAGTTATTCAGCACTTTCCATAGGTGCTCAAATGCTGGGTTTTGATATCTTGAGAGGCGACTGCCTACCTTTAAACATTCTTTGATTCTTTTTCTGTGCTATTTGGCCTGTGTTTCTAGTTACATCTTCCTACCCTCTTCACCCAGGGAAAGACACTGTGCCTGGAGCTTCCATCTGTTGGATCAGCCCTTCTTACCCCCATACTCCGTACTAGGAAGTTGCTTGGGGGGCAAAGGAAGCCTAAGGACACACCCCAAAGAGATAGTCATTCATTCCTTTAGGGTGTTGTTTCGTTTTGATAATGTATGCAATTTTTACATTCTATTCCATGCTGATTTCAATAGAAAACCACTTTTTCTGGTTCACAGCGCACACTCCTAGCAAACTCTCCTCACTGGCTGCAGCCTCCCTATTAAAATAACCCTCTATTAGCCAGAGGGTGCAGTGAAGTGATGCCAGGGCCTGTTGGTAGAGGGTGACTGACGTGGACCCTCATGAGGCCCTGCTCAGCCCAGCCTCCGACACGAGAGGCGCTGAGGAAGTTAGAGAAGTGGCGATTTGCAGGACTTACGAACCTGGAGTGAAGGCTTGGGGTGGGCACCAGCCACCTGCGGGAGAAGGTGTTGGCTCTCGGTTTCATGGTTCTGCCCTGTCGGCTTTTCCCGCATCACTTGGTTCTTTATTTGAGCAGGTTGCATGCTGTGATATATGAATAATCTTCACCAGATGGGTGTGTGGAAGTGTTTCTGATCATTGCGAAAGGAGTGCTCGCAGGCCAGGAAGAGCAGCCTCAGCAGAGGGGCACCAGCACAGACAGGTACACTCAGGGAGAGCAGAGAAGCCTGCAAGTGTCATTGATTCGATTCTGGAAAGGAGATGTCTTGGAAAACATAGGACAGGCATCTGTGTGTCTGCAGACAGAGTTAGGGGAGGGAAGAGGTAACTGGCTAGCAGAGGGTGTGTAGGAGAGGGCAGGCCGGGGCGAGGGGAGGACAGAGGACTGAGCGGGTGAGCTCGGCCTGGCGCCTGGAAGAGAGTGCTGATGAAGCACCACTGTCCGTCTCCGCCTCCCCCGCCCACTGCCACCTACCCCCTGGGTCCTCTAGGGCGCTGGCCTTAAAATAAGCACTGTGTCCTGGGTGATTTCTCTTCAGAGCCTTGGTACAGTTGAAAATGAAAGTCTTAACTACACATGCTCGGTAGTCATAACACATAGACGGACTGTGCCTGAGTGAGTTGTCATCTAACATAAGTGATGTCACATCCTCTGCTTCTGACTGGGAGGCTGGCCGGGGTGGTGAGTTGGGGAAGAGGTCCAGGCCTCCTGATGATGGCAGCCGGAAGGCTTTGTGCGCCGGGTCTGTCTTCAGCGCACAAAGTCAGGTGGGAGCTGCTGGAGTCTGTCTTGCGTTGTGCAGGGTGCCCCGCCAGCCATGGCAGCGGCTTCTCTCCTTGCTTTTGGAAGATTTGTGTGTGTCCAGACAGCTCCCTTCTGAGGGGGAATTCGTTTTGAGGCCTCGGCACAGGGAGATGGCCACTGTCACCTGCATTGGTCCTGGTCCCCAGTAGGTGCTGGGCAAACACATACCAATGGCTGGTTCATGATCATCTTTGTGTTTACCTCAGACCTTCATGCTGGTTTCATCAGCTGTCAAGACTTAAGACATTCAAACACCACGTTGAAGTTTTTCTTCCTTAAACACAGACCCTCTGAGCACTTATCTATAGTCACACTTCAGTTCTTATTTGGTCACCAGACAAGGCTGGAAGCTGGCAGATTCCTTTATGACCTTTTATTCACTGGGTGCCATGTCCTAGGCTGGGTCTAGAAAGCCAGAGGCACAGTTCTTTCTCTTCCTGCATGAGTCTGCAGTGCAGTGTGTCTGTCTGTCAGGCGCAGGACCGACTCTGAGCCATTGCTTCCGGGGTGACCAGGAGAGGCCAGGGCTGTGGGCAGGACTCGGGTGCACTAGGGGGGTCTGGGTTGGGGCAGAAGACCTTAGCTGGGACCACCAGCAAGGACATTCAGTGTGATCCAGTTCACACATCTGTTGTCAAGACCACTTCTTCCTTACAAACAAGCTGTTGACCTTCGAATAATGCCTTTGGGGTCCATAAGTAAGGAGGCGCATTGAAAACTGACCTTGTTTCCAGTGAGCAATCCCTTTTGAGGTCCTAGGCTTCATACTAGCTTTGTTACAATGTGTCTGTGTCTCAAAGAGGGAGTTTTGGATTTCTTTCCCTCCCTCTCTTCCTCCTACCTTAAACACAAATCTAAAGGTAAAAATGGCTTAAGACATTCCGACAGGATATGCTTTATATAGGAAGACAGTGTGGTTTGATAAAAAGAAAAGCATGGAGGCTCTAGTACCTACTAGCAGTGTGACTTTGGGCAAGTTACTTAGCCTGAGAGTCTGTTTCCTCTTAGACTGAATGAGAATAAAGTTATTTTATGAAGTTGAGTTCAAACCGATGGTTTGAGAGTGCTTATTAAATTTGCCTACCATCATCTCACCTTCTCTCCTCCAACCAACCCTCTCAGAAAACTCCCCATTGTAAGCTTTGTATTAGCAAATATACAGTTTTTAATTATAGGTGAGTTGTTAATTATCTATTAAAATTCCTATTTACATGTGATCTTTATACTTTGATTTTTGTATTCCCCTCTCCTTTCTGCCAGCTAGTCTGTACCCAGGGAATTTAAATAAATGGAAGCCGCCTAAACTGTTCATACTGTAGTCAAATGAATAAATTCCTACACTGTCCTGCTTTAGGTTACACTTCCTATTCTCTGTCAGCGTGATTCTCTCGTGCAGCCAGTATCTACTGAGCATTCTGCTGAGTTCTGGAAACAGGTTTATGAGGAAGGCATAGTCATTACTCCCAGGCATACGCAGATCATTATAGGGTAGGGTTAAAGATGCAGGTCAAGGTGTGTGTACCCCAAGAGGGACTGCGCTGGACTGTATAAATAACGCTGTGTTGGTCAGCTTGCGTCGTGGATGGAGAGAGCAGTACTAGTGAGGTGGGTGTTCGGTCTGGAGCCACGTAGCCCAGGGGACAGAGAGCCCCAGGTCTGTTCAGCCCACTCCTGCCACCCATCTAATCCAGGTGCTCTTGTTTGTCGTTTCCAGTGAAGGACAGGTGTGACTGAATTCCCACCCCTGAGTGCTCCCGGGAGAACTTGGGCAGAACCAGTTCACGTCTTCTTGATAGTGAGCGCGTGGGGAGGCTGGCTGCCTGGCCCTGTGGGGACGAGACCGGCAGTTGACGTGGCATGCCACCTTGCCTGGGACCTTGAGCAGCTTACTGGCCCTCATGCCTCAGCTTCCTGATATGTTTTGCTGGGGCTGGTCGCAGCACCTCCCTTCCAGGGCTGGTGTGAGGACGGAAGTGGGTCATCTCCAGGGCCCCGCATGTAGTCATGCCCGATGAACGTGCAGGGTGCCGGTGCGGGCCGCCTGTGGACTGCCCGGCCGCCGGGGGGCGCACACGCAGAGGGACCGGGCCGACCCCTGGTCTGGGGGGGTTGCACGGACTCCCCTCCGTGGGCACTTATTGAGGGCCGCGGAGCGTGTCAGACGTGCGCTCTGTCACGGGGGCCTCAGGTGAGTGACAGGTGATCCTGGCCTCGGACTGTCGGTGCTGTTTATCTGCATTGTACTCTTTGCTTTTCCAAAATACTTTTAAGACCAGGACACTCAAATCATTAGATTTGAAAAGTTGAAGAAATAAGATAATTAGAAAAGGATTCTCTCTTTTAAAGAAAAATACCAGGTATTTAAGTAAAATCGCCCCTTCCGGACCTTATTAACCACCCCAGAAAGACTTCATGTGAGTTGATGGCAGACACTGTCCCGGTTTAAGGTCTGAATGACTTTGCAATAAGCAGAGAACACGCCAGTTTACAAGGCTTCCGTTTTCCGTGGACACACTGTGCCAGCCTTATTCATCAGCCAGTGGAACATCACATGTCCACGAAAGAAATTGGTTTTTTTTCAAGGGGAAACAACGCAGGTACCCCTGTCAAGTTTATGACGACAGTTTAAATTATAAATGAAATTTGATAGTCTCACGTGGAAAGTTTTTCTTTAATTACTAATTTTGCTTTTGATTAATTTTTTTCTTTAGGCTCTGCTCACTCTTTCTTTTCCTGAATTTTCCTGACATGACTGTTCTTTCTCTTTTCGCTGAAATGTTTAAGATATAGTTGAGAGAGCCCTGCTGGAGAACTTGGCTGATGCGGGCTACTTGGTGTGCATTTCAGAATTGTGTTTGCATTGTTTCTCCATGGGCAGGCAGACTAAAGAAAGGGAGAAGCCAGCTTCCAGAATTAGCCTGTCCAGGGGTAGGCCACACTCACTGGAGAGGCTCTTCAGGTTTCTAGAAGCAGGAATTTCCATTACACTCGGGAATTTGTGAACAGTCTGTGCAGCTTGTCACATCAGATGGGTTGGAGCCATCACAGGGCTGTCACACCATCCCTACTCATCATTGCTGGTGTCCCCTACGTGTTTAGCTGAGTGGCCCATAAGTGGCACTGACAGGAGGTGCTTAGTGACTGGTGGCTGTTGTAACCAGAAGTGTACATGGGATTTCTAGGTGACAGGGCTGGGGCTTCGAGGCCACGAGTCAGTGTTCCCCAGCCTTTCCTCATGGGACTCAGTAGTGTGCACTTGGTAATTTCACCGTGGGGTGGATAACGTCTCCCCATTTTAGAGACTAGCACCATTCTTCCTGGGACTTGCTGGGATTGAACACGAGTCATGCGTGCGTGCTGAGCTCAGTGCTCGGTAGGTGGTGTGAGACGGGAGTGAAGGTGTCTTGTAAGGAAAACAGTCTGAATGCAGGACGTTTTATGGTCAGTATGCATTTAACAAGCTCCTTTCTTAGTTACATGTGGATTTTGCTGCCTTCAGCGGCATTGACTGTTTTAAGGAAATTGTGGAATTCCTGACTTCTTCCCTAACTGTATTCCTCTGTGATTTGTTTGCAGTAGGACTGAACTTACTCTGAAGGGGAGGTGTGTGATTTCTGTACTAATTTCAGTAATAGGAAGTGAGCAAGAGTGCTAGGAAGTAGAGGTCAGAGATCAGCTTTGCATAAGCCTGGTATTAAGTAGAATGCCATAACAATTCTCATTTCCTAAATTAATTTACCAGCACTATTTGTGAACTCGTAGACATGTGTGGTAATGGGTGTGTTAGGATTGCTACCATCCTCTTGGCAGAACATTCAATAAAGTTTGCCAGTTTTCTTGGAAGTAGTCGGGAGTGTTGTCGAGTGCTGCTGTGCCCTTGTCACTTTCATGTACATCTGTGGGTCAGAAAACTGGGTTGAGGAAAACGTTTATATTTGAGAAGATAACTTACATTCTTTCAAACATGAATTCATCTATATCCAGATACTTTAAACTTTTAACAGAAACTTACCACAACACATCTGTGAAGAGGAACAGCTCTTTCCAATACGTGATAGAGTACATGCGTCATCTGGTTTTTAAAGTAAAAATCAAATTGTTCTTGCAGTCTTTTAAAATTTTTGAAGTTCACTACTTCCTGGGACCTTTAAAAAACAAAAACCATTGAGAAGCAACTTAACTCCTTTTTCTCCCTTTACTACAAAGGAAATTAATAAAAAAAGTCATAAACTAGGTGACACCTGCATGCCTTAGGGACATTGAGGGCACATATGGCTGTAGTTATATACACCTAAAACAGCCTGTAAGGCAAGTGAACTTCATTGAACTTGAGCCAGCTTTTTCCCTCCCATGTTTTAACCAGCTTTATTAGAGTGTAATTTGCATGACATTGACCAGTTTTCAGTGTGCACTTTGATTAGTTTCACAAACATACCTGCTGTGAAAGCATCACTGTCATAATACAGGACATTGTCATTTCTAAGAAGGTTCCCTTTGCCTTTTGGCAGTCAGGGCCTTCCCCTCGTACTGGCCCCAGGCATCTAGGGATCTGCGTTCTGTCCCTACAGTTTTGCCTTTCCTAGAATTCAAAATAAATGAAGCTGTGTGCAGTCTTGTGCCTGGCTTGTTTCACTTCGCATGCTTTTGAGATTCATCCCTGTTGCATGCATAGAAGTTCGTTTCCTTTTAGTGGTCCTTTCTGTGCCTGTACTACAATTTACATTCACCTGCCGGTGGACATGTGGGTCGTTTCAAGTTCTGGTCTGTTATGATTAAAGCTTTTATAAACATTCAAGGAAGTCTTTTTCATTCCTTTAAGTAAACCCCTAGGAGTGGGATTGCTGAGTGTTTGCTAAGATTACCTTTGTGAGGAGCTGCCAGACCACCGCCCGTGGTGTGGGCAGCCCCCAGGGTTCTTGCTCTATAACCTTGTCCACTTGTGCTGTCCGTCATGTTCTTAGCTGTGGACTGGTGTTCCATTATGGTTTTCATTTGCTTTTGCCTAGTGGCTAATGATATGGGCATCTTTTCATGTGGTTCTAGGCTATTTATAGATCTCCTTTTGTAACATTTCTAGTTAAACCTTTTGCCTAATTTTTATTGAGCTGTTTGTCTTATTAACTTCTATAAGTTCTTCAATACTCTGCGTGTGATTCTTTTATCGGATATATATTGCTAATATTTTTTCCAAGTGTATGGTTTGCTTGTTCATTTTTTTAACAGTTTTTTTTTTTTTCCTGTAAAATCATTTTATTTTCTGTTACATAGACATCTTTCTCAGGTAATGTTACTAGAACCTATTTATGGGGTTTTATAGTCGGGGTAAATATATTTTTCAAAAACTTATTTCTATTATACAGAGTTGTGATACAAAAAATGATTTATAGGCTACAGTTTCAGAAGGCAGTTAGCTGGACTAATACTACTGAAGAAACTTTCCTATTTAAGTCTATAATATGGAATGAAAAGATATGATTAAAAAATCTTCTGATCAAAAAAGCTTGAGATCATCAAAGGGATGTTTATTGTCCTCCACAGAGCGCCACCAGGATTTTCTCATAATCTCCTTTGGTTTCATCCAGGATAGCTTGGCAGAGAGAGATACCATACAACTTCTGACAGCATGCTTTGATATCATTCATGTCGACTTCAGAACGAGAAACCATAATTCTGATCAATGTCTTATGACGAGTTCCAGCACCCTTCATGGCCTGATGAAGCTTCTCAGCAAAGAACATTGGCTTGTTTGTGGCACGCTTCACAATTGTTGTGAAGCATTTCTCGATGTCACCTTTCATCTCCAGGTCCAGAACTTTGTTCATGTCATGCTTACTGTACTTGGCGTATTTCTGAAACACTCTGCGAAGATGGGAATAGCTTCTGGTGGTACGAATGGTATTGAACACATTCACATCTGTCCCTTTTCTCCTTTCCCCTGCTTCATATAATGCCCTGGCGTCTGAGTCAGCCGAATCTTCACTTTGGCTAAAATCCTCAGATCCGTCACCCTTAATAAGAGAAAGCAAAGCCTTCTGGTAATCTCCAGATGTGTCTGAGGTGATGTCTTTAGCCAGGTCTCTCTTCAATTCTTCTCTATAGACTCTGTTAATTTCTCTGATTTCTCTGTTAGTTCTTGATGCCAAAATTTCATTAAGAGTGTCTTCATCAGTTCCAAGGCCCTTCATGGCAGCACGGAGTTCATCAGCATCAAATTGGGCTGGAGTTTTTAATAGAGCCAAAGCAACTTCCTCAAGGTGACCTGTAAAGCTTTCCTCAGAGTTTCATCCAGGGGCTTTCCTTTTTCCTGGAGATAAGCTGCTTTGATCTGCTGACGCTGTGCATTGTTTCTCTTGGTGAGAATGTCAATGATGGTTGCTTCATCCACACCTTTAACCATTATTGCCTTATGCAAGGCAGCAACATCCGAGGATGGATTGAAGCCAGGATAGGGGCTCACTGCTGACCTGGGACCACCTTTGGATCCTTTCACAGTGTTAATGTATTCCTTCTCTTCATTGTCAATAAACCAGGCCTGCTGGAGGAATTCTGATACCATTGCCATTTTTAAAGAAGTTTCTTTTTATCCACCTTCTTCCAAAGAACTAAAAAGAGACTGTTCTCTGATCCTTTCACACTCTTTTTAACAGTTTTTTGAGAGCAAAATTTTTAAAGAAGTAATTTTTCAACTTTATCATTTATGGTTCTGTGCCATTTGAGTCCTATAAGAACTTTTGCTTCCCACAGATTCGCAAAGATTGCCTCCTATGTGTTTCTGTAGAATATTCCAGTTTTAGCTGTTATATGTGGCTGTGCTCACTCACGGGTTGTGAAAGAATTTACAAGGCAGGGAGACATACAGAAGGAAGATTTCTCAAAGTAAGAGGAAGGTCGTCTGGACAGAGTCTGCTGGGAACTACTGCATCGAGTCTTTGTTTCGTCTCAAGTTTTATATTTTCTAACCAGGATGTAAATTGCTTTGGTCTATAGTGGAATTTTCTGTTGAGTTCGGCTTTGTCCATTGGGGTGTGAGGAAGGTGCCGTTAAACTGGTTGTCGTAACTTTTGCTTATATAGATTTATGTGGGAGCCAGGAGTGGGTCCCGTACAGATGTAAAACCTTTCCGAAGTACACATGGCCGAAGTATGAACCGGTCAGGGAGCAAACAGAACCATTGAAACTGGTATGCTTGTAAATGTACAGTAAACAGAGTCAGCAAGGTTTGGCAGAAAGGAGGCAAAGAAAGAAAAGGAAGAAAGGAAGGAAGAAAAGGAAAGGAAGGTTTCAAAAAGTTTCCAAACTAAATTACACTTGTTAAATTATACTAGAGGTCCAAATCTCAACATAGGAGATTTAGTGCCACCATTACAATCCCCCAAGTCATATCATATAATTCATTCTGAGCTAATTTTTGTATATGGTATGAGGTAGGAGTAAATTATTCATTACTTGCATATGGGTATTTAGCTTCCAGCACTATATAGACCAGTTTGGAGAGAACTGCCATCATAACATTGAATATACAAGTATTGCACATATTTTAAGTTTCTGTTATGTTTTTGAATGTTATTATAAATGGAATTATATTTTTATTTTTCAATTGTTCATTGCTAGTACATAGAAATGTAATTGATTTTTGTGTATCGACATTATATCCTGTAGCCTTAATTTGCTTATTCTAATAATGCTTTTTATGGGCTAGGTTCATTACGCTTTTCTACATACATGATCGTGCCTATGAGAAACAACACTTTTGCACCTTCCTTTATGATCTGTATGCCTCTTGCGTCTTTTTCGTGCCTCAGTGAGGTGGCTGAGACTTCAGGAACAATGTTGAATAGAAGTGGCAAGAATGGACATCCTTGCCTTGTTCTCCAGTTTTAGTGGGAGAGCTTTTAGTCTTTCACCATCAAATATGACATTAAATGTAGCTTTTTCATAGATGTTCTTAGTCAGGATGAAGAAGTTCCTTCCTGTTGTTATTTCACTGATAGTTTTCATAATGAATTGTGAATTTGTCACATGCTTTTTTCCTTACCGTTTGTGATGGTAATATATAGTTTTTCGTTTTTCTGTGTGGTTAGCACGTTTTTTAATATGTATAATGCAATACCTTTTTTTAATGTTAAATCAACCTTGCATTCTTGATATTATCCTCATTTGTGTTGTGTCATTAGAATTAACCCCTGGTCTTTCGCAAAAGGTGAAAAGAATTCAGATTCAGCCTGAAATGAGGAGAGCAAGGAAGTAAGTTTATTCAAGAAAAAGGAAGCCGGCCTAGACGTTGCCGGGGCAGAGGACTGCCCCTAACTAGGTTTGCTTTTTTTTATATAGGAAAGGGTAGGCAAATTTCCTTATGGCAGATGTGACGTATAGACTGAGGCCATTTGATTGACATATGTTGGTTATATAACTAGTTTCTTTCTGCACATGCTCTTACCCAGAATGCATACAGGAAAACCCATGGGGGGGAGGGGCAAGCCTTAATGTTCATTCCATTCTAATTGCATTATAATTAGGATAAAGTTCAACTAACGGGCAGGTTTTGGCAGTTTGCACATATGTGAAGAACCGGTTAAAACCAATTGGGTCTTATCTCCTCTTTTTATGAGGGTTTAGACATCTTAGATTTATTTCTAGGGGATGAGCCTGAGCGGTTCCTGGGCAGCCCCTTCAGGTTCACTTTTGTTAAACCTTTTCTGCCTCGTCAATTTGGTCATTATGTTATTCATTTTTTGTATATTGCTGGATTCAATTTGGTAAGGCATTGTTAAGCATTTTTGTGTGTGTGGTAATGAAGGAATATTGATTTTAGTTTTCTTAAATATTTTTGGTTTGTTTCTGGTCCCAGGATAATGTTGGCCTCAGAAAATGAATTGGGAGGTATTTTCCCTAAATGTTGAAATATTTGAATAGAATTCATCTCATTTCTTTTAAGCTGTTTCAGGAAATCACCTAGAGCTCAGACAGGAAAAGTGCAGGTGATCCTGGAAACTCTTCCTGTGCCAGAGAGGTGCTGGAGGGCTAACGGGAACGTGTCTGGAGGGCACAAGAGATGGCCTGAAGGGACTCCACTGGGCCGAATTGGGGACATTTTGAGCATCAGAAAGAATAGTAACAGTAATCAGTTATATCGGGAGAAAAATCCACGAGTCCATAGTGACACTCAAAAATGAAAAGAGTATGTGCAGCCTGATGGCTCGGTTGGTTAGAGCGCAAGCTCTGAACAACAGGGTTGCCAGGTCAGTTCCCACATGGGCCAGTGAGCTGCGCCCTCCACACCTAGATTGAAGGACAACGACTTGGAGCTGATGGGCTCTGGAGAAACACACTGTTCCCCAACATTCCCCAATAAAAAATAAAAAAATAAAAATGACAAGAGTAGAAGGAAATGGAAGTGGTATTACCAGAAAATACCGTGTATAAATGAACAATTAGCACATCACCGTTTACAGTGGTTCTTCCACTTGCAGAGTCCTCAGTGGCGCTGACACTGCTGGTGAAAGGTGGTCGGGTGGGTGCACACACACAGTGTCCCCCGGGATTACTTACTGATGACAGATGTGCTGGGAAGACTTGGCGGCTCCCGCATCCACCGCGTGGGCCAGTCTAGCATCGCCAGTAGTGTCCCGGGAGCGCGGCGTACGCACACCCTCACCTGGGGGTCAGTCTTTCCAAATACGTTTATTCTTGAGTCTAATTATGAAGAAACCATAAAGCAAATCAAGACTGTGGGACATCTGTGTAATATTAGGTCTTGATTCTTCAAAAATATGTCATGAACAAAAAAAATTTGAAGAGACTGTTCTAATTTAAAAGATTAAAGAAACATTACAACTAATTGAAATGCATTATCCTTTTTAAAAACTTTTTAAAATTAAAACAATTATTAAAGTAGAGTTGGCATACAATATTATATTAGTTCCAGGTGTACAAGTAATGCATGATCCTTGGTTGGCTTCTGGACCAGAAAAAAAAAATGGACACTTCTGGATGGACAGTTATTTTCTCATATTACTGTATCACATGAAACTACATGATTATGTCACAGAGCATCCTTATTCTTAGAGAATACATGCCAAAGTATTTACTGGGAAATGTTGTGACATCTGTAGCCTGCTTTCAAAAAATCCCAAAATGAATATATATGGGAAAGGAAGAAGGGAAGAATGTACTAAAACAAATGTCACAAAGTATCGTGATTTTAATTTTTCTGTAGGTTAAAGTGTTCTACAGTAAAAGATTTGGCAGGAAATGTTTCCCTGTTGGAGAGTCTGGGCCACAGCCTCTACCATGTGTCCGAAGCAGCTGGCTCTCCAGGCTTGCCCCTTTCCCCCGACCCCTTCCCCAGACACAGACGACCTTGACTCTTAGCTGATTGAAGACACACCCTCCAGCGTCGGCTTCTGTTACTGCTCCCTTTTCCTAACCTCACTGTACCTTCACCCACACATTTCTTTACTTCAGTCTTTAGAAAGCATTTCCAGGGCTGATCACCCCTTCTCTTGACCCAGGGAAACCACTTCATAGTCTGGCTGCTGCCCCGCTGTGCAGAAACCTGGCTCAGGACTGACTCACCAGTGCTCCCCATTGGCCAAATCTGGGGCTTAAAGTCTGCCCCCTCCGCCACCCTCTCTGTGATAACCTTTGACTCCGATGACGGCTCTTCTCTCTGGCTCCCAGGACCCGTGCTCTGCTTTCCTTTCCTCTTCCTCCGACACCTCCTGTCTGGAGCTGCTGCCTGTGTTAAACTACAGCCTCCAGTTCTCTGCCGTTTATTTCTACCTTGGTGACCTTTGGGAGCTTGGAGCTTCAGTTTTCATCTTTCTGTGGGTGTCTCCAGGTGTGATCTCTTTCCCGAAATTCAGACACTGCCCTGGGACTGCCTACATCAACCTTCTCACTTGATACTCCACTGTCACCTTAAGTCCTGTATGTCTGAAGTAGAATGGAGCCTTTGTCTTCCCTCATCCTCCCCGTGAAACAGGCCAGCCGCCTGGCTGCTGCGGAAAAGGCATTGTTTCCATCACCCACCCCCACAGCTTGTATGTGTCACTGTAACGCGCAAACTCCAGACTCAGTCCCAGAGAATGGACTTCAGGACGTTTCAGAGGAGCCTCGGAATCTCCACTGTATTGAGGATCCAGATGACTTGATGCTCGGATCCAAGGACCCCAAGTTGAGAACCGCTGTTTCATGACCAGTTTGAGGGTCAATCTCTGTACTAGTTCACTATGGGGTACCACTGCCTTCCAGCAGTCAATCTAGTTGAGCGACACCCCATCCCCTCCAAGGGTGGAAGATTGTTGAGGGGCAGCCTGAGCTTGAACTTCGTAGAAAACCAGACCTGAGCGCTCTCTCTTGACCGTGCCATTTACCTGCTGTGTAACCTGTGGCCAGTTACTAGAAAAATGGGGAAAATAGTACATAGCTTCTAGGGCTTCGCGTGGGGTGTGCCCAGCACTGCGCCTCTGTCCATCCTCTTGTCTACTTTCCTGCCCTGCCCCCTACATTTCAGACTGTTCTTTTCAGAATGTACCATCATCTCTCACACCTAATTCTGGGGCCCCCGGGTGTTTCCTGGTGGGAATGCACACCCATCTGACTCGCTTGCGTTTCACTTGGAACGCTGCTTGGAGGCACCTGTCAGTGCACCTGGAGCCCCAGTACCTGACTGACTTATGTGTGTCCCATCTTGGTCTGTCAGCTCCTTGAGGACTGGTAGCACCTGCCTAGCCCCCAGTCCCGCACCTGTGTGCAGTAGCTCCCTGTGAAAAGTTGTCTGTTTTTTCAAGTAAACTACCAGAGTGCCCACTCTGGCATTAGCTAATGGCATTTTGGAGGTCTCGTTTGGAAATTTTCTTCCTCAGTTGTTTGTCAGCATACAAGGTGGCAGGAAACTAGCCAGCCAGTTTTCAAAACAGAAAGTGTAGTCCCTTTTGGAGTAGAAGTTTTAGCATTTCCAAAACATTTTTTTCTAATGTCTGCAGACATAACTTGCTTCCTTTTCTAACTTTAAGTTTGCAGTCGACTCACCCACAATGAGATCATCAAGTGACCCCCACCCCCCGTGCCGTGAGCAAGTTAGCTGGTCCCTTCTGCTTTTCGCCAGTGGTTGGCACCCACGATGGCACCCCTGCAGCTTTGAAACAAGCGGGGCACGCTCAGGGTAAGAAAAGGCTTGTGCTTGGTCACTAGAGAAGCAAATACGTACAATGGTATGTTTTATGTCCGTGTAATGATAATGAAAATACATGAATCAGTAACATTTAAAATAAGGAATTAGAAGTCATCATAATGCTGAAATTTAAGTAAAACATTTAGTACATGAGCACAACAGGATTTTGGTTTTTGATTTTTTGTTGGTTTGGATTGGTGTCTTTTAATTTTTTTCTCTTTGTAAAAAGTCTCACATTAGTTTGAACATCTAATTTCATTTTTAAGTTAATGCTGTTGGACAATTTTCTAAACTTAAGATTTATATCAGAGGTAGGGAATAAGCTAAAGACTGATAGTGAATAAATTGTTGAACCATGCATTTACAAAAGTCATGTTTAATAGTAAAAAGTAACTAGTTTACAGTACTTACTGAATAAAGGAAATATTCTTTAACTCTTTACTTCTAACACTTTATCAATTTGACATAATTTATGTTTTCACCATTATTATGCCCAAGAAAATTTTCCAAACTTTAAGTCTTTTTTTTCTTTCACCACTTAATGGAGTATGACTTACATGCTTTTGGTAGGAGCTCCTTGAAAGAAACTTGAAATTTTAATTTGCGCCCAGAAATTGTTTGATCAAAGTATAGGAGATCAGAACCACATGAGTTAAAACAAAGAGTGGACTTTTTAAAAAGTGTTATCTATATAATCAACAAATTAGCTGTTGGGACATTGTAAGTATTTCACATGTCTACTTAGCACCAGCAGAACAAATTGGTTCTAAGATACTAAGACGTTTGTGATTGTTTTGCTTTGCTTTGGGTGTCCAGTTGCTCTGGCCCCATTGTTGATAAGGCTGCCCTCCCCGAGCCTTGCTCCCACCTTTGCCTGCATCAGACCGTGTGTGTGGGTGTCACATTCTGGGTGCTAGCCCGTTGGTCTGTGTGCAGATGCCTCTGGCTGGAGTGCCATAGCCCTGGATTGAGCCTTAACACTGGGCACAGTAAGTCCTTCCACCTTCTTTCTCAGGGAGTGTGCTTCTTTACGGAAATTTCAGAATGAGCTTGTCTATGTCTATGGAATATGTTTGCAGAGGTATTGATAGGAATTGCGCTGTATCTGTATTAGTTGTGGGGAGGGGAATTGACATGTATCCTAGGTTGAGAACTGCAGTCCATGAATACGGTATGTATGTATATGTTCATTTCTTTAGATCTTTTTTTAAAATCAGCATTTGTAATTTTTTTTAAAGGCTTTATTTCTAGTACCTTTTTTGTGTGTGTTTTACAGGATTTTATTGGGGAACAGTGTGTACTTCCAGGACTTTTTTCCAAGTCAAGTTGTTGCCCTTTCAGTCTTAGCTGTGGAGGGCACAGCTCAGCTCCAGGTCCAGTTGCCGTTGCTTGTTGCAGAGGGCACAGCCCACCATCCCTTGCAGGAGTCGAACTGGCAACCTTGTGGTTGAGAGGACGCGCTCCAACCAACTGAGCCACCCGGGAGCTCAGCGGCAGCTCAGCTCAAGGTGCCGTGTTCATTCTTAGTTGCAGGGGGCGGAGCCCACCATCCCTTGTGGGACTCAAATTGAACTGGCAACCTTGTGGTTGAGAGCCCACTGGCCCATGTGGGAATCGAACCGGCAACATTCGGAGTGAGGAGCATGGAGCTCCAACCGCTTGAGCCACCGGGCCGGCCCAGCATTTGTAATTTTTAGCATTCAGATCATGTGCATAATTTAAGTGTATACCTAAATATTTTATTTTTTTGGATTGATTATAAATGGCGTTTTCAATTTTGGTTTCCACATGTTCGTTGTTAGTATGTAGAAGTGTTGATCTTATTTCCTGCTACCTTGCTGAACTCACGTATTCTAGGAGTTTTGGTGTTTTTTGTCGATTCCTTTGGATTTTCCTGTCGTCTGCAGATAGGGACAGTTTCATTCTTCCTTCCTGAGCTGTATGTGTTGTTTTTGTCTCTTGTCGCAGTGGCTGGAATGTCTAGTACCTGCTGAGTACGAGTTGTGAAGGCGATGTCCTCACCCGCTCCCCGGGCTTAGGGCGAAGCGCTGTCTGCACTGTCCAGGATGATGTTAGCAGTAGGTTTTGTACATGCTCAGTGTCACTGGAGGAAGTTCCATTTTGGTCTTAGTTTGCTGAGAAGTTGTGTCATGAATGGGTGTTTGATTTTGCCAAAAACGTTTTCTACATCAGTTACTTAGATCATATGATTTCCTTATTTAACGCTTGGTGTGCTGGCTTCCATGGCCTGATTTTCAAATGTTGAGTCAGTCTTGCAAATGCGGACGAAATCCCAGTCAGCCATGGTTACAGTCCCGAGGCTCTGCCAGTTCAGTTTGCTAGTTACCTGCGGACGCCTTTGTATCTAAGGAATGCTGGGGCCTGTAGTTTTAAAAACCATTGTGTCATGTTTTTGTCAGGTGTTGGTTTTGGGGTAATACTAACCTCATAAAGTGAGTTGGGAAGTATGCCATCTTGCCTTTTCTAGAATAGATTATGTAAAATTGGTGCTAATTTTTCTTTAAATGTTTAAGAAAATTCTCCTATATAGCCATTTACACCTGAAGGTTTCTTTTGCGGGGATCTTTCTCTTGACAAATTTGGTGTTTTTAGTGGCTATGTGTGTATGCAGCGCATCTCTTGTTGCTTGGTTGAGCTTTGGTATTTTGGGGTTTTTGATGACTTCGTCCATTTTTTTCTCAGTTGTCAAATTTATGATCATAAAGTTCGTAATATCCTCTTGTTAATCTTTTAATAGCTGTAGTGCTAGCCTCTGCTTCATTCCTGGTGTTGGTGGTTTTTTTTGTCTTCTCTCTTTTTTGTATGTCAGTCTTGCTAGAGGCTTGTCAGTTTTGTTAAATTTTTTTTCAGAGAACCAGCTTTTGGTGTTATTTTTGTTTTCAATTTCATTGATTTCTGCTTCTGTTTTTATTGTTTCCTTCCTCCTACTTGTTTCAGGTTATTTTGATTATCTTTTTTAAATGAATCCTTTTCCAAAGATTGCATTTTATTTTATTTATGTTGTCTTTGAGTATATCGCTTGTGTATATTTTGTTTAGTGGTTGCTGTACACATCACATATGTAACTTACCACAGCCCACTGATACCAGTGTTTTAACACTGGCTGCAATATTAAAATCTTGCTTTCATTAAGATTCCGTTGCCCTCCTCCCCACTTTTTAAAATATAATCTTTTGAAGTATTTCCTCGCCAGACTTTGAACACACAGCGGTTATAATTTTGTTTCAACCTTCAAGTATGATGTAAGAAACTCATGAGGAGGAAGGGTAGTCTACCATGTTTATCCTCATTTTTTATCCCTTTCTTTAGTCTTGTTTCCTTTATGAAATTCCAAGTCTTCAGTTATCATCTCCTTTCTTTGGAGAGAGCTCCTGTAGCCATTCTTTAGGGGTAGGGCCAGCAGTGACAGTTTTTAGTTGCGCTTCATCTAATAATTCCTTTGTTTTTCCTCCTTTCCTGAAGGATACTGAGTTCTGCTGGATACAGAACTCCCTGTGGACAGTTCTTGGATTTGAGCACTTAAGAAATGTTGTGCCACTTCCTGTGGGCCCTGATTTCAGATGAGAAACCCACTTCCACTGGGACTGCTGTTCTGCCACAGCTGATGTGGGTAGTGCCGTCTCTCTTAGGTCGCCTTTAAGACTGTCTTTCATTTTCAGAAGTTAAATTGTGATGTTTCTTGGCGTGGACTTCGGAAGTCCTGTCTGGTATTTGCTCTGTAGGTTCATCTTTCACCAAATCTGGTAAGTTTTTGTTCATAAAGAATTTCATTTTCAGTTCTTTGACCTTCAATTCTGTTTGGTTTTTCTTTATAACTTCTGTTTCTTTGCTGAGGTTTTGTATGTTTCATTTTTCTCCAGGGGATTTGTAAGTACTTATTGAAACAATATGGTGGTGACAGCAGTAAGATCTCTGTGAGTTCTGAATTAGATTCCTCTTTGTTTTGGCTTCAGTTGATCTCATTCACGGTGTGTGTTCTTGGTATAATGAGTGATTTTCTATTGTATTTGGACATGTCTATTATGTTAGGAGATTCTGGGTCAATTTAAATCTTTTAGCAAGCGTTCACTATTTTAGGTTCAGTGACAAGATAGCTTAGACTTACTTTTTCCCCTGCTCCTTCTCTCTGAATACCTTGGGAACAATGTAACAGACAATCATTACAAGATTCTGAAAGGTGGAAAGAAGGTGGACTGGCTAGGGACTTCAAGATGTAAAGAATGATACTTTGGTGGATTCCGTGTTTTCTTGGTATTTCCCATCTATCCCAGACTGGAGGGGCCTACAACTTGGAATTGCCAACAGGCATAGACAGACAGAAAAACCTGCTGTCACTGGCCAAAAGCCCAGGAAGGGCGAAGCCCACAGGGAGTCAGCAGTGACACCTTTACACAGTGGTGCTGAGGGGCCTGGTCTGAGCAGAGACAGAGTGGGTGACCTGAGAACTGTCCAGGGTCCTGACCACCCGCAGGCCTGGCATTCCTCCACCCAGTCACTTAATCGGACAGTGTGGCCTAAGGAAGTGCCTTCCGCTCCTTCATGTGGCAGCAGAAGGCATCCAGTAGTAACTCGGGCAGAATGAAGGCATCACAAAGGCTTGTTACAAAACCGCCGACCAGAACCTACACAGCGAACCTACATAAGGCAGTGTTTTTCTAACCAGTCTAGACCATTGACTTCACCTAATCAAAGGGAATTTTGCGGATCAAAGTACTTGTGGTGCTTAATATCAGTCATCACCGTCAGATGAGTTGTTGGTTCATATATCTTTGGTTCTGTTCTCCTTGATCATTTTTACTTTAAAATGTGTGATTCTGGTGAAGTCTAAAACTGTAGTGCATGTGTGCTCTAGGAAATGAGTTCATCTTGGTTCGCTGGCTGTGTCCAGTGTCACTGTGCTCCCTCTATTGCAAATTTGGGCTGTTAGAAGAAAACCCCACTGAGCTTTATTTCCCCTCTCTGAGTCTTTATTGGCTAAAACTGTAGTCATCTTAGATTGCAGGTTGACAACTGAGCAGTTTTTCATTCCATGGTGTGAAAAATTGGATTGGAATCTTGAGCCTGTAAATCAGGATGTAGATTCATACTGGGCTCTGAGAATCAACAGACTCATGGCCTGGTTCTAGTTCCAAATTCATTCAGTGTGCATGGTTTCTGAGGGACCCTTCACCTTTAAACAAAAAAGAATAGTATTTCTCCCAGGTTGCTGAGAATAACTGCTTCTCCAGTCTGGTACCACCTGATGGAGATTATCCTGAAGAGAGTGTGGAGGGGATCACGGGGAAGGAGATGGGCAGTTTAAGGGCTTGAGGGTCTTAGCAAACTGGAGAGAGGACGCCTTGGGTTCCAGAGTCACAGGGACATGTCTGGGAGAGGTCAGAGAGGGAAAGTGGGGTATCCATGAAGTACAGTACGCACACACTAACCTTTGACTAATTGTGTTGTTAAAGCACACATCTTAAGTGGCTTTTTAAATATTTACTTTGTTGTACAGTTGACCCTTGAACAACACAGGCTTGAACTGGTCCGCTTATACGCAGATTTTTTTCACTAAATATTGTAAATATATTTTCCTTATGATTTTCTTAATAACATTTTATTTTCTCTAACTTACTTTATTGTAAGAATATAGTATAAAATACATATCACACACAAAATAGGTGTTAATCTAGACTGTTTATGTTATCAGAAAGGCTTTCTGTCAGTAGTAGGCTATTAGTTAAGTTTTTAGGGAGTCAAAAGTTACACTTGGATCTTCGATTGTGCGGGGGGTCGGCACCCCAGCCCCCATGTTGATCAAGGGTCATCGGTACTTATGTAACGATCATCCAGATGAAAACATAAACTAGAAAGTTTTGCCAGCATTTCTCATTAGGGAAATCTTTTCCCATCATCTGCTTAATGTGGTTTTAAATATTGGTTTGACAGGTATTTATTATTTCTCTGTCTTGTGCTGAAATTTTGAATATTCTGTAAGAAAGACACTTTGCCTTAATGAGACTGATAGCTGCCACCACCATGTGACACAGTTATGTGTTTCTGAGGGGGGATGTTTCAGTATAACAGGCTGGTTGTATGTAGATGCAAGGATAAGACAGGAGGATGGCTGCAGTTTGGGAGACAAGACTTCATTTAGTTAATGTGAGGGGATGATTTCAAATCCCTCAAAAGCTGGGGTATAAAAAGAAGCAAAGAAACAAACCATGTAGAGTATCGAAGACAATACTAACTTTTTAAAGCAAGGTTTATCGAAGTATAATTGACAACAATAAACTTTACACATTTAAAGTGTACAGTTTGAGTTTTAGGCCATGTATACACATGTGGGACTTTCACCACAATGAAGATAAGGACACACGGCCCTTCTGAAGTTTCTTTATGACCTTTTGTAACCTGCTCCCGCCCCCACCCCCGGCAGTTGTGACCAGGCTACATATTTTGATGCTTTACATAAACAGTACCATATAGTGTGTACTACTCTCTGCTTATCTGTCTCCTTTCACTCAGCATCATTATTTTGAAATTGATCCAGCTGTGTAGTTTGTTTCCATAGTTTATTTAATTTATTTTTTTTAAAAAAAGATTTTTATTGGGGAAGGGGAACAGGACTTTATTGGGGAACAGTGTGTACTTCCAGGCCTTTTTTCTAAGTCAAGTTGTTGTCCTTTCAATCTTAGTTGTGGAGGGTACCGTTCAGCTTCAACTTGTTGTCCTTTCAGTCTTAGCTCAGTTTCAAGTTGTTGTCCTTTCAGTCTTAGTTGTGGAGGGCGCAGCTCAGCTCCAGGTCCAGTTGCCGTTGTCAGTTGCAGGGGCACAGCCACCATCCCTTGTGGGAGTCGAACCTCTTGTGGTTGAGAGGACGTGCTCCAACCAACTGAGCCATCTGGGAGCTCAGCGGCAGCTCAACTCAAGGTGCCGTGTTCAATCTTAGTTGCAGGGGGTGCTGCCCACCATCTCTTGCTGGAGTCGAGGAATTGAACTGGCAACCTTGTGGTTGAGAGCCCACTGACCCATGTGGGAATCGACTGCCAGCCTTCGGGGTTAGGAGCACAGAGCTCCAACCGCCTGAGCCACCTGGCCGCCTCCATAGTTTGTTTATTTTTTATGCTGATTGGTATTTCTTGTGTGTTTATACCAGTACCGTAATTTGTTTATCCATTTACTCATCAGTGCCAATTTGGGGCATTTCCTCTCTTGAGCTCTTACAAATAAAGCTGCTTATAATAAATCTTTGCACATACTCGTACATTTCATTTTCTCTCGGGTAAATACCTAGGAGTGGAATTCTGTATCTAATGGCAGGTGTATGTTTAACTTTTTCAGTAACTGCTAACCTGTTTTCTAAGGTGGTTACACAATTTATATTCCCATCAGCCGTATGAGTTCCAGACTTTCCACATCCTTCTAACAGTTGGTGTGGTAAGAATTTTAAATTTTAGTAATTCATGCCTTTGTGTTGGTATTATATCTCATTGTGTTTCTAATGTGCACTTCCCTAATGGCTAAGGATCTTGACTATCTTTTCATGTGCCATTTATATTGTCTTTGCTTAAATGTTCAAATCTTTTGTGTATTTAAAAAATTGCATTGCATATTATTGCTTAGTTATAAGAGTTCTTTACATATTTTGGATGCATATCCTTTATCAGATAAATATTTTGCAAATATTTGTTTCCAGTCTGTTGCTTGTATTTTTTTTTACTTTTGTAACAGTGTCTTTTGAAGAATAAAAATTTGAAAATTTTGAAATCAAGTCCAATTTTTAACATGTGAATAAGAAATTAAACAATAACTAAATAAACAAGACATCTAGTGTTCATAGGCTGGAATATTTGTTAATGTTAAAACTGTTATACTGGGGCCGACCGGTGGCTCAGGCGGTTGGAGCTCTGTGCTCCTAACTCCGAAGGTTGCCGGTTCGATTCCCACATGGGCCAGTGGGCTCTCGACCACAAGGTTGCCAGTTTGATTCCTCAAGTCCTGCAAGGGATGGTGGGCAGCGCCACCTGCAACTAAGATTGAACACAGCACCTTGAGCTGAGTTGCCGTTTAGCTTCCGGATGGTTCAGATTGTTGGAGAGTGGGCTCTCAACCACAAGGTTGCCAGTTCGATTCCTTGACTCCCTCCTCCAGCAACTGGCGGCGGCAGCTGGACCTGGAGCTGAGCTGTGGCCTCTACAACTACGATTGAAAGATTGAAAGGACAACAACTTGAAGCTAAACAGCACCCTCCACAACTAAGATTGAAAGGACAGCGGCTTGACTTGGAAAAATGTCCTGAAAGTACACTCTGTTCCCCAATAAAGTCCTGTTCCCCTTCCCCAATAAAATCTTAATAAATAAATAAATAAATAAATAAATAAAAATAAAATTAAAAAAAAAACAAACTGCTGCACTCCCCAAATTGATCTTAAATTCAATGCAGTCCTTATAAAAGTCCAACCTTGCTCTTTTCCAAATTGACAAATTGATCCTAAAATCCTCAAGAAAATGCAAGGGACCCATAATAGCCAAAACAGTCTTGCAAAAGAACGCAGTGGAAGACTCACACTTCCCAATTTCAAAACTTATTACTAAGGTACACCAGTGTGGTAATAGCATAAAGATAGATGTATAGATCAATAAAATAGAATTGAGAGTCCAGAAAGAAACCCTCACATTTATAGTCAATTGATTTTCAACAGAGTGCCAAAACAATTCAAAGGAAGACAGAGTAGTCATTTTAACAAATGGTGTTGGGACAACTGGATATCTGTGTGCAAAAAAATGAAGCAGGTCCCTACCTCACACCATATGCACAAATTAACTCAAAATGGATCGAAGACCTCAGTGTAAGAGCTTCAACTATAAACCTCGTAGAAGGTTACTAAGTGTAAATCTGAGTAACACTCAGGCAGTGTTTCTCAACTAGGAGAGCTAAGCAATCAACATGACATAGATAAATTGGACTTCATCAAAATTAAAAACCGTGCTTGAAAGGGCACTATCCAGAAAGTGAAAAGACAGCCCACAGAATGGGAAAGGTTTGAAAATGAAATATGTGTTAAAGGATATGTACATAGAATATATAGAGAGAACTCTTACAACTGAATTTTAAAAGGACACATGTTCCAATAAAAAATGGACAAGGGACTGAAGAAACATTTCTCCAAAGAAGATATACACATAGCCCTTGCACACATGAAAGACACTCCAGATCAGTCCTTAGAAATGCAAATTCAAAACAGAAACAAGATGCCACTACACACGTAAGTAGGATGGCTAAAATAAAAAAGATAGGCAATAATAAGCATTGGTGAGTATGGGGAGAAATTGGTAACCCATAAGTTGCTGGTAGCAATAAAAAATGTAGCAGCCACTTCAGAAAACTCAAAAAGATAAACACAGAGTTACCATGACAGAGCACTTCCATCCTCCTCATGTGTATACGTAAGGAAGCTGAAAACGTGCATGCAAAGACTTATGCACAACTGTTTGTAGCAGCATTATTCATAATAGGCCAAAAAGTAGAAGCAACCACACGTCCATGCCTGTTGACTGATGAATGGTCAGCAAAATATGGTGAATCCACACGATGGAATATTTCTCAGCCGCAAAAAAGAATGAAGTACCAACTTGTGCTACAACTTGGGTGAACCTTGAAAACATAATGCTAAGCGAGACACCAGATACAAAGACAACAGACTGTATTATTCCATTTACATGAAATGTCCAAGATAGGAATAGCCACAGAAATGAAAGTAGATGTGTGACTGCTAATGTGTATGAGGTTTCTTTTGGGGTGATAGGAATGTTTTGAAATTAGAAGGTGGTGATGGGTTCACAATTCTGTGAACTTAAAAAAACCCTCAATTGTATACTTTTAAAAAGGCGAAGAATGTATATTCTTTTGTTGGAGTAGTCTATGGATGTTGTTGGTCTGTTTGGTTTCTCATATTGTTAGGTTTCGTTCTTATATTCTTGTTGATCTTTTGCTTAGCTTTTCTACCCACTTTTAAAGGTGGGGTATTGAATTTTCCAAGTATTTTTGTTGATTTTTTTAGTTTATCTTTTCATTGCTATCAATTTTTGCTTCTTGTATTTTAGAAATCTTTTATTAGTTTCACATGTTTGTAATTGTTATATCTTCTTCATAGATTGATCACTATCATGATAAAATGTCTTTTTCTCTAGTAACAATTTTTTGTCTTAAAGTCTGTATATATTTTTAAATGATTGCCCTGAGGATTACAATTAATATCTTAATTTATAAAATTAATACCACCTGTTCTTCAAATGTTTTTCCTGCCCCGTTTTCTCTCTTTTTCTTCTGGGACACCAGTTATGCAAATGTTGGTACTTTTGATGGTATCTCTTGGGTCACTGAGGCTTTGTTCATTTTTCTTCATTTTTCTTTTTTTCTGTTGCTCAGACCAGATTACCTCATCCTATTTTCAGATTCTCTGATTCTTTCTTCCACTTGTTGGAATATGTTATTGAGTCTTTGGTGAATGTTTTATTTCAGTTATTTTACTTTTTATGTCTGGATTTCTATTTGTTTCCTTTTTCTGATTTCTTTCTCTTTATTGATATTTTTTATTTGGTGAGACATCATTCTCGCACTTCCCTTTCTTTCTTTTATTTTTCCTTTATTAACATATTTAAAGTAGCTTATTTTACATTTTTGTCTAGTAAGGCTTCTGTCTGGACCCAGACACTGTTTCTATTCATTGCAGTTTTTCCTGTGTGGGGGCCATATTTTGTCATTTCTCTAAATTTCTTACAATGCTTCTCTAAAAACTGAGGCATTTCAGTAGTTGTACTTTTTTAAATTCATTTGTGCTCTTTATGTGGAAAGAAGATAAATTATATGTATATTACATCTTTCAGATAAGATTAGTGAGGTAAGAAATAAGGTTTCAATTATAAAGTATCTTTCCAGATAGAGGGATCCATACAAACCTAGTTCAGATGTTTAAAAATTTTGTTATTGAGCCTTTTGCTGCAACAAAATCTTGAGCAAGTGTAACTACAAAAGATATGTTAATGTCATTAACAATGATTAATTCTGAAATAATACCATATTTTAACCATTTCTTAGCTTTCGTTTTTCGGCTTTGTGCTAGGCACAGGTGATGAACAAGCTAGCCAGAAACGAGTTACAGCTTGTGATAAGAGTTAAAATCAGACCTGTGACAGAGGGTAACAAAGCTGCTTGGGGCAGCCACGGGAGGCATCTCTGGGTGGTGTTTAGGCTGACACTTGGAGGAAGAGAAGGCATTACCCATGAGAATAGTATTCCAGGCAGGGTGGCTCTTTGACACAGGATTTGGGGACCCTTCCAAGTCCTGCTTGTATGGAACCTTTTCCTGATTAAAAAGAAATATATATCACTGACTTAACTAGTTCAACCTCCTCCTCTTATAGGTGAGGAGACTGAAGGCTAGAAAGTCAAGACTTGATGGTGACAGCCTGGAATCCTAAGGCCATACACACACCCGTATGTGACATATTTCTAATGGGTTATTTACAACATTCATTATTGTAAAAGATGTATGAAAACACGCAGATTGTGTCTAGTCATCAGTTACAGTATTCCGGGGGAAATAATTTCTACCTAGAAGGGGAAAAATATATATATATATATATATATATATATAATAGAGAAAGATTTGCCTTTAAAGTGAAGGTATTTTTATCTTATAAATGTCACTCTTGACTAAATGAAGTAGGGAAGTGGGAAGTAAACAACAAATGCAATTTTGAACTTCTGTTGGGAAAGTGAGTCACTAAACAACTGACACAGTGAGAATTTTACACTGAATATAAATGGCTTTGTTACTCAGACATCATAGTGAAGTTGGAGGACATGAGGAGCTTAGAGTAGGTCTCAGCAAGCCCGGCTTCCAGAGTAAATACCATCAGAGTCATAAAAGCCAGAAATAGAAATCTCTTTTGTTTATATACCCTCCTTCCTGCATTTGCTATTAGAAATAATATAATAACATAGGCCTAATTTTTTAAATTAGGTTGCTTGAAGGTGCTGTTAGTCATAAGCATTAACGTCACATTTGCTTTGAAAGTAAGTAGTGATGGGTCTGGAAGCATAGCTTCTGGGGCCCTACTGCTGAAATTTATTGTCCATCTCTGGCCACGTTCTTTGCTGAGGGACCTGGAGCAGGACCTCACTGGGCCTGTTTGTATTTAAATGGAATCCAGAACATCTCCATCACAGGATTAGTTTGAAGTTAAATGACAGTGATCAATATTTGTTAGATGTCACTTTTATTTCTGTTACATCTGGTTGCTGCTTGAACTGGGCAACATTGGAACAGTTTCGGATTTGTTTAGAGTATAAAATTAAGGAGAAATCCTTGGGAGAGGAAGTAGCTGTCAGTTGTGGTTTTGAATCTAGAGATACGGTGATGTGGGAACTTACTTTGGTTACTTTTTGTGTTTTATAGCTTAATAACTGTTAACACCTCAAAGATTTAAGTGTATATCTGATGTCAGTGCTCTTTTTCTAGGCATCTAATTTAAAGTTATTATAATTGATCATTGAAAGCGATATATCCTATATTGCTTCATGCCCGAGTCGTACCCTATTCATTTCCATGTCTTTTAAGGAAAGCTAATGATGTGTAACAATATTTTCCTTTTAGGACTTTATAAATCTGCTATTAATTTTTTCCAACTAAGGTAATTCGTGCTTTTCAAAAACTCCTAATTAAAAATATAAAACACCCAAATTATATTACTGTCTTTGTTTTTATTAAGTTCTCATCAGTTAGATAAAGGTCCGGTTGAGCTTGATGATGGGAACTTATATGGTGGCATTATATTGTACCTCTAGTAGCAGCCACCAAATAACAGTGTTTACAGTACTTTCTTCTTGGTTCTCTCTGTGAACTATTAGGTGGAAAGCTTCTAACTAGGAGCTCCTACTTTTTGTCTTTTACACTGAGAACATCTGGCTGTTCATTAATTCTTGTTAGTTCATTGTGTTCTTACATCAAGTCTGTCTTCAACAGCAGTATAACAAAAAGATTTCGAGACCATCTGAAATTTCAGTTTATGTTACAAGGTGAGGAAAGGAATTGAAATGGGATGCGTGAGGGGGTGGAGCCTTTTGCACTCTCTGTCCTTCGTCCTGAATGGTTGGTCCCTTTCTTTAGAGACATTCTTGTGTACTCCAAAGTACTGTGTGTCAGTGATCCTGATGGCGCCATCAGCTCAAGGTGGGGTTTCATTCCTACGCTCAGTAGTCATTGAATGTTCTCTGTCTACTCAGAGCTGGTGGGGAATGAGCAATAGAGCAGGTTATGTGGAGAAGTGACTGTCCCCTGAGAAGAGGTGACCGCTGCTGGCCCCACAAGCTGGATCCAGACCAGAACAGAGATTGCTTCCCAGTGCTGGGCCGCCTCTGCCCGTGCCTGGCGTGCTGGCTCCTGAAGCAGGCCCTCGCCCTGCCCCCGGCAGCATGTTAGGCGCTGTCCCCTTTTCTGGGATGTCTTCCCAGTACTGCTGTACATCCTGCCCTGGTCTGTGTAATTCTTCAGTACCTGCTACAGGGCGTGGGGATATCCATGTCGTCTTGTCACTACCCAAGACGCTTCTTGCATAATAAGTTCCCTTCATAAGCTCCTGATGCCATGTGGGGGTTGTCAGCCTCTTTCTTCGGTCTCTCAGCCCCAGGAAATTTTACCAACAGGTTGGCACTAGTTGAAAAGAAACACAAGAAATGGAGGATATGTTTCCCCAAATAAAATCAGGATGTGATTACTAGAGTAAGGGGAATGTGCTGCTCTAGGCAGGAAAACACCATCCAATTATGTAAAGTAATCTGATTAGCTAGCATCTCACTCTACTGCTTGACTTTCTGCTCTGTCACACTGGAAAAGCCAGGTCCATGGGACCAGACGGGAAGTGTCTTCCCTGGATACCCAGAGACCAACGAGGAAGCGTCCATGGATGCCGTGTGACAGCAAAAGAAAGAGGAGTGTTTCGTGTTTTTCAGAAGTAAACTTTTTGTTTTAGTTTTTATGTAAAAGTTTCAAAGCTAATACAGAATTCCTATACCGGCCCCAGTTTTTCCTGTTCAGCTTATCATTTTTGAGGAAAATAACAGTCCTCTAATGACCTTTCTGTGTGTTGATGATATTTCCAGTAATCTATCAGTGAAAATAATTAGCTGCATCTAGTTGAATTTGACTATTTTGTGCTTTCTGGCAGATACTTTGCAAGTGGTTTAACGCAGGCTGTATGTTGTTAAAATTAGTTTCTAATTGGATTGCATTGCTTTATTTGAAAGCATTTGATTGTAGCTAAAACCCTGAAGAGTTAGTCATATTTTCCTCTTTAATTATCACCATCAGGCAGTACATTTTTAAAATATAAAATTGTGTCTGTTAACTTGAAGGTAAAGGACTTTGTTTAAATCAAATATATGTTTCTGTTAAGTGATAATGTTTTGTTTCCTTCACAGCCTTTATTCCGTCGGAGAGCGTCATAGAAGTCCTGCGTTTTGATGACGGAGGGCTGCTACAGGTAATTGGATTTTAAGTTGAAGAATTATGTCAGTGTCAAGCCTTGAATAATGTCTGATTATTTTTCTTTTAAAAATATAACTGGCTTCTGTGCCATGTATTTTATGAGCTTTATGTCCAGCAAGGTCAGTAGAGTCGTTGGTAATAAAAACATCCTTAGCTGTATGAATTATCTTTTAAATTAAATATTTCTGGGTGGTGTTGGCAGGTTGGAGGTGGGGGGTTCATATCAGGAACAGTGGGACCAGTGAGCTCTGGGGGTGTGGAACCAGTTGGTGAAACACCGAATTCAGATGTTGGCTCTCAGAAGTTTATCTGGATGAGAACTTGCCCAGAGAGTGTAAGTTCTGTCTGTAATTACATCTCTGTCATCTTTCCACTTGCCATCCTAAAACCCATCTTGAAATGTATTTTACATAAAATTAGAAAGTGTACTCTGATAAAATCCTGTCCTTCTTTCAGACCTAGCTCACAGGGCACCATGAAGCCTATTTCAATCTTCCCAGCTAAAAATCTGCTCTAGAATTTCAGAGCTGAAAGGGACAGTAAAAGCCATCTTAATCAATCCTCCGATGTCTATGGCAGAGTGAGGTGTTTCCTCCTTTCTTCCAAACTTTTATCATATTCTGTGCTTATCTTAACAGTACTTGCCACTTTGTAAGGACAGCATTTATTTTCAAGTACCATGTTATTTGGTAGCACGACGGATGATTTTTTCTTCATACTCAAGGGAAATCCAAGTTTTGGATTAAGAAAGCTGCCGAAGATTCTGTGACTGTGGGGTGGGCTTGGCAGTAGAGTTCTGGGCCTGCCCTCTAGGTGTGATTGTTAGTCTGTTACACGGTACTGCCCATGATGGATCTGGGTACTTGTTTATGACTACATCTATGACTTACATAGTACTGAAAGACTACTTCCTGTGGCTTATAATAAAGGCAGGAAAGTAAACATTAAAGTTAGGTAAAGGATATAGAGAAATAGTTTTGCTAGGGACCTGGAATAAGATTTCTATTTGCATTTTAGCATAAATTTGGATTTCAGACACTAAGCCAAACAGAGAGCAAGATAAAAAGTGATGCATTTTAAGGTTATTTTTCTCTGAATGAAGTAAGTGTTCTGGATGACAGCGGTTTCCCTGCTTCTGAATTGTTAAATGTATCATTCACGCCTGTATGTAAGAGAGGTTGAGAAACATCAGGCAGTGTCTGCCTGGTACTTGCAGTAAATCTTTGTGTGGCTTTTGTGTTTTAAAACTGAAGATAATATTCAGAATAATAGTGAATGTCAGCTATAATTTTATTTATATATATGGTCATGGGATGTACAGCCTAGGGAATACAGTCAGTGGAACTGTAACAGCTACGTACGATGTCAGAAGGGTAGTAACTTGGGGGAGGTGGGTTATCACTTTGTGAGGAGTGTAAATGTCTCGCTAGTACATTGTTTTGTACACCTGAAACTAATAAAAGAAAACCTGCAGATAATATAATGGTCTAATTTTGTAATGCCTTCTTGCTAGAAAATGATCCCAGTCTTTTTTTCCCCCTAGTTCTTCAGTCTGTTACAAGGTGAGAACTTGGAGAACCCTATAAGAATGACTCTTAAATATCTCCCTTCATGGGTTGTTTGCAGGATCTGGGTGGCGGGGAAATCAGGACAGAATTTCTGGGAAATTCTCCAAGTGTAGTTTATTCTTTATTGATTGAGGAACTGGACATCTAGGTTGCAAGCTGATCGTTCATTTTGAAAACTCTGGATCCTTATTTGTACTTTTGCTGGGGGAGGCTGTCAGTCCATGTCTAAGTGGATTTGCTGTGGCAGAACTTGTTGACTGGGATGTGATTTGCTCATATGGAGTGGGTCTGCTGAAATGCTTGGACCACAGCTTGATCGAGACCTCAGATCTGGCAGAGGTCATTTTGGAGTGGAAAGGTGTTGAGGGCAGGTGGTACCAGTTGGTTCCCTCAGCTGCAGTAAAACCTCACTTAGACTCCTGCAGAATGACCAGTGTTGAGATGCTGTAGATAGGTAATGTGTTTCATAGCCCCAAGGAGCGAAAGATACGATTTGAACTGATGTATACAAATTGTTCATTTTATTGTTGAAGGGTGTTTCCTAGGGACAGTTTTGATTTTGACATAGTATCATTCTTTCTGACAATAATTTTCTAATAGGTTTAAGTATTTCTTAAATAACACCTGGCCTCTTAGAACCATAATTAAAACAGAAATATCTACATAAGTATTTCTGTAGCAGAGTATATATCAGGTTTCTCCAAATTGAATTAAAGCGACAGCCTTGTTGTTTTACATCTGAGAGACATGGCGATTCACACTTGGAAGCCACCCAGGACACTCTTGCCAGTGTCGCTCCTTCGTGTCCTGCGTGAGCCTCTCCGCACTGACGGCCTTCCCCACCGGCTCCTGCAAGCCGTTTACTTGCACCCAGCAGAGGTGCACTTTCAGGGTGTGGCTGGGCGCTAAGGCAAAGCGACAGCCTGCTTTTATGTTACTTAAAATGAGACGTTGGCCTGAGCGCATTTCTTCCCAGATCCTGCAATTTGTGTTACATTCATGCGGCTTGGCTCATAATAATGGTTTTAGTCCTAAAAACTCAGTTGATGATAAGTCAGTAAAAATTGCCAAACCTGATAAAGATTGGATTAGCTTTGTTTTGTTTTGTTTTTTTAAGATAAGGTAAATGAAACTCAGAGAAGTTAAATAATTTGCTCAGTGTTCAGTTGCGAGAGCAGGAATCCGACCGGCAGGAGGCACACGGTCTGTTTTGTGTCAGAGCTCTTTCCACAGCACAAGGCATGTGCTGTCTGTCCTCCAGTGCTGTCCTTCCATGGGTTACCCCGGTAACACTGGGTTATGAGTAACACAGCAGGAACCCCTAGCCCACGTATTCTGTAGTTGGTGCTTGGGCCGTTGTCTTTCCTGCTTGGCAGGATGACTGAGATTTGGTGTACAGACCTTATAAAGATCCAACAGTCCCTGAGGTGAGCACAGAACATTTCTGCGTCTCAGCAGCAGAGGCAGGCATTAAGACTCCTCACCACACGAGTCCTGGGTGAACATCTCAAACCATTATTCCAGCCCTAACTGATCAGAGTTAGCTGATTGAAGAGTTGGCTCTTCCTAACGTGTTCCTTTGAAAGATTCTCAGATTGAATTTAAAAAGATATTCTCTCATTTATAAGCGTTAATCTGTCCTAATTAACTTTTTTTGAAACAAATGAAGATAAAGCCCAAGGAAAAGGCTAGCTCTGTATTTTTTCACTATTCTGCCAGAATAACGAACAGAATTTGAAGATGTTGGCAGGCAAGCTCCATAATGTTCGTGAGTTGAGAGCATACATAGAGTTTAGTATGTTCTTCTATAGCCCGTCACTATAGGAATCTGTAATTTTGTGTTCCAACTTTGTCAAGAAACAGTGGTCATAAATATTCTTAATGCTCATTGTATGCTCAGTGGTTTTTCTACTAACTTACAGGCATCTGTTATCTGTACGCACCACAGGGCGGTCCAGAGCCCTGGAGGGAAGCTCAGATGAGAGGGCGTGATAGCTGGAACTAACGTGGTTTTTGAGCACTTGTTGGAGTCTCGGCTAGTTCATGAATTGGCCCCAAATTTCATTACTAATAATAAGGGGGGTAGGAGGAATAAAAAGCAAGTTTGATTCCAAAGCTCTTACACTTTACTTTCTGTTACTCTGCTGCCTGAGGTTAATGGGGTTGCTTAGAGAAAAGAGATAAATTCCTAATTGGTGTGCTTAGGAGGTGGGCTGGTCTGAGAGGCCGTTTTGTACACACAACAGATGATAAACTGCTGAAAGACAGAGAATCTTGACAGCAGCAAGAGGGAAGTGACTCATCACACACAAAGGATCTTTAATAAGGTTGTCAACAGACTTGTCATCACCAATTCTGCAGGCTAGAAGGCAGTGGGCCAATATATTCAAAGCTGTAAAAGAAACAAAACTATCACCTGAGGATCCTATATCTGGCAAAACTGTTCTTCCAAAGTGAGGGAGAAATGAAGACATTCCGAGATAAACAAAAGCTGACGAAGTTCACTACCGTTAGATCCACCCTGCAAAAAATGATGAAGGGAATCCGAAATGAAAATGAAAGGAAACTAGACAACAACTCGAAAGCCAAGTGAAGAAACAAATATCTCAGTGAAAGGAAATACATGGGCAATTATAAAAGCTAGTATTACTGTACCAATGGTTTGAAACTCCACTTTTTATTTTCTACATGATTTAAGAGACTGATACATAGAAAAGTGGGATTTATTCCAAGAATGTGAGGATGGTTAAACATGAAAATCAATCAGTGTGATACACCACATTAACAGAATAAAGTACACAGCCACATGATTATCCCAATTGATGCAGGGAAAACGATTTGACAAATCAACACACATTTATGATTAAAAAAAAAAAAAACTCAACAAATTAGCAGCAGAAGGAAACCACCTCGACATAATAAAAGCCGTATATGAAAATCCCACAGTGAATATCATACTCCATAGTGAAAAACAATGAAAGCTTTTCCTTTCAGCTCATTTCTATTCAGTATAGTACTAGAAGTTCTAGCCAGACTAGTCAGACAAAAAAAAAAAGGCCTACAAATTGGAAAGAAGTAAATTGTCTGTTCACAGATGATAGGATCTCCTATGCAGAAAATCCTAAAATTTCTACAAAGAAATCTGTTAGAACTAATAAATGAATTCAGCAAAGTAGCAGGATACAAAAACAGTATGTACTTTTTATCTAAGAGGAAACCTAAGTGCTGAAGAAGCACATTTTAGGCAAGGAAGATGATTCAAATGAGTATTTTTCTCTCACATGCACACAAAGAAGACAGTTCAAAGTGTAGAAAAAGACTGCAGTAAGAGGAGGAGATTAAAGAGATTTACTGTCTTAAAATTCCTATTGAAATGGTCATTGAAAGTTACACACCTTTTTAAAAAGTTTCGCTCTTCAAGTGTCAACTTATTTTAATCGAAAGTATTAAAATTAAGCTAAGAATTGCAGAACCAGATAGGTTTGTTTCCTTGGGAGAAGTGAATTTCCTGTCGCTGGAAACATTGAGGCGTCCAGGTGACTTGACAAGACTGCAGCAGGCATGACTCCTCACAGACACTGGCTGACTTAGGTAAGGCACATCCAACTTCCATGGCCTGTGAGGCAGGCAGGCCTCAGAGCCAGTGCAGGTTGGTTCCAGATCAGCACAGTCAAGCTCACGGCACAGCGTGCGTCATGTGAATGTTTTCGTTTTCTCAGTGCACTGGGGAAAATTTGTGTTTACACTGAACTGTACTCTAGTAAGTGTGCAACGCATATGTCTAAAAAAAAAAAAGTACATACGTACCTTAATTTAAAAATACTTCATTGCTAAAAATGCCAGCCATCTTCTGTGCCTTCAGCGAGTTGTATTGTTTTGCTCTTGGAGGATCTCACCTTGATATTGATGAAAATGTGCTGTCTGCAAAGTGCAGTAAAGTGAAGGGCAGTGAAAGGTGTGCCTGTACACTCACAGTGAACAAGCCAAAAAGGAGCCAGACGGAGAAGTCCATTTACAATAGCACTGGAAAGAATAAAATACCTAGGAATTAACCAAGGAGGTGAAAGACTTGTACAATGAAATGTATAAACAAATTATTTTGAGATTCATCCATGTTGTGCTGAGAGAAATTAAAGATATAAATAAGTGAAAACATAGCCCATGTTCATGGACTGGAAGACTTAATATTGTTAAGATGCCCTACTATCCAAAGCAGTCTACATATTCACTGCAACTCCTATCAAAATTCCAGTGTTTTGGTTTTTTTATTTTTTATCGCAGACATAGCAAAACCCGTCCTAAAATTCATGTAGAAACTCAAGGTACCTCAAGTAGCCAAATGTCCTTGAAAAGGATCAAAAGCGAAAGGATTCATGCTTCCCTTTAAAACTTAACTACACGCTGCAGTAACCAAAACAGGCTGTCACTGGCATGGAGACAGACACACAGACCACTGGAACAGAGCAGAGTGCCCAGAAATGAACCTTTGCAAGTACAGTCTAATGATTCTTGAATATCGCGATTGAAACATGAGGAGGAGGAGGAATAATTACTGCAGAAAGAAAGTAGTGTCTGTTGTGATCTCTTCCTTTTTCTCTGTACTTGGGGTGTATTGTTAGCATGTCCTGAGATTTTTATTCTTTATTATAGTTAAATGATTATATTTCTATTTTGTGGCTTATACTTCAAAAACATTTACTTTCTGTTATCCTAACCTATTTCCACAGTTCATTTACCTTGAGTATCTGCCTGTCTTTCTCAAGACAGCTTCCTCATTTGCAATTCTTCATGAGTAATCTTTCTGGCTAGATTGTCTTCATGAAGATCTTTTCTCTCTCAAGAAAGTGTGCATGTGTGATATACTTCCTGAGTCCCCTTTCTGTCAACTTCAAATAGGAACCAGTTTCGCTGTTCTACAATTGTTAAGTCATGCCCTTTGTTTGAAGTGTAAGTGACATGCAGTGAATTGTACATGTTTAAAGTGTGCAGTTTGAAGTTTGACATATTTATACACCTGTGGAGCCATTGCTGCAGTCAGAGAGTGAAACCTACCCATCATCCACAAAAGTTCACTGACACTCGGATCCTGCCACCTCTGCCCTCGTCTCTGGGCAATCACTGATCTGCTTTCTGTTCCTGTCAGTTTATATTTCAAACCACTTTCTACTTTCTATCTCTATGAATTTGACTACTGTAGGGACCTCGTACAAGTGGAATCTTAACAGTATGTATCCTTTTGTGACTGGCTTATATCACTTAGTGTAAGTGTAGACTTAGTCGTCAAGTTCATCCGTGTAGTCGCATTATCAGAATTGCCTTTCTTTTTAAGATTGAGTAATGTTCTGTGGTATAAATTACATTTAGCTTGTCCGTTTGTCAGTTGATGGACACTTGGTTGCTTCCACTCTTTAGCTGTTGTGAGTAATGCTGCTGAGAGGTTGGCTGTCTCGTTCCCTGAGTCACTGCTATCTGCTTTCTGGGTCTGTCCCCAGAAGTGGGATTGCTGGATCACATGGTAATTGTGGACTTTTTGGAGAAACTGCCATACCATCCTTCCCAGCAGCTGCAGTTTACATTCCCAGTATCAGCATCTCCACATCCCTACCAATGCTTGTTTTCTGTTTTCTGGATAGCAGCCATCCTGATGGGAGTGAGGTGGTACCTCGTGGTGGTTTGGATTTGCATTTCCCTGATGGTTAGTGACGTTGAGCAGCTTTGCATGTGCCTACTGGCCATTTGTATGTCCTCTTTAGAGAAACGTTTATTTAAGTCCTCTCCGTTTTTAAATCAGGTTGATTTTTTGTTGTCATTTTTTTGCTGCTGAGTTATGGAGGTTCTCTATATAGTATGTATATTAATCCTTTGTCAAATAGTATACGATTTGGAAATATTGTCTCCTATAATAAAAAATTAAAGAAATTTTCTTGAAGTACAGAAAATTGAAGAATTTAGAATGAATACCCATTCATCTACCACTGAAATAGGCCCAACAGTTGTGAACATTGTACCAGGTTTGTTACACACACATAACTCCACATGCAGATTACACTGGTGAGACATTTTTTTTAAATTGCAGACATCCTGACACTTCACCCTCACATTCACTTTCAAAAGATAAGGACATTTTCTTACATCTACCACATTCCCCCCATATAAATTCTCCAAAATACCGTTTCAAAACATATATATTAATGGGAACGATACTGCTTTTTTCTAATTGTAATGGAGAAGCTAACTTTGAGGGGTAAGTTCACTGATGGTTTGTATTCCTTAGACTTGAGCTTTTTCTCCCACATCATCATTAAGCAGTTCATTTCCTTTATCGGTTGCCTCCCAACTTCTTTCTTTCTTTCTTTCTTGCCTTCCTCTAATCTGTCCTCTACACTAAAGCCAGAAAAATGTCTTTAAAACCATGCCTGTCTCTCCTACTCCATCAGACCCCGTGTGTTACATTTAGAATATACACAATCCAGACTCCTTACCATGGCCTCTTACCAGAGCACAAGGTAATCTGGCCCCTGCCTAGCCCTCCAGCCTCGTTACCCTCTCCTCTCCTTCTTCCCTCTAAGCTCCAGCCAAATAGACGTGATTGTTTCTTGAGCATCCAGGCTCTTCATGTGCGAGGACCTCTGCACGTGCTGTTTTCCCCACCCCCACACACCTTGCCTCCTGCACACACAGCTCCTCACCCTGCAGGCTTCAGTGGTCTCTGCAGATGGGCCTTCCCTCCTCACATTTAACTCATCACCTGCCTGTTCTCTGCCACAGTCCTTTACTCGGTGTGTAAACACATTTATTTAGTTCTAATGACTATCCCCTGCCCCATTCCTTGAGCTCCGTAGCTGCAGGAACTGTTATGCCAGCAGCCGGCATGCAGGAGTAAGCAGGGAACGGCGAGAGGCATGGGAGCCCACCAGGTGACTGAGGCAGACTCCCTTGGAGGCAGTATGGGTCCGACAAACGCTAAAAACCAGGCCCGTTCCTTTGTATGATTTCCACGTGTGTTGAAAGTCATCCAAACGATTCTCTCTCTGAATTATAGGTTGCCCCCGCTATCCAGAAGTAGAGGTTCCTTTGCAACCTTTCATAATGCGAAATGGCGGAAAGCATAGAAGCAATTACCATTAAGTTCTGTGGAGAAATTTTTGAGTGTTTCCAGACCCCAAATTCACTGCAGGCACATTGTCTTTATTTTGCTCATCATGATCAAAGCTCTAAATTACGTCCAGTTTTACACTGAGTGTCACACCCTCATGAGCTCTCTCAGGCCATTTTGATTCCCGAGGACCCATCAGACTCAGTGGAGACAAAGCCCAGCTGCTCCCAGACACAGTGAGGGCTCTGAGGCTGGATGCTGAGACGCCCAGTGTGGTTCCCGGAAGGAGCTCGGGCAGCTGCCTCTGCGACAACCACTGCAGAACAGACGCGGGACGCTCTTTGAACTTTTCACCTTTGTTCGTAAAAGGGGAAGTCCTCTTTGGGGTTCTTTCGGTTAGTGGAAACGAGTACTGATGTAGGGCTTCCTTAGAGTGAAGTGGTGGAAAGCGAGCTTTGGGTAAGCGGGGGACACATACCAGTGTATAGTGTGCCAAATCTATATGGCACACTATAATGCTAATCATATGATTAGGGGGGCAGGTTTAACCTGAAAATCCAAGTGAGCATTAGATCAAAGTTGAAAGTACGATAAAATATTTTGGATCCAGCATATATCTGTAGTGTTAATATGTGGTTTCAGTATTTTCACCACTGCTTTCTTCCTTTCACAGACTGAGACAACACTTGGACTCAGTTCATATCAACAGAAAAGGTAAGGAAGGAATATATATATGTGTGTGTGTGTGTGTGTGTATATATATATATATATAATAGTCTATACAATTTTGTAGACATAGTTAGGTACTAACAATTTCAGTTCCTTCTGGAGGATTCCTGCCATGTGCTCCTTCACCATTTTCTGGGTGAAAAGGGAAAAACATTACAAATGCCATTACATCGTGTATTTCAAGTGTTGTGTAGGCGAGAGCGGGGGTAAATCTGCATTTGCGGGTGGTGCCTTGCGTGGCGTTCCTCCCCATCGTCCCCGAGGGCTTCTCCTCGAAGCTGAAACCCCTGGCTTCCGAAGTGGGTCAACCTTGTCACTCCACTGCCTCCCATGGCTCTCCCTGCCATCTATGGACGACCATCGCTGTCCCCTGTATCTCCAGGGGTCTTTCTACCTGCGGGCCCCAGAAGAGGAACTGAGAGCAGGAAACCCAGTGTCATGACTAAAAGACCCGCTTTAAACACCTAAAATAGGGGAGTTGTTTGACCTTCAGGTAGTAGGAGAATCTGTATATGCATGTGAATGTGAGGACACCTTCCCACCTCCAAGTCCTTTGGTCTTCTGGTGGCTTCACATCTGTTAGGGAGACAGTATGGAGAACGGTACTGGCCTGCTTCCCTTTCGTGTCCCGTGCGAGCCTGCGGCTGGCGTCTGAAGGGGAAGGAGAGCTCTGTGAATTGGAGATCCTTAATGTTGGAGTACGTCCTACATGCAGGATTGTCCTCAGACCAGTGACATTCAGACAGCGTCAACAGAGAATTTTAGTTTGAGACAGAAGTAGCAAATACTCAGATAAGGCAACTCAAACTCCATAAGTGTGACAGTACCCCTCCTTCAGCAGCCATTGTTAGGCTGTCTCGCATCTGCCGTTCCTGGCCCTACTTCCCCACTGCCCTGCCCGTGGGGACTGCCCTGCCCAAGGGACGCTTACTGCCGTCAGGCCTAGACCGCTGTGCTGCTGGGATTAGAAAGTGTAACGGCGCGCTCCCAGCCTCCCCACACACTCTGGGCAGACTGTTCACAGGCCATGTCGAGTCAGCCTCATGCCACCTTGGCTGAACCATCGAAGCATCCCAGAACTCTCTGGCCATCTTGAGCCAAATAGGTGAGGAGAAAAGCACATCTGTTACCTTGTGCTTCTTGATCCTTTATTCCAGCAGTTAGGAAATTAGCTATGGACTCATACTGGGTACATTTATGAAAATGATGTTATTCATCCTGATCAAGGTCTGGGCTTTAGTTATTTTCGTGGTACAATAAAGAATTTCTGTCAGTACATAATGATATTCTGATCTCACATTCCACTACCTGTTAGCTGCAGCTGTCTAACAAACCCCCTAAACGTAGTGGCGTAACCAGGCATCTTTCTGTGCTGTCAGACTCCGCAGGTCAGGAATGTAGACAGAGACAGCTTACCTCTGCTCCGTGGGGATCAGGGTTGGGGGGGGGGGTGCTCCCTGGGGAGACTGCAGAGCTGGGCGTGACTCGATGGCTGCGAGCTGGAGGCCTGATGGCTCGCATATTGATGCTGACTTGTTACCAGGACATCAGCTGGGCCAGAATGCCTACATATGGCCCCTCTGTGGGCCTTCTCATAGGCTCATTTGGGCTTCTCACAGCACTTGGGCTGGACGCCAAGAGTGGACATCCCCGAGAAAACCAGTGAAAGCCCAGTCATCTTTTATGACCTACCCTCTGAAGTCGTGTGCTCTTGATTAGCCAGTCACTTAGCTTGGCATGGAAGGATTCAAGGCACTGAGGGGATGGGGCAAGGGGAGGATAGTGACCCCCACTTATTGATGGCAGGAATATGGAAGGATTTGCAGATACATTTAAAACAATCACAACTCACTTTTCTTTTCTGACCAAGACCATTATTGGATAAGCATTAAGTTCAAATTGGTACGTAACAGCCTGTGGGTATGGAACTGGATTGGGCACCAAAATGTGTGAGTCAGTGCAGCTGCTGTAACAGCACCACATAGACTGAGCAACTAAACAACAGACGTTTATCTCTGCCAGTTCTGGAGGCTCTCCGGGCGCCAACAGATTTGGTTCCCCAGTGGGAGCTGTGTCTGCCTTACATCCTTACATGGTGAACGGAGAGAGGAAGTAAGCTTTCTGTGTCTCTTTTAGGGGCACCAGTGCCATCGTGGGGGCCCACCCTCATGACCTCATCTAACCGTAATCACCTCCCAAAGGCCCACCTCCACATGCCAGTACATTGGGAGGTAGGGTTTCTACATATGAACGTTGAGCAGATACGATTCAGTCTAGAGCAACATACAAACCTAAATTGAGATTTTAGCCTCTTATCAACCCACCAAAATCTTAAACTAAAGGGCTGCACTTGTGAATTACCTTTAATAAGTCAGTTCTTGAAAACATGTGACGTTGAGCAGGTAGAGTCTCCGAATTTCCCTGGCACGTGATGGTCCGACATGGGAAGGATTTGGCCAGTTCCTTTGTATGGGCTCAGTGCTCCACAGGCAGATTCAGCTCTCATTTAAACATGAGTAACTTCAATGAAAATGTGTTTGTGAAATGAAAATACAAAATGTGTAGTTGCATAACAACACAAATTGTAAATGTGTAGTTGTGGAAGAACAGAAATGACTTTTTTTTTTTTTGGTTCAGATACAAACTATTCTATAAAAGTGTCAGAGTTTGGGTTTAGTTTGCAAATTTCACTCAGATGAAAGTTACCAAATAGAGATAATTCTAAACAAGACACCCTAATAGGTTGTCTTGTTGAGCCCCTTTGTGTGACACGAGGAAGCTGAGACTCTAGGACCCCAGGGATGTGCCCAAGGCCAAAGGGGCAGTGTCCCCGATTGCCCCCCAGTGCTGCATTCGCTGACTTTTTTCGTATCGCACTGTGTTCACTCTTCTAGCCAGTGTTCTAACCAGGAGAGGACTCTGGGGAGTTAGCGGGAATTGGGGGACACTGGAAAGAGGAGTAGGGACGCCAGTGAGACTTGTGGAGGGGCAATGCCCATGACTGGGAGCACATGAGAGAGGATGAAAGAGGTCGGCTTGCAGGTTCTGAAGGTGTCTGCTCTGTACTCGGGGCTCCTGAAGGACCGTGGGGACACCGCTGCTGGTGACATCATAAAGCACATGCATTGATGAAGTAGCAGAACGCAGTCTACCTTGCGACAGAACGCAGCACACTTGGCGAGGCCCGTAGAATCCAGTCAGGAAGGCCTCAGGCTGCAGTTGTCAGGGATCACGGCCCCTGAGACACGCCGGGTGCGGCACCTGGCGGGTGTCTCACGCCCCTCCTCAGGGCAGTGCCCAGGGCCCAGGTCGCAGCTGCGGTGAAGGCTGGCTTCTGGCTCCAGAGCTGGTCTCCACTGGGGCAGCATGCCGGCCGCCTCTACCAGCCTCTCCTCGGGCCACCCCAGCGTCACTGAGCATTAGAAATGGCCACTGCCCCTTGACCTGCTGGAGTCACTCTGCGTCCACATGCTGCCCCAGAAGCCAGTAGTTCCAGCCCGGCCTTTCTCATATAGCCTGTCCCAGCTCTCCCGCGTCAAAACTCTACTCTGTAGGTGAGCCATACCCGCTCCAGGGGGGTCTGTGTCGTGAAAAGCTAGTTAACATAGTGATGCTCTAGCTGGTGGATTGTACGACAGTGAGGCCGCCTCCTTCCCTCCCCCCACACTGTTACCTGCTTCAGTTCTGGGCGGCCTGGGTTCCAGTGGCTTCCAGGACATTCTGCCAGGGAAAGGGCTGCTGCTTTCATGACCTCAAGATTGTGGGCAGCAAAAACCATAGAAAACCCAAATTTCCTGGGGTACTCTCTTTTGCTTTTCTCCCCCACCTTGTGGCTTACCCTTTCTAATTTGTTTTAATACCGCTGTGAGTTACATGACGGAATCTTCTTTAAAGAGCTGCTGGCCGTGGTGCAGTGCTGGCTGTGCACACAGGACTTATTTGAGTTGAACACAGCATGTTACAATCAGTACCAGCACTAACTTCACTCCTTTGGGACAGGAGCTCGCCTGTTATGGATGTCCTGTCCTAGGATTGTGGAGCCCCCATGCGGGAGGTGAGAAACCAAGAGCCCTAGTTCATCAGCAGTGCGACCTTAAGAAAAGCTTCTCAGCTGCTCTGAGCATGGCTTGCGTTTGCATACTGGGGAAGACAGTTTCTCTGCCTGCAAACCTTACCTTATGACGTGTTACGTAAGGTGGTAGCGAGGGTCAAAGGAGAAGACTTATTGGGATAACAGTCGTTGGCAAACTTGACAATGTTATTGAATGGAAGTTGTGGGTGTTTGCTCATTTATTTGGTCAGTCATTCAGCAGATACTTGCTGGGATCTTTAAGAGGTGGTGATGCAGTAATTGCATTTGTTATCTGTTGCCGTGTATTAAATGACGCCAAAGCCAGCAGCTTCAAACAGCAAACATTGACTCCTTCTGTTTCTATGAGTGCAGCGTCTGGGAACAACTCAGCTGAGGGTTGAGACGCAGCATCTAGTCCAGACGTCACAAAGCTGCCCGCCTCCAAGGGCCAGGCCTTGCAGAGCCCCTCCAGGCCAGCTCGCTCGCATGCCTGCTGGCAGAAGGCCTTGGTGTCCGCTGGCCGTCAGGGTTGGGTTTGAGTCTTCTACTTTCCCAATACCGTGGATTGAGGAGTCGGTTTTAGGCTGTCTTCTGTCTCCATTGAGTGTTCTTGGCTCCCTTGTCAAATGTTAGTTGACTCTGTGCTTGGGTTTATTTCTGGGCTCTCTGCTTATTCCATTGGTCTATGTGTCTGTTTTTATATGAGTCCTTTTACTGTTTTAATTACTATCGCCTTGTAGGATACTTTGAAATCAGGAAGTGATTTGTCCAGCTTTGTTTTTCTTTCTCAGGATTTCTTTGGCTCTTCAGGATCTTTTGTGATTTCAAATGAATTTTAAGATTGCTTTTCTATTTCTGTAAAAAATGCCATTGGAATTGTGCTAGGGACTGTACTGGATCTATGACCGGCTTCCGGCAGTGTGGAGGTTTTAACAGTATTAACTTTTCCAATCCACGAAAGTAGTGTAGCTTTCCATTTACTTGTATCTTTTTTAGTTCCTTTCATCAGGGTCTTACAGTTTTCAGTGTAGAGATCTTTCACCTTCGCGTTTAAATTTATTTCTATGTATTTTATTGTTTTTGCTGCTATTATGAATAGGATTGTTTTATTTCTTTTTCAGATAATTTGTTAGTGTAAAGAAACTCTACTGATTTGTGTGTTGCTTTTGTAACATGTAACTTTACTGAATTTGTGCATCAGGATGAATGGTTTTTGTGTGGAGTTTGTAGAGTTTTCTATATGTAGAACCACGTCATCTGTAGATAGAGACAATTTAGTTTTTCCTTTTCAATTCTGTTGCCTTTCGTTTCTCTTTTCTTGCCTAAATGCTCAGCTTAGGACGTTCAGTACTATGCTCAGTAGCAATGATGAGAGTGAGCGCCCTTGTCTTGTTCTGATCTTAGAGGAAAGCTTTCAGCCTCTCATCATTGAGCATGATGTTAGCTGTGGGCTTGTCATATGTGGTCTTTATGATGTTGAGGTACATTCTTTCTACCCTCAATTTGTTGTGAGTTTTTAATCATGACTGTATGTTTAATTTTGTCAAATTCATTTTCTCCATCTAGTCAGATGGATCATATGACTCTTATTCTATTAATGTGACGTTTCACATTTATTGATTTGCATATGTTGAACTATTTTTGCATCCCAGGGATAAATCCCACTTCATCATGGTGCATGATCCTTTTCATGTGCTGTTGAATTCAGGGGTTTCTGTATTCATCGGGGATATTGGCTTATGGTTTTCTTTTGTAGTGTCTTTTGTCTGGCATTGGTATCAAGGTAATGCTGGCCTCACATAATGAGTTAGGAAGTGTTCCCTTCTCTTCAATTTTTTGGAACAGTTTGAGAATGATTGACATTAATTCTTCTTTAAATGTTTGGTAAAATTCACCAGTAAAACTATCTGGTCCTGCACTTTTCTCTGTTGGGAGGTTTTTGTCTCCCAAGAAAACTTGTTGTTTGTTCAGGTTTTCTATTTCTTTATAATTCAGTCTTGGTAGGTTGTATGCTTCTAGAAATTTATCCATTTCTTCTAGGCTTTCCAGTTCATACTAGTTGTTTATGATTCTTTGTTTTTCTGTGGTATCAGTTGTAATGTTTCCTCTTAAATGTATAATTTTTATATTGGGTTCCTCTTTTTTTCTTTGGTGAGTCTAGCTGAAGGTTTGTCAATTTTGTTTATCCTGTCAAAGAACCAACTCTTAGTTTTATTAATCCTTTCTATTGTTTTCCTGTTCCCTATTTCACTTATTTCTGCTTTAATCTTTATTACTTTCTTCCTTCCTTGGGCTTAGTTTGTTCTTTTTCTAGTTCCTTTTTTAATTTTATTGGGGAATATTGGGGAACAGTGTTTCTCTCCAGGGCCCATCAGCTCCAAGTCGTTGTCCTTCAGTCTAGTTGTGGAGGGCACAGCTCAGCTCCACGTCCAGTCCCGGTTTTCAGTCTTTAGTTGCAGGGGTGCAGCCCACCATCCCATGCGGGAATTGAATTGTTATCTTGTTGTTGAGAGCTGAGCTCTAACCAGCTCAGCCATCCTGCCGCCCCTTTTTCTAGTTCCTTGAGGTATAAAGTTACCTTGTTTGTGATCTGCCTTTTTTCTTGATGTATTCCTTTATTGCTCTAAACTTCCCTCTTAGAACTCTTTTCCATCATCATCCCATAAGATTTCATGTGTTATGTTTCCATTTTCATTTGTCTTAAAATACTATTTTATTTCCATTTTTGATTTCTTCTTTGATCCATTCATTAGTTGTTCAGGAGTAGGTTGTTTAATTTCCATGTATTTGTGTTTTCCAGTTTTCCTCCTGTTACTGATGCTAGTTTTATACCATTGTGGTCAGAAAAGATACTTGCTATAATTTCAGTCTTCTTAAATTTGCTGACTTATTTTCTGGTCTAACACATGATCTGTCCTGGAATGTTGCATGTGAACTTGAGAAGAATATGTATTTTGCTGCTGTTGGATGAAATTTTCTGTATACTTCTCCAGCTTCATTTGGTCTGTATTTTTCAATTCCACAGTTTCCTTATTGATTCTCTGTCAGGATGATCTATTGTTGGAAGAGGGGTATTAAAGTTCCCAACTATTATTGAATTCCTGTTTATTTCTCTTTTTAGTTCTGTTGGTATTTGCTTTTATATACCTGTTTAGGTGCCCTGATGTTGGGGTGCATAAGTATTTATAATTTTTATGTCTTCTTGATAGATTGACCCCTTTATCATTATATAATGACCTTCTGTGTCTCTTTTGACCGTTTTTAGCTTAAAGTCTATTTTGTCTGATATAACTATCCCTGATTTCTTTTGGTTATCATTCGGTTGATATATTTTTTCTATGCTTTCACTCGCAAACTGTGTGTGTGTTTAAAGAAAAAGTCGGTCTTTTGTAGGCAGCATATCTTTGGATCTTGTTCTTTTTCTTTTTGATCCATTCAGCCATTCTAAGTTTTTTGATTGGAGAATTTACTCCATTTTTGTTTAAAGTAATTATTGATAAAGTAAGGACTTACTATTGCCATTTTGTTAATTTTTTTCCTGTTGTAAGTCCATTGTTCCTTCTTACCTCACTGTCTTTTCTGATTTATGACCCTTTGTGGTAGTATGGTTTGATTCCTTTATCATAATATTTTGTGTAACAGCTACAGATTTTACCTTGGTGGCTACTATGAGGCTTACATAAAACTCCCATTTTTAACATTCTATTTTAAGATAATAGCTTAACTTTGATAATATACATAAACTTTACGCCTTTACTCTCCCCCTCACATTTTAATATCAATTTTACATATTTTATATTGTGTGTTCAATAACAAATTATTTTAGTTTTAGTTATTTTAATACTTTTGTTTTTAACTTTTAAACTGGAGTTGTAAATGAATTAGCACCACAATCACACTGTTAGAGAATGTGACTTTGACTATATACCCTGTTTCCCCGAAAATAAGACCTAACCGGACAATCAGCTCTAATGCGTCTTTTGGGGCAAAAACTAATATAAGACTGGGTCTTATACTACTATAAGACCCGGTCTTGTATAACATTATGTAAAACCGGGTCTTATAGTAAACATAATAAGATCGGGTATAATATAATTAATATAATATAATATAGTAATATGATTAGTATAATACGATACGATACGATACGATACACCGGATCTTATATTAAGTTTTGCTCCAAAAGACACATAGGAGCTGATTGTTCAGCTAGGTCTTATTTTCGGGGAAACACGGTATTTATCATTACCAGTGAGTTTTACACATACATTCATGCTTTTTTAATGTTCATTCGCATCTGCTTGGGGAATGTTCTTTAGCATTTTTCAGAGGGAAGGTGTGGTGGAGATGAACCATCAGCTTTTGATGGTTCAGGAAAGTCTGTATCTTTCCATCACTTCTGAAAGACAGCGTTGCTGGGTGCATTGTTGGTTGGTAGTTGGTTTTTTCCCCCCAGTATTTTGCATATGTCATCCCACTCTCTCTTGGCCTGCAAGGTTTCTTTTGAGAAACACTCCTATATTCTTATGAAGGTTCCCTTCTAAATGATGTGTTGCTTTTCTTTGCTGCTTTCAAAGTTCTTTTGGTTTTGACAGATCCATTATAATGTGCCTCAGTGTAGCCTTTTTCAGGTCCAACCTATCTGGGGTCCTTTGGGTCTTGTAAATCTTAACGTCCATTTCTTTCCCCAGGCTTGGGGTGTCTTCTTTCATTATTGCTTTAAATATATTTTCTGTCCGTTTCTCTGCTCCTTCTGTGATTCCCGTAATACATTATTTTTCTTGATGGTATCCTTTATGTTCCACATGTCTTCTTCACTCTTTTTCATTCCTTTTTCTTTTTGCTCCTGTGACTAGATGATTTCAAATTAACTATTTTCTACTTCACCGATTCTTTCTTCTGCCTGGTCAAGTCTGCTGTTGAAGCTGTCTCGAATTCTTCATTTCAGTCGTTATATTCTTCAGCTCTAGGATTTGTTTGGTTTTTAATTTCAGTGTTTTCTATTTTTGTTGCTCTTCTCTTTTTATTCATGCATTGTTTTCCCAATATTGTCTAGTTGTCTGTGTGTTCTTGTAGTTCACTACACACATTTAAAAGGGTCATTCTTAATTCTTTGTCACACCCTTCATAGATTTCTTTAAGGTCAGTTTTTGGAGCTTTATTAGCTTCCTTTGGTGGTATCATGTTTACCTGATTTGTCATTCCTTGCATTGGTATCTCTACATTTGAGTAAGCAGTTCTTCTTCCAGACTTCGCCATTTACTTCAGAAGAGACAATCCTTCACCACTCAGCTCAGCTTGGGATGCTTGATGGGTGAGCTGGTAGTATCTTTGCATAGGTGGGGCTTGCTCTCAGGGTCTCTGTTTGGCTGACGCCACTTCCCAAGCTCCGAGTTCAGGGGTTGCTGCTGTCTGGGAGCAGTTCGATAGCACTACTGACTTGGTTCCCTGTCCACACACAGCTGTAGGACGGGCTCCACAGGGTCAGACTCTGGTTGGTCTTCCTGGTTGGGCAGGGCTGGGTGCTGTTCTCAGCAGGGGCAGGGCTATATTTGATTCTTTGCCTGGGTCAGACCCTAGAACAGGTTTCATAGTCCTTACAGCCTGATTCCTGGAGACCCAAATCCAGCAGAGCTGCTCATCGAGCTCCCTGGCCAGATGGGCAACCAGCACAGCTTTGCAGGTAGACTGAGCCCCTGACTGCGTGCCTCTCTGCACAGGTGCCATTGTGAGCAGGGCTGTAGGATGGGCCACACAGTTTCCCACGTGGTTTGTTTAGGTCTCCTGGCTGAGTGGGGCTGGAGGCTGTATTCATCCCTCTGTGAGCCTTTGAACTTACTTCCCAGCCCAGGGGACCATAGGACATAGTCTGTAGCTGGTACGTTTGTTGGTTAGGGACCCAAAGCAGGCAGAATTGCCCACCAAACTCCCTAGCCAGACAGGGCCACTGGCTTGGCTTGGCTGTGCAGATCGGCGCAGCCACTGGCTGGGATGTCTGCTTGAGTGCTGGTGAAAGCAGTAACGCAGTGAGCCAAGAACCAGGAGCTGGGTGCTATGAGCCCACCCTCCCTTCCCCATCCCAGTCTGATCTCCAGTGTCCATGCCCACAGATTTGCCCTCGTGGATCACACTGCAATCCCCGAGTGGGCCTTCCAGAAAGTGACCCACCACACTGGGGGAGCTGAGGTTACCGTGGGCTCTCCCTTTCCCACTGGAAACACCATAGGCCTTAGGGGGTCCTTTCAGTGTGGGCTGTGCTGGCCGGGTGGAGGAGTGGGGCGGTCAGTGTAGCCCTCCTCTTACCATTTTCTGTGTGGTCCTTTTGGTCCCTGTGATCCCAAGAGGTCTTCAGCCTCACCCCCATGTTGGGTTTCACAGTAGGGGTCTTGTCTGTGGATGGTTGTGAGGTGGTGGTCTCGTGAGGGAGACTGGAGTCAAAACGGCATGTGTTGTTGTCTTCATTGTGCCATTGCCCATAAGACACCAGTAACAATAGGAAAAGGACAGAGAGAAAAATTCGCAGGAGACATATTTGCTGAAGGGCATGTGTCTAGAATACATAAAGAACTCTTACACCTTACAACGCAATCATAAGACAACACCCCAGTTAAAAATCTTTGAACAGACCATTTACAAAAGAAGATATCTCATTAGACAATAAGTAAAAAGATGTTCAACCTCAGTAGTCCTTAGAGAAATGCAAGTTTAAGCTAAACTGTATTTATAGGAGAGTATGTTATGTAGGAGTAATCTATATCATTTCTCTGAAGTCACTGGATTTTTTTCTTTTTAGCTTTCTCTAGTAAAAATCATATTGGGAACAATTTTAAACTGTTGTTGAGTGTGAAGCATTTACTTACTCAGATGCTTTTCCCTCCTTACTTCTGCTCGAAATGCTTATTGTGGATCGAGATACAAAAGAGTAGTTCCCAAATGTGAGCATATATGTGAAAACACTGCTTTCTGCTTCCAGACTAGATGTAAGGAACCAGATTCTGGGGGTGGGACCCTGGACACTGCCCTTCTATAAGCATTTAGGGGATTAAGGTGTAAGCAGAACATAAACAATCCTTTAAGAAACATTGGGCCAAAGAGTACCTTTCGTTTAGATAGTAACTGCCCCTAGGAAAACATCTTGAATTTCCTAGTTGAAACAAAAGCTCCAAGAAGGCCTGTGCTTTATTTGGGAGCTGGTTGCTTAACTTTGATCTGACAGTTCTCTAAAGAGCACAGACCATGTCCTGTAAGGTTTCTTGTATCTCTCTACTTGTTCCCTAGCTTCAAGTCAGAAAAGAGTATATTCATCTCTTTCTCTCCAAATAAATAGTTAACATTTTAGTGCAAATAAAAACATTGGACTGAGACATTCAAAACAAATACCATCCCTGCAGAAAGCATAAAATCATGCATTTTATTATTATAAAATCTCAGATTCTGTTTTTTGAAATTGCCAAAGGGTACTGTTTTTCATACTGCTTCTTTCCCCCTTTATTTTTCAATATTTTGGATTTGTAAACATTTGCTTTCTGTTAATAAATCACTAAACAGTGTCATGTCCTTCTAAATAAACATAGTAATTCCCTTTCAATCAGTATGGATACATGACAGTTATGTTATTGAATTTTTAGTTTTATTAAAATAAGATTATACTTATTCCAACTTTTGTTGTAGCTGCTCAAACATTAAGCTGTTCCTTAAATATAGATTTGCCATTGCTTTGAAAATCTGCATTTATTTAGGAGGGAATTCTCTTTTAAATTTTTTTCCCTCTGTCTCATATTCTGTGGGCATGCTGTAAATATCACGGTAACAATTGGTGGACACCACGTCTGTGGAGCATTTTATGGGCTGTCTCAGCCGACACGGCATGAAAAAGGAAAACAAGAATTGGAGGTTGATAGGAAGAAATAGAATTGTTACTTGCAGATGATTTGTCTACAAAGATCAGTCAAGATAGTGGTTATTTTGGCAGCACATACAGTGATGGGAAAATCTAAGAGAATCTATATACAAACTTACAATTAACTCACCAGTGACCGGGTCTGAGATCAGGACACATAATCAGTAACATTTTCATACTAAGCAGTAACCATGTATATATCCAGCTGCCTACTCGACATCTCCACCGAGATAAGACATCGCAAATTTAAATGTCTAAAACAATCCACTTGAACTTGGACCCATCTATATCCCTTCCAACCCACTCCTCCCATGTCAACTCTGTGTGTCCAGTTTCTCAGGCCTAAACCTTAGACTCAAATCATCCTTGATTCCTGTCTTTTCCCTCACACCTGTGGTCTGCAGCTTCCAGATACATTCATAAAAGCACCGTTTCTCACCAGCCGCCCGTGCAGTCAGCCTTGTTCACGTCCAGCCCTCTGGTCTGCTTGCTGCATGGCTTAGGGGCTTCCACTTCAGGGCGCCTCCCTCTGCTCTTCACACGGCAGCCAGAATTAACCTTTTCCCGTGTCAGACCGTGGTATTCCTGGTGAAAAAACACTGTCGAGGCTTTTGTTATGTTTAGAATAAAACGCAGACTCCTCCAAGGAGACCTGGCCTTTGTGCCTCTGGTCGCAGCGCCTCCCTCCTCCAGGCCTACCCTGCGCTCTGGCCGCGTCTGCCCCTGTCCTCAGGATGCCAGGTGCGTCCTCCCCCCTTCCCAAATCTCCCCCGTTACAGTCTCCGCTCCAGGGTCCCTCCCAGAGAGGCCTTCTCTGATTCTGCTGTGTGTGATTTGTCCTTGTGTGGCCTACGTCGTGGTCACTTCCTTTGTGCCGTGCTGCGATGGTAGGGCCGGGAGAGCGGGCTCTGGCTTTCTTCCCGGAGCCCCAGCAATGGACAGCCCCTGGCATTCAGTCTGTTTGTGTTCGATGAACAGGATGTATTTTTTTTACCTTGTCTGGCCACGTTATACATATTCCATATTGGGATATAGGCTCTCAGTTCTGTGGCAGATAAAAACTATACCTTAATTTCCTTTGTGTCTGGCATCTAACAGTGTCTATATGTGAATTACTGACTCACACATTTACTTTATGCATTATATTATTTCCCCTTGGTTGGATTAAGATTTTGTAGAAGTTTGGTTTTCACACCATTAGAACTGATGAGCTGATCAGTATCTCTTGTTTTAAAGGAGCCAGGTGTCCTATTAGAACATGGCTAAGAAGAGCCGAGATCAAGAGTGGATTCTTACCCCTTACTGCACGTGGCATCTGTCTTGTGAGGAATTGTGCCTTCTCTGTCCCAGTGTCTTTGGTTCTGTGCTTTAGAAAAGTAGAATTTTATGTTTGGTATTTTCCTTGTTTGTGTTTGTCATCTTTTACTTGGCGTATATAGAGGGATTATTATCAAGCAGCACTGAGGACTCCTCTGAATTGGTAGGGCTGAAAACTCCTTTGGGCTTTGTTACTTCTAGCTCATTTATTCCACTACTCAGACTGTATAATCTTTAGAGCATCGAGTTAAAGCTAAACTTCCTGTATGTTCATATTCTGTATGCCCTTTTCTATTTCATGCATGTCCTCTGTTTCCTGAATGAAATTACTGTATCGTTTTGAAGCTTGTGTTCTTAGGAATTATGGTAGTGATGAAAATAATCATCTCACAAAGGTGAGGTTTGTTCTTAGTCATTTCTTAAAATGCAACAGAAAGATAAACATCCGCTATTTAGAAATTTCAGTGGCTGACTGAATTTCTGACTTACTCCATACAGAAACATGACTATAGGTATGTGAGCCCCACCCCCACTCTGGGGCCCCAGGTCATTTATACTTTACATCAATGTTAGGTCATAGTGATGTCTAGGAGGTTTGCTATTCCAAAATCTGTTTCAGTGGGAAGTTCTAATATCAGATAGGATAATTAGAAATGATGTAAGTATTTAGGCCAAGATTCATACAGCAGTATGTTCCAGACTCAGATTAAAAAGATATTTCAGTTCTTAGAAATTTCTATCCCCAAATTCATTTTTATTTAGTTCCTTTGCCACTCTAGTTACAATGTCATTATGTTTATTATATATATATATATATATATATATATATATATATATACACATTATCTGCCAAGTATGTTTAGTTGCACTGACTGTTCTTCATTGTACACGTATCAAAAAATCCAGGTGAGCATATAGGTATATTGTTATCAACTATATCAACCAAAATAAATTTCAACATTCAGTCTACCCAAGCATTTTTTGTGTTTGCATACCTTTCAGTAGGAAAACTCCTATTATTTCTTAGCATTTTTAAAAAACGCAACATTTTTTTAATTTTCTCTAATGAAAAAAAAGTAATGCACATTCTTGATAGAACATCGGACTCCACTTTTTGTAGTGATACTTTCTCGTGACAACATTTAAGAGTCTGGTTTTGGTTTGGGAAAATACTGTGAATTACTTCTGAGTTGTTTTCTTTTTGCTTGCAGTATATCTCTGTACCGGGGTAATTGCAGACCTATACGATTTGAACCACCAATGCTGGATTTCCATGAACAGTAAGTTCACAACGTTCAGACCATAGTTTCCCGTTAAACTATTCCATGTATTTTAATATTTTATTTGTGCATTTGTCTTGCCTTTTGCCTATGTTGTCTGTATGAGAAAGTTAATGTTCCAGTCGTCAGGGACACAAATGATACTGAGCATGGTCTGCAAGTGGGAAGAAATATTACAACGCTAACATGTAAATTTAACTTGAGAAGTTTGAAGATTACCCACATATTAGAGTGTGATTCAGAGGATCTAATCTTCAGACCCAGCATACAGTATAGGTCACCTTTTCTGATGAGCACTTCATTTCCATTTTTATTACTTAAATGTTTCCTTGTGGCTACAGAGGATCTATTATTTATTTGTTTGATGCATGTGCTTTTCAAATTTGTACGTCGCCAAGTAAGTAGTACTGTCACAGCCCAGAAGGGCAGACAGACGCAAATCCTACAGAAAGACATGGCTCGGCCGCAGCCTGGCCTCCTCAACCATGCGTCAGGCTCACCTCCCACTTTTCGTCTCAGTTTGCACATTTCACAGAGGGGAAAACTAGTCTTCAGCCACATTGGGTTCCATCCCAACTTAGCAAGTGGAGAAAGAGAACATCTTAAATGGTATCTCTGCTAAAGAAAGCAGTGCCTCTTGGTAAATTAGCAAGAATTCAAAAGGAAAGTGGGGTGCGTAGCGGGAGGTGGGGGGCGGCCATATGTAAATCTTTTCTGATTCAGTAAATGAAAGCTGTAATTTTCTTTAATGTTGTCAAAGCTGTATTTAAACGTGTCTCACTATGGTAAATATAAGAGGTTTAAATAATTTATTTATAATTTCAAACCTAGCATCATCAAATACATGTTGTGCTCGTACAAAACCATGGTGATGGAGTGGTTAGTGTTAGAAGTAGGAGCTGTCTGATAGCAATTCTGTCTTTTCAGGAGGTTATAGTGTCTGTCACAGAGATTCTCACGGATTTTTGGGGTGGGTGTGCGGCGAGAAGTTTGCACACTGCTTTGTGCACTTTAGATGGTCAGTATTTGGGAATAGGCATTATGTAGGTAAAATTGACTTGTATGCATGAGGTTAGCAGACCGTCATGTTCAGATAGGAAATACATCTCTATTCTGCCCTGTAAAACAGGTTTAGGTACAGTGTTGAGATTGCAAGAACCATAGAGTTCCTAATCCAGTCACAATAGTTTATCACATAGTGTCCTTCCATTAAATGCAAGATATTGAAATATGGCATGTATCCTGATCTTAACAAGAGTGTTTATTATTTTTAAAATAATGACTTTTTGCTCCAGTAAAATTTTCTTTGAGTATGTTCCCTCATTCTCGAGTGGATCAGAATAAAACCAGGTAAACTTTCTAAGATTATGGCATGAGCAGTATGAGGGTACATGGGCATTATGAGAGGGGGACAGAGGAGCTTGGTGCACAATACCAAGATTTTTAGTCTAAAATAGTATATTTACTTTGAAAAGCTTAGCAGTAACCATTCTAGAGAGATTGTTTCCAAAGTTATATCCAACTGTTTTTCACTTCATTCTTTGTTGTTTTGAGGGAGTTTTGCAAATTTCATGCATCCCTCGAGATAAAGACATTTTCAGGTATACAAAATACCTGACTTGGAATTGAGAATTCCTGTTTTTGTTAAGGTCTAGAATCGACCGCCCCTCAATTGGACAGACGACACATGCGATAATGCAAGTCACACAGCGAGGTTTATTTCCAGCTAGCTGGGGTCCGAGTATCTGCCCGACGCAGCGGGTTTCAACAAGGACCCCGAGCACTCAAAGCCAAGGGTTTATATAGCATTTTTAAAACATCCAGTAATTTTCCATAGCTTCAAAGAGTATACATATCATGGGCTTGTACCACATTCTGGGGATTTGACAAGATAAGCCAGCTTGTACCCCACCCAGTCGGCAGTTAACAAGATAAGCTCTTTTCAAACAGGGCATCTGGTCCACACCCTGTTAAGGTCATCCAGAAAATGGCTTCCTTTCTTACGCTAACCTACTCTTAGATTCTAAATTACCTGTCCTTCAGCCCCTCAAATATTTAATGGAGAAATCGAGGTACAGTCCTCAAGTTTCTGGACCGGCAGCTTTATCATGGCTCTTCAGGAACAGATGAGAAATGTGGGCTTCTTCCTTCCCCTCCCACATGTGTGTGCACACAGTGCGTGTGGCTCAAGGGTTTCGCAGGCACCCCCCTCAAAGTCCGTATCTGGACCCTGCAGAGCTAGTGCGGAATTGTGCCCGAGGCCACAGGTTACTGAATCACCACCGTGAAACTTACTGGGGACTTGCTTACCACACAGCAGTGTGTGTCCACTGTAGTAAACTTAGAAGATGCTTCCCAGGAGGAAGAAGAAAGCAAAAAGTTACCTACGATTCAACCACTGAAAAGCATGAACATGAGCTTGTATCCCTCAGGTTCTTTTTCTATGTGTGTTTGTTTATTGAGTTATAAAAACATAATCATGTTTTCTGAACAGAAACTATTTTATAACCTGCTTTCTAAACAGAATCTATTGCACATTCTTTTTTCTTCCACTGAATTTTCTGTTACATTGTTTTTTGGTATCAGAGAACATCAAGTTTTATGGATACATTTTTTAAATTGATTTATTTTTTTAATTGAAACTTTTTGTTCTTATAATCAGTGCTGAAACTAATGATTTAAATACAACCCTGACTGTTTCCTCAGGAGAGAGTCCAAAAAATGGAATTGTGAGGTGAAAGGATATGCATAATATAGAGGTTTTTAGTTAGTAGTTAGGCTAGAGAATAATTTGGTGTCATGAACAAGGAGAACTGATAGGAATAAATGAATTAATCCATGACTAGAGAGGAGATAAATGGGATTTCTTTAAGAGACTGGTGCTGGTCTTGGAGAAATCTGCTGAGCTGAGAGAAAATAGGAGGTCTGCTGAGAACGTGTGAATGGATAGATGAGCTCCAACACACACCAAGCAGGTCAGGTAATACAGGGAAGAGGGTTGCGAACAGGAAAGCATGTAGTGGTCACACTCTGCCCCCTGAAGCAGCAGATGCACGTACTGCTGCAAATTAGAGGGAACAGGAGAAGAAAATCATCCTCCCATGATGGTACGCTCCACTGTGTCCGGTCTGGGTGCACCGCATGGCGGGGTGTTACCTCACAAATGTAGAAGTGGATCTTATAAAAGTAGGAGTTGGACAGACGGCTTCAGTCAGAGACATGGCTACTGTCGGAGGTAATGTGCACGCGCAGGCACGCGTTTGCGTGTATGGAGTCTCCTCGAGCAGTCAGCTCACACCACTGTGGGAGCGAGGTCAGAACCCAGGGTGGGCAGGGGCAGGCAGAGGAAGGGAGGATGCTGAGTCGGCCGGTCCCCAGGGCACGGGCTGACGGGACACCCAGGGGCACATCCACGGGCACGTCCTGAGGAAGCTGAGCACTGGCAGCATCAGCTGCTATTTGGGGTCTCTCAGCTCAGGCGGGGCCTAAGCTCTCTTTGCAAGGCCCGTCTAGGACAGTCACCCTTTTAATTAACTTAAAGTCAACTGATTAGTGCCCTGATGAGCATTGTGGGAGCTGTAGGGAGCGAGGAGGACAGCGCAGGGTTAAGAAAGAGCAGCCAAGAATAGTGTGCAAGCAGGGCCAAGGGACTCCAGCTTCAAGGATTGAGCCCCAAATAGGGCCTTCGCTTAGCTTTAGGCATAGCTTTTATTACTTAGGTGGGGTAGTAAAGGAGATAAAGCTTGTCAATCTCAAGATCTGTGAATTCCATACACTATAACAGGAAACTGATTCAAGCCAGTCACGCTTGCGTGCAGGCAGCAGAACCATAAGTCTCTGGATGTTTGTACTTCCCCAAGGGACAAAACCTGTATGCATATGAATAGGTGGAGAGCACATCACTGAATCTCTTCCCCTGCAGGTTGTAGGAAGGAATGCAGCCACCGAGGCAGAGGCTCTCCTTAGCCTGGGGAAGGTGGGGGGCTGTGCCCACCTCTATGAACACCGTAGATTCTCCTGTTGGTCCCCACGCGGCTCCTCCTGGTTTGGGTTGCCCCCTCCATGGGGAGTCTTACCTGCCATTGGCTGACCAGCCGTCTTTCTGGGGCCAAACAGGGTGACATAAGGTACAAGCACAAAGGTGAAGCAAAATCCCTGAAAGGATCGTCTCACAGACTCTCCTTTCTTTAGGGGCAGGTATGAGGAGACAGATGGGTAGGCAGCCGCGTGGCAAGAGATTAGGGGCTTTAAATGTGTGCACAATCTCTTCCCAGCAGCACTCAGTGTTTGAGAACTGGGAGAAGGTGTGTGTATGCTACCCCATGGCTGCTGCCCCTCCACCTTCCAGCTCTCTGGAGGGGCTGTGCCTGGGAACCCACCCTCAGCAGGAGTGGACCAGAAAGGGAATTCTGGGGGCTGTGGTTCAGCCCAACCAATTGATTGTCACAGAGCCACTATAGGAATGGAAACGAAGAGGTTCCTAAATTTAGAACTTTGCACTCTGGAAAATCAGAGGGGTGTGAATAAAAGAATTTCCCTGGCATTGTGTACTTTTAGGACAAACAAAATGAAGTACATTTTCACTGCAGAAAGTAAATTATCAGTGGGTCAGGAAGGAAGTGATTGCTAAAGGAAATCAGATGTGTTAGGACATATCCTCTTTTAAAGTACTTGCATGTTTTTTTTCTTCCTCACTATAAGAAGCAAAAAACTTAGTTGATTGAAATTTTTTCCTACATTGACTACTTTTCCTTCTGCGTCCAGAAATTCCTGCTTTCTTCAATGACTGTTAAGATTATAGCATTAAGAATGTTACTAGGATAAGAATCACATTATAATATCGCCATAATTATAATATCGCCTGCCTGTTAGTTACCTAGTCAACATCCACTCCCGCCCCCTTTTTGTTACTACAACCCCAGTGTTTTCAGCCATCCAGCCCTTAGGAAAAGTGACCCTGCTCCCAGCTTGGGGAATCCTGATAAATACATGGCAGTTGTAATAATCCCGTTCTTGTTTGTGATCAGTTCAGGGTAGATGTGACTCCTTCTACCAGTAATGTGAGCTCAGGTCTACTAAAGGATTCCTGGGGGAGGATTTTCTTTTCATTCTAAAAAATAGGTAGAAGAAAGAAATCCCTCCCTTCCATGCTGGGCACTGCCTGCGCGTGATGCCTGGGGTGAGCACTGTGGCAGCCATCAGTCACAAGTGCTCGTTTGAGGCAAAGCCAGCAAGCAAAGCTTCTCACGGGACAATGAACACAATTTGTGCCCTCAACCATGTTATCCAACTGCTGAATTATTCAGCCCAGAACACCCACCTTCAGATCTTTTTGGGAGGTGACACTTACTAGTCTTGCTTTCCTGATGTAAGGTACATGGCTTGCTGACGTGGCCTCCTCTCAGTGTTCTCTCCTCCACCTTGTGACCCCCTCTCTGTTTCCCTCCTGTGTCCAAGGCTCCTTTTTCTTAGTCTCAGGATTCCGCTCCTGTCTGTCCCCTAACGGGGGCTGCTTCTCTTTCCTCAGCCCTTTTCGGCCATCTCCCCAGTTTCTTACGAGGCGCTTTCCTCCACGTCTTTGGTGTATGCCTGTGTTCTTCCCTCCCCCATTACTCACTCATCTAGAGTCCCCAATAATACCTTAACCTTGTGTCTGCTTCAGTATTTCCAGTCTGAATGGTGCCAACCGGTCAGCAAAACCCGAATCCTAAAGCTTCCTAGGTTCCTTCCTGCCTTCAAAGCATCCGTCCCTCCCCCACCAGATCTGTTCTCAGAATCCTGTCAGTTTGTCATTCCGCTCTTGTCTGACCCTCACTGCTCCCCTTCTCCTCCTTCTCATCTAGACTGTCACCCCATACCTGCCATTTCCAGTTTACGATCCGTACTGTCAACAGAGAAATCTCTTTACTATCCATCACTCCTCCCCCCAAAATTCTCTAATGGTTTCCTAATGTCTACAGGATAAATGCTAAATGTCTTAACATAGAATCTGCCCTTTGTTTTCTCATGTCACCCCACCCTAAACCATACCTGTGGGGAACTGTTTGCCATGTTCTGAAATACCGATCTTTCTAAGATCGAAGCATGTTATACATACTTTAAGAGTCTCCCCTATAAAGTGAATTTTTATGGGAGCTTTCTTACAGTCAGAAAAGTAGAAAGAACAGATCATGAATGCACTGATAACCGAAATTCAGTAACTAACATTTTGCCATATTTTACTTGATATTTTTGTTGATTTTGAATCATTTGCAAGTGGCGGACGTAGTGATGTTTCCTTTCTGTATTCTTCAGCGCGCATTTCCATGTAGAAGGACATTCTACATGAGTGCAGTGCCGTTGCTGGTGTTGTAAGCAAACTAACAGTGATTACAGAGTGCCTGTCCCTCTGTTTCGGTAGTTGTTTGGTTCTCAGGGACAGAAATCTCACTGAGGAGAGTTGAGGCAGAAGTGAGCGTGCTTTGGAAGGGACACTGAGGCCTGCAGGGAGGCCCAAGGTGCAGGTGGCACCCGGCACACCGGAGCCACGTTGTCCCAGCCCAAGCCTTTTCTCGGTCTCTTCTCTCTGCCTCTTGGCACTGGCTTATTCTCTCCACTACCAACAGTCTTTCCTACAGTGTCAGAACAGGTCACTCACTGCTCCTCAGACTCACGTTCTGTCACCTTCCTCCATCAGAGAAGAATAGCTTTTTTTTCTTTAGTTTGAAGAATCGCAGGAATAGTGCAGTGATCAACCTGGCGTGGAGCAGGTGTCCGCCCCGCCAGTCAGACAAAGAGGCCACATGGGAGTGGTATTGTCCCTGTGTGCCCCCCAGAGAAGAGAAATCATACAGCGCGCAGCTCCCCATCCTGTTGAATCCCTGACGACCTTCCTGCTGAAGTGTCACGCTCCTCTGTAAAGCCAGCGTCCCCTTCTCTCTGCTTCCGCGTGTTGTGCCCACCCACAGTAGTGGGATGCGTCCCCATCCAAAATGCGGTTCAGATGTCAAGAGTGATGATGTCACGTGTACACACACCACAGGAGGAGGAAGCGGTTTATTATACTCACATAACGAAGCGGTTCCCCATCAGGTCTGAAACACGGTTTGAGAGAGCAGAGCAAGGAGACTGGCTTGGCTTTGGTTGTGGTCAGGGCAGGAGGTTGGCTGGGCATATGTGGTCTGCACGTGTCACTAGATCCAGGAGGGAAGGTGTGCAGGCTTTCTTCCTGCTTTGCCCAGACGTGGGGCGCAAGGACAAAGGGACATTGTGGGGCCTGAAAACTGGCAGCAGTCAGACATCAAAGATGGAATTAGGTTCTTCGTTACTCATGGCCTCTTCTCCTGACTTCTATCCAGGCACTGCTCATCGCTGCCCTACTAGACAAGGCTATCGACATCAATACACACAGTGTTTATCTATGTGTCTCTGGCACATGTGTCACATGCCACACTTACACACAGTATGTAAGTCCATCATGATTCCCTGCTGAATTTTGCTGAACCGGAAATCACCCTTTGTGGTGTCTAGAAGAACTTGAAGTTGAATGGAATTTGATTCTCTATGTCGTGTCTGATTGCCGTCCAGGGCCTCGAGGAGGGTTCCGGGCTCTTTAGCAAGAATGCAGCTGGAGTCCTTGGCCACCCAGGTCTGACTCCTCTCACTACCCTGATCGTCCCTACAGCCATCTAGAACGTTCTTCACAATCAGTTAATCAAACTGACTTTCGTCAGAAATAGGCTTTCTTTGTTTTCGTTCATTTTTGTTTAAATCTGTTCTTTAATTCTTCCTCTTGACCTCTTTCCTCTTTCTCCCTTTCCTTCTCCTTTTCTTCCTGCCTTTCCTCCCCTTGACAATTGGCTGGAGCAACATTCCTTTCTTCCCGCCTGTTATTCATACCAGTGCTGTTAAATACTTTCTTTTTCCACAAGAACTCGGTTTTTCAAACTTATTGCAGACTGTTAAAAATGCTTTGGGTGGAAACGTGGTTTACTGAGTACAGGTTAATATAATTAAGTGCAGAAAAACCTCAATTTCAAGTCTAAATAGAGACTTAATGGCTTAAGAAAATGGGAATTGAGTAACTCGCTAAAAATGGAGGTCTTTATTGTCAAGTTCAGTTCAGCTCAGTACATGAAAGGCATCTCTCCCCCTTATCACTTTATGGTACTCCAAGAAAATCAAGTAGGCCATCTTGTCTAAAGACACATTTGGTACCTTTTAGCTTTGCAGTTTCTAGCTGTTCCGCCAACACCCCAGCTCAGCCCTCAGTCTGTGTGTCTGAAAGGTGGTTGGGTTTTGTGGAGATGGAGGACACAGATAGTTCATGTTGATTTTATGCAGCTTCCTGCCACAAGTTGTGCTATTGAGAGTGCTGCGTCACTGTCATTCATAAGCCCTGTCCCCAGGCGATTGCTCAGCCACCTTTTCATCTGTTTCTGGCATTGCGTGTCTCCTTTCCGTGGTGTCAGGAAACCTGCTGTTGACCACAGCATTGCAGCTTACTTTCTAAGCTAGTTTCTAATGCATACTGTGTTTTCCCAAAAATAAGACCTAGCCAGACGCTCAGCTCTAATGTGTCTTTTGGAGCAAAAATTAATGTAAGACTTATTTTACTATAAGTCTTTACTTTACTTTACTTTACTAAAAAGTCTTATTTTACTATAAGACTGGGTATAATATAGTATAATATAATATAATATAATATAATATAATATAATATAATACCGGGTCTTATATTAATTTTTGCTCCAAAAGATGCATTAGAGCTGATTATCGTGCTAGGTCTTATTTTTGGGGAAACACAGTAGCTGCCCCTTCCTATTCTTTTGCACCTCAGACTCTTCTACAACATGACTAGTCAGTAGCTTTGCCTGAGCTGTGCAGAGAACAGCCTATATATGTGATTTGGCTTGGTTTGTCTATAAATAATTCGCACTGCCCCCTTTGGCCCTCCTGTCTTTGAAGCATCTCCTAATGGAAACATGCAGGACTGGCACTGGCAGGCAGTGGAAATCTTTGTTTTATTTTTAAATCTACCTGTTTAGCCAAGCAGTCACACGTGCTGCTTACAAAAGGCAGGATTCTAGGATGGTCCCCAGATTCCTGGCCTCTGAGGTGCACATGCCTTCTCCCGATTGTATTCAAATGAGAACCTGGGTGTTGCTGGAAAGAATTTGAAAATGTTACGGTTCCAAATCAGTTGACCTTTAAGATAGGGAGGTGATCTGGGGACTTGACCTGATCACCTGCTCCCTCTCGGATCTGTCTGAAGCTGTCAGAGACAGAAATGTCAGACATTCGAAGTGAGAGGCATTTGATGCAAGGGAGTTTCTTGGTGCTGGCTTTGGAAGTGGAGGCGGCCCTAGAGCAGCAGACAGAGCAACCTACATTTTACCCGCTCCTTGGAGGAGCTTAGAAGACGACTTTGAGCTTCGGCGAGTGAGGCCCTGAGCAGATAAACCAGTCACACTGTTTAATATGTGCTGGACTTTTGACTTAAAGAATTGTAAGATAATAAGGGGTGTCACTTGACTCCTTCGTGTTTGGAGTGGTTTGTTAAATAGCGAAGGCTAACGTACTGCTTATATACTTACAAGTACACGGGTCGTCACTTAGCACTTGACCTAAGCTTTCCATGGTTTGGTGTGACTTCTGTCTTCAGTCTCCCCCTTGGTCATGGGTTCTGCTCACATCACAGGGAACTCAGGAGAGGAGGGCGGGCGGGGGAGCTGTTCCCCAGAGGCTAGAAGCAGGTCTGTCCAAGGACAGCGCCCTCTGCCCCGTGTGCTGTGGACTGCCCAGCTCCGGGAGGCCTGCCACCCCACTAGCCTGCCAGCTCCTCTCTGAGACCTTCCCTCGTTCTTCTTACTCCAGACTTCTTCGAACAACCTAAGCACATGGCCCTTCTCCTCTGACCAAGGGTTCGTTTCTGCAGGGTGCGGCCCAGGGCCTTTCCTCTTTGATCCCTGTTAGAAAGGGAGTCTCTGCAAACAAGCCTCTGCCGCACTCCCTGCTGCCAGGCTTCCCGAAGCTCCCAGCTTGTTTCCGCACCCCCAGGCCCTCTGCTGCCGTGCGCCATCTTCCGTTGTGTCCTCGTAGAGGGTCACCCAGATCACCTGTCTTCTTCCTCTGAACTGAGACTGAGGCACAGAGGTGGTGGAGGAAACACATGAAGCAGGAATTCAGGGCGGTGCACGCTGCTGTCAGTTACCTGCAGGACACCTCATTGGCAGAGCACATTTGAAGAAGGCACATCACATCATCAGTGCATTGCCAGGATTTCAGGGGAACGTTTTTATTTCTGTGACTGTTACTCTACTTACATGTTTACATAAAGCTTGAGGAAGAATTTTATCTTCCATGTTCTCTTTACACAGCTTCTCCCTGCAGCACCATGGCCATAGTTTGAGGCCCCAGCTGAATCTGTACCCACTTCCTTAGTGGTGTCATGGTTCTGTGACCCCACCTGGGAGTGAGGAGCCAGCTCCTGAGAAAGTCTCCCCTCAAGGCAAGAGGAATTCCACATGCTGGGGGCTCCTGGCTCTGAAGAGCTTTGAGGGCACTCAGCTCCCTGCTTCCTCACCCTGAATGTGTTGTTACAAACCTCCCTCTGGGTACCCCTCGACCCCTTCCTCAGGACCCAGTCATGGCTATAAGGCTTGCGGCGACATAACAAGGCTGAGAGAGTCAGGCGGGTGAGAAAAGTGAGGGCTTTATTCTGCGCTCCCGGGCGAGGTTCACGGGTCCGCAGACGGGGCCGGTGAAGTGGCTCCCAGGGCAGAGGAGGGAGGTAGGTATATATGCGATTTGGGGGAGGGGGTTGGCTGAGTGAGGTGGCAGATGAGCAGACCCCCCCCAGCACAGAGAGGGCCTGAGCGGCTGTGTCCAGAGTTTGTTTATCGCACCAGTGGTCTGCTGCCTTTTCGGGGAAACGCCAGGGGCCCCAGTTTCCGTCATGCGAGGAGGCGTCTGACTTGGCTCCTGGCCGCTTTGACCATGCCCGCAGCTGACCTAACAGTGGCCACAGGAAGATGCTGGCCCTCGTGATGGCCGGGCAGGGTTCTGCCTCTCTGGGTAGAGCAGGGGGTGTCTCCTGAGGGATCCGCCTGGCCCGGGCAGTCTGGACCCAGCCACTCTGTGCTGGGAGCTAAGAGAGCTCAGCTTCACATCGCCCCACTTTGCCTGTATGGCAGGTCCGCCCTTCGTGGTGCTGGGCGCTCAGCAGGGTTCGGTCAGCTTGAACCGTAAGCACAGCACACCGTTGTCAGCATTCCTGAGGTTCTCCAGCTGGCCTGAAAGCCTTAGCTCTGTGTTCAGTGTTCACAAAGCACAGTGAAGAGTTCTCATTCACATCGTGTTTGGAACTTACGCACATGACCCTGACTTTTTTGGGTAATATGGAAAAAAGATATTGTTACTCCATTTTAGAAAAAGATGAAATGCTTAAAATAATTCAAGATTCAATAGTAGATGAAGCTGTAGAAGATGAATAAAGCACTGGTGAATTAAATTTTCATGCTGTTTTAGATGACATTGACACTTCATAAACCCTTTTGATCAAGAATTACTTCATCTTTTTTTAAATTTTGGGTCTTGCCCATTATTTTTGCCCATATTCTATTTCTACTTTCCTTTTTCCAAATATTAATACTTCTATTTATACCCTACATATCTGTATTTTCCCTTCCATTTTATAGCTTTACCTTTAAAAATATTCTAAGTAAGTATTCTTTCTTGCTGAATTCTGAACTAAATTGTCAGTCTGATCTTCCAGCTCATTAAGAGATCTTTATTTGCCTATCCCATCTGTTACGTTTGTAGCTCATATTTTTATACCAATGTTTTCTCTTGTTTTTTATGTGATTTCTTGTTTCACTTCCCTACTACCTTGTCGTCTCTCCTTAAGTATATTACGTCTTGCCTGTTTTTAAGTCCTGGTCCAACCCTTCCAGTTTCAGGTCTGCACTTTTCAGCCTGGACTAGGTTATGCTATGACCACAACCAAACCCGCAACCTCATGGGATTTAGACTGAAAGAGTATCCTGTCTGGGAAATGCCATTTTATTGGCAGACGGCAAAGTGCAAGGAAGCTTTTAAAACTTAATCATAAATACCACTTTTGCTCATACTTCACTGGCCAGAGCAAGTCCTAAGGCCCAGCTCAGTGTTACTGAGTGAAGAAGTGTGATCCTCTCCCAGCTGCAGTCCGTTCTCTAATACGTCGCTCTCCTCACAGGTCCTGCTGTTGGAGATGTGAGCTTAACTCCTGTCTTGTGCGTATGAGGACAGGCAGGAGCCAGGCCTTGGGGCGATCCCGTAGGGGCGCCCCAGTTCCACACAGAGGAGGGAGGTAATGTGTGGGTTGGAACCTGGGCCAGAGCCATGGCCTACATTCACGTTCAGGTGCCATGTATGACTGAGCAAGTTAATTAACTTCCCTGTGCCTCTCTGTCCTCGTCTATAAAATGAGGAGAGTAATAGACCTGAACTCACAAGGCAGATCTCATGTAACTGCCAGTTTTTCCTCCTGAACTGAAGCGTGTGTGTCCATGGAGTTTGGGAGCAAAGGACATGATTCAGGACTCCAGGGTGCGTAGGAAGGCAAGCCGGTATTGCAGCGAGTCAAAGGGCCTGGCGTTACCCGGCGGCTTCCCCACTGGACCGTGGGCCCCATCTGGGTGGAGACTCCTTCACTGTGGGACAGACAGTTGGCCCTAGTAAACACTTGTGTGGAATGGCTAAGTGCATTTTTGTGTGTAACTTTAAACCAATGTAATAAGTAGGTTTATATATTTGTATATGTAGTTGATAATTTTAATGTGTAACATTAAATTAACATCTAGTTTTTTAACAACTAGAAATTATCTTAGAAGTATTTGTGACAATTTTGTATTTGTTTTTACAGGCCAGTTGGAATGCCAAAAATGGAAAAAGTTTACCTACATAATCCTAGTTCTGAAGAAACTATTACTTTAGTATCAATATCTGCTACAACTTCACATTTTCATGCATCATTTTTTCAAAATAGGGTAAGTTTCACTGATTTTGGGGAAATTTCTCGAGTTTGAAATTGAAATATGTAGATTCTTTATGTATAATATTATTTCACTGTAATTAAAATCTGATTAGAATGTTTCAGAGTGAACCCTTCTAGTCTTGCACATGTTTTTCTCAACATGAAACAGCTTAACAAATCAATTTGGAACCTTAAGCACTCTGGAAAACGCAGCATTTGTATCTTCAGTGGATTTTCTTGTCTTTCCTAGTAGGATAGGAGGTAGTTCTTCGGTGTTATGTTTGTGTCCTATTGCTGCATGATAAATTCCCACAAGCATGATGGCTTAAAACCACACCCCTTGTTAGCAGAGTTCTGTCAGTGGCAGGTCGGTGTTTCTTGCTCTGGGCGTCATAAGGCCGTAATCTAGGTGTGGGCTGCGCTGTCCTTGACTGGACACTGGGGAGATGCACTCCCTTCCCAACCAGTACACGCTGTAGGCGCAGGTCAGATCCTTAAGGCACTCACATACCTCGTCACCACTTCCAAGCCAGCACTGGTGTGTGATTCTCCCTCCTACCTCAGATCTCTTTGACTTCTTCTTTTGCCACCAGTTGGAGAAAATTCTGTTTTGATCGTGTCATTGGGTCAGGACCACCTAGGTAGTCTCCCTTTTGTTAAACTCAGAGTCACCTGACTAATAACCTCAATGATACCTGCAGAATCCCGTTTCTCGTGTAATATGACTAATCGCAGGTGCCATATCACCTCCATTGACAGCCTCAAAGGTCAGGGCAGGTAGTTTGGGGGGCTGTTTGAGGGTTCTACCTACCACAAGTATCCTCTAAAGTTGTACTTAGAATCATTTTGTAGATAGTATGCAAACTTGTTATTAAAAGTAAAACTTTTATCTGATAAAAATGAATCATATATTTTGAATTTGAAGAGACTACATTAGTCTTTAACATACAAGCTTCCAAAATAATTAGCTAAATAGCAAATATCAGAGTGAAGTAAATGAATGGAGCCGAATTTCATCTTCCCTGCATTTTCACTGACTCCTTTGAAGCGATCTGACTAAATAAATAAGCAGGAACTTTTTAAAGCACATAAAATTATATCAGTTATTCAGATTTTTACATTTGTCCTCTAAAACAGGACATTCTGTTTCATCATATATTGTCATAAACTAGCAATTTCTAAAGTAAAACAAAAATGACATATAATACTGGCTTTTTTTAATTTATAGTATTTTATATATAAGGATTGGATAAGTCAGCATATAACTTTGATAAGAAAAATTTTAGTTTTTTGTGGTACTCATAGAAAAAAATTCCTTTTTTAAATTTATTTTTAATTATCTTTGACATACAGTATTACATTAGTTTCAGGTATACAACATAGTGATTAGACATTTATATACTTTACAAAGTGTTCGCCAAGGTAAGTGTAGTGTCCGTCTGACACTATACATAGTTATAACCATGTTATTGACTATGTTCCCTATGCTGTACTTTATATCCTCATGGCTAGTTTTGTAACTGACAGTTGTACTTCTTAATCCTTTCACCTTTTTCACCCAGTCCCCTACCCCTCCTCCCATCTGATAACCATCAATTTAGTTTCTGTATCTATGAGTTTGTTTCTGTTTTGTTTGTTTTTCAGATTCTACATATAAGTAAAAGCATGTGATATTTGTCTTTCTCTGTCTGACTTATTTCACCTAGCATAATACCCTCTACGTCCATCCATGTTTCATTTTTGTTACGGCTGAATAATACTGCGTTGTGTTTGTATGTAAGAGTGTGTATGTGTGTATACATACGTACACACCACATCTCTTTATCCATTCACGTATTGATATACACCCAGGTTGTTTCCTTATCTTGACTATTGTAAATAATGCTGCAGTGAACATATATCTTTTTGTGCATATATGTTTTGAATTAGTGTTTTGGGTTTCTTTGGAAAAATACCCAGAAGTGAAATTGCTGGGTCATAAGGTAGTTCTATTTTTAGTTTTTTGAGGAACCTCCATACTCATTTCTATAGTGGTTACACCAATCTGCAATACCACCAACAATGCACGAGGATTCCCTTTTTTCCACATCCTCGCTGACACTTGTAGTTTGTTGATGTACTGACGATAGCCATTCTAACCGGAGCGAGGTGATATCTCATTGTGGTTTTAATTTGCATTTCCCTGATGATCAGTGATGTTGAGCGTCTTTTCATAGATCTGTTGGCCATTTGTATGTCCTCTGGAGAAATGTCTGTTCAGGTCCTCTGCCCATTTGTTAATTGGATTATTTGTTGGTTTTGGCTTTTTGGGGGTTTTTTTCTTTGTTTTGGTATGTTCTATTGATGTTGAGTTATGTGAGTTCTCTATATGTTTTGAGTTGTATGAGTTCTTTATATATTTTTTATATTAACCCCTTATCAGATGTATCATTTGCAAATACCTTTTCTCATTCAGTAGGTTGCCTTTTTGTTTTGTTGATGGTTTCCTTTGCTCTGCAAAATCTTTTTAGTTTGATGTAGTCTCATTTGTTCATTTTTTGTTTCCCTCTCCCAAGGAGACATATCAAAAAAAATATTACTAAGAGCAGTGTCAGAGAGTTCACTGCCTATGTTTTCTTCTAGGAGTTTTATTTTCAGGTCTTACATTTAATTCTTTTGTATGTGGTATAAGGAAGTGGTCCAGTTTCATGTTTTGCATGTATCTGTCCAGGTTTCCCAACCCCATTTATTGAAGAGACTGTCTTTACCCCATTGTATATTCTTGCCTCCTTTGTAATAGATTAAATGACCATACAGCCATGGGTTTCTTTCTGGGCTCTCTATTCTGTTCCATTGATCTATGTGTCTATTTTTATACCAGTACCATGCTGTTTTGATTACTGTAGCCTTGTAGTATAGTTTGATATCAGGTAGCGTGATACCTCCAACTTTGTTCTTCCTTCTCAAGATTACTCTAGCTATTTGGGGTCTTTTGTGTTCCATATACATTTTAGGATTATTTGTTGTAGTTCTGTGAAAAATGCCACTGGTATTTGGAGAGGAATTAGATTAAATATGTAGATCACTTTGGGTAGTATGGACATTTTAACAATACTAATTCTTCCAATGCGTGAGCACAGTGTGCCCATCCATATATTTGTGTCTCCTTGAGTTTCTTTCATCAGTGTCTTATACTTTTCCGAGTACAAGTCTTTTACTTCATTTGTTAATTTTATTCCTGTGTATTTCATTCTTTTTGATACACTTGTAAATAAAGTTGTTTTCTCAGTTTCTCCTTTTGATCATATTAATATAGAATTCTTTTTTAATTAAAGTCTATTGTCATGACAGTTGTTAGTAAACTTACATAGATTTCAGGTGTACAATTCTGTAATACATCATATATATTTTTGTATATTAATTTTCTATCCTGCAACTTGACCATGTTCACTTACTAGTTCTAATAGGTTTTTGGTGGAGTCTTTATCTATAAGATACATATATCTTTGTCACGTCATCTGCAAATAATGACAGTTTTACTTCTTCCTTTCCAGTTTGGATGCCTTTATTTCCTTTCCTTGTCTGAGTGCTGTGTCTAGGACTTCCTCTACTGTGTTGGACAGAAGTGGTGACAGTGAACCTCCTCGTCTTGTTCCTGATCTTAGAGAAAAACCTTAGCTTTTTACTGTTGAGTGTGTGGTTAGCTATGGGTTCGTCATATATGGCCTTTATTATGTTCAAGTACATTCCCTCTGTTTCCACTTCGTTGTGAGTTTTTGTCACAAATGGATGCGTGTCGCGTCCTGCACGACAAGAGCTGTGGGAAGCAAAAAGGGCAGCATAGGGTTAAAAAAGACAGGAGCCAAGAATAAAGTGTAAGCGGGGCCGAGGGACTCAAGCCTCAAGGACTGAGCCCCGAATTGGGCCAACACATGGCTTTTATTAGTTAACAAATGAGGAAGTAAAGCTTGTTAATCTCAAGCTCTGTGAGTTAGTGCCTGCTGGCTGTCTTTCCAAAAGTCCCCGTTGTGCTCCAGCACGTACTGTGCCTTCACACAGCGCATGGCATCACTGTTCCGAAACCATCCTTTGAAGGGGAGGGACCAATATCATTCCATCGGGCCTCCGTTTGCTGAGCACTCCCTTGTGAAATCCTGGGAAGAGCACGGGGGGAACAAAAGGTACGGCAGCAGTAAGGCAACAGATGCGGAATTTGTTCAAACGCTTGTTCTGCATCTATTGAGGTATACGATCATACAGTTTTTCTCCTTCATTTTGTTTATGTGGTGTGTCACGTTGAGTGATTTGTGCACCAACCTACATTCCTGGGCTAAATCCCACGTGATCGTGGTGTATGATCTTTTCAATGTATTGCTGAATTGAGTTTGCTAATATTGTGCTGACAGTTTTACATCTGTGTTCATCAGTGATATTTGCCCTATTATTTACCTTCTCTTTGTAGTGTCTTTGTCCGGGTTTGGTATCAGGATAATGGTAGGCTTGTAGAATGAATTTGGAAACTTTCCATCCTCTGCAGTTTTTTGGGATAGATTGAGAAAGATAAGTATTAATTCTTCTTTGAACGTTTGGTAGAATTCACCTGAGTAGCCATCTGGTTCTGAAAACATCTCTTTTCCAAAATATTTCTTAAAGTAAATTTCCCTTGAGTTATTCTTTATTGTTACCTAAAAGATGTTTTCACAATTTTTATAATTATATAAAACATTTCTTAAGGCAAGTCATTTTCTATATCTTTACCTGAAGATGTTTTCACAATTTTTATAAATGAACTAGTGCTCTCAAATAGTAGAACCCCCTGCTGGGAGTGACCTGTGTGCTCGTCTGGTCCAGCACCCTCAGTGCCCATATGAAGAGCTCAGGCCCAGAGGGCTCTGTCGCTGCTCCTGCAGTTAGTGACGAGAACCAAGCTGAGGGTCTAGGTGTTCCTGTGGCCTGACGCAGTGACTCGTGTCATGTAAACTGCAGTTTGTGCACAGATGTTACAAACGGCGCCTAGAGATGCACGCGTGTGTGAATGGAACCACCCAGCTCTCAGGCATTGCCATTGTGCAGACATGTTGGGTTAAAGGACAAAAGAGTGAAGTGAAAACGGAAGCAGTTCAAAAATAATTCACAACTGCACTACAGGTTTTATTTTTAACTTGTGAACGGTCTTTGCTAATTCAAGCAGTGTTTTTGTTGGTTCTAAACATCCAAGCTTCACCCTTGTTAAAGGCCAGGGTTCTTTGCTTTTTCATGGCCCCATCACAATGCAGAGACTAGCCCAGGAGTCACAGACACAGATTCTTACAGAGGCCAGGTAGACAGTGCAAACCAGAGAGGCAACCAGGTGGAATGAGGGGACCTGGAGAGCACAGGGCTCAGCCCTAGTGGCCCAGCCAGAGCGTGCCTGTGGCAGTGTAAGCCACACGCAGTTCTTCTGTTTGGCCAAGCAGACTGAGAAATGGGAATTTGCAAGTGATACCCTGATTTTTACATTGAAAATGAATTCCATTTTAGAAAGACAGGTAGTGAGGACCAAACAAAACAAACCAAAGCCAGCAACGCGACATTTCGCGTCTAGACTCTCCCAGGGATTGAGTTCTGCACATGAGTTTACAGGAAGAGAATAGTTTTTCTGAGAATTCTTCCAAAGGTAAACTAAATGTATATGTTGTCAAAGAACAAGTTAAAAACCAACCTGTGTTTTCCACTCTGAGAGGGTGAAAGTAAACAAGAAAAATAATCTATACCTGTCAGAATCTACCTTTAGGTAATCTAGATTTAGTTTCAAAGGAGAAAGCTACAATTTGTTCTATCTTCTCTTACTCTTTTTTCTTCTTGTTGCTTTCTCTCTGTATTCCCTAAGTAAGGTATTGACCCCAGAAGATCAAAAAGTATAGATGGAATGAACTGGGGGAGGAGGAGAAAAGTCATCTAATTTCCCCTCCACTTCAGTTTTATGCCTATGATAAGAGCCTTAGGGGAAAAGAAGAGAGTTTCTCACTTCCGGGAGAACAAAGCCTTTCTGTGTATTTATTCTAAATCTGATGGGCTTTGTTACCTTCAGAATTCCTGGTCAGATCTTATTTCTTTGAGAATGAAACATTTTCTATAATTCACTGAAGTTTTTGACTATTAACCAAATATCATCTCTTCATTAACTAACCAATAGGAAATACAGAAAAAAATAATTGTTGTTTAAAAGGCTGAGTTTTACATAACTATATTTTCACACACATACACAAACACACACACACACACCCACCCTTACTAAAGGTTTGATTTTAACACCACCTGGAAATCAAGAAGAATAAGGGTAAAAGGAAAATGGTTGTGTGACAATTTATTTTTCTTTATATAACTTCTGATAATTATGTTACATATAATTATCTGTTATTTAACTCTAATTGTATTATTAATCATAATTTAAAATTACATGATATTAAGACTGCAAAGGCCTTTTCCGAAAGGTGAGTTCATCTTTCATGGCTCTATTAAATATTGGCCATAAAATATGTAATACATGTTTTGTGTCAAAGAATGCAGATATTTAATACTCTGATAGTCAAATTTTGATTACCTAAGTTAAAATGGAGTAGCTTACACATTGGTAAGCAAACAAAAATTGTTTTTTCTTAATTATCTAGAAGCTTTTGTTTGATTAAATTTCCAGATAAACTAAACATTAACTAGGATAAACATTGTTTCACTCTGTGACTAAACTTAAAATGTTTTGGCCCACTTATTTTAGTATGCTTAATGTGGTAAGCAATAATCTCATTATTTTTCATTAGAGGTAGAAGCCTGGACATGCAGGTTAAACTCTGTTGTTAGATTTCTACCCCCATATTTCTTAGTGTGTCTGTGCATGTTATTGTAGATTATACTTTTTAGGAATTAGAATTTCAGCATTAATTGCTAGGATGGGGAAATCTAATTGATCGTTATGTATAGCCTTGATTCCTACAACTTTGTTAAACTCTTTCGTTAGTTCTAAGAGCATTTTTGAAGATATTTTTGGGATTCTTTCTATAGACAGCCATGTTGTTTGTAAATAACATTTTTTTTTCTTTCTAATGTTTATGCCTTTCATTCCTTTTTCTTGCCTCATTGCATTGGGGAGTACTTCCAGTACAGTGTTGAATAGCTGTCATGAGAGAGGGCACCCTTGCCTTGTTCCAGATTTGGGGGGGGGAAGCATTCAGTCATTCACCATTAAATTTGGTAGCTCCAGGTCTTCTATAGATGCTCTATCAGGCGGAAGGGGGTTCTCTTTTATTGACCTACTTTACTGAGATTTTTAATCATAATGGATATTGAATTTTGTCTGATTATTTTATTGAAATAATTAAAATTATTGAAATGACCATAGGTTTTTCTTCTTTAATAAGTTGATAATATCAATTACATCAATTTGATTTTCGAATGTTGAGCTAGAATTGCTTTGCCAAAATAAAAAAAACACTTGGTCATGATGTGTTACACTTTTGTACACATTGGCTAGATTCAGTTTGCCAGTACTCTTTGGATGGCTGTATGTCTGCATTCATCAGGGACATTGACTGTAGTTTTCTTGTCCAGTTTTTGGTGTTGGTATCAGGGTAGTGCTGGATTCACAAAATGAGGTTGGGAATGTTCTCTTCTGTATGCTGGAAAGTTTATGTAGATAGATATCATTTATTTCTTTAATGGTTGGTCGGAAATTCTGCCTTTCTGCCAGTGAAACCATCTGGGCTTGGACTTTTCTTTATGGGAAACTTTTGTTTTGTTTTGTTTTTTCAATTACAGTCGACATACAATATTATAGTAGTCTCAGGTGTACAGCATAGTAATCCAGACATTTATATACTTTATGTAGTGATCACCCAGGTAAGTCTAGTACCCATCTGACACCACACACAGTTATTACAATATTACTGCCTGTACTCCTTATGCTGTACTTTGCCTCCCCATGACTTTTTATTTCATGTTTCCCCCAAAATAAGTCCTAGCCAGACCATCAGCTCTAATGCGTCTTTTAGAGCAAAAATTAATGTAAGGCCATGTCTTATTTTAATGTAATATAAGACAAGGTATAAAATTTAATGTAATATAATAATATAATATAATGTAAGACCCGGTCTTATATAAGACCAGGTATAATATAATATAATACTGAGTCTTATATTAATTTTTGCTCCAAAAGACACATTAGAGCTGATGGTCCGGCTAGGTCTTATTTTGGGGGAAACACGGTATCTAGCAATTTGTTTTATGGGAAGGTTTTTTTAACTACAAATTTCTTTAATGGATGAGGACTGTTATCGTTATCTATTTCGTGCTGAGTGAGCTCTGGCAGGTTGTGTTTCTTAAAGAAGTGTCCATTTCTTCTAGTTACTCAATTTATGGGCATAGAGTTATTTGTAATATTCCTTTGTCATCCTTCTTATGTGTAAAGGGCATATAATGGTATCCACATTTCAGTTTCTTATCTTATATTTTTGTCTTCCTTTTTATTCTTGATCATTCTCTCTAGGGTTTTATAAGTTTTATGGACCTTTCTGAAGCATTAACTTTTGGTTCTATTGATTTTTTTCTATTTTTTCAGTTTTCTGTTTCATTTCTGTTATTTTCTTCCTTTTGTGTATTTTGGGTTTAATTTACTCTTTTTCTAGTTTTTTAAGGTGGAAACATAGATTATTGATTCGAGACATTTGTTTTCAAAATAAGCATGTAATACTGTAAATTTCCCTCCTAGTAGTGCTTTAGTTGCAGCCAACAAATTTTGGTATGTTGTGTTTTCACTTCCTGTTGATTCAAAGTATTTTACAATTTCCCTTGTGACTACTACTTTGAGCAGTGGTTCTTTAGAAGGTGGTGTTTCATTTCAAACTATTTAGGGATTTACCAGATATATCCCTATCACTGATTTTTGGCTCAGGTGTGACCTGCATGCAGTGTCCACAGCTTCCAAGACTGCCTTCTCATTTTAGCTCACACTCGGCCTTTAGCAATGTTTCAGGGTTTTAGCTGAATTCATTTTACTGTCCTGTGTGGTAGCCTTACCTTCCCATTCTCTGCTGTGGGTAAGCCAGTACTCACATCCCATTTCTCCTTGGAGATGCTTGTCTCACCCTAGATTTGGGGCTAGCTGATACACAAACTCAGTGGTGGGTTCAAGAAAACTTGTTTTGTTGTTGTTGATAATGCAGGAGAAATGCTCTTTCCAGCTTTCTACATCCTAAGGTGAAGCCAGAAGTCTCAATGCCATGTATTGTGAGCTACACTTTGGGGCTGTTTTAGAGTTCTAGCCACAAAAGCAGAATGCGAGAGATTGATGACTTTATGTACGAAATACATTTTAAGGCTTCATTGCAGACAGAACTGCAATTGCAGTCTTGAACTTTCGAGCAGCCCTATTGTTTTGTTGTAGTAGAATTTTATTTTGCTAACTACACTGACATTCTCAGTCTGCCCAACATAACAGGAGTGAGTTCTTGCACATACTGTCACCCCTGCTTTCTTTTCTAATGTAAGTTCCTGGCACATTTTGTGCCTTGTGTGAATGAGTGACGGGTCATGGGGTTGAGATCTGGGATTATTGCTTCTTTGGAACAGTCAGTTGCTGGTTAGTAGCATAGTACACTTCATTCCAGCAGTTGTTGAAGGAGCAGAATCCTGGGAGCCCAGGTGTTGTATGGGGGTTTTAGGTTGATGATTGACAAAGATACATGACTGTCGACATCCAATCTGAAGACATCTTTTTTATTATTTCCCACTGCTAGATAGGTTGGCTGATTTAAAACTTAATCCTGTAGGAGGGTAAAGCTAGTTTATTGAAATGATTCTAAGTTGTTTGTTTTAGAGGACTTTAGCTATCTAATTGTAGTCAGCATGATCTGATTCTTTTTGGTTACTAATTTAACTTGCTTTATTGCTGTTCTTTTTCAGAAAATTCTTCCAGGAGGAAATACATCGTTCGATGTTGTTTTTCTTGCAAGAGTAGTAGGAAATGTAGAAAATACTTTATTTATTAATACATCTAATCATGGGGTATTTACCTACCAGGTAAGAACCAGAATTAAACCATTTATTTTGTAAAATACAGTCATAATCCCTGACCTATCATATCCCTGACCTTTTAAAAACTCTATTCAAAAACTCAGGGATAATTAAAAAAAAATGCAAGAGTTTAGACTTAGATCATTTTTATACTTACTGTTGTGTCTGTCGATATCCCTGTTCAGATAGGACTGTGATGTTAAACCTACAGCTAAAGTGACAAAAGAATAGTAAAAAATCTTTTCACACTGATTCAGGTTTTTTTACTTTTTGGACACGTGTAAAGCATACTCAATAATAGTTTCAAGATTAAAACATACATACCTGCTTTTCTTAGTAAATATATTATTTAACATTTTTTATAAACTTATTTCTGTGTACAGTTATTGTTTAGGTTATTAATGAAAGCTACTATTTTGTGAATGAAGATTTTTATAATCAAAGTTATCAAGATTATTACAAATAATTGTTTATGGCACTATTCTCCATACTTTACGTGCACTTCTGCCTGTGTTGTAGGTACTGTTATTATCAGTCTTTTAGAAAGGAAGGTGAAGCTTATAAAGGTTAAATAATTTGCCCAAATCATGCTACCAGTAGATTGGTGAGCAGGTATTGAAACCCATGTCTTTGTAAGTAGAGACCATCCTGTTAACCACTGCACTCTGCCCGTGGAACACAACTGTCTCAGTGTCTTACTTGACAGTTTTTTACTTTTGTTTTTGAACATTTCTTCTCCAGCACCCAGAACACTTCCTGTATTTTGAAAATTAGTGTCAGAGTAAACATTCCATTTTAGTTATAAGTATATCTTGTGCTTATTTAATGTGAATAAGTCTTTAATGGTTGTTTAGTGGCAGTCGGTCACCTTTGAAAGACCTGTATAGGTGACTAACCGGCGCTGTGTGGTGACACTCACTTAACACACACTTGCTGAGTAAATGAAGGCTGTCCTAAGAATATGAAGACCTTTGTCCTGCAGAGCCACCCCCACTTCTTAAAACCTTTTTTTGTTGTTATCTAGTCTGCTCCTCATACTAGAACTTAACGTGCTTAGCACATCGCAGGCACTTAATAAATGTTTGTCGTTTGAGGGACCGCTCACCCTGTGTCCCCGACCATGCGCCTTCCCTCCCGTGTGGCAATGCCCTGGGCCTGGGCTTCATATTTGGGAGACCATCTGAGCCCTAGATCATCTTCTGAGAGTTTGAGTAGGGAAATCTTTTTTTTTTTTTTTTTTTAAGTTTCAGGTGCACAAAACAAAGTAATAGACCTTTATCATTTATATCCCTCACACTGTGAGTAGGGAAATCTTGATTCTCTATTTTCTCCGCTTGTCTGTCCCATGACTTCATGAAGCACTGCTATCATTTTAATTTCCAGTGTATTACAGACATCATTTGAAATGTGCATATATTAAATACGTAGCCAAATCAGATACAGAAACTACACGTGGACTCTTTTTAAAGGGAGTTAAGATTTTTTCATCTAAATGAGACTCACCAGTGTTCCTCAAATCAATCAGTTATAACTGTAAAAAAAGTTATAAAAGCAACTCAGATTGCTCCTTGTTCTTCTCTGAAACAGGTATTTGGTGTTGGAGTTCCAAATCCTTACCGACTGAGGCCGTTCCTTGGGGCCAGAGTCCCTGTGAATGGCAGTTTCTCACCTATAATCAGCATACACAACCCTCACAGTGAGCCTCTGCAGGTGAGTCCATGATGGCGATTCTGAGTAAGCATCGTGTGGTGGGAAGTAAAGCTTAGCGTCCCATCTCAGCTCATTGTGGTCTTCAGGACTGTTTAAATAACGGGCTTCTAAAGCTGTATTTGGGGGTGTTCTTTTAATGCGTCTTGCTGTGATCTGGCTTTTGGACTACTGAAATTTTGGGAACCATTTTTAAAACAATTATGGCTTTTCTGGTGTTATAATTTAGGTAACTCTATATTACTTTAAGAAGAGTTTTTGGCTACATAAGGCTGCTGCTGCTTTTCTTGCCTGTAAGCTCTTTCTGGTCCAGTGTAAATTTTTAAAAACATAGTTTGTACTGTTTCTGATAATAATACATTTTTGGTGATGAGAGCCAGGAAATTGAAGTACAAAGGAAGGGTAACAGAGAATCATGATGAAAAGCAGACTTAACTTTTTATTTAAAAAATCCAAGTCCTTATCTTACCCAGTTTTTTAGCAGTAATTGTTTTCAAATTAGAAATCCCTGATCATAGTTCCTGTCTCTTCCACTGTGGGCATGGCTGGTGTCACTCTTTTAGACGTTTCCCATAATCCCCACCCACATCCCCAGTGACTTCCAGCTACGTATAGGCTCCAACTATAGCATCTGGTTGTATTGTCTGTGTTGGGAGGAGAGATGGGTGCTTTCCCAAATAGTCCCTAATACCCACACCCAGGGCCCCCGAGTTCTTTAGGACCAACATTGCAGGACGTTATGTGGCTTGAAAATAAGCGATGGAGGAAAATGCTATATATTGTGGTAAACTGTGGCAGCCAAAATGGGTTTTGTCATCCTAGAACCCCTGGTAGAAAACTTATAAACAATGAAAAGGGAAATGAGGAGGAACAGGAGATTTGCAGAAACTGACTTGTGAAATGTGTAGGAATTATATGCTAAAGTAGCACAAACGAGATTTTTCCCCAACACTTGGCCGACATTGGATGAGGATAGCTACTAATAAAAATACTCTGCCAAAATTCACATTGCTTTTAGTTAGATGTCATCATCACAAAAGAGGGAAAGCTCTGTATCCTACTTTTATAAGTAAAGTGTTTCCGCTTCTCATCACTGTCATTTGTGTCCTTTCGCTCCTTTGGTTAATGGTGTATTTTCCCTCTTCTGGCTAACTTTTATTACAGATCTATGCAGAAACCACATAAATTCTTGCTACTTTTTTTTAATACTATTTTCAGTCAAAGACATAAAAAAACATGTTCTTCATTCTGTCAGACCCACTGCATGGGTTGATGTACTGCGGTAGTGGCAACAGCCATGTGGCAGAGCCCCAGTGCTCCTTCTGTGTGGTGGCCAGGCCAGACTCAGGAGCCACTTCCTGCTGGAAAGATGGGCTCCCAGACTCAGCACGGGGGACAACCTACAGTTGTTCCAGTGGCCTTACCGTCTGTGCCTTCTCTCCTCAGCTTTAGAGTCACCAGGCTATTGGCTAGAACGATTTATCTCTTTGAGTTCAATACTGATTTTTTTCTTTTGTTCATCTGGTCTCTTTCCAGTTATATATAACACTTTAATTCAAGAAGATTTAATACAAATGAACTTTTCACCAACACACAGGAGAGTAAATAGAAAACTAATGTTGCTCTCTTATAACCAGTGTAGAACATCCGGAAAATATTCTTTTTGAGGGAAAATATATTTACCCAAATGCCTACTTGATAGCCTTTTTTTTATTGGGGCATAATTGACATACAACATTATATTATGCTAGTCTCAGGTGTACAGTGTAATGATTCAGTATTTGTATATATGGGGACATGGTCACCACGATAAGTCTAGTTACCATCCATCACCCCATATAGTTACACATTTTTTCTTGTGATAAGAACGTTTAATACCTACTCTTAGCAACTGTCAAATATGGAAAACAGTATTGTTAACTGTAGTCACCACGCTGTACCTCGCATCCCCATGACTTATTTATTTAATGACTGGAAGTTTGTATGGAAGGCACTCTTCACCTGATAGTCCTATAATGTGTCATACTGTCATTAATCTTGTCCTTAAATTTAAGAAAATATTGTAAAGCAAGAAATTGCATCTCATTTGTTCATTATGCAACACAAACACATGAGTATTTTCTTCCTGGGGAAAAAAAATGTTAACAGTTCAACAAGTGTGAAGCAAAAGTCCCCTTGAACTTCCTACTTTCCAATCCAGCACTGTCCAGTAGACCTTACTGTGATGGTTCAAAGTTTCCGTATCTGCTCTGTCCAGTACAGTAGCCACTAGCCACATGTGGCTGTTGAGCACTTGAATTTGTGCCTATGGTGGCTGAGGAACTGAACATTTCATTTTGTTTAATTTCAGTTAATTTAAACTTCAGTGAGCACATGTCGCCGGTAACCGTTGCATTAGCACAGCTCCAGCCCCTAGGCTTCCTCCCAGATCCCACTCACGTGACCTTGCATGTACCAGGGCCAGCCTTCCTGTGCGTGTGCATGCCTATAGCTAGGCACATGGAAGTAGACATTCTTTGTGGGAAGTTTTAACGTAAGTTCTGTATAGATTGTTGGATTTCTTTTTTCCTAAACTTTACTAATTTCAGATAAATAGCACTGGACTAAAAATCAGGAATGTGTCACATACTTAGTTTTAATGTAATCTTTCCTTTGATTTTATAATTTAGCCTCTTTCTGTCCCTATTTCCTTACTTATTTTCCTATTATCAGTAGTCTACCTTTCAGTCTTCTGTTTCCAAACATTGTTATGCTTATTTCCTTAATACTTTAGAAGGTTAAATGAAATAATATGTGATGTTTTTTGGCTTTTCAGAAAAAGTTCCATAATTACCCCGTCAGTTAAGGTGCTATTACTATTAATACCACAGGTATTTAGGGAAACACTGTACAAAATTGGAAGGCGAGTAATAATACTGAGAAAATCTTAGCTCATTCGTCTCCACCCAGTGCTTCTCTTACACCACACACACTGAAAATCTTCAAGCTTATACTAAAATATTGCTGTTTTTCCTGCTTTGTCCTTTTTTATGTACACCTGGAAGACTTTCGTGATGAAACAAGTGAAGGTTTTCTGCCCATTCTCTTACTCCTTCACCCCCAAATTTGCACTTAATTAAATACATTATTTCTTATTAAGAGATAAAGTCACCTGATGGGAAAGTCTCCAGCCATGTGACCCATTCAGTTCATAGGTCTGTACCTAAGAGAAAGGAAAGCAGAAGTCCACACAGGCTTACACAGTGCCATGTTCACAGCAGCTTTATCTGTAATGACCAAAACCTGGGAGTGGCCCAGATGGTCATCATTAGGCGTATAGGTTAAAAGCTGTGGCATAGCCATTAAATCAAAAAGAAATGAACTATTAATACACACAACAACTTGATGGATCTCAAAATAATTACACTGAATACAAGTGGTCAGACACAAGAGTACAGACTGCGGTTTCATGTCTATAAAATTCGAGAAAATACAAACGAACCTAGAGTGGCCAAGAGTAGCTCAGTGGTTACCTGGGGATGGGAGGGGCAGAGAAGGACTAGTGGGTTGCACAGGACATGAAACGGGGGTTTTGGGGGGTGGTGACAGGAATGTTTCCATCTTAATCACAGTGGTAGCTTAATGCCTGTGTACACAGGTCAGACTTCATCAGGTCGTACACTTTATAGTACATCAGTTACCCTCATTAAAGCTGTTAAAACACGAGTGTAGTTACAGGCCACAGCGGTGTAATAGTAGCTGTGATTTTGCCACCAGGGGGAATCAGATGTTTTCAGACCATGTTAAAATGGTTGCGTATGTCTCAGAATAACCTCTTCACTGTTTCTCAGTTACAGTAGTTGTTAGAGCTGCTGTAGATCTTGTTATAAATGTGTGAGTAAAGAACACTTGTGTTGCTGTAAGAAATACAAAATTTATATTTCTAAAATTTGATAATTTCCATAAAATAGTGTATGTGTCCTATGAATGGATTTTCTAAAATCCAGTCTCTGAGACAACTACACTGTGTCTAAGTTTAATATTTCAAAGTTACCTTGTTTTCATTAGAAATACCACCATTGCTTACACATACGGGCCACTGACTGGTGATATCACATGATACTATCCTACGTTTGTATCTGTAAATGTGTTTACATTTTTTGTGGTAAACAATTCGGGTGTCAGATTTATTTCTGTATAACAGCAATCACGTGTCTAGAGAATATAGTTTTGAACTTAAACATCAGATGCTCTTTTGTCACAGGTTGTAGAAATGTATTCTAGTGGAGGTGATCTGCATCTCGAACTTCCAACCGGTCAACAAGGAGGCAGCAGAAAACTGTGGGTGAGTGCTAACACGTCTCTTAACACGTTTCTCTCACATGTGGCCACACCAGAAAATGCTTCACTCCTCATCACCTGAAGAAATATGGCTGACTTTTCCTTACTTATTGTCTTAACATTAAATTTATATAAAGTATATTTGAAAATTGGGTGAGAGAGTAAGAGAAAAGTTTTAAGTAGTAATTTCTAGAAAGATCAGTGAACACAATTGGTGGGAGCTTTAACCCACTTGTGAGGAAAGGAAGAGATTTCAACTGTTCTTTCTCGGAATTACATTGGTGAAGTTGTCTCTGAATCTAATCGTTTATAATATGCTTTACACTGAGATTTAAAAAAAAGAAAAAACCTCCTAACCTGTGGGAAGGATCCTTTCTATTTTTGAAGGTAGAGAATTGAGCATTCAGACTTATTCTTGGTAGAGGAAATGCCATTTGCAGAGGGAATATAGTCGAGCCCTTGTAATTACTTAGAAATATTTAAATTATTGGATGATCTACGTCATTCTTTAATATTGTTGAATATTTAATAATAGTTTGTGTCAGTGCATAGAGAGCCGCTTTTTCTTGAAGAATGCTAGGAAATATTAACCAAATTAGTGAATATGTAGCAACCACCTTCTTTGTAAGGGTTCCTTTTATTGGAGAGGTGTTTTTGGTGTGTGTGCTTCATGTTTTCTGCTGTGCTTTAATCAGAGGGAAAGACACAGCGAATGTGGTTCTTGTACTAAGGTCATTCCCACTGCTGCCCAGCCGTTACTGGAGACACACTGACTGGACCACGACGAGTACGTCTGACGATCAGCATCTTTATGAATTTCTCTGTTAAAACAAACACACACAGCCTATTCAGTCTGTCGTCTGACCAGTCTCAACCAGGGAAGGGATGTGGAGGGGACATTTTTAGAATGTTGACTTCAACATTCAGAAACAAATTTGTTGGTGACTGGCTGACTACTACAATACAGAAACACACTAGATGGTAGAAATATGTAATGACAGTCCATTGATATCCTCTCACAAAATGTTTTACCATGAAATTGTTATTATTTGAAAAGCCTTTTGGAGAAATTATGTATAAAACAACGTTTCATAAAATTAATTATACGCTGTTATATTTGTATTATATTTCTAGATAGAACTACGAACTGACTATGAAATATAATAGGTATCTAATAAACATAAGAGAATTCAGATTTCTAATTAGTTAAGAACTACCGTGTTTCCCCGAAAATAAGCCCTAGCCAGACCATCAGCTCTAATGCGACTTTTGGAGCAAAAATTAATATAAGACCCAGTCTTATGTTATATTATACAAGAGCTGATCTTATATTATAGTAAAATAAGACTGGGTCTTATATTAATTTTTGCTCCAAAAGACGCATGGTCCGGCTAGGGCTTATTTTCGGGGTAACATGGTATGATGAATGGTAGCAGAGAAGCGTGATGTTTTAATATTCCCAGTGGCTATAAGAAAATATACAGTGATTCTTTTTCCTTCAAAGTTAGAGTAAGAAAAATGTCAGTTGGCCTTGACTTCACCCAAAGTCCATTTTAGTGCATGAGAAAACCCGGACATCCAAGTCAGCTCCCTAGAGATGAGTGAGCTGGATGAGTGGATGGTCCCTCTCTAGTGGCCCCAGGAGGGTTCTAATCACTGCTTTCCTACTTTGGGACTAAAAAGTGGAGAGTAGAGGTTAGTGAAGAGCAGTAAAATCTAAAAGATTTTATCCTAAAATATAGGTATTTTAGGATAAAACAGAGATATTTTATCCTAAAACAGAGATATCCTAAAATATGCCAAAAGGTGTTACAGAGAAATTCTGGTGGTCCCAAGGAAGCCAGATTGTTCTCAAACCAGGAAAAGAATTACACCTCAAAAAAAGATGTTTGTCAGTGAGCCTTCCATCTAGTGTATGTGTGAGTGTTCTCTTGCTACAGACCTGAGAATTGATGCTATCTTTTCCACACCTAGAGCCTTCCTGACCCAGTTGATAAACTGGGACTTGCTTGGAAAGCTTTGTTTTGTTAGGTTTTAAATGAAAAGGAAGCAGTGTCTAAGCGCTTTGGTTATGATGTAAAGAAACTCCTGCAGACTTCACAAAGCATTTCCTTCTGATGGTAACATTTATATTGGTTAGAGAACTTTAGGCCTGAATTATATCCCTATGCACCACCAGCACATGAAAGAACCACTGATTTTATAAATTAATTCTACTTCTTAATGATGCCTTTGGAACTGACAATTCACGTTTTTCACATTTTTAACATCCTCCAAAATTGGAATGTGTGCTACAGTCAGTGAAATATACTTGTTTGCTTAGTGTACTTTTTCTTAGTAGTATATAAAATAATTACACATCTTTCAGTGGTGTCATCTTACTCAATAAACCATGGTGGGTTTGCAGCATTACAAAAGCTCTGCTACATTATGGTCTGTTAACTTGTCAGGAAATTCCTCCTTATGAAACCAAGGGAGTGATGAGAGCCAGCTTTTCATCCAGAGAAGCGGATAACCACACAGCCTTCATAAGAATAAAGACGAATGCTTCGGACAGCACTGAGTTCATCATTCTTCCTGTCGAGGTTGAGGTTACAACAGGTCAGTGGAAAACTGCAAGTTTGTTTGGTTTGTTTTCAATACGTTTTATTCTGGCAAAGTGAAATATCATTGTTTTCTTTTTTCCAAGCTCCTGGAATTTATTCCTCAACAGAAATGTTAGATTTTGGTACACTGCGAACACAAGGTAAGAAAAGAGACTGTGTCTTTGTGGGTCTTGAAAAGAAAATATCTGTTCATTGCTACATGGCTCTACTTTCCTCTACTGTAATCCAGCTTTGAAAGTGCTTTCTAGTGGGTTACGTGACCTTGTAGAAATCTACTTTTGGGAACCGAGAGCCCTTGCGGATTTTATGTACCCTATTCCTCTGGGGGATACCATCACTTACCAGATGGAGAAGCAAGGCTTTGGGATAACTTAAGGGAAGTCTTCTAAACACAGGATTGGAGCAGGAGATAGTTGCCCAGTTTTGTAACCCAGTCCTTCACCTACTTCTAGATTTTTATTTAGGTATGGATTATTCAGTTGCATTATAATGGAATAATGTTAAAAACTTGTCCCAGGTAGTCAGAGAAAGAATTCACAATCTAAAGTTGAAAACAATCGAGTTAAGGATTTGTTAAGGAAAAAGTAACAGTACAGTTATGCTGGAACTACACGCATTTGAACTGCCCGGTCCACGTACACGCAGACTTTTTTCAGTAACTATGCAGTCGGCCCTCCGTCTCCCGGGCTTCGCATCCACAGAGTCAACCAACCCACAGGTCGAAAACAGTATTTTTGATCTGCGGTTGGGAATCCCCAGACGCGCAGGACTGACTGTAGCCATTGTTCTAAGACATTTTATGCATCGAACTTGAGCCTCCGCAGGGGTCCTGGAACCAGCCCTGGTGGGTCCTGAAGGAGTGTCGTTAAGTTTCCAGAGAGTCAAAAGTTATACACAGATTTCCGACTATGTCGGGGTCCGCACCCCTACTCCCCATGGTGCTCAGGTGTCAGTTGTACTTGAAATTTGGACCGTCTATGGCCCATAAGTAATTAAAATTTGGTTGTCTGGTATTAAAGACCCATTTTTGAAAATTAGATTCAGTTTTAATATAATTTCACATTGCTAATATAATTTATATATATATAATTTATATATATTTATATATAATTCATATATATAATTTATATATATAATTTAATTTCACATTGTTAATTTTATTTCACATTCTACAACAGATTTAATCTGATATTTAATATAGATTTTAACTTGCTATAAAACATACCTTTTTAAGAAATATTTCTTTTTCTTAATTTTAACAGATTTACCAAAAGTTTTAAATCTTCATTTATTAAATTCAGGAACAAAAGATGTACCAATAACAGTAAGTTTTTGCTTATTTTTTTCCCTAATTTATATATCCTTTGTTTTTAAACTTATGACAGAGTTAAAAACAATTGAACTCTTGTTGTCATGGAATTCATTTTGTGATCTGGTGACACTTTGGTTCTGAGTGTGACGTGAGAAACTGTTCTGCCTCTAATGACCCGATTTTAAGGATGAGAAGGGAACATAGAGGATCTTCTCCAAGCTGAGTTTGAACCGAAGTTCATGAGGTTCCTGTTCAGGCAGAACCGTATGAGAGGCCTCTGGGAGAATTCTGGTAGATAGATTCCTAGGATCTGTGTGCCCTGTGCAAAGAAAAACAGGTTATATTCTGTTTCCCCAGAAGTAGGACCTAGCTGGACCATCAGCTCTAATGTGTCTTTTGGAGCAAAAATTAACGTAAGACCCAGTCTTATTTTACTATCAGACCGGATCTTAAATTAATTTTTGCTCCAAAAGACACATTTGCTTCAAAAGATGGTCCAGCTAGGTCTTATTTTCGGGGAAACACCGTAGGATTCTCTCAGGTTGGGTCGTTAGACTTTGTGTATGAAGCAAGAAGTAAAAAGAGAGAAAGAAAACAGAGGTGTTGGGAAGAGAAACCATGAAGCCAGGAAGGATGGTGGATAAGGGCATGCTGTTAACATTAGTCTTAAGCACTGTGTCCAGCTGGCAGCTGTGGTAGTTACCCTAGATTGCGTACTGTAAACTGGGGTCCCCCTCTTCCTCTCACACATACAGGTAGGTGGCTTTTATGCGTTAGTGGAATTAGGGTGCTATGAGATGGTTTTAGGCAAAAAAAAATAAAGACAGGGATATCTAAATTTGGCTTAGCTACAACCTCGACCCCTACTGAGGTCCCCAAAGTACATTCAGAGGGAATCGTGGAAGAGGAAAGCAGTACATTTTTATTATAACCTGTGCTGATCAGAAACCCAAATTCAGGGAACTGATAAATTGAGCAACCGACTGGGCTTCAGACTTCATCAGGGGCCTTTGTCCGTCCGCGGCCAAACCCAGAGTTACCAGCAGGCGGCGCAGTAGAGACCAGAGAGAGGAGAGCAGACGGAGCGCCGTGAGGCAGCCCAGAGGCCCTCAGCCAAGGCCACCGCGTTTTAATGCAGTGACCTTGCTCACCAGTGGGCTGAGTCCCGGCGTGCTCTGTTAGGTGGGGGAACTGAGCAGGCGATGGGGGAGTGAGGGCTGGAACGCTCCCACCTGGCATCCTGCCCTCCACTGCCGTGCTCCTCGGGGAGACCCTTCCACAGAGGACAAGGAACAGCCGCTTTGGCCTGGCCAGCCTAGTGCCACGGAAACAAAACCCCAAAGCAGTGACCCGCAGCAGCATTGTCTCTTGTTCTTACCTTTCTTAACAGTAACCTTAGTCTACAGATTTCTCTGTGCTTCCTTTCAAAATATATTCATCGTTTTATTTGTTGACTTGATGGTTTTCTTTAAATTCAGTCTTTTGAATGATTATCATAGAAATTTCTATGGAATGAAACTCTTCGTGTTGTCCAGTAGTGACCTTTTACATAAGGAAATACTACAGTGAATATTTCTGTTGTGCAGTTTCTTTGTAATTACTATTTATAGCAATAATTATATTTTTCTAAAAATATATGCATAATGCTGATTGTTACTACTATATTGAGGGTTAGTGATTGGTTTTGGCTCTTTAATCTGTACTGAAATTTTCATGAGTCTATAGAAAAATGAGCAAAATAACAATATAAATGTTTATAAAAATATGAGTGTGTGTATGTTAATATAAAGTTATAAACACCCTTTCAGGAGAGGGACTATTCTGCGATAATATACGTATTTGTTTGATGTTAAAATATCCATTATTTTATGACTAAAAGTAGTAGAAGATTGTTTTTATAGAATGAATTGGGAAATGTGTGAAGGAAGCTTTGTGGTTAACTCTTCTTTAAGGTGCATGGGAAGTCATCCCTGAGGACATCTGGGCCCAGGCTTTGCTTGTGGGAATTTTAAAATTACTGCCTCAGTCTCTTTGCTTGTTTCAGGTCTATTCAGATTTTCTCTTTCTTCTTGAATCAGTGTCGGTGTTTATGTCTTTCTAGGAAGTTTTTCATTTCATCTGAGTTATCTAATTTGTTGGCATATCATTGTTAATAGTTTCTTATAATCCTTTTTTTCCTGTGAGATAAGTAGTAATGTTCTTTCATCCTTAATTTTAGTAATTTGAGTCTTGTCTATATTTAAAATAACGTTTTGGTCAGTCTAACTACAAGTTTGTCAATTATGCTGATTCAAAGAACTAACTTTTAGTTTTATTAATTGTCTCTATTACTTTTCTTTGACATTAACATATTCTTTATTTTATGAATAAAGGCAGTAGATAGTAGGAAATTCTCCTTCCCCTGCCACCCACATCCTTATTTTTACAAAAGAAAACTTAGAAAATCTCTGTTGGACTCCCCTCCACAAGCATAAACACACACACACATTCTAGATTTTACCAGTAGGTGAACTGCAGAGACCTAAGAATCACTGCTCTGTTACCATTTTAAAATCTCACTTTTTACCCAGAGTTGTGATTTATTTTGTTCGAAGTTTTCTAGTTTAGTATATCAGAGTTCACTGTACTGGAGAGTAATTCTTCTACCAGATTTTCCCAGGTTGCTTTGGCCGTAACCTACTTCGTGGACGCTGGGTTTCTTCAGCCTGTTCTTCAGCCTGGAGCACGTCTCCTTGCATACGTGGCGATGACGCATGTACGCGTCTGCACTCGCCCTCCCAGCCCTTCTCCTCCGCATCAAGTCACTGACCTCCACAAAGGCCACGGCCGAGATGCCTCTGCAGCTGTGGATCGCAGTGTCTGGCTGGAGGACAGACGCTGGCTGTGCGTGGACACCCTACCCTTGCCTCAGCTGGAGATGTCACGTGGCTTGTGGTTCTTACGTGTTGTGCATGCTGTGTGTCCCTGGTTTCTCCAGTCTGTGGGAGGCCTTTGCGCAGAACAGAATCAGAAGGGGGACTTTTGTACTTGTTGGGCAGACTTCAGGCCTGCAGTCGCTTCTCCAAATGGGAGGGTTTAGAGTTTCAGTGGGCAAGTGCCTTTACTTGCCCAAGTGGTCTGCTCTAGCTTTTTGCATACACGGAATGGATGGAAATGAATGTCTTTTTCAGTAAACAGTTCTAGGAAAATGAAATTAGCAACTAATCCTAAGAATGTGAATGAAAAGAAATGTAGTATTCAATGTCTTTGTGACAGGGAATGAAATAGGCCCATTTTCCTCTCTTATTTGCTCTCCTATGGGTCAGGCGCCATGCGAGGTGCTTTTGTACATGGATTCCCTTATTTCACAGCAGTCCTATCAGGTGCACACAGCCTAGTTTTCAAAGTAGGGAAAATGAGTCAGAGCTTTTCAAGGGACTTACTCAACTATAAAAACTCCGAAGTTACATGACAGTATATTAAGTATATAGTGACAGTCCAATCATATCATTTTCATTTTCATTCAGTGTTTCAATTAGAAACCTACTGATCTATGTATGTGTCTGTATATCTACATCTGCAGCTACATATGTCTGTATTTTTTTCTATTATCTAAAGCCTACACCCAGCCAGAATTTGGGTAGTTTTACCTTATTTCCTCATTCATTCATCCCTTCCTTTAATAAATATTTAATGAGCATCAATTACATGCCACCTCCTGTGCTAAGTACTGAGAACACAGCAGTGAATCAGACAGCCAGGGGTTACTGGCATCATGTTTTGTGAAAGACGTGAACAACGTTGCGTGAGTGGCGGAGGCAGTGGTTTAGGTCGGATTGTCTGAGCAGCCGCCGGTTGAAGACATAAGTAAGGACTAGGAGGTAGGCACAAAGTGGTGGGCAAGTGTTCCAGCTCCGGGGAGCTGAGCAGGAGGCGAGGGGGGCTTCCGACGTGGTGAGAGACTGCAGCGGGGGTGAAAGGTCGGGGCTGGAGAGTCACGCCTGCCGCCTGGGGCTAGGGGCCAGTGTAGGTGTTATTGTAAGTGCAGCGGGGATCACAGTATTTGAAGCATTTCTGTGTTGTGAAAAGCCACTGGAGCTGCTTTGTGGACCGAACCACAGCAAGTTAGAACTCTGATGCAGTGGTCCATGTGATGTGCTTCTCGCCTCCTCAGCCAGGGGACACGCCATCTGTCCTGGAAACTGACTTATAAGAGCCCCCTAAGGCTTCTCCTGTCTTCTGGACAATAAGCCAGACTTAGAGATGGATGGATGTTAGGAGGGCCTCTGTCTTCCTCCTCTTTGTCAGAAATGCGTAGTTTGCCTGAAGCTGGAGATTTCAGATTCCCCCTCAGGAATTCAGTCTCTTCATCTTTCTAGACAGAGGACTGCTAAAGCAAGCAACTCCAAATACAGGTGCCTCGCCTGGTAGTGGCAAGGCGCACAGGTCCAGGCCTTCCTGGTGTTTCTCATCTATGGTGCACCTTCAAGGGTGGCCGTAAAACTACTACTTGTTTTACCAGTATCAGCTTGATAAGACCTGCAGCAAATTTGTGCAGCTGTTGTGTACAGTGTTATGCACTGAAAAGTGATTTTCCTTGCTTGCTCAAACGCTTTTGTTAGTCGTTTCCAGAAACACCGGGCCCTGGGGCTCCCTCTGCAGTTACTGCACACTAGTCGGGTATGAGTGTCGTGGGAAAACACTGGAACCATATTTAGAACATGTGAAGGCGGCCTTTCCTAGGAATCTTCCCATATTGTTTCCGCTTCTTGATTATCTTTAAGCAGCACTTACTGACTGATGCTGAAACAGACATTAGTATATAAATGTTTATTACAAGTTAATGATTATGCATTATTTTTCATTTAAAGCCACCAGAATGAGCCAACTATTTAAGTATTTCGTTTTGCATTGATTTTGTTTCCTAACTTTTCTGTTAACAGGGTTTCTGTTAAAACCCTGAAAATGGGTTTTAATTGATTTGGGGGTTTTTTATAATGGTAACACGTGAACATTTCAGACTATTTGTGTAAAATGAGTCAGTTGACTATTTGTTCCCTGTTGGTGCAGCGTGTTTTAAGAATGATATAGAATTAAAATTTCCCTCTGGTAAGGAAAATCTTAAAGTGGTATTTCATGTGAGAAAAACATTCCCTCAGCTTGTCTAAGCTCTTACTACATGCAGTGATTGTATTTTTTTTTAATTGGGGAAGGGGAACAGGACTTTATTGGGGAACAGTGTGTACTTCCAGGCCTTTTTTCCAAGTCAAGTTGTTGTCCTTTCAATCTTAGTTGTGGAGGGTGCTGTTCAGCTTCAAGTTGTTGTCCTTTCAGTCTTAGTTGTGGAGGACGCAGCTCAGCTCCAGGTCCAGTTGCCGTTGCTAGTTGTAGGGGGCACAGCCCACCATCCCTTGGGGGAGTAGAACTGGCAACCTTGTGATTGAGAGGATGTGCTCCAACCAGCTGAGCCATCCGGGAGGCAGCTCAGCTCAAGGTGCCGTGTTCAATCTTAGTTGCAGGGGGCGCTGCCCACCATCCCTTGCGGGACTCGAGGAGTTGAACCTGGCAACCTTGTGGTTGAGAGCCCACTGGTCCATGTGGGAATCGAACCGGCAGCCTTCGGAGTGAGGAGCACGGAGCTCTAACCGCCTGAGCCACCGGGCCGCCCCCCCCAGTGATTGTATTTTAACAAGTACCAGTGTTTAGCTCTTTCTGGCATGGCGCTGTGCAGGGTGAGAACATTCCTGACGTGCTGTGGTGGTCACTGCCACGCAGTCTTTGGGCCATGTCTGAAGCAGTCAGTCACGCTGCTGCTGTCACAGCCCGCACTGCCGTGTCTTCTGTGCAGGCCCTCTGTGCAGTCCACAGCTTTTGAAGGTCTCCTCTCTGATAGTCGGGACCTCAGGATGGAAGTCATTAATTTGAACGAACAGCAACATTAATTGAATCACAAAATTTTGTAGGTAGATGGACTCTTAGAAAAGACCTAATCTAATCCGCTAGGATTTTGCAGGTGGAAAAGCTCGGCCCAGATTGGCTGGGCAACTTGCGCAAGGTCACGCTCATGGTTAAATAGTTAAGATGCTCTTGTTGCCTAAACTGATCACTGCATTGTCACATGTGCACCTGCCCTGCTTCCCTCTCCTTCAGAAGTAGTCACATGGTCGTATGGGATAAGGGAACAAAGGAGACGTTTTATCTTCCAGTTCACACTGCTTTGAACACACACGTGCATACACACACGTACCCCTTGAAGGAATGAAGATGTGTACTTTGTAAGTGGTTGCTGGTGCCAGCAAGCTTCCTGATAAGAAGTACGTTGTGATAAATACATCTCTGTTAGAGCTCCGGAAGCACGTGAGGAGTTCTCAGACACGGAGGGAGAGTGCAGGGCAAGGCTGTGAGGGCTCGGGGCACAGAAACCTGCAGCGCCCTCCAAGGCCACGTGTCCAGGCCCAGCTAGACCTGCCCGTGGCGCCGGGCTGGCCAGCGGTGGGCAGGGGGAGCAGCTCTGCCCTTGGTGGGAGCAGGCAGTGTCTGCAGTCCCTGCGCAAAACCGGCATCCTTCCCTGGGCTCCAGGGCGTGCACAAGGGACGCCTTTCCTTCACACTCTTCTCAGGTATTTCTTGTGCCTTCAAGAACCTGCCCTTTGTGCAGTGCAGGGCCATCCCACCTTTATGAGAGCGGAAGGGCAGGGCGGGGAGCCAGGGCTATTGTGACCTGCAGGGACCTGAGTGCCCATGTTGACAGACGTTCTCAGGGGAACTCCAGCCATTGGCAACAAGTGTGTGAACCCCTGAACCTTCCACAAAAACCCTCGATGGGTTTTGAGACCAAAGTAAGATTGAGGTGAAATTCTAAAGGAAGGTTTTTGATGGAGATTTGTGGGCAGCACCCCGGTTTCACATACATGTTTGGGCAGTGAGGTGCTGGTGCAGGAGGGTGCAGTTCTGCCTCCCAGCTCCGGGCCGTGGAAACGTCACGCAGTGCTGCGCGGTCTTCGTCCCCTGTTAGCAGCAGGCCAGGCGGTAGGGGGCTTTAAAGGCCCTTCCAGTGAGAAACGCTTCGTGTCCGTGAGGATCATCGACTCAGAAATTACTGCACTTAAACATGTATTTACTTTTTAACCTTGCTGGAAGGATGTTAAGCTTTTACTGTTTGTTTGTTTGTTTGTTGTCTGTCTGTTTGTTTGTTTCTGGTTACTTGAGGGTTGCTTTTTAATGGGAATACCGTGTGTGTTAAGTTTGAAGAGTTCTGACCCCTTCCACTTGCACACCTGCGGCGGCCTCACTGCTCGTCCCTCAGCCGGGAGCGTGATGGGTGGGCCCACTCGTACCGGCCCTGCGTAGACAGGACCCATTAGTCTTGGCTCCCAAGTTCCTGGTCCCTTTCATCTGCACAGAGCCAGGTGTCACCCTTAGTACTGGGATTTCTGTAAGAGGGACCCTACCTGACCATCGTCATGTCTCCTCTTACATGGGAATTAGGCAGCCATTTGGGAAACAAATGCCTCTTTTTCTGTTTGATGTACTGGCACCCACTGTACTGGTTTGTCTTCAGATTTTTATGCTCACTTATACATTTTTCTTCTGGTCGTTTTAGTTCATAAAGATATTCTAATGAAATTAATTGGACGTTTTAGTAGTTTGGTCTATTTCATTTAAAGGGACCGCATAAAGTTAAACTTTCCAAATTTTGATTCCGCCTGCCTTTTCCAGTACCCGTTCCAGTGTAATATAACTGAATTACTAGACTAATTTTTACGCTGCGTTAATTGATTTCAGGATTTTTTTCAAAATGTGTCAGAAATCCACAAAAACCCAAAAAGTTGATATTTCCACCATTTTATGCATTTGATAATAACAATTTGAGCTGCTTTGTATGTAAGTGACATTATAGTTATGTATCAAAATTTTGGATATGCATTCAGATATATCTGACCATCAAGGCAAGAGGGCTAAAACAGTGCTACATATTTTTTCTCTTTGCAGAGTGTTCGACCTACACCACAAAATGACGCTATAACGGTACACTTTAAACCAACTACCTTAAAAGCTTCAGAAAGTAAATATACCAAAGTTGCAAGTATTAGTTTTGATGGTAAGTATTCACCTTTTTCTCTAATATAGTGGCTTATTTTGATGAACTACAAAGCAACTAAGTCAACATCGTAATATAGAAATCCAGACCATTTTACAGTCAGATTTTATATAGCTTAGGTTGGTTTTTCTTGTAAACCATCACAAACTCTTGATTGTTTCATGAAAGAAAATATAACTTCATAAACCTAAAGTAGTATTGGCAAATACACTGGATTGGAATTACATTTTTGTAATCTGGGCTCTTCCACATACGTTCCAGTTATGTATTGCCTTCATTATGAAGTCATTCATTTTTGTAATTGGGTGATAATATATTTGAATTTCGGAAGCATGTCTGAATTTGAGAGCAGGAATAAAGTATTGTCTGTAACATTTTCGTATATTGTCTTTTATAAGCAAGGCAGATGGACCTGCCTAAGCTAAAATAATAGCCTTTATGATAGAATTGTCAAATTAGGTAAATGTTATACTACATATTTTGATATTTGGAATGTTATTCCAGACTTTAACATATTTTATTAATTTTTGTTATAAATATAATATTTATATATTTATTAATAAATAAAATTTGTTAATTTTTGCTCACTTTACTGCAATATTTACTGTATTTGCTGTCACAAAATTTTTCAAATAGTGGTTTAATAGTTGCTCAACTGTATATGTAACTCAATTTAATGAGAACGGAAACTCCAGATGGGGCTTTTGCCATCGGGGCCCACGCAGCTTACACTCTGGCTTCATGACAGCCATCTCTTCTCACAGTCCGTTTTAAGGCTCAACTCCTCAGTAGATGACAGTATTTGATCACTGAGTGACCTGCAGGTAGCAGAACACTGGGACACTGCACTGTGTCTGAAGGAGAGCACCAGTGCTTACGGCTCACACAGGGGCACCTCAGGGGTTGGGCCGCGGCTTCAGTCTTCATCCTGTGAGCTCAGAGCACACCCCGAGCAAGTCTAGATGAAATATGTGACATATTGTCATAATCCAGCTGCCAAGAGCTGGTATTGTTGAAGGTTTTGATGCCGCACTTATTGCCAAGTCTGTGATAAGTTGTCTTCTGTGTTGCTAAGATACCTCAATCATGGCCTCCATCAGCAGGTACACTCCTTGTCTTACCAAGGAACAGAGGGGCCAGTAGGAAGTCCTGAGCCCTGAGAACACTTGGGGCCCACCCTCCCAGTAAGCCCAGGGAATGGCAATGCGCATCGGGTGTGTCTTTCCAGCCCCCACCCCTTCCCTTCTCGCTTCTGGACGCTTCGGGGCGGAACCCACTGAATGTTCATTCTGGAGATGAATGAATGGCAATAATGTAGGTTCTTCTGAGATCAGAGATTCTAAAAGAAGTGTTTTAAATAAATTATGCAAAATTAAATACAGAGACAAAGGAGAAAGCATCTTTTAAGCAAGTGCTACATTCCTTAAAAGTGGTTGTTTTTATCAAGGGAGAATCCCTCACCTCACCCTACCACCACCCCAGATCCCCACACACAATACCACTGAAATTGCTGTGAAAATCAACAGGACCTGTTTGTCTTATTCAACTTTTAGTGTTACCAAAATGCACCATCTATATTAACACTTCAGTGTTCACTTACCAAGCAGGCATCTTTCTCCTCAAGTCAGTATTCATTGTGATTTTTAACTGAATTTTCTTGAGGTTTTTGAAAACTTCATGTACTAAACTGTCATTAATAAGATACCATGAAATGTGTAAATTATGGCCCTTTTGATCAACTCTGCATCTGAATAAATAGCAAAAAAAGTAAAAGCATTCAAAAATGGCTATGCAGCAAGCAGAAAGAAATGAAGCTTAATGGGAGTTTTCAAAATCTGAATTCACCATCTGTACGTAGCCACATATTAGATGTCATACCACTTTTTTTGTTGTTTGTGCTAAAGTTGGATAGCATCCATTTGCAGAACTCACATGTCAATTCTCCTGAGTAGAAATGCTCCTGAAGTACTTTAAAGGGGATGAAGACAAACAGCTTCTTTATTTGCTTTGAAAGGAACAGCCAGTGGGTATCCAGATGGGATCCAACTAAATCTACTTCTGTAATTCCAGAGGGAATTATGTGGAACTGCTGCCTCATCTCTGAGGACACTATGGTGGCAAGGAGCGATATCTCCTCTTACACTGTGAGATAGGGTGGCTAACACAAGAAGTCAGAGCTCATGACCTACTTGGTGGGTATTTATAGCACAACTCTGGCCATATAAGGAGCATCATTTCTTTCTCAGTGCATTTGAAAACCTGCAGTTCTCATTAAGGGCCAGTTTCGCTCCCAGGGGACATTTGGCAGAGTCTGCAGAAATTTTTGAATGTCACAGCTGGCGCTGCTACTGATATCTAGCAAGCAGAGGCCCGAGACACTGCTAAACATCCCACAGTGCACTGGGCAGCCACCCCACCACAAAGGTTTCATCTGGCCTAAAATGTCAGTAGTGCTGCAGTTAAGAAGCCCTGCTAATATGAGCAAAGCCATCGCTTGGAGACGTAGCTCAAATACAGTTTTTCCTCCTGAATTGTGTTCACTTGCTAATTCGTCACTTGTTTGTTGCATTACAGGAAAATTAAAACATTTTTCCTTTTTTATATGAAAAATGTGATATTTGATTTAAAATGTAAAACTATTCTGTCAGTTGGAAAGCTCAACTTTCTTTTTAAGATTTTATCAGTCCACGTAGTCATTCGCACACTCCTCTGTGTAAGCTCTGTGGTAGCAACAGGTGACAGATTTTTTTATGTGTATGCTTCCTTTCAGCATCAAAGGCAAAAAAACCATCTCAGTTTTCTGGGAAAATCACTGTGAAAGCAAAAGAAAAGAGTTATTCTAAACTTGAAATACCATATCAAGCAGAAGTGTTGGATGGGTGAGTTTCTCTTTAAAATAAATTCTGTTTTCCTGCTAATTGACTTTAGCAAAAGTAGTAGCCAAATTCACGTAAATTCTGTGGCAGTATTGTTGAAAAGAACAACTTCAACTGTAAAGGAGAAAAATCTCTATATTTTGCTTATTTTTTACTTTTTTAGAAGAAAAAGGTAAATGGGATGATATAAGTTGAACTTGCCGTGAATTCTTAATGATTCGATAACATGATAGAATAATGAATCTATTTTCAAATATTTAAATCATTTGAACCATTTCCTCTCTAATTCCTTTTGTAACATGAAATGTTTGTGGCTTGTTATTAAAGTATATAGTCTGTCACCCCAATTAATTTAGTAAAAAATTAAAATTAAAAATAAAGATCAATAAAATAAATAATAAAGTATATTGTCACTTGAAACAAAATCATTTGTATTCCTTTATAAACTTGTATATGTGCTGCTGAAGCTAGCACAGTATTCCTTTATAAATTTGTATATACTGTTCTAGAATTACAACTTTTTATAAATGGGCACTAATAGATGTAGCTCATTTTCTAATTATACTATAACCAATATAGTTTAATATCCAACTTGGTGTGGGGGCTCAATTTAACAAAGCTGGTTGGAATTGAGTAATAAACGTGATTCTTTTTAAAATAGCTTAAAACTTTTTCTGTTAATACATTTTTGGTTTTAATTTTTTATTATGTATAATTCCGTATAGAAAATAGTTCTTTATATTACATTTCAATATTTTGCAAGCTAAATTTTGTTTTAAATCATGTGTTCAATCACTAAAATATTTATAATTCTAATTCGCTAATAATAGTTATTTATGCTAAACATAAATTATTCACAACAAAAGAACTTCGATTTCCAATTAACACATGGAAATAAAAATGATTTTTTTTGTTTTGTTTTTAAATAGTTATTTGGGATTTGATCACGCTGCAACATTATTTCACATCCGAGACAGTCCTGCCGACCCTGTGGAAAGGCCAATTTACCTTACTAACACTTTCAGTTTTGCGATCCTCATTCATGACGTGTTGCTACCAGAAGAAGCCAAAACAATGTTTAAAGTATGTGTGGATCCTTATACTTTTAACTTTATTGATCTACTAACTAGATGATGCTGACATGTTTTTTTCTCTCCCATCATTCCCTAGGTTCACAACTTCAGCAAACCGGTCTTAATTCTTCCAAATGAATCAGGATACATTTTTACCCTGTTTTTTATGCCATCCACATCATCCATGCACGTAGATAACAACATCTTACTTATTACCAATGCTTCTAAATTTCATTTGCCTGTGCGGGTATATACAGGCTTTTTAGATGTAAGTATGTCACCTACCTTTAGAATTTAAACTCCCTACCCATCTTCTGTTTTTAGGTATCAGTAGGCAATCGTCATCAGCAGGCACCCTTGCATTTTGCTGTTTTCTGTGTTTCCAAGTAGATTTCATTCCTCCCTACTCAGTACTTTCCAGATAACTGGTTTTCACCCTTCCCAGCAGCCGTCTCCCCTGGCAATACACTTGAATCCTCTAGTTACAGTCTCCACTTAGATCTTCTCCACATTCTGCTTTCTCTTGATTTTGCTGTTAATCTGTTAGAATCATGGGGAAGCTAAAAATGAACAAAATGGTGGAAAAAAATGAATGAGCAGGAAAAGAACAATACAAGGAGGTTGAAGAGGGGATTATATGAGGAAGAGACTTCCAGAACCAGGAAGTATCAGGGTGAAGAAAAGAAAGGTGGTAAAGGCACACAGGTGGAATGGTAATCTAATCATGGCGCAGGCGGAAGAATAAAGGTCTTTTGGTACAGAAAATAAGCCAGGAAAATAATCCAAAGTGTCCTTAGAGTAGTCAGTGAAGGAAGTGTAGATAAGAAGTAAAACTGATATGAAAGATAAAAAGATAATGCGAATATAGAAATGCAGTTATCCAAAAAGAATTTTAGGGCTGGAGGGGCCTTCAGTATTACTCCACTCCTTCATTTATTTTGCTTAAATGATTATGTATTTGTAGCTGTTTTCATGAATGCATGTTGTTTACTGAGACCAAGGACTTTTTGCCTAATCCTCTAGGGCTCCCTCCACTTACTCCCTCCCAGTACTTCAGCTTCCTGCTTCTTTATGTGCCTTCAGAGGACACAGCTGATCAGTAGAGACCACGAGTATTTTCATTTTGATTACTGAAAATATTTTCATTGTACAAAGTTCTTAATTATATTTTATATATGTGTGTATGTGTGCATATTTATATAAAATATAGAAACTTTATCTTAATATAGTCACTTTCTCTTGGTAACATTCTCTAATATAGTATGACTTTATATTTAATCTAGTTCTTTTATATCTTTCCAGTACTTTGTGTTACCCCCCAAAATAGAGGAACGTTTCATAGATTTTGGTGTACTGAGTGCTACAGAAGCAAGTAATATTTTATTTGCAATTATAAACAGCAATCCAATTGAGGTAAAAAAGGAAATCTGTTTTTATTCTAAATCACATTTAAGGATTTTATGCTGTGCTACAATGATCACTTATATCTTTCTCTTTTTTAAGTTGGCTATAAAAAGTTGGCACATCATTGGAGATGGCTTATCAATAGAACTCGTAGCTACTGAAAGAGGCAATAGAACCACAATAATTTCAAGCCTTCCAGAGTTAGAAAAATCCTCTTTACCAGACCACTCATCAGTAAGTAAACTTTCTTATTGTTTCCTTAAACTTCAGATGTACGTCTAAAGCACAAATAAGACTGTTCCCATCTTGCATACTTCTGGTCATATTTTTACAGGACTCACAATAGCATCAGGTATTTGGTACTGAAAGGACCTTGTGGGTCATGTACTTGAACTTCTCGTTATGATGAGGGCACTTGAAATGCAAAGGAGTTAAGTTCTACCCTGTCATCAAAAATTCTGTAACAAGCAAAATTTTAGTTGTCTTTTTTTAACACAAGTGTCGTGACAGGAGAAATTCCCATAGGTCGCAGACTAACCCATGTCCATTGAACTTGCCGGGCAGAAAAAGTGCTAGGCCTGCATGTGGTAGAAAGTGTGTGTAGTTCTGCTGTGATGCTTCCCGGCAGTTCTCTGCACTGGTGAGGAGTCTCAGAGAGGCGAGCATTGTCTGATCCCACCCCGGGACTTTTTTCTGTCTTACAAATGCACAGCTGATTGTAAAAAGCCCGAAACCAGAGAAAGTGAGTCTGGTCTCAGCCGTGCTGAGGAGGGAGCTTAGAGTTTACACTCACTCAAGACAGACTCGGAACCCCTGTGAGGGGTGTGACGTACCTCGTCTGTAGGTTGGGATGGGACTTCTCTGTCAGTTTCACAGAAGGAAGAGCAGATGTCCTGGTGCATTGATGGACCACAGATGCCGCTTCCACAGAATGTCACCGGTTATAAAAACTGCTTTCAACAGTACATGCTGGATGAGCCTCGCAACAGTGTGTTGGGAGGGCAGTTTGGCAGTGTACTTGTATACCACTCCTCAGAATGCTTTCCGTGGAAGTAACTTAGAGAACCAAAAACTGAGAATGCAGGTGTTTGTAAAAGCATTATTAAGGATTCCACGACGGGAAATAGCCAAGTGCATAAAGGAAATCCTGATTTTAGGGTTGAATATTGAAACAAATAACAAAATTATAAATGTGATTATGTATAGAAACTTGGAAAATGATTTATGAAAAAGTAGGAAACAGTACCAAATAATGGATTCTAATTGCATAATCAGATATTTGAATAGTGGCAGATTTATGGGGTTTACATTTTAATAATTTATAATATTTTAAATTTGATTGAGAAATAAAGCCTTTTAAAACAAAAAGGATATGCTCATGAGATGTAATATTTGTCATTCCAGCTAAAATTTTATTTTTAATACAGATGAAATGCTGAAAAAAGATAATAACGAGGCCAGTCATTAATGTGTTTCTTTTAACAATGAAGTTAGATTAAATGTTTGTATATTTGTCTAATCTCAGATGGTTGCATTATACTGTTTCCTAATAAGACATTATAAATTAATAATTTAAGAAATCTGGATCATTTCCTAGCAGTAAGTAGCATGTGTTAACACATACTCTTTAAATTTGAGAGTCCATTCAACAACATAAAGCCTGTTTGACAGGTTAGGGTTTTGGAATTCATTTTTATGTAAAACTATAAATATAAAACAAGGGACAGAAAGAGATCACTGTTACAAACACTTAAAATAGGAAGTTGTAATGAGTTGCCAACTTCAAAATAGCAACTCCACAAAGTGATTTTTTTAGTTTATAATGCTGAAACTTTCAACTGTTTTCTAAAAAGCCATACTTATCAACTACATTAGTGTCTGTTCATATGAACCACACATTGCCAACAACTCTGTGCTCCTCAGACCGGTGTTCTGAGCTGGGTAGTTACAGAAGCATGATGAAAACATTAGAATTGTACCAAACCAACACCAGTGCGTCTAAAAAGGGGAAAGTGGGTATGTTTGATGTATCAGTTTTTGTTATTTTGCTGTAAATGTGAATTCTAAATAAAATACAACTAAAATCTAAAGTACAAAACACAAAATGAATTTTGTGGGTGTTTTGGAAATTTTATGATTGACTAGAATGAGTGCCAGACACATCAATAAAGAGCTTGAGAAAACAAAGACCTTATTCTTCTTTCAAATTGGTACTGCTTAACCCTTCCATGGGATGTTTTCAAACGATCCCATTTCAGTTGCTCTGAAGACATGATTATTAACCAGACACTTAAATTCAGAACTTGAAGCAGAGCCAGTTTTGTGTGTACTTGTGCCCTGATGTGGCTGAAGGGTTGGTGGGAGGCCGCATCCCTCTGCTCCACCCTCACCCTCTTCATCCATGCAGGTACATGGGTGCTGCCTGAGGACCGTGCCCTGCCCAAGCTGGGAGCTGGGATCTGACGTTCCTCAGGGACGTGGTTTTAAGAGGCGTTTGTGCATGACGATCCGGTACCTCTGAGTTGTCCTGGTGTGCATTAGGCTTCGGAATTAGTCCATCAGCACAGCCTTCTCCATTGGAGTGGGAACTTCACCTAGCAGGGCTAATGAAGGATGTCATTTCTGCTGCACACAGGTCATACTGGCGTCAGGCTATTTTGCTGTGTTCAGAGTCAAACTGACTGCAAAAAAACTGGAAGGGATTCATGATGGAGCCATACAGATCACAACAGACTATGAGGTAAGAGCTGTATGGGGGAGACTCGTGTCAACGGGATTTTTCTGAATAATTCAGTTCTTTTTTGTTTTTATAGAAACAGAAAACTAAGTTTACTTATAAAATTACAGTTTACCTGTTTTATACCTTAAAAACTGAGCTTTTGAGAATATTTTACTGAATATTGGTGTCATTAGCCTATAAAACCCAAACCCCTTGACTAAAAGCAACTTCAAAAAAATGCCTTTGGCACATTTCGAATTGGTCTGTTAGAAAGCTGCTTAGCAGTGGTTATAGTATTGCACAGCCCCCGGCTGGAATCCCTGAGGGAGAGCTCCCTGATTCTTCCTGAGGTCATAAATACTCTCCTGGGTAATGTATCCAGAAAGGACGGGAAAAGCAGATACATCAGGAAGTCACATCTTAATTTGAGTTCTCAGCAAGTGTATTTACATGAGTCCTTTTCAGTCAAGGCACAAAATGAAGATGATGGAGCTCTTTGAGGACTCCTGTGGGTTTGAGATGTAGCAATCAGTGAGATTTTAAGTGAATGTTTCTCTGCCCAACCTAAATACTCAATTTAATATGCAAAAGCTCATTGGGAAGTTGTGAACTGCTGAATTCAACAGGTTGCTACCCTTGTTCTCCAGCCTGTTCTCAGCACACTTAACCCCATACATGAAAGAAAACCAATTCAGAATAGACAGACTCGGTCATTTATTAATAAATGACTTGTCAGGAGTATGTCAAATTAATTAATTCCAAAAAAGTTTTCACTCATGATAGAAATAAATGTATTTTATGGCAAAGACAAGTTTTTGTTAGTATTGATGAAAATAAGAATTAGGAAAAAATACTTAGAGAAACATCTTTGTGAGTTACAAATGTGAGTTAAGATTCAAAATCTAGAATGTTCCATTCATTTCTCTAAATTAGATTGATATTAATTTACTGCTATATACAATAAAGAGAGAGCTGTACAACTATAAAAGCTGGATTTTTCACACATTGTTTTAAGAGTACAATTTGACTTTCCTTTTTAAATTCTAATAATCTACAAAATAACCTGTATTATGTAAAAAATGTATTCTTTATTCCTTTCCCATTCTTTGGTCTTGTTTACCATGTTTTCAATGAATCACTAAGAAGTAAGTACATGGAAATGTGTTTTGTGGAGTGCATTGGACAGGCTAAACAGTACCCTGGGCTACTTTAATATTGCTTAAGAGTTGGTTATTGCTAATACAAGTCCAAAGATGAGGTTTTAATGCCCAGGTAGTACAGTAACGGTCCAGATCAGTCTGCTACTAACACGTCCTCCTTTGTGGTCTGTCTGCTCACGCCGCAGATCCTGACAATTCCTGTGAAGGCTGTGATCGCAGTGGGCTCGCTGACTTGCTTCCCGAAGCACGTGGTCCTTCCTCCGTCCTTTCCAGTAAGACAGTTAACTTAGAGACTTTCCCATGCTAGTTTTTTCTCTGCCTTTCCCCCGTGTTCCTTCAACTCAACAGAAAAGTCAGTTATTCTTTATTGATCTCTTATTTTAAGGTAAGACATTGCACCCGGTTTTTTAGGAGATAAAAAGAGGGGTAAGAAATGCTCCCTTTTCTCAAAGAGCTTTCTATCTGGAACGGGAAATGGGCCCATGATTCAGAGATGTGACGCAGGGTGTAGGAATGGCCCTGAGATGGGTAAAAATAAAGTGCTGTGAGGAAAATATACATCCGGTTGATGAAGGTGCCCTATGAGTGGGCTCAGAAGGTCTTCTGAGGGACAGCTGCATTTTGGGCCCAGGGGACAACCTGACAGAGACACAGCAGTCAAGTCTACGATGGCTTTGGGTGAGTGGCCCAGTTTGGCAAGAATGGAGGGAAGTTTCAGGAGAAAAATTAGTATGAGCAGAAGCAGGTGTGGGTAGGCAGGTCGCTAGAGGAATCAAAAATGTGACTTAGAGTGGGGCCTGGAGAGCAGGGAGAAAAGAAACTTGGAAACCAGGAGACAGCCACTGCCTCCTGGGGAGGATGATGCGGTCAGTTGAAGGCACGCAGGGACACACGAGAGTGTCACCCTGTGGCAGGAGACATGGCGGGTTAGGAGAGACAGTACCTTGTGAGACCGTAACGTTATATGCAGTAAAACCTAAATTCAAAAGTTAGCTCCTTAAAAATACAAATTGTGAGTTAGTATGTTCTGCACATTGAAGGTTGGGTCTTAATTAAATCTTTTTCTTGTCATCCCACTTGGTACTGGCATGTGGGATTCGACTTTGTTATTTACCCAAAAAGGCAACCTTGTTCCTTCAGTTGCCTTTTCAGTCAGTGGTCTCCTTAATCACTGTGTAAATCCTGCAGTAAATGAGAAAGCATCTGTATGAAAAGAAGGTGCTGGTTTTGAAAGACTGCAGATAAACTTTCAGATCTCTTCAGGTGTCTTACAGAACCAGACATATGCTGCAATTACAAATTAACTTGGTATGACCATGTTGGTCGGGCTGCTCTAACAAAGGGCCATACGCTGGGCGGCTGAAAAAACAAACATTCATATCTCATGGTTCTGGAGGCTGGGAAGTCTAAGATCAAAGTGCTGGCAGATCCGTGGTGCAGTATAGGCCCTCTGCCAGGTTTTACAAATGCTGTCTTCTCATTATATCATCACTTAGCCTGAGGAGCAGAGCTCGGGGGGGCAAGCTCTGGTCTGGCTTCTTCTAAGAGCACCAGTCCCATTCCTGAGGCTCCACCCTCATGACGTAATCACCCTCGACAGCCTCACCTCCTAACACCATCACATCAGGGGCTAAGATTCCACATAGAAATTCTGAGGGGACACAAACTTTCAGTTCACAACAGTGACCAAACTCTGTGAAGTCTTTTATCAGATGGAGAATACTAGAGCTAACTGATAAAAACAATACTTAAGAGTAAACATTTTAAATAACTCTCTATTTAATACTTAGTATTTGAATACTGTTGTAAAATTAACTTGTGTATCTGTTACCTCTTTTGACCCCCTCCATATCCCTGAAAGACAAGACATGCACACGAGAAGAGTAGTTATTACAGGTACATGAAGACTAGGTGACTTCTGCGGACACAGCTGGGTAGAGGCCGTGCCGGGCGCAGGCCCTCTGCTTCCCGCTCTTGCGTTCCTCCCATCACAGCTGCACACCTGCCTTCTGATGTCTTTCTACTGGGGTTTCCTCTGGCTCGACTGCCAGTGATGAGTGTTAGTCTTCACCTCACCATCATTCGACTGTTTCCTATGCGTTCTCTTAACTTCTGTGTCTTTTAATACCAGTGGGTATGCTCAGGTTCTAAGAACATAAACTGTATTCAGACAAAAGAAAGTAAAAGGTTAAAGCAGGAGTTTTACTAAGGATTTTTTAAATCACATGACTTTTTACTTAAACTCTACACCCTGTCATAGGGAGCCACATGCTGCTGATAAGAGCAGTCGTTGATGATTTAATGGTTTAATCTATATGCTGTTTTAAAAAGATATTTGATCACCTATACTTTTAAAAGAGGTTTCTTTGGCACAAATGCTATCTTTCTTTTATAAAGAAAATACTTTCTTCTGAGGAAAAGCGGTCTGGTTTTTTTGATCTTTGACTTTGGAATTCACTTATTTCATCCTGAATCTGGACACTTGTAGGGTACCCTGCCGCTGGTATAAACAAACTTTGCTGAGCAAACCGACAGTGACCGTTTCCTTTATTCAGTGCTGTCTCTGTGTGTACCTTTGTTGGCACCCTCAATATTGCAACATAAAAAGTGAACATTTGCACTTTAATTCATTTTCACAAATTGCAGAGCTTTGTCCTGCTAATTTTTCTGTAACAGGCGATAAAAACAACAAAAACATCTACATATATACAGAGGGTGCCAAAAAAATGTAGACACATTTTAAGAAAGGAAAACTGTATTAAAATTGTAGTACTTAATATATACTGATAACAAAAGATGAATACAAGTCACGTTTGACTTCTACAATTACAAGAGATGCTCAAAGTGGTGGCCATCAGCGTCCAGACACTTCTGATTACGGCGAACTACTGCTTGAGCAACATTGACCAAAGGGTCCACTTGTGTACATTTTTTTGGCACCCCCAGAGTATATGGAGCTCTGTTTGCAAATTTAGAGATTATCAACTGATGGAAAATCTAAATGCCCTTTGACCTTTAGTTTTCTAGAAACATGTCTGTCTGCTTTTAAGTGTGTGTTCTTAACAAAACCCAACCATATGCACATGAGTTTCTTTGTTTCTTTTCTTCAGGGGAAGATAGTTCATCAAAGTTTAAATATTATGAACTCCTTCTCACAGAAGGTAAAGATACAGCAAATACGATCTTTGTCAGAAGATGTGCGGTTTTACTACAAACGATTACGGGGCAATAAGGAAGACTTGGAGCCAGGGAAAAAATCAAAGGTTAGAAGTGTCCTATTTGAGAATTGCAATCTATGAGTGTTTGTTATTTGACCTTCTATGGACTTGGTACTCATGGTTCTCCTGTGCCTTTTCATAGATTGCAAACATTTATTTTGACCCTGGACTGCAGTGTGGGGATCACTGCTATGTTGGCTTGCCTTTTCTGTCCAAATGTAAGTGACTTTGCTGTTCTTTCTCATGCCCGTCATATCCCCAAAATATTCTTTAATGAACAGCTACCACTTTTAAAGTCCATCCCTAGCTCTAGGGCTGTAGAAATCATTTGTAGAAAAATGGGTGAGTGGATATGATGTAGGATGGGTATGTCGTAACTTACGTTCTGTGTTTTAGCTGAACCCAAAGTGCCACTGGGGGTGGCCATGCAGGAAGAGACGTGGGATGCTGACTGGGATCTGCATCAAAGCCTGTTCAAAGGATGGATGGGAATAAAGGAAAACTCAGGTCATAGGTGAGAGGTTTCACTTTAAGTATTTTAGCTGTCTTTACAAGCGCAATGGTACTCCCTAAGTATTCTATTTTTTTTTCTTAATTTTTTATTGGAGAACAGTGTTTTTCCAGGGTGCATCAGCTCCAAGTCAAGTCATTGTCCTTCAATCTACCGTGTTTCCCTGAAAATAAGACCTAGCCAGACAGTCAGCTCTAATGCATCTTTTGGAGCAAAAATTAATATAACACCTGGTCTTATTTCACTCTAATATAAAATCGGGTCTTATATAATATAATACATTATAATATAATATAATACTGGATATAATATAATACTGGATATAATATAATACCGGGTCTTATATTAATTTTTGCTCCAAAAGGCACATTAGAGCTGATTGTCCAGCTAGATCTTATTTTGGGGGAAACATGGTAGCTCTGGAGGGTGCAGCTCAGCTCCAAGTCTAGTCGCCATTTTCATTCTTAGTTGCAGGGGGCGCAGTCCACCATCCCATGCAGGAATTGAACCGGCAACCTTGTTGTGAAGAGCTCATGCTCTAACCAACTGAGCCATCCAGCTGCCCCCTCTAAATGTTATTCTTACGTCAGCCTACTTCACTTCTCTATAGCTAGGAAAATATGCCTAATCTTCAGAAAATTATTCAGGAGGCATCTTGAATTGCCATTTTAATTGTATATTGCTCAGAAATATACATTGCTACCATTTTCCTCTTTTCTCCATACCCCAGGTACTTCCTTAAAAATCAAAGAAACTATTTGAAGTTGTCTATATGTAGGATGATAAGAGTGTTCACCGTAGACACAGCCATTTGTATAAGAAAGAAAGTTTTTACCCACCACTGGCCTCTATTAAAGCCAAGGAAACTGTTCAAGGTTTAATCCCACGTAGGAGGCCGAGTATATATTTGCAGCCACCTCCTCCCTCCCGCAGAGCTGAGCTTAGGGAGCGCGGGGCCTTTTAGATGGACTCAGCCATGTTCCTTTTTTTTTTTTTCAATCGTTACTATTAACTCGTAATCCTCTTTTTTTTCCTTTTTTTAAAATTAGTTTCAGGTGCACAAAACGATGTGATAGTTAGACATTTATCATTTATATCCCTCACACAGTGACAACCCCCCTCCCCCATCCACTACCCCTCTGACATCACACACAGCCATTACATTTCCACTGTCTTATTCCTAATGCTGTGCTCCGCTTCTTGTAACCATATACATACATACATACATATATATACACATATAGATACATATGTGTAATTGTAGCTGACAATCATTATTGTTCAGCTTCAGCTTCAGGTGTGCACTGCAGTGGTCAGGCACCTACACCTTGTAAGCAGAAAACCTGTTGCGCTTGGACTGAAGAGGAGCCAGTATAGAGATGTGACCCTGTCACGCACTTCAGGGGAGAATTTGAGCAGAGTGATGCTGATGTGACAGCTGATGAGGCTCATTCTTCTCGGCTGCCCATCAAAGGTGTATCTGTGGGGCCGGCCGGTGGCTCGGGCGGTCGGAGCTCCGCGCTCCTCACGCCGAGGGCAGCCGCTTCAGTTCCCACACGGCCGGTGGCCTCTCAGCCACAGGGTTGCCAGTTCAATTCCTCGACTCCCACAAGGGATGGTGGGCTCCGCCCCCTGCAACTAAGATTGAACATGGCACCTTGAGCTGAGCTGCCTCCCGGATGGCTCAGTTGGTTGGAGCGCGTCCTCTCAACCACAAGGTTGCCGGTTCGATTCCTGCAAGGGATGGTGGGCTGCGCCCCCTGCAACCAGCAATGGCAACTGGACCTGGAGCTGAGCTGCGCCCTCCACAACTAAGACTGAAAGGACAACAACTTGACTTGGGGGAAAAAAAAAATGTATTTGTCAGTATCATCAAGATTCTGCACTTTATATACTATAAAATTTTCAAACTATTAACAGTTAAATCTGAGGGGTTCTATTTTTCTGAACTGTCTGCTCTGAAAACTTTTCATAAGGCAAAGAGAGTGAAATTTTTTCTTTAAAATGGTTGAAGTAAGTGCAGAGAGACTTTCTGTAATGAAGTCACTAAGGGAACAGTAATGAAAGCACCCCTCGGTCCCCTGCATTTCCGTGGTGGGCATTATAATGTGTAGGCAGTCTCCAAATGTTAACGTCTGGTTAGAAATAAGTCACTTGTAATGCTGCCTTCGGCCCAGCTGCCAGGGCCTTCCTCACCACCCTCACCACCCACACGGAGTCTCCTCTGTGCACCCAGCGTCTGTCTGCCCCAGGCCCCCTGGTCCCCACTGTGCAGTGAATGGGGCATTCTCACTGCTCCTACTCGAGCTGCCTTGTCAGTGTATTACTGAGAGAATTTCTGTTACTCGTCTCATAAAACCTGTACTAGCAGTTAACGTATGCAATAGTGTTGGGGGTTAAAATAGACTTCAGTGTTTGGGCCCAGGAACCTGAGACCCCTTTATACTATCATTTCCTTAGAGACTGTGTTCTGAGTTCTAAACAGCTGGTTTATTAACACTCGTAAGTAGGGGAATACTCAACAGACGTCCCGAATAGTGCAGTGAACTTTACATATATTTGCCCCAATCTTCTCACGTTACTTCCTCAGCTGACATCTTCATTGCATATCAGGACGTTGTTTTGTTTTTATCTCAAGGGGGGAAAGCCATATGCCAAGCAATGCAGGGCCTTCTCATTAGTTCTCCTGAAAATGGTCTCAGCACCTAGATCTTTCCATTAGGCATGCAAGATCCTTTGGGTCCCCAAAATATCATATCTGTGTATGCATGCCTTTTTCTTTACATATTCAGTGTGAAAACAATACAGGTCATCAGTGATACATATTTTGGCATTGTTTTGTGACAGACTAGAGATATCTTCATACATGTCTATTAAAAGCACAGTACAATATTAGAGCAAATAAACCTATGTTTATTCAGGACAGAATAAACTTTCTCAAGTACACAAACCTACCAGAACTTCTTGTTTTCAGGAAACTCAAATATTTCATTTTGATATAGTGACTTAACCAATTATTTTTCTAGATTGAGCGCTTTATTTGAAGTAAATACAGACCTTCAAAAAAACATACTGTCGAAAGTCAGCGCCGAGCTCTCCTGGCCTTCCATACTTAGCTCGCCCCGGCACTTGAAGTTCCCACTCACCAACACAAACTGCTCCTCAGTGAGTATGCAAAGTGACGTAGGGTTTTGGAAAGGCCTGGTACAATTGTGAATGTCTACTACTTTTAACTGTGGAAATCTTTCATTTCCTGTTTCCTTACTTTGTTTAAGGAAGAGGAGATTACTGTAGAAAATCCTGCAGATGTTCCTGTTTATGTTCAATTTATTCCTCTGGCTTTATATTCCAACCCTTCAGTCTTCGTTGATAAGTTAATGTCAAGGTAAGCATTGCTTTAGGTAATCAAAACGTTCCTACATTAGCTTTGAATTATTATTTTACACATTTAAGACTCTTGAAGATCATATGCAGTCGATTTGGCGTAAAGAAATCCTAGATCTGGAATGAAAGTTGAGAGATGGTTCCGGGAAGAGAGATTGATATTATGTAAAACATCTAGAAAAGCTTTCAATTTAAGACAGAAAATGTAACAGAACTTCTTCCTACAAAATTATAAACAGAAAGCAAGTGGGACCTATAAAATATTTTAGTTTTAAAAAGTGAACAAAATCTTAACTCTAAGCTATGGCCGTTAATTTTTTGAAGACTACTAACTTGATAATAATGATCTCAAATGTGCCAAAAGATAATTGGCAAACAAAGCACAGACTTGATAATGACTCTGTAACCCCTTTGATTATGATGCTGCTCACGGAGAAGCACATGTCTGTTTTTATTTTAGGTTTAACTTGAGCAAAGTGGCCAAGATGGATTTAAGAACACTAGAATTCCAAGTCTTCAGAAACAGTGTAAGTATGTGAGCTTCATACTATTCCACAGAAGTAACTCTGTATATGATCAAGGTATAATTCTGTGTATGATTGGGGCTTGTGTGAAGGAAAAATATTAGCTGCCCTTAAATTTGGCTGACAGGCAAGTTCCTGCAGAAGTCAGAGGAGTCCAGTATTGGTTCTAGAGGCAACAATCCAGGCGGGGTGGGTGGGACTTAGATCGACATGAGGCATGCTGGGTAGGACGTTCCTATTTGTAGGCGTTAAAATTCAGCCCATGACTGTATAATAACAGCTGCCGGCACTCAAAGACTACGCAGATCAGATGTGTGTATGCTACGTGCTATGACTCAATGAGTGACGTCCACAGTGTCCTGTCCCCAACAGCCCCACTCAGCAACTGGAGACAGCCTCTGGCTTCTTTTATGGAGTCAGTCCATCTCATGTTTGGCCTTCGTCTCCCCTCTGCCTCCTATTTTCCCAGCATTCTTGTCTTTCCTGGAGAACACGGCCTTGTCACGATGTGTCCGAAGTAGGACAGCTTCATCTTGTCCCTTTGCCTCCAAAGGGTGGTGTTCCAGGCTTAGTTTGTTTGCTCTGACCCACTGGTGTGTCTTTCTGGGGGTCCAAGGGGTCCATAGAGCTCTCCCCCAGCGTGAATTTCAAATGAATCATTTTATTCCTCTCAGCCTCTGCACTGTCCAGCTTTCACGAAATTCCGTGCATAGGAATTGGGAACACCAGGGGGTGGCTGGTCTCGGCCTTGGTCCTAATGACACATCTGTGCTCTTGGTGACCTTTCCTAGTTCTTCCATTGCTGCCCTTCCCAGTCTCAGCCTCCTCGTGACTTCTTGGCTGCATCTCATGGAATCGGTGACAGAACCAGTAAAATCTTTAACAAGTGCAGTATCTTCTTTGCCTGATAAAGTCGTGTGTTTCTTCTCTAATCATCATTCTTGTCCTCTTGATGTTCAAATGCAGCCCTGCTTGGGCCCTTTCTTTTTCCCCTTTCATCAGAAGTTACTTCAGATCCTTGCAACTTTCTGCCAGTGAATTGGGTGTCGGTTATTGATATTTCTTCCACCAGTTTTCACTTCTCCTTCCTCTGAGTCTAACCCAGTTTTTCGTATGTGTGTTCTGCATACAGATTAAACATTAGGAAGACAAAATCCACCCTTGTCTGACACCTTTGCCTGTAAGAAATCATTGTCTCTCCATATTCTGGCCTGACAGTGGCTTCCTGTCCACAATACAGGTTACACATCAAGACAATGAGAAATATACTACCGTGTTTCCCGAAAATAAGACCTAGCCAGACAGTCAACTCTAATGCATCTTTTGGAGCAAAAATTAATGTAAGACCTGGTCTTATTTTACTATAAGATCAGGTCTTGTATAGTATAATATAATATGGGTCTTATATTAATTTTTGCTCCAAAAGACGCATTAGAGCTGATGGTCCGACTACTCTTATTTTCGGGGAAACATGGTAATACATCATTTGCTTTTATTAAGCCTCAAAATATTGAACTTGTTCATTTAAGTTTTTATTTTGGATACTTTCTAATAAAACTGTAAGCCCCATGAATGCCAGACCCATGGCTGGCTATGTCCATACTTAGCATAGTGGCATGCTTGGTTTTTACTCAGGGGCTGTTCTTCTTGAATTGATAAATGTATACATAAACTGTTTGTTCTGGGAACGGAGCACTCCTGTCCTATCATGCAGGCCAGGCTGGACAGCCACTGAGCACTCGTTTGAGAAGGCCCAAGAGTGTACGGCAGGGCGTGTGTCAGTCAGGAAATGAGCATTTAGAGCCAAAGCCACCTGCACGCTGAGCCAGGTCTCCTGGCCTCCTGGTGCTGCCTCTGCCCAGCCACGTTCTCCTCCATCCCCTCACCTCCTATTCATGTCCCCTGCTGCCTGAGAAGCCTTCACTGAGAGGCTGTCTTCACTCTCCCTGGCTCTTCCTTTACATCCAGGTTGACCTGGTGTTTGGTTTTGGTTTTGATGTAAAATACTTTGTTTCCCAAATGTTGGTGTAAGCTCCTTGGGGGCTTGTCTTCTATTTATCTTATTTCCTTCCCATATTAATAACATGAAATGTTGAATGAATGAGAGTAGGAGTTCAGTTCATCCTCCATCGTCTGAGTTACTTTAAGTGAAAGGAGGAGTGATCTCTGTCTTCCTCTCCTTGCTGTGGCTCTTGCTGGACACCAGTCACAGTGGCCACGCACAGCAGGATGCCTTCCTGCCTGCAGAAGCTGTGCTTCTTCCCACTTGAAATGAGGGAGGTCGGGCTCCTAGAATAATCACAGCTTTGTACCTACCAGCTTTGTCACCTTGGTCAAGTAAATAAACCTTCCTTAATTTCAGCTTCCTCTCTCATAATGTGAAGTGGATAATGTGTATTTTACAGAGTTGTTGAACAGATTAAACAAACTCTACGGAAGCTCTTAGATTTGTTCCTTGGCATATAGGAAGCCTCAATGAATGTTGCCTGGATAAGTCCATCTGTGACTAAGTAGGCCAAGAAAGAAAGGCAGTGGGATGGTTTTCAGTATTTCAGGGCTGTAATGAAGAACGCTTCCCAAAATTTAATGAGCACCTAGTATGTGTCAGTATTATGTGCCAGGTGTATTCACATTTTTAATTCGTGCAATGATCATAGCAGCCAGCCTGAGCAGTTACTGAGAGAAGTGTTTCCCTCGTTCTGTCAGTGGCAAACAGCTCAGACAGTGACTTGCCCAAGTCCATACCTGTAGTAAGTGGCAGGGCGACATGCAGGCCCAGCTCTCGGATCCCGGAGCCCTTGTCCGTACCGTCGTGTCAAATGGTCATTGCTGACTAGGTAGCACTAGTTAGCCTGTCAAGCCAGATGTTTCACAGTTCTTGAAGTAGTTTTGTTCTTTCCCATAGCTTTGTATTTTAATCTACAAGGTACGTTATCCACACCTTTATCAAATAGTTTTTATAAGTCTATCTTTAAGTCGGTCTTGTATGAGAATGTGATTTTTAGTGTTGTATTTTTTCTGCCAAATACTAGAACACTAGACTGAAATTTAGACAGTCATATATTCTAGCCTTGTGCCCTTCTCTTGGAATCTTTTTGTATTTTGCTTTTTCCAGCCATAAAATGCCAACATAATAAGCTCAAACTTTTCTAGAAATCCAAAGAACTAGAAACCACTATAAATAAAAAATAAAATGGAGCCTAAGACCCTTCAGCTGACATCCTGCAGAGGAAGGAGCAGGAAAGCAGTGACGGTAGCAGGGACACATCTGTGAGCTCCAGGGGCTGAGTGCTGGGTGCACAGCTGTTTGTTCTATGTTAAAACACTGAGCTATTCGTCTTAGGTTTGTGTCCTTTTCTGTGTGTGTTGTATTTCGAAATTACATAAAAACAAATGCCTAGTAAAACATGAAGACGTTGGACCCCTGTTCCCTTTAGTGTCCTGGGAAACAATGCAGAATATGAAGTGTCACCACCACTGGTTGCCCAGCTCTGCTTACTAGCTAACCGATGTCCAAATCATGAGAGAGAAGACTATTGACATACTTAATTAAAGAAACTAGTAATACAAGGCTGTGGGTGGGGTACAGGAAAATCCATTTGTCCAGGGACTGTAGTCACAACTCCCGTTTGTTTCCCTGATGATCCAAGGCTCACCCACTGCAGACTTCAGCAGGATTCACAGAGGGCCTCTCTCGACATTTAATCATAAACCTAATTCTAAAACCTGGAGAAAAGAAGTCTGTCAAAGTGAAGTTTACTCCGATACACAACAGAACTGTTTCTTCCCTAATCATAATCAGGTATGGTCTGTAATTTCAGTGGGGGTGATTTGTAGTACTCACTTAGAAGTTCTAACCCGGTTTCTTTCAATATGGGTTTGCGTGTTTAACTTATGAAAAACACTTTTTTACTTTGTCCAGAACACATGTGCGCACACGCCATGCCTGATGGAACGTGCCGTTGTGGTTATGTCTACAGCTAAAAACCTGAATAGTGTCTTACTGTGCCATGTGACTCTTAAAAAATGGACAACTCTTGCTCTTCTCTGTGTACATGTTTTTTAAATGCTCAGTGTAAATGTCTCGTTCTTAAATTTAGTGTATTAATTTCTACATGGTGGTTTATAAAACAACGGTAAAACTTATAGATCAAAAGAATACGCAAATTTAATAGGAGAAAAATCTGTAATTCTTGTTCTTGCATAGAAATAACCTGACTGTGATGGATGCTGTGATGGTCCAAGGACAGGGAACAACTGAGAACCTGAGGGTGGCAGGCAAGCTTCCGGGTCCAGGGAGTTCCTTACGCTTTAAAATCACAGAAGCATTATTAAAAGATTGTACAGAGAGTGAGTATCCCTCACAGGTACAAACTTCTACATTTGCTTTCAACGGTAAGTCATTCCAAATACAAGAACAGTCTCTGTGTATGTGCCCAGGGCTATACTAGTGATGACGACTGACGATTTTTAAAGAAACTCCCTGACTTGCTTTCAGGGCTGTTTGCTTCAGACCTTAAGAGATTAAAATACCAGTATTCGTTGCATGCCTTAGAGGCTGCACTCTGCGTGTGAAAGATAAAGCATAATCAGACTTTTGCCATTTCGTGTGACGTGCATCGTGGAGCACTTCCTGCTGCAATCTGGGGAAAGCTGACCTTTGCCATGAGGAGACAGTCCGTAGTCTCCAGCACGTATTCTGGAGGGATGTGTTGGTGTCTGGGCCTGGCGCACGTGGTCACAAGATTTGTACTCACTCCACACTTGTTTCCTTCAGGTTTGAAACTAAGAGAGCCAAATTTCACACTGAAAAGGACATTTAAAGTAGAGAATACAGGACAACTTCCAATTCACATAGAAACCATTGAAGTCAGTGGGTACTCGTGTGAGGGATATGGCTTTAAAGTTGTTAATTGTCAAGAGTTTGCACTGAGCGCCAATGCCTCAAAAGACATAATTATATTGTAAGTATTTTCTTTCTTACAAGTTCTCATGATTCACTAGCTTTTTGTTAACTTTTTATATTAGAGTTGTTCAGACTCCGTGCAAATGTTTTCATACTCATCAAAAAAGGTTTTTACCTACAAATGTATTTGCTTGATTTTTTTTTTCACTTAATCTTTTGTTACTTCTCTATATCTTTGTTTTCAAAATTGTGTGACTTGCTCTGTCTCCGAAATGGGTCACATAATCTTAGAAACCAGTTTCAAAATTATTTTCAGAGTTCTGTTGCTGGCAGGAAATGGGCTATAAATTCAGTCTCAGCAACTGAGCCAACACTGTGTCACACGTGCAGTTTTCCACGTGGTTGGGTTGCAGAGGTGTGATGGTTGTCAGCAGACAGTTTGAATACCTGTCGGTAATCAATGCAGCGTATTTCAGCAACTAATTGACAAGTTGTTATATTGTAAAGTTTATGTGATAAAATGTAACGTGTCCCCTTAATTAAACGATAATTTCATGATCTTGAGGGGACATTTACTTAACAAGTTAACTGCATTACTCCGTGTAAGGCACAGTGAGGAAAGGGACGTCTTTCCTCAAGCACACATCATCTGCTGGGGAGCATCCAGTTAACAGAAAGTAATTGGGCAGAGAGCAGTACTACAGGAGATGAGGAAAAGACCCCTGGGGCTTGCATAGTTTGGGAGATGTTTGCTTGTTTGTTTGTTTGTTTGTGGCATTATTGGGAATGTATTCTGGAGAAGAGTATGGCCTTTGAGAAAGGAGGAAGGAGGGGAAAGAAGCACAGAGACCACTTTCTAAATAATTACTGGGAGAGGATTATTGTTGTTTTTTTTCCTATGTCATTTCTCTAGTTATTCACAGAACGTAGTTGTTTTTGTATTAACCTCATGGGAAAATACTTTTTCATCTTAAAATGAGGAAGTTGAATAAAAGTATCAAACTGTAAAACTCTGCTATGCTTCAAAGGTGTATGAGACTGGTGTTAAGTTGAAACTGCTTATGGTATATTTGTAAAACTTGGTCTCACTGCAATCATTCTGTTTCAGGTTTACTCCTGATTTCACAGCTTCTAGAGTTATTCGTGAATTGAAGTTTATAACAACCAGTGGCTCTGAATTTGTATTTGTATTGAATGCATCCCTTCCATACCATATGCTGGCAACCTGCGCAGAAGCCCTGCCCAGACCCAACTGGGAGCTGGCTCTGTATATCATCATCTCAGGAATAATGAGGTACTGGTCTTTCGAGGTTGGTGTTCAACACTTGGCACTGCCCATCGAGTGCCCACTGTGTTCAGTCACTGTTCCGAGTGCTGAGGAGCTGCCCGTGAACAGCCAGGCCTCTCTCCGCATTAGGCTTAGGTGGCTGCAGCACGGCGACGTGGAGCCGTCAGAACCAAATCCTCTTTGGTGGCATATGCGCTAAAAGTCTTGTCTATCTTTGAAATTTTTGTACAAATTAAGTACATGTTAATTTCTTTAAGGAAAAAACAGTCTCTTAATTTACCAGGTAGAGTTACTTGATTTGGGCACATGTAATTTACTGAAAATAATAGTATATTCTTCATGAAACTGACCTAAGCAACAGAAAACTGATTAGAAATAGTTTTCAAATCCTCAATATCCTCATAATTTTTCCAGTTTCTTTCTTTATGTGTTTTGAGAATCAGACATTTAGAATCACCTCTAAATTGATTTACATAGTGACCCCCCCACACATCATTTAAGGAAAAGAGTTGGCCTAGAGGTGAAACTGAAAGAAAAAAGCTACCTCTTAGTAAAAGGAAAAATACCCTCCAATGTCTGCTCTGATACAAATCATTGTTTCCTTTCTACGAGCCTGCTTATAAATTGGCAGACTTTTACGCGTAGTGCTTTGTTTTTGTCTTGTCCATTAAAACTGTCACAGGCGTCGTTGGTTTTTATATCATATTGTACTCTGCCAAGTTCCTCTACCTTTAATATCAAATTTGGTTCCTCGTGCACTAGCGCGTGAACCCGATCCTTCCTATCCCCACAGTGCCCTATTTCTCTTGGTCATCGGAACAGCCTACTTAGAAGCTCAAGGAATCTGGGAGCCGTTTCGCAGGCGGCTGTCCTTTGAGGCCTCAAACCCGCCCTTTGATGTAGGAAGACCATTTGATCTCAGGAGAATCGTTGGTGTTTCGTCTGAAGGAAAGTATGTTCACAGGCTGAAAATAAATTCTCTAGTACATATAGATTTGGCTGATGTAATTAAAAGAAAAAGTAAGTTTCTTTTCATCTTTGCTTGGAGAGAAAGTCTTAATTCTGATTATGTAATAATACCCTGCATGTGGCCTTCAGTTACTGAGAACTCACGATGGGTACCATGTTTTTATTACACTGGTGGGGGTTGAAACATCCTTAGCTCCATTGCTGACTCGATTCCTAAATTTTCAGATAGAGCAGACCATATAGACTTGTGAAAAGTATCCCTATTCCTTGTTGTTCTTCCTCACAGTATTTTTACTTGTGGTGGCTGTACCAGTGAAGTATTTTTTCTATCTTAGATTCTGTAGGTTGTTATTTACTGACTGCAATTGGTCTTTTTTCAGCTTGAACACACTCAGCTGTGACGCCAGTCATAGTCGGGGATTCTGTGGAGCAGGCGGCTCATCGTCCCGACCCAGTGCAGGGAGTCACAAGCAGTGTGGCCCATCAGTCCACGCACACGGCAGTCACAGCAATAGAAACTCAGCTGACGTGGACAACATCAGAGCCAAAAACAGCTCTAGTACCTCTAGCAGGACTTCTGCACAGTCTGCTAACAAAGCCAGCACCCTTGTCCTAGACTCAAATGCAGTGGCCCAGGCTCACACAGCTGGCAGAAAATCCAAAGGGCCGAAACAGAGCCAGCACAGCAGCCAGCAGCATGTCCACGGCGCACTGGAGCAGCACTCTCCCTCCCCACCAGCACCACCAGCACCACCAGTGCCTCAGCACCCAGAGCCACAGCCAGGAAGGCTATCCCCCACCCCCCTCACACACCCTTCCCACCCGGAATGTGTCAGCAGTACAAGGCACAGCTCGGAGGACTCTGACATCACCAGTCTCATAGAAGCCATGGACAAAGACTTCGACCACCATGACTCCCCAGCCCTGGACGTGTTTACAGAGCAGCCGCCGTCACCACTATCTAAAAGCAAAGGTGAGCCTCTGTTGTCACTATGGGAACAGCATGGCACGTGACCCTGCGAAAGGCCGGTGCATGTGTGAGGATTGGTGGTTGGAATTATGTACACGACTGACTCAGTAGGTGTGCATTTTCCATGTCAAAATGCAAGCAGAGGTGTCCCTGTGTCATAAGAGATAGTTAGGCTTCTTAGATTACTGAACAAATTCAGAAATTTATTAGACATCTACTGTTTTTCTTTCAGCCTCCTGTGATTATTGTGTTATTGTGATAGGTTGAGCTTTTTTTTTTAGTTAAAATAATTTTTAACACAATGGTAAAATGCAGATCAGTCTAACTCAAAAATAGGATTCTTGCACAACCTGTACTTCAGAGCAGGGGTTGGCAAACTATAGCCGGCAGGCCGTTCACCACCTGTTTTTGTAAGTAAAGTTTTATTGGAACACAGCCACACCCATTCATCTACATATTGCCTGTAGCTGCTTTCGTGCTACAACAGCAGAATTGAGTAGCTGTGGCAGAGACCATAAGGCCCACAAACCTGAAAATATTTTACTTCCTAGCCCTATACAGAAAGTGTGACTCCTGCTTTAGAGTCTGCGTACGCTGTTAGATAGCAAATAAATTTCTCTGTGACAATGCCTGTCTCACAGTATCGTGTGGGTGAGGCATCTGGGTGCGGCCTAGCTTGGTCTCTGGCTCTCATAAGTGTGCCGTCCAGGTGCTGGCCGTGCCGGAAGCCATCTTAAGAACGAGCTGCAGGGGGACCTGCTGCAAGCTTCCTCAGCTGGTTGATGGCAGGATCCATTCCCCACGGCCTGCTGCATGGAGGGTCGCAGTTCCTTGCTGGCTTGGCCAGCAGCCTGCCATGAGTCCTCTCCATAGGGCTGCTCAAAGCAGCTGACTTCTCCAGAGCAAGCAGGCCGGCAAGAGAGAAAACAAGGGAGCAGGCCAGAAGTCAGTGACCTAATCTTGGAAGTGACATCCTGTCACTTCTGCAGTGTTGTGCTCATTAGAAGTGTGATCCAGCCCACAGTCCAGGAAAGAGAATTCTGTAAGGTGGGCTCATTGGGAGCCATCTTAGAAGTCTGCATCACACACACGCGCGCGCGCGCGCGCTGATGGGTAACTTCCAGGATCTAGTGTGAAAGGCAGTAAAGGACCTCTGGCTGTATTTCAATTTAACCCTGTACAGCCTGAACTTGTTTGCGTCTTCCTTTCTCTGCTGTGGCAGGCATGCCACTGCATGTTTCCAACTCTCTTCCTCACTGGTGTTCCCGGGAGGTTTGCCTCTGGTTTGCACAGGGAACTTGACAGCCACCAAAGCCTGGCGTCCCAGGCCCAGGAGTTTGCTTTCAGAGGATGTCTCAATCCCGGTGACGTGAAGGTGGGTATACAGAGGCCTCTTAGGAGTACAGGTATTTGGATTTGTAAAACAGTAACGTCTTCAATATCATTTAACTTCTTCCACAGAAATCTGTTTCTTGTTATCTCATTAACAGAGCCTAACATATTTTATGGTAATTTTTATAGTAATATTAAATTAATGCTTAAAGTTGTTTTTTATTTGATCAAGTTAGCTAATGTGTTTTTCCCATGTTGAGGGAATGGAGAAAGTAATCGGGTATTACGCCTTCTTACCACAAAGAGAGCTCAGTGGTCAAGTGGAGTCCCTCCTAGCCTGTGTCTCAGACAGTCGTTAACACCAGGGTGACAGGTCCTGGTCATTTTTATTTTCAGGGTCATTCGTTCACAACATAAATTTTTATTTTCAGGGTCATTCGTTCACAACATAAATTTTAAAATTAAAAACTGGTGTTTGATTTTCACAGTGGTCAACCTACTGAGAGGTTTGATGATGGCCCATGAGGGCTGCATAGTCAGCCATTGCTGCTCCCACAGGAACACTGGCCTCAGGCTGCATAGCAGCGACCCTCGCCTGTTGTCCTTCCCACCGCTGTTCTTCCGAAAGAGCAAAGGGGCCAGGTCTTTACTTTTTCCTTCAATAAGTGTTTTTATTGAAGCATAACATACTTGTAGAGGACCCGTCTTTTAAGTGCACTTTAAAAGGTGGGCACTGAGCTTAGGGCTGCAGGAGAAGAGTGAGTGGTGTCACAAAACAGCAGGCTCTAATCGCTCTGAAGCTTACCCAGCACAGCATCCTCATGTTTACGTCGGACATGAGCCGTCTCAGGAGCATCCTGGTCTCCCTCTCCCGCGCCCAGTATCTCAAAGGCAAAAGTCTTCCTTGCAATGAGCTCCCATCATTTGTAGCTTTGGGAGACTGTTCAGAATGACCTCTCTTCAAATGGACGTGATCTCCTGAGAGCTCGCCCTCTCTGGGTGGATGGCTGGCCGGCCGGCCATCCAGCCATTTCTCTGCTCTTTCCTCCAGTCACTGTTCCGCCTGTAAAGTGGCACCCAGACGTGCCCTCTGTCCTTGGCTGGCCTGAGCAGGGCCTCATACAGCTGGGCAGCCTTTAGATTCTGTACTTCTGTGGTTTCTGCCCGTCACACGTAAGTCCTAGGGACCAACAGAGGCCGTGGCTTGATTGAGGGTTGCAGCCTGAGGAAGCTCTGACGCTGGGGCAGTCACTTCTCATATCTGCACTAACTGAGGAAACCATGGTGTCTGGTTGTCATCGTTTCTGGCTTTGGCCGTCTGAGGGGCAGCTTTATCTATAGGGGAGAAGCAGAGTCCTGTGGAGTCATCAGGCAGGCCCAGATCAAGTCCTGGTTTGCCACTTACTGTGTGACTTGGGAGAAAATTCCTTCTCTGAGCCTCCACTGGTCGTCTTTTTTGCAGTGCAGAGAATAGCTGCTGCTGCTGCTGTGATTGTCATTGGGGCCGGAGATGGCGCGTCCCAGCCATCGCCTGCTGAGTTGAGGTGGCTATAGAACTTCCCAGCAGAGATGTCTGCTTGGAGCTTGGTCTTGGGGGTAGGAAGTGGGATACGCAGAGGGCTCAAGAGCGTTCTGAAGCCAGGCTGGCGAGAGGTGGCCAGCAGAGAGCATGACGGAACGTGGGGGAGGTAGAGAGCAGGGTACGTGGCGTGGAGAGCACCTCACACGTCGGGCTGTCAGCAGTGGCCCCTCTTAGTGTGCGAGCTGGCGGCCACTGCGTGTGGCAGAGGGAGCGTGACTCTAACCTGAAGCCTCACTGCTCTGTAACTTTTAACAACGAAAAAGGATGCACGTGTGGTGGCATTTTTAATGGAAAAAACGGTGGCCGTGGTACTTGAGAATCCCTGTGGACACGGGGCCTTCACGGAGAAAAAGCCCGTCAAGCCTGCAGAGCGACAGTGCTGACCAGCGCCCCGCTGTCGCGGACTGGGCTGCACACACCGCGTGCACCTCGGTGTCTGGCACTGCTGGGACCCCGGGTGCCCCAGGAGGAATCCCTGCAGGAATCACAGCAGGCAGCTGTGGGGGCCTCGCCCGCGCCAGATTTATGTCACCCCTCAGCTTATCACCGCTCACACTGCCTCCAAAAAGAGGAGAAGCAAACAAGGAGATGACTGGTGAAACCAGGTGCCCAGGACAGGGAGCAGAGAGGTGAGACCCAGTTGAGTAGGTGACAGAAGGGACACAGTCCCCAGGTACCTGGGCACGGATGAATGGGTAGAGGAGAGGAGATGGCACAGGGCGTTGGAGGCTTTTGTTTGAACTGAAACAACAGCTCCTGAGACTGAAGGGAGAGATGCTAAGGCAGAGCCAGAAAACAGGGAAAGGTGGAGTAGCCAAATCCCAAGCAGCTGAAATTTCTGTAGACTGGGGTCTGCGGGACTTGGGGGATCCAGCTGAGGGTCACTTCCCGCCGTGTCACTTCTCTCCAGGTACTCTGCAGCCCAAGGGTAGTCGGATGAAGACAGTTCTGGGTTCTGCAGGACGGGCGGCAGTGAGACACGGGGTGAGGCGGGCACAGGGACATTGACAGGAGTGATGGCTGTGCGTGGGATTACCAAGATGGGGGGACCTTAAGCCAGAAGGAAGGAACCTCACAGACTGGGAGAACAGGGCGAGTCGAGGGACAGGAGAGCCATCAGACAAGCTGCAGGGCCTGTGGGGAGCGCTCCGTCTAGTGGTGCTTGGAGCAGGCGAGGAGAGAAACGCCTGAATGAGGACAGAGCTGCCCTCAACCCACATTAAATTGTAGTGACTTTGCTTTTGAATATCCCTGACATTTTACTTCTACAGTAAACCAGGCCCAAATGTAACTGAACATAATTGTGTGAAAACACTAAATAATTGAACTCTTTGATGTGAAGTGTTGGTTGTGTGGCAGTTTTTCCTAGGTCTGTGTACCTTATTGGTTCTGCTTAGTGCCGTGAATGGTATCCAGACAAAAGAAACCTAGAATAAAATAGAGTATGTGTCTTCTTGCAAACTCATTATTAATTCCTTCCCTGGGATAGAAGTAAAACTTTATCACTTAATAGGAATTCTTTTCTGCCTTCTATTGGGCTGAACAGGTATCTTTGCTATCTAAGCACAGAGCTTAATAAGACAAAATAATGTGGTAATTGCTATAAAATTTTGAAAACAATATTTTCTTCAGCTTAAAGAACTTCTGAAGAGTTTTTTCATAGGCCTTTTTGTTGTTTTTTAGTTGACCATACTCATAAGGAATCATTCAGAGGAAGAGGGGAAAATAAATTTACGTGACCAGTACAGACCCCAGTAAGTTGTGTGTTGGTCTTTATTACTCCTTGGCCTCACTTAGGCCTTTTAAGCGGCCAGAAGATGAGGAAGACAGACTCCGCCAGAATTAGTGACTCTTGAACCTCCCGTCAGGTGCTGAGCCTGGCTTTACATAGCCTCACCTAGGTCCACAGCTGTAAAGGCCACGCAGGCTCAGAGAAACCATTTGCTGCTCATTGGACTTTCCTGAAGTAATTCTTTTGGGTGGGAATTCAATTAAGTTAGTTAGAGTGGGAGAGAGAAAACCAAAGCAACTTGCCCAAACTAGTGATTACAAATTCATTTATATACCACTTAGTGATGACAAGAAACAGTAAATGAGTGAAAGATATTTTTTTAAAAAAAAGATTTTATTGGGGAAGAGGAACAGGACTTTATTGGGGAACAGTGTGTACTTCCAGGACTTTTTTCCAAGTCAAGTTGTCCTTTCAGTCTTAGTTGTGGAGGGTGCCGTTCAGCTTCATGTTGTTGTCCTTTCAATCTTATTTGTGGAGGGCGCAGCTCAGCTCCAGGTCCAGTTGCCGTTGCTAGTTGCAGGGGGCGCAGCCCACCATCCCCACGGGAGTCAAACCGGCAACCTTGTGGTAGAGAGGATGCACTCCAACCAACTGAGCCATCCGGGAGCCCAGCGGCAGCTCAGCTCAAGGTGCCGTGTTCATTCTTAGTTGCAGGGGGCGGAGCCCACCATCCCTTGCGGGAGTCGAGGAATTGAACTGGCAACCTTGTGGTTGAGAGCCGGCGCTCCAACCAACTGAGCCATCCAGGAGGCAGCTCAGCTCAAGGTGCTGTGTTCAATCTTAGTTGCAGGGGGTGCCCACTCATTTACTGTTTCTTGTCATCACTAAGTGGTATATAAATGAATTTGTAATCACTAGTTTGGGCAAGTTGCTTTGGTTTTCTCTCTCCCACTCTAAATAACTTAATTGAATTCCCACCCAAAAGAATTACTTCAGGAAAGTCCAATGAGCAGCAAATGGTTTCTCTGAGCCTGCGTGGCCTTTACAGCTGTGGACCTAGGTGAGGCTATGTAAAGCCAGGCTCAGCACCTGACGGGAGGTTCAAGAGTCACTAATTCTGGCAGAGTCTGTCTTCCTCATCTTCTGGCCGCTTAAAAGGCCTAAGTGAGGCCAAGAGGTAATAAAGATATTGCTAAGACCAATGTCAGTTTACTGCCTGTGTTTTCTTCTACAATTTTTATGGTTTCAGGTCTTACATTTAAGTCTTTAATCCATTTTGAGTTTGCTTTTGTATATGGTGTAAGAAAGTGGTGTGCTTTCATTTTTTGCGTATATCTGTCCATTTTTGAAGAGACTTTTACCCCATTGTATACTCTTGCCTCCTTTGTTGCAGATTAATTCACCATACAGCCATGGGTTTATTCTGGGCTCTCTTCTGTTCTGTTGATCTATGTGTCTGTTTTTATGGCAGCACTATGCTGTTTTGATTACTATACCTTTGTAGTATAGTTTGAAATCAGGGAGCATACTTCCCACTTTGTTCTTTCTCAAGACTTCTCTGGCTATTTGGGGAAATTTTTGGTTCCACATAAATTTTAAGATTAGTTGTTCTAGTTTTGTGAAAAATGCCATGGGTATTTTAATAGGGCTTGCATTGAATCTGTATATTGCTTTATTTAGAGAGTAAGGCTACTTTAACAATATTAATCTTTCCGGTCCAGGAGCAGGATATATCCTTCCATTATTTGTGTCTCCTTCAGTTTCTTTTGTCAATGTCTTATAGATTTCAGAATACAGGTCTTTCTTCTCTTTGGTTAAATTTATTCCTAGATATTTTATGCTTTTTGATGCCATTGTAAATGGGATTGTTTTCTCAGTTTCTCCTTCTGATTGTTCGTTATTGTTCTGTAGAAACGCAACAGATTTCTGTATATTGGTTCTGTATCCTGCAACTTTACTGAATTCATTTATTCTGATAGTTTTTTCGGTGGAGTCTTTAGGGTTTTCTATATATAGTATCATGTCATCTGCAAATAATGAGAGTTTTACTTATTCCTTTCCAATTTAGATGCCTTTTTATTTCCTTTTCTTGTCTGACTTCCAATACTATGTTGAATAGAAGTGGTGGTGAAAGTGGGCATTTCTGTCTTGTTTCTGATCTTAGAGGAGAACCTTTCAGCTTTTCTCCATTGAGTATGATATTAGCTGTGAGTTTGTCACATATGGCCTTTATGTTGAGGCATGTTCCCTCTATACATGCTTTGTTGAGAGTTTTTATCAAAGGATGTTGAATTTTGTCAAATGCTTTTTCTGTATCCATTCAGGTAATCATGATTTTTATCCTTCATTTTGTTGATATAATGGATTGTGTTGGTTGATTTTTGGATGTGGAACCATCCTTGCATGCCTGTGACAAACCCCACGTGGTCATGATATGTAATGCTTTTAATATATTGTTGAATCTTGTTTGCTAATATTTTGTTAAGCATTTTTACCATTTATGTTCATCAATATTGGCCTGTAATTTTCTTTTGTAATATATTTGTCTGGTTTTGGTATCAGTGTAATGCCGGCTTTGTAGAATAAGTTTGGGAGCATTTCTCACTCTTCAGTTTTTTGGAATAGTTTGAGATGGATAGGTATTAATTCCTCTTTAAATGTTTGGTCCTAGATTTGATTGTTGGGAGTTATTTTTGTTTTGTGTTTTTGTTTTTAAATCAGTGAGAGAGAGATATATATATTCCCCCCTTCTTCCTCCTCCCCTGCACTCAGGTTCAAGCTGTTGTTTCTCAGCCCAGTTGTGTAGGGCACAGCTCCCTGGCCCACGCTGGTATTATGAGCCTTGCGCTCCCCCAGGCTGAGGCAAGATTAGTCGCCAGTCGACAGTCAGTTGCTCACAGCAGCCCACGGCAGCTCTCGCCGGCTGTCGGCTGCTCACGATGGCTGCTGGCCACTCACGATGGCCCCCAGCCAATCATGGTGGCTGGCAAACAGCAGCTCACGCTGGCCGCTCACGATGTCTGCCAGCCACTCATGGCAGCACACGGTAGCCCACAGCCGCTCACGGCATCTCATGCCAACATCCGGCTGCTCATGGCAGCCCAGCTCCAGGGAGAGCTGTAGGTCACAATCTTAGCTGTAGAGGGCGCAGCTCACTGGCCCATGTGGAAATCGAACTGGTGACCTCGGTGTTAGGGGCACAGTGCCCCAACTACCTGAGCCACCGGGCCGGTCCTATATTATTATTATTATTTTTAAATTGGGGAATATTGGGGAACAGAGTATTACTCTGGAGGGCGCAGCTCAGCTCCAAGTCCAGTTGCCATTTTCAGTCTTAGTTGCAGGGGACGTAGCCCACCATCCCATATGGGAATTGAGCCAGCAACCTTGTTGAGAGCTTGCACTCTAACCAACTGAGCCATCCAGCCGCCCTTCTGACAGCTCAGTGGTAGCTCGCTGCCTTCAATCTAGTTGTGGAGGGTGCAGCTCACTGGCCCATGTGGGAATCGAACCGGTAACCCTGTTGTTCAGAGCTCCGGCTGAGCCATCTGGCTGCCCCAAGGAGTTGTTTTATTACTGCTTCAGTTTCATTGCTAGTAATCAGTCTGTTTAGATTTTCTGTTTCTTTCTGGTTTATCCTTCAAAGGCTGTATGCTTCTAGAAATGTATCAATTTCTTCTAGGTTGTCCAGTTCGTAGGCATATAATTATTCATAGTATTGTTTAATGGTCCTTTGTATTTCTGTGGTGTTGGTTGTAACTTCTCTTTCCCTTACGATGTTATTTACTTGGGCTGTCTCTCTTCTTGTGAGTTTAGCTAAAGGTTTGTCAGTTTGGGTTATCTTTTCGAAGAACCAGCTCTTAGTTTCATTGATGTTTTCTAATGTTTTTTAATTTCTATTTTGTTTATTTCCATTCTGATCTTTACTATTTCCTTCTATTTATTTTGGGTTTTGTTCTTTTTTCTTTTTTTCTTTTCTTTTCCTAGTTCCTTTGGATATAAAGTTAGATTGTTTATTTGGGATTTTTCTTGTTTCTTGAGGTAGGCCTGCAGAGCCATAAACTTGCCTCTTAGAACTGCTGTTGCTGAAACCCATAATTTTGGAAATTTGTGTTTTCATTTTCGTTTGTCTCAAAGTAGTTTTTGTTTTCCTGTTTGATATTCGTTTTGATCCATTGGTTGTTTAGTAATATGTTGTTTAGTCTCCACATATTTGTGTGTTTTCCAGTTTTCATTTTGTAGTTGATTTCTAGTTTCATGCTATTTTTGGTTAACATTCTTCTTATGATTTTAATCTTCTTGAATTTATTGAGGCTTATTTTTGTGGTCTAATATGTGGTCTATCCTGGAGAGTGTTTCATGTGCACTTAAAAAAAAATAAGTATTCTGTAGTTTTGGGATGAAATGTTCTACAAATGTCTATTCAGTCAATCTCGTATAATGGGTCATTTAAGGCTATTATTTCCTTACTAGTTTTATGTCAGGATGACGTATCCACTGACGTGAGAGGGGTATTGAAGTCCCCTACTATTGTATTACTGTAGATTGCTTCCTTTATGTCCATTAATAATTGCCTTATATATTTAGGTACTTCTCTGTTGGGTGCATAGCATGTTGGGTGCATGATTGTTAGGTCCTCTTCTTGGATTGGCCCCTTTATCATTATGTGATGTCCTTCTTTGTCTCTTTTTACATTCTTCATTTTTTCTTTTTTTTAAAGATTTTTTTTATTGGGGAAGGGGAACAGGACTTTATTGGGGAACAGTGTGTACTTCCAGGACTTTTTTCCAAGTCAAGTTGTTGTCCTGTCAGTCCTAGTTGTGGAGGGCGCAGCTCAGCTCCAGGTCCAGTTGCTGTTGCTTGTTGCAGGGGGCGCAGCCCACCATCCCTTGTGGGAGTCAAATTGGCAACCTTGTGGTTGAGAGGACGCGCTCCAACCAACTGAGCCATCCGGGAGGCAGCTCAGCTCAAGGTGCCGTGTTCAATCTTAGTTGCAGGGGGCGCAGCCCACCATCCCTTGCGGGACTCGAGGAGTTGAACTGGCAACCTTGTGGTTGAGAGCCCACTGGCCCATGTGGGAATCGAACCGGCAGCCTTCAGAGTTAGGAGCACGGAGCTCTAACCGCCTGAGCCACCGGGCCGGCCCCGAAAGATATTTTTTAATTTATATTTCATACTTTCCCTACTTTTTAAACGATTGGAAGTGGTGTAAATTATTAAAGCACATATGACACAGTGAGTAAAGGATAAGAAGTAATTTTTGATGTTTTATCTGTTTCTAATTATGGTGCTATCTCAACAGAAACCTGGAATAAGGTTAGTTGTTACCATTCAGTGTTAAATTGAGCTGCAGATTCCCAGGCAGCTAAGCCCAAAGGAAAGCACTGTTACAGTTCTCATACATGACAAGGCAGACTTTGCTGCCCTTGAACTCGGGCTTGAATGGAGCACCGTGGCTGACGTTGGGCTTTGTGTGTGTTACAGAGAATGCAAAAGGGTTGTCCACACAGATGCTTTATTCTGGCCCTATCGATTAGTTGTCACTCCTCATCTGTGCGGCCTCTGAGGTGTGCCCTCAGCCCACCCACACGCATCTGTGATGACTCAGGTCACAGTTGGGTTATCTGGTAGGGGTCCAAGCATCCCGGTCAGTGGGGATGCTGGACCCTTACACCGCACAGGGGGAACTCGGTCATAGATACTCAGCAGCCTGCATTATGTTCTTGGGCACACTGAGATCAGCCCCACGGTGCCCTGGAAGTCGGGACAAGTAGTTTCTGTCAGTGAAGAGTTTTGAATCCACGAATCTACTCAGTTATTAGGAAAAACATACTTAGTTAGGCTTTAAGGCAATGAAAACACTGTTGCATTCTGCCCATTTTTCAGAGCAGGCATAGCAGCCCCCTGCACACGTGGCTCTGAGGAGAGGTGCAACCTGTCTTCTCTCCAAGACAAAGTAGCTGCGGAAGAAGTACTCCCTCTCCAAGGTGGGCTGGGTTGTTGAATATTGGCCGTTTGAGTCTTGACGCATAATTATCAGGTGTGAGCAGTGTGAGTGGGTTTTGGTCCCTGCATTCTCTCCTTTGTTTCTCCCACGTCTCCTGCCACGGAAGGACACCCACGGAGCAGTCATAACACATAGTCACCAGGCAGGCACCCATAACCTCTCTACCACCTTCCTGCCCGGGGTACAGCTCAGGTGCTGACAATCCCAGTGAGGCTTTGTGCTTCTCTCTAATCAGAACTTGTGTATTTGGAGACGGTGGGAGAGAGCATGAGATGGAGGGTTGGGGCTTCAGAAGGCACCCCAGGTTTGCTTTTCCGGCGAGCCCTATGAATAGATGAGAACGGCCAACCTTAACATCCCAGTTAATGGTTTCAAATCTAGCACCTCCTTGGCGGGGAGGCACGCACAGGGACACCAGATCTCTTACCCACTCGAGGAAGGACATAGGGCAAGAGAGCTCGTCTCATGAGCACTGGCTGACCGCATGTCACCGTCCCAGCTGATTATAGTCGTCATGTCTTTCATGTGCTGTGCTAGATGGGTTGGTGATTAGCAGTGAGCCTGTCAAATGACAGTTCACTCTTTAGGCAGATTACATCTTCCTAAAAGCATTAGTAGCCTAGGATCTGTGGATTATGTACAGAAAATAATTCTCAGTGCTAGTTATGTTAAAGAGAAGTTTGTGTGTTCTTAGATTGTGGAAAGCAGCAAGTTTTCTGAAGTATGTCAAAAGCTATAAAAATAAAATAATGCGCACATGCTTTGAACCTGTGGGGTCACATCTGAACATTTAGTATCAGGAATAATCTCACATACATCATGTTTTAGGATAGTGAGAAATGGGAATTGCCTAAATGCCCTAAGAACGCGATTTGTAATTACAGTATGCTGACTCAGTGCAGCCTGTCGTGGAATAATTGTACCTGGAGTGTCCATCTTTGTCGGAAGAATCTGCCAGAAGGCCATTGTCCACTTGCGTGCACTGTGCCCTGTTCTCTTAGTGAGTGAGTGGGCTCTAGCAGTGGTCACCTGTGAGGTGGATATTTGTAAATCTCCCCCCTTTCTCAGGGTGTTAGAATGAGAGATGCAGTCCTTGGCAAGTTGAGAAGAATAGAGCTTGGGAATAGAGCTTGGGAGGGTGGCTTTCAGGCCAAATGGGCCTGTTATTTGCATGAGAGAAAGTGTGTTTAGCTTTTTTAGAATAAACAACACTTGATGGTTGTAAAAGATAAACATGTTTGGCAAGGGTCAGTGTGCACCCCATGAACAGGCCACCGCTGGGTCGCGGTGACTTCCTGGGGCTCTGTGCTTTTAAATATAAGTAAGACGTGCACGTTTTTTTTCTTACTATTTTCTTTGATTAATGAAAGTGAGCCTCCAGGGAGAATATAGAGGGAAAAGAGAAGTTCGAAGGGCAGATCTCTAGGGGAAGCCAGTAGAAACATCAGAAGGGCTGGTGCCACACGCGGGTGGTGGTTTGGGGTTGGCGGGGCCCGTTCTGTGATGTCCAGGACGGAGGCTGGACAGGGAGGAGTGCCAGAGTCGCTGGCACTGGCACCTTAGGGGTCATTGCTCACCTTTTCAGTCACAGTCATTGAGGGGCCAGGGCAACGGTCGAAGGGCAGCAGCTTAAGTTAATGAAAATGGGCCCTTGGAGGGACAACGTGGAACAAGTCTTTCATGAAATCAGTTGGTACCCAAGTTTTCAACTTAACCGGTGGTTTATTAAGTGTTTCTTTTTCCTCCTTTGTGTATCCATGGCTTCAATGTTTGAGTGCAGTAAAAGAAGAAAAAAGAAAAAAGAAAAACACACTTTCAGCCCTTTCCTGTTTTCAGGCTGTTTTAAGTCAGATCATTTGTACAGAAAGTGCCCGTCACCCAGTGAACCTAGTCTGATAAACGTGTTTAATGGCTGTGGGCCATTCGTGGCACGCCAGATTGGTCTCGGTCGTGCCGAGAAGACTGAAGGACGCTCAGCATCCACTCAGACTCACAGAACTGGAGAAGTCCTGGGGTCCATGGGCCAGAGCAGGGCAGCCTCCTGCTGTGGGGAGAAGGGGGCCGCGGCCTTCGGGCTGGGCCAGCGCTGACAGGTGAGCAGCTAGCCAGCTTTCTGCTCGGACAGAGCTTCTTAGTTTTTGAGACTTAACATCCCAGTTAATGGTTTCAAATCTAGCACCTCCTGGAATCAGCGTGAAAGGAAATGGTGAAATGACATTCCTGAAACTCAGTCTGAGCCTCACCTCTGTTTCTAGATCAGGCTCCGCAAACTGTTCTGTCAAGGGCCAGATAGTGAATATTTGAGGCTTGATGTGCCACACACTGTCTCCGTCACACATTCTTCTTTGTTTCTTTTTTCAACCACTTGAAAGTATAAAAATCGCTGTCAGGTCACAGCCATGCAGGCCAGACCACAGGGTCCGATATGGCCAGTGGGCCATCATTTGCCAGCCGTGTTTGTTCTAGATGCCAAGTGTGAGTCTCAGGCGCTCGTGCACAGCAGCCACAGAACAGTCAGCATTTAAATAAGCTGTATGAAGTCTCCACTGTCGGCAGGACATGTTTAGGCAGGGTCTCTGCAGCATGGGTCCACCTGTGGCTCTCCCCAGCCCGTCTGGTGGTTTTGCAGGTGCAGGCCAAGCTCTGGAGTCAGGATTTTCTGCCACTGTGAGGTCCCGCAAGAATGTCAGCTCCGCGAGGACACGCGCTGTGCCGTTGGTCCTCCCCGCTGTGTCCCGGGACGCGGGGCAGTGCCTGGGAGACAGCGGCACTCAGATCGCTTGTGGGTTAGTTTCTTGCCTTGGGAGTACACACATCTTGTAAAACAGTGGGCTTTCTCTAGCCATGTTGTACTCTCCATGTGTAGCATCACATGGTATCTATGCCCTGGCCTCCCCTGGCCAACAAAGGAAAGGCCAAGGTCACCCAGCTGGTGAGGGGAGAGCCAGGATTTGGACTCAGCCAGCATGGCTCTGCCACCGGGGCTCTTAGCACCCAAGTGACTCGTGGGCAGCTCGTCCTGGTCATCCACATGCTTCCATCTCCAGACAGATACGAAAGGATTTGTTGTTTTCACTCCAGTGACTTTTCAAAGCCACATCACCCTCTGTGGTATAGAACCGTGTTCTGAGACAGACATACTGATTTGTCAAAACTACTGAGTTGGCGAAAACTCACTGAACTGTACACTTAAAATGGGTGTATCTTACCAGACAAAAATTAGACCTCAATAAAGTTCATTTTGTGAGATATTCTAATCAAAAAGTCACACGTGGTTTGGAAAGCTTTACTTAAGAAGGAATCAAGTAGAGAAAGAAAGCTTTATTAATCAGAAAGAGTACAGCCTCTTCCCAAAAGGTTTTAAAGGCAATGTTTTCTAAGCTGTTTAAAAATACTTTGACTTTCATCCCCAGGGAAAGGAAAGCCTCTTCAGCGCAAGGTTAAACCACCTAAGAAGCACGAGGAGAAGGAGAGGAAGGGAAAGGGAAAGCCACAGGAGGATGAGCTGAAAGACCCCTTGGCTGACGATGACAGCTCGTCCACCACCACAGAGACCTCGAACCCAGACACAGAGCCCCTCCTCAGGGAGGTAGGACGCCTTCCCGCAGACCCTGTCGCCACCATGGTCTGCCAGTACACCTGAACATTTACACTGTATGTGCGTGGGTTCTGAGGCCTAGCTCCCAGTGTGTGCAGACGTGCCTGCCCAGTCGCTGTCCTGCAGAAAGCAGTCACAGCTCTGGGGATGAATGTCTTCATGTCCCCCAGGGGAGTACAGTGGGGAGCATATGAATAAAGATAGCCATTGGAAATGCTCTTAAAAGTGAGGGACTATCTGGGATAGTAACGACTCTGGCTCATGAAATATGGTTCAGATTTTAAGAGTCCAAGAAGAAGTGAAGGAATTATGCCATTTTAATTAGATTGGACTTTTCCTGTCATATCACTGCTGGCACAGGGGGCTTTGGTGGCAGGTCATTCCCCACACAAGTAGAGCACTGACGGTCCTGGAAGGTAACAACCCTCAGCTTTAGCAGGCCCCCAGAACTGGGGACACAGGCCAGCACACCAAGAAAGCTGCCTCAGCCCTCAGCCCTGGGCATGCTCGTCAGCATCAGGCGCCCTTGTCAGAGCGCCTGGTCCTGGCGGCCTTGGGGAGTGCAGGTTGTAGCACCACTGGGGCAGCTCTGAGAGGCTGCGTTATAAGGTGCATGCGGAAGGGAAAGGCGTATGTCTGTTCTGGCATTTTTATTTTTAGATAACTATGTTTCAAACTTAAAATGATCCTAACGTAGCCTTTAATACAGTAGACCAGAATTTCTTTTTCACTTTTAATCTAGTGGCCTGAGGAATCGTTTCCTAAAGCCATCCAACAGAGTCATCTGCATATACTAATTTTTAGAGTAAAATTTATACATAACTATTTTGGGTCGCCTGCCTTTTTTTTTTCCCTTTGCATCCTTCACATTTGGGATGGTGCTCTGTGCCCCTCGGTCCACATGGTGGCTAGTATTGGGGTTCTATACTTGATACCCTTTGACCAGATGACTTCAGAGAAGCTGAGTGCCATCTGCTCGTCTTTGAGTGGAATCCCGACAGTGTCAGTGACAGAAATAAGCACTCAGGAGGCATTTTCAGCACACACTTCTTCACACCTTCCCTTCCTTCCTTTTCTGACTCTCCAGCCTCTTTCCTGACCACTCCTGATGCCCCTCTGGCAACCTTGTCTCTGTAGGTGGGCTCCCTAATTCTTACCTGTTGTTCCCCTCCTCCTCTTCTCCCTGCTCCCCTGTCGTTTGCGTCCTTACACACACACAGCTCCGACCTCACAGCCTCCATGCCACCTCCCGGCTGCTCGGTGTCTGTCCCCCTCCTCACCGCCCTTCCAGAAGCTTCGCCTGCTCTGATTTCTTTGTCATTGGCCTATTGACCAGTTGTGTATATTATCTTCCCCACTAAATGACAGACGTGACAGGTCATTTTCTCTTGTGTGTCTCTTCAAACCCTGTTCTACCCATTCATTCTACAAATACGTACTGAGCACCCGAGTGCCAGGCCTTGTGCTGCCAAATAGCAGGGGACAAAAGACTAGGGGATTGTCCTCGAGCTCATGGTCTGCAGAGTTCTTGATGAGTCAGGTGCTTAGGAAGTGCTTCTGGGATGACTGAAAACAGTCTCACAAGTGTGTGGGCAAGAGGGTATTCTGGTCCTTTCTCTGGTTATTTGCTCCCGATAGTCAGTAGGCGGACTGGGTGTGGCCTGCAAAGTCCAGGCAGCCTCGACGCCATCCTGGAGCTGGGCACTATGGGGCCGATGCTGACTCCCCGTCACCCACGCTGTCCCTTGCGCGGGGCACATCCCCCTCCTGGGCCCCTGGTTGGCCTCAGTGCATCCTTGAATGCAGCTGCTCAGACGATCCGATGGGGGAAGCAGTGGTTTTCGTCCCAGTCTGTCATGTATGTGGCCCCACAGCTCACGAGCAGGACACCGCTCCAGCTGGCACGCCCCAGGTAGGCCCACCAGTACCTGCATGGACATATGCCCCATCCCAGAGACAGGCCGCTGGCCCGTGCTCGGCCGCCGGCCGCTGCCGTGTCAGATGACTGAAGACGCCCGCATGCGGCCTCTGTGCCTGCCGGCCGTGCACCAGACACAGCGGTTGGCCACCAGGGGAGCAGCACAGCTGTCAGATGCAGCGTCGGGCGCCTGTCCGTGCAGCCCACAGTCGAGCCAGGAGAGACAGCTCAGCAGTCAGCACTGTGCCCTCGGCGTGGGGTGCCCTTATGCTCTAGATCAGGGGTGTTGCCAGTGTGTAACTTGATGTTGTGTCCCAACTGGACTTTTCCTGTAAAAAGACTTAAAAATAAGGAGCCGCGAATGTGGGTACAAGTTAAAGTGACACTCTTTATAACTCAGACTCACAAAACACCATTAGAATAAGTCAAAGGCTAAAAAATTGACAGAACCGTAATAGTTCGGATAGATTTGGAGAAAGCAGCTTATGTTCGTATGTATGGCTGTATATCTGCTGCATGTTTGGTTTTGTGTCTCTGTCTTCAGATAGGACTGTATCGGTCATTTTTATTACTCCTTCCCAGCAATTAAGTGTACATTTTTTACAGGAGACAGAAAAGCAAAAGGGAAGACAAGCCATGCCCGAAAAACAAGAAAATGAAATGTCTCAAGTGAAGCAAAAAAGCAAAAAACTCTTGAATGTTAAGAAAGAAATCCCAACAGATGTGAAACCCAGGTGAGAAAAAGAAGTGAGAGAAATGAGGTGTGTAAAGGCGTTAACCGGTGGAAACTGGGCAGTGGTTTTGTTTGCTTGGTCTTGGGGGTTTGCAGCCAAAGCCCTGTATTACAGCACGTTCCTCTTGGGTTTTTCTGATGCCTGCTGTCCAGCAATGAGGGCCAGCCGTGTGCATCTGACGTCGGGCACGTAAATGGCAGAGGTGACATCTTGTGAAAATGTAGGAGGACTATTCGGGTTGGTTGTTCATCCCCAGGCAGGGAGCTATTTCATGTCTGCACAAGGGGCAACTGCGATGGTTTTGTCACAGGAGCAGAACAAAGCTCAGACCGCTCTGACCCTGCTCATAGGCCCAGAGCCGCAGCTGCCCCCAGGATTCTGGGCCATCAATTTGGAAGAATCTGTGCTTAAGTAGTCAAGGCTGGTGTTACCCATCAGCCAAGTCTGCCGTGAAATAGTCCATCCCAGGCATCGGCCCAGGAGGTCACAGGAATTAGGTATGAAGTAATAAAGGAAGACAGCATGTTTGTGATCATTAGAATTGGCCTTAGAACTCTTATTTTCTGGGACTCTTACTTGAGCTTTGCAAAAGCGCTTGTAACCTAGACTATCTGCTTACAATCAAGTAGAGCCAGTCCGTTCTGTAGAACCAAACACTAGTAAGAAGTTAGTGATTACTGCAGTGAAAGTTCACCTTGTCCCTGAACTTAGAAATAACACAGAGTATGGCAGTGATTAGTAATGCAGTGACTAAAATTTACTCTTTTGTGCAAATTGTTGGTTTGAGTGACCCAGTCCCACAATTTTTTGAGAACAATCTGACCCAGTTAGAAGGAATGTCACGTGGAGTCACGGTTGACACCTTGGAATGCTCCTGAAAGAAATCAACCTGAGACACTAAATGGTGCTGATATTCTGACATCCCAAGTCGAGAATAAATCTCGCTAGCAGCGACGAATTCTCCTTCTAGGCTTCTTTCAGGCTTAAATGGTTAGTCAGGTATTTTAAAATAAATGAGGCTAAAAATCCAAATTATGAAAAACCCTAGTTTTTACATAGAGATCTTATGCGAATAAACCATCCTGCGATAATTTTCATGATCATAACTTTAAAAACCAAGCTTCTAAGAATTATTTCACCAAAACCATTCCACAAGTGACTTTCACCAAATCTGCTTTGTTTATTAGCCTCGATGCGTGAACTCAGTACCTGGGACATGATATTTTCAAAACAGCTACTACATGTTAATCTCACCCTCACCCATCTTTCACTGACTTCTGTTGTGTTCTGAGTTTTTATTTAACAAGGTGACCAATAGATTTGATTTTTTAAAGTTTATAGAAGACTTCACTGGAGTGCCACTAAGCTTGCCAGGGTTTTAGTTCTCTGGTAAACCTCAAGCTAGAGTGGCCAGTTCTCCCACTGGTTCAAAGGACAGTTACAGTGACAACTCATGCTCTCTTGATATGTCGTTACCAGAAAACAGTTCAAGCAATATGCTCTAAATTGTCTTTATAACTGGAGAACTCCATACGTAACCTTAGTCTTCTAACTTCCATTATGTAACCTCTTAAACTCACAGATCTTGTGTTTTTCTGAATTCACGGGTAAAGATAAAAGTATTGAGTCAGAATTCATTAGTATTTCAATCAAATACAGAGTTAAACAAATAGAGATCTTTTTTTGTTTGTTTGTTTTTTAATAACCAGCAAGATGGCCTGTCTGAATAAAGCCATTCCCTGTCTACACTGAGTTAGGATGGTAAATGCCTTGTGCTGTCATTCAGGTACAGGCACTGCTGGTCCTGGCATTAGTGACACTTGAAATGCCTGTCACCTAACAAGAAGTGCTTTCAGTGTGTTACTATATGACGTCACATATCTGAAGAAAAAATCTGCACGTTTAAAAAGAGATATCATTATACTATCACTTTCTTTTGGAAGCTTTATCTGACTGGGAATAAATTTTTATCTTTTTATCAGTTAGCCAAAAAGCTGATCTTCTAATATTCATTAAACCTGTGGGCTCAATTCACATTTGCTTTATCAAAAATTAGTTTTTAAATATTATCAGTATTGGCATGTTATGTTATATCATCATGAGGCCAGAAGACCCAAACCCTTAAATGCTGAAGCATTCATTTTCCTGTAAGTCACTGGTGATAAAGCCAAGGGACACCTTATCTCCCTCCGTGCAGCCCTCCTGTCAGTCTCCCAAGAAAAGACTTCACAGAAATCACTTCCTCGGAGTGTGGAGCACGGGGCTGCCACAGCGGAGATCAGCTCTGTCCATTCTCCCCGCTTTAGCACAGGCATGAGCCTGTGGGCCTCCAGAAGGCTGGATGGTGTGTCGGGACAAGGAGTGACAGTTAGGACTTGCTCACAGCCAGCGGAGGCCCCAGGAAGCCCTGGCTTAGGACACCAGCTGTCTGTTGGTCCTTTTGTTTTCTGTTTATCACCATTTTACATTTTTCTAACTTAGATGTGGTAATCTAAAGTAAGCAGAATGTTTACTAGATAATTGTGCTCTAAGAATCTGCTGGTACAGCAGCCCCAGCTTGACCATGGGCGCCACACTACACACTTCCTCCAGACCCCTCCGCACAGGAAATGCCCTGGCCTGGTCCTCAGCTCTTGGCCTCCTGCTGCCCCGGAAGGGCCTCTAGCGGGTCGTACCTGAATCCAAATAAAGCATCTAAAGGACCTTTCTGGGTTTCCCTTTTAGAAAGAATCACTTAAGTCGGCTCTTATCCATTTCTTCAGAAGCCTTAAAACAGGTTTCTCAATAGAGATTATTTGGCTTAATTTAGGAAGGTATGAATCAGCAAAAATAAAATAGTTGTCTGGCACCCTTTTTCTTAAAAACTAATTCATCTTACAGTGGCCCAGAGTTAAGCTTTGTATAAACAGACAGCCCCTAGCCTCGACACTTACAAATGACTTAAAAATAACTCACCCACCACCACCAGAGGGCTGAGTGTCTGTATCATGGGAGTTCTTGTGTTTTTTATAAAAATGGAGTTTTTAAATAACCCTGTCCGTCAGAAGTGGGAGAAGGAAGAAAGATTTATAAACCTGTAGCATTAAGAGTCTCACCCACAAATAGTGGATTTTTTTCATATCAGTTTGTTATCCTGCCTTAAAGTTCTTATTTGGGTTAAACCAAGATCCTTTGGATTTTTGCTTAGCCCTTCTACTAATTCCAAATATAATGCCTATTCATGATAGAAAATTTGTGAAATATAGAGAAACACAAGAATAAAAACAAAATGATTTTTGACCTACTACTTTATAAAATGTTTGTATATAGTCTCTGTTCAAATACATTTACTGTTTATGAGATCATACTTTCCGTGTTGTTCTATGATCTGCTTTTGGGGAAAGTGGTGGGCTAGGTGTCATTGGATCTGGAAAGTTTGAACTACTCTGACCTTTGAAATCTGGTGTGAATTAGTCGCCTTCTAGGAGTGAGAACTTGGGGTGACAACAGCAGGATGATGGTGGGGTACATAAAGAACGTGAAGGATGGGGCTGGGAAGCCTGAATGGGGTGTTAGAGGGTTGGGGACAGGAAGTGCACTAAGGTGGAAAATGCCAGACACACATCATCTTAAACATCCACGTCAGATTTTTCATGAAAAGCAAGCTGTCAGCTGAGCCTTGAATTGACAGCCTTCCAGCCCTCGCCATGAACATGGTTGTCACTGATGATTTTTAGGAGAATTCTCGGAAGGGTCCAGGGTTCTGAGAAAATGCCCTTCCTGGATCAACTTCACTTAGCTCCTGAGATGTACAGCAGTGCATTACAGAAGCACTTGGTGAAGAAGGTCCATGTGGCCAGTGTAGCCCCATTGCGGACATGCTGCCTTACTTGGGCCACCTGCCTGGCCCATTTCTCCGGGGGAGGGCTTCTCTCCCAGCAGACTTTAATATTTTCTTCCTCAGGCAATGGAAGCTTCAAGCAGCACAGCACACCTCCAATCTCAGCTGACAGGAAGTTCAGAGCTGATTAATTATCCTAGTTACACATATGTATGATGTTAAGCTGACTGCTGAATCTTCTCAAAATAAATAATAACAGTAATATATAAATTTTTGCCTAGGGATAACCATGGGTTCCGGAATAAAAAGTAATGTTCATCTATCCCCACTCACCCTGGACAAGTGCTGCAGTCCTGCTCTGTAGTGGATTTTTATAGGTAACCCAGAAACTGAGCCTGGTTTGGACCCTAGTTTCTATGACAAAAGTATGTTAGCAGAACCTTGACGTTGGTAAGCCTGAGATCTTTGGCATCTCTGTATTCGAGAAGCCCACCAGTGGTCTGAATCCCAAAGGGCGGCTGTGTGCTGCCGGCCCTGCACGCTACATGGACAGGTGCTCTGGCCACATTTGTTGTCTGCTCCTGCCAGGCGGAGCCTCAGCCGGTGCGGAGTCAGGACAGGCTAGGAATGCCTGGGGAAGCCAGCTTAGGAAGACACAAAGCTGAAATTGAGGCACGGCCAGTGCCCCTACTCTCTGCTCCCAAAAAAGGGCTTGAACTTGAATTTCCCTCTGTGCTTGTCTTTCAGTTGTTTAGAGCTGCAGTACCCATCCCCACTGGAAAGTAAACCACGGAGAAACCTCCCAACCAAGATCCCTCTCCCAACTGCGTTGACGAGCAGCTCCAAACCACGGGGTTCCCAGAAGACAAAAGGTACTTTCTTCTTGGTCCTACAGATGCTGCCATGATTGGTTATATCGGCATTGTTAGTTTGTCATTTACCAGTCGTCAGTCATGGTTACTCATGTAAACGCTGCAGCCGTCTTCCCGTCCTCGGTGGAAGGTCCCCTGAAGCAACCTGAAGAAGGGAACTACCCCGTTAACAACTTCCTTTTCTGGTTCTGTGCAGGGCCACATAAGTTAGTGGAGACCAGGCCGCCTGCCCTAGCCAAGTTCCTCCCAGGAAGTCAAGAACTAGGCAACACCAGCAGCTCCGAGGGTGAAAAAGACTCCCCACCGCCAGAGTGGGACTCGGTGCCGGTCCACAGACCCGGCAGCTGTAAGTGTGGGCACTGGGGCCACGCCGGGCAGGATAGCTCTGCAGGAACATCTTGCTTTCAAAGGAGACTCAGTATCTGGCTTGCTGGAGCCAGCTTGTACTATCAGCAAAAGCCCATTGTTAACCGCGCTGCCCGTTGTTGAACTGTTGGAGTGTATTTGGCTGTAGTGAGAGTGTACACCAGAGAAACAGCAACGATTCACAGCGCGGCTTTGGGTGCCCGGACGCTGGTGCCCCAGCACTCCACTGCCCAGGGTCCCCAATGGGAAAGCCTGTTTGGAGCAAGGGATCATCCAGAACGTAACCCTTACCTGCCTCGCTCCTTACCCTTACCGTATAGCTGTTTCTATAAACATCAACTTACTCTCAACTTCCCCACATCTCTTCCATAAACTACCTACACAAAGGTTTCATTATTTTCTCCTCACTTGCTTCTTGACCTTGTTTTTTGGATTTCACCTGCAGTAAATCATGATAGCAGCACAGTCTAGTAAAGTAAGGTAGAGGTCCTCGCCCAAGAGAAGACAACAGAGATGAGTGCAGGGAGCCAGCGGGCTGAGGGCAGGACTCGGGATGCAGAGGGGGCCACCTTGGGACTGGCTGGCCTGCACGCACTGCACTGTTAGACTTACGCATATTTGGCCTGTTTGCACCAAAGGTAAAATCAAGGTTTCACAACAGGATTCTCTGCGGTGAGGGGATTTACATGAAGATGAGTAATTGAAGCCTCATTAAGGTGGATGGAAGCAAAGGACTTAGAAATTCCTGTGTTGGCCACAGGTGTGGGCAGTCCATGAGGGGGATGGGTCACTTGTGGGGATGTGGGGAGGTCAGAGAAGGTGCCGTACACGAGGTGGCAAGGGAAGTGTCAAGACCCTCATATAAATAATGGCCCAACCGTGTAGCTGTGGTGTCAGGTAGGCACACTGCTGGGGGGCTTGCACGGAGGGCCAGGGGTGGAGAGATTGAGCAGGGCTCAGACAGGCGTTTAGGATGGGCCTGAGCTTGGGTGTCAGGTCAGCAAACAGCAGAGCAGATGAGGGAAGGGGTTGGCCACATCAGGAGTGAGAGTGGGTGGGGGCAACGTGGACGGTCAGAGACAACTCTTGAGGCAGATACAGGTGGCTCTCAAGCTGGGGCGTGGTGGTGTCAGCAGTCAAGGACGGGTAGCCTTACCTAGGCCCTGAGACCTGGGGTCTGGGGAGAAGCCGCTGGTATGGGAGAGGAGAGAATCACAAGGCAGCCCCCTTCAGTCTGGAAGTGAGAGAACAGACTCCTCAAGGGCATCGGAGTAGAGCAGGCTGTCCTCTCTGTAGGCAGGGGACCGGGAAATGCACAGAGCTAGGCAGGGATGAGAAATGAGGGCAGTGGCGCTGGGTAGGTGTGCCAGGATAACTGGGTGAGTGGGCAGCCTCAAAGATGGGAACCCATGGAGACTGAGTTCACAGAAGCCCGCACCGTTTTTTATGCGTCTGGATCATGGTAGCTGGACCAGTCCCAAGGTACACGTGGTGGACGTGCAAGGTGATGTCTTTTTTTTAAATACTCTTTTACAATTTTTAATTTTTAAATTACAGTTGACCTACAATATATTAGTTTAAGGTGTACAACATAGCGATTCGATATTTGTATGCCTTACGAAATAAGTACCCCGATTAATGTGGTATCCCCTAATACCACACATAGTTATTACCACCTTATTGACTATATTCCTTGTACTGTACTTTCCATCCCGGTGACTGTTTTGTAACTGCCAGTTTTTATTTTTTAATCCTTTCCCCTTTCACCCAGCCCCCAACACCCCTCCCACTTGGTAACCATCAGTTTGTTCTCTGTATCAATGACTTTGTTTTTGTTTTATTTTGTTCTTTAAATTCCACATATAAATGAAATCATATGGTGGTATTTATCTTTCTCTGTATGGCTTGGTTCACTCAGTATAATACCCTCTAGGTCCATCCATGTTGTTGCAGATGGTAAAATTTCATTCTTTTATATGGCCAAGTAATATTCCAGTGTATATATGTGCCATTTCTTCTTTATCGATTCGTCTATTGATAGACATTTAGGTTGCTTCCATTGTTTGGCTATTGTAAATAGTGCTGCAGTGAACACGGGTGCATATGACGTCTGACAATTAAGGTTGCGAACTTGCTACGACGATGTTGCTAACCTTTTGATTAATAATCAGAGGGATTATTCATTATGAATTTGTACCAACTGAACAAACAGTTAACCAAGTTTACTGTTTGGAAGTGCTAGAAAGGCTGCATGAAAAAGTTAGATGACCTGAACTTTTTGCCAACAATTCATGGTTCTTGTACCAGCTCACATGGCACTATCTGTGAGGGAGTTTTTAGCCAGTAAACAAATAACTATTGGAACACCCTCCCTATTCACCTGATCTGGGCCCCAATGACTTCTTTCTTTATCCGAAGATAAAGGAAATATTAAAAGAAAGACATTTTGGTGACATTCAGGACGTCAAAGGTAGTACAACAATAGCTCTGATGGCCATTCCAGAAAATACAACAGTTCTGATGGCCATTCCAGAAAAAAAGTTCCAAAATGCTTTGAAGGATGTACTAGGCACTGGCATCGGTACATAGCTTCCCAAGGGGAGGACTTCAAAGATGACTGTAGTGATACTCAGCAGTGAGGTGTGTAGCACTTTTTCTAGGATGAGTTCGCGAACTTAATTGTCCGATCTCGTATGTCTTTGAAATAGTGTTTTTAGATTTCTTCAGATATAAACCCAGAAGTGGAATTGCTGGGTCATAAGGTAGTTCTATTTTTAACTTTTTGAGGACCCTCCATACTGTTTTCCACAGTGGCTGCACCAGTTTGCATTCACCAACAGTGCCCGAGGGTTCCCTTTTCTCCACAGCCTCGCCAGCACTTGTTTGTTGATTTTTTGATGATGGCCATCCTGACAGGTGTGAAGTGGTATCTCTTTGTGGTTTTTATTTGCATTTCTCTGATAATTAGTGATGTTGAGCATCTTTTTATGTCTATTGGCCATCTGTATGTCCTCTTTGGAGAAAGGTCTGTTCAAGTCTTCTGCCCATGTTTAAATCGGATTCTTTTATTGATGTTAAGTTGTATGAGTTCTTTATATATTTCGTCTTTAACCCCTTCTCGGATGTCTCATTGGTGAATATCTTCTCCCATTTAGCAGGTTAATGGTTTCCTTCACTGTGTAAAAACTTTTTAATTTGATGTCATCACAATTTCTTTATTTTGTTTGTTTTCTTTGCAAGAGGAGATATATCCAGAAAAATATTACTAAGAACAATGTTTAAGAGTTTATTGCCCATGTTTTCTTCTAGGAGTTTTATGGTTTTGGATCTTACATTTAAGTCTTTAATCCGTTTTGAGTACATTCTTGTATGTGATGTAAAAAAACAGTCCAGTTTCTTTTTTTTTTTTTTTGCATGTATTTTGCAGTTTTCCCAGCACTATTTATTGAAGAGACAGTCTTTACCCCATTGCATATTCTTGCCTTCCTTGTCATAGATTAATTGACCATGGGTTTATTTCTGGGCTCTCTGTTCCATTGATCTCTCTGTTTTTAATGTTAGCACTATGCTGTTTTAATTTCTATAGTCTTGTAGTGTAATTTGATATCAGGGAGGTAATACCTCCAACTTTGTTCTTCTTTCTCAAGATTGCTGTGGCTCTTCAGGGTCTTTTGTGGTTCCATATAAATTCTAGGATTGTTTGTTCTACTTCTGTGAAAAATGCCACTGGTATTTTGATAAGGATTGCATTGAATCTGTAGATTGCTTTGGGTCGTATGGACATTTTAATGATGTTAATTCTTCCTATCCATGAGTATGGTATAGCCTTTATTTGTATCTCCTTCGCTTTCTTTCTTCAATGCCTTGTATTTTTCTGAGTACAGATCTTTTATCTCATCCAGTTCTAGGTATTTTATTAAATTCATTCCTAGGTATTTTACTCTCTTTGATGCTGTTATAAATGGGATTGTTTTCTTAATTTCTCCTGATAGTTTGTTATTAGTGTATAAAAAGGCAACTGATTTCTGAGTATTGACTTTGTATCCTGCTACTTTTAGAACTGAAATGAATTCATTATAGTTTTTTTGTGGAATCTTCAGGGTTCTCTCTATATAGCATATCATATGCAAATAATGATAGCTTTACATCTTCCTTTCCAATTTGGATGCCTTTTATTTCTTTTTCTAATCTGACTACTGTGGCTAGGACTTCTGATACTGTGTTGAATTAAAGTGATGAAAGTGGACATGCTTGTTTTGTTCCTGATCCTAAGGAGAATGCTTTTAGCTTTGCCCCATTGAGTATGACGTTAGCTGTGGGTTTGTCATAGATGGCCTTTATTATGTTGAGGTATGTTCTCTCTAACCACTTTCCTTAGAGTGTTTATCATAAGTGGATGTTGCTTTTTCTGCATCTGTTCATACTATTATATATTTTTTATCCTTCATTTTGTCCATGTAGTGTATCACGTTAACTTATTTGCAGATACTGAACTAACCTTGTATCCCGCGAAGAAATCCCACTTGTGGTGTCAGTCATCCCTTCTCTTTTATTTCTGATTTTTATTTGGGTCCTCTCTCAGTTTCTCTTGATGAGTATGGTTATAAATTCCGTGTTTCCCTGAAAATAACACATAGCCGGACCATGAGCACTAATGCATCTTTTGGAGCAAAAAATATAAGACCTGATCTTGTATTATGTTATGTTATATTAATCATATTATATTATATTACATCATATTATATTATATTATATTATATTATATTATATTATATTATATTATATTATACCGGGTCTTATATTAAAATAAGACCGGGTCTTACATTAATTTTTGCTTCAAAGGACGCATTAGAGCTGATGGTCCGGCTAGGTCTTATTTTCAGGGAAAAACGGTTTTATCTTTTCAGAGAGCTACCTCTTGGTTTTATTGATCTTTTCTATTGTTTTTTAGACTCTATTTTGTTTATTTCTGGTCTGATCTTGTTCCTTCCTTCTACTCACGTTAGGCTTGTTCTTTTCTTAGTTCTAATTTAGTTGTAATTTTGATGTGGTCCTAGGAGGAGGAGAGCGTGGCATTTACCTACTGTGCATCTTGACACGTGTTTCTGTTTAGTGAGTGCAGAAAAAATATCTCATAACACTAGAATTTTTTCTTTAAAAAATTTTTACAACAGCTGTGTAGACATTACCCTAAAGGGCAACAGGACTATATTAATAGTTTGTATCCTTGTAAAGCAGGGATGCTGGAGCACAAGGTTTTACGTGGCAAACTTGGGGATGTATTGCCCACGGCTCTGCACCTGCCACAGTTGTGAACGTGTGTGGAAGCACAGAGACTTGCAGTCCCACATGTGATTTCCCCTGCCTATCCCTGAGAGACATAGGACACAGGGAAGAAGACCAGACTTGTCCAGGAGATCTTGCACACACAGCAGAGCAATGGGCCCCGCCGGTGATTCCGGGAGGGCCCCGTAATGCAGAGAGAAGCTGCTCCCTTAGTTTTCTTTAAGCCTTTGAACAGAACACACATAAAAGGTTTTGTTTTTCTGTAGAGGTTTTTGTTCTGTATGGTATCAAGTAGAACACCAAAAGGAACTGATTTTGAAGAGTGAAATACCACATTAATGAGATCTTTTATTTTTACTTTCCAGCTACCGATAGTCTTTATAAACTTTCTCTGCAAACCCTCAACGCAGACATTTTCTTAAAACAACGCCAGCCCTCGCCGACGCCCGCCTCTCCGTCCCCGCCCGCCGCACCCTGCCCGCTCACATCCCGCAGCAGCTACAGCAGCATCGTCAACAGCAGCTCCAGCAGGTAGGCCCCCCGGTCGCTTCCTGTTCCTTGAACAGGTAAGTGCTCCAGAAGCCTGGAGCTGCCTCCCGTTGAACGGAAACGCTCAGTGGCCACGGACTGCTGTCCTGTCTCGCCTCCTGTGTCTGCCACTGACAGTTGTTCCGCCTTTCACCTGGGGTCAGTTCCCCCTAAATGCCTCCATGTTGGTGCCCGACCCCAGCAGCACCCCTTTCTTCCCTTAGCTTCTCTTCCCCATGGACTGGAAATGCGTGATCTGACTTATTAGAATTAGGTTCTCAGTCACGAGTCAGCGGCACACTCAGCAGTAAGTGGAGTGCACTGGAGAGGTCCTGGGAGGCTCAGGGAGGGGTTGATGGCATTTGTTTGGACCTTACGGCAGTTTAGCTCAGTTACCAAGGCAGGGTCTGGAACAGGACTGCTGCTGCGGCGGTGCTGCCACGGTGACATGCCACAGCCAGGCGGGACACGTCAACCAGCACTGCTCACTGTGGGCACAGCCACACGTGTGTGTATCTGACTTGTAGAGTACGATCACCGCAGTGACAACTGTGACCACATGCTGGCACTCTTCTCGGCACCACACAGCTGTCACAGCATCTCATCCTCCTAGCAAGGGCGGGTTAGGGACTGTCACCACCCCTGCTCTGCACATGAGGAGGTGTCCCTGCCTGCTTTTGAACTCTTTCCAGAAGAGGCAGCAGCTGCTGAGGCTGGGGGAGGCTGCCCGGAGCTGCTTAGCCCATGCTGACGGGAGGTGGCTTTCTAAGGACGGGTTCACTTGTGTGTTGTGCCCTGCCAGGCACTCACGTTCTCCTTGTTCACTGCTTAGTGGCCCCCTTTCCTAGTGCTCCTCTAAAACAGCTTTCCAGTCCTGGGCTCTTTAGTGGCCTTGTATTTTCCTACCCTCCGCCCCCCACCTTCCCTCTACCCCATCTGACTGCACAGTTGGAGGTCCAGAGCATTTCCATGGGCCAGCCGCAGTGCAGGTGCTGGCTGCATGGGTTCAACCATATGGGAGCCACAGCCCTAAGACAAGTGTCCCCCAGGCCTCCAAGGGCAGTGCTGACAAGGAATGAGTTGTTCTCTGTTCCCCTTTTCCTTCAGTGACCCTAAAACCAAGCATCCAAATGGAAGCAAACACAAATTGGCAAAAGCAGCCTCGCTCCCCGGCAAGAACGGCAACCCCACTTTTGCTGCAGTCACGGCCGGGTACGACAAGAGCCCGGGTGAGTGGCCTGCTGTCACGGCCTGTCCCAGCAGGACTGTGGGCATGGTGGGCTTACCTTGGGCCTGATTGCCTTTGATTGATTGAGTCCATTGTTACAGGTGGGAATGGCTTCACTAAAGTGTCCTCAAACAAAACAGATTTTTCCAGCAGCCTTGGCATCTCACACACTCCTGTTGACAGCGACGGCTCAGACAGGTACAGTAGACCATTCCAACCCAGCAGAGGTGGAGAGGCTTCTCAGGTCGGGTTGGCACCTCCATCCGTACCCACATTTCAGGCATGTTCTTCCGTAGATGAAAGTTGGCATTTGTCAGAAGTGGTCCAGGCCTCTGGGAGAACCTGACTGTGGGTGGAAGCAGGCAGCCCGGTTGTCCTCTGACAACGGAAAGGAGGCGCATACCACACACCTCACCCAGCACACAGCGACAGTCGTGTTCCCGTTTTAAATCAGTTCTCATCCTTCTCTGTTACTTTGACTTCCTGTAAGAAAGGATGGCATCTGATCATTAGAAACACAAGAACAAAAATGTATTTGAGAGGAAGGAAATTTGAGCTAATAGTAGACAATTTATAGTAAATTATTGGCCATGCCACTTTGTTGACCCAGAGCCCCTGTGGTGGGCATGGTGGCGTGTGAGTGCCTCGCTTCACCTTCCCAGATAACAAGTCATAATAGACTGTCAGGAAGCAGAGACCCAGTTGTACCTGCTCAGCGTTAAAAATAAAAAGTAAATGAGTCCTGGATTTGAAATAGTTTAATAAATCTTCCATTACCGAAAAGTAAACATAAGGAAAAAAGCTCTTTTTACTGTAAAACTTACTTTGCACAGTCTCTTGGCCTGTGATAAGACACTCTGGAACTCTCTGTGCCTTAACCCTCTATGGTAGAGAAGCTATTTCCCAGTTCTCCCCTCTGTCTTTAATGTTTAATGTTTGAGTAACCCCAGTTGAAGCAGTACCTCCAGTTTGTGAAGCCGGACTTAATGGACCTGTTTCTGCTAACCGTCATACATTTTATTGCATTTCCTTCTTGTAACTTTTAGCTCGGGTTTGTGGAGTCCTGTCAGCAACCCCAGCAGCCCTGACTTCACACCCCTCAATTCATTCTCCGCATTTGGGAATTCTTTTAACCTAACCGGTGGTGAGTGTTTAACACTAGACCTGTAACTAATAAGCCTGTGGCCAAAGAAGGGAGGTAGTTGATGTCTAGTTTTGTGTGGGGAGAAACATGCTGAGATAGAGAAGCGGCATGATTGTTGTGGACCAGACATTTCTAAAAGATACATGTCTTTGTGCTTGCAGTCAGGCACCAGTAGACATAAGATGTGTGGGCTGACCTCAGAGAAGCAAGTCTGTTCTTACTGTGCTGGGTGGATGCGTGGGGCCAGCAGGAGCCTGTGGGAAGGGTCCCCTCTCAGCCTACAGGTGCAGGCTCGCTGCTGTGTGAGTCCTGCTCGGTGTGTGCTTCACAGCACTCATTTAAGAGCTTCAAGAAAGGATTGTGTGCCTGAAAGATGACTCCTGGCTATGCTGGGGCTCCTTACCTTTCCTTGCTGGCCAGAATTAGAGGCATTAGCATTAGCTGTGGTCGTAATGTTAGAGTTGAGGGATGTTTGCATTTGATGTCACCCAGTGAGAGGTTGGGACGAAGTATGCAAACCATGTGTCGTATGCTTGAGTTCTGGGGAACTTCCCCAGGGCCCCACCCTCCAAGCCCCACCCCAGTGTGGTGGAAACTGACAAAGTAGTTGTGACGGCTCCAGGTGAGCGGAGGTCGGATAAGTGCCACTGAGGGAATGCCCCATCCTCTCCTAGGTGAGCACGGCAAAATAAAATACAGACTTGATAATTCTGTCCTTATTTTCAGAAGTTTTCAGCAAACTTGGATTATCTCGATCATGCAATCAGGCCTCACAGAGGAGCTGGAATGAGTTTAGTAGTGGCCCTTCGTACTTGTGGGACTCTCCAGTGACGGATCCCAGTCCTTCCTGGCCAGCCAGTTCCAGCTCTCCCACCCACACGGCCACAGTGAGTACTCTGGGCTCACTCGTCTTTATTGCCACTGGCAGTTATTAACAAATAGCAGTAGCAGTTTGGAAGGGGTGGCTTAGTACTGTTGTTGTCTACTTGCTGTGTCTCTGTATCTGCCAGACTGACTCATCAGTATTCTTTAGAGTGTTACAGTCCAGAACTTAGGGGAAGAGGAGGCTTCCAGTCAAGATGGCAGAGTAGGTAAACACTGTGCTCACCAGGTCCCACAACCACATCAGAATTAACTAAATAGATTAGATAGAAATAGGTAGATAGAAAATAGATAGAATAGCCATCATTGAGACCACCTCAAGTCTAGCTGAACAGAAGTCCTATAATTAAGCACATACAGAAGAAGCCACATGGAGACTGGTAGGTGGGGCAGGGAAGCTCCCCCAACCCCACACTGAGCACCCCAGCCCTGGACTCCAGTGCCGGGAACCGGAAACCCCCACAACACCTGGCTGTGCAAACCAGCAGGGATTGCATCCCAGAGAGACAGAGGGCTGCTAGAAACCAAGACTGCTCTTAAAGGGCCTGCACTCACACACACACTCTGAGTTCCACCTCTGGGTCAGCAGCTCTAAAGGCGCCAGGGACATACGGGGACGAACTAAATTGAATAGCTTTCGGAAGAGGGATGAAGGACCAAGGTTCATGGCAGCTATCTCCAGGGACAGAGCTGCTGGCTCATGACATTGTGCCTTTGTTGAACTCTCCCCCTACCCAGCCAACCCTGCGTAGGTGGGCGACAAATCTGAGCTCTTTATTAACCTGGCTAACATGCTTTGTCCCACCCTGATGATGCCCTGAGACCCCACCCAACTCACCACAGAACCTCTTGCAGGGGCTCCTCCACACAAAAGCCTTGCCTCAGTTTGCACTGTAGACTTTCCTAAAATTTCTCAAAGGTCCACAAACCCCAAAGAAGCAGCAGCTGGCCTCTGTGTGCCCGGTGCCTCTTGCTAAGAAGCCCTAAGCCCGGCACAAATGGAGACTAGTCTCAACTTGCATTGTAACGCCCATCGGGGGTCTCACGCTGGCTTAAGCAGCTGCTAGCCTTGAGTTGGAACACAGCCTCAATTAAGTAGCCACAAACCAGGCACAAGTGGCAGATGGTCTCTGCTCATATCGAGGTGCCCACCAAACAGTCCCAAGCTGGACACAAGTGGCAGCTGGCCTCAGTTTGCAGAATCTACTCCCAAGGGCTCCAAGCCCAACACAAGCAGCAACCAACCACAGGTTACTTTGTAGCTCCTACTAGTGGCCCCAAGGCAGGTTCAAGAGGCTCCAGACCCGTCACATCTTGTGGTCAGCTTCAGACCCCAGAGAGCACCACCCAACCAGTTCCACAAGTGACAAACCCAAAGGGTGCATTCGGCTGGCACCCCCGCCTGGTAAAGCAACTCCTTCTCTGGGGTCAGCCCCCACACAACAGCTTGTCCACTGTGGTCAAATCCAGCCCTCACAGCCAGTTGTCCTGAGGGTCAATCCCACCGATGTGCCAACAGCAGTCAAGGCTCATCTATACCAGGAGAGCACACACCACCCACACAAGGGACACACCTGGAACTCGGGACCAGGGAGACTGCACACTGGGCCCCGTGGGACACCTACTATATAAGGCCAGTCTGCCATGACCAGGAAATGTAGCAGATCTACTTAATACATAGAAAGAAACACAAGGAGTAGGCCACAGTGAGACAAAGAAACATGTCCCTGATGAAAAAGCTTCCAGGAAAACTCCAGAAAAAGAACTAAAAATGGAGGCAAGCAGTCTTCCAGATGCAGAATTCAAAACACTGGTTATAAGGTTGCTTAGTGAACTTAGGGGAAAAATAGACTGAACTCAGGGAGAACTTCAACAAATATATAGAAGACATAAAAAAGAACCAGTCATAAGTGAAGAATACAATCAGTGAAATGAATGCACTAGAAGGAATCAATAGCATATTACATGATGAATGATCTGGAAGGCAAGGTAGCAGGAAACACCCAATTAGAACAGCAAAAAGGAAAACAGAATTTTTAAAATGAGGATCATTTAAGGGGCCTCATCAAGTGTGCAACATTTGCATCATAGAGGTACCAGGAGAAGAGAGAACAAGGGATTGAAAACCTATTTGAAGAAATAATGACAGGAAACTTCCCTAACCTGGCAAAGCGAATAGACATACAAGCCCAGGAAGCGCAGACAGTCCCAAACGAGATGAACCCAAACAAGCCCACACCAAGATACATCACAATTAAAATACCAAAGTTTAAAGATAGAGAATCTTAAAAGCAACAAAAGAAAAGCAGTTACTTACAAAGAAGCTCCCATAAGACTGTCAGCTGATTTCTCAACAGAAACTTTGCAGGCCAGAAAGGATTGGCATAAAATATTCAAGTGATGAAAAGCAAGGACCTACGACCAAGAGTACTCTACCCAGCAAAGGTTATCATTTAGAATTGAAGGACAGATAAAGAGCTTCCCAGACAAGAAAAAGCTAAAGGAGTTCATCTCAACCAAACCAGTATTACAAGAAATGTTAAAGAGACTGCATTAAGAAGAAAAGATCAAAAATATGAATAAGAAAATATAGGAAAGAAAACAATTCTCAAGACAAAGGCAAACATTTAAAAGCAGTGGATGGGGCCGGCCCAGTGGCTCAGGCGATTGGAGCTCTGTGCTCCTGACTCCGAAGGCTGCCGGTTTGATTCCCACATGGGATGGGCCAGTGGGCTCTCAACCACAAGGTTGCTGGTTTGACTCCCGCAAGGGATGGTGCCCCCTGCAACTAGCAAAGGCAACTCAACCTGGAGCTGAGCTGCGCCCTCCACAACTAAGACTGAAAGGACAACAACTTGACTTGGAAAAAAAAAAAAAAGTCCTGGAAGTACACCCTGTTCCCCAATAAAGTCCCGTTCCCCTTCCCCAATAAAATCTTAAATAAAATAAAATAAAATAAAAGCAGTGGATGAACCAATTACAAAGCTAGTACAAAGATTTAATGACAGAAGTAGAAAGATATGTGTAATTACAGTAACAACTTAAGGGATACACAAATAATGACACAAACATGGAAGGGTGAGTAAAAATTGTAGTGATTATAGAATGTGTCTGAACATAAGTGACCATCAACTTAAAATACATTGATATAAATATAGCTTAGGAAGCTATACTAGGAAGCACATGGTAACCACAAACCAAAAATTTACAAGAGATATACAGGAAATAAAGAGTAAAGGAATCTAAAACATAACACTATAGAAAGTTATCAATATACAAAAGAAGACAGCAAGAAAGTAAGAAAGTAACAGAAGAACTACAAAAACAGAAAACGATAAAATGGCAATAACTACATACCTATAAATAATTACTTTAAATGTAAATGGACTGAAGATTTTGAGCAGAAGGAAGGAAATAAGATCAGAGCAGAAATAAATGAAATAGAATCTAAAAGAATAGAAAACATCAATGAAACCAAGAGCAGATTCTTTGCAAAGATAAAACTGATAAACCTTTATCCAGACTCATCAAGAAAAAAGAGGACCCAAAAAAAATCAGAAATGAAAGAGACAACTGACAGAAATACAAAGAATTATAAGAAAATACTACGAGCAATTATATGTCAACAAATTGGACAACCTGGAGGAAACGGACATATATTCCTAGAAACATACAATCTTCTGAGACTGAATCAGAAGGAAGCAATATCTGAACAGACTGATAACTACTAACAAAATGGAATCGGTAATCAAAAAACTCCCAACAAATAAAAGTCCTGGACCAGCCGGCTTCACAGGTGAATTTCACCAAACATTCAAAGAGGTATTAATACCTATCCTTATTAAACTATTCCAAATAATTGAAAAGGAGGGAAGTCTCCCAAACTCCTTTTACGAGGACAGCATTACCCTCATACCAAAATAAGACAAAGACACTACAAAAAAAGAAAATTATAGGTCAATGTCCCTTATGAACATAGACGCAAAAATCATCAACAAAACATTAACAGACTGAATTCAGCAATATATTAAGAAGGTCATACACCGCGATCAAGTGGGATTTCTTCATGGGATACAAGGTTAGTTCAATATCTGCAAATAAGTTAACGTGATACACTACATGGACAAAATGAAGGATAAAAAAGGTACGATTATATGAACAGAAAAGGCATTTGGCAAAATCCAACATCCATTTATGATAAAAACTCTCAGGAAAGTGGTGATAGAGGGAACATATCTCAAAATAATAAAGGCCATATATGACAAACCCACAGCTAACATCATACTCAACGGGGAAAAGCTAAAAGCATTCTCCTTAAGATCAGGAACAAAACAAGCATGTCCACTTTCAGTACTTTAATTCAACACAGTATTGGAAGTCCTAGCCACAGTAGTCAGATGAGAAAAAGAAATAAAATTATCCTAATTGGAAAGGAAGAAATAAAACTGCCATTATTTGCAAATGACACACTACTATATAGAGAGAACCCTAAGAATTTCACCCAAAAAAAACTATTAGAACTAATAAATGAATTCAGTAAAGTAGCAGTATACAAAATTAATATTTAGAAATCAGTTGCATTTGTATACACCAATAACGAGCTATCAGAAAGAGAAATTAAGAAAACAATCCCATTTACAATAGCATCAGAAAGAATAAAATACCTAGGAATGAATTTAACCCAGGAGATATAAGATCTGTACTTGGAAAAGTATAAGACATTAAAGGAAAAAATTGAAGAAAAAGAAATAAATGGAAGCATATACTGGGCTCGTGGATAGGAAGAATTAACGTCGTTAAAATGTCCATAGTGCCAAAGCAATCTATACTTGTAGATTCAGTGCAATTCAGTGCAAATACCAGTGGCATTTTTCACAGAACTAGAACAAACATTCCTGGAATTTATATGAAACCACAAAAGACCCAGAAGAGCCACAGCAATCTTGAGAAAGAAAACCAAAGTTGGAGGTATCACCCTACTGATATCAAACTACACTACAAGGCTGTAGAAATCAAAACAGCATGGTACTGGTATAAAAACAGACACATAGATCAATGGAACAGAACAGAGAGTCCAGAAAGAAACCCATGCCTGCATGGCCCTTTATGTAAAGAAGGCAAGAATATACAATGGGGTAAAGACAGTCTCTTCAATAAATGGTGTTGGGAAGCCTGGACAGATACATGCAAAACATGAAACTGGACCACCTTCTTATACCATATACAAGAAGGAATTCAAAATGGATTAAAGACTTAAATGTAAGACTCGAAACTATAAAACTCCTAGAAGAAAGCGCAGGCAGTAGACAGAGACTCTCTGACATTGCTCTTAGCGATAGTTTTTCAATATGTCCACTCTTGCATGGAAAACACAGGAAAAAATAAACAAATGGGACTACATCGAACTAAAAAGTTTTTGCACAGCAAAAGTGCGGTTGTCCGCCCCGCTTAAGTTCTACCAAGTCCAAGGTCGGGCTGAATGCAGCCCCTCAGGCCCAACAGAAGCTGTGATCGGTAGGAGGGGAGCGGGGCGGGGAGCACCGCTTTTTTTCTGATAAGCACCTGTGTGTTCACCTAAGCTTTCTCATGTGCATTTGTTTGCTTTCAGCTAAATGTTTCTGTGAAAAGCATGCATGCTCCAGAAAAATATTCTTACCAAGGGAAATGATCACTGGCTTTAGCTTTCACAAAATTATGACAAAGATATCGTCCGACTATAATTACCTCTTCATTCTCAGGAAACTAAGTTAGATAAGCAAGGTTTAACGGTACTAGTTTTAACTTCATATGTGTAGACTCCAAAGTTTGTCTCCATCTGTAAGCATTTGACTTGTCTTAAAGGCATCTCATCCTTAAAACAGCTCCCGGCTGCGCAGGCCCCACTGTTCCAGTCTCCCACAGAGGGGCCGGCTTCGTGGCTGTCGGCTGGGACTCTATTTACAGGGACAGGCAGGGCTGGATTTGGGTCCTTTAAAATACCATGACCATGTGCTCAGACTCTGGAGGGCTATACCTATATATAGCACATTTGTTTTAAAACAAATTTCACTGTGGCCCAGCCCATTTTCCACATCCCCCCACACCTGCCTGTGTCGGGGTCACACCTGGCCACCTGTCCCGAACCCCACGCTCACACCTTGTTGTGTCGTGTTTTGCCAGTCGATCCTGGGCAACAGCAGCAGCGTGTGGTCCAGCACTCCGTTCAGCAGCTCCATCTGGTCCAGCAACCTTAGCAGCACCCTGCCCTTCACCACTCCGGCCAGCACGCTGACCGGCATTGGCCTCCTGGGCACAGAGAGCTCTGCTCCTCACAGCCCTTCTGCCTCCGCCCCAGCCGAGGATTTGGGACAGACCTACAACCCCTGGCGCATATGGAGCCCCGCAATTGGAAGAAGAAGCTCCGACCCGTGGTCGGATTCACACTTCCCTCATGAGAATTGCAGTTAGGCACACACAGAAAACCAGTGGGCCCCTCGTCTAGGTCATATGCCAGCTTCTGAGGCGGCGCTGAGGCTCTCACTGCTGTAGCACCCCACTCCCCTCCCCCATCTGTGCGAAACAGACTCAAGCAGGGCAGGCTTGGACCACTCGCTGCTTTTGGATCTTTCTTGCAATTATGATAACGTGAGATTTGCTGTTGTGCTTTAGAGAAAAGTCTGGACTCAGCCACAAACTCTCTTAAGACCTGTACATCTGAAAACCTTTACTGTTACCAATTTTCCACCGCCAGTCTTCTTCCATTCTTTATTTATCTGTAGAAATATAAATTTGCCATTTCAGCTAAGGAAATAATTTGAGTTGATTCAGAAGTCCTGGCATGTGACAATTTTATTAAATTACCAAGTATTAAGTTTGGTTTTTAATAATTTCACAATATTATGCACCAAGATCTGATTTTAAAAATGTATGAGGACTTTGTGCTGAAAAACAGAGTATTTTTTTAAAACAAGGCTGTCCTGGTTTAAAAACAGATTACAGAAATGTAAGTCAACTTGAAGAACAGTGTTTGAATGAATGTGAAAACATTCATTTGAGACCATCCGCATTTTCTGTGCTGTTTGTACTTGAGGTATGTAACATTTGTATACCTGAACTTATTTTAAAGATAAACCGAAATGCACATAGCCCAGTCTTGGTACAAGATTGAATGTGTATTTCTTTAAAATACAACTTTGTGTTGTACTTTGAAATAAATGATGCTTTTTTCAAAAGCCTTGAATTGTTGTGTGTGTTCCTTTTTATACATGCAAGGTGCAGGTGTATTGATTCTCCCACACCCAGGTAAGCTGTGCTCACTCACTTCTGTGACATTTGATTTATCACAACTGGAACCTCTGCAGTCTAATTAAATTCTGTGTATTTCCATGGCAATCACTGAAGGTCCTTAATAGAAAAAGTTTACACATCTGAAATTTATGTTTCCTTTTAAATAGAAGTGTGTTGACTCCTTTCCAGTTTTAAAACCCCTCTCTCAACTTCTCCAAATGGTAACTGTCCACACATAGCAGGCTAGTCTGGTATGCCAGGATGCATTGATGGGGTTATCTTTCAGAAAGTTACCTGCTCCAATTTGCTCTTATTTCCAGTCAGTTTTAAAGCCAGCCTTTGGACCCACAACCTTTGCTGGGTAACCAGGAGAAGCTAAACATAAATGTTGTTTGATGTCAAGCACATCCTGAAGAACTCCAACCATCCCCAGGAAGGTCAGAGTGGTTCAATTGAAACCTTGTACTCAGTGGTATTGAGTCCGACTTTTTCTCTGCTTTACACCAAAACTGAGCAAACCAGCCACACCGCTTCTCTACTCTGTGGTTTGTCCCTTGAGGACACCAGAGTCCTCAGGGCTCCAGGTGGACCTGGACTGGTAGTCTCAATGGCAGGGTCTGCTGTGACACTTGCAAAGTCAGAACACACTTAAGGCACGAGAATCTATGCTAAAACAAGTAATACGGTGTTACAAAGCTATGAAAACAGATGAGCGTCATGGTAACCCTCATTTACAAAACGGAAATGTTGGTACATTTTGCCTCCATCAGGGTACCTTGGGTTCCTAAACTTGCTCCTTCATAAGAATCACCTGAGACTCCCAGATGGCTGCCTCTAAGTTCTCATTGTACCCTGGCACCCCAACTTCTAAGACCTGCGCCTGAGGGACGAGCCCCCAAAACCTCTAGCTTTGGAAGCCAGCAGGGCATGCATCCACACGACTGACAGACTCTGCCACCCCAGGGTCCAGTGCAGACGCAGCCAACTGAAAAGTGCCCAGATTTTGCATGATGGAGGCTTACTTGCTTATGTTAAAGCATCGGCCTGAGGGGCAGGCCTCTAACATATCCATGTACCTACTGCAGTACTCTCCAGAGACAGGCACCATCTTTATCCCTCTTTTTCACTCCCAAGTCACCAGTATCTTCCAGAAAGGTGCTTGTATACTTATCTGGTGCCCAAATTTTTGTGGCTGCTGCCCAGGGAACACCTCTCGATCCCCTGGCGCTGGTCACCAGAGTGGCTTTCATCCATGGGCCCCACAGGACGGTAACAAACAGAAGGAGTTCTTCACTGGCTATCACTGTGGGGCACAGCAGAGAGGCCACAGACTGAGGTACCAGGCTTTCTGTAAAAGTGGCCTATTAGCTCATTTTCATAGCTGTGGCCTGAGGGGCAGGCCTCTACACATCTAGGTGCCAATTATAATCTGCAGACTGGGGAGGACAGCTGAGGCCACCTCTGTGCTCTCCTGCCTTGCCCCAGGTCATCACCGTCTCCCAGGAAGGAGTTTGTTTACACATCTGGCACCCCAGCTTTTGTGTCTTGCACAGAGGACACTTCCTTGCTAGCCTGGCTCTTGTGCCAATGAGGTTTGTGTTCACGGATTCAACATGAGGATAGGAAATAGTTCTTACCTGGCTATCAGTGCAGAGGGAAGAGACAAAAATGCCCATCTCGCCATCTTCCACTGAAAGAGGTATATTTGCATACTTTAAAAGCTGCTGCCTGAGGGTATTGGTTTCCAGTCAGCCTGAATCTAGGTACTGACTGAAATCCTTTCCCCCTCCCGTGCCCCCCACATTGGGCGCCCCATCAACCACTGCAAGCCACCAAAAATAAAGTAGGCTGTGTGTACAGTCACACAGGTTATAGAAGTAGGGCTGGGTTGAATAATAAGCTTCATTTCCTGTGCTAGGCTACTCCCACAAGACTGGGAGAGGTGACTGTTTTACCTAATGTACAGAAACCAACACAGAGAGTCAAAAGAAAATGAAAAAACAAAGTAAAATGTCCCAAATGAAAGAACAAGATAAAACCTCGGGAAAAAAATACCTTAATGAAATGGAGATAAGTGAGTTACCTGATAAAGAGTTCAAAATAATGGTCATAAAGATTGTTCACCCATTCTTCTCCTGAGCTCAGTGAACAAGTAAGAATTTCAACAAAGATAGAAAATACAAGAAAATACAAAAGTAGAAGTTACAGAGCTGAAGAACACAATAACCAAACTGAAAAGTACACTAAAGTGGTTCAACAGCAGACTAGATGAGATGGAAGAAAGGATCAGCGAGCTTGAAAACAGGGCACAACTCACCCAGTCAGAGCAGCAAAGAGAAAAAAGAATAACTTAAGGGACTTATGGGACGACATCAAGGAGACCAGCATTTGCATTACAGGAGTCTTAGAAGGAGAAGGGGGAAGCAGGCAGAAAACATATTTGAAGCAATAATGGCTGAAAACTTCTCTAACTTAGGGAAGGACACACAGATCCAGAAATCTCATAGATTTCCAAATAAGAAAGCAGCAACAAGACACATTATAATTAAAGTGTCGAAAGTTAAAGACAAGGAGAAATATTAAAAGCAGCAAAACAATTTGTTACATAAAAGGAAACCCCCAAAAGACTATCACCGATTTTTCAGCAAAAAATTTGCAGGCCAGAGGGACTGGCAAGATATAGCCAACGTGCTGAAAGAAAAAAACTGCCAAGAATACTCCACCCAGCAAAGTTGTCCTTCAGAATTGAAGGAGAGCGAAAAAGTTTCCAGAGCAGCCAAAGCTAAAGGAGTTTATCACTACTAGACAGGTCTTACAAGGCATGTTAAAAGGCATTTCAAGATTACTGGGTAGTGATAGGAAAACCTATGAAAGTACAAATCTCAGTGGTAAAGGTAAATACAGAGGTGCCACGAAAACACACACATGTTAAAAAAGGAAAACTATTAAAATTGTAATAATATATACCGATAACAATATATATACCAAATACAAGTCACGTTTGATTTCTACAATTACAAGAGGTGCTCAAAGTGGTTCCCATCAGTGTCCAGACACTTCTAATTATGACAGACTACTGCTTGAGCAACATTGACCAAACTGTCCACTTGCATACATTTTTTTGGTAGCCCCTATATATAGTAAAATTCAGAATAATCTAATGTTGTAAAGGTGGTGTGTTAATGTTATAATGGTGGGTTAAAAGTTTAAAAGATGAAAGTAGTAAAAACTATAATTTGTTATTGGACACATAAGATAAAAATATGTGTTGTCACACAGCAGCCTAGCAGACTGTCCCCCCCGTGTCTTTCCTTAAGGAAAGAAGAGTCTGTGAGACTGTGCATCTCTGGGGCTGTATATTTCTCTCTACTTAGTCTCCAAAAGAGGGTTTGCAGCCAATGACGAGTAAGATTCCCCACAGGGAGGGGGGGACAGCTCAAGCCAGGCGGAACCCCATGGAGACCCCCCCCCCCGATGAGCTGCCTTAGAAAGATCTGGGAAGGGGCCTTGTCTCCCCTTCCACCTGCCTGGGAAAAGCCTCTGCTGGTTCTGGCTTTCCCTTCTCACCTAATTGGGAGAAAAGTCTTTCGAGCGATAAGATTAAGCTCTCTCTGCTCAGCTCTCTGAAAGAATTTCGACATGTGATATATGTCCCTTAAGTCGCATACCTCACCTCAAGGACTTTGTGCTTCGGCTGTTTGGAGACCAACATAATTGGTTTGGGTTGTTTCTATAACGTGATAAATGAGTCTCACAGACTTGTGTCAGAAACACTGCTACTCCCTTGTATACTTATCAATAAAAACCACCAGTTGGCTTGATTCTGGGCTCCAATCTTTCATGACTGTGAGGCCCCTGGCCTTCTGAGATTTAACTGCATTAAGTCTCTGTTTCTTTCTTAAAAACTTAACCCAAAGCCTCCCCTTCTCGCACCCTCACTGCCTGTGTCACGCTGGATGTGGCAAATATGTAAATTGCAACATCAAAAACAAAAATGTTGGGAGGAGGAGTAAATATGTAGAGCTTTAGAGTGTGTTCAAATTAAGTTGTTATCAACTTAAATAGCCTGTTATAAATATAGGTGGTTTTATGTAAGTCTCATAGTAACAACAAAGCAAAAGCCTATAGTAGAGACACAAAAGATAAAGAGAAAGGAATCTAAGCATATCACTACGGAAAATCATAAATCAAAAAGGAAGACAGCAAGAGAAGAAAGGAACAAAGGAATCACAAAACAGCCAGAAAATGAACCAAGATGGTGCAGTAGGTAAACATTGTGTTTACCTTCTCTCACAACCACATCAAAATTACAACTAATCTACAAAACAACCGTTATTGAGAATTGCCTAAAATCAAGTTGAACTGAAGCCTTTCAACGAAGGACGTGCAGAATAAGCCACCTCCAGACTGGTAGGAAGGGCAGAGATGGAGAACGGGTCCCACGTGTGACCATTAAAGATTGGGAGAACTATTTCAGCTGTGGGGGTCCCCCCCCCAACCCCTAGAGAAGCAAGAGATCCCAGTTCCACCCCAGCCCAGGGTTCCAATGCCGGGGAAAGAGGTCCCCATAATTTTTGGTTGCGAAAACTAGCAGAGATTGTTACTGTGTGAGACTGAGTGTGGCTGCACTCCCAGGTGCTCCTCTTAAAGAGACCATGCACGGACTTAACCCACCAATGGAATCACTTGCTCTGAGCTACAGCGCTGGGGCAGCAACTGAAGAGGCAGCAGGGACAAATGGTGGGGCATTGAGTTGTCTGGCTTGGGATAGGGGCTGGAGAGGCGGCTTCCTCCTGGACAGGGGAGCTGGTGGAGGCCATTGTTTCTTTGTTGAGCTCTCCCCCTTCCCAAGGTGTGGACGCAGGCAGCCGTTAGTTCTCCATGCCCTGGCAATTTGAGACCTGGCCCCACCCAACTTTTGGGCTCACCCAGGCTGCTTTCAGTGGCTTTTTCATGCAGACCCCCTGCCTTGGATCAAGCTGCACTTCCCTAGGGTCTCTCAAAGGTTCGTAGAACCCAGACAAGCAACATCTGGCTTGAGCATGTCTTGTACTTCTGGCTGAGCAGCCCTAAGCCAGCACTAGTGGCAGCCAGCCTTGGTTGGCAGCTTGGCCTCTCAAGGCATTTCCAAGCACAGCACGGTGGCAGCCATCTGCGGATTTCTTTCTGGCTCCCACTGGGTGGCCCCAGGTGTGGCACAGGCTGTAGCTGAATTAGATATATGGTAGATCCCTTCCAAGGTGGTCCTGGGGCTGGCACCCCCAGTGGCCAGCTTTAAAATGAGCTGGCGCATCACCCAGCCACCTCCAGTATGACACACCCAAGAGACAGATTGGGCAGGCACCAGACTCCTGCTGAGGCAGGTCCTGCTCTGTGGGGTCAGCCCCTGCACAACAACTCGTCACTGTACTCAAGACCAGTCCTCACAACCAGTGAGCCAGTGAGCTCAAGGGTCAGTCCTTCACATTAATGTGCAGTTATCAACCAAGGCTCAACTACAAGAGGAGGGCACACACAACCCACACAAGGCACATACCTGGAGTGAGTGGCTCAGGTGACCAGAAAGACAGTGCCACTGAACCACACAGCACACCTACTACATAAGGCCACTCTACTAAGACCGGGAGACATAGCAGCCCTACCTAATACATAGAAACACAAACAGGGAGGCAGCCAAAATGGGGAGACAAAGAAACATGTCCCAAATAAAAGAACAAAACTCCAGAAAAAGAACTAAGCAAAACAGAGATAAGCAATCTATCAGACACAGAGTTCCAAACACTGGTTATAAGAATGCTCAATGATCTCAGGGAGAACTTCAACAGATAGAAAACATAAAAATGGAGACAGAAACCATAAAAAAGAACCTGTCAGAAATAAAGGATACAATAATGGAAATGAAGAATATTTTACAGGGAATCAACGGTAGATGAGATGAAGCAGAGGATCCAACAAGAGGTGTAGAAGATAAGGTAGCAAAAAACACCCAACCAGAACAGCAAAAAGAAAAAAGAATCCAAAAAATTGAGGAGAGTTTAAGGGGCCTCCGGGACAATATCAAGCATACCAACATTCACATCATAGTGATGTAGGTGATGTTGGATCTGCCGGCAGTTTCTGAGTGTGGGCCGGGATCGTGTCTTGTGAAGCCGAAGAATGGAAATATGAACCAGGGAGAGGCAAAACGTTTTAAAAAGAGGATAGTTTATTAGAGGCAGGAAAAAGGTTGCTGCTTTCAAGCAGGAGGGGGTCCCGAATAGGGGGTGCCCCATAACTAAGCTCTTACTTTTACTTTATTTATTTTTTAAAAGATTTTATTGGGGAAGGGGAACAGGACTTTATTGGGGAACAGTATGTACTTCCAGGACTTTTTTCCAAGTCAAGTTGTTGTCCTTCAATCTTAGTTGTGGAGGGTGCCATTCACCTTCAAGTTGTTGTCTTTTCAGTCTTAGTTGTGTAGGGTGCAGCTCAGCTCCAGGTCCAGTTGCCGTTGCTAGTTGCAGGGGGCACAGCCCACCATCCCTTGCGGGAGTCGAACCAGCAAACTTGTGGTTAAGAGGACTCGCTCCAACCAACTGAGCCATCCGGGAGCTCAGCGGCAGCTCAGCTCAAGGTGCCGTGTTCAATCTTAGTTGCAGGGGGCGCTGCCCACCATCCCTTGCAGGACTCGAGGAATCGAACTGGCAACCTTGTGGTTGAGAGCCCACTGGCCCATGTGGGAATCGAACCGGCAGCCTTCGGAGTTAGGAGCACGGAGCTCTAACCACCTAAGCCACTGGACCGGCCCCAACTCTTACTTTTATACCTTCCCTTGCCTGCTTGGGGAAGGGGAGCTGTTTGAAAAAGGGAGCTGTTTGAAGAAGGGAATTGGCGCCTTCTAATGAAATTCATCTACCAGGTTTGTTCTGCTTGCCCATCCTAAAGGAATTAGCAAAGTAACCCACTCTTTATCTATCAGATCTGCTCCATTTGTCTGGCCAAAATGAATTTTATGATTAACCTCAAGGCCTTGTTACATTATGTCCTGGAGCAAAGGAGTGATTTCAAAACCTGAAGTTTTAGGATATGACTGTCTTTGTTTATTCCACCAGAGACCTCCCTGTCTACCTAGGGATATACTAACTCTCGTGGATCAATAGGGGTACCAGAAGGAGAAGAGAGAGAGCAAGGAATTGAAAACCTATATGAAGAAATAATGACAGAAAACTTCCCTAACCTGGCGAAGGAAATAGACATACAAGCCCAGGAAGTGCAGAGAGTCCCAAACAAGATAAGCCCAAAGAGGCCCACACCAAGACATATCATAATTAAAATGCCAAAAGTTAAAGACAAAGAGAGAATCTTAAAAAGCAGCAAGAGAAAAACAGTTACCTAAAAGGGAGCCCCCATAAGACTGTCAGCTGATTTCTCAACAGAAACTTTGCAGGCAAGAAGGGAGTGGCAGGAAATATTCCAAGTGATGAAAAGCAATGACATGCAACCAATATTGCCCTACCCAGCAAGGCTGTCATTTAGAATTGAAGGACAGATAAGGAGCTTCCCAGACCAAAAAAAAAAAAAAAAAAAAAAGGAAGCTGAAGGAAGTCATCACTACCAAACCAGTATTACAAGGACTCTTAGAGGGATTTCTTTAGGATGGGAGAGGGGGTTTAAGGAGAAGAGATTAAGAAGTACAAATTGGTTATTACACAGTAGTCATGGGGATAGGGTATAGCATAAGGAATATCGTCAATAATATTGGGTACTAGATCTATCAGGGTAATAGATGGGAATGGGGTGGGGGGCAGGATAAAAAAGGTGAAGGCATTAAGAAATACTAATTGGGGCAGATGGGTGGCTCAGCTGGTTAGAGCGTGAGCTCTGGGCAACAGGACTACCGGTTCGATTCCCACGTGGGCCAGCAAGCCGCGCCCTCCGCAACAAGAATGAACTCAATGAGCTGCCACTCAGCTCCCAGGTGGCCAGATGGCTCAGCTGGTTGGAGCGTAGGCTCTCAACCACAAGGTTGCCAGTTCAATTCCTCGACTCCCACAAGGGATGGTGGGCTGTGCCCCCTGCAACTAACAATGGCAACTGGACCTGGAGCTGAGCTGCACCCTCCACAACTAAGATTGAAAGGACAAAACTTGACTTGGAAAAAATCCTATAAGTACACTCTGTTCCCGAAGTACACACTGTTCCCCAATAAAGTCCTGTTCCCCTTCCCCAATAAAATCTTTTTTAAAAAAAAAAGAAAAGAAGAATCGGACAACAATAACTCCACAAAGGACTCCCTGCACAGCACACAGGCAAGACAAAGACGCCCACTACTGAATTCACCTCTAGGTGGGCGAATCGCGCAAGCGGGGGAGGGGGGAAGGGAGAAGTGCAGGACGGAGCCGCGCAGGCGAAGGACGCAGACCTAGCTCAGTGCTCCGAGCTCGCTGCATCCCGGAACTACCGCAGCTGCGGGAGAGGGAAGAACTCGGACTGCTAGGGCTCTGCTTACGGCCCACAGGGCGGAGGGGGCAGCATATAACACGGCTGAACCCAACGCTCACTGCAGAGACCTCAAAGACTGAGGGAAGAAGGCTGAAAACGGTGGTTTAAGCCCTCACTGCAGAGCAGAGAACGGAAGCCTTAGGCACTGAGACTAGCCGCCCCCTCCCTACCCTCCCAGAGCTCACCCTACCCCCACCTGCCTGGTGCTAGAAGCGATAAAGTAGCAATGTCAGATCAAAAGGACGGGATATTTGCTGTTCTGAGAACTGTGGACCGCAGACACAGATTCGCAGCCCAACTAGTTCCGGCAAAGGGGAGGGAGCTGTGGAAGCAGCACCGGCTGTGGTGGTGGTCGGCGCCATTGCTCTGGGCCACCTCTCACAACTCACCCCGTCCCTGGCCCCACCTATCTGGGCGGATCCCTGCAGGAGTAAACAGAACTGCTGAAACATATGGGCTCTGAATCGGGTGCAGAAACAGCTTTGGAACTTCAAAAGCTCTCTGCAACCCCATAGGGACGTGGCGCCCTATGACCCAGGTGAACTGTTAACAGAGGAGAGGCCCGTCTCCCAGGGAATCCCCCCATTGTGTGAGAAGGTGGAATAGTGCAGAGAAAACATAGCACTACTGTGTCAGAGAGGGAAAAAAAAGGCTGCAGTCGGAGAGAAAATAAAACATTCTACCAACAAGTATTGGAAAACAAAAGAAAGACCTCTTCCTATCAACCTGTTGCAGAAGCCACTCCTATAGATGTCTAGGAAGAGAAATAATAAATCAGTAATTGCCATGAATAACCAAGGCAACAAGACAGCTCAGAAAGAAAGTGAAAAGTCTCCAGAAAAGGAACTTAAAGATATGGAGATATGTGACTTAAATGACAGAGAATTCAAGATTGCAGTTCTGAAAAAACTCAACGAGATGCAAGAAAACACAGAAAGGCAATTTAATGAACTCGGAAACACAATCAAAGAACAACATGAGCATTTTACGAAAGAGATTGAAATTTTTAAAAAGAACCAAATGGAATTTCTGGAGATTAAGAACTCAATAGATGAAATTAAAAATGAAATAATCAGCTTAGGTAGTAGAGTTGACCAGATGGAGGTAAGAATCAGTGACATCGAAGATAGAAAACTGGAAATTACACAGATGGAAGAAGAAAGAGACTTGAGACTTAAAAGAAATGAAAGGACTCTACAAGAACTTTCTGACTCCATCAGAAAGAGCAATATAAGAATAATGGGCATACCAGAAGGAGAAGAAAGAGAGAAGGGAACAGAGAATATACTCAAAGAAATTGTTAATGAGAACTTCCCAAACTTGTGGACAGAACTGGATCCTCAAATCCAAGAAGCAAATAGAACACCTAATTACCTCAGTCCCAACAGGCCTTCTCCAAGGCACATTGTATTGAAGCTGTCTAAAATTAACACCAAAGAAAGAATCCTCAAGGCAGCCAGGGAAAAGAAGACGGTAACCTACAAAGGAAAGCCAATTAGATTATCATCAGATTTTTCAGCAGAAACTCTACAAGCCAGGAGAGAGTGAAACCAAATATTCAAACTATTGAAAAAGAGAAATCATGAGCCAAGAATAATGTGTCCAGCAAAGATATCCTTTAGATATGAAGGAGGAATAAAGACCTTTCCAGACATACAGAAGCTGAGGGAATTTTCTAATACACGACCTGCACTACAAGAAATACTAAAGGAGGCTATTCGACCACCATCAACAGGGACAATTTGTGGCAACATAAAAAGGGGGAGAGTAAAGGCCTGAACCGGAATATGGGAATGGAGAAAGTAAGCGTGCTGAAGAAAATGGAATACTCTAAATATCAAACTTTCTTTTACATAATCTTAAGGGTAACCACTCAAAAAAAATCCAGAACTGAAATATATACTGTAATACAAGAAGAAACAGAGGGAAACATCATGGAATACCACCACACAGAAATAATAGACAACAACAAAAAGGCAAAGAAACAATGGAGACGCAGCCTTACCAGAAAACTAAAGATAGAATGACAGGAAATCCTCACGTATCAATAATCACCCTAAATGTAAATGGACTGAACTCACCAATAAAAAGCCACAGAGTAGCAGATTGCATCAAAAAACTAAACCCAACCATATGTTGTCTCCAAGAGACACATCTCAGCTACAAGGACAAGCATAGACTCAAAGTGAAAGGGTGGAAATTGACACTCCAAGCAAATGGTACCCAGAGAAAATCAGGTGTAGCCATAATGATATCAGATGAAACAGACTTCAGGGTGAAAAAGGTAACAAGAGACAAAGATGGACATTTCATAATGGTAAAGGGGACTATACAACAAGAAGACATAACAGTCATCAATATTTATGCCCCCAATCAGGGAGCACTGAAATATACCAAGCAACTACTAACAGAACTAAAGGTGGAAATTGACCAAAACACAATTATACTAGGGGACTTAAATACATCATTGACAGCTATGGATAGATCATCCAAACAGAAGATAAATAACGAAATCGCAGCCCTAAATGACACATTCGATGAAATGGACATCATTCACATATATAGAGCACTTCATCCTAAAACATCAGGCTATACATTCTTTTCGAGTGTACATGGAACATTCTCAAGGATAGACCATATATTGGGACATAAAAGCAGCCTCAGCAAATTTAAGAAGATTGAAATCATACCAAGCATATTCTCTGATCACAAGGCTTTGAAATTGGATATCAACTGCGAAAAGAAAGCAGAAAAAAACACAAATACATGGAGATTAAACAACATACTTTTAAAGAACGACTGGGTCAAAAAAAATTAGAGGAGAGATCAAAAGATACATAAGAAACAAATTAAAATGAAAATACATCCTACCAAAATTTTTGGGATGTAGCGAAAGCAGTTTTAAGAGGGAAATTTATATTATTACAGGCCTATCTCAAGAAACAAGTAAAATCCCAAATAAATAACCTCATGTTACACCTTAAAGAACTAGAAAAAAAGAACAAGTGAAACCCAAGGTCAGCAGAAGAAAGGAAATAACAAAAATCAGAGCAGAGCTCAATGAAATAGAGAACAAAAGGACAATAGAAAAAATTAATGTGACAAAGAGCTGGTTCTTTGAAAAAATTAATAAAATCGACAAACCCTTGGCTAGACTCACTAAGATAAAAAGAGAGAAGACACTAATTAACAAAATCAGAAATGAACAAGGGGACGGTATCACAGACACCACAGAAATACAAAGGATCATGCAAGAATACTATGAAGGACTATATGCCACCAAATTCAATAACCTAGAAGAAATGGACAAGTTCTTAGAAACATATAGCCTTCCAAGGCTGAACCATGAAGAACTGGAAAATCTAAACAGACCGATCACCAGTAAAGAAATTGAATCAGTCATCCAAAACCTTCCCAAAAGTAAAAGTCTGGGACCAGATGGCTTCACTAGTGATTCTACCAAACCTTCAAACAGGATCTAATACCAATCCTGCTTAAACTCTTCCAAAAAATTGAAGAAGAGTCAGTACTCCCTAACTCATTTTATGAGCCAACATTACCCTGATACCAAAACCTGGTAAGGACAATACAAAAAAAGAAAACTACAGACCTATATCTCTGATGAATACTGATGCAAAAATCCTAAACAAAATTTTAGCAAATCGAATACAACAATGCATTAAAAAGATTATTCATCACGACCAAGTGGGGTTCATCCCTGGGGCACAAGGATGGTTCAACATCCGCAAATCCATCAATGTGATACATCACATAAACAAAATAAAGGACAAAAATCATGATTATATCAATTGATGCAGAAAAAGCATTTGACAAGATACAACATCCATTTATGATAAAAACACTTAATAAAATAGGTATAGAAGGAAAATATCTTAACATAATAAAGGCCATTTATGACAAGCCCTCAGCTAATCTCATAATTAATGTGAAAAACTGAAGCCCTTTGCTCTACGTTCAGGAACATGACAGGGCTGTCCCCTATCACCTCTGCTTTTCAACATAGTGTTGGAAGTCCTTTCCAGAGCCATCAGGCAAGAGAAAGAAATAAAAGGTATCCAAATTGGGAATGAAGAAGTTAAATTATCACTCTTTGCAGATGACGTGATGCTATATATAGAAAACCCTAAAGACTCCACCAAAAAGCTGTTAGAAACAATCAACGAATACAGTAAAGTTGCTGGCTACAAAATCAACGTACAAAAGTCCATTGCATTCCTATATACTAACAATGAAATCTCAGAAAAAGAAATACAAAAAACAATTCCCTTGCAATTGCAGCAAAAAGAATAAAATACCTAGGAATAAACTTAACCAAGGTTGTGAAGGACCTATATACTGAAAACTATAAGACATTTTTGAAAGAAATTGAAGAAGACACAAAGAAATGGAAAGACATTCCATGTTCATGGATTGGAAGAATCAACATAGTTAAAATGGCCATATTACCCAAAGCAGTATACAGATTTCATGCAATCCCCATCAAAATCCCAATGGCATTTTTTAAAGAAATAGAACCAAAAATCATCAGATTTGTTAGGAACCACAAAAGACCCCAAATAGCCAAAGCAATCTTAAGAAAAAAGAACAATACTGGAGGTATCACACTCCCTGACTTTAGCTTGTACTACAGGGTTACAATAATCAAAACAGCATCGTATTGGCAGAAAAACAGACACACAGACCAGTGGAATAGAATTGGGAACCCAGAAATAAAGCCACATAAATATGGATAGGTAATTTTTGACAAAGAAGCTAAAAACATACAATGGAGGAAAGGCAGCCTCTTCAATAAATGGTGCTGGGAAAATTGGATAGCCACGTGCAGGAGAATGAAACTGGACTGTTATCTGTCACCATGTACCAAAATTAATTCAAAATGGATCAAAGACTTAACATAAGACCTGACACAATAAACTAAACTGCATAGAATAAAACATAGGTACTAAACTTATGGACCTTGGGTTCAAAGAGCATTTTATGAATTCGACTCCAAAGGCAATGAAGGTAAAACCTAAAATAAACGAATGGGACTATATGAAACTTAAAAGTTTCTGCACAGCAAAAGAAACCATCGACAAAATAAAGAGGCAACCGACTGAATGGAGAAGATTTTTGCAAACAGTTCCTCCGATAAGGGTCTAATATCCAAAATATACAAGGAACTCATGAAACTCAACAACAAAAAAACAAACAACCCAATTAAAAATTGGGCAGAGGACCTGAAGAGACATTTCTCCAAAGAGGACTTACAAATGGCAAATTGACATATGAAAAAATGCTCAACATCACTAATCATCAGAGAAATGCAAAATGAAAACCACAATGAGATTATTGTGGTTACCTCACCCCAGTCAGAATGGCTATCATCAACAAGACAAATAGTAACAAGTGTTGGAGAGGCTGTGGAGAAAAAGGAACCCTCATACACTGTTGGTGGGAATGCAGACTGGTGCAGCCGCTATGGAAGGCAGTGTGGAGGTTCCTCTAAAAATTACAAATAGAATTACCATATGACCCAGCAATCCCTCTCCTGGGTATCTACCCAAAGAATTTGAAAACATTTATACATAAAGACACATCTGCTCCAATGTTCATTGCAGCTTTGTTTACGGTGGCCAAGACATGGAAACAACCAAAATGTCCTTCGATAGATGAATGGATAAAGAAGTTGTGGTATATATACACAATGGAATACTATTCGGCGGTAAGAAAAGATGATATAGGAGCATTTGTGACAACATGGATGGATCTTGAGAGTATAACGCTAAGCGAAATCAGTCAGACAGAAAAAGCAGAGAACCCTATGATTTCACTGATATGTGGTATATAAACCAAAAACAACAAAAGAACAAGACAAGCAAATGAGAAACAAGAACTCATAGACACAGACAATAGTTTAGTGGTTACCAGAGGGTAAAGGGGGTGGGGGGAGGGAGATGAGGGTAAGGGGGATCAAATATATGGTGATGGAAGGAGAAACTGACTCTGGGTGGTGAACACACAATGGGATTTATAGATGATGTAATACAGAATTGTACACCTGAAATTATGTAATTTCATTAACAATGTCACGCCAATAAATTAAATAAAAAAAAACACCAGGGCCAGTGCTCAGTAAATAATAACTGCTTTAATTATTATCTTAAAAAAAAGGAAAAGAAAAGAAAAGAAAAGAGACAAAGACAAATTGATAGTTAATGCAGAATGGGGAATATAGTCAACAATGTTGTAAGGATCATTTAAGGTGCCAGATGGACACTGGACTTATCAGATCATCTCACAGACTGCATAGATGCCTGACCAACGTGCTGTACACCTGAAGTAGAAAATATTGAATGTCAACTAGAACTAAATATATAGGTATGTATAGTCACAGGATGTGGAGTACAGCATAGAGAAGATAGTCTAAGGTACTGTATCAGCGATATAAGATGTCAGAGGGTTCATAGCTTGGGGGTGGGTTATCACTTTATGAGAGATCTAAATGTCTAACTATTACGTTGCTTCGTACACATGAAACTAATAAAAATAAATTATTAAAAAATAAAAATAACCCCTCCCCCAAAAAACCAGGCAGAAAACAATTAACTAAATTGCAATAAGTACAGACCCACTGATAATTACTTTAAATGTAAATCGACTAAATGCTCCAATCAAAAGACATAGAGTGGCTGAAAAAAAAAAAAAAAAAAAAACAAAAACAGATCCATCTATATGCTACCTACTGGAGACTCACTTCAGATGTAAGGACCCACACATACAGAAGTGAAGGGATGGAAAAAGATATTTCATGTGAATGGAAACCAAAAGAAAATTGAGGTAGTTTTATATCAGACAAAAAAAAAAAGAGGCAAAGAAATTCATAATGGTACAGGGGTCAATCCAACAAGAGTATATAATATTTGTAAATATTTATGTGCCTAAATATATAAAATAAATATTAAAAGACATAAAGGGATAAATAGACAAATATAGGGGAATTTAATATCCCACTTTCATCAATAAATAGATCATTCAGACAAAAAAAAGTCAATGAGAAAACATTGGCCTTAAACTGCACATTAAGTCAAATGAACTTAACAAAAATTAACAGAACATTCCATCCAAAAGCAAGAGAATACACATTCTGCTCAATTGTATATGGAATATTCTCCAGGCTAGATCCCATGTTAGGCCACAAAAAAACTTTTAATAAATTTAAGAAAACTGAAATCGTATCTAACTACAGTGGTATGAAACAAGAAATCAGTTACAAGAAGAAAACTGGAAATTTCACAAATATGTGGAGATTACACGACATGCTACTGAATAAGCAATGGGTCAAAAAAGAAATCAAAAGAAAAATTTTACAAATTTGTTAAGAAAAATGAAAATAAAAATACAACATACCAAAACTTATGGAATGCAGCCAAAGCTGTTGTAAAAGGGAAGTTCAAGTGATAAAGGCCTACATCAAATAAATAACCTAACTTTGCACCTCAAAGAAACTAGAAAAAGAAGAACAAATAGAGCCCAGACTTAAGGGGGAGGGGGGCAAATAACAAAGATCAGAGTGGAAATAGATGATATAGAGATTAAAAGACAAAGGAAATATCAAACGAAACTGAGAGCTGGTTTTTTGAAAAGTTAAATAAAATTTTGCCAAGAAAGAAAGAATTCAAATAAATAAAATCAGAAATTAAAGAGATGTTACAACTGATACCGCAGAAATACAAAGGATCATAAGAGACTATATGAACAATTATATGCCGACAAATTGGACAACCTAAAAGAAATGGATAAATTCCTAAATTCCTAGAAACAGTCAACCTACCAAGACTGAATCAAAAACAAAGAAAACAGACTGATTACTAGTGAGAAGATTGAATCAGTAATCAAAAACCTCCCAACAAACAAAAGTCTAGGACCGATGTCTTCACTGGTCAATTCTACCAAATATTTATAGCAGAATTAACACCAGTCCTTCTCAAACACTTTTAAAAATATAGGAGAGGAGGAAACACTTCCAAACTCATGAGGCCAGCATTACCCTGATCCCAAAACCATACAAAGGCATTACAAGAAAAAAAAAGCCACACGCCAATATCCCTAATGAACATGGAGGCAAAAATCCTCAACAAAATATTAGCAAACTGAATTCAACAACACATTAAAAGGAGCGTACACCATAATTAAGTGGGATTTATTCCAGAGGTGCAAGGATGCTTCAACATCTGTAAATCAATTTGACATGCCACATGAACAAAGGACAAAAATCATATGATCATCTGAATAGATGCAGAAGAAGCACTCAACAGAATTTAACATCCATTTATGATAAAAGAAAAAAAACAACTCAGCAAAGTGTTTATAGAGGGAATGTACCTCAACCTGATAAAGGCCATATATATTAGCCCACAGTCAACATCATACCAAACGGTGAATAGCTGAAAGTTTTTTCTCTAAGATTAGGAGCAAGACAAGGATGCCCACTCTTACCTCTTTCATTCAACATAGTATTGGAAGTCGTAGCCAGAGTAGTAGGGCAAGAAAAAGAAATAAAAGTATCCTAATTGGAAAGGAAGAAATAAAACCATCACTATTTGTCGACATATTATTATAGAAAACCCTAAAGGCTCCTCTCCCCAAAAAAAACCCAAACCTGTTAGAATTCATAAACAAATATAGTAAAGTGGCAGGAAACAAAATCAATACATGCACCACTTAACGACTTGGATACATTCTGAGTAATGCATCATTAGATGATTTCATGTTGCCACGCAGCAGCCTAACCATTTGTCTCCTTGTACTTGCCCCCAAGGAAAGGAGAGTCTGTGAGACGGATCCTTTCAGGGACTTTGCTTCACCTTTGTGTTTACACCTCATGTCTCCCTGTTTGGCCCCAAAAAGGTGGCTGGTCAGCCAATGACAAGTAAGATTCCCCACGTGGGGGACAACTCAAGCCAAGCGCAGTCAAGTGGGGACCAACAGGAGAACCCACGGGGTTCATAGAGGTGGGCACAGCCCCCCACCTTCCCCAGGCTAAGAAAAGCCTCTGCCTCTGTGGCTGCATTCCTTCCCAAAACCTGCAGGAGAAGAGATTCAGTGATGTGCTCTCCATCTATTTATATGCATAAAGGTTTTGTCCCTTGGGGAAGTACTTATCCTGAGACTTATGGTTCTGCTGCCTGCAGGCAAGGGTGATTGGCTTGAATCAGTTTCCTAGTATAGTGTATGGAATTCACAGATCTTGAGATTGCCAAGCTTTATCTCCTTTGCTTCCCCACCTAACTAATAAAAGCTGATGCTAGACCCGATTAGGCACCACAACCACAGCCCAGACCTTGAGGCTGCCGGTCACTTTGCCCTCACCCTTAAACTCTATTCATGGCTGCTGTCTTTTCTTAACCCTGCACCGCCCTCCTCACTCCCCACACCCCTCATCATGCTGGACAGTTTCCTCACTCTGTGAACATCATGGAGTGTGCCTCAACTGGGGTGGCAGAGCCCGCTTAAACAGCAGCTGGGCTATATGGTACACCAGTGCTGTATGCGCAGCCCATCAGTGACCAAAGTGTTATGTGGTGCATGACTGTATACAAAATCAGTTGCATTTCTATACTCTAGTAACAAACTATCAGAAAGAGAAATTAAAACAATCCCATTCATAATTATGTCAAAAGAATAAATACCTAGGAATAAATTTAACTAAGGAGATAAAAGGCTTGCACATTGAAAACTGTAATACAATGATGAAAGAAATTGAAGAAGACACAAATAAACGGGAGATAATTTGGGCTCATGGATTGGAAGAATATTGTCTAAATATCCGTATTACCCAAAGCATCTACAGAGTCAATGCAATTCCTATCAAAATTCCAATGTCATTTTTCACAGAAATAGAACAAACAATCCTAATATTTTTATGGAACCACAAAAGACCTTAAACAGTCAAAGTATTCTTGAGAAAGAAGAACAAGGCTGGATGCCTCACACTTCCTGATCTCAAACTATATTACAAAGCTGTAATAATCAAAACAGTATGGTACTGGCATAAAAACAGACACATAGAACAGAAAAGAGAATCCAGAAATAAAACCACACATACGGTCAGTTAATCTATGATTTTAAAAAAGCCAAGAATATACAAGGCGGTAAGGATAGTCTTCAATAAATGGTATTGAGAAAACTGGACAGATACATGTAAAAGAATGAAACTGGACCACTACCTTTCACCATATACAAAAATTCAGTCAAAATGGATTAAAGAGTTGAATGTAGACCTTAAACCATAAAACCCCTAGAAGAAAAAATATAGTCACAAGCTCCATGACGTTGATCTTGGCGATAATATTTTTGATTTGACACCAAAAGGAAAGGCAACAAAATCAAAAATAAACAAGTAGAACTACATGAAACTAAAAAGCTTCTGCAGAGTTACATCAGCATCAGGGCAGCATGAGTCATTCCCTTTTTCTCTCCTCTTTAAATTACAACCAGTAGGACATCTATAGCCCAACATCAGACCCTCTGCACAGCACATCAGGACACCTGAGAAATCCACACATCTGTTCATCTGAAGGCAGGTGGACTGGACGTCTTGGGGACAGTAGAGCCAGAGGAGCAGTGGTGTTGAAGCTTCTGGCCACAGACTCCAGGAACCTCTGTGAAACTCAATCAATGAGATGAAGCATGCATTATGAAGCATTGGAAATAGAGAAGACCATATGGGAGAATTAGAGAGCTCAAAATATAGAAATCTAGAGATAATTCAGGTGAAAGAGGAAAAGAAATTAAGATCTAAAAAGAGAGGGAGAGACAAGAAACTACAAGAACTATCTGAATCCATTAGAAAAAGCAGCAGAAGAATAATTGGTATCCCAGAAAGAAAAGAGAAGACAGAGGGAGCATAGAGCTTATTTAAAGAAATAATAACTGAGAATTTCCCAAACCCGGGGAAAGGACAGGATGGATATACAAATCCACAAAGCTATTATAACACCTAATTATCTCAACACAAAAAGACCTTCTTAAAGACATATTATATTAAAACTGTCAAAAATCAATTATAAAGAAAAACTTGGAAAAGCAGCCAGGAAAAAAAATAAAAGATAACTGATAAATGTACCCCCATTAGGCTATCAGATTTTTCAACAGAATCGCTATGGGCCTGGAGAGTAGAATGGCATATTCAAAATATTGGAAAATAAGAACTGCCAGTCAAGAATACTCTCCAGCAAAGTTATCCTTCAGATATGAAGGAGAAATAAAGGCTTTCCCTGCCAAACAAAAGCTGAGGGAGTTTGCCACCACGTGACATGCCTTACGTTGAAAGGAGCTCTTATGCCAGAAACAAAAAAGCAAAAATATGCAAAACTTAATGTTATAAATAGACAGACAGAATCAGAAAATTGCAAAGCCATTTCAGACTAGAGTGTTAAACACTAAAGTATAGCAGAAAGGTTACAAGGAAAAAAACATTGCTCTTTGCTGCCTCTGCTGTGAGGATGAAGCCCATTCTCGGGAATCAGACCGTGGGCATTCCCGAAAACGTGGATGTCACTCTGCAGGGACCACAGTTACTGTGAAGGGCCCCAGAGACACCCTGCAGAGGGACTTCAGTCACATCATTGTAGAGCTCAGTCTCCTTGGGAAGAAAAAGAAGAGGCTCCAGGTTGACAAACGGTGAGGACATAGAAAGGAGCTGACTCCTGCTCGCACTATCTGTAGTCACAGAACATGATCGAGGGTGTTACATTGGGCTCCTGTTACAAGATGAGGTCTGTGTGTGTTCCCATCAACGGTGTTATTCAGGAGAATGGTTCTCTTGTGGAAATCTGAAATTTCTTGGGTGAAAAATATATCTGCAGGGTTCGGATTAGGTCAGGTGTTGTTTATTTAGTAGCTCAAACCCAAAAAGATGAGTTAATTCTTGAAGGAAATGAAATTGAACTTGTATCAAATTCAGCTGCTTTGATTAACAAGCCACAACAGTTAAAAACAAGAATATCACATTATGCTAAATGAAATGTCAGACAAAGACAAATACCATATGATCTCACTTATATGTGGAATCTAAAGAAAAGAATAAATGAACAAACTAATCAGAAATAGTCTCAGAGACAGAGGAAAAACTGAGGGTTGTTAGATTGGGGTGGTGGGTGGAGTTAAGGGAGAAGTTGAGGGGATTAGAAAGCACAGTCAGTAACCAAGATTGCCACGGGGATACAAAAGTCAATTTGCAGAACGTAATCAATAATGTTGTAAAGATTTTGTAGGGTACCCAATGGACACGTGTCCCATTTGGGAGACCACCTCAGGGATGCTGTGGATGCCTGATCACTGCACTGTACACCTGAAGCTGAACAATAATGACTGCCAACTCTAATTTTATATATATAGATATGTGTATATATGTGTGTGTATATACTTACAAGTGGAGTACAGCATTAGGAATCGAGATAGTGGAAATGTAATGGCTGTGTGCGATGTCAGAGGGGTAGTAGATGGGGGGAGGGGGTTATCACTGTGTTAGGGATACAAATGATAAATGTCTAACTATTACATTGTTTTGTAAACCTGAAACTAGTAAAATGAAGAAAAAAACCAAGAATATCAGAAAATTTTTGGATGGTATCTACATTTCTGAAAAGGGAACAGTTCAGCAGGCTGATGAATAAGGTCTAAGTTGTCCAGCTACAGAAACGCCAAGATGTTGAGTGATTCCTCGGACTTGTTTGTGATATTTTAAAGATGCAGTAAAAGTCATATTGATTTGGGGGGGGGAACATTAACAATAACTACAGTTACTTTAATTTGGTAATGAATTTTCAACATAAAAAGGAATGATTTGCAACAACAAAAACATAAAAGGAGAAAAAAGGATGGAACCTGTGAAGGCAAATGAAGATAAGATGCTATCAGCAGAAAAAAGACTATTCTATGAGAAGTTTTATACGATCTACATGGTAGCCACCAAACAAAAATCTAGAGCAGAGAACACAAAACATAAAAAAGAGGAAACAGAAAAATACAGAAAACTACCAAATTAAAATGGCGAACAGAAACACAAGGGAAAAGAAACAATGGAGACATATAACAAACTGAAGATAAAATGACAATTGTAAGCCCCCATATATCAATATTACCTTAAATGTAAAGCAGGATGGATCAATAAACAAGACCCAGTTATATGTTGCCTTCAGGAGACCCATCTCAGCTACAAAGACAAACAGGCTCAAAGTGAAGGGCTGGAAGATGATATTCTAAGCACATGATAACCAAAAGAAAGTTTTTCCATACTTACATCAATCAGAACAGACTTCAGGCCAAAAATGGTAACAAGGCACAAAGATGGACATTATATAATGATAAAGGGGACAATTTATCAAGATAATATTTATCAAGATAATAATAAAATATACAATTTATCACATAATATTATGGCTCAATAAATTTAAGAAGAGTGAAATTATATTAAGTATTTTCTGACCATAACAGTATGAAACTAGAAATAAACTACAAGAAGAAAACTGGAGAAATCACAAACACTGAAAATGCCAAAGAAATGTATACACATTTTAAGAAAGAAATAAACGCTATTAAAATTGTAATACTCAATATACGCGTATACCAATAACAAAAGATGAATATAAGTCATGAGTATACATTTTTTTGGCACCCCCGGTATATGGAGCTTAAACATCATGCTATTGAATGATTAGGTCAGCAAGGAAATTTAAAAATAAAAGAATTTATAGGGAAAAATGAAAATGAAAATACAACCTGTCGAAATCTATGTCATGCAGCAAAAGCAATACTACCATGTTTTCCCGAAAATAAGACCTAGCCAGACCATCAGTTCTAATGTGTCTTTTAGAGCAAAACTTAATATAAGACCTGGTCTTATTTTAGTATAAGACCGGGTATAATATAATATAATATAATATAATATATACTAGGTCTTACGTTAATTTTTGCTCTAAAAGATGCATTAGAGATGATGGTCCAGCTAGGTCTTATTTTCAGGGAAACACGGTAAGAGGGAGGTTTATAGCCTACCTCAAGAAACAAGAAAACTCTCAGTCTGTCCTTACACTTAAAGAAAGGACAAATGAAGCCCAAAGTCAGTAGAAGGAAGGAAATAATAAAAATCAGAGTGGAAATAAGTGGAACAGAGGCTAAAAAGACAATAGATAAGATCATTGAAACTAAGAGCTGGTTCTTAGAAAAGATAAAATTGACAAACCTGAGCTAGAGTAAGAAAAAAAGATAGAAGGCTCAAATAATTAACATTAAAAATAAAAGAGGAGAATTTACAGTGGACACCACAGAAAGACAAAGGATCATAAGAGGCTACTATAAACAGCCTTATGCCAACAAATTAGAAAATCCAGAAGAAATGGATAAATTCTTAGAACCATACAACCTTCCAAGACTGAATCATTAAGAAATTAACAACCTGAAAAGGTCGATCACTGGTAAGGGGATTGAAAAAGTCATCAAAATCCTCCCAAAAAGCAAAAACCCAGGACCAGACAGCTTCATCAGTGGTGAATTCCTCCAAATAGTCAAAGAAATTTTAATACCCATAATTCTCAAACTCTTCCAGAAAATTGAAGAGGGAATACTTCTTAACTCATTTTACAAGGCCAAAATTACCTTGATACAAAAACCAGACAAGGACAACACAATAAAAGAATATTACAGGTCAATATCTCTGATGAACACAGATGCAAAGATCTTTAATAAAATACTAGCAAATCAAATACAACAATACATTAAAAGGATCATACACCATGATCAAGTGGGATTCATTCCAGGAGTGCAGAGATCGTTTGACATGGTCAAATCAACCATTGCGAAACACCATATTATCAAATTGATGGATAAAAATCATATGATCCTCTCAATAGATGCAGAAGAAGTATTTGACATGATTCAAAATCCATTTATGATTTTAAAAAACTCTCAATAAAATGGGTACAGAAGGAAAGTATCTCAACATAAAAAAGGTCATATATGATAAACCCACAACTAGTATACTGAACAGAAAAAAACTAAAAACTTCTTCTCTAAGACCAGGAACAAGACAAGGAGGTCCACTCTCACCACTGTTAGTCAACATAGTATTGGAAGTCCTAGATACAGCAAACAGGCAAGAGAAAGAAATAAAAATTGGGAAGGAAGAATCAATGATATACAGTACGTGTGTAAGACATGATACTATATATAGAAAACCCTAACGTTTTTCCACCAAAAAATGTTAGAAATAATAAACACAGTAAAGTTGCAGGGTACAAAATTAACACACGAAAACCTGTTGCGCTTCTATACACTAACAAAAAATCAGAAAGAGACATTACAAAAACAATCCCATTAACTGCAACAACAAAAAGAAAAAAACCTACGAATAATTTTAACCAAGGAGGTGAAATACCTGTACACTGAAAACTATAAGACATTGTTGAAAGAAATTGAAGAAGACACAAAAAAATTGGAAATATATTCCATGTTCGAGGAGTGGAAGAATTAACATTGTTAAAATGTCCATATTACCTCAAGCAATCTACAGAGTCAATGCATTTTCTATCAAAATCTATTTCACAAAAATAGAACAAAAAATTCTAAAATTTATGTGGAACCACAAAAGATCCCAAATAGCCAAATCAATCGTGAGAAAAAAGACAAAGCCAAAGATATCACACTTCTTGATTTCTATACTACACTACACTAACTATACTACAAAGCTGCAGTAACCAAAACAATAACTGGCAGGGAAAAAAAAGAAAAGAAAAGACACATGGATCAATGGAACAGAATCAAGAGCGCAGAAATAAACCCACACATATATCAACAACTAATTTACAACAAAGGAGCCAAGAACATACAATGAAGAAATGAAAGTCTCTTTAATAAATGGTTTTGGGAAAATTGGACAGCCACATGCAAAAGCACGAAACTAGACCACTGTCTTACACCATACATAAAATGTAACTCGAAGTGGATTAAAGGCTTGAATGTGGGGAACCGGTTTGCTCAGTTGGTTAGAGCGCAGTGCTCATAAGACCAAGGTCACCGGTTAGAGTCCCATATGGGCCAGTGAGCTGTGTCCCCCACAACTAGATTGAAAACAATGACTTGGCTTGGAGCTGAGTTCCCCCCCGCAACATACAACTAGATTGAAAAAACAGTGACTTAACATCCTGGAAAAACACACTGTTCCCCAATATTCCTCAATTCAAAAAAAAAAAAAAAACTTGAGCGTAAGCCCTGAAACCATGACAGACCTAGAAGTAACATAGGTAGTAAGCTCCTTGACATCCATCTTAGTGATGTTTTTGTGGACTCAATTCCAACAGCAAGGGAAACAAAAGCAAAAATAAATGGGACTAGTCTAAGTATTACTTTGTCTTGTGCACCTGAAACTAATAAAAAAAAAAGAAAATAAATAAATGGGACTACATCAAACTAAAAAGTTTTTGCACAGTGAAGGAAACCATAAAAAAAATGAAAGACAACCTACTGAATGGGAGAAGATATTTGCAAAACATACATCTATTAAGAGGTTAGTAACCAAAATATATAAAAGAACTCATACATCTCAACAACAATAAAACAAACAACCCAATCAAAAAAATGGGTAGAGGATCTGAAAAAGACGTTTTTCCAAAGACTTATAGTTGTCAACAGGCGCATGAAAGAGTGTTCCACATTGCTAATTAGGAAAATGCAAATCAAAAGCACAATGAGACATCATGTCACACCTGTTAGAATAGCTACCATCACAAAGACAAGAGGCTGCAGAGCAAAGGGAGCCCTCATCCTCTGCTGGTGGGACGGCTAAGTGGTGCGGCCGTCACAAAGAATAGTATGGAGGCTCCTCAAAAAGTTAAAAACAGAACTACCTTATGACCAGCTATTCCACTCTGGATATTTAGCTGAAGAATACAAAAACACTAATTAAAAAGATATATGCAGCCCTATGTTCACTATAGCATTATTCACAATAGCCAAGCTATGTGTCCCTCTATGGATGAATGGGTAAAAAAGATGTGAGATATATAGATATGTATGTGAGACAGTTAGATAAATAGATGATTGATAGATAGATGATAGCTAGATTGAGCCATACATACCATGGAATATTACTCAGCTGTAAAATAACAGCTGAAGGCCTGCCATCTGTGTCAACATGTATGGACCTTGAGGGCGTGGATGCTAAGTGAATAAGTCAGACAGAAAAAAACAAATACCATATGATTTCACTTATATGTAGAATATAAAAACAAATGAACAAACAAAACAAAAACAAACTTACAGATACAGATTGGTGGTTACCAGAGGGGAGAGGGTGGCGGGGGTGAAACAGGTAAAAATCTCGACTGTAGAGATATATGGACACTGGGTGAGCGTGACACAGTGCATACAGGTGTCTGTAATGTCACACACCTCAAACTTACATAACGTTATAAACCAATGTTACCTCAATTAAAAATAAATTTAAAAAACCAAAATAATAAAAATAAAAAGCTTCTGCACAGCAAAGGAAACCATCAACAAAATGAAAAGGCAGCCTACGGAATAGAAGAAAATATTTGCAAATCATGCATTAAGTGAGGGGTTAATATCCAAAATATGTAAATAGCACATACAAAGCAATAGATAATCCAGTATAAAAACGGGCAGAGAGACGCTCCGGGAAGCGGTCCCTGTGGGAGGCGGGCAGTTAGTGCAGCTTCTCCCTGAAGTGAGGCTTGTGTGAGAGGAGCCTGTGGAGCAACAGCTGCGAGCTTCTGCTTTTCAATTCGAGCCAATCAGCTACCAGGAGCCCTTCTTGGTAGGTATTTTCTTTCTCAGCGTCAACACCTGGCTCCTCCACTAAACTGTGAATTCTTAAGAGAAATGAAATACCTGGGTCATCTCTGCTTCTCCAACATTTAGAATAGGGAGATGAAGAAGAATTGAAAGAGGAAGAGAGAAAAAAAAGGAATAATTTTCTGTATACACTGTACTTCATTATTCATATATTTTATTTAATCTTCACAATAACATGATAAAGTCATTATCATTATCCTCAGCTTACAAAATAGGGAAACTGAGTCCTGAAAAGGGTAAATAATTTGTCAAATGAGCCATTAACAAAGTAAATGTTCAAATATAAGTAAATTTGTCTCACATCATAGCCTGCGTATTTTTCATGATCTTCCCAATAAGCTTTCAATAGAAAAGTGAACTAATGAGTAAGTGACCTTTTTGAGGCTAAAATCAGTTTTGCTTTAGCTATTCAGTCTTAGTACATATGGGAACTTGACTCTTTGGCCAAAAGGGAACCTTAAAGCAAAATCTCTGTGTTGCTAGTTCCCTCCGAAATTTATGTAGCAAGAATTACTGATTCTTGTCAGTGGAAATTCCTTCCTACCCAACCAGTTTGTCTTTCTTTAGAGCATGAGGCACATTACTAATTTTCAAAGAGAATTTGTGTAATGGCTACGTCTAGATCAGGGGTTTCCAAACTGTGGCCCGCGGGCCAACTGCGGCCCACGATCCATTGTTAATTGGCCCGCAGCAAATTCCAAAAATATATTGAGTTTACTTAAAGAAACCAGGTGAGGCAATACGTACTTCACCTAGAGTGAGTGGCCCGGCTGTTTGTGTATTTTACCACATATGGTGAAAAACGTTGAAAAAAGTTTGGACAGCCCTGGTCTAGATGGAATAAAACAGGCTCCTTTTTGTAAACTCGTATGTTCCTTAACTTATATTTTACAGAGTTTGCAGTAACTCTCGTTCTGGATTTGAGATATCTAAAAGGCAATTTTCAATGCCATAAGTCTGTTTCTTTAAAAGGCATGATTGGAATTATAAGAATATTTTTTTTGTGACAAAAGCCAAAGTTCACATTAGAGATACAAACATGTGGACAGAGTTCCAGATGTTTAACTTAAACTGAATCATCGTGAAACTGAGAAAAATGTCGGCTGTAATGATGTTTAAAATGGATAAAAAGGCCCAGAGTCTATTAAAATGTAGAAGAATAGCATCTATTATTAGTGTGCCATGTCAACATGTTTCTGTCATGTAAATAGTTTTAATCAACACATTTTAATCACGTGAGTTTTGTTGAAATCTGTCTCAGCTCTGTTCTCTCTCTATTTCTTGTCAGCCTTCCTCAGAAGCTTCTCTTCATTCAGTTATCCTTGATTGGGTTCCTCAGTTATCCACTCTAGCTCCACTGCTCTTCCGATAGAATAACTGTGTGAAGTTATAGAAGTTATTTGGTCATCCTAACAAATTGAAATTACTAGTTTCAAGCAGGGAATGAACGTTGGTATGTGAGGATGAAAGTATATCACGTTTCTTTCTTCTACAAGTTTTTAATCAAATTGAAGAAAGAAAGGAAAAAGACACAAGAATCAAATTCAAGCAGATGAGCAAGTACCCACTTCATGTCTGACAAAATTGTACCCGAGAATGTGGTCAGATGGTTGGCCTTGATTAGACTTCCTGGTACTTTCTCTCTTGATCTAAACCTCAATACCACCCACCCCAAGAAGAATTTGTGTTTTTGGGTTGATGCACTACCCAGGATCACTGCCCCACACACTGGTGTGTTTACGCATTCATTTAGCCAACAAATATTGATTGAGCACCTACTATGTGTCAGGTTCCATTTACTGTAGTAAACCAAATAAACTAATTCTACTGAAGATTCCTCACTACAAGGAAATGGAAGCTAATAAGAAAGACTATGTCCATCTCGGGGCTATGCGGATCTGAAAATGGGAAAGAGAATGGGCTGAGAAACAGCTCTTCTCTAAGTTTCATTCATCACTGTACCATTCCCCTTTCTTCCTTCAGAAGGAGTAAGTGAGAGGGTGTGGAGAAAGAAGGCTGACATGTTTCTCCCAGGACAGTCTCTCCTGTGGAGTATAAGTTCCCTCTACAACCTAGAAAAAATAATATGATCAGCTTGTGAGTTAGAAAGATCATCCTATTGGCAGAATGGAGGACGAAGTGAAGAGGAACATGTTAGTCTCAATAGCTTTTGTAAGAGATCCTCTTAAAAATCTTTGGGCAAGTTGCTTTAACTATAAATGCACAATTACGATAACATGAAGTGACTTCTGCATAGAACTTAGTGTCATTGATAAAGGTTAATGAAAATAGTATTTGTCCCCAAATTTCCTTTGCATTGTCACCTCTGGTGGACTAGAATTTTTTTTTCTAGAATGCTTGAGAATGTGAATATATTATTACATTAACAGGCCACAACTTTGCATTGCAATCACTCGAATATATGATAGGAATAAAAAAATTAAAAATTTAAGAAAAATGGGGCCGGCCCGGTGGCTCAGGCGGTTAGAGCTCCATGCTCCTAACTCCGAAGGCTGCTGGTTCGATTCCCACATGGGCCAGTGGGCTCTCAACCACAAGGTTGCCAGTTCAATTCCTCGAGTCCCGCAAGGGATGGTGGGCTGTGCCCCCTGCAACTAGCAACGGCAACTGGACCTGCAGCTGAGCTGCGCCCTCCACAACTAAGACTGAAAGGACAACTTGACTTGGAAAAAAGTCCTGGAAGGACACACTGTTCCCAATAAAGTCCTGCTCCCCTCCCCAATAAAGGAAAATCTAAAAAAAAAAAAAAAAAAAAAAAATTTAAGAAAAATGAAAATGAGAATCTCAATAGACATTTTTCCATTCATTGCACCATTATTTACAATAGCCAAGACATGGAAACAACCTAAGTGTCCATTGATGGATAAATGGATAAAGAGAATATGATATTTTATAGCTAGCTAGCTAGCTAGCTGCTAGATAGATAGATAGATAGATAGATAGATAGATAGATAGATAGATATTATTCAGCTATAAAAAAGGAATGTAATCTTGCAATTTGCGACATGAATGGACCTTGAGAGCACTGTGCTAAGTGAAACAAGCCAGACAGAGAAAGACAAATACTGTATAATCTCACTTACATGTGGAATCTAAAAACAAACAAAAAAGAGCTCTAGATACAGAAAACAGATTGGTTATTATCAGAGTGGGAGGTGAGGGGGCCAAGTGGGCTTAGGAGGTCAAAAGGTACAAATTTTCAGTTATAAGTAAGTTATGGGATGTAAAGTACATTGTGGTGACTATAATTAATCATACTGGATTGCATATTTGAAAGTTGCTAAGTGAGCAGATCCTAAAAGTTCTCGTCACAAGGGAAAAGAACTTTGTAACTGTGTGATGGATGGTAACTAGACTTATTGTGGTGATCACTTCTCCACATATACAAACATCAAATCACTATGTTATGCACCTGAAGTACAATGGTCTCTGTTAATTATATTTCAATTCAGTTGTTTTCAATAAGTGGTAGCACTTTATATTCTTATTGGCCGTAGACGTGTGGGTTTATTTCAGGATTCTCTTTGGTCCCTGTCCCTTGAGTGACAGGCGACTCACTCCTCTAAACTCAACTTCTTCCAGATTGGGGAAGCTCTCACACTTTTTGTAAAATGGAGCGAAAGTCTGCCTTTTCTGGGTCCTTCCCTGTCATGCTCTGTTGTCTCTTTGAGTTCATAGAGAGCCTCTTCTCCCCTAGCTCCAAAACCCGCTGTCACAGTCCTCCTGGGAAGGGAGTAATATTTATTAAGCACCTACTATGTGCCAAGCTCATACATTTTCCCATTTCCCACTCATCACCACCCAGAGAGGTAAGTAAGTACAATTATTATCCCCATTTTATAGATGAGAAAACTGAGTCTCCCCAAGTATTAGTAACCTGCCTGGAGTCATACAGTCAGACTCCAGAGCCCACACATTTTCTAATAAGCCAGGGTAAACCTTGCCAGCTTTTCTCACCTCTTTTACCAAGGACACAGTGTTGAGTTGGTGTTGCATGTCTGAATGGAAGAGGTCAGTGTCCCCAGCTCACAGAGGGAAAAACTGTCCAAGGAACACATAGCTAGTAATGAGTCAGAGCCAAAGTTAGCACCCAGGCGGCCAGACATGGAGGAGTGGAGAAGGTCTAGCCAGGTTATAATTCTCCCTCCTAGCTGTGTGTCCTTCAGCAAGTGAAGCCCCCTCTCTGAGCTTCCCTGCACAAAATTTACAGATGATAAAACCGGACTTAGCTTCAAGAAATCAAGTACAACAGGTCCTCGGATAATGTTTCATTTGACATCATTTCATCATAACATGGATAAGGTGCCGTAGGAACTTAACTCTTGTTTATATCAGTTAACCTGCAGTAAAATTGGTTTCATTATACTTTGTTTCTCTTAAAGTTCCAGAACCCCTCGACGACGTTAAGTGAGGCCTTACTGTACACACTGAAACCATCCATCCCACTGCAAACATTTAGAAATGGCAGGAAAATACTAACATGACTGAGAGTCCACAGCAGAGGTGCCTGATGACATTGGCGATGTCCCCACTCACCCACGGGAGGCTAGGACCAATGCTGGGACCCAACATGTGAGGTCAAGAACACAAGCTTTGTAAGCCCTGAGCAGGCGCACAGGGGAGATATCCTCAGTGATAATGGACTCACCCCTTCATGGAGTTCCCACAAACTCCCCAACTAGAAGAATTTGCATCTGAAGAAACAGAGATTAAGAGCAATCTCAAAAGGGTTTAACAACAAATATCTTAGATGACTCAAAGAGATCAAGGATGGAATAACAGCCATGAAACAAGAACAGGAGACTCTGAAACAAAAAACAAGCAAATATAAAAGAGGTCGGATATATAAAGCAGAGTTGCTAGAATAAAATTCAATAGAGAGTGAAATGAAGACCTAGAGCTGGGAAGAAGCTAAACAAGATCACATCCGATTTTGGTGGCAGACATAGAACTAGAACCAAGACAAAATTCAGGAGTCAGGTTCTCCGAGAACAATGGATGTTCTGTTTTCCTCTCCCTCTTTCTTGTTTCTGTTTCTCTCCCTGAAGTGTAAGGCTGGTGTGGAGCCGAACCCCACAGCCCCTTCCTAGATGAGAGGCAAGGCTTCCATTCCCTGACTGGGCGGGTGAGACAATAGGTTTCCCTTGGAGACAGACAGGTAGTAGCCACGCTGCTCTGGAACCTGAATAAAATTACACAGAATCAGAATGTCTGAAGAGGAACTGGTTAAATGAAGCCAAGAAAAGAGCCAATAGAATTGCCTTTTACATATTGGTCATTGGATGCTGAGTTTGTGCCTTAGCCTCTCTGAGCCTCAGTTTCCTCATCTGTAAAGTGGGCGGGTGTTTTGAGAATTACATGGGAAATTGTGTGTCTAAGACATTCAGCACATGAGACTTTTCTTGAATGCAACACCTTCCTGGGGCTTCATAGCCTTGCCCTTTGAGTTCAGACACCCCAGACAAGGACAAGCACGACAGCCCAGCCCTGGCAGGGACAACTCTCACCCCAGACCACGGAACCAGCCCACACAGGCTCCGCGGTCAGAGCCCTGTCACCACACAGCTCCCCTAGATGTTCACAACTGCTTCTCCTCAGCAGTCAGGTCCACACAGTGAAGCTGGACTCCCCAGTAACAGCTCCAACCCTTCTTCACAGCAGAGCCCAGGAACAGCTAGCTACCCCAACAGCGGTATCCCTGCTCTCCCAGGAGCTGCCTCCTGAGCGCCCACGGGCGCTGCCCAGGCCACCTACACCGTACCCCCACACACGCCCCTGCTAATGGCTGTGTAAGGACTTTTCCGTGGTCACTAGCCTAGGATTGTCATTCAATTAGTGTTAAGAAGGCCGGTTGCAGCAGCTGCAGCAGCTGGGCAGCGGGTGATATGTTTTGGGAACCCTGGAACAGGTTCAGACCTGCTGGTAGGAAAGATCTTGCAAATGGTCTGGGGCGAACGGATTGCAGGGGCCAGGGAAGAGACAGCCACAAGGAGGGCCGGAGAGGGCCGGATTGGGCCGGATTGGAGGAACTGAGCGACCGTGGCATGGGGAACAGCGGCACCTGGTGGTAGCTGTGGGGAACCGCACCCTCTTTCATTAGTTCAACAGATACTGGGAGCACATTTAATGTTCCCAGTGTATTTGACATCCAGAGCGGGTCATTTTTAACACCTTCTATGAAATAAAATTATTTTCAGCAATAATACTAAAAAAGAACAAATAATAATGGTGACCTAAAAGAGATTCAGTTTAAAGTTATTTCCCTTCTGATATACTTTATGTAGTAATGTAAATAATTGTCCATTAACAAGTAAATGTAATAAAACTGAAATATCTGCAAACAGTACAATTTGCGGAGCCATAAAATTATACCATTGACGTGATAGTTTTTCTTGATTTGTCCATTAGTTTTAAAACACTTCATTTAAAAACAGTTTGCCTTGTAATGATGTTCAAATTCAGTAATATAGTTAACATATGAATATGCATTTTCCAACTAAAGATCTTACATTTCATGGTTTGCAAGGCTTCACTGTTTTACAATGTAAGCACAGATAAAATCTCCAAGTGGTCACATAAGAGGACAAAATGGAATTCAAGTTCCGTCTTTATCTTTACAATCTCTGTGCTTTCCTTGTCTGTTTTGAGCCTAAATGCAGCAAGACAGTGACCGGCGAGCTCAGAGACCTCACACAATTCCAGTCCTTCATAGACTTGCTCTCCAAACGCACACACACAGCTCAGGACCATTGTGTATGTGGAGTTGGCTGTATAACTGGGGGTCTTTTGAACTCACTTCCATGTAGGATACAAAGTTCATTAAAGAACATGCTAATATGAAGCTAACATATAAAGTATGAAAACACGATAGCAAATGGCAAGGTGTGTATGTGACTTAATAATCCCAGTGTCAGTTTCCTGGTTTCAACAATGTGCTCACAGGTCACGAGGGCTCGGGGGTCTGCTCCCCAGCGTCACCATTTGGAACTCACGCTCCCACTCTGCACAACAGCTAAAGCCCCCGCCCCACAGCTCTACAAATATCACCGGCATTCCAGATCTCCACAAATAAGGACTGCTGTCTCCTCCTCGCCCTCCCCGGGCGGGCGGGCTCCACGTGGGTCTCTGGAGGGCCAAGCCATGACAATGGCAGGTCTTCTGAGCAGGACTCAGCTGGTACTTGAGGGCACCAGGTGACAAAAACCCCAACTATGACTGTCCAGCCCAGGGAGGAAGGTGGGGCAGCTGAGAAGGATTGCAGGGGACAGGATGGAGGGTAACCACGGTGTTCAGGTTGTTCCTGGGGGTAGAATTACCTGAAGACACTTTCAAATGCACCAGTGCGGGCGTGTGGGCTTAGGAGAGGGTCAGCATTTGTTGAAGTCTTCCCAGGTGGAGCTACGGTGCAGTCCACAAAGACAGGGAACCTGAGGCCCAGCGCGCACAGCCCTTCGGCCCCCACACTCACTTGCCTCAGTTTCCCACTCTGCGATAGACCCTCACTCGCATGAATATTCCCAGGGCAGAGAAGTGGGAAAACCAGCCCCACACAAAGAACGTCGTTTTCAGACACTTCTCATTGACCCGTTTCCTTGTCCCTCCCTCACCCCCCAAAAATGAGGGATCTCCCACAAGAGAGAAGCAGAGTTTATTCCAATGACTGGGGTCTTGCCACCTGAAGATGTCCAGAGTCTTCCCCTTCAGGGCCCAGAAGAAGGAGGGTCCTTGTTGTAAGTAATGCCGCTCAGAGCCCAGGACCAGGCTACACAATCCCCCCTCCCTTGAGCTTCCGTCCTCCCCCAGCCAGAGGACAGGTGACTGGGTAGACAACACTAGACAGTGTGGGCCTCAGGCCTCAACTGTCCCCTTCCACAGCCCAGCTGGTGGTGGACAGGAAGTGAGCTGGCCCAGCCAGACTGCAGGTCCTGAGATGGGGCTGAGGACAGAGGAACAGGGCACAGGCCCTGCCGGCCCCGGGCAAGGTGTGCCCTCAGGCACAGGCAGCCTCGGGTCCCTGCCCACACTCCGGGGGGCCCTCCATCTTGCTGGCCAAGCTGTAGTAGTAGGTCCGCATGCGTTGCTCCACGGTCAAGAAGTCGGGACGATCCTCCCACCTGTGGGGATGGGCAGAGCTAGGCCACTAATCACATGGCCAGAAGCCAACTTCAGCTGGAGGTGGACACGCAGGGGGCTCAGAAATCATGGGGCCGTCGGGCAGTCCTGGCTAAGGGAGCAGCCTCTCAGGTGTGAGATCTGGAATTCAGGGGTCTGAGCAAAGAATGGCTGACAGATAGGAAGTGGGTGGTAACTAACAAGACTGCGCATTGGGCTGACACTACTGACCATGGGTGACCAGCTGAAGCACTGAGCACGGGATGTGTCCAGGGCCGGGTGCAAAGGTGCTGCCTGCCCTGAGCTGCAGGCACTGAGGCGGTGGGGCTCGTGGGGAGCGGGACTCTAAGGGCACTACGTGCGGGATAACCCTTTATCGTTGGGGTGTCAGGTGCCAGCCTCGCTGGGTGTTGGGTGCTGGTGTACTGTGGGCGGGTTAAGGCATGTTGGAGTAGGGAGGGCTGATCATTCATTATTTATTTATCCTACATATTGGATTGCTTGGCTGTCCGGGTATTCATGTGTTCGGTGCTGGCCACGGAAGGACAGGTATCGAATGTGAGATGTGTGCACTGCACGGCCAGTGTGGGGTGACAGCTCATTTGGGCGCGTGCTGCCTGCTGGCTGATGGGAAGGCAGGATATTGATGGTGTTAGGAGTTTGAGCTTTGGGCTTCAACCAGAGATGTGGTTCTGAATGTATCGCATGTCGGTGTGCTTTTGTGTTGGCCTGTCTGGGTACCTGTGCGGACTGAGGAGTCACCTGGGCCAGGACGTAGGGCCTGGGCCATACGGAGTCATATCCCTTGTCTGAGTATTGGTGCCCTGTGGGGACAGAGCCAGGAGAGCTGTTTCCAGGCCCTGGACCTCACGTGGAAAGGTGCTGGCTCGAGTGATAGCCATCAGCTGTGACTACTTGGCCATCAGCTGTAACCACTGAGCCATTGGCCACGAATATAACTGCCGTGGCTACACTGGCAAGTTGGTTGGTTGGCAGAGAAGTGGACGGGTGATTGCACACCGTGTGGAGCCTGCTTCCTGTGTCTCCAACCCGGCCACCAACGAGACTATAGTGGTGTGACTCCTCTACCTATGGCTCTATGGGTGTTCCTTTTCGGCCTCACCATGTCCTGCGTTCTTATGTGGGGAGCGGGAGCAGAGTCCCTGCATGACACACCCTATTTTGGTAAGAGTACTAACTTGGTTGAGTATTGCAGGATTGATGGGTGGAGTGTTGGCTAGCGGGGGACAAAGGTTTTAGATGCTGGAGCACTGGGTGTCCACAAGTAGGGTGTTGGACCATTGGAACACTGTAGTGTCAGTGTGTTGGGGAGCCGAGCATAGATATGGGGTCTAACGGTGCTGAGTGCTGGAAAGGCCTGGAACCGGGGAGCATCTTTGGGTGGGATGACACCAGGGAGTTTTGTTGGACCGAACAACTGAACACTGAGACCTCCTGTCCCAGGCCCAGGTGTCAGTACAGCCAGGTCCCCACCCGCCAGCTGGCACTCACTTGTAGATCCAGCAGTCTCTCATGAGTGCGTACATTTCAGGCGGACACTCCGGCGGGCACTCCATCCGCTTGTCCTCCTCAATGAAGGCCATGACCTCGGGGCCCTTCATCTTCTGCTCAAGCCAGAGCCAAGTAGCCATGTAAGTAACCGGGGCCCTTGCACCGCCCCCCAGTGACAACCCGCCCCCCTGCACGTGCGCACGCCTGCCTTGTAGGGCTTCTGGCCGTAGGAGAAGGCCTCCCACATAGTGACCCCGAAGCTCCAGACGTCGCTGCGGCTGGAGAACTTGCGGAAGTTGATGCACTCGGGCGCGTACCACTTGAGCGGCCACTTCCCGGCCGAGCGGGCCTGGGGGCAGGAGACACTGCTGAGGCAGGGTGTGGGCCCCCCACCCATCCACCTGGGCAGAAAGGGATGGGACTCACGGTGTAGTAGCTGTCATCGGCGCCTAGGGCCTTGGAAAGGCCAAAATCACTGATTTTGGCGTAGTGCCGGTTGACCAGCAGGACGTTGCGTGCTGCCAGGTCTCGGTGCACAAAGTTCTTCTCCTCCAGGTACTTCATCCCCATGGACACCTGGTGCAGCAGCTCTGTCACGTTGCTGACGGGGATCTCCTCCCTGGGTGCAGGGGAACGCAGGGTCAGCCCACATTCCCAAGGGGGCCAGGCCCACATCTCTAACCCAGCTGGGCATGTTCATGCATATTAAGCATCTGCTGTGTGCCAGGCACGGGGCTGGGGACACAGCAGTGACACACGGGCAAAAGCCTCGGCACTCGTGCAGTCTGAGACTCGTATTTCACCCACATGATGATTCCCAAACTCATGTATTTGTTACATCCTCCATGAGCCCTCCAGGGTGTCACGGCATCTCCACAGTAAGAAGAAAGCTAAGCTCAATTGTTTCCTCTCTCTCTCTCTCTCTCTCTCTCTCTCTCTCTCTCTCTCTCTCTCTCTCTCACACACACACACACACACACACACAGACACACACACACGGCCAGCTCCTCCTTCTCCTCACCCCCTCTCTTCTCCACCTCCATTCTCTCACCCACTCAGGCCAGAAGCCCTGGCCTTGTGCTTGGCACCTTTCTCACACCCAGCATCCAACCCATGAGCACACCTGGCAGCCCTGCCTTCGGAATCCCTCCAGAACCCTCCGCTTCTCCCGCTCCAGCTTCTGCCACCCTGGTCCATCACTTCACCCGGGTCAAATCCAAGTGTTTCCTGTGCCCACCACGCCCTACATGACCTGCCTGTCACCGCCCCAGCAGCATCAGCTCCAGCCACAGGCCCCCTGTACTGTTCCCCCACCGCAGCAGGCACGGGTGCACCTCAGGGCCTTTGCACTGGCTGTGCCCTCTGCCTGGAACGCTCGGCCCCAGAGCTGTGCTGGGCTGCCTCCCTGTTTGCACAGACCTCACCTCCCACTGACACAACCCCTTTTCCATAGTATTTATCTCCCAACATACTCCATACTTTACTGTATTATAATTATTATTTAAAGACTTTCTTCACCCAACCAGAATTCAGGCAGAAACCTTTGTTTCTTTTATTCGCTAATGAATTCCAAGTGATGTAATAGTTCCTGTCACAGAGAAATTGCCCATTGAACACCTGTGGAATGACCAAATGCATGAGCCAGGCCCACCTTGAAGGCGAGTGTGGGCTGGCGGCACAGGCCTCAGTGAGTGTTTGTGAGGATAAGAGCTTGAGGCACGTGGGAACACAAATGAACTGGCAATTTCTTTAGATCAAAGGTTGGTCAGTTTTTTCTGTAGAGGGCCAGATACTGTGTGTTCCTGAAAATAATGCCTAGCTGGACCATCAGCTCTAATGCACATTTTGGAGCAAAAATTAATATAAGAGCCGGTCTTATTTTAATGTAAGACATGCTCTTATATAAGATCGGGTCTTATATTAATTTTTGCTCCAAAAGACGCATTAGAGCTGATGGTCTGGCTAGGTCTTATTTTCAGGGAAACATGGTAGTAAGTACTTTATAGCCTTTGCAAGCTGCATGTGGGCTCTGTCACATATGCTTGTGTGTGCTTTTCTTCCTTATCTGCCCTTCAAAAAAGCAAAACCGTGCAGGACAAAACAGTGTCTGCAGTTAGCTGACCCTGCTTTAGACAGCTGGCTTAATGACACAGGTTGTGAATGTGACCGAGTAGGGTGGCAATGATGACGACATTTACAGCCACACTTAGTTGACAAGCAGTGCCAGCCACTGTTCTAAGCACTTTTTAAGTGTCAGCTCTCTTGAGCCTCCTGAGGTAAGCCCCGCGGGCACCACTGTGGGACAAATGAGGAAACGGAGGCTGGAAGAACTGAGAGCTGCTGGGGCACAGCAGTCGGCGGCCCAGCTGCGTCTGGCTGTGCACGGCAGGTGGCCCGGAGGGACGGAGAAAGCCCCGGCGGCCGCTCACCGCTTCCCGAGCAGGAACTTGTGCAGGGGCCCGCCGCCCGCCATCTCCATGACGAGCATGAGGGCCTCGGCCTTGCACACGCCGATGAGCCGCACGATGTAGGGGTTGTCCAGCTGGTGCATGATCTGCGCCTCACGCATCATCTCGTCCTTGTCGGCCTTCTCGGTGCCGTGCTTCAGCACCTTGACGGCCACGTCGATCTGCTTCCTGGCGGGGGGGCGCGGTGAGCCGGGCCTGCCCGCCGCCCCCTCCACGCCACGCGCAGCGCCCGCGGGCCGGAGGGCGCCTCTGCAGGCCGGGGACGGCCGCGGCCCCCGCCACCAGGCCCGGCCCGCCAGCCTCCCGCGAGTCCCTGTCCCGGGCTGTTTCGCAGGCACACGGCTGTCACGGGCTGGCGTGACCCCACCTTCGCCACCCCCAGGCCCCCACCGCGCACGGCAGCCATACTTGCGCATACGGTAGACACCCTGGCGCACTGAGCCGAAGTTGCCGCAGCCAAGTTCGATGTCAGCTATGAGGAGGTTCTCACGCTTCAGGAAGAGCTTCTTGTCCTTGAGCTCTTCAGGGTCACTGTAGGGGCTCTCATACACGCTCGTGTCCATGGGCAGCGGCCGCGCCCTCTCTGGGGGCGCTAGGCATGCTGGGTAGGGTACACACACAGGTGTGCACTCCCAGGTCAGGGGAAGGGCAGGGGACGGGGACGGGGATGGGGAGGGCAGGGCAGCCTCAGCACCCACAAGGCATGTGCCCAGATAGGCGTGTACCACCCGGAGCGTGCACATGTGCAAGGGTACAAGTGTGTTCGTGTGTGTGTGCACTTCTGCTCCCATCTCTGGGAAGTCCCATCCATGTCCAAGTGGACTAAAGGCGGGTGCCTGTGCCCACACAAGTGCACCCAGGTACACTCCCACCCACATCTGTGTGCATGCTGGCACAAGCATGAGCGTCCCACCTGGAGCACGCACATCTGCCTGCGTGTGCACTGGGTGCATGCACCTATGTCCACGCTTGCCTGTGTCTATGCAGGCACCACACAGCCATGTTTCAAGGGCTCCAAAGGGGAGCCTCCGTGCACCCATAACTATGTGTGTTCTCTGAGTCACGCATGGGCAGGCCAGTACCATATAGCAAACACGGGACCACCGGCAGCAAGGCATTTTAGGGATGTGGGCTCTGGAGCCAGTTTGCCCCAGAGGGATTACTGGTTCCAAACCCGCCCCACCACTGCCTAGCTGCGTGACTTACAAAGTTACTGCCCTCCTTTCTCATCTATACGATGAGAGTAATTACTGTGCCTACCTCCTATGGCGTTTCAGGAGAATCCAACGAGCTCATATGCCCGTCAGCTTGGAGCATAATTGGCATATAATAGGTGCTTAACAAATGTGTGTCTGTGCCTGGTGGCCCAGGCATGGCCAGGTGTCCTCCCCCGCAGGTCAGCATGAGCCTGTGTACGTGCACACAGCTGGGTGTGATGGGAGTGTCCCTGTGCAGCAGTCTGTAAGCTCAGTGTACGCACAGAGCCAAGCAAGCCGACTGCCACAGGCCGGGCAGGCCCATGTCTGTTCCCCAGCAGACGCAGACCCCGCCCTCAGCCTGGCACAAACCCATCATGCACCTCTGCCTCTGCCAGCTCACCTGGTTCAGGGGTGTAACCATCTGAGTTGAGGGTGTCGATCCGTCTCTGAGGCTAAAGGTCATGGGGTCAGCAAGGGTCAGCAGGGCCCGAGCTGGGGCACCAGCCCCTCTCATGAGACCCACATCCCCTGACAACTCCCAGGGACAGTGCAGGCAGGGGAGCCTCGTGTTCCACGGCAGCCCTGCTCTCCACCCCAGCCTCGCCCTGGAAACAAAACCCATGGCCCCACCAACTCCATCCCTGAGGCCCCAACCTGGGGTGCCACTGACTCACGTGGGTGAACGTGGATGGGTGGGCTGGGAGTGTGGGAGCAGCAGCCCCTGGGAGAGCAGAATAGGGGGTGAAGGGTGAGGGATGCAGCTCACGCTCCCACCCACCCCGCCCCCGCTGCCCTACTCACCTGCACTAGCGCTGGTGTTGGGGCAGGCCTCCTTCAGGGAGTAGATGAGCCCGTCGGCCTTCAGCTTCAGGTACTCCACCAACTGCAAGGAGGGCATCAGGGCAGGGCTCCCCTGCTCCCCAGGAGCCTGAGAACCCCACCACAGCGTCTCCCCTACAACCGTGTGGGTGAGCAGCTCACCTGCCACAGGGTGTCAAACTTGGTCCCCTCAGGTATGCAGTATTTGCCCGCCTTGTCCTGGCTGATGAGGTAGTGGTATACGGTTTTCCCGTAGATCAGGGACAGTGCATACGTGCCTTGCTCCTTCCGGGGCCTCAGCCTGCCAGGGGCAAGGAAGGAGGCCACTCCTACAACCACCTGAGTCCCTCTCATGGTGCCCCCTAGCTGAGCCCAGCTCCCGCGCACACAGGGCATCATACAGAAGCAGCAGAGACAGGGGGAGCCAAGGTCAGGCCCCACTCAACCTCTAGACCTACTGGTAACCTCCAGGCCAGTGGGGCATGAGGCTGGGAGGAGCAAAGAGGAGAACCAGTAATCCCAGGAGATAGTCATCTAATGTTACATCTGATCATCCATCCACAGGGAAGCATTGGGCTTCCCACTGCAGACACTTAGCCTGCATTGCCTGATACTCAGCCACCCACAGCTGGACACTGGGACACCCAGGGGGACACTCAGCCATCCGCAGGGACACTCAGCCAAGCACAGAGTACATTCACTCATCCACAGGGGACACCTGGCCACCCATGGAAGGCTATGTGGCCATCTCTGGTGGACGTAGAGCCACTCACAGGGGACACACAGGTCTACTACACATGTAGACTCAGGACCATTCTCTTGTGGAGAAGTGCATTCCCATGCACTTCTACATGAAGAGCAACAAAGGTAAGAACAACTCCATGGCCAGCACACGGGACACCTTCGTACCAATCAGAACAAGTCACCTTGTCATCACAATAGACCAGCCAGTTATCCTAACAGACCAGCCTTTGACAGAATGAGACCCTTCACTGTCCTCTGCTGGAAATTTGCCAAAATAAATAAATCTTCCATGTCTATGAAAGGGAATTGAGCCCTCAAAGATCGTACCTGTCTATCCACACACACACACACACACACACACGCACATACACAGAATAATCTGATCACACACACAGATGCACACACAGGTCAGCTTGACACACATGCAGAGACACATACATATGCACACACACGTGTACACACAGACCAACCTGACCACATACACACAGACACATGCGCACACATGCTGATTTAGAGCCCAACGCCCACACCCTCACACCCCACGGTGAAACTGGTCATCTCTGCCACCATGAGTCACCAGCACAAGATTCTATCCCACAGTTAGGGGCAGATGCCCACCAGAGGACTGAGGACAGCTGGTCCTGGAGGTCTCGGGCTCTGTGGAAGGTGTAGGCGTCTGACCAACAAACTAAGGAACTGCACTGAGTACAGAATAGCTGGCTGGCAGCATGCAGCCTGAAATAGCACTGAAGTCCTGACAAGTCGTATAAATTCAGACAGCGCTTGGGATCTGCCATGGATATCCATTCACAGGACAAATGTTTCCTGAGTGTCGACCACGTGCCAGGCACCATTCTAATGCGGGGATTCAGTGGTGAACAGGCCCGGTGTAAGCCCACGTTGCGATCAAGCACTTCCTGGGATCAAAGGAACAGAGAAATCTCCCCTAGATCACCAGGTGAAGATGGTTTGTGAATGTCCCATCCATTCAACCAGCAAGTTCCCCAGAGAACAATACAGGTCCCAGGCTAGCCCACAAAAGTGAGGAGATGCCTGAAGAGATAGGAAACCAGAATAGGGTGATGGGGAGCACCAAAGGGCAAGGGAGAACCCCACAACAAACAAATGTCCCACAGAATGGAAAGCACTTCCATAGCTAGACTGGTGGGCTAGCCTAGAGGTTATGGTCTCTAATTACTGTTTCTCTTCTTTTGAGAAGTGAAAATATCTCTTAAGGTCAAAACCGTAAGTTTTGAACTGACAACAGAAACTCAATGCCCAGCCGCTCACCAGCAAATGTGTGTGGAATATTGAAAATACAGCCACACATTAGGCATTTCTGCCCATCGGTAGCTGGAGCCTAGTTCCACATTTCCTGAATCAGAGCTTGGCCATGTGACTTGCTTTGGCCAATAAGACATCAGCAAACATGACACAAGAAAAGGCTGGGAAAGTGGTTGACCACCAGGACTTCCTGCCCTCTCTTGCTTTTCCTGGCAACCCTGCAACCACTGTGCTTCTAACATGAGACCAAGTCATCCTGCTGGAGAAGCCACGTGAAGAACAAGGCACCCAGCCTGCCAGCTGCCCAACATGGGAGTGAGGCCATCCGAGACCATCCAGCCCCTGGACACCCACCATCTGACTGCAGCCACAAGAGTGAGCTCCAAAGAAACCAGCAGGAGAACCACCCAGCAGAACTAAGTCCAGGCTGCCAACCCATTGAATCAAAGGTGAATAAATGACATGTTTCAAGCTGTGACATTTTAGGATGATTTGTTATACAGCAAAAGCTAACTGAAACATTCTCTTTGGAAAGAGACATAAAGGAGGAGTCACCAATTCCCAGAAAATAACCACTTAGGCAAATATATTGGTGTGGTCACCATATACAAGGTGTGATCAAAAAATACAGTGAGTGTTTAAATTTAAAGTATTATAGTAAAAGACACATTACCATTAATCCCCCTCAAAACACTCCCCCTAGCTTTGAACACACTTATCCCATCGTTCTTGCCACTTTCTGAAGCAGTTCTGGAAGTCCTCTTTCATGAGTGTCTTTAGTTGCATCGTCGTGGCTGCCTCGATGTCCTGAATCGATTCAAAATGTTTACTTTTCATGGTCATTTTGACTTTGGGGAAGAGCCAGAAGTCACACGGTGCCAGACCCAGTGAATAAGGTGGATGAGGACACACCGTAATGTCTTTATTTGACAGAAATTGCCGTACCAGAAGCGATGTGTGACATGGAGCGTTGTCATGATGGAGGATGATTTACGGCACACTTTAAAACACACCTTCTCTCAACTGTAGCTCACACCTGACTGACTGCACTGAACAAGGTGAAACTGGTCACACACTGTTACTAGGGTTGATGCGCCACTTCCTGTATTGAAGATCCTGCCTTTCCATTGGGTGGTACTGGGCAGCAGCATTTCACAATATGTTTTGATCCCACCATATATTTCAACGCCCCACATTCTGTTTTATTCACCAAAACACCACGAGGTGGGGCAGTTCTTTGTCCTTACAGTTCAAACTCGAACTTAAGCTAGAGGTACAGGCAAAGAAATCAACTTGCATCTCCACTTTTAAAAGAATATAGATAACCTGATAATGGTGATAAAAGTTAAGAGCCCAGATTTGTGAAGATACTGCTTCTAAACTCTTCACATTTTTGTCATTTCATCTTCACAGCATTCCCCACAAGGTAGATACTAGTGTTATTATCCCTGTTTTGCAGATGAGAAACTGAGGCACAAGGAGAGCTCTTGCCTACACTGCACAATTTGTTGGCGGTAGAGCCAGGATTCCATTTGACTCTACCATTAATTCTACGTGCGACTGACAGCCAGCTCTGTCACAGATTACCTGTGCAACCCTGAGCAAGCCACTTATCTGCTGTGCCTGTTTCCTCGCCTGTAAAATAAGAAAACTGAACTAAGTCAGAAGTTCTTAATCTGAAAAGATCTCTGAGAATGAGATTCAGAACCAATCATAAACTCAAGTAAGTATATAAGGGCTGACAACTAAGTTCATGAACTTGCCACCACACGCTAACATTGGCCACACTGTACAAACAGCTCGGGAAGGTGTATTGGTGTCTCACAGCTGTGTTCATGTTGACGTGTGGCACTGTCTTGCTGAGTGGTGTTCATTATTATTGTTTCATGTTTTTGTGTGATGTCACAAGAATGTCTGAGCTTGAATTAGAGCAACAAACATTAAATTTCTTGTTAAACTTGACAAGAGTGGAAGTGAAATCAGGGACATGTTAGTCCAAGTTTATAGGGATAATGTCATGAAGAAACTGGCAGTGTACAAATGGATTAAATGTCTTTCTGAGGGGAGAGGACGCTTCACTGATAAAGAGAGATCAGGGAGGCCAGTAACAAGCAGAACTGATGAAAACATTGCAAAAATTCATCGAATTGTGTATCAAAATCGTCAGCGGACTGTGAGAAGCATAGCAGACCAAGGAACATCAATAGAGAAACAGGAAAAAATCTTAACTGAACATCTTGGCATGAGAAATGTGTGTACAAAAATGGTCCTGAAGGAGCTCAGCGATGAACAAAAGCAAAGGAGAGTCGACGTTTGCCAAGACCTTCAGGAGAGACAAGACGATGTTTTGGGCCATGTTATCACTGGTGATGAAACCTGGGTGTACCAATAGGACTCTGAAACAAAACATCAAAGTGCACAATGGAAGTCAGCCAGTTCTCCACCACCAAGAAAGTTCCGTCAGTCCAACTCAAGAGTCAAAACAATGTTGCTAACCTTTTTTGATACCAGAGGGATTATTCATTATGAATTTGTACCAACTGGACAAACAGTTAACCAAGTTTACTATTTGGAAGTGCTGAAAAGGCTGCATGAACAAGTTAGACGAAAACAACCTGAACTTTTCGCCAACAATTCATGGCTCTTGCATCACGACAATGCACCAGCTCACACGGCGCCGTCTGTGAGGGAGTTTTTAGCCAGTAAACAAATAACTGTAATGGAGCACCCTCCCTACTCACCTGATCTGGCCCCCAGTAACTTCTTTCTTTACCCGGAGATAAAGGAAATATTGAAGGAAGACATTTTGATGACATTCAGGACATCAAGGGTAATACGACCACAGCTCTGATGGCCATCCCAGAAAAAAGAGTTCCAAAATTGCTTTGAAGGGTGGACTAGGTGCTGGTGTCGGTGCACAGCTTCCCAAGGGGAGGACTTCGAAGGTGACCGTAGTGATATTCAGCAGTGAGGTATGGAGCACTTTTTCTAGGGTGAGTTTGTGAACTTAATAGTCCAACCTAGTATGCAAGATCTCTGGCGTAAACATGTTTTGGGAGGTTGTGAAAGGGGTTCGGCTTCGGTAAGATTCCCAGAGGGATCCATGATCCAGAAGTTCAGAACCACATTAACAACATTCTCTTGAAGGCCCTTCCCAGGGGTCAAGTTTCTTATCAAGTTGAATCAATCAGTACCACAAATGCTGCAATTATGCAGAAATGCAGGGAGCTGTGGCAGCAAATATCATTTTGAATAAGCCATCCCTTCTTTAATATTCTGAACAGTCAGTGGTCAGCGTGTCCCTGGTCTCACTTCCAAGCCTGAGTGGCATGCATATCTTTCTGTCACACCCTGACCTCAGACCTAGACCAGTTCCAGGCGTGTCCCAGGCCCCGTGATAGCAGGGGTGTTCCTCTCACCCCTGCCCCAAGAGGTTCTGTGCCTACAGCTGTGACCTTCGGCTCTATCCACATACTGAGAAAGCAGATACTGGTTACAGGAACTGCCAGAAGAAGCGACAATAGTTTCCATCCGAAACACTCCTTGCCTAATTTTCCAGCAGTCTGGATCATTGTAGCTGCTTCTCTCTTGACATTTCCTGGCATGAGTTACTGTTCCCATAATGTCACCGCTCCACCTGCTTCTGAACGTGAGTGCCAGCTTCAGTCTCTGTACTGTACCCAGATTCTAGGTCCTTCAGCCTCACCATCTGTGGCCATGCCGATCCTACCTGCCTCTGAGCCTCCAGGCCGCTGGATAGGCCGAGCCCAGCAGCTCAAAGCCACTGGCCCTGGTTCTCCTGAGGGTCCTTTCATCTCAGCAGACCAGTTAATTCAAAGCCTGTCATAACTGCTGCTGCATTGATGCAAAAACTTTGCCAACTTTTCCTTTTGGCAGTGGATTTCTTTGTTAAACAACATCTTTCACGAAAGTTTAAGATATGAAACAGATCAAAGCTGCACTGGGATGGGACCTGAGAAGCCCCCTGGCTCCACCCTGCACTCCTTCCACCAGTTCCGCCCAGGGTGGGGAGTAGAGAAGAAGAACAAAGAAAAACCAAGACAGAAGGGAGGCAAAGACTAAGGTGATGAAAAGCTGAATTAGGGACTTGAGATGAAACCAGGGAAGGGAAGCCTAGACTGTGAAAACAACGGAAAAGGAAATGACATGTCATGACGAGAAAGCAGAGACCAGGAGAAGTGGCTGTGCCAACTGGAGGGCCATACAGCCTGTCTTCGTGTGGCCGGCTTGGAGAGAGCCGCAGACATTCAGGCACCTGGGGTAACATGTACACGAGCAAGTGAGGTATGGATGTGTGCGAGACGCAGGCCCAAATGTCCGCAGCATCTACGTGAGCACCTCACCCTACATGGGGAGTGTGCAGCGTCTGGATGAAGACAGGTAACATCGGGACAAGTGCCAGCCCTTGCTAGAAGATGGAAGGCTCTGCCCCCAAGTTTACAGTCCGAAAGGAAAGTAAGAGCACCAAACACTTGTGTGTGAGATGCCTGTCACCTCCATTATGGCTCCTTATTCCAATCCTGGGACAGACTGCTTGCAAAATTGGCTGCTTTAATTCCTCTCCTGTGGGATTAACCTAAGTCATTAGGCAGGGTCAAAAATCTAGTTTGTCAGCTGATAGCACAGTCTTGTGGAGGAACCTGCATCCTGTGGGATACCCACAGGTAATCCGGTACACGCACAGAGACCACACATGGGTGGGGAAATCGAGAAAGGGGTCTGCGAGGTGGCCCTAGGAGAGGAACAGGGAATGGAGGCCCTGAGAATTCAGACACCTTGGAGAGGATAGGATACTGGACTTCCTGGGGTCATAGGAAAGAGTCAGGCACCGAGTTTCACTGTATCTCGAGGCCTGAGTGATATCAGCTCACATCTGGATAACATCCGTTATACAAAGGGACCTGTGTCCAGACCAGAAAGCAGCAGCCAGCAAGACTTCCAACATGCAGCAAGGTTATGTAAATAGCTTCAGAGATACCTTCACAATAACCAGTTCACAAACAGCCACCTGGCTCAGCTGTGGCCCAGACATGGGCACATACTAGTACATGTGTCCACCCATATATACTAACAGCTAACATTTACTGCACTTTTAGTACATGCCAGACACTGCATGTTGCTTTACACATAGTAAGTCATGCAATCCTTGTAGCAGACCCTTGGAGAGGCACCACTCATCCACAGAGCAGTCAGAGGAAGTCACCGCCTCCCTCCCTCACTTCTCCCACTCCAGCCCTCACTCACGCAGCTCCAACCACACTGGCCTCTTCGCTGTTTCTCGAATGTGCCACCAACTTGGCCCCTGGTCTTTGTACTCACCTCCTTTATCCCAGGGGGCTGCACAGCTCACTTCTCACCTCTTTCGGTTCTTTAGTCAAAAATCACCTGATCGGACAGGTCTTTTCCAGCCACCTAATCTCACCCCCCTCCCCACCTACACACTCTTACCACCACTTGACAGACTGTATTTTATTGATTCACCTTTTTTGTCTACCTGCTCCACAAGAACAGGGATCTGTGTCTGTTTTTTTCACCACCATGTCCTCAGTGCCTGCAACAGTGCCTGGCACATGGTGGCTATTCAGTAAATTTGTGTTGAATGAAGGTGTGGAAATGGAGGCAAGCGGAAGTTCAGCTACTTGCCTACTGTCCCCAGCTGGTAAGTACCAGACACTGGATTCCAACCCAGGCGGTCCGGCTTTGGGGTCCTCACTACTGCTGCTCCTGCCCCGTGGAAAGGCCCTTTGCAGACTCAGAAACGCATCCCCACTTGCACGTGGAGCACAGGCAAGCTGCTCCCCTCTACGGGCACACTGACACCTGCGCCCGCCTCACTGCCCCAAAGCCCAGGCCCAAGCCCCACGTACAGGAACTTGCCGTCGGTCTGCGAGCCCGAATAGAGTTTGCGCTCGGCCTCCTCACGCGTCAGGTTGCTGTGGTACCAAGGCATCCGCTCGTGAGCTGTGGTGGCGATGAGTTTCTCCACCTGGGGGGCCTGGCTGATGATGGCCTGCTCCAGAGCGTCTCCCTAGGGAAGGGAGGGTCAAGGGCACTTGTAGGCGCGCCAAGTGCGTGGCCACAGGGACCCTCTTCTATCTCCTGGACCTTCTAATCCCATGAGACCCCACTCCGACCCCAACCAGGCGCACCTGCGTGAAGTCCTCCAGGCAGTTGAGGACAGCCACCCTCCCTTGTCCCTGTCCCCTCCTCAATCCATTCCAGGCCCCGCCCATTCAGGGCCGAGCCTCAGACCCCACCTTCCAGCCGGCTCCTGGCACACCTGTAGCTTGAAGTTCTGATACTGGTAGTCGAAGGTCACAACCCACCGCCCTCCTGGCCAGCCCACCCCAGGGCACCGCCCCCCGCCCAAGCTTCTCCCCTCCAGGGCCCTGAGGGACCTCCACCTCCCTGTCCATCTTCGCTCAGGCCCCCGCTTCAGAGGACCCCGCCTGGTCCCGCCCCTCGGGCTTCCAAGTCGACGCAGCACAGCAAAGCGCCGGCGGAAGAAGGGGCTCGGTCTCCGCGGCCCCAGGCTCGCTGCAGCCCGGGTCCGCCCCCCAGCCCCGCCCACGCCGAGCCCGCCCGGCCGGCGCGCTCACCTCCAGCTTCCACGTCTGGCGCACGTAGTCGCGCACCATGGCGTCGCGCAGGCAGTCGAAGACCCCGGGCTGCGGCTCGAGCCCCGACGGCCGGTTGCAGGGCTTGCGCAGGTTGCAGGGCAGGCCGTCGGGGTCTCGCGAGTAGAACTCGCAGAGCTCGGCGGGGCCGCAGTGCGCCTTCCCGCCGGCGATGGCGTAGGTGCCGTTGAGCTGGCGCTCGATGGGGAAGTGGTGGAAGCGCACGTCGTGCACCAGCGACAGCACGTAGCCGCCCAGCGAGCGCAGGCACTGGCGCAGCAGGAAGAGCCCGTCGGCCATGCCCGCCAGCTTGAGGTGCTCCTCGGCCTCGGCGCGCGAGATGCTGCCGTAGAAGAAGGGCAGGTGCGCCGCGGGGTCTGGCATCGCTTCCGCCGCTCCGCGCAGGTTGCGCGCCCCTGCGCCTCCCCAGACCCTGCGGGTTCAGAGTGGGATTTGGGGCATGCCAGGGCCTCGCTTCCCTTCCTGAGCGCCGTCCGTGGGCCCAGAGATAGTGGGAGAGAGGCCGCATTGATGGGGCACCCGTACCCATCGTGCAGAGCATGCTTTGTGCCGGAACCAACTTGGAGGGGACACCTAGCCTGCGTACCAAACCCACCTCTGACTTTTCAGAGAACTTGTGCGGAGCGCCCAGACTACACGACTGGCCCCTCACACCAGCACCTGGAACTATTCATCTCCAAAACACGTGTTGAATTCTTATTGTGTCAGGCCAATGCTGAAGATAAGCGTGGAAAAGACAGGCATGGTGCCTGCCCTCTTTAAGATAACAGTCTTGGGGGAGGGAATGCAATAAACAAAGAGACAAAAATAATGGCTACGGATTTAGGTCAGTGTTATAAAGGAAATATAGAACGATATTAAGAGAGAGAAGAGGTCACGGTAGCTGGGATGTTCACCTTCTCTGAAGAGGTAGCATTTGAGCTGAGATCTAAAGAATGAGGAGGAGCTAACATTTTTAAAAACACGAAGGAGAGCACATCAGGCAGAGGGAACAGCAAGTGCAAAGACCCTGAGGTTAGAATAAGCTTTGCTCTTCAAAGGAAGCTTACTCTGCCTTCCCGTCTCACTGATTCTTTCCCCCACAGCCTTAGAAATTCCCCTTGCCTTCCTCCCTCTGCCTTCTTGGACATGTTTCTAGAAAGCACAAACTAATCCGAATATCCATCAATAGGGGATTGGTTAAATACATTAGGGTTTAACTCCAATGTAAACTTTGATAGAGCCATTAAACAAAATGAGATATGTGATTGGGAAATATATATGGGGAGAAGGAATTTAGGTAAATGGGTATCTGGTGAGGCAGATAACCTAAAATTATCTACCTTCAACTTCCTGGCATAATGGTTATGTCCGATATCTTGATAAGCATTGTGTAACACAGGTGTCTGAATTCCTCGAAAATTAGAGAGTGTACACTTAAGATTTATTCATTTCATTGTATTTGGATCCCTCAGTAAAAAAGAACCATAAAATATTGAACCATAGTTAATGATCTGTGTGCAGAAATATTTATCGATGACTCTAATTTACTTTGAAAGGCAACCAAAAATTAATATTGACTGATAGATGAATAGATAGGTTCAGTCAAATCTTATTATTCGCAGTAGTTCTGTAGTCACTGCAAACATGGAATTAGCAAATACTAAATAAACCCTTGCTCCTAGAGGAAATCCAGGGCTAGGATCCTCTGAGACTCTGGTTACATTTTCATCCACTAATCAATATGTAACCTCGTTCTACGTGTACTGCTGTTTAAAGGCACCTTGGTTTATGTTGTTGAGCTATTAACGGTGAACTCTCAGCCAACAGCACTATAACTAGAAGCTTATCTAACACATTCTTTTTGGCACCCCACAGCCTGCCTGCACTTGGGAACACAGACAGCACTTCAGCACTGCACTTGGGACCCATTGGAACAGTGAAATCTACAAACAGCACAAAAATCTGGCACCAAGTGGACTGAGGACACTTGTTTATGGTATGAGAGCTGAGACAGGAAGGTAGAGTGTCTCGTACAAGCTCGGCGGGAACATGCACGTCAGTTGACTCAAATTTCTTGCTGCTCTGCGTGTGTCCTTGTGACCGTGAAAGTGCCTCAAGTATTAGTTTTGGGGTTCCAAATAAATTTTAGTGATAGGCTAGTTTGCAAGTACAGAAAGCACTAATAGTGGGATGGACTGTATGTAATCGAGCAACTATAGCAAAAGGTTAATTGTAGGGTCTAGGGGGTGGCTGTGGGTGTGCAACTAATTCTTCCCAGTTTTCTATATATTTGTAAGTTTTTATGTGACATTGACAAAAATTATCTCCCCATAGCAGTTTCTGGCCATTTCTCTACTGAGGTGGGCCCAACAAAGCCACCCAGGCATAGGTTGTGTTCAGGGAAGGAGCTTTGGAGCCTTTCTCAGTTAAGCAAATGTAAGCAGGGGTGCAGAGGAAGCTTTCGTGGCTTGAGCAAGGGTGCCTCTCCCCTGGGTGTCCAGGGACATGCAAGGGACGTACTGGGGCTGAGAGGAAGATACAGGTCTTCACTCAATGTCAACAGGGTCTTGGAAACAGTGACTTTAAGCAAAACGATGTGTAACAAATCAGTTGTATCTGAGACTAATTGATAGAAACAAGAGTTAGGTTCCTACAGCATATTTCTAGTCACAAAAACATCATCAAACTTCAAAATAAGACCCAAAATACTTCTAATATTACGCATTGGAATAAAGGTGAGCTCAACATACATTGAAGAAAGATGAATAAAAACAAGCAAGATCATTCTTTTCTAACCCTCTGATTCTAGTTCAGGGTCACGGTCGCCAGAGCCTCTTCGCAGCTCGGGGCGCCAGGCGGGACCCAGCCTGGACAGGACGCCCTTCCATCACAGGGCCACTCACACACCCCCACTCACTCAGATGGGGACAATGCAGACATGCCATCCCCTCACATGCTCATCTTTGAGATGTGGGAGTCCCGGGAGAAAACCCACGCGGACACGGGGAGGACATGCAAAGTCCACACTGACAGTGGCCCCGTCGGGAATCCTGTTTGTTTGTTTGTTTTTTCCTCATCAACATTATAACGAAACAACATTGCATGAAACAACATTATTTCAGGACCTGCTGTACTGAAAATTTTAGGTGAGGTTTGGGAATCATTTCAGGTGACGTCTGGGTTGGGACAGCTGGAGGAGGGGCCAGAACCTGCATTCTGACCAGATACCTCTGACACTGGGCTTAGGAGGGCCAGGGTTGTGGGGATTCCCAGATGTCCTAGCAGATACCGGCAGGCGATTAATCAGGGACTGCAGCTGTGTCCCCACCTGGAGCCATCATAGGCCATCATTCTGTAATATACGCAACAGCACGGGCGACCCTCAAAGGCATCCCGATGAGAGAAAGAAGCCAGACTCAAAGGCTACCACTGTGTGATTCCATTCAAACCTATCAATGGGGAACACATCAGTGGCTACTGGTGGTGTGGCGGGGAGGGGGAGTGCTGAGTACAAACGGGCATGAAGGAATGTGGGGGAATAGTCTATATATTGATTGACATGTAGTTTCTTGGCTCTATGCATTTGTCAAAACTCACAGAATGTTTCTCTAAAATGAGTAAATTTTACTATATGCAAATTATACCTTTGTTTGTTTTTTAATTAAAGGGAGATAAAGTTGCTGGAAGGTATAGACACACCAGGCACTAAAAATAATAACTGAAACCGGAAAAGGAGGGCTGTCTCCACTCTTGCTCCCCTTTCTTGACCCCTGCCCTCCATCCAGCTTCAGAGCCTGCCCCCCAAACAGGCTGCTCCCCAGTCTCCATGGACTCCCCCGCTGGCCTCCTCCCTCTCTGATGCCAGCCCTCTGCGTCCCCAACCTGGTCCCCTCACTTGGGCCATCCTGTCTGTGGCTAACTGTGCTGCCACTCCCACTTGTCTAGTCCAGATATCTCTCCTGAGTTCGTTTGTGCTGCCATCAGCTCCTTTGATCTCTACCCACTGTTTCTATTAATAAAACCTGAGATCCAGATCTAACTCATGGTGCCTGTGATTGGCGGAACCCCACAGTCTGTTTCCGACATAAGCTGAGCTCAGGGGTCTGCAAGTTGCTTTTATGCATCTCCTACTCGGGGCCTCCCTTATTCAAGAACCTGCTGTGGCTCCCTCCTGCCTACCCCACTGACTCTAACCAAACTCCTCAGCCCTCCCTCTGCTCCAGCCAGGCTGCACTATTAGTCTTCCTGCAAATCTGCTGACAAACTCTTATCCCTGGCTTGTCCTCCCCTCGGAAGGCCCTCCCCACTCCTCTCCACTCACTTCCCAAGTCCAGCCAGCCCTGCCTCACAGCTTCATAGAGCTGCTCCCCGTAGACACAGGACAAGGCAGTAAGGTGGGGGCTGTCCAACAACCGTGGGGAGGGGTGGGGTTGGGGAATCTGGTCTCGGGGGCAGGAAGCTGTGGCAGGAAACTGTCGACAACACAGTTTGAGAAACTCCTCCCCACAGTGGTCGCAGGTGCAGCCTGGGTAGCCGAAGGGGGGTTGGTGCAGAAGTGGGGGTGGGGAGAGGCTGGCCCCTGGGGCCATAAGCCATGCGTGGCCACCGTGGACCCGAGGCCAAGGTGTCCCAGAGACAGGAGTGCTCTCTGTGCGTCCTCAGCGTCACCCCAGCTTGTCCGCCTCACTGCAATCATGACAACAGTATCAACAGCCTTCAGAGCAGCTGGCCCGTCTGCAGCCTCCTGTGTGGCCCCAGACTCGGCCGGAGGATCAGCTGCTTCCGTCCTGAGCTGTGCCCCACAGACTTCATGGCTTCCCCAAGAGATGTGCCCTCCGTGAGACTCCCCACCCCAGGCCTGCCTGGGCTGGCTGCGTCCTGCCTCCCCTCAAGTGTGTGAGCATCTTGGGACACACTCGGAGCTGCCTTCTCCGCGTGTGCAGCTCCACCCAGACACCAAGGGACACTGGCCCTGAGACAGGGAGGAGAAAACCTTGGATCCTTGGCCAGACACATCTGCCTGAAATTCCACCATTCAAGCGCCCTCCCTGTGTAAAGGCAGGGTTAAATTATATCTGTTCCAGGGAAACCTGACACCCCAAACGTACTGCAAAGGGAGGAAAAAGGGTCAAGGGATCAAATATATTTTGAAAAGCATATTAGCATATTAAAGGCTCTGATGCAAAACCGTATGGAGGTTCCTCAGAAAACTAAAAATAGAACTACCTTATGACCCAGAAATTCCGCGTCTGGATATTTATCCGAAGTAATCCAAAACACTAATTCAAAGAAATGTATGCACCCTTATGTTCCCTGCAGCCTTATTTACAATGGCCAAGATGTGGAAGCAGCCTGGGTGTCCATCAATTGACGACTGAATGAAGAAGTGGGCCATATACACAGTGGATCATTACTCAGTCATAAAAAAGAATGAAATCTTACCATTTGCAACTACATAAATGGACCTAGAGAGCATTATGCTAAATGAAATAAGCCAGACAGAGAAATACAAATACCACACGATCTCACTTATATGTAGACTCTAAAGAACAAAATAAACAAATAAATACATAAATAAATAAAGACCTGCGTGGAAGGGCCCTCTCCAGCTTTGTTTAATCCCACAGCTAGGTAGCAGGGCCTTGAAGGTCCACTCTTCCGCACAACATATTTTGAGCATTAAAAGCCCCAATTAAATGGCCTGCATGAGAGCCCAGAGGCGAGACAGGCTGCAGAGGAGCTGGATCTGCTGGGAATGGGCAGGAGTGGCCCCAGCCAGGCCTGTAAGCGCTGTATGCCACACTCAGTCAGACCCCGAAGCGTCCCCACCCAAGGCATTGTGGAAATGAGGGCCCGGCTCCTTACTGTCCGTGGCTCATCTCACTGATCCCTAGGCCTCTGCTCTAGACCCCAAGGCCCCCCTGGAGCCATGTTTCTTGCTCCTACTCCACAGGCCATGGTGGGGCCCCCTATACCCACACACAGAGGCAGCACAGGCATTTGTCAGCTAACAAAAGGCCACCTCGGTTACATTGTAAGTCACAAGGACAACAGTTAGCATGGTGCCATAGATGGCAACAGGCTCCTTCATATCTTTTCTCTGAACAGGGCATCAGATTGGAATCATGGAATCATGGATCCATTGCATAGGAGCAAGTGTGGTCCTGAGCAGTGAGCAAAGCTTGCCAGACCCCACCTGGAAAACGGGCCAGCAAAGGTGCCCGACACTGGGGCACTGCGGAGGTTCCATGAGCGACGGCTCGCGGAGCACCAAGCACAAAACCTGGCCCACCCTTCCGCTTCCATGTCCTGCCTGTTCGCAGCCCTCCAGGACCCCCGCCTCATGCAAGGTTAAAGCCCAACGCTCGCAGTGACCCTAGGCTTTGCACCATCTACCCATCACCTCCTTGTACTCACTCCCTCTCCAGCAGCCACACGGGCCTCCTTAAATTACTTGTTCAGGTCACTTAAACAAATCAGGCAAGATCCAACCTCAGCGCCTTTGCACAGTCTGTTCCCTCTGCCTGGACACTTTCCCTAGTATCCCTCTCTTCATTCAGGTCTCTGCCTAAATATCACCCCCTCCTCCAAGAGGCGTTTCCCGACCTCCCTCTCTAAAATCACCTCCCCTTCTTCCTCGGTCCTGAGCCAGCTTTATTGTTCTTTACCACCAAAAATGGGATATATCTATCAACTTGTTGACATGTGATCTTTGACATATGTTAACAAATGTTATGACATATCTTATAATATGATAGAACGTGAACAGTGTGAGAATGGAGACCCTGTCTTGTTCCCCTGCCTATACCAGCAAGGTACATAGTAGGTACCCAATAAACGTTTGCACAGGCTGCTTTCTGTTCCCAGAACGGTGCCCACAGCCTTCCCTTGGCCAGGTGCTGCAGGTCCCCTCAGTTGTCCCCTCTCCTGGAAGTGTTCCTGCCCAGGCTGAGTGGGGCACCGCCTCTGCTCTCCCAGGGCCTGTCCTCCCACATCACAGCCCTGATGGCTGCCTAGGACCACTGTCAGCTGCTCCTCTGCCTCTGACCAGGCCGAGCGCCCCAAGACAGAGCCTACAGCTATCTTGCTTTCTCCTGTAGCCCCTGCTGCCTCCCAATAAATACCTGTCACCCGGGCAACAACAGCTTCTGTGCCAGGGACTGGATGGTACCTCTTACGAGCGTCGTCCATCTAACCCAATCCTCATCTCCCCCCCATTCACTGCTAGCCCCATTCCTCCTCAGCTAAACAGGCTTCGAGGGGTCAACGCTGTGTCCAGAATCATGCAGCCTGCAATGGCAGTTGGGGTTGAACCCAGGTCTCTCACCCAGCAGCCGGCACCAACCACTCCAGTCCACGAGGACAGTGGGATCCCTGGTTCCCCAAGCCGTGTGCCCAGGGGCTTCCCCACCCACAGACCCCGCACTGACCCAGGGGTCACTGTCCCCTGAGCTGCCTTCAACTGTCAGGCTGTTGGGGGGTGAGGGGCAGGTCCCCACATCCAGCAGACTCTCTAAGTGCATGTTGAGTGACTGGATGACGCCACGACACCAGCCTCCCCACCCCCATCCCAACCTCTGCTGCCTGGGTTTTAAGGGCTGTGTGACCACGACGACGAGGAGCTCTCCCTCTCCGCACATCAGGCTCTGGGACTGTAAAAGGGAGATGGAAAAAGGTTTAGGGGGTGAGTCTAAAGGACGGAGCCTGGTGGAGATGTGGGGACAACATGGTCCTATGCACTGCAGGGTGCTTGGCAGCATTCCTGGCCTCTAGCTACTACGTGGATGCCAGTAACACTCCCCGAGGGACAAGGGGAAGGGAAAATTGGCTGTGTCTTAACCCTATGCTTCGGGAGGGACCAGGAGTGGTCAGCACGGAGCAGTCTGGCAGCTACAGCCCCCAGGACGGTCTAGGATATGAAGTCCGGAGCCTGAGACCACCTGGAGTGAGGAATGACCATCAGAACTACAGTTATGCTGGAACTACACGCATTTGGACTGCCCAGTCCACGTACACGCAGACTTTTTTCAGTAACTATGCAGTCGGCCCTCCGTCTCCCGGGTTTCGCATCCACAAAGTCAACCAACCAACAGGTCGAAAACAGTATTTTTGACCCACGGTTGGGAATCCCCAGACGCGCAGGACTGACTGTAGCCATTGTTCTAAGACATTTTATGCCTCCGCAGGGGTCCTGGAACCAGCCCCCATGGATACAGAGAGACAACGGTGGAGTCAAAAGTTATACATGGATTTCCGACTGTACGGGGGTCAAAAACCCCCGTGTTAACCCACGTTGTTCAAGGGTCAACTATAGCAATATACTTATATAGGACCTACTGTGTGCCAGGCACTTAGATGTATTCACTCCCCTAATCCTTGCAAGAGCCCTGTGAGTGAAGGATTTGTGGATTTGGGACTGAAGCACACAAAGGTGGAGGGTGCTTCACTTCTGTGTGCCCAAGGTCACACAGCACACACAGTCGGTGGCAGAGCCAGGAGGCTAATCCAGGTCTCCTGCTCCAGAGTGTACACGTCAACACCGCGCAGTGTCCCTGCCGGGCTGCATGCATGAGGCTGGAGGACAGGCGAAAGGAGAAAGCAGCAGCCCTGGGCTGGCAGAAGAGCCTTGGCAGGTGGCACCCAGGACTTGGCACCCCAGGAGTCCCAGAGCTTAATCTCTCAGCCAAGCTTTATTAAACACCTACTATGTGCTCGCTGCCTTGGCTGAAAGAACAGTAACAACGATCATCTTGAGTTGTTCACCACAAGAAGCCCTGATCCTTTCTGCCAAGACCATTTCCTGCCTGGGGCACCTTTCCAAACCTCTCACCCTGCGGTCAGGAGCCAAGCACCTACTAGGTGCCAGTATTTTTATCTGCACGTACCAGATATATAAACTGAGGCTCAGAAAGGCCAAGCAACTTGCCAACACAGCGACTGAACAGGATTCAAGCTCTTTGCTCCTTCACCCCTCTGGGTCCCCCTTTAACCTGAGCTGCCCTACAAGTGGCTCGAGCCTGCCCTGGACCCCTCATGGTACTCATCAGCATTTTGTTGTTCAGATTCATATTCTGTTGAGCCCTGCTGAGCGACTCTCACATTCATGGCCTCAGGCCAGAGCACGGGTTTACTTTCTCTGGAGGTTTCCCTGTTTCCTGGAACCAAGGGAGCTGCCCTGGCGGGGCCCAGTGGGAGGCCAGGAACTGAACAGGCACCTCTGTGTCCCCAGGACACTTCTGCTCAGCTGAGCCTCTGAAAGGGTTGGGAGTGGAGGGTGCTGCTTCCCTCAGTGTGACCGCGTCTGCTTCCTTCTCCAGCTGGACACCACCTGTCCCAGTCCAACAGGGCTCCGGACTCTATCCTCCTCCACCAGATCCAGGCCACCCCTGGAGACAGCAGCCAGCTGCTGTTCCATCCGTGATGACTTACCTAGGGATGGATGTCCAGTCAAACGGGCCACCCACAAGGTCTCTGGTCCCCAACGCAGACACACAGCTGGTTCTAGATGAAGAATGAGGGCCCAAGAAAACAACTTGTGTTTCTCTGTAGCCCAAGCCCCCAGCCTGAGGCCCCCGCTGGCTAACCAACCCCTCTCAGGCAAGGTGTAAGTACGTCTCGCCCTGCCAGTTTCTCTCTGGGGGGAGTTCTATTCACCTTCTGCCAGCTGCCCCAGAGTCCCCTGGGGTGGCTGTGCTGGCAGGACAGAGGCAAAAAACAAAGGATGGCCACTCACCTGGGTGCAGCAGCGACAGCACGAAGGCCCTAGCTGGGCAGGGACCTGGGCCGGAAGGCCTGATGTGCTCTCAGCAGCAGGTTCCTCAGCCTATTTCCTTGATGCGAAGACAGGAAAGGGGGCTGCGTTTGAAGTTTACGTATAAGTCATAAAATGCTGTGTTCAAGGAAAATCACAGGCCACGTGCTCCGGAGAGGGCAGAGGGCATTTCCGGGGCCAAGCAGTGCCGCCCCAGCGGGGTGGGGGGGAGGAATTGAGGCTAGCTGCAAGCAGGGGATATGCGAGAATGATGATTCCAATGGTACCCCCAAACCTCAGGAGGGGGAAGGAGGGGAGCTGTGTGTGCTGGAATTTGGGGGAGTGGGACAGAGGCAGTGGGAGGGGGATCCCCAGGACTCACTGGAAACTGGAATCCCCCTACTTTCCCTTCCCAAGGGGACATGGACACAGGCCAGCCCCTGACTGAACTGCCCCTACGAGTGATTCACTATTTATTCCATGGGCAGGTGAAAGCTAACAGAGGAGAAACCTACAAAGTCAGTGCACACCTCAAAGTTTCCAAGCACCTTCTGTGTGCCAGGCATCAGGACAGTGATGAAAGCCCTGTCCCTGCCCTCAAATGGTTTCAGGCTAGAGGAGGAGGCAGCTGAGTCACCAGGGAGACAGGGCATGATGGCAGAAACCTGAGCACTGTGTGTCCCCAGAGGATCCCCACGCAGCCTGGGGGTGTCAGGGAAGGATTCTGAGAAGGATCGGCCGGATCAAGGCACGGAGGCCGGGCGTCCCCAGGGCCCACGCAGGCCGGCCCCACCTGGACCTTCCCTTCCTGCACCTGGCTGATCACCACCTCCGCTGCGGCCCCAGCCACTTCCTCACCCTCTTGCCCCCCGCTGCCCCACATGGGGGGGGGGCATGGCACACTCACACCCTCTGACCAGAGCGCACCTCTCATCTGCTCCTGCAGTGGCCCGCAAAGCACCTGTTGCACAGCGCCCACTTCGCCCCATCTCTCCCTCCTCTGCCCCAAGGTGTCTGGAGGCTCTCTCGTCCCCACTTCCTTGTCCTCTTGGACCTGTGTGGAGCTGTCCTAGGTCCACTGTTGAGATCCCAAGAACCTTCCTTCTCTGGGTCCTGCTGCCCTGGGGGAGGTGGACTCAGCTCCCCAACCTGACTGCATTTCCTCCATGATGCACCCAGGTCTCCTCTCCTGGGGACCCTCTCCCCATTTCTGCTACCCCCCAGTTCCCTGAACCTCCCTCTCCCCACTCAGGAAATCCTTCTTCTGGGCTCCAGGCTGGGACACTTTTCTCCTACATAGATTTTCCCCTAAAACTGCTTTTGGTTAGAAGCCTTTCCTTTCCCCACAGCCATCATAAAACTCAGGAAGTAGAAAAAAATCTCTTTGTTTCCACACTGGACTCCCCTTTACTGGGGTAGTAAGAGAAGACTGCCACAGGCTAGGAGAGGACAAGTCACAGCATCAGAACCCGTACTCTGCAGAGGTAATAACAGGAGCACTTAGCCAGCACCTACTATGTGCCAGACAACCCTGTAAGCAGTTCACAATTTAATCTGTTTTCCACATAATGTAAGTGAAGTCCAGAGAGGTTAATTAACAGGTGCCAAGTGGCCAGGCGGGATTGGGGCTGGGGTCTGGCCCCACAGCCCACCTCTGGACAGAGGAGGAGGATAGCTCCCTGCGAGCTAGCCTCCCAGAGACCTGGAAGGTAAGCAGGCTGCATGTGGGGGCTTCCATCCGGGGTCTTCTGGTCTGGGAAGGGGACTCCCAGCCTCTGAGAGGCACTGGCTCAGCCGCCCTTGAGCCCCCTTCCGGTCCCATAGGCCACCTCCTGAAACTACATGGCCCCAGACCATCATTCTGAGATGGGCCTGCAGATAAGGCTGTGAGTTCTGCCCAAGTAAAGATAGATGGATGCGTCTCTTGAATGTTCAGAGGAAAGAGCAAACAGGATGGAAACGTGGGCTGGGAAAGTTGTGGTGCATTTGCCTGGGGTGGATTGGGGTAACCATATTCATTCCAGACATGCAAAGAGCCTCAGAAGAAACTGATTGCTCACTCTCACACCCCACACTAGTCTCCTGGCCTGAACTCTCTCCCCCCACCTCTTCTGTCTGACTTCTTCTCCTCCTCCACTTCTCTGGTTTGATGGGGCTTCCCCCAGAAGCCTTCCGAGTCTCATACTGGGCAGAGTGGGCTCTATGTCTGTTCCACCCGACCCATGCACAGGCCATATTTGATGCCAGAGTTCAAAGGACCCCAGGCCAGGGAAACCTGCAGCAGGGAGCAGGCTGGAGGGAGAGAGCTCACAGCTCAGAGCAATGATCCCTGAAGGAGGATAGCCCCTCCCCCAGGGCCCCTCCTCAATTCCTTCCCACCTGGGAATCTTCAGCCATGCAGCTCACGTGCCTTTCCTCTAGATGGTCAAACAATGGTGATCTTTCTCTTGTTCTTTTCTGGTTCTGCCACTTACAGCCCAGGGATCTCAGCCCAGGGACCTCAGCCCAGGGTAAGTTCCTTGACCTCTCTGTGCCTTCGTTTCCTCATTTAGGAAATAGGGCTATTGTGAAAATTAAAACAGACCTTGAAGCACATGCACTATTATTGCTGTCATCGTCGTCCATCGTTGTCTCTACGTTGTCCCACTTTTTACAATGTGCTAGTGATTGCAAGTCCAAGGGCAGCAATGGGACTCTCTTGCGCCCTCCAGGGGCTGCTCTCTAGTACTGCACCCTTCCAAGTGCAATGCAGGAGCCTAGAGGTTGAAACCCATCCCCACCCCACTGCACCAAACCCCACCCCAAAAAATTAATCCAACCTCGTTTAAGTCACAGAGAATCAACTGGGCACAACAGCATATGTGTGCTCTCCCCTGGGGTCATCAAATATCTGGCTCCTTAAACATTCAAACCACGATGACAGTGTCACCTCTTCAGTCCTTTTGGAGCTCCCTATTTATTCAACCCTGAGCCGCTACTCTACGCCAGGCTCTGTTCTAGGCACTAGGGATCTGCTGTCAACAACTCATATGAAAATCCCTTTCCTTGTGGAGCTGACGTTCTAGAGAGGGTGAAAGAGAAATAACAAAATAAATAAGTATTCTATAGACTATTTCAGGTGGTTTCAACTGCTGAGGACTAAAATAAATCAGGAAAGGGGAGAACAAGTGTGTGGGCATGTGATTCGGAACAGAAGGGTCAGGGCAGGCCTCATGAGGGGATAGCCTGAGAGTTAGGAGCTGACGGAGGTGCAGGAGGAAGCAATGGAGAGACACATCAGAGGAAGAGCATTCCAGGCAGAGGGAACAGCAAGTGCGAGGGCCCTGGGGCAGGTCCGTGACCTCTGAGAGGTGGGGAGTGTCTCATTCCTGGCTGCATCCCCAGCAGCGGCGTGGCACTTGGCACAAAATAGTGTTCAATAACTGTGGTCAGAGTGGAGGAAAAGCCCAGATGAGGGCTTTGAAGATGCTTGCTCAGGGTTTAAATGCTGGCCCAAAAGTTGCTGCCTCCTCCACTTGTTGGTTTCATTCTCAGACAGCTTTTCTCCCTGTGGTCCAAGACAGTGATTCAACTTCGAATGCACTTGGGGAGCAAGAACCTCTCTCTCGGTGCTCCCCAAAAAAGCCCCAAACAGCTCATTGGCTGAAGGGATCACATGCCCATCCCCCAGCCAGTCCCTGAAACCAGTGGCTGGGCCGTGAGTGGCTTAGGACCAGGTCACATGCCTTAACACACCACACTGAGACAGGGGAGAAGAACCCCAGGGAAGTCAGAAGCTATGGCTGGAAGGAGCGGGGAAAGGGTGCTGGGCAGGCACAGAGCCAGAGTTTCACAGAGTAATCATCACAGCCCCATGATTCAGGCTAGCCCCATTTTCCAGATATAGAAACTAAGGCCAAGAGGTTTCACAGCTGGTAAGTGACAGAGCCTGTGATCTCCTGGTTCAGAGGAAGCCCAGAGCCTCCACAGGGCTGGACCCTGCAGTCCCCATGCTGCTGAGCAGCCATTCCTCCCCAAGCCAGGGACAGGCTGCTGGGGCAACCACTGAGCTGACGGCAGAAGCCCTTAGTGGACAGCACACTGAGAAGGCAAAGGGAGACACCTCTTTGATGAAGAGGGAGATGGAAGACAGCTTATGGCAGGTTGCCCTGGGGCCCTCAGGTAACAGGGCGGGGGGGACCTCTGGCAGAGGCTAAAAGTGGCTGACCTCACTTGTTCTTCAAATGGCAACCTGAGGGAGAGACTGGAGGCCAACAGGAGGGTGGGCTGCCTCTCGGGTCTGGGGTCCCAAGAGGTTGGGATGAGGGTGGGATACCACTTGTCGGGAGCACAAGGAAGAATCCGGTGTCTGTGGCATGGCTGCTGCACACGCAGGCCTGCCAGACACACCACACTGCACGCTCGGGAGGATGCCAGCAAGCTGCTGTGAGGAAGGCCGCGCCACCTCCTCTCCAGGGTCCTCAGCACCCAGCCCAGCAGTGCCAGGCACACAGCCACCACTCAATAACTACTGCTGAGCGAACCACCCAACAGCCCTGCAAAGGAGGCAAATTCCTACCCCCTTTGCCAAGACCAGGAAACTGAGGTCTAGAGAAGGTCAGAGTCCAGCTGGGCCCAGCTTCCCAGGGGCCATGCCTGGAGTTATGGAGGTATGGGGCGGTCAGATGTCAGGCAGAACTGGCCACACACCCGTCTCCACCTCTCCCTCCTGGGGCACCTGCCCTGCACAGGCACCCACAGGTCTGTGGGGCAGCGTTCGCTCTTTCCCTCTCTGGCCTCAGTTTCCTCATCTGTGAAAGGGGACCAGTCATGCCCTCCTCCCGATGAAGGGGATACATCAGAGGTCAAGGGCAGGCCCATACAGGGCACCTTCCTGCAGAGAGCTCTGGGAGGCCAGTGAGTCAAGATGTGTTTGGCACAGGGAGGTGCCCCATAAATTCTTGCTTGAGGGGGACCGGAGCTCAGTAAACACCAGCTATTGTTGCAGCTGATGGGGAGAGAGCTCTCCCTTCCTGCCTCCATCCCTCCACCACGTTCACTAGTCCCAGCCAGTTCTCCCCCACCCCTCCTGCCTCATCCCACCCCAGCCCGCTCCCACCCCTCCTCCATTCAGATCTTCCCCTCCACACCATCCCCTCTTCCTCCATTTTCTTCCCACCCCACTGCCCTACTCACAGTACTCTCACACCTGCAACCAGTTCTTCCTTTCTCCTCCCCCCCAGCACCCCCCACCTTTCTCGCCCATCCTCACCCTCCACCATATTTCACCTCTCCCCACTCAACTCAGTCCAGTTCCCACCCACCTTGCCCTCTCTCCACCCCCCACTCCTACATCCCTCCCCCTCACAGGTGTCTTGGGCCAGTTCCTGCCCTCCATTGATTGGGACCCTTAGGCTGCACTCCTTCCTTGCTCACTGCCTCCCTCCTCTGACCTCTGATTTCCCTGTCCTTGCCCCTTGGAACCCCCACCTGGTGCTAGGAGAGCCTGTGCCTCAGCTTGGGTGTCGGGGTGGGACTGCTCTGCACCTGCTGTGCTCAGTCCTCCCCAGCTGCTGCTGTGACAGCCCAGGACAGCTCTCAGGACCCTCTTCTGACCTCTCCGGATCCGCCCTGCAGTGTCCAAGGGACCCTCCTGCCCCCCGCAACATCCGACACCAACTGGAGGGCCCCAACCTCAGAACAGAGCCCTAAGGGACCACCTGAGAGCTTCAGCCAGCCCCTGCCATCGGCTCAGAAACTTGCCAGGGTTGCACCTACCTCCCCTACCTTTGGTTGCCAAGTGTATTTTGATATTGTCTACATATTAGCTGTTCAGTTCATGTCTGCCAAGGAATGGCTGAATCGATGAATCAATGCTTTAATAAAGAAGTCCATTGGCAGGTTTGTCTGCAGGGAAATGCGCTAGGTCCCCTGCCTGCTCTGTCACAGTGCCATTCCACCGTAAGCATCCCGCGATGAGGCATTTTCTCTTGGTCCACCCAAGGTACGCATGCAGAGCACACCGCACAGCCAGAAATCCAGGGACCTCTCAGGGTGTGGCTAGAGACTGGCCGGGCCTAACAGCTCCCAGTCGCTTGGGCTGCCCGCGCGGCCTAGACACAGGAATCGCAGTTCAGCTGCTTCTGCTTCCCTGCAAACTTTTTGGAGTCCTTTTCTTCAGACTTTTGCCACCAAGTCTTTCCGTTCATTATAAAAATGTTATACGTTATGTGTGCCGGAGAGAATCTGAAACAAAACACAAGAGCCACACTGCACACCTGCACAATAAGAATCCCTGCTGTGCCCTACTGAGGGGTGGGGACTGTGTGTGAAGTCCATTCTGCCTCTGGGCAGCTCCTTCCCCCACGGCCTCCCCATTCAGGCTCCCACAGCTTTGATGGATCTCTGTGGGATAGAGCCCATCTTAATCCCGTCTTCTGGTGCCTCCAAGAGGCACGAAGGGAAATGGCGAAGCTAACGGATGAGCCCCCGTCAGAAATGGGGAGTGGCTCAAGGTTGTTTCCATGAGCTCCTTCCATCTTCCGTCTCTAACCCCTACCCCCTTAAGAGCTGTGCTTTGCTTCAGGGGACCCATTCCTATCTCAGAGAAGGAAGCTGGCTGTGAGACGGTGGTGACTGGCGGCAATGTGTCACCAGGCCTGGGAGCCCTGGCATTTTAAAGAACACCTTTAGGGAAAGCTGTGCCATGCTGCTGGGGAATTAAAACACTGCAGCCTCGGAGTCAGAGAGTGGGCAGGGCCAGGGCCGGACACTTAACACCTGGTGCCACACCACAGTCCCCTTTCTCTGTGCAGCTCAGCACCCAGCAGTGTCAGACAGGACCTGAGGGGCCTGCAGGGAGCTGCTGCTCCTGTGACCAGAGATGCAGAACAAGGGCCATAATTTCAAGGTGCAACGATACATGTATACAATCTTGTAAACGATGTACTTCCTGGCGCCTGCTGTGGTTAGAGCCACTGTGCCCGAGCCCTCCAATCCAGCGGGATAATCAAAATATTTAACATCTGGTACAGACAGGCACTGACCAGTCAGAGTGGCCACCGCTGGGCAGGTATTAACCCTTCATTGGCAGGACCACGGGGAAGACAGAGAAGTCTGTGGGAGGCTGTGGAGGGGGCATTTCCCAACCAGTAGAGCTGTCTGCCAATATCCAAAGCAGCAGTGCTGCTGGACCAGTGACGACAAGGCCTGCTGCCACCTCCTTTACCCTTTTACTGTACTTTTCCTTTTTTCTCCATCCATGTTCCTATTTTTTGGTCTTCCAGCCAGAGGCTGCATCATCTTTTCCAGTAGCCCTCACACAGAAATAGGGGTGGCCTAATCTGTGTGGCCTGTAGAGGCCAGCATGCCCCAAACCGGAGGCCCCCAAACCCCGCTGCACACAGAACTCCAAGGCAGCACCCAAAAACACCAGCCGGGTTAGTTGTGCTTTCGTGGCTCCTCCCAGGTGGTGCTGATGACGCACCACCAGGTTAGACGGCTACCCTCCTCCTGAACCCACCCAGGATCAGCAGGGGCATGGGACAAACACCCATGAATTCTGGGAAGGAAGGAAGGACGGAGCCGAGAGCCACTCACAATGGCCGCTTCCTCCTGCTGTATATGGTCAGCATGAGCAGCAACAAGCCTGTGGCCACCAGGATCCCTGCCACTGAGGCGGCGGCAATGACGATATTCCTCTGGAGGAAGCTCAGAAGCTGCGTGCACGGCACAGCCTTGCTTTGGGTGTCTAGATAAGAAGAGCCGTGGCAGGGTGAGCGGACAGGCTCCCACGCTGATCTGTAGGGACAACCTCTTACTGCTGCCTGTAGCAGACATGGAAGCTTAGCATCTGAGCTGCTGGCTCCAGAAAACTTCTCGGGGGAAGGAACTGGCTTTGTTCAGGAAAACACATTCATAAGCTTTTCGGGGGTGGAGGTGACATGTTCTGGGTGTGAGCTGCGAAACAGCAAAGCCACCAAGAAGAAGGTCCCACAAACCACACTTAGTATGAAGTGAGGAGAAGAGAGTTCAGATGCAGGGAAGAGGAAGTGGCACCAGGGGAGGTGACAAAGTCACACTGCAATGGCTTTTAGGGACAATGGCATCAGATACTCGTTTGAAGCTTTACCCAGGGCAGTGCTACAACCTCTCTCTGCTGTCCCCTTCCTCCCGTCCGCACCCCACTTTCAGGAAATTCTACCGTATACACAGCCTGCCTCATGTGTGTAGGTTTGGGGAATTTTGTGACATAATGCACACGTGATCCCAAGATGATCCCAAGCTCTTATGGCCCTCTGATGACATGCAGAAATCTTGAAGGTGGTGTGTGTGGGCTTGGGAGCACAAGGCAATCTTAGCTAGATCTCAAAGAAGGAGATCCCAGCTGATATCAGGGACTCCTCGAGCTTCTGTCACCCCGTTTGTAGTATGGACCCAAAAGGAAGAGGACTCTAGGAAATGGGCACAGAAGCACAATGACAGGAATCCAACAGTTTGGTGTGGAGAGCTGTTGAAGGGACAGTTGCTGGGTGATGCTGGTGGTGGTGCAGGCCAAGGGTCCTCCAGGGTTATGGGGAGAAAACCAGGCCTTTCCACGTGCTGCCTGCATGTTTGCCATGTCCGGAGGCAGCAGGCCACTGTATGGGCTCTGCTGGAATAAGTCAGCATCTAACTATCCGAGTCAGGAAGCCACAGCTGCGATTCTGACAGCGGGGGAGTGTGGGTGGGCAGCACTGGTTTGGGTACCCGCATGCTGCCGTGGTGGGCAAACTCCTCCCCATGCCGAATGGGTTCAGGCTCAGGTAATGCATGGCTGACGATTAGGGACTAGGTTCACGTGTGGCATTTAACTCTTCCTGTAGTGGGAGAGCCTCAGGGTCCCCTCCTGGGGGGGCGGGGGCCCAAGATGATGCCTGTGATATGCATGACCCTGGCTATATAGAAACAACATAAAAGTAGCATCTTTGTGAAAAAATGGCCTGATTCCTGGAGTTAAATTCATGTTTCACTGCAGTTCCTATGCTTTTGTGGGTGAACTAAAGGTGTGCCGACATTTACTCCGTTTAAATACCGTGAAAGGCCAACGGACACGCTCTGACTCCTCTGTATTTCAGTATCTCGTCGTGCTCACGCTATAGACATTACCTGGCTTTACTCTTCCTTGATCCACTGTAGCTAACTGCTCGCTTACAGCCCTGTCGAATAGAAAGGGTTCCTTACTCCTCCTCTCCTCTGAAATGTGACCTACAAGAGACAAAGGCAAACCGTGTTCCTTTAAAAACAACCATTGGGGGTTCGTGACTAGTTCTGTCTAGGATAAAAGTAACTTCCTCTTGAGCCCAAGTGAGGACTTAGGGAGGGTTTTGGAGAAGAGTTCAAATGTACATCAAAGTTATGTTCTTTATTTATTTATTAAATGATGATCTTTATTTTTTTTAAAGATTTTATTGGGGAAGGGGAACAGGACTTTATTGGGGAACAGTGTGTACTTCCAGGCCTTTTTTCCAAGTCAAGTTGTTGTCCTTTCAGCCTTAGTTGTGGAGGGTGCAGCTCAGCTCCAGGTCCAGTTGCCTTGCTAGTTGCAGGGGGCGCAGCCCACCATCCCTTGCAGGAGTCGAACCAGCAACCTTGTGGTTGAGAGCCCACTGGCCCATGTGGGAATGGAACCTGCAGCCTTCGGAGTTAGGAGCACGGAGCTCCAACCACCTGAGCCACCGGGCCGACCCCTATTTATTTTTTTAATTGAACAAATTTCTGGGTGAGCCACGTGTAGTCTGAGACAGTGGTTCTCACACGTGAGTGTGTGTCAGAATCACCAGGAGGCCTTGTTAAAACAGATCACTATTGAATATCAACTGTAATTGAAAAAAATTTGTTAAATTAAAAAAGAAAAATCGCTGGGCCTCACCCCCGAGTTTCTGATTCAGGTCTGGGAGAGCCTGGGAATGGGAGCTGATGCCAGTGGTCAGGCACCCAAGTGAGCGAGAACCTTCCAGCCAATTGTGAGCCTCTCTGAGCCTCAGTCTCCCCTCATATAAAACAGAGATAAGAACACCTACCTCACAGACGGTGTGATGTTCATGAAAATTTATAAACCAAAGTACTATAAAAATGTTTCTTGAATTTTAAGGGCAAGATAGGAAAATGAACTAGACTGAAATATTCATTTATGGGTAAAGGGACCGCAGAATGGTTTAGGAGAAAGAGGCCGGATTGAAAATTAGAAGTATCTGCATCCTACCTCTGTCATTGGCTGTCTTTGGCTCCTTTGCATACAGACCTGTCAAAGGGCCCGAGTGAGCTCAGCTTGGGCAGCCAGAAAGCTGTCTGCCCAACACAGGAATGGCCCTAGAAAGGGACTGAGGAAATTTCTGAGAACTTCCGGGCAACAAACTAGAACCAACGGGTAAGAGCTCTGGAGAGATCTGTTTGGACTGTTTACAGTTAGAAAGTAGGGCTGTCAAAAAGGGAATGGGGAAGAGTGAGAAGTAATGGAGCTTGTGCCCCCAGGAAACCTCAGGCCAGGCTGGAACCCCGGCCCAGATGGGAGAGCTCGGAGTGCCCAGGGGCAATTTTGATAAGTCTTCCTTGGCCTAGTTCATGAAGTAGAGAATGAGACTGTCATGAGGGGGTGTGATTACAGCCTCAGGAGGTCTTACTTATTTCTGGGCAAAGACAGAAATTTGGCTAAGAAAAGAGCGAAAGCTCCCAGTATAATATGACTCCTAATTACTTGACTTTGAATGGCCAGCTTGTCAAAGCAGAGCTGAGAGATTAACCACCACAGACAGAAAACTAGATAACATGGAGTTGGTCTACGAAAGGGCTATGTTTGCCTCACTTTTTCATGGAGTTGTAAAAAAGACAGACTCGTCACTTGAACACAAATGTTTTCCTTTCCTGGTCTCCGTACCACTAAAACAAAGAGGAGAATTAGGAGCCAGTGTCCCCACTTATCATCAGTGTGGTCCTACGTTTTCACTTACCTACGGTTCTTTGGAGAGTTTGAAGAATGTTTTCCACGTGTGGTGGGCTATGGTTTTGATCATTTGTGGGATTATTTTCTGTGAAGAAAAAAAAGCACAATTATCAAGTTTTGCATAATACAGTCAATTTCCAAACACCAACTTTAGAAACCCACTGGCTGTGAGAGCAGCAGCCCACTTCACTTCCAGAGCTGGCACAGAATGTGAGTCACCGGGACTTTCCCGTTGCCACTCACACCCCGGGCCTGGTCAGTGTCTTACAGGAGCACAGAACCGAGGAATTTTGGCTCTATGCTCAAGAAGTTGAAGTCTTACATCTTCATAATTTCTCTGTGTTATTTTAATAGTCTTAGGAGACTCTAGCATTGAAACGAGCCTTTGATTGTATGTGAACAGGACCTTATTGCTCCAGTGTTAGCTGAGGACTGGCATCCGTCCAGCGGACCGAGGATGAGCAGTAACGGGAACTCTGTGCACACCTGGGCACACCTTGTACAAGACACCTCACTCGTCAGAAGGTAATGTCCTCCCCCCGACTTCCGATCCAGACCTTCTAATCATTTGTTTGAATGGTCACCGTTGCTAACAGGTGAAAATCAGCCACAATGTGTCTTTAAAACAGACATTCGGCAAGGGTTAACTGCCGTCTCCTTCAGGCACCCTGAGTTCAAACACCAGCAGTGGCTCCTACTAGCTGCCCAGCCTGAGGCAAGTTACTTAAGTTCGTATGTAAAATGGGGGCATAATAATAATAATGTCACATACATAGGACTGCTGTGGAAATGAAATAACATAGCTGGAAAACTCCTATGGCTGGTCCATAGTGAATGCTCAGCATATTTTAATTTTCTTGTTATAATAGTGACTATTGTTGTTACAGACAAATGTACCATTCATTGGTTTACATATTTTCTCATTTAGCAAATGACTAAACATGTACTATGTGTCAGAGAGAGCTCCACTCCTCAGCCCTGGGACACAGTCTAATGAAGGCATAGATGTTGTTGTGATCTGTCTTATGGTCACTTCAGCATGTGTACTGGAATGATGAGAACCAGTGAATTTAAAGGGGGAAACAGACAGCCCTAAATACAACAAGGCATTGATTAGAAAGTAACTTTTGCAAAGATGAGAGGGAAACTCTAAATTAATTCTGATGTTAAAAAACCAAACGTTTTCTCCTGAGCCTCCTGAAGGAAACTATCCAAGTCAGTGGTTCCACAGGTCAGGGGCTGGTGGCTGCTGCCTGCAGACAAGTCACTCTGAGGAGATGTGCAGAGCCCTGGACTCCGCAGTTGGATTTTCGGGGGGTTCCAGGAAGCAGGGTTTCCAACAGGCTCTCCCTCCTCATCCTGCTCCCCACAGCTGACGCTCAGCTGCTCTGGGAACCACTAACCTGGTTCATGTTCCTGCACCCAGGAAGACCACACACTTGCTGGCCAGACAGTGACCTGTGGGTCTATTTTCCCTTTTCAATCTTTAAATCTCTTGAGGGAAGAAATGCTTCATGGGACTAGTTCCTCATCCTGTCTTCAGGCCCATCTGCCTCCTCCATCACTGGGACTGTGACATGGGCCTTTGCTAGCCAGCCGTCAGCTAGTGGGCAGCACTTTCCCACACTCTTCTGGGGCGTCCCTTCAGAACCATGCTCAGCCCCCCCCCAGTACCCCACCTCCGGGGAAGAAAGGGACTTCACTGGTAAGTTGGCTGTGCCTGCGGCCAGTACCTTCCTCTATTTGGCATCCATCTTCCCTGGGAAAAGCAAACAATCTGACCCGTTCCTCTATGTTGTAAATTTCACAGAAGCAAACTCTCTCACAGTGGGGGTCTGGAGAAGTCATGGGTCCCCTAAACCTCACCAGTGATTAGGGCACTTCCTAATTCAGGGTGAAGCACCCACATTATCCAGCCACATATTTCTCGAGAAGACAGGTTGCATTCCATCTGCTGGGCCCTTAGCTCAGCCTCACATATGGTTCTGAACTCAGACAAGAGGAAGAAGAGGTATTATGTATCGATCCAGAATGACAATTCTATCCGTTTGCAGTTACCATTATTGGAAATTCTGTCCACACGGCTGAGAAAAGATGCTGGTTCAGAAGTCCCTGCAATACTGGCTGCTTTAATGAAACACATGAAAAAAAAATGGAAAGAGAAAAGGTTTCATCAGTCTGTGAGCACCTCAGGCCCCCACTTTAAGTGTTGAAATGCTAATACCATAGACAATGCCTCTTGTACTTGGAAATGCGGATTCCAAGTGTGTGTCAGTGTTGGGAGAGGCACCAGTGACTATTGACTGTGAGGATGGAGCCCAGGCAGAATCCACGTGCAAAATTCCAGCAGCATCCCTCCCCACTGCCCAGGGCACTTTCTGCTGGCAATTTACACTATACAGTTGGGTCCTGGTGACCTGTGATCAAACACCTGTCTTAATTCCCAAAGTGCTGCCTTTGAAGGATAATATGAAGCTGCTTGAGGGAGGAGTATGCTCATTTCTGTCATTTTTCCCGTGTGCCGGGCTGCGATGGACTCGCCTTGGTCTCACCTGTGGAATGGGGTGCCCATGACCAATCCCACCGGCTCTCACCAGGGCCGACAAAGATACGTGCATTTACAGAGCTAGGACATATACTTGCTTTCTTCCATGGCTCTCCTTGTCATTGATTTGCCTGCTGTTCTTCTTGTCTCATGAAAGGGAACATTGGAAAACATCTGCAGGAGAATTTCATCTCGAGAGAAGTAAAAAGGGCACGTCAACACCAGCAGTGCAGCCCCACACTCTGCCACGCTGTATAGGGAGCAAGTGGCACAAGTTCAATGGACACGGGAAACGGTACTCCAAAATACCTACCCTTGGAAGGGCAAAGTCTAACTACCTAAATCACTTCGGAATATAATTCTGATTGCCCTATGTATCCTGGGCAGCAAACACTGTTCACTAAAGATATGTGGCTGGAAACATTGCCCAACATCTCATGATGTTTAGTGTCATAATTTCCCTTCTCATTCCTGTTGTCATTCTGACCACTTCTGACACCTTCCCCAGCTGGTCCATAAAAATGGGTGAAGGATATGTGGGTAAAAATAAAGAACAGGCTCTTTAAAATCAGAAAACACTTTCGTAATTCCTAAGATCTTTAGTTATCAAACTGTTCTGAATTTTTCACAGTTGTTTTTTTCTTTAAATATGTTTATTTCTCTTTCCCTTTTAAAAGTTTTTATTCTTCTACATCTCCCCGGGGAGAGCAGTTTTATTTTTCCTTCTACATTTACTTTGTAAAGCCATAGAAAACAATGATCACAAATTCCATTAATTTAGCATTCTTTGAATCCTTTTACAAAGGCTGTTGATACCTTGGTGGGTGGTCTACTCATCCCCTGAATAGATGCCGATGATAAGGACACAAAAAAACTAACCATCACATTCACTCATTCCAGATGATGAGTTCTCATGGCCAGCCCCTTCGTTGCTGAACGGGTTGACCTATGAGTTCCGGAATGCTGCTCAGACAGAACCCGGCAAGTTCACCAGCGGCCCACCAATGCCAAGGCCGACACTGCAGGGCACTGGACAGTCCAGAAGGCTCTCGAGGGAGATGGGATCCTCCCAAACCCAGAACCAGACACCCATCTTCAGGTGCACACATCCCCTCCCACATGTGCGGGTTCAGAGACACGGGGCACCTGCGAGGAAGAGAGCAGCCTCCTCCTTCCTACACGGGAACTGGAACTGTTGAGAGCAGGGACAGTGGGACTGCAGGAGCTGGCCGCACCCATTCCTTCATCACTCGCCACCCGTCAGCCAGCCAGACGGTCATGGCACCCTTACTGAAGGGTCTTTAACAGCACATGGGAGAAGGGTGCACCCAGAATTCCTCGCATGGGCCGGCGCCTGGAACAAAGGGCCACGTCTCCTATACAGAGACGTCCCCTTCCCAGCAGGACTGGCAGGCATGGCCCTGTGATCACAACACCCAGCAGCTCCTAACCCACAGGAAAGCATCCACAAGCCCGTCCCAGGAGCCCTTTTTTGGACCCAATGGCTCTCGGGGTCCACTCCTGACCCCACACAAGCACCAGCTGGGGTCTCACACCTTCCCCTCAGCCTCACCTCTGGCAGGACCCCCTGGGCCTACTTACTCTCCAGCAGTAAACAGGAGGCCTGGGCTAGACCAGAGTCCCAGCGGAGACTCACCTGGAGGGGTTAAACACTGCCTCACACAGAGGTTTCACCCCACACCAAGGAACCTCGTGGCTGGGGGGGTCTGGAAGTCTCTATGTGACAATCTCCCAGAGGACTGTCGTGCTCAGTTAGGCTGAGGACCTGGGCAGAAGGCCGAAATCGGCCTCAGGGCCTCACCACCTCCACTCCGAGCAGCACCTCCTGGGCACCTTCCAGGCAGCTGTGGTGCACCTGGTCCCAGCTGGCACTGAGGCTGCATTTCCGACACCTGCCAGAGGGTGGACCCCTCTGTGAGGAGCAGAATCCGTTCTGCATGTTGCTCTTCTATGCTTTTGATGATTTCTAGGGAATCTGCCTGCCACTTGGAGCACTGGTTCCAGCCTCCGGGCAAAGCACCTCCCTTCCCATCAGGGCAGCCGATAGGTCATCTGGGGGCCGGCCAGGGACGAGCAGGAGACGCTCAAACACAGCCCGACGGCTTCACGGGAGGGAGGTACTTACCAAATATTTTAGCCATACCTTCCTCCAGATTTTTTGAACTTGGTGAACGGTCAGTATTTGATCCTGTGGGGGAAAGTAAACCGTCGCTGTGAGTAAGTCTTTCTTTCACTGGCTCGGCGTGTAATCTCAAGTCGATCGTCTCCCGGTGGTGTTCCGAGAACAGCACCGTGCAGGGGCCTGCTCTAGGGGACACGGGTTCTAGGCCCCCTCTGAGTGCCTGTGGGTTTGGGCAGCAAAGTGCTGTGGGTTTGGTTTTCTCCTCTGAGACTGGTGAGCAACGTGCCAACCACAGGAGGCCTGCGAGGAGAGGAGATAAAAGGTGCTGATGTGCCTGTGGAAGGAGAAATGTCCTCGTGTCTCCCTCTCAGTGTCATCATCCGTTGTGACCTGCTGGCTGTGCTCAGTGCTCAGTGTGGGGACAACAGAGGAAGACAGACACACATCTCAGGTTCCTGAAGAGAAACTTTTCCCATCCAAGGAACGATGCCCATAGGAGGGACCGTCACCATTTTGAAATGTGGTGCTTACTTGTTTTGGAGGCGAGCAATATTATTGCGTACTCTGGGTCTATGTTTGGGAGGGACTCAGCTCTGAGGCTGTCCCCACTTGGGCTGTTTGCTCAGCCCAAGGAACGCTGATTTCATTGCCAAATGAAAACATGAAGGTACAAAAGAAATGGACTGGTCAATTCTCCTAGGACACTAGGGAATGAGGTTAAGACGTCTGCTCACATTCCCGTGGCTCCTCAAGGACACGGCTCAATTGGACCATAACACAGTAGCGACCTGGGTAGCTTTGGAGCTGTATTTTCAGGCTTCTCTTTATAGAGGTTGCGATGTCTCAGTGTCCAGACACATTTTCGCGATTTAAGGTCAAAGCCAGCCATTTTTTTCTTGCCCCAGGATAGTAGGTGACCACCAAGCAGGAGAAACACACTCCCTAATGAAGTGGTCGCCAGAGCCACAGCACCTCCTACTGAGTGCCACAGAGCAAGCATGCGTGTCTGCGGAATCTGAACTTTAACCCCAAACTGGTGACATCGCTGATTTTCACTTGTTTCCTGGCATACAATCTGCATAGCCATTGAGTAGTTTTGTGCACAAGACAGCTTTCTACAGGAAAACTGGTAGGACAGCCTGCATCGTAAACGCCAAATGACTTCAAGTCTGACTAGTTTGATCCGACAAATGACAAACACACAGGTCTCGGCCTTGAGACATTGGACACTCATTATGAATAGGTGTACTGAACCATGTGAGCACTTTGCTGAAAACGTATTGTTCATATGGTGTCAGCCAAGGGCGCAGAACCAAACCCCGCACAGGCACAGCCTTCTGACTGTAGTAAAACGGTCGCTGTTCTAATATGTGCTTCATGGAAGGCACTGGCAGGGCGTTAGTTATAAAATTGGTTTGCTCAGTCTTACAATTTCTATAAGGCATACATGCCTGCTTGTCCTGAAAACTAATTACCCAATTTTATTTTTTTCCCTATTGCAGAGTGTCCTCCTTACAGGGTGTCCCTGTCACTTGTGTGATTGGGGCTAAGGTGTATCTTGTTTCCATATGTGACCCCTGGCTTCCCCTCAGCTTTGGCATTTCACATCAGTGCAAAGGCAGAAATTGGCCCTGCTCCTCAGTGCAAGTATTTTCCAGAAGCTGGGGGTGGGGAGGGAGATGGGAAGGCTTCCCTCTCAAAGCCAGTGACCCAGGCACTCACGCACGCAGCACAGGCACTGCTGAGTGGAACACTATTAAACTACCCATGGCCAGTGTTACCAGGAACAGAGCATGCCGCTTGGAAGTCGGTTCCTGTCCTCTGAGCAGCCTGCACTGACAGAAGCTGCCCGACACCTGAACAGAAGAAATCAGCCCAAACCACAGGCCTATCCACACTGCACACCAGAGACTGCCATAGTTGCTAGAAGGGTAGAGAGAGTATTTCTTCCTTCCACATCTCCATTTGTGTTTGCCCCGACATACCTGGTTTAAAGGATGCTAAAACGATAGGGTAGTACCAGTAAGACAATACACAGGCCTGCAGAAACATGTGTGTCATAGTTTTAAAGATATATACTTGCTTTCTTCCATGGCTCTCTTTGTCATTGATTTGCCTGCTGTTCTTCTTGACTCATCAAAGCTAACACTGGAAAAAACTTGCAGGAGAATTTCATCTTAAGGGAAAGCAAAGAAAGGCAGGTTAATACCAGCAGGGCAGGAGTGACACAGTCTGTGCTGTGAGGACCTGAATTTGTCCAGGAGTACGGTGAGTCAGTGCATTCACTGACAAACGCATCTTTTATTGGATACGGAATGCCATGCTCTAACAGGCCTGGTCTTGGGCAGGGGAACTCCATCTGTCAAAAGCATTTCTGAAAAATTGTGATTTCACTAGCTACCCCGGACAGGAAACATAGACCTACTATAGAAACTGCTCCAAATCTCCTGCTATTTAATGTCATAATTTTTCTTCTTACTCGTGTCGTCCTTCTCCCCACCTCTGAGACTGTCCCCAAGCTGTCCTTCTGTCTGAACAAACCTCTGTCCTGTTTCTGTAAGAAGCACATAATTTCCTCCCTTGGAACCCGCTGCCCCTCCCAGGAAGCTGCTCACAGGGGAGTCTTGCTCTGGTGGCAGACAGACCTAGTCCGAGTCCAGAGACTGGCTGTTTACCAATGGGCAAATAAGTCCACCTCGTTCATCTTCAGATGACTCACTCATAGGACAGCAATACGATTCTTTAACTCATAGAACGTCTGTGACAATTGAGTACAAATATGTATATAAAAGCACATGACACGGGTCAGAGTGAGGACCAGGCTAAGGGCTCGCAGCTGGAAGCTGCTCCTCACCACCTGATTGTAACAAGGGCGCAGGATCAGGTAGTGCTTGTTTTCTGCTCAGTGGAACCCTGCACAAGTGGAATAATATGTGGGTAAGGAAGAAAAAAAGACATAAAGTACAAAGGAAACAAAGATGTAATTAACACATGACAGAAAAATATAAATATGTTCCGTAGATTCTGTGGCATTCCGTCACTAGCCACGCTCGCCCCCTTCCTGTCTACTGTGGTTGGAGCCTCAGGGGTCAGCCCTCAGACAGACACGTCCTTTCCACCCTCCCTGGTCGCAAGGGGTGGGTGGGGGGGCTGTGGGACTTGCAAAGTTCCTGAAGACTCCTGTGACCCTGGAAGAATCTTGCTCCTCCAGATGGAAGAGAAAGCAGTGCTGCGGCTGCACTTCCCCTCCCCTTACCTCCTGCCTCGAAGGTGGATGTGATGTCTGGAGCTGCAAAAGCCATCTTATGACCAAGAGACATAAGCCCCAAGGAAGGCTCTGATGATCTCAGACAAACAGGCCCCGACCTGAAGCCACTTAGCATGGCATCAAAGCCATGGCCCCCTCCCTCAGGCTGCTTGTGACAAAAGGAAAGTGAACTACTCTCTGTTGAAACCACTAAATTCAGGTCTCCGGTAATTGCAGCCAAGTGCATTCTTAACTGGCACGAAGGCGACTCTTAACTGGCACTGGCGACACCTGCATGTCCCTCACTCACATGACCTTGGCCAGTTTGTGTTTGTTGGTTTTTTTTAAGATTTTTTTTTTAATTGGGGAAGGGGAACAGGACTTTATTGGGGAACAGTGTGTACTTCTAGGACTTTTCCCAAGTCAAGTTGTTGTCCTTTCAGTCTTATTTGTGGAGGGCACAGCTCAGCTCCAGGTCCAGTTGTTGTTGTTAGTTGCAGGGGGCACAGCCCACCATCCCTTGCGGGAGTCGAAACGGCAACCTTGTGGTTGAGAGGACGTGCTCCAACCAACTGAGCCATCCAGGAGCTCAGCGGCAGCTCAGCTCAAGGTGCCCTGTTCAATCTTAGTTGCAGGGGGTGGAGCCCACCATCCCTTGTAGAACTCAAGGAACCAAACCAGCCACCTTGTGGTTGAGAGCCCACTGGCCCATGTGGGAATCGAACCTGCAGCCTTCGGCGTTAGGAGCACGGAGTTCCAACCGCCTGAGCCACCGGACCAGTCCCAACCTTGGCCAGTTTTGATGAGCCATTATTATATGGAGGACCCAAGCATCTAGGTTCCTAAAACTCATAAAGCCTATGCAAATTGGGACAGAATAGAAGCCTGTCATTCAGATGCCAAGCTTTTACTGAGCCCTAGCTCTGCTCAGAACTGTACAAGGAGCAATGGATGTTCAAAGGACTGAGACTTGCTGCCTGGTCCACGTCCTTGAGTCATCCAGACACGTGAGAGAAGCAGGTACACACAGACATGACCCGACACACCCACACACCCACAGAGCAACAAGGCCAGGGCTGGAGCAGAGAGGAGAAGAGAACAACCAATACAGCCCCAGGACAGCAGGAGGAGGAAGCGGGCCCTTCCAGGCCAGGCTGAGTCTGACTCAGTGACCACAGTCGTCACTGACACCCCAGGATCACTGCCGCCCACAGATGCTGGGTGCAGTAATCTCCCTTCACCTACACTCCGGTGCTCATCGTGGTACAGCAGCCCTGGTGGGTCAGGAAGAACCTGGAAGAAGCCCCTGGATCACTAAGCTGACGAGCTACAAGCATCATGCAAACTCCTTGAGCAGTCATCAGGCAGCTGCCGCAGACCAATGACAGCCCCACCAAGATGCCACAGGGCTCCCAGGGCCCAGAGAAGAACCTGGGTGGGGGTCGTGACCACACAATTCCATGTTCCAACAGGACTGCTGAGGACATGAGAAACCCAGAAGACATGGCTGCACTCAGAGGTTTCAAATCCACTTACAAATGTTCTCTATGAAAACTACACCCACAAAATTTGGGTGGAGGCTGGGTGGGAGAGGGGAGACGAATAACAGATTATATAAGCTCAGAAAACTTTTTATAAACTTGTTACTAATTTTTCATTGCCACATTTTTTGAAACATCAATTTCTCCTTCTCTTATAAAGTGTTTCGGTTTCTACCTGTCCCTGAAAACAACCATTTCATTTTCCCCTTCTAGGTTTACTTTGCTAAGCCACATTGATGTGATATTTATTCTGAGTCCTTTTACGAAGGCTGTTGATACCTTGGTGGGTGGTCTACTCACCCCCTGAATAGATGCCGATGATAAGGACACAAAAAAACTAACCATCACATTCACTCATTCCAGATGATGAGTTCTCATGGCCAGCCCCTTCGTTGCTGAACGGTTTGACCTATGAGTTCCGGAATGCTGCTCAGACAGAACCCGGCAAGTTCACCAGCGGCCCACCAATGCCAAGGCCGACACTGCAGGGCACTGGACAGTCCAGAAGGCTCTCGAGGGAGATGGGATCCTCCCAAACCCAGAACCAGACACCCATCTTCAGGTGCACACATCCCCTCCCACATGTGCGGGTTCAGAGACACGGGGCACCTGCGAGGAAGAGAGCAGCCTCCTCCTTCCTACACGGGAACTGGAACTGTTGAGAGCAGGGACAGTGGGACTGCAGGAGCTGGCCGCACCCATTCCTTCATCACTCGCCACCCGTCAGCCAGCCAGACGGTCATGGCACCCTTACTGAAGGGTCTTTAACAGCACATGGGAGAAGGGTGCACCCAGAATTCCTCGCATGGGCCGGCGCCTGGAACAAAGGGCCACGTCTCCTATACAGAGACGTCCCCTTCCCAGCAGGACTGGCAGGCATGGCCCTGTGATCACAACACCCAGCAGCTCCTAACCCACAGGAAAGCATCCACAAGCCCGTCCCAGGAGCCCTTTTTTGGACCCAATGGCTCTCGGGGTCCACTCCTGACCCCACACAAGCACCAGCTGGGGTCTCACACCTTCCCCTCAGCCTCACCTCTGGCAGGACCCCCTGGGCCTACTTACTCTCCAGCAGTAAACAGGAGGCCTGGGCTAGACCAGAGTCCCAGCGGAGACTCACCTGGAGGGGTTAAACACTGCCTCACACAGAGGTTTCACCCCACACCAAGGAACCTCGTGGCTGGGGGGGTCTGGAAGTCTCTATGTGACAATCTCCCAGAGGACTGTCGTGCTCAGTTAGGCTGAGGACCTGGGCAGAAGGCCGAAATCGGCCTCAGGGCCTCACCACCTCCACTCCGAGCAGCACCTCCTGGGCACCTTCCAGGCAGCTGTGGTACACCTGGTCCCAGCTGGCACTGAGGCTGCATTTCCGACACCTGCCAGAGGGTGGACCCCTCTGTGAGGAGCAGAATCCGTTCTGCATGTTGCTCTTCTATGCTTTTGATGATTTCTAGGGAATCTGCCTGCCACTTGGAGCACTGGTTCCAGCCTCCGGGCAAAGCACCTCCCTTCCCATCAGGGCAGCGATAGGTCATCTGGGGGCCGGCCAGGGACGAGCAGGAGACGCTCAAACACAGCCCGACGGCTTCACGGGAGGGAGGTACTTACCAAATATTTTAGCCATACCTTCCTCCAGATTTTTTGAACTTGGTGAACGGTCAGTATTTGATCCTGTGGGGGAAAGTAAACCGTCGCTGTGAGTAAGTCTTTCTTTCACTGGCTCCGCGTGTAATCTCAAGTCGATCGTCTCCCGGTGGTGTTCCGAGAACAGCACCGTGCAGGGGCCTGCTCTAGGGGACACGGGTTCTAGGCCCCCTCTGAGTGCCTGTGGGTTTGGGCAGCAAAGTGCTGTGGGTTTGGTTTTCTCCTCTGAGACTGGTGAGCAACGTGCCAACCACAGGAGGCCTGCGAGGAGAGGAGATAAAAGGTGCTGATGTGCCTGTGGAAGGAGAAATGTCCTCGTGTCTCCCTCTCAGTGTCATCATCCGTTGTGACCTGCTGGCTGTGCTCAGTGCTCAGTGTGGGGACAACAGAGGAAGACAGACACACATCTCAGGTTCCTGAAAAGAAACTTCCCTTGAAAGCACGTTAAATAAAAGACACCAGTCACAAAAGACCACATGACTCCCTGTATGAACTATTCAGAACAGACGAATCCATAGAGCAGACAGATTAGTGGGTGTCAAGGGCTGTGGGCAATGGTGAATGGGGAGTGGAAGGCAGTGAGTGTGACTGACTTTTTGAGGTGATGAAAATGGTCTAAAAGTAGATACTGGTGGTTCACAACCCTCTGAATATACCAAGCACACTGAATTCCACACTTTAAGAGTGAATTTTATGCTACACAAAAATATCTCAAACTGTTATTGAAAACAATGTGTGTGAGGGAGTAGTGACACGAGCTCGTCCTGATTGGCACGTGGAGGTGCATTCTACTAATCATTCTACTTTTGTGTGTGTTTGAAAACATTTATAATGAAAAGTTAAAATGTATGTTTATGTATGCTACCCTGCTGTGGGGCTCTGGGTTCTGAGAAAGCTGCAAAGTTAGGGAAAATGTGAAAGCTACTCCCTTCTCCTGAGCAGAAATTCCTACGGCAGATTTGGGGTGATGAGAGGCTCCAGGTTCACCACACTAGGGCCCGCAGGAGACTCACAGTGAGTCTCCCACGTCTCCATTTGCCCCAGAAATATACCTATGACCGTACCTTCGACCAGGGGGAAAGGGAGACGCATGTCTGCACACTGCCAACAGTCGAGAAAGAGGACAAATAAGAGGGCCCCTGCTCCTCTCATCTTTACCATGGTCTGGACGCCACTAGAGAGAAGCAAACCTCCTGAGATCCTCCGCCAGGACACTGTGAAGCCCGCCCATCTGTGAAGTCACAATCGGAATGGGTGCAGGTAGTTCTACAGCTGGTAGGGGGAGGGCCCAGGCTCTGTGCACAGGGAGCACAGGGGACTCTGGTGCCCGCAGGGCCTCCTCTGTCCTGGGAGCGCTGTGACCTGAAGGCGGTAGGATGTTAATCAGGACTCTCGAGTCGCGAGTAACAAAAACTCGACTAAATCAGCTTAAGTGAACTGGAAGCCGCTAGAGTAGCCAGGAAAATCTTAGGATAAATCAGGATATCACATTAAGTATTATTTATTGTGTTACATAAAATTATAACACCAAAAATATTACAAACAAAAGTATAAGCTGATGTTATCACTCACGTATCACTATTTCCCTTGTTACGTTTTATAAGTATTACACTACTTTCAAAGGAAAAATCTTTATATTTTAGCACCTTTAACTGCACTTTTTTCCCTGCATTTTCATTTTGTACTGGCTTGTGTGTGGCCATCTCCTCCCTATGTCTTCATATCTTCTTTCCTCCATATATATTTGTGTCCAAAGTTCCTCTTCTTATAAGGACACGAGTCCTATTGGATTAGGACCCACTCTAGTGACCTCATTTAACCTCAGTAACCTCTGTAAAGACACACCAAATAAAGCCACATTCTGAGGTACTGAGTGCTAGGACTTCAACATATAAATTTAGGGGTGGGAGGTAGGGGACAAAATTCAACCCATAACATTAGGTAATAGCAGCAACATAAATATTATTTCTCTAAAATATCTTCAAAAAAACAAACACAGAACAACAACAACAAAAGAACATATAAAACAACACAGAACTCACACTCTCAGCATAACCGGGAGGAGGTGGCATCAAGCCCAGGATCCCATCATCTCTTTCTTTTGGGGTCTGACTCTAGGGAAATTCTTCAAGGACCCCACCCTATGGGTTCTTCCATATGTGCTAAGAACTTACCTGCATCGGTGCATTTTGTCTTGTCAACAAAATGTTACTTACTGCCACTAATCCAAGGACAACAGGAATCCTCAATCCAGGGTGCAGTAAAAGGCAAGAGTTTATTCTGGGAAACTGAGGAAACTCAGAGGAAACCGAGTGTGCTTCTCCAAGACAAAGCGGAGGCCCGCTTACCTAGAGAAAGTGCCTGCCCTGGTCCCTGATCTGTCCATTTTTATGCAAAGAAAGATCCAAATTTTAAGTATGATTGGTCCAAAGGGCAATGTCCTGATTGGTTGGAATCACATGTCCTGATTGGTCCTTATGGAGCCACTCTGATTGGTCAGTAAATATGCAAATGAGTATAAAACTGTGCAGCTCTGATTGGAAGGGGCTGGTCTCAGCCCATTGGTCAAAATACATTCCAAAGAAGTCCTTTATGCAGGCGAGCTTTAGTAGGCCAAAACAGTGTAGGAGTCTTGGCATCCCAGGCTGTGGCTTTTCCCTGAGGTGCAGCAATACAGCAAGGCAGCTCTGTGTGGGGTTGGGCGTGGGGGCGCTGTAAACAATGGCTACTAGACTCGGGTTATGAATTTGGGCCCAGTTAACCATGAGGAGTCTTTTTGGACAGGTACAATCCTTCTCCCGACCACCAGTCCTTATTTTGTAAAGTGGGTGTAAGGAACAGTTACTGAGATTGAGAAGAAATCTAAGAGCTAGGGTGACATTCCGGAGAGAAGAGGAGGTCCTGTCTGGGAGGTGCTGAGAGGATGGCTCCGAGGAGCGGGAGGGAGTGGCTGCCCTACAGGGTTTGGAGGATTCTCTCCTGCACTGTCATTCTCTTACCCACCTCTCTCCCTTCCTCTCTCTTTCTCTTTGCTTCTCCCTCCAAAGTAAGGTTTCTGAGCTTCCTAGTTCTCTCAGTTGATAATTGAGGAGCCTGCCCTCCTGCCTCCGTAGCTGAGTTTTCTCTCTAGTCTTCAACGACATGTACAAATTATAATAAACCACTGAATGTATACTTACTGATTTCTGCACTTTATGATGTTTTTCAATTTTACCAAATTTAATCTCACCATCTAACGGGAAAGGCATATTTAGAGGCCATCACTACGGCTCAGTTTAATAAGTGAATTTAGGACTGTTGCACGTTGACTCCTGCGCGGCCGGAGGCTGCCTGCAGGTTAGTCCCAGCTGTTGTCAGCTCCATAACCTAGGGCAAGTTACACAAATGTGAGGCTCCTCAGTGCCCACAGCTGTAAAATGGGAATAATAATACAACTTCCTGGTAGACTTATTGCCTGGATTGAATAATGTAATCCACGTAAAGTGCGTCCAAGTGCTCCGCAAGCACCACAGCGGGCGCTGGCTAAACGCCAGCTACCAAGTTACCACGGAATTGCAATTGTTACAAGGGAGAGGGTCCTCCTCGGAGCTCAGTAAAGAAATGGTTTGAGTGATAATATCCAGCGCCGACCTCCTTGGGGACTGCGCGCCCACGAAGGTGTAGTCGGAGGCGCTGGGAACCCGGAAGACGTCTTCCTGGACAGGGGACCTCCCGCCCGCGAGCCTGACGTCTCCCGCGTCCCCTTTAAGAGCGGGGCCATGACGTCATCCCTCACACCGTGCAGCCTATCTTGGAAGCTCCAGGGCGGCTCTTCCCCGCGGCCGCAATTGGCTGGCGGGCTCCCTCTGCCCCGCCCCTTTGCCGGCAGGGGGCCGAGGGCGCGCGCCGTCGTCCGCCCGGGTGGGAACGGTGATTGGCCGCGGGGCGCGCCCTCGAGGGAGCCCCGGGCTCGCGTAGGCTGCGCGCTCCGGGCGGGAGGGGCGCGGCCCCGCGTCTGGAGCCGCTGCGGTCCGGTCCGCCCGCCTGCGCGTCCGCCGCTTTCTCCTGCCGCCCGCCTGCTGGGCAGGGCCGGCCCGGCCCGGCCCGGCCATGGAGTCCTACGACGTCATCGCCAACCAGCCCGTGGTCATCGACAACGTGAGGCCCGGCCGCTGGGGGAGGGCGGGCGCCCCGCGCGGGTCGCATCGGCGGCGCCGGGAGGAGCCCGCCTGCCTGAGCGGGTCCTCCGCACGCCGCGCCCGCCCGGGGCCCGCGCGCCCGCCTGGCCCCGGAGCCCGGGCCGTGCCCCAGCCGGCCCCAGGGTGACGGTCTCGGCAGCGCGGCAGTGACCGCGGGAGTGACCGCGGCGGCTGCCGCGTGCAGCCCTGTTACCCTTCTCCGGCTGTGCCTCTGGCTGCCCCTCTTGCTAGAGGAGGGTGGGCACGCGCCCTTTTGCGCACTGCTGGCCTCGCCTTTTGGGGAGGGTTGGCCTGGTGACCGGTAACAGCGCTTCCCAGGGGCCGCAGGGCCTCCGGGGTGCACAGCCCTGCCTGGGCTCTTCCCCTACGACTTCGGGGAAACGCAAGTGCAGCTCGCCCGGCCACAAATCCACCAGCACCAGGACGGCCCCTGCTGAAGTGCTCCCTGTGTGGAGCAGAAGTGCCACAGCCGCCGGGCCCAGGAGCAGTTGGGGATAATTGTTGGGAAGCCGCACAGAAAGATGCCTGGCTTCCTGCGTCTGTCCGACAGCCCTGGGACTCGGCATGCTGTCAGCTGCCCTCTGAGGATTTCTGGCCTCAGAAATTTCTGGTCCTGGGCAAGCAAATGAAGGGCAGGCGTCTATGGCATTGCCCCTCGCTGGCCGTCTGCCTGGTGTGCGAGCCTCGCAGTTTTTGATAACGACTGCCTACTCTTTCGGGGATCTGTCTCCCTCCCACATGATCCCCGTGTCATCCCTGAACAGCTGTCTTTTGTGAAGTACCCCTGTGGGCTCCTTGAGTCACACCAGGCGATGTTTACTAAGAATGCTAAAACAAGCTTAGGGGATGCTCTCCAGCAGGCGGCCGGAGAGACCAGGCCCCTCCCTTCTTGTTGGGCAAATCATTACTAGGCTAATCAACAAGTTTATGCCTTCAGAGAGCTACCTGCTGGCCTCCCTGGCCTGCAGCTACTCTGTAATTTGGGGATGGTTGTTCGTGCACTGCAGAAAGGAAGTGTCATGATGCCAATCTGGGAAGAGGGGGTGAGATGCTGATTCCTTCATTGGATGGGAGGGTGCATGGTCTCTGTGAGACCCGAAGTCCAGCTTCCAGGCGAGGGCAGTGGCAGGACAAGTTGTCCTTGGCTTGCAGTCTTTCAGAAAGCTGTCGAAGAGGTGCCAGTGTCCCCAGGCACCCAGTGGTCTTCCCAGTGGGCCCTGTATGCGGTCCCATCTGCTGGGGGGTCAGGGGACAGGAGCTGCTGAAAAAACCTGCGCTTAGGGACTGCTTCTAGCTGGCTTTGGGAGTAGCTGTCCCATGGATCTCTCCTGCCCGGAAGTGCCCCTGGAGTGTGCAGGGGGTGCTCCGTGGGCCTTGCTCTGGCATTCTGGGCTCGCTCGTTCTCACTTGTGAGGGGCTGGCCTGTGCATTGTAGGGTGTCTAGTGTCCAGTGTCCCTGGCCTCTACCACTGGGTGCCAGTAGCAACAAGACACTGTTGAATTTGGGGGAAGGGATGCAAAATCGCCCCCCAGACGCTGTTTTGAGCCACTGGTGTACTGGTGAATGAACGTGCCCTCTTGGCGTGATCTCGGCTTCCTCCCCAGCCACCATGGTCCCGTAGCCCGCACCCTCCATGCCAGCAGCTAAACATTGTTTTTTCTTGCAGGGTTCGGGGGTGATCAAAGCTGGCTTTGCAGGAGACCAGATTCCCAAATACTGTTTCCCAAACTAGTAAGTGTCGCCCAGGTAGCAGCCCTCACCCTTTTGTTTGCTTCCCGGGAGAACAGTGGTCCTGTGTCATAGCTCTCTTTGAGGCCAGCCTTACCCTCCACCTGTAGGGAAGGAAGGCACCAGATGTATGAAGTTCATGCTGCTGAGGGCTCTGGAGGAGCAGACAGGTGCTCTGGCTGCCCCCTCCTCTTTGGAGTCTGACCTGGGTCTCGGGTCTCTCCCTGAGCAGTGGAGGAGGAGCCGCCAGCCTCAGCCTGGGGACAGGGTGTGGTAGCAGCAGTAAGGATAAAAGGCAGACAATTTCCATGAGAAAGACCTGATCTCAGGAGGAAGAGTGGGGAGTTAGTGCACAGCCATCCCTTCCTCCTGGGAGAGCTTTTCTTTGGAAGTTACTTTTTTTCAGACTCTAGAAAAGATTTTGTTTCAGTCAAGGGGGTCTTTCCCAGAATGATGCTGGTGGTGGCAGGGGTCAGAGGAGGTGAAACCCAGAGAAAGCCTGGGGTGCGCCTTTGGCTACTCCAGCCCATCAGGAAATTTTCCCTGGCAGCGTCACCTCGCAAATCCGAGAGGCTTTTAGAGTGGTTGGCCTAAGCCCGGCGGGGGTCCTGAGGCCCCCAAAGTGGCTGGCTATGGTCTGGGGACAAGCCAGCATGAAGCACGCAATCAGGCTCCAGCTTTCCTTTCTGAACCCCACTGGGTGTAATTAAGGTTCCGGTTGATGTGCAGGGAACTTGGGTCAAATTGTGGAATCTCCATTCTGGAAGCCCTGGCAGTGGGAAGGGACCAGATCTACCGAGTGAGAGAGGGGTGCACATGGGGGCTGCCACCCAGCTTCCTGGGGCTATCTTCCTCAGGCCGCAGACAGTGAAGGCAGCCGGCCCTCCTGAAGTCAAGAGCATGGGCTGAGTGAACTGGCTGCAGCCGACCCTCGGCCACAGCGCTCTCTGGGAGGGAGGGTGGGGAGGGGAGGGGATGCCTGGGCCTTCTGTACTGCCAAGGCCCACTCTGTGGTCTCCTGTCCCATAGGCCTGGGTTTTGACCTTTGCCCCATGGCCACATCCTGACTTTGGGGTACAGTACTCCTTTGACCGCTGGAGTTGGCCTTCGGTTTTCTGGGGCTGGACTCAGCCGTGCCCCCCGCCCACCTCACTGACTTGACATGTCCTCACAGCGTTGGGCGCCCTAAGCACATGCGGGTGATGGCCGGAGCCCTGGAGGGGGACCTGTTCATTGGACCAAAAGCAGAGGTAACACCTATGGAGCCTGCCTTTGCCTGGGTTTGGGGTCTTCCCGGTCCCAGGAGCGTCTGTGGGCTCCGATCTATCCTGTGGAGGCCCCCAGGACTCTGTTTTCTGGACCATGTACCAGGTGCCCTCCTGGGCTGCCTAGGCTCCAGCTCTGAAGAACTCTGCCCTGTGATGGGGCAGTCGTTCGGGTGTTGGGGGACACCATGAAGTTAGACCACTTCATGCCTGTCTTGTGGAAGCTGCAGAGGAAAGAACATTAAAAAGTGACCTAAGGGTCTGAATCAGCCAGACTTGGTAACCAATCCCAACGAGAGGTGTGGGGCCACCTCTTGCGCCCCACTGTGGTGATTTGCCAGGGGCTGCACGGCTGGAGGAAGCCCCAAAAGGAGCAAATGTGGGGTGGGAGAATGACAAGCAAGTGCCGTTTAGGTGCCTGGGGAACACAGCGTTGGGGGCTTGAGCTGGGGGTGCAGATGGAGGCTTGCTGGACATGGCTCCAAAGAAGCCCAGTGGCATGCTGTGGGGGACATCGAAGGCAGGTCTGTGCAAGAGACGGGAACTGGGAGGAGGGGGTGACAGGTGAGCACAGGAAGGGACTGTCCGTGCTCGGCCACAGGGAGGCGCCTACTGTGACAGGAGCGGTAACGGTGAGTGGTGAGGTGGCAGCTGGGCCGTGTGTGGGGTGTGGAGGCGAGAACCTGCCAGCAGTGAGCATAGACCAGTGTGGGAGGGGAGGGAGCACATCGCAGTCCTCCTGCTCCCTGGCCTGCTCCTGGCTGGGCTCCAGGAGCCTGAGACGCTGGCAGACAGTTGAGCCTGCAGTGAGTTCAGGACCAGCGTGGGGACACTTAGTACGCAGCGGTGGGTTTACTCCGGGCAGGTGGAGGGCAGCTTCCTAAAAGGCAGAAGCAGGGGTTGGGGGAGGGCCTGGAGCCACAGCAGCCTACCCACTGTGCCATCCCTGTCTGGGCAGGAGCACCGCGGGCTGCTGGCCCTGCGCTACCCCATGGAGCACGGCGTGGTACGGGACTGGAACGACATGGAGCGCATCTGGCAGTATGTCTACTCCAAGGACCAGCTGCAGACCTTCTCCGAAGAGGTGCGGCAGCCCGAGTCCCTCCGGGCGGGCTCCCACATTTCCTGTACTGTGAGGCCCAGCCACCTCTTCACTGTGTGTGTCTGGGCACAGTGGTCAGGGGCGGCCAAGCAGAACCTTCCAGAGAGCTGGTTCTTTGCAGGAATAAGTGCCGGCAGATAACAGGCTAGTGCCCTGGTGAAGGAAGGACAGCGGGCTGCCGCCACGGTGCTGGCCTCTGGGTGGCTCCTGCCAGCCCCCTGCGGGGCCCAGGCTGCCTGCACATGCCCACAGCTGCCGTCTCTTGCAGCATCCTGTCCTTCTGACGGAAGCCCCGCTCAACCCGAGCAAGAACCGCGAGAAGGCGGCAGAGGTGTTCTTTGAGACCTTCAACGTGCCGGCCCTGTTCATCTCCATGCAGGCCGTGCTCAGCCTGTGAGTGCTCCCGGCCCCGTCCTCCCGCCACCCTCCCCAGGGGCCCCCAAGTGTCTGCCTTCTCTGCAGACAGCCCCCATGACTGTTCCTTTAGTGAGTTCCTTGTGTCCCTTTTTCAGACCAGATCATGCAGTTGTCCCGGGTCCCTCCGGGGGCGGGGGCGGGGGGGTCGCTGTGCCTTACTGGCGGATGTGAAGGGGTGCTGACCTGCTGACAGGTACGCAACAGGACGCACAACAGGAGTGGTTTTAGACTCGGGGGACGGGGTCACCCATGCTGTCCCCATCTACGAGGGCTTTGCCATGCCGCATTCTATCATGCGGGTGGACATAGCTGGCCGTGACGTGTCCCGCTATCTCCGGCTGCTGCTGCGCAAGGAAGGCGTCGACTTCCACACCTCTGCTGAGTTTGAGGTTGTCCGAACCATCAAAGAGGTGATGAAGGGCAGGAGGGCATGGACATATCCAGGAGGGGGTGTGAGGTCGAGCCTTGGTGAGTGTCCAGGTCCCAGCCTTCTGAGGGCGTGTCCCTGCCCCCACAGCGAGCTTGCTACCTGTCCATCAACCCCCAGAAGGACGAGGCCCTGGAGACAGAGAAGGTGCAGTACACCTTGCCAGACGGCAGCACACTCGACGTAAGTCGCCAGGCCTGGCCCTGGGTGACAGCAGAGCTGCTGGGACCTGGGGGAGCAGGTGGCCTGTCAGCTTCCATCTCATGTTCCGAAGGTTGGGCCAGCGCGATTCCGGGCCCCCGAGCTGCTGTTCCAGCCAGACCTGGTGGGGGACGAGAGTGAGGGGCTCCATGAGGTGCTGGCCTTCGCCATTCACAAGTCCGACCTGGACCTCCGCCGGACACTGTTTGCGAACATCGTGCTGTCAGGGGGCTCCACGCTGTTCAAAGGTACCCCTGCCGGCAGGTGGTGGCAGGGCCAGAGGCCAAGGCCAGCTGGACCCTCACCTGCAGCCTGGGCCGTGGCCCATTTTCTATAGGCGTTCTGGTACTCAGTGAGCATTTTTTAAAGAGTAAGATTTAAAATTAAATTTATTCACTTTGTAAATATAATATGTGGTAAGTTTATATGGGACATAAAATATGATAGATGAAGTCTCCCTTCCCCATTGTCCTGGCCACACAGGAGTTGCTGATTTCTCAGGTGGCTGTCAGCCACCTCCCTGCACAGCTGAGCAAATGTGTGCACCACAAACACTCACACACACACACACACACACACACACATATACACACATACATACACGGTAGTGTTCTCTACGATCCCGACGGGGCATGGGCCAACTTAGCGCCAATCTGAAAGGTCTTTTCCACCCGTGCAAAGTCTTTTATACGGCCGTGCAGTATTTCACCGAGTGGACAAGCCATTTAGCCGCTGTCCTGCTGATGGCCTTTCAGAGAGCTGCAGTCGCTTTCTAATCACAGAGGCTCAATGGCTACCATCCTGCACTGCCACTTACGTGGTGAGAATACACCTGAGGGCAAACCCTGGGGTAAAGCGGCTGACACAGAGGGTGTGCCTTTGTGATTTGGTGGATGCCGCCCACGTTCCCCTCCTGAGAGGGCCCCACCCGAGACGCCTCAGCAGACCCCGATGCTGCGGTGATCTTTGCCCCTCTGATGGGCAGAATGGTAGACGTTTCCTCCTGGTTTGTCATTGCCCTTGACTTTGCTTCCAGCGGGTTTTGGCTGCTGGAGTGGTGGGTAAGGAAGAGCGTGGGGGCCAGCAGCAGCATGTGACTTGGGGTTCCATCTCATGTTACCTTTTTTGGAAGCTGGATTCCCCTGCAGGTGTGGTGCTGGGTTTTTCTGCCCTTGGGGTGGCTCACCCCTGCCCTTAGTTCTGGAAAGAACTACTGAACAGAGGGCAGCAGCTGGGGGCACCAGGTTGGATATGGGGAGCTAGAGGTAACGGGGTTGGAAGTGCACCTCGGGCTCAATCAGCCTTGTGTTCACAGGCTTTGGTGACCGGTTACTAAGTGAAGTGAAGAAGCTTGCCCCAAAGGATGTCAAAATCAAGGTGAGGTTGCAGGGAGTCCCTGTGGGGCATTGGGTGCTGGGCAGCCTTGACCAGGGGAAGACAGAGCACCTGCCGCCTCCAGAGGCCCTGTCACATCCAGCCCAGCCACTCCTCCCTACCCACCAGCTCCGGGCTGGTGCACTTGCTGTCTGGCCTCAGGCCCTGCAAGAGCCACCCCCGAGGCTGGGACAGGGGCTGCTGTGTGGGGACAGGCAGTGATATTGCCACTTGCTCCCTCTAGATCTCGGCCCCTCAGGAACGGCTGTACTCCACGTGGATTGGGTGAGGCAGGGCTCACGGGGTGGGCTCTGGGAGGAGAACATTTTGCCCTGGACATTTGTCCCAGGGTTGGCCCAGGCCACATGGAGGTGGGTGGATTTTCCTCCCAGGTGAGGGGAAGGGAGCTCTGAGTGCCCAGGGAGGGAGGCCCGCTCAGCCCTCGGGTCCACAAGAACACCACCCTTCTGTCCTCAGTGGCTCCATCCTGGCCTCACTGGACACATTTAAGAAGATGTGGGTCTCCAAGAAGGAGTATGAAGAGGATGGCTGCCGTGCTATTCATCGTAAAACCTTCTAGTGCCCAACGAGGGGCGGCGTGTTGAGAGAATGGGAGGACAGGGAGCCACAGCCCTTGGCTCTCTCTGATCTGGGCTCATATTCCAGGCCTCAGGTCCCTTGCATGCCAAGCCCCAAGTAGGCAGTGCACACACACGTACACACACACGCGTGCACACACGGTAACATTTAGCTGCATGCGTGGGAGTCGAGCTAGAATATAGGAATTGGGGAGCCCAGCCTAGGGTGGTTCTGGGTGTCCCCGTTGGCAGGGCCAGTTAGATCCTTGGTTCCTGGCTCTGACCCTGAGGGATGCTTCCCCGAGCTCCAAGGCCAGACACCCAGATGCCTCCATTTCCCCCAATAGGGTCCCTCCCAGAGCCAGCATGCCTAGCTGCCTGTGTAAACAGCCTTGGGAGTGGGTGGAGGAGGGGGTGCCCAGCAGCTCCCCGCTAGTGCACCATTGCTTTTTGTGCCACCTCCTCTTATGACCTGAAAGGGTAGCACAGAAGGCCAGCCATTCCTAGGCGTCCCTGACCTTCCACACTCCGTGCCCCATCTCCCTGAGTGGACATCTTGGTGTAGGCTTAGTGCTGGGGTTCTGGCCCAGGGTTGGACCCTCTGGAGCTGGGCGGGCGATGCCCGGGGTCTGGGCAGCCAGCCTGTCACTCTCCCCTCTCAAAGCACTTGCTGACTTCTGCCCCCTCTCCTTTGCCCCAGCACCCTGGACAGGGAAGGGTTGAGGGCAAGCGACTGGATCAGGAGTCAGACCCGAGGGGTGAGGGGGCCACATCTCCTCTCCCAGCTCTCCCACAAAGGCGATCTTCAGCACCCTGGGCCAGGGCCCCCCTCCCCCTCCCAGATCTGTACAATAATTTAACACAGTTGCCTGAAGAAAACTTTTTTGTAAATCATTATAGTAATAATTATGGACAAGGCCCAGTGTGTGGCTGTTTCTTGCGCTGTTGTTTACGCACCCATCCCTGGGGACTTTGAAAGGACCAGTGAAATTGCAGCATGGCCTCTCCTCCAGAAGCCTGAGGGTTTCAGTGGTTGGCGGGCAGCATGGCACAGGGGGTCGCAGGGGGCTGGGCTGTTAACCTGGTGGCCGAATTCGCAGCCTGCTGCCCTCTGCCAGCAGAGGCAGAGAACAGGCTGCTGTCCTCGACCTTGTTCCCAGACAGGGCCTCCGGGCGGGCAGGGCTGGGGCGTGGTGCCCCCACGTCCACTCAGACGTGGCTGAGGCTGACAGACCCAGGCTCAGCGTCAGACAGGTCGGGAAGGAGAGTAACAGGGACATGGCAAAGGCTGTGTTGGTGAGCTGAGGACAGGGGGCTCTGAGAAGTGACAGTACGGAGAGTGCCCGCCCTTTCCTTCCTTCACCAAGTATTTGAACACCTAGTGTGTCCCGGAGAGTGCCACATGTTACGGCCAATGGTAAACAAGACGTATCTTTACCCTCAAAACATACAGGCCAGAGAAACAGACCGATTCAGTATGGAGTTGTGGGGGCCAGGGAGGGGCACCTAACCCAGCAGGTGGGCAGGCAGACTTGCACAGGTCAGGGAGGTGTCAGGTGGGTGGAGAAGGGTGTTCCGGGTGGAGGTAGGAACTCGAGGAGATGCCTGGAGCCAATGGGGCTGAACAGAAGGGCACGGACCCCAGTGATGCCAAGTCAGCAGGGAAGGGAAAGAGGTCCCTGGCTAGAAGGCAGGATACACCCAAAAGGTAGTTTGGGGCCAGCGTGTGGAGGGTCTTGAGAGTTCTAGCTTTGTTTTAGGTGATGGGTGGCCAGCCATGGAAGGATGGTTACTGCAGCTGTGTGTTGAAAGTAGTCGGAGTTGGGGCTGAGGGAGGGCCCAGAACTGAGATCAGGTAGGAGGGGAGAGATGACTGAGTCAGGTTGCCTTTATAGGGCACTTTGTGAGGCAGTGGTCAGAGCGCAGTTAAGCCCGTTCCCACCCTCAAGGTGGAAACAGTTTACAGAGAATCCTTTGTTTGGGGTTCTGTTCATGCCACTCTTTCCCACCCACACAAGTTGAATCCTTGTGGACTCCTTTCTTCCTTAGCTCCCCCACGTTCTGCCAGTTGCCAAGTTCTGTTGGTTCTCCTGTACCACCTCTCCTACCCATCATTCCTTTTCCATGATGGCCACTACCACCCTGTCTCCAGAGCACAGCTCCATTCCCTTTCCCACCAAATCCGTTTATTGTTGGAACTACCACCCAGGCAGCCTTGGTTCTGCCATTTCCTAATCCCAAATGGCAAGTGGTTCTCCCCTGCCTGGTGAATTCCCCTTCATGAACTACATGTTGCATTTGGTGCCCGCCCTTCGGGGTCTATCCCTTCCCTGTTTTAGCGTTCTGCATCAGCATGCCCTGCATTGCCTGCCAGCTCTACTCACTATTCTCCCTGCTGGGAATGATGTTCCCATATGTCGAGATCCCGTCCTTCAAGCCAAGCACGATGCAGCATTCTCTTTACTCCTTCCGGCAGGGATGGTGTGGTTACAGTCTGGCCCTGCCAAGTTTCTCACTGCTGGAGCAAAGCTACAGATGAGAAGGCGGTAAGGCTAGAATGAACCTGTGGGGGTGGGTTGGGATTGGAGTTAGGGACTCAATGGTTAATAGACATTCAGGTAGACACTGAAATTAATACGCATCTGTCTAAGTGCTAGGGTTAGAAATTTGTGTTTTTCCTAGCCCAGTCTGCTGGGAGGGCCTCGAGGCAGTGAAACCCCATGGCAATGAGCATATAGTGTTCAGATCTTGGTTTCTAAATACCATTCTTTGATAAAAAGGAACCCGAGCTCCTTGGAGAAATTCCCATCTGAGGCAGAGGGAGTATAAAACACGCCTGGAGTATCTTGTGGTGCATAAAGGACGTGCTCAAAACAGGAAGTGGGCTTGTCTGAAGGACACAGGAGCCAACAACTCTGGGAGGACCCAGTGGTCAAACTGTAATGGATGATAAGCCACTGAAGAAAATGGTCGTGATTCTACTCTGACATAATAGATGTATACATGGGGAGAAGGGACAGTTCTTCCTTAACATTCCAGTAAATGCTAATCTGCTGCCATAAAAAAATGACCACACACCTAGTGGCTTAAAACAACACAAATACAGTTGTACAGATGTCTGACATGGGTTTTACTGGCCTGAAATCAAGGTGGCCACAGGGCAGCATTTCTGGAGACTACGGAACAATTATTTTCTCTCCTTTGCCAGCTTCTAAAGGCTACCTGCATTTATTGGCCTGTGGCCCCCTTCTTCCATCTTCAGACCAGCAACACTGCATTGATGACCATTCTTCCAGTCACATTCCCCCGACTTCTGCCACTTTCGTGATTATTGGGCCACCCAGGGAACCAGAAGAATCTTTGTAAGTTGGGTGATTAGCAACCTTCATTCCATCTGACGCCATAATAACCTTTTACTATGGAACTTAACATATTCAGTTTCCAGACATTAGGACACATGTATCTTGAGGGAGCTGTTACTCTGTCCACCAGTTTGGACAAGTACTGGAGATTTTTCTTTTTTTTAGGGAAGAATTGGTTCAATTTTCTAAAAGACAAGGAAAAGCAGCAAAGTGGGCTTAGAGATGAGGGAGGAGACATCAGATCAATGGTACAGGGAGTCATTTAAGGTAGGAGTGGCAGGCATAGATTTCATTGTTCCCTAGGTGTTCCCCTCCCCAGAGGGAAAGGCCTTGAATGGCAGGTAAATGCCTGGGCATTTCCTGGAGACAAGAATGACTGACAGCAAGGAACGGAAGCAATTTTCACTGTACCTTTAAGAGGAGACATTGAAAACCTTGGGCAAAGGGTCTTTTCTCTTGGACTCTACCATCAATTCAAGTAAAAGATCTAGTTTAATCAGTCTTGTGGAGACGGTAACTAAAGCACCTCTGTGGCTAATCCCAACACAAAATGGAAAGGTACTGTTTCTATTTTACAGGTCAGCAGTTTTTCAGAACGTAACTGTCCAAATGTATACGTTCAATATTGAACGTATGTTGTCAAAAATATAAACTGGCTAAATTGGGCTGTTGGCTAGTTTCCTCCCCAACTCTTTCTTTGGCGCTGTTTTATTGTGATAAAGCCCAAACATATACAAGAGCAGAAAGAACAGTGAACCCCTCACATACCTGGCTACGAGGGATGACGTACACCCCAAAGCACTCTGTGTCTTCCTCTCAGTTTTAAAGCTAATCCCAGGCATATTTTACCCATCAGTACCTCAGTATGTATCTCTAAAGCATAAAAAATGAATTCCATTAACACACCTAAAAATGTAACAAATCCTTAAAACATCAAATATCCAGGGTTGAAATTTTTCTTCTTTACAAATCAAGATCCAAACAAGGTCCACACATTGCTTTTGCTTGCTGTCTCCCTCACATGCAGTCCGTTCCATAGGTTCTCCCTGCCCTTTGTTCTCCTTGTGAAATATCCGACAACCCCTGGTCATTGGCTTCTGGAATTGTCCCATGTTCTGGATTCTGCTAATGGTATTCTCATGAACTGTGCTTTGAACTTGGGTCCTTCAGGACTTGAAAACCCCCAAAAGTCTCTTCACCAGTTCATCCTGTCTTTATAACAATACTGTGAGGACCTACCATCTTCCAGGCTCCTTCTATGTTATTATGACTTCTGACACCTCACAAGGCATGTATCTTTTTTGCAGATATAACGTACCCTCGGAGAACATGTCCCTAGTGACAAAGTTAGATGATGGAGCCAACATGACAAATCCAGTCAGCCTCGCTCCAGAGCACATGCCTTTCCCTGTACAAGGTAGTCCCAATCGTGGCATTATGGGATCGTCAGTCTCAGTGTACTCAAGTGGATGGCAAGCTAATATCAACAGATAGCTATTCCTGATATAAGAATGACCCATATCTGTTCAAAAACACAGGAAAGAAAGAAAAGCAGCCAACTCTGGGAGACAGAGCCAAAGCAATAGCTAGCCTTTATTGGAAAGAAGAAACCTCACAGCTCATTGTGAGTGAGTGAGTGCAGGGGTTCAGTGGGCCAGCTGGTGGGGCACCAGCTTGTAATGGGTTCCACAGCTAGGGCAGCGCTGGGTCTCGCCTTTGTGCAGCCAGAACCAGATGACAGCACTGTTGTCCTCTTCACCTAAAAGGAAACAGGTGGTTGAGGACCCTCCAGCCTAGAAGGAGACCTTCAATATGCATCTCTTTTCCTGAGACACAAGGTTATGGTTGACCTCGCAGCAGATCAGTTCAAGCTCTCCTCCCTTTTTTCAGATGAAGAGGCACAGGACATCGAGTAAGGATGACCTACTTGGGCATAAGGAGGCTTGAGAGGGCCAGGACCCTTAGGACAACATATTTACACACGTACCCTGTTTGCACACATACATTCACACACAAGACGTGAAGCAGCTGACAGACATCCTGTGCGCACAGTAGGCATGCTGAACAAATGGCTGACACCACGGTGGGCGGGTACTTACAGATGCAGCCCACTATTCGCTTGTTGGTGATGGAGGGGACTAAATTAGGGTCTTCCTTCGTGCCGGAGGCTGCCTTCGGGGCTAGCATGTTGTACGGGTCCTGAAAAGCAAGATGCAGCCATTATGCTGGGTGACCCCCACCTGCGGGGCAACCACACTGTTCCCAGGTGTTCTGGACCGAGTGCTCCCGGACAGGACACTGCTCTGGTCCCACCCGTGGCCACGAGCCCCCGAGAACACAGAAAGGACTTTTGTCCTCACCAGTCCCTTGCGCGCGGCCATCATGACCTCCCGCTCCAGCCCCGTCGCCTGGTCATCATCGGTAGGGACACCACCTAAAGGAACACGTGCATTACGTCGTGTGACGATGACCGAGGCGGAAAAGGCCCAGGCGTCCATTCGCGCACGGTCTAAGTGGGCCCACACGCTCTGAAGGCTCCGGATACGCGGGGTCCCCCACGGACAGCGCTCCCGGAGCCGGCAGCACAGGGGCGCTGTCGTCCTTGTCCAAGCACGGAGGCCACGTTTTGTCTAGGCCAGTAACAGCCCCAGCGGGGTCCACCCGGCTTCGGCGCGCGCGGGTCCGAGAGGCTGCTCAGCCCCCGCCGCGCCGCGCCCCCGCCCCCAAGGTCACTCGGCCATCGTTTGGGGTTCTTCCCGAGCGGGGTCAACCCGGCGGGCGGCTGCGCGGGGCCGAGCGACAGGGAGGCGCCCGCGGAGCCCGAGGCGCTCGGGCCTGGGGGGCGCTCGCCGCGGCCCGGAGGAGCTGAGCCGCCCACCCCGCCGCGCCGCGCGGGGCCGCCCCCGGGGCCACGGCGCCGGTCCCTGCGGCGCGGCGGGCCGAGTACCTCCAGACGCCATGGAGCGCACGGCGGCCACCGCACCGGGGCCGCGGGCCCTGACGGCCTGCGCGGCCAGCGCTCCCGCTCCGCGAAGTAACCTTGAAGCCATCGCGCCCGCTACGACAGCAGCACTTCCGGCGCACACCCCGAGGCGCGGGACTTCCGGGGCGGGCTCCTTTCTCGGCGTCAGCCTTCCGCTTCCGCTCGGCGCCGCGCCGCCCCCTCACGTGACTGTGCCGGCCCGGAACGAGTGCGCGCGCCGGCGACGCCGGTGGCTGTGGGCCCGCCCGAGTCCTGGCTGCTGGCTCCGCCCTTCCCTAACGGAGTCTGGCGTTCGGGGCAGCTGCCTCCCCTCCGCGGGACTCCGTGCAGCGGGGCAGCCGCACTGGCCTTCGTGCGTGTGGCCTAGTGGTCGTGCTCGCCAAACGGGGACGCTGCTCAGAGCAGTCGTTAAGCCTGCGCTGTCGAAAGACTTGCTGGGTCCCAGATGGTTCACACTCAGGGGTGGGCTCCGGAAGGCCCCTGCGCTCGCTCTCGCGCGGCGCTGCTTCTCCCGGCGCTGTGGGAGCCGCCGCCCGCGGGCTGCCGGCCGGGCGACCGCGACGCGGGCAGGACGCCCCCGCAGCGCCGCCGGCGGCCGGGCGCCGGTACCGGGCTGCGGGGCTGCGGGCGCCGGAGGGAAGGGCCGAGTCCGGGCCCGGCCCTGGCCGGTGGGCGAGGGAATAGCTACACCGGGCGGGTGTTAACCGAACGAGACCTTCGGGAGCGGGGACGGGGAGGGGAGATGACAATGGGAAACGCAGTCCCGGAGCATTCTGAGCTCGCAGTTCTTGGGGTAAAACGGGAAACTCCGTCCGAGCTTACGTGACTCACAGGCCAACGTGTGCAAGCTTCTTAGCAGGCTGAGCATTCAAGGGCTTTGCGAACACTGCCCTCCATCAGCTCCCAGGACTTCGTCCCCTTGTTGTGTACCTTGTCACAGCCTGGCTTCCTGCGATGTCTGCGTTTTTTCTGCCAGAGAGAAAGCCCTCCCCGGGAAGGTGTTCTGATCTACGCCTCTTTGTAAGCCTCGGAGACCTCCGGAGACCTCGAATACAATAAGATCAAGTAACTTGTAGTGCACGTGCTGCTCGCACAGAATAAACAATGTGCTTTGTAGGGCCTTTGGACCGGTCAGTTTGAGGCAAGCTGGGACGGTTGAAGTGCTAGCAGTTCCCACCTGTCTCCTGCAGGCCATGATGTTTTCAGAAGCACCTGGTGGAGCATTCCTTCTCAGGAGCACATCTGGTGTTCCTTCGTGCCCGCTCCATCAAGAAAAAAATGGACTTTGTTCTGAGGCCAAAAATGTCCTCAAAGGTGGGTTTTGCTTTGAATGGCTGTCATTGCTACTCCATTACCACCACTGTAACCCCTCAATATGAGATTGAAAATCTCATATTTTCCTTAAATCCTAGGGACCTGAAAATATTTTTTTCCTTAAATCCTAGGAAAGATCCCCAAGACTCTATTATAATTAATTTGCACCTGTGGTTAGATGTCTAGTAGGGGGAAAAGGCCTGGGTCTGGAAGACAAGTGTTCTGGGATGGAACCCCAACAGCCACCAGCTTCCTCATCAGTAAAACTATGATTAGACTAGATCACTATTTCCCAAAGTACATTCCATGAATTCTAGTCTCAAGAGGTAAAAAGGACTTGGTCAGGACACCCTCTGCATTTGATGACCACGTTCTTGGAGATGCACATTGTAGCATATTAAAGACTCTAATGAGGCCTGTGTCGTGCTGGTCGGCCTGCGGGGTCTCAGCTCCCGCTCCCCTCATAAGAACGCAGGACATGGTGAGGCCAAAAGGGAACACCCACGGAGCCATAGGTAGGGGAGTCATATCACTATATTCTCGCTGGCGGCATCCGCCTCTGCAATCCGCTCTTGCTAGCTCAGCCACCACCTTCTTGCTAGCCCCCATTTGCCGCTAGCGTAGCCACAGCAGTTATATTAGTGGCCAGTGGCTCACTGGTTACAGCTGACGGCCAACTAGCCACAGCTGAAGGCCATCCAATCATAGTTGATGGCCATTTACTACCTGAGCCAGCACCTTTCTATGTGAGGCCGAGAGCCTGGAAACTGCACTCCTGGCTCTGTCCCCACAGCCTGGAACAAAGAATCCTATTTAATGTCCCAAGAAACACTAACCTCTCAGCAGACCCATGAGAAATTCAGACAGTTTAATTGATTTGTAGAGACTCTTTGAATGTTAGGGAGATTATATTGACTCCTTTCCATGGGCCAATGCTGGTCAGTGTTCCAAGAGTGAGCAAAATGTGGTCTCTACCTTAAATCACAAGAAAGTGGAAGAAGGGAGGTTATTCTTGATTTGGGTAGAGTTCACACAAGCTTGAAGTAATGGGGTCAAAAAAGGGACTTAATCTGCATCATTTCTGTTGCTGGACAAGCAGCTATGAGCTCTGACTAGACCACAGAGGCCCTGCCCACTTACAAAGTCACTTGGGCTGGTTTTTAATTACAGCAAGGGTGGGGGAGACAGTTGCTGTTTGCAGGCATCAGCCAGGGCAGCCCAGATGTTAGGGCCCCTCAGGTAGGCCTGAGGGAGGTGTGACAAAGTGCTGAACCTCGGCCGGCTGCTGGGCTCTCGGACCCTTCCTGCTGAACAGCCAGGTCAGAACAAATCAGACGGTTTTGTGTAGATGCCACAGATCCAAATAGGTCTTCTGGAACTGCTGTCAGCATGAGGTCTGCTGCAGCTGGGGCTCAGAGAGCTCAGAGCGGGATTGTTATTTAAAGTGTGTGTGTGTGTGTGTGTGTGTGTGTGTGTGTGTGTGAGAGAGAGAGAGAGAGAGAGAGAGAGAGAGAGAATCAGCCTGACAAACCAGTGGGGCAGCACAGGTCATCTCGCACAGGAGAAAACGTGACTTGCCACCCTTCCCCTCCAAGGACCCTTCTCTCACCCACTGACCTCCCTTCCCAACCCCACAGAGCCCCATTAATTACTCCAGATAGGAACCTGAGCTCCACTTGGAAAATCCTAGCTTCCTCTCTTTCCCTACATCCACCTCTTCCTCCCCACCTCCTCCCTCCCGCTCCTTCCACCTGCCCCTGCCTGGAAGCCGGTGGGACCTGTGCTTCCTAAGTCAGTCAGGGCCCCACTGAACCACACGGAAAGGGTTAGTAAAGGACTGTTTGCAGAGGGGTGACAGAGTTGAGGGAGTCTCAAGGAATGGTGAGGATCAGGGACAGCCACCCTCCACGTTCCTGCCAGTGAATGAACCCAACTGGGAACTAAAGGGTGAGGGAGTCCCTTGATGTGGGTTCTGGAGGACAGCTCCCTAAGCAGGGTGGAGGGTGGACCTGGAGGGGCAGACAGAGTGACAGCATGGTTCTCTGCCTGAGAGTCCTCTGCCCAAATGGTTCCACCACGCTGTCTCTGGCATTCTCAGTTCCTTACTCTCTTGTCTCATTGGTACCCAACACTAAATTTGTCCAACCCTTTGTTTTCTGGGTCCTTGCTTCGAGGTGGCGAGCACTGCTGGAGGAAGTCGTACACCATGACAGGCTGGTGTATGACTTCTTTATCAGCCCAGGATCGTCACCCTGGGCTGAGCCATTGATGTTGGGAGCTGGGTGGTTCTTTCACTCGCTGTCCTTAAGCCCCGGCCCTGCCTGTCTTGTATTTCACTCACCCTCCCCTCTTCTTCTTTTGCCCCTCTCTTCCCCTTCCTTCCCTCTGGTCTTGGAGGAACTGGATCTCCTCCCCAAGACTGCCCTTCACCTGCTGGGCTCTTTGCCCCCTTCCTGCATTAGGCACCTGCCCTCGCCTCCAAGGATGCTGAAACAGAAGTCTTCCCTCAGTACTGCACCTCTGTCATCAATCTGTCTTCCACTCGTTTGCAGACTTCTCAGAAGAGCTGCTCCCTCCCAGCATATACCTCTGCAGTGACCACTTACAGGTGGTGTCACCCATCCTGCCTTCTGACCTCCTTGTGCCCTCAAATTCTGTTGCTCAGGTCACGCCCGGCCTATTCGCCAGCCCCCAGGCTCTGTCTATAACCTCATTCTCTTAAACACCTTCCTGTCAATGTGCTGAACCTTGGCAGGCTTTTGGGAGCTAGGACGCCTCCTCCTTACTTTCCTCAAAACTAAGCATCCTCACCCTTGCCCGCTAACCTCTCATCTTGGCCCTTCTCCTTCTACTTGGTCCCCAGCCGCTGTTTCTCATTCAGGGCCACCAGAACTCTGTGTTCGCTCTGAGCCCACTCTCCCCAGTTAAGCTGCTGACCCCCATCTCGACCTTGTGGTGACCCAAATGCATCTTCTTTCCTCTCCAAGTTTCCTCCACCTCCTCTTTCCCATCCATCCCTTTCTGGCTGACAAACCTTACAAACTGCTCTCCCAGAGAGAGAAGGCCCAATGTCCTGGCAAGTCTTTAAAAGCTGCCTCCTGTGGCCCTTGCCCTTGGCCTTCCAGCCACACGTTTCTTGCAATTTTCCCAAAGACCTCACAGCTTTTTCCTTTGGGGACTTCAGAACCAGTCCAGGCATCTGCCCCCTGGGGTGGGGAATTACTCCTTCCACCATCTTGTTCTCTCACAGCAATTTACACAAATCTGCGGAGCTGAGTGTGGATCCAGTGTCCTTCTTTATTAGCTCTGTGACCTTGGCCAGATAGCCTTACTTCTCTGAACCTCTGTAAAATGGTGATGGAAATGCCCACCTTAGTCATTTATGGCCATACACATTTATGGCCAATTGATTTTCAACAAGGGCATCAAGACAGACAATGGGGGAAAGAATAGTCCTTTCAACAAATGGTGTCAGGAAAACTGCACATCCTCACATAAAAGAATGTGGACCTTTCTGTATCATGTACAAAAATGAACTCACAATAGGTCAAAGACCTAAACCAAAGCTAAAACAATAAGATTATTTTTAAAAAGCCTTAGTAAAAATCTTAGTGACCTTGGATTAAGCAATGTTTTCTTAGATATACCTAATGCACAAGCAAAAAAAAGTTGGATTTCATCAAAATTTAAAACTGTGTGTCAAGGACAGTATCAAGAAAGTGAAAAGACATATAGAAAAGGAGAAATTATTTGCAAATCATACATTTGATAAAGGTCTGGTAAAAAAGAAAACTCATAACTCAATAGAAAAACAACACAATTAACAAGTGGGCAAAGGATATGAATAGATGTTTCTCCAAAGAAGATATGCAAATGACCAATAAGCACATGAAAATATGGTTAACATTAGTCACCAAAGAAATGCAGATCAAAACCACAGTGAGAGACCACTTTATACCCACATCAAGTGGAAGCTATTGTAGAAATGAATAAAATAATTGAAAGTGTCACTCCCGGCTGGACTTTGGGAGAATAAGCCGCTACTCAGGGGAAGCCTTAGGAAGGAGCGAGGCCAGCTTGCCTAAAGTTCCTCTCCGGAGTCAGTCCCGTCACTAGGGTCACTATCCAAAGGACGCTTGGAAACAGCTTTTTCTCCCCGGTCTTACTGAGAAGTCGTTGGCATCCATCACTGCAAGTTGAAGGCGTGCGGCACGATGGTTCCATTTACATGGTTGGGAAATGACCACAATAGGCTCAGCTAACATGCATCTTCTCATACAGATACAATAAAAAGAAAAGAAAGGAACAAAACTTTTCTGTGAGAAGTCTTAGGGTTTACTTTCTTAACAACTCTCCCATGTACCCTACAGCATTAGCTCTAGGCACCCTGTGGCACACCAGTCACAGCGCTAGAACTTACTTATCTTAGAACTGGAAGCTCCTACCTGGGGTCACCTTCCTCCAGTTCCTCCTGCCTCACCTCCCACCTCTGGTAACCACACGTCTCTTCTCTTTTTCTGAGTTTGTTTTTCTGTTTTTACATCGCATATCAATGAGATTATACAGTATTTGTCTTCGACTTACTCCATTCAGCATAATGCCTTCAAGGTCTGTCCGTGTTGATGCAAATGGTAGGATTTCCTCATTTTTCATGGCTGAATAATATTCACATATATACATATATTTCATAATATATGTATTCCATAATATATATGCATCTATACCAGTATTACATATAAAGATGTCATATATCTATCTACATCTCTCTATATATTTTATTTTATTTATTTATTTATTTTTTAAGATTTTATTGGGGAAGGGGAACAGGACTTTATTAGGGAACAGTGTGTACTTCCAGGACTTTTTTCCAAGTCAAGTTGTTGTCCTTTCAATCTTAGTTGTGCCGTTCAGCTTCAAGTTGTCCTTTCAGTCTTAGTTGTGGAGGGCGCAGCTCAGCTCCAGGTCCAGTTGCCGTTGCTAGTTGCAGGGGGGCGCAGCCCACCATCCCTGCGGGACTCGAGGAGTTGAACTGGCAACCTTGTGGTTGAGAGCCCACTGGCCCATGTGGGAATCAAACCGGCTGCCTTCAGAGTTAGGAGCACGGAGCTCTAACCGCCTGAGCCACCGGGCCGGCCCATATATATATTTTATACATAATATATACATGTATTATTGTATATGTATATATATCTATCTTCTTTATCCATTTGTCTGTCGATGGACACTTAGGTTGTTTCCATGTCCTGGCTATTGTCAATAACGCTGCTGAAAACGTGGGAGTGCAGATATCTTACCGAGTTAGTGTTTTCATTATTTTTGGATATGCTCCCAGAAGTAGAACTGCCCAACCAGATGGCAGTTCTACTTTTAATTTTTTGAGGACCTTCCATACTGTTTTTCATAACGGCTGCACCAATTTACAGTCTCACCAACAGTGCATAAGGTTCCCTTTTCTCCATTAACATTGACACCATAAATAACATTGACACCATTATTTGTTATCGCTTCTATTTTTTTTTTTTTTTTAAGGGGAGCGCAGCTCACAGTGGCCCATGCAGGGATTGAACCGGCAACCTCGATGTTATTAGCACCACACTCTAACCAACTGAGCTAACCGGCTGCCCCTCATCTCTTCTATTTTTGATGATGAGCATTTATAAGTGTGAGGTGATATATCACTGTGGTTTTATTTTGCATTTCCATGATGACTAGTGTTGTAGAGCACGTTTTCATGTACCTGTTGGCTTTCCATATATCTTCTTTGGAGAAAGGTCTGTTCAGGTCCTTTTCCCATTTTTTAATTGGGTTATTTTTATTTTTTTTTGCTTTGAAATGTATGAGTTCTTTTTACGTTTGGGATAGTAACCCCTTATCAGATATATGGTTTGCAAATATTTTCTCCCATTTCATAGGTTGTCTTTTCACTTTGTTGATGGTTTCTTTTGCTGTGCAGAACCTTTTCAGTTTGATGTGTCCCACTTATTTTTTATTTTGTTGCTTGTGCTTTAGGTGTCATATTTTTTAAATCATTAGCAAGAACCATGTCAAGGAACTTTGTTTCTGTTTTCTCCTAGGAATTTCATGGTTTCAGGGCTCACTTGTAAGTCTTTAATCCATTTTGAGTTAATTTTTGTGAGTGGTGTAAGATATCGGTCCCGTTTCATTCTTTTACATATGAATATCCAATTATCACAGCACCATTTATTAAAGAGGCTGTCTTTTTTTCCACTGAGTATTCTTGGCTCCCTTGTCAAATATTAATTGGCCGTATATGCTCGGGTTTATTTTTGGGCTCTCAATTCTATTCCACTGGTCTATTTGTCTGGTTTTATGTTTTTGTTTTCGATTTTCTTTTTTTAAAAATTTTATTGGGGAAGGGGAACAGGACCTTATTGGGGAACAGTGTGTACTTCCAGGACTTTTTTCCAAGTCAAACTGTTGTCCCTCCACTCTTAGTTGTGGAGGATGCAGTTCAGCTTCAAGTTGTTGTCCCTTCAGTCCTAGTTGTGGAGGGCGCAGCTCAGCTCCAGGTCCAGTTGTCGTTTCTAGTTGCAGGGGCGCAGCCCACCATCCCCTGCGGGAGTCGAACCGGCAACCTTATGGTTGAGAGAATGTATTCCAACCAATTGAGCCATCCGGGAGCTCAGCGGCAGCTCAGCTCAAGGTGCTGTGTTCAATCTTAGTTGCAGGGGGGCAGAGCCCACCATCTCTTGCAGGAGTTGAGGAATCGAACTGGCAACCTTGTGGTTGAGAGCCCGCGCTCCAACCAACTGAGCCATCCAGGAAGCAGCTCAGCTCAAGGTGCTGTGTTCAATCTTAGTTGCAGGGGGCGCAACCCACCATCCCTTGCGGGATTTGAACAGTGGCCTTGTGGCTGAGAGCCCACTGGCCCATATGGGAATCGAACTGGCAACCCTTGGAGTCGGGAACACGAAGCTCCAACCACCTGAGCCACCGGGCCGGTCCCTGGGTTTTGATTTTTTTAATGCCAGTACCATACAGTTTTGATGACTATAGCTTTACAGTACAGCTTGAAATAAGGAAGTCTGATGCCACCTGCTTTGTTCTTTCTCAATAGTTTTTTGGCTATTCAGAGTCTTTTGTGGTTCCACATAAATTTTAAGAGTATTTTTTTCAATTTTGTAAAAAATGCCATTGGAATCTTGATAGGGATTACATTGAATCTATAGATGGCTTTCAGTGGTATTGACATTTTAACAATATTAAATCTTCCAATCCATGAACACAGGATGCGTTTCCATTTATTTCTGTCTTCTTCAATTTCTTTTATCAATGTCTTGTAGTTTTCAGCCTAGAGATCTTGTACCTCCTTAGTTAAATTTATTCCTAAGTATTTTATTGTTTTTGATGCTATTGTAAATGAGATTAATTTCTTTATTTCTTTTTCAGAAGTTACATTGTTAGTATATAGTAACACTACTAACTTTGTATGTTAATTTTGTATCCTGCAACTTTACTCGATTTGCTGATTAGATCTAACAATTTTTTGGTTGAGTATTTAGGATTTTCTCTATATAAAATCATGTTGTCTGCAAATAGAGACAATTTTACTTATTCCTTTCCAATTCTAATGCCTTTTATTTCTTTCCCTTCCCTGATTGTTCTAGCTAGGGCATCCAGTACTATGAGGTATGACAATTAAGTTCACAAACTCATCCTTGAAAAAGTGCTACAAACCTCATTTCTGAATATCACTATGGTCACCTTTGAAGTCCTCCCCTTGGGAATCTATGCACTGAAGCCAGTGCCTAGCCCACCCTTCAAAGCAATTTTGGAACTCTTTTTCTGGAATGGCCATTAGAGTTGTTGGTGTATTACCCTTGATGTCCTGAATGTCATCAAAATGTCTTCCTTTCAGTATTTCCTTTCTCTTTGGGTAAAGAAAGAAGTCATTGGGGGCCAGGTCAGGTGAGCAGGGAGGGTGTTCCATACAGTTATTTGTTTACTGGCTAAAAATTCCAACGCAGACAGGCACCACATGACCTGGTGCATTGTCGTGATGCAAGAGCCATGAATTGTTTGCGAAAAGTTCAGGTTGTTTTCATCTAACTTATTCATGCAGTGTTTTCAGCACTTCCAAATAGTAAACTTTGTTAACTGTTTGTCCAGTTGGTACAAACTCATAATGAATAATCCCTCTGATAACAAAAAAGGTTAGCAACATCATTTTGATTCTTGATTTGGACTGACAGAATTTTTTTTGGTTGTGGAGTATTGGCTGGTTTCCATTGTGCACTTTGACGCTTTGTTTCAAGGTCCTATTGATATACCTATATTTCATCACCAGTGATAACATGGCCCAAAACATCGTCTTGCCTCTCTAAAAGATCTTGACCAACTTTTGTTCTCCTTTGTTTTTGTTCATTTGTGAGCTCCTTCAGCACCATTTTTGCACACACCTTTCTCATGCCAAGATTTTCAATTAAGATTTTCCTAACTGTTTCTCTATCAATGTTCCTTGGTCTGCGATGCTTTTCACAGTCAGCAGACAATTTTGACGTACAATTTGATGAATTTTTGAAATGTTTTCATCAGTTCTGCTCGTTTTTGGCTGCCTTGACCTCTCATCATCAGTGACATGTTCTCTCCCCTCAGAAAAATGTTTAATCCATTTGTACACTACTGTTTTCTTCATGACATTATCCCCATAAACGTGGACTAACATGTCCCTGATTTCACTTCCACACTTGCCAAGTTTAACAAGAAATGTAATGTTTGTTCTTTGCTCTAATTCAAGCTCAGATAGTCTCACAACAGCACACAAAAACATGCAACAACAATAATGAACACCACTCAGCAAGACACCACCAAACGTCGACACAAACACAGCTGTGAGACACTGAAAAACCAAGGTTATGAAACCTTCCCGAGCTGTTTGTCCAGTGCTGCCAATGTAAGCACATGGTAGCAAGTTCACGAACTTAATTGTCAGACCTTATATGTTGAATAAAAATGGGGACAGTGGGTGGGGATAGTGGGCACCCTTGCCTTGCTCCTGAACCTAGAGGAAAAGCTTTCAACGATTTACCATTGAATATGATGCTAGCTGTGGGCCTGTTTTATATGGCCTTTAGTATGCTGAAATATATTGTTTCTATGCCTAATTTGTTAAGATTTTTGATCATCAATAGATGTTTAATTTTGTCAAATGCTTTTCCTGCGTCTATTGAGATGATCATATGATTCTTTTCTTTTACTCTATTAAAATGATGTATCACATTGATTGATTTGGGCATATGTTGACCCATCCTTGCATCCCAGGGATAAATTTCACTTGATCATGGTGAATGATCCTTGTAATGTGACGCTGAATTCTATTTGCTAGTATTTTATCGAGAATTTTAGCATCTATTTTCATCAGGGATATTGGCCTATACTTTTCTTTTCTCTTAGTATCCTTTTCTGGTTTTGGTATCATAAAATGAGTTTTATGATGAGGGAACGGCCTCATTAAATGAGTTTGGGAGTGTCCTCTTCTCTTTGTTTTTTTGGGGTGGGTGGGAGGGGGACAGGAAAATTTTGAGAAGGATCTTTGTTAATTATTCTTTAAATGTTTAGTAAGCTTTACCAGTGAAGCTGTCTGGTCCTGGGCTGTTCTTCATTGGCAGATTTCTTTTTTTAAATTACTGATTCAATCTCCTTACTAGTGATTGGTTTGTTCAGATTTTTTTTATTTATTCCTGATTCAGTCTTTCAGTAAATTGTATGTTTTGAAGAATTTTTTCAATTTCTTCTAAGTTATTCAGTTTGTTGGCATATAGTTGTTCGTAGTAGTTTCTTATGTTCCTTTGAATTTCTCTGGTATCAGTTGTAATGTCTCCTTTTTCATTTATAATTTTATTTATTTGTGTCCTTTCTCTTTTCACCTTGGTTAGTCTAGCTAAGAGTTTGTCAATTTTGTTTGTATTTTCAAACAAACTTACTTAGTTTAACTTTTCTATTATTTTTCTGTTCTCTATTTCTGCTCTCACCTTTATTGTTTTCTTCTGCAAATGTTGGGCTCGTATTGTTCTTTTTCTAGTTCTTTAAGGTGAAGACTTAGGTTGTTTATTTGGGATCTTTCTTGCTTCTTAATGTAGGCATTTTATTGCTATGAACTTCCCTCTTAGAGCTGCTTTTGCTGCATCCCATAAGGTATAGTATGTTATATATATATAGTATGTTTCCATTTTTGTTGTCCCAAGAAGCATTTTTATTTCCCCTTTAATTTCTTCTTTGAACTATTTGGTTGTTCAGGAGAGGGTTGTTTAATTTCCACATGTTCATGAATTTTCCAGGTTTTCTCTTGTTATTGATTTCTAATTTCATGCCATTGTTGTTAGAAAAGACACTTGGCATGATTTCAATCCTCTTGAATTTGCTAAGACTTGACTGTGGCCTATCATATAGTCTATCCTAGAAAATGTTCCATGTGCACTTGAGAAAAACGTGTATTCTGCTGTTGTTGGATAGAATGTTCTATGTATGAAATCTATTATGTCCATTTGACCTCTATTGTTGTTCAAAACCACAGTTTTTGTTATTGATTCTCTGTCTAGTTGATCTATCCATTGTTGAGAGTGGGGTTTTTTAAGTCCCCAACTATTATTGTATTTCTCTTTATTTCCCCTTTTAGCTGTGTTAGTTTTTGCTTTATATATTTAGCTGCTCTGATGTTGGGTGCATAAATATTTACAATTGTTATATCTTCTTGATGTATTGACCCCGTTATCATTATATATTAACCTTCTTTGTCTCTTTTTACCATTTTTAATTTAAAGTCTGTTTTGTCTAAGCATAGCTACACCTGCTTCTTTTGGTTATCACTGGCTTGAAATGTCTTTTTGCATCCTCTCACTCTCACTGTATGTGTGTCTTTAAAGCTAAAGTGAGTCTTTTGTAGGTGGCATATTGTTGGATGTTGTTTTTTTAATCCACTGAGTCATTCTATGTCTTTGATGAGAGAATTTAATCCGTTTATGTTCAAAGTAATTTTTTTTGACAGATTCTGCCTCAGCTTTATTTGTCCAAATAGCACAGGAGGACACCAGCAGCACGCAGACAGCAGCCCAGGGGTCACACCAGTCCTTCCATCCTCACATCGGCGGACAGAGGCCTCTGCTCTGGAGCCTTCATGAGGGCCTGGGAGCTGGCGACTGAGCTGGAGGCGGAGCTGCGGCTGCGGCTGCAGGCATGATTGGGGCCTTGGTTTGATCCTCGGCCTTGGACTTTGGCCGGAAGAGCCTGAGACCCTTGGCAATGTGGGCTCTAGCATGTTTCCCAAGTTTGGGGTGGGCAATGTAGGCAAGTCAACTGAGCTTGTGGCTGCCACCCTTTGGGATCTTGGGCTTGACCTCCTTGGGGTTTACAAGGTCCTTGATGGCCTCAGCCTTTACACTGATGGCCTTGGCGTTGTTGGCCTGCATCTTCTTCAGGCCCTTCTTGTTGTGCTTGGCAAAGCATATGTTCCTCGGGAACTTGGGGTCCACCCCCTTAAGGAATTTGTACCTTTGTGAGTGGGGTTTCTTGATGCTGTTTCTGTGCCATTTTCATGCCTGGTTGTGTGTAGTGTGGTTCTTGGACTTGGCCATGTCTGCACCCAAGCCCACAGCTCCCAAACCCCTCTCAAAGTAATTTTTGATAGGTAAGAATTTACTTTTGCCATTTTGTAATTATTTTCTGATTGTTTTGTAGGTCTCTTTTTAAAAAATGTTTTTATGTCTTTTAGTATCAGTACGCTTTGACTTTACCATATTCTTTTGTGTAATTGCCACAAGATTTTCCACAGTGGTTACCATGAGACTTCCACAATGGTCACCATAAAATATCTTCAATTTTAAGACCCTATTTTAAATTAACAACTTAACTTCAATAGAATTTGTATGCTTTACACTTTTATTTTATTCCCCCTCATAGTTAGGTTATTGTTGTTACAATTTACATGTAACAGCATGTGAATTGTTTAACTAATAACAAATTCTTGTATTTATGGTTATTTTTCCTCTGTTAATTTTTTTAAAACTAGAGTGTGAGTTATGCACCACTATTATCATATTACAGAATCTATGGCTATGAATTTACCATTATCAGTGAGATATATGCTAACTTTGTTTGTGTTTTTATGGTATTAATTAGTATTCTTTCACTTCTACTCAAAGAACTCCCTTTAGGACTTCTCATAAGACAGGTTTGGTGCTAATGAACTCCCTCAGCTTTTGTTTGTTTGGGAAAGTCTTTACCCCTCCTTTATTTTTGGACAGCTTTTTTCAAGTATAGACTTCTTGGTTGGCAGTTATTTTCTTTTAATATTTTGAATATGTCATCCCATTCCCTCCTGACTTGAAAAGTTACTGTTGAGAAATCTGCCAAGAGTCTTGTGGGAGTTACCTTGTATGTAACTTCTCTCTTTTCACTTGCTGCTCTTAAAATTCTGTCTTTGTCTTTGATTTTTGACAATTTAATTATAGTGCATCATGGTGTGGCCGTATTCATATTGAACCTATTTGGAGTTCTTTGGGCTTCATGGATCTGGATATCTATTTCTCTCCTGAAGTTCAGAATGTTTTCAACCATTATTGCTTTAAATATACTTCTGTCTCGTCTCTTTCTCTTCTCCTGGAATTCTTGTCATGTAAATATTCTTTTCACTGTGTCCCATAATTCCTGTTGGCTTTCTTCATTCTTCTTCATTCTTATTTTTCTTTTTGTTCTTCTGACTGGGTAATTCCCAATGTCCTATCATCCAGGTTACTGATTCTTTTTTCTGCATGATCTAGTCTACTTTTGAAACTCTTTTGAATTCTTCAGTTCAATTATTGTTATTTTCAACTCTAGGATTTCTGTTTTTGCTTTTGATGGTTGCTATTTCCTTGTTAAACTTCTCATTTTGTTCATGCATTTTTTAAAAAATTTCATTTAGTTATCTGTCGGTGTTTTCTTGTAGTTCACTAAACTTCCTCAAGAGGGTCATTCTGATTTCTTTGTCTGATAGTTCATAGATCTCTATTTCTTTAAGGTCAGTTACTGGAGCTTTATTAGTTTCCCTTGGTGGTGTTATGTTTACCTGTTTTGTTTTTGTTTTTGTTTTTATGATCCTTGCTTGATTCCTTACATTGGCATCTGCACATTGAATAATTGGGTTCCTCTTTCAGACTTTACAGGTTTCTTTGTTAGAGACAGTTCTTCACCAGTCAGTTCAAGTTTGGGTTCCTGGGTATGTCTGCTGGTAATGTATTTGGGAAGGTGGGACCTGCTATTATGGTCTATTTGGGGGCAAGGTAACTATTCAAGCTCTGAGGTTAGGGATGGGGGTGTGTGCTACAGGCTGAGAACAGTTGGATAGGACTGCTGGCTTAGTTCCTAACCCAAGTGAGGCTATAGGATGGGCTCCACAGTTGCCTGGTCAGGCTTACTAGAAGGTCGGGCTGGGTACTATATTCAGTAGTAGATGGGACTATGAATTAGCTTCCTTGTCCTGAAAGGGCAGCATGCCAGGGCCCAGGGCCTGTACAGCTCATTTGGAGGGGAGCCCTGAATCAGGCCTGAATGTGCACTGAATTTCCTGGTTACATGAGGCCTTCAGTTTTGCTCTGCAGATGGGAGAAGCCATGGGCTGTGATCTCTGTTCAAGTGCAAGTATATGGAGGGTTGTTAAATGCGCTATGCAGCTTCCCATGTGCTTGGGTTAGGTTCCCTGGTCAGATAAGCTGAAGGCTGTATTCAGTGATGAGCAGGGCTATGAATTAGAGTCCCTGCCCACAGAGAAGCAGCTCTAAAACAGGTGAAGTTCTTTGTTTTTTTATCTTAACTCAAGCCAACCCACACTCCAAGTTCCCTGGCCAAAGAGGGCCACTGGCTTTGCTCTCCAGACTATCAGCTCTGTTTGCCCTTCTCTTGGCTTGAGCGCCACTGGACCACAGAGTTTCCAGGAGCTGTCACCAGCTCTTCTGGTCAGATTGGTGGGAAGGCTCTCTCCATAGTGGGTGGGCCTGTGACTCAGCTCCTTGCCTGGGCATGGGCAACCCAGGCTCTAGGGCTGGGAAAACTCATTTGAGGACTGAATCAGGCAGGTCTGCACCTGTTGAGTTCCCTGGTCAGAGTATGCCCCTGACTTGGTTCTGCAGATGAGCAAAGCCTCTGGTTGGGATTCCTACTTGGGCATTAAAGGTATTAACTCAGCCTGCAAAGACCCGTGTGCACGTTGTAGCAAGTCTCTCCCCTCCTTCCCCATCACGATCAGATTCCCCTACAATCCCCCTGGGGCAAGGTCAGAGTAGGGCCTCCCACAAAGCAATCCACAATGCTGGGGGAGCTGGTTGACCCTTGGGGCCCTGTTTCCCCACTTGAGAAATCAGAGACTTAGGGGAGACCTCATGAGGTGTTGTGCGGGCCTTGAGGAGGGGCAATGCTGCTTCTCTTCCCTTGTAATACAGTCTGTCTTGGTCTGAGGTGCAAGGGAGGGCTTCAGCCTCACTCCCATATTCTAGGACTCTTTCAGTGGTATCTTGTTCTTGAATAAATGTTAATTGTTCTTCTTGTTTGGGGAGCAACGTCAGGAATGACCTGTGTTGCCATCTTGGTGATGTCACCCTCAGAATGTAGCTTTATAAGTGGCTAAGAGATCAAGTCACTACTAGGAGTGGACACATGCAGCATGTGGTCCCATGGAGCAAGGCTAAGGAAACAGATCTTAGGAATAGGAGGAGAAGGAAGAGGAAGAGGAGTAGGCAGAGGAGGGAGACAGGCAGGGCCTCAGCTGGGCATGGCCAGGCCATGCAAGGGCCCTCTGTTGGGGTCCCTGAGCCACCTGAAGCAGCCCTATTGGCCAAACCTCCTTTTCTCCTTCCAGGATCCTCTAGAAGGAATGTGGAGGCCTCAAGGACATATAGCCTGAATACAGACAGTGTTTGGAAGAAGTAGTCCCTAAAGTGAGGGCAAAATGCTGAAAGATCTAGGATTAGAAAGATAGGTCAGTAGCAATGGGAGCCCTGGGCTTAAATGCTGGCTCTCGTAACTCAGTATATGCCCCTGGGCCAAGTAGGTGGCTTCCAAACCTCAGTTTTTGTCTGAAAAATGAAAGTAGTAAGAATGTGTCAAGCCTGCTGTGAAGATCAAATGAGGTAATGTTGGTGGAAGCAATTTTTATACTGAAAATTGGTTATTCTTGTGTATGTTATTATTTTCAGTTTTGCCTGGGGCCAGCTTTGTCTCTTCATATTAAAATGGATCTACCTATGAATGTTTAAAACATTTTAAATGGGGGGCTAGCCGGGTAGCTCAGGTGGTTGGAGCGCTATGCTCCTAATGCGGAGGTCCCCAGTTCGATTCCCACATGGGCCAGTGAGCTACGCCCTCTACAGCTGAGATTGTGAACAACAGCTCTCCCTGGAGCTGGGCTGCCCTGAGCTGCTGTGAGCTGCTGTGGCCGGCTGCTATGTGCTGCCGGTAAAAGCTGCCTTGGGCTGCCGTGCCTCTCCCACCGACCACTGGCAACTGACTGACTCAGCCGGAGGGGAACGTAAGGCTCATAACACCAGCATGGGCCAGGGAGCTGTGTCCTACTCAACCAGACTGAGAAACAATGGCTTGAACCAGAGTGAGGGGGGAGGCGGAAGAGGGGAATAAAATAAATACATACATACATACGTTAATAATTTAAAATGGTAGTTCTCCAAAGAACAGTAAGGAGTTTGGATATTATCTTTTCAACCCCTGCGATATCCCTTTTGACAACTGGAATTCAGATGAACTGATGGGCCCAAACTCCTAGAGGAGCTGATCAAAGGAATTAAAGATCAAGCAGCAATGTCGCTACGGCCTCCTAGCACCCCAGAGCTGCTGCCTTCTCCCCGTCACCCCGACCCCAGAAGAGGGGCTCAGTCGGGGGATGGGCTTGGCCCGAGCCCCGGCAGTAGCATTGACCAGCTCAGCTCACGTCTGCCACACTCATGCCTGGCGAACCACGTAGAGGATCATTAATTATTTATTCATAATGCCTAATTAAAAATCAGTTCCCCAGAAGAGTAGGATGTGAGTTTTAACTGATGGCAAGGCTGGCGGAGGTAAGAGGAAATAAGTGTGTACGCGGCCAGGCAGATGCGGGGCGCAGCCAGTAGGAGCGGGAATCCCAGCGCCCACGTCCTCCAAAGCGCGCTGGCGGGCTCGCGCGCTCGGACCCACGCTCAGGACAGATGACCCAGAGCAAAGGCTAGCGAGGAAGAACGGTGGGTGGTGGTGCTGAGCAGTGTGCTCGCAGCATGCGTGCCTGGAGTGCTTCAGCTTTGCAAAGGTCTTAAATGGTCAGATGGCGAGTGGCCACTGTCTGTCCTGGGTTCAAATGTTGATGCCACCCCCTTCGGTCCTGGGCCCTTGGCAAGTGGCTCTCCCTCTGGGCCTCAGTGCCCTCCTCTGTCCCCAGGTGAGGATCCATGACGTAACGCACGTGGAGCTGCGGGCACAAGCCTATGGTTTGGGAAAGGGGACCGCGGCCGAGCAGCATCGCCGCTGCCGTGGGGCTGCGTGGTGGGGGCGCGTCTGCGGCCCACGTGGGGCGGGCTCCCACTCCTCGAGCCGGAGACTAGACGCTGGTGCTCTGTCGGGACAGCGCTGGGCGCAGGCAGGCCCTGGCTACCCTGCAGAGAGGGACCCGCGCCTCTCCCCTGCCGCCTGGGCCCCGCCCCGCCAGCCCCTCCCCTGCCCTCCCCCACCCTGCGCCCCGATCCAGGAAGGCTGCTCCTGCTTCCTGGCCCCACCAGCCGGCCCCCCCCAAGGCCTGTGGCCGCGTGTCCGGCGCCGCCCCTGGCCCTCGGACCCCAGCCCTTCCGCCCTTGGTGCCGGAGGCGGCCCACACAGTGCGGGCCAGCCGCGGCAGCTCGGGCCAGGAGGCGGCTCACACAGTCCGCGGCTCGGCCACACCCAGCAGCTGGGCGGCCGCACAGCCACCGCCGCCTTTTTGAGGCTTTCGCATACCCCTTCACGCGGCTCGTGTGTCTGCCATTGCCTGGGACCCCGCCTAACCCACACCAAGACGGCCGGGCCTTCCTTCCCGGGCGCCACACCTCCAAGGCATCGTTTACTTGGCTGGGGTGGAACTTTCTTCAAACTAATTTGAGAATGGCTTCATGTTTTGGTTGATTTGCTGGGGGGATTTTTGTTTGTTTTGTTTTGTTTATAATGTTCCTCAGGCACAAAAGGTAGCTGCTGTCTGTCTTTCCAGAAAGGCTTTCTGTTTCCAGCCTCTGCCCAGTTTGATAGATGTGCAGTTCATGATACTGCAGACTGTCTGACTTTCCTTTGTGCAAAAAAACTCATCCCGAGTCATCTTTCAAATTGCGAGCTGAGTCCTTGCTAACCAGAGTGGCTGCCTTTGGTAACATTCCTAAACTGTTAAATATTTGTTTAATAGAACAGACATAAAGTATGGCAATAGGAATAAGGCATCTTGAAAAAGTATTCATAAAAACAGGATAGTTGTAATATTCTGAGTTAATCTTAGATCTTTTTTCAAGGCTTGAAGCACTTTGATTCCATAATTACTCAGCCTCATGACCACACTTTAAGACAGATTATTTTTCTTGTAGACAGGAAAGTAAAAGAACAAAAATGTGAGGTACCATGTTGAAACCACACCGTGAGACGGTACTGAAGGGTGGGAGGCCGAGGTTAAAGCTTTGGCCTTAGGCTTGCAGGGCTTGGGGAGGCACTGGCCCTGCAGTGGGATGTGTCAGGCAGATGGAGCTGCAGTCCGGCTGGATTGGAGAGGAGCAAGCATGCCCTAGCCAGGGGGCCAAGCTCCGAGACGGTTTCAGTCCTTACTCTGGAAAGAATAGCAGTGAGATTGTTGGGTGTTGGGGACTTGGGAGGGAGAGGGCAGAAGGAGAACTGAAATTTAGATGTTGTTTCTCCCCATTTGACTGTAGGGGAGCCTTGATATCATAACTTTTCTCCTCAGCACGTTCCTGTCTCGACACCTGAAACAATGAGTGGAGCATGTCAGACTAACTAGAATTACCATTTTATATAGATTCTAGGCTGCATCTCTGTTCACATTTAAACAGCAGTGAGTTGAACTGGGTCCCACAGTGGTTGATGTCTTCCTTTGTGTCTTCGTTTACCTGGCAGCTTTTTATTTTTCTTGGTGGCCCAGAACCTAACAGTGGCATCTTAGCTGATGAAGTACTGCCTATAGTCAACTGTGGCCTTGGTCGGAGAATAGCAGGTTTTGGAATTGGAGTCTCAGGCAGAAAAGATTACCTTTTATCAGATTACCTTCTACTGTCATTCATTTCTTTGTTTTGAAAATGCAAATGTTTTCAAGGAATGTAAGAGGAGGTGTTGGTAAAAGCCCAGAATAGCAGGTACAAGTATGCAGAATGTGTTACTTTGTGGATTGGAGAGGGAAGAAACAGCTGGTGGGTGTGTCTCCTTTCCCGGTAAAACTGCACTGCCCTAGTCATAGCTTTTTGACTTAGGTGATGGTTACCTAGACAAGAAAAAGAAATAAAAGACATTCAAATTGGAAAGGAAGAACCAAAACTGTCACTTTGCAGTTGACATGATACAATATAGAGAGAACACTAAAGATTCCACCAAAACACTGTTAGAACTGATAAACAAACTCAGTAAAGTAGCAGGATACAAAATTAATATTCATAAATTGGTTGCATTTTTATACACCAGTAACAAACTATCAGAAAGAGAAATTTTAAGCAATCACTTTTAAAATGCATCAAAATATACTAGAGAGGTGGCCAGTTAGCTCAGTTGGTTAAAGCATGGTGCTGATAACACCAAGATTGCTGGTTCGATCCCCGCATGAGCCACTGTGAGCTGCGCCTTCCTTTAAAAAAAAAAAAAAGGAAAAAAAAATTTGAAGAAAACAAAAAACCTAGAAATAAATTTAGGGGCAGACAGCTGTCTCAGTTGGTTAGAGCACGAGCTCTGGACAACGGGGCTGCCGGTTCGATTCCCACATGGGCCAGAGAGCTGCACCCTCACAACTAGAATGAAGTCAATGAGCTGTGGCTCAGCTCCTGGGTGGCCAGATGGCTCAGTTGGTTGGAGGGCCGGCTCTCAACCACAAGGTTGCCGGTTCAACTGCTCAACTCCCACATGGGATGGTGGGCTGCACCCCCTGCAACTAAGATTAAACACGGCACCTTGAGCTGAGCTACCACTGAGCTCCCAGATGGCTCAATTGGTTGGAGCACGTCCTCTCAACCACAAGGTTGCCGGTTTGACTCCCTCAAGGGATGGTGGGCTTCGCCCTCTACAACTAACTGCAGCAACTGGACCTGGAGCTGAGCTGCGCCCTCCACAACTAAGACTGAAAGGACAACAACTTGAAGCTGAACAGCACCCTCCACAACTAAGATTGAAAGGACAACAACTTGACTTGGAAAAGTCCCGGAAGTACACACTGTTCCCCAATTAAAAAAAAAAAAAAGAAAGAAATTTAACCAGGGAGGTAAAAAATCTGTACTCGGAAAATTATATGAGATTGAAAAAGATACTAATAAATGCAAGCATATACTGTGCTCATGGATAGGAAGAATTAGCATCATTACGATGTCCATACTACCCAAATTAATTTATAGATTCAACACAATCTCTATCAAAATACCAGTGGCATTTTTCACAGAACTAGAACAAACAATCCTAACATTTATATGGAACCACAAAAGACCCCAAATAGCCAAAGCAATATTGAGAAAGAAGAACAAAAGGGGAGGTGTCACACTACCTGATATCAAACTACACTACAAGGCTATAGTCATCAAAACAGCATGGTACTGGCATAAAAATACACATAGACAATGGAACAGAATAGAGATCCCAGAAATAAACCCATGCCACTTAATCTGTGACAAAGGAGGCAAGAATATACAATGGGGTAAAGACTGTCTCTTCAATAAATGATGTTGGGAAAACTGGACAAATGCATGCAAAAAAATGAAACGGGGCCACTTTCTTACACCATAAACAAGAATGAACTCTAAATAGATTAAAGACTTAAATGTAAGACCTGAAACCATAAACCCCCTAGAAGAAAACATAAGCAGTAGATTATCTGACATCGTTCTTAGTGATGTTTTCTTTGGATATGTCTCCCTGGGAAAGGGAAACAAAAGGAAAAAGAAATAAACAGGACTATATCAAACTAAAAAGGTTTTGCACAGCAAAGAAAACCATCAACAAAACGAAAAAACAGCCTACTGAACCGGGGAAGATATTTGCCAACCATACATGTGATAAGGGGTTAATATCCAAAATATATAAAGAACTCATACAATTCAGCACCAGAAAGACAAATTGGTGCAGCCACTATGGAAAATAGTGTGGAGGTTCTTCAGAATATTAAAAATAGAACTACTATATGACCCAGGAATTCCATTTCTCAGTATTTATTTGAAGAATCCAAAATACTAATTTGAAAAGACATATGCACTCCCATGTTCATTGCAGCATTGTTTACAATAGCCAAGATACGGAAGCCACCTAAGTGTCCATCGGTAGATGGTTGGATAAAGAAGATGTAGTACATATATACAAAGTGTGATCAAACAATAAGGTGAATGTTTAAATAAATTTATTACAGTAAAAGACACCTTGCCATTAATACCCATCAAAATAATCCCCCTCACTTCGAACACACTTATCCCATCGTTCTTGCCACTTTCTAAAGCAGTTCTGGAAGTCCTCTTTCATGAGTGTCTTTAGTTGTGCTGTCGTGGCTGCCTCAATGTCCTGAATCATTTTGACTTTGGGGAAGAGCCAGAAGTCACATGGTGCCAGATCTGGTGAATAAGGTGGATGAGGACACAACATGTGTTTTTATTTGACAGAAATTGCTGTACCAGAAGTGATGTGTGACATGGAGCATTGTCATGATGGAAGATGAAACCATTTGCCCATTTCTCAGGCCATTTTCTACACACATCGTTTTTTAAACACTCTACTAAGTCCTTATAATCAGAATTCACCGTAGTGTTCCTGGGTTCAAACTCAGCTCACACAATTCCATCAAGGTCAAAATGACCTTGCAGCAGCATTCACCATATGTTTTAATCACACCTCATATACGAGGTGTGACAATTAATTTCATGAACTTGTTGCAGCAATGTTGCTAACCTTTTTTGTCAGAGGGATTATCATTATGAATTTGTACCAACAGGACAAACAGTAACCAAGTTTACTATTTGGAAGTGCTGAAAAGGCTGCGTGAAAAAGTTAGACGACCTGAACTTTTCGCCAACAATTCATGGCTCTTGCATCACGACAATGCACCAGCTCACACGGCACTGTCTGTGAGAGAGTTTTTAGCCAGTAAACAAATAACTGTATTGGAACACCCTCCCTACTCACCTGACCTGGCCCCAAATGACTTCTTTCTTTACCGTAGATAAAGGAAATATTGAAAGGAAGTCATTTTGATGACATTCAGGACATCAAGGGTAATACGATGACAGCTCTGATGGCCATTCCAGAAAAAGAGTTCCAAAATTGCTTTGAAGAATGGATTAGGCACTGGCGTTGGTGCATAGCTTCCCAAGGGGAGTGCTTCGAAGGTGACAGTAGTGGTTTTCAGCAATGAGGTCTGTAGCACTTTTTCTAGGATGAGTTCACAAACTTAATTGTCAGGCCTCGTATGTATGCATAACACACATACCGTGTTTCCCCAAAAATAAGACCTAGCCAGACCATCATCTCTAATGCGTCTTTTGGAGCAAAAATTAATATAAGACCTGGTATTATATTATATTGCATTGTATTGTATTATATTATATTATATTATATTATATTATACCCTGTCTTATAGTAAAATAAAGCTGGGTCTGTGGGGAGAGAGACAGGAGTGCAGTTTCCAGGCTCTTTGCCTCACATGGAAAGGTCCTGGCTCAGGTAGTAAATGTCCATCAGCTGTGGCTAGTTGGCCGTCAGCTGTAGCCAGTGAGCCACTGGCCACTAATATAACTGCCGTGGCTACACTAGCAGAAAATGGGAGCTAGCAAGAAGGTCGTGGCTGAGCTGGCACGGTGGATTGCAGGTAGCAAGTGAGGTTGGTTGGCAGAGAGAAGTGGACGGAAGGTTGTGGACAGAGTGGCTCCTGCTTCCTGTGTCTCCAACCCAGCCGCCAGCGAGAATATAGTGGTATGACTCACCTATGGCTCCGTGTGTGTTCCTTTTTGGCCTCACCACGTCCTGCATTCTTATGTGGGGAGCAGGAGCTGAGACCCCACGTGACACCCTGCATTACAGGGTCTTATATTAATTTTTGCTCCAAAAGATGCATTAGAGCTGATGGTCCAGCTACATCTTATTTTCGGGGAAACACGGTATGTAAAAATTCTTAAGATTTGTGCACATTGTCTAATGTGCACATCAATAGAAACAAAGAAAAAATGTATATTGTGTAGATTATAGACCTAAATGTGAATGGTGAAATAATACAAGTTCTATAAGATGACGTAGACTATGTTCATATCTCTGGTATAGAGAAGTGTTCCTACATAGGACACAGAAAGCACTAGTCATAGAAGCAAATGTTGATAGATTGGGCTACATTAAACTAACAAGCTTCTCTTTATCAAAACATGCCAGTAAAAGAGTGAAAAGACAGGCCACACAGGGGGAGGGGATACTTGCAGCACGTATAACTGACAAAAGGCTCATTTTGAGAATTTATAAAGAATGACCTGAGCAAGACCTTTTCAAAAGGACAACTCAATAGGAAAATGGGCAACAGACTTGAACAGACCCTTTACAAAAGAAGATATCTAGGTGGACAACATAAAAGGTGCTCAGTCTCATTAGAATCAGGGAAATGCAATGAGAAATACTGCTCACCAATTAAAATGGTAAACATTTGAGAGACTGCCAGTCTCAAGTGTTGGCAGGAGTGGAACAAGGGGAGCTGACAAACGACTGGCAGGATTTATCCTAGCACTTCGAAACTGTTTAGCCTTATCTACCATAATGGAGATGCCTATTCCTGTGAGCCATCAATTTGACACGTAGGTGCATTCTCAGCAGAAATGTGTGTGATTGTGTGTATAGGGGATCATAGAAGCATTATTCATAATAAAAATTGGAAACAATGGAGATGTCCACCAATAGTAAAACAGACCTATAGTCATGCCGTGGAGTAAATGAAGCAGTGAAAATGAACGCTCGCGAACGTTAATATTGAACAAAAGAAGCTGCACACGAAAGCATCTACACTATGTGATTCATTTGCGTAATAGTAAAAAAACAAAACAGGGGCGGCCGGATGGCTCAGCTGGTTAGAGCGGGAGCTCTCAACAACAAGGTTGCCGGTTCAGTTCCCACATGGGATGGTGGGCTGCGCCCCCTGCAACTAAGATTGAAAATGGCGACTGGACTTTTAGCTGAGCTGCACCCTCCACAACTAGATTGAAGGACAACGACTTGACTTCGAGCTAATGGGCCCTGGAAAAACACGCTGTTCCCCTATATTCCCCAATTAAAACAAAAAAACAGGCAAAACAAATCTCTGGTGTTGAGTCTTACCTTTGGGGCAGAAGGGGAGCGTCCTGACTGGGTGGGAGCATGGGGAGAACTCTAGGATGCTGTACTATGCTGGTTGTTTTACTTGGTTAATCGTTACCTAGGTGTATTCACTTTATGAAAATTCATCAAGCTGTATTCTTACCCCGGTAGTAGGTTGTACTTCTTTAATTTAAACTTGATTGATTTGATCTGATCTGTACCTAGTGTAGTGATATTTGGTATATTGCGTGTCACTATGGACTGAATTGTGTCCCTACCCGGCCCCCTCAAAAAAAGAAAATTCACGTGTCGAAGCCCTAATCCCCAGTGTGGCAGTGTTTGGAGTTGGGGCCTTTGGGTGTTAATTAGTGTTAGATAAGGTCATGAGAGTGGGATTAGTGTCCTTGTAAGAAAAGGAAGAGACCAGAGCTCATTCACAGTCTCCCTGTCACACAAAGAAGAGGTCATGTGAGCATAGCGCGATGGTGGCCTCCCCCAGCCATGAGGAAAAGTCTCAGAAGGAGACCGACCTTGCCTGTACCTTGAGCTTGCACTTCAGCATCCAGAACTATGAGAAACAAATGTGTTGTTGGAGTCCCCAGTATGGGGTGTTTTATTATGGCAGCCAGAGCAGACTAAGGCACACAGGGATGGACAGCCTGACCACCTCATGTCATGGGGACCCATCCTGAGCCGGGCCCGGGCTGCGCGCTGCCACAAGACAGGCTTTGTCTGGGCACTGGCGTGACTCCCGAGGAGAACTGACGCGTTGGTGTGGTCAAGATGCATGAGTGTTACGGGGGTGACTGGTGGGGCTGACATACCCAGTGTCCTCAGTCAGTGGGACATCTCTCACAGACTCGAAGTGCCCCCCTTGAGCTCCATCGGGAGCCGTGAATGCTGAACTTTCTGAAACCAGGGCGTGCTGCTTTTCATCATTTCATCAGGGCGGCCAAAACGGGAACAGCGAAGCCCGTGGGCGCTGCAGTGGAACAAAGGCTGGTGTGTTCCCCAGCCCAGCAGGCTCTGCATTGTTCGGAAGACACAGAAGCGCTTGTGCTCGGAAGAGAAGCCGAGTTCAGCAGGACAGCATCACCCACCCTCCCCTTACGCACACAGAACTGGTCTTGGACGGGGGTCACCAGTTTCTGATCTTTCTGTTTTATTTTATCATCTCTATGGATTTCGGTTTGGTTTAAGGCAGCTTTCTTTGGCAAATGTTCCAGATTCAACTTTAAGAACCCCAAATAAAAGTTTCTTTAAGGGCACTTTTCATCCCCCCCAAAATTCTCAAAGGCACTATCATTTACACAGACGTTTTCTGGACGATTTTAGTGACACGTTTTAGTCTGTCTCTCTCTCCCTTCTTCTTGATCAGCACCTGCAAGGTGAAGAGCCTTCTCGGTGCTTGCCTGCTTCCCGCTGTGCTGTCCCTTATCCTCTCAGAAGGTTCAGCTTTACTTCAGCCCTGACCTTCGGTGTTAACCCTCCTTGTACTTGCTTTGTTGACTGTTTACTTTTTAAAGTATGGTTGGCATGCATTGGATTAGTTTCAGTTGTGCCACACAAGGATCTACATTTGTGTACCTTCCGATATGATCACTGTGATAAGTCTAGTAACTATCTGTCACCATGCAAAGTGAGTAGGTTCTTGACTGTATTCCCTGTGTTGTACATTATGTTTCTGTGACTTACTTATTTTATCCCTGGATGTCTATACCTCTTACTCCCCTTCACCTCTTGCACTTCTTTCGTTGTGTAAAAACAGTTGTATTGAGATGTAACGCACATGCCACACACCACAAAGAGGCCTGCATCCCTTAGCTGTCACCCCAGCTTCCCTCCTCCTTCTTTCCCAGCCGTAAGCAGCCACCAATCTGCTTTCTGTCCCTATGCATTTTTTCTCTTCTGGACATTTCATATAGATAGAACCACACATTATGTGGTTTTTGTGAGTCTAGCTTCTTAGCATGTTTTTGAGATCCAACCATGTTGTGATGTGTGTCTGTACTTGATTTCTTTTAATGGTTGAGTAATATTCTATTATATGGATTTACCACCTTTTGTTTATTCAACAGCTGAGAGACATTTGAGTTGTTTCACTCTTGGCGTTTCTGAGTAATGCTCTGTGGACATTCATGTACAAGATTTTCTGTGGACATGTTTTCCCTTTTCTCTGGTATTCACCTGGGAATGAAATTGCTGGGTCATATGGTACCTCTCTGTTTAACTTGAGGAACTGCCAGCCTGTTCTCCAAAGCCCTTAATCTTACCTTATCAGTAAGCAAAGGAAACACTTTATTGCTCTTTAACTTTTGTAAATTTTACTACTGGCCAGTTTTGCAGTTTGTCCTTTAAAATGCCTCTGTAGAAGGCGGAGGTATAATGAGTGTGTGGCACCCCCTTCTCTCCATGAACTTCTCACCCTGTGTGGGGTCCTGGTCTTCAGTGCTCTGAGAATGGAGACACTGACCCCAGAGGCACCACTTCTTATGGGCCAAACACCCTTCCAGGTCATTCTGGTTATAAGATCAGCTTCTTTGGCTGCTCTTTACCTGTGATCTCACTTTCAGATTAAACCGTTGAGCATTTAGGTAGAAGGCTGCTCACAATTTTTGGTTGCTTGAGCTGATGTCTGGGTCATCTTTTATGAACATGCTGATGTCGTGGCCATATTGATAGCCAAACAATGTCCAAATCAGGACCACAGGGAAGACCTTGACTTTGAGTATCACCCTTTCTGATACACATAGAGGATTTGAAATGTTTTCAGACACCTCACTGCCAGCCTCCATCTGCTGTGGCGCTCAGGGCTGCAGCTGTCAAATGAACCATACATCCTGATTGGGAACCCCTAAAATTCATATGTTGAAGTCCTAACCCCCAGCACCGCAGAATGTGAATGTATCTGGAGAATGGGTCTTCAAAAGGGTAATTAAGGTTAAATGAGGTCACTAGGGTGGGGCCCTAATCCAGTATGACGGGTGCCCTTGTAAGAAGAGGAAATTAGGACACAGGCACACATGGAGGAGAAACCATGTGACAACACAGGAAGAAAATGGCCATGTGCAAGCCAAGGAGAAAGCTTCAGAAGAAACCAATCCTGCTGACACCTTGACCTTGGACTTGTAGCCTCCACACCATGAGAACATAAACTCCCATAGTATAAACCGCCCTATTTATGGTGTTTAATACATGCACCCCAGTATCCCTTTGCCCTGACACCTGCCTGCTCTCCTGCCCTGCGGGCCTGCTGGACAGAACGCAACCCTACGTTCCAGACCATATCTTCCGCTTGGGTCATCCTGAAGTCCCCATTTTGGCTCACCTTACCCTGGACCCCACCCTTGTCCTTCTTGTTTCCCTAGGTCCAAAGGTGGCACCCATACAGAAAGCATACCCTAGTCCAAGTATCACGCCCCTAGTGGGAGAGAAAATGCTATCGGAGACCCTGGTCAAGCCATGGACCTCTCACCACTCCCACTTCTTTACAAGGGGAAGTTCAGTGACTCCTCAGCACTTGCCAGGATCCCCTGTGGAGGGTGGGAACAGAAAGGTCAATAGTGGGTGCTTTATCCACAAAGGTGGCTTGGTCTTCCCAGGAGCATTCATCCCATTTAACAGAATTTGCACCTGTGCTTTCCTCCCTATGATTTCTAATGTGGAAATAATTATGTGTAGAAAAGCTGGTCTCAACATTTGCTAAGTAGAAGCTGGTGCTATTTCTGAAGTTAGGTTTACCGAGCTATAACTCACCTACAGTAAAATTCACCCTTTCTAGATGTGCAGTTCAGTGAGCTTTGACAATTGTGTGTAGTGTGAGTAACCAATACGGCCACAATCGGGAATGTTCCTCTCACGCTCAGAGGAGCCCGCGTGTACCTTTATCTGGGGACAGCTTCTGAGCACAGGAAGTTACACAGTTGAGCTGATGCTGTTAGAAGGTTGAGTGAGAAGCAATTTTCAGGAAGGATGGGAAGGAAAACAGACTGGTTATATTTTAGGGCAGAAAAAAATGGGAAAATTCCACTGACAAATGGGTGGATAGCAATCCTGGGCAGTAGCTCCCTGAGGGCCCAAAGGAGGATAGGGAGTCAAGACCAGGAAATGGGGTCACTTTTAAGGCCACCCTACCTCACTCATCCCCTGAGAGCATCTGATCCTGCCCTCCAGTGTATAGATAGGTGCAAATTGAAAACATTTCATCATTTAACAATTGTACAAAAATTACAACCATACATTTTTTTTAGTATGGTGATTTCATACTTCTCTAAGTATTTTTCTCTTTTTAATTCATGATTGCTACCAAGTTGTGTCGACTTCTACTTACTTGCCATTATTTTCCATGCATTTTTTCCAATGTATAAATTATATATTTATTTATATTTTGTGGTAAAATACACATTTTTAACTATTGTAAAATATATAATTCAGTGGCATTTGGTACACTCACAGTGTTGTGCAACCATTACCACTGTCTAGTTGCAGAATATTTCCATCATCTAAAAAGGAAACCTTGTACGCATTAAGCAGTCACTGCCCCACGCCTCCTCTCTGCCCTCCACCCCCCAGCACTAATCTGCCTTCTGTCTTTGTGGATTTTCCTATTCTGGGCATTTCACAGATGGAGAATTGTACAATATGTGGCCTTTTGTGTCTTCTTTCACTTCACATATGTTTTTTAGTTTTATCCATTGTTATAGCTTATATCGGTGCTTCATTCCTTTTTGTGCCTCAGGAACATTCATTCCATTGCGCTGAGGTAGCACACTTTGTGTATCCATTCAACCATCGATGTGCATTTGCATTGTTTCCACCTTCTGACAATGTGAGTAGTGCTGCTATAAACATACATGCATAAGGATTTGTCTGCACATCTATTTTCATTTCTCTTAGGTACATATGTAGTAGGAGTGGAATTGCTGGGTCATAGGTAATTCTATGTTTACCTTCCCAGGGAGCCGCCAAGCTGTTTTCCACAGTGGCTGTATGCTATTACGTTCACACCAGACATGCATGAGAGTCCCAATTTCTCCAGTCCTTACTAATACTCGTAATTTTGTCTTGTTTTGATGAAAGCCATCCTGGTGGGTATGCAGTGGTATCTCCTTGTGGTTTTGATTTGTACTTCCCTAGTAAAGTGACTAGTAACACAGTATCTTTTCATGTGTTTGTTGGCCATTTGTCCATCTTCTTTTGAAAAATACCCATTTTGTTGTTGAGTTGTAAGAGTTCTTCATATATCCTGGATACTAGACTCTTATCAGATATATGATTTGCAAATATTTTGTTCCATTCTGTAGGCTTTTTATTTTCTTGACAGTGTCCTGTGAAGCACAAAACCTTTAAATTTTGATGAAGTTGAGCTGATCTACTTTTTCTTTTGTTGCCTGTGTTGTTGGTGTTATATGTAAGAAGCTAATGCCAAATCTGTAGCCATGAAGATTTACTTCATGATCTGTATCTGAGTCAGACAGTTTTAACATAAATTTAGGTTTCTACCTGTTTTGAGTTAATTTGGTATGTTGTATTTCTGTTTTCACTTATTTCTAAGTGTTTTCTAATTTCTCCTATGATTTTTTTTGACCCATTGGTTAAGAGGTGGTATTTTGTTTGTATATATTTATGAAATTCCTAATTTGTCTCCTATTGTTTATTTCTAGTTTCTATAATGATTGAGAAAGATACCTTATATGATTTCAGTCTTTTAAAATGTTTTGAAACTTGCTTTGTGGCCTAACATATGATCTATCCTGAAGAAAACCCCGTGTGTACTTGCAAAGAATGTGTATTCTGCTGTTGCAGGGTGAGGTGTTCTATACGTCTGCCATGTCTAGTTGCTTTATAGTGTTGTTCGAGTCCTGTATTTTCTTTTGATCGTCTGCCTAGTTCCATTATTGAAAGTAGGATATTGAAGTCTTCAACTACCAATTAATATTTCTCCCTTCAACTCTGTCAATTTGCTTCACATTTTGGAGCTCTGTTTTTAGGCACAGATACGAGGTCTGATAATTAAGTTCGCGAACTCATCCCAGAAAAAGTATTATATACCTCACTGCTGAATATCACTTTGGTCACCTTCGAAGTACTCCCCTTGGGAAGCTATGCACTGATGCCAGTGCCTAGTCCACCCTTCAAAGCAATTTTGGAACTCTTTTTCTGGAATGGCCATCAGAGCTGTCGTCGTATTACCCTTGATGTCCTGAATGTCATCAAAGTGACTTCTTTTCAATGTTTCCTTTATCTTCGGGTAAAGAAAGAAGTCACTGGGGGCCAGATGAGGTGAGTAGGGAGGGTATTCCAATACAGTTATTTGTTCACTGGCTAAAAACTCCCTCACAGACAGTGCCCTGTGAGCTGGTGCATTGTCGTGATGCAAGAGCCATGAATTGTTGGCGAAAAGTTCGGGCCATCTTTTTCAAGCAGCCTTTTTAGCATTTCCAAATAAACTTGGTTAACTGTTTGTCTATTTAGTACCAATTCATAATGAATAATCCCTGTGATATCAAAAAAGGTTAGCAACATCATTGCAACAAATTCATGAACTTAATTGTCTGGCCCTGTATATTTATAATTGCATCTTCTTGATAATTGACCTTTACATCAACCTATAATGACTCTCTTTGTCTCACAGTAATTTTTGACTTAAAGTGTGTTTTGTCTGGTATTAGGGTAGCTACTCCAGCTCTCTTCAAGTTTTTATTTGCATGGAATATCTTTTCCATCCTTCCACTTTCAACCTATTTGTATCTTTGGATATAAAGTGAGTCTCTTGTAGACAGCATATATAGTTAGATCATGTTTTCTAATTCCATTTGCCAATATCTGCCTTTTGATTTGAGAGTTTAATCCATTTACGTTTAATTACTGATAAGGATTTTTGTTTCGCTATTTGTTTCCAACACAGCTTATATCTTTTTCATTCCTCAGTTCCTCTGTTACTGCCTTCTTTTGTGTAATCAATTTGTTTGTAGTGTACATTTTGATTCCCTCCTCATTTCCTTTTCTCAGTATTTTTTAGTTATTTTATTAGTGGCCACCTTGGAAATTATAATTTATGTCTTAAATTTATAACAAACTACTTTGAATTAATACCAACTTAGTTTCAATAGTACACAAACTGCTCCTATACAACTCCACTCCTCCCTTTGTTTTTATTGTCACAAATTATATCTTTAAACACTGTTCATTAACATAGATATATAATTACTGTTTTACACGTTTGTCTTTTAAATTATATGGGGGGAAAAAGAAGTTACAAACCCCAAATACAGTAATACTTGCATTTTATTCACCTATAAATAACACATAGTTCACAGTCTACTTCAGATTAATACCAACTTAATTTCAATAGGATGCAAAAACTTTGCACCTATATAGCTCTCTCCCTCTCCCTTTTTTGTGCTGTTATTGTCATATCAATTATATCTTTATACATTGTATGCGCATAAGACAAGATTTATGATTATTGCTTTATACAGTTTATTTTAAATCAGGTAGGAGAAAAAGAGTTACAATGAAAAAATACATTTATACTGTCTTTTGCATGTGCCCATGTAGTTATCATTATCAGTGTTCTTTTTTCTTCATGTGGATTCAAGTTACTCTAATATTCTTTCACTCCATCTTGAAGGACTTACTTCAGTATTTCTGGTAGGACAGGTTTTTTAGCAACAAATTTTGTCAGTTTTGTTTATCTGAGAATATCTTAATTTGTCCTTTTTTGAAGCATAGTTTTGTTGGATTAGTATTCTTGGTCCATAGTCTTCAGCCCTTTGAATATTTCATCCAGTACTTACTAATTTCCATGGTGTCTAATGAGAAATCAGCTGTTAATCTTACTGAGAATCCCTTGTAGATTATCAGTTACTTCTCTCTTCCTGCTTTTCAGATTCTCTTATTGATTTTTAACAGTTTGACTATGGTGTGTCTCAGTGTGGATCTCTTTGTGTTTATCCTACTTGGAGTTTTTTTAACTTCTTGGAAGTGTAATGTTCTCTCTCTCTCCCTCCCTCCCATTTCTCTATCTCTTTATTCCCATCTCTCTCTTAACTCCTGCTGAGACTCCTGTTATGCATATATTGCTATGTTTGATGATGTCCCACTTGTCTCTGAGGTTCTGTTTTTCTTCATTCTTTTATCATTTTGTTCCTCAGACTCAATAATCTCAATTGACCTACCTAGAAGCTCACTGATTCTTTCTTCTGCCTGCTCACATATGATATTGAAACCTTCTAGTTAGAGTCTCATTCCAGTTTTTGTATTTCTCAACTCCAGAATTCCTGTTTGGTTCCTTTTTATAATTTCTGTATTTTTATTGATATTCCCTACCTGGTGAAACATCATTCTACTGGTTTCTTTTAGTTTTATGTCCATCATTTCTTTTGGCTCTTAGAGCATATTTAAGAAAGTTGGTTTAAAGTTTTTGTCTAGTAAATCCAATGTCTGGGCTTCCTCAGGGGTGGTTTCTCTTCGTTTATTTTTCTCCCCATGAAAACAGCCATAATTTCTTGTTTCTTTGCATGCCTAGTAATTCTTGTTGAAAAATGGACATTTTGAATATTATAATACAGTAACTCTGGAAATATTCTCCCCAGGTTTTGTTGTTGCAGCTTATTATGAATTGTAGTTATTTAATTACTTTTCTAAACTATTTTTCTAGCGACTATATTATTTTGTTGTGTGTGGTCACTGGAGTCACTGTTCCCTTTAGTTAGAGGTCAGCTGGTGATTTGATAGAGATTTCCTTATATGCCAAGAGCCAAAACAGCAACAATAACCAAAAAACCCACCCAGCTCTCCTGGTCTTTGCAGACTGGCTTTGTGCTGGAGTTCTCTGTCAACTCTTAGCCAGGACTCTCACAACTCTGTCTTAGCCTTCATGTACTGACTAAGGTCAAAGCTGATGGTCTGCTCGGATCTTTCCTGTGCATGTGTTAGTCCTGGGCATGCATGTGGCCTGCCTGACCCTGGTTGTGTGAGAGCCTTCAGAACCTACTCCTCCATGCGTGTCCTCTCTCAGCCTCTTCCTTTCTAGGCTGTTCATTCTGCTTGCCCTATCTGTTATCCTTTGCCCCAGGTAGCTGTGGCTAGTAGATTGGCCTTTGAACACTTTTGACAAATGCTGCCCAGGAGGCCACTCTAGCCCTAAGAAAATTAAGGGGGTAAAAAAAGGCAGGACTCTGAGCTGATCCCTCAGGGGGTCAGCAGACATGTCAACACACACCAACCATCTTTGAGAACAAAGTTTGTACTGCTGCACACACACCAGCAAGCCATATCAGGAATGCAGTTCCTGGGGTGCCTCTGAGTGGGCGGTGATAGGGGAAATTCAAAAGCCAGACTGTAGTCTCACTGAAATTTGGCAGCTTTCTTCTTTGTTAAGCATCCCCCTGGTTGGTGTTAGTTTTTGGTTCGATTCCAGAGTTCTGTGCCTGTGGTTGGTTCTGACATTTTTTGCCAGCTTAATTGTTTTTTCTGTGAAGGGACAGATGTTTGGGGTTCCCTAATCCCAGGCATGGACATTTTTGCAGTTAGTGTTATATTGAGAGGTCACCCTCTAAAACGAATAAACTACCTTACGGTACAGACAGCAACGCATGTCCTCACAACCACGGAGACATCTGTGCTAAGTGTTTGAGTTCTTGATTATTTCATTCTTAGTGAGTAATATTTCACGGTCACGCTAATTTGAATTTCTGTCACTATTGCTGAGTTTGAACCCTTGCTGAGGTAGGGTCTGTTTTCTGTGACTGCTATTTCTTGAGATCATTAGAGTCCAATATTAGCCTTTCTCTTGCATTTCCCTTTACCTGAGCCTGGGCTTCATGTGACAGGAATTGTCTGTGCAAGTGGCATGGTACACCTTCGCTGGGGACAGGTAGCCCCTAACACTAAAGGAGGCTTGTTGGACCAGCTCTGGGGTCTCTTTAAATCATTCATTCATTCAGCGGAAATGCACTGAGCCCTACTGTGTGCCAGGCCTGTGACAGCCCTGTCCCCACCCCTTGTGAGCAAATAGCTATACAGGGGTGACACCAAACAAGCAAGATACACACGATGTCATCTCAGAACACACTTTCCTGTTGACCATCTGGTGTTAATTGTATACAGGTTTTTTTTAACATTGACGTCCTTACATTTACCCGTCGCATCCTTAAATGAGAGGTCAGACCGAGTCCCCGTCACCTTAGCAACATGATCTTTGTGGTGCATGTGCTCGGTCCTCGGGTTTAGCAGGAGGGGTGCCCTCCTGGGCACTGGTGGCTGGGGTACTGCTCTCTGGGAACCTAGGGTAACCTCCACCTCATCTGACAGGCGGTTCCTTCCAGGACAGAATTTGCATATGTCCAGGCCCCAGAAGACGGTTCTAGCCCTTCCTCCGAGAGAAGGCAGGTCTCTCACCTGCACAGGTAGAGCCACAAGGGAGTAGAAAAGACGTGGCTGAGGGGTTCCCCTGGAGTGCTGCCTGCAACATTTGCGAGTTGACCCCTCTCCTCACCCAGCATAATGCAGTGGTGGGATGGTGGCTGGTAGGTGGGGTCACTGTAGTACTCATCCCCCAAAGGGGTCTGGGCAGCTGCCACTATGCCCATCCTCTTGCCCAACCTGAGGCACAGCGGCTTCCACCACCCCCTGGACGAGAGGCTCCTCCAGCCCATCAGGGGCCTCTGCAGTTCCTCTTCCGCGCCAACTCCCTAGTGGCTGAAGATACAGGCCACCGGGGACATGCTCCCCACCACCTGGAGCCCACCGCCTGCTGAGTTCCTGACCTTGAGGGCACTGCAGGCCAGCAGGGGGCTGGGCACAGTGGGGCCCTGGGGGCTGAGGAGCTGGCCTCACTGGAGGAGCTGCTCTGGACCATGGCCAGCCGCTCCAGTGGAGGACACCCGCAGTGAGGCCACCCCTCTCGGGCCATCCCCTCTCCATTACCCCCAGACTACCCTTCTTGGGCCACATCCTTTTGGTCATCCCTCCTCAGCCATGCACCCCTAATCTTCCGATAGCCCTTGGCCCCAAGATTGGGGTGCTAATCTCCCTTTATTTCCACTCCCAACTCCTGCTAGGAGACAGTTTGGGGTGGGTCCAAGTCTGATGCCCCTTCCTGAGTGGGGCCCCTCAAGGCTTTCACAGCCAAGGCTGGGATTACGGCCCTGGAGAAGGACAGACCTTGGAACTGGGGCTAGTGAGACGCAGAGACTCGGGCTGGCTCTCGTTCAGTGAGTCTGGGTTCCTGAATGGACACTTCCATGAAGAACTTGTAGGAAATAAAGTGCTGTTGTAGGAGGCTGGGCCACGTAAGGAAATGTATTCTAAGCAAAGGGCTTCTGTTGTCTGTGATGGCCCAAGATTGTCAGTTGCTGAAATGCTCACAACTAGGAAACTGATAAATTATGTTCTATCAGAGTACCCTGAAAGTGTTTTTATAAAAGTTATGTGTGCGGTGTTGAATGAATGACCCTCAAAACGTAATGTGAAGTGCAAAGGGCCAGGTGCGGGACGGGGCGGACAGTGTGCCACCCTTTGTGTTGGGGGGTCTGTGGGGTCTTACTGTTTGCTCCCGGGCGCAGAGCATCTCTGAAAGCAGGCCTGTGGGGGTGGGGGGGAACACGTTTTACTTTATGCCTTTGTGCTTTTTGACTTTTTAGTCATGTAAATATATTGTCTATTCAGAAACGTAAACGAAATAACTAAAGGGCTTAATTTATATTAAACTTTGTTCTGTTTCCTTCTCTTTGTCTTTCTCTTTCTTCCCTATTCCCATGTCCTGCTTCTCCAGTTCACCTCTGGGGGGTTCAGGAAGATGCGTCAGCAGCTTAGATTACTTACTGCAGGGGAAGATTTGAGTGCGAGAAAGGGCCCATCGTGGGTGTTCGTCTCTGCAGTTGGCTGTAATTTCACAGGGTCGTCCTCTAAGGCTCGTAGCACATGGCTCTCAGGATAAAGCAGCGTACCCTGCACGCCCCCAGCATGCCTCCTGGAGCATCTCCTGGGGCTCAGATTAATAATAACAAGCATGGGGAACGGCAGCCAGGTCCAAGGGGAGCACCACGTGCAGGCCCTCGTCCCAGTCCTCTCTCGCCCTTGGCTCTCTTCTGCCCGATGCCTGCCTCGTTAGGGGCGGGTGGTGTTGCAGCTCCCATTCAGGTGTTGGAGAGGTGAAGGTGAAGGCGCTGGCCCTGGCAGGTGTACAGCCTGACTCCTGCCTGGACAGAGATGGGCATCTTCTGTTGGCCTGTGGAGTCGGCCCTGTTGTGCTCTGCTCGTCCCCCAGCACCCATCTGTGTCACATCTCTTGGTGTTGCAGTGAGCCTGTCTCACGCACAGACCAAAATCACGTCCTATCAGACTGAAGTCCCAGAGGGAGGTGAGATGGTGTTGGGACAGCAGCCCTGTCGCCACGCATTGGCCCCTGACCAGGCGCTGGATGAAGAGGTGACAGTGTGGCCCCCTTCCCTGAAATGTGACATGATGATTCTGGTGTTTCCCGTGCCATAAAGCTGCTATAGAGGGGCCTGGAATAGTGGCACTTAGCTTAACCTTGGGGATTAGAACAGGCTCCCCCGTGGTGTCCTTGCCTTGAACCTCAGAAGATAAGAAAATATGGGGGTGGGGGGGGCAGAGGTGACTGGAGACTAAGGGACGAGCAGGATCTGGAGGGCTGCCTGCCACTGGGGCCGGAGAGGCAGGTGTGGGCACAGGCCTGTCCTGGTCAGTGTGGTGGCACCAGGAGGGGCAGACTGGCTGCACACGGGCTTGCTGCGTTACAAGGGAGCAGATGCCAAACAAGGCGCCCGTGTCTGAGTGTGTGCTGGGGGCCAGCCTCCGTCCTGCCTGCCTGCTCGTCTGCTCATCGGTGCACAACACAGCCAATGCTGTGCAGCCCCCCATAATGAAGTCTGTGAGGTCATGGCAGTGCAGCTGCCTGGCCCTCCTTCCAAGGTGTTGCTCTGCTCCCAGGGGTCCCTGCAGTGCAGGGAGAGGGTGGTGACTCGTGGGAGCGGCATTGACCCCATTGTTGGCTCTCAGCTCCCTGCAGGGAGTAGGCTCTGGGCAGGAGGGCAAGGAGCCGCTTGGCAGGACTGTCCCTGTCGGTGCCTTGGATCTCGGTAAGGACCTGTCCTCACACTGAGCACAGGTGGGAGACGAGGGGTATGGGTGGCGGCATGGGGTGGGGGCCCACAGAGGGGCACGGGTAGCAGAGTATGGAGAGGGGTGGGTACAGATGGGGGTCACAGGTGGGGCCAAGGGGTGGGGCTCCACGGGGGACACAGGTCCAGGCTGTGGATTTAAGGCCGACATACTCTGGGTTTTGGATAGTTTCACCCAGTGATTTGTGTCATTTATGAGTGCTCAAGCTGCCTCCTCTTAAACCCACATTCATTCATTGATTCGAGAAATACTTACTCATCAACTGTGTATCAGGGCCTCCTGTGGCCTTTGAGGACACAAATGAAACACATGCTGCTCTGCCTCAATACTCTGTCCACATTTATAGAACCGTATGTCTTGGGACAATAACCACATAAAACCAGTGTAAGTGACAGCTGCCTTGAAAGGGGGAGAATATAGACACATGACATTATTCATCGTCCCATCTGGGAAAAGAAGGTGGCTTCTGCCCACGCTGTCATGCGGGTGGAGTCCTCCTGCCCATTACCTGGAGGGAGGGTCGTCTCATCTGTGCCAGAGCCTCAGAGATGGCCAAGGGCCACAATTGAATTCCCATTTAGGTTCCCCTGTTATCCATCCATCCCTGTGTCCATCTTTCCATCTGTCTGTCCATCCATCCAACAAACATGTACTGAGTGCCAGCCTCATGCCAGGCTCTGTTACAGACTCTGGGAACACAGCAGCAACAAGACCAGATAGACATTTCTGCCCTCATCTCGCTTGCTTTCGGGCGGGAGATAAACAGGACCCAGCTGTGTGAAACTCTGTGACAAGTGCTAAGGAGAAAGGATAAAGGGGGGGGAGCATCAGGAGGGTTGGGAGATTTGCGGTGAGGAGTCAGTGGGAGCACTCCCAGTGTGTTGGGGGCAGGGTGCAGATGAGGAGAGGTCAGAGAGGCTGAGGGGTGCCCATGCTAGAGCTTTTCCTCTGTGTGAGCTGCTTCCGTCCACATGAGTAGGATCCTCGCCTGTGAGGGCGGGACATGAAGGGGTGGGGGTGGGGGTTGCTGAGGACCTGGATGGGAGGCTGTGGGAGAAAGATGGGAACCCAAGGGGCGTAAAGGGCTTTGGCCTAAGCAAGCGGAAGGTTGTAGCTGCGTGAGGGACGTGGGGTGGGGAGGACATGGGATTGAGAGTTCATTGGGGGATCCCAGGGATGGGGTCCAGGAGGTGGCTAGAGAGCCGTATCTGGGAGTCCCCACGTACAGGGGATGTCTAAAACCACAAACGTGGGTGAGATTTCCTGGGAAGCGAGTATCGAGAGAGAAGAGGCAGCAAGGGAGCGACGGAGAGCTCGCATTGACCCTGACAAGGGCAGCTCTGGTGGACAGCTTGCGGAGAACCTGACTGGAATAGGTTCACAGGCAACAGCAGCGGTCAGGAGAGCAAGACGGGCAGACCTGCCGGGGCAAGTCAGGACGGGCTCCCTGTCTTCTTTCTTGTCCTCCCTCCCTCCCTCCCCTGGAGCCATGTGCCCAGGAGGCCAGCTACCTCTGCCAGGTGACTGGGGGCAGGTAACTGGCCGCCTGCCCAGGCTTGGCTTTTCTAGGAGTGAGTGCTGCTGTACAGCACTGGTCCCCACAGCACGGCAGGTGCCCTCCAGGTTGGCACCCAGCACCCACTGGCACCCACGTCCTGAGTGACAGCACACCGACTTCCTTGGGGCCTGCACCTTTGAGTCCCAAGTGGTTTACATTGTCATTCTCGGGAGATGATTACAAGTGATACTTTGGCTGGCCGTTTGCTTTTTTCTCGTTTTTCTGATAATCATTTCTGGACTAGATGAGGGATCAGTACACTTTCTGGAAAGTTTGTAAATGGTAAATGTTTTAAGCTTCGAGGACTGCAGTCTCTGTTGTGATTCAGCTCTGCTGTTGTGGCAGAGACGCTCCCACAGACGGCCATCAGCGAGCGTGCCCAGCGGGCAGGAGTCCCCACACACCTGGCCCCGGTGCGGGCCCCCGCCTCCTGCCCGGTACCGGTTCTCACTGTGCAAATCTGAGTGATGAGACGGGCTGAGTGCTGCTGATGCTGCCGGGAGACCCAGGGAAAGGGCGCTGTGTGAGCCGCCCGGTGTGTCGGAGAGCAGACGTGCTGAGCGTGGGGACTGAACAGAGCCAGAGGGTTTGGGCCAAAGGCCTCGGTGGCGTCATAAGTGATGAAAGCACTATTCTCTCTATGTTGGAACTTGTGGGTTTGGTTTCCAGGTTTCCCGGTCAATGGATAGATAGCCTTGGAATGGAACCTTTTAAAGTCTCTGTGGTGAGAATACAAGGTCAGACAATTAAGTTCGCGAACTCATCCTAGAAAACTTGGTACACACCTTACTGCTGAATAGCACTACGGTCACCTTCGAGGTACTCCCCTTGGGAAGCTATGCACCAATGCCAGCGCCTGGTCCACCCTTCAAATCAATTTTGGAACTTTTTTCCTGGAATGGCCATCAAAACTGTCCTTGTATTACCCTTGATGTCCTAAATGTCATCAAAATATCTTCCTTCCTTTCAATATTTCCTTTATCTTCAGGTAAAGAAAGAAGTCACTTGGGGCCAGATCAGGTGAGTAGGGAGGATGTTCCAATAGTTATTCATTTATTGGCTAAAAACTCCCTCACAGACAGCGCCCTGTGAGCTGGTGCATTGTCGTGATGCAAGAGCCATGAATCGTTGGTGAAAAGTTCAGGTCGTCTAACTTTTTCATGCAGCCTTTTCAGCACTTCCAAATAGTCAACTTGGTTACTGTTTGTCCAGTTGATACAAATTCATAATGAATTATCCCTGTGATATAAAAAAAGGTTAGCAACTTCATCACAACAAGTTCACGAACTTAATTGTTAGACCTCATACTTACCCTAGCCCTTCGCTTTCTGCTGAGTGCACCCAGGATTCCGGAAGTCATGGCTTGGATGTTTTGAAATTCCCCATAGAAAGGGAATTACCTGGGCACCAGCTTAAGACAGCAGGGGTTTCACTTTGAAATCACCGATCATTTTCTGAGCACGTGACATTTTCAAGCAGTACTCTGAGAAAGCCTTCTCCACAGCAGACACTTTGATGTGTGGTTTTGATGTGGGATCATTTTGATGGGATGGTTTAACTCTGCTTCAAAGAAAATTACTCACTTGATACACAAAGCCAGTGGCCTGGTCCCTCCCTGAACGGGCGGGGAGCAGGAAGGAGTACAAGTCTGGAGGGGAGAGCTGAGGCTGGGGGCTGGCCACATCTGACCAGGAAGTCACCTGGGACCAGGACTCACTTAACTGCCACAGTTGCCCCTCAGAAAGGACCCTGGGTGTCCTGAGCAGACCGTCTGCTCTTGCTCTAAGGACTGGCTGGCATCTTGAATGGATGATATCCTACATTCTCTATTTCTTCAAGTGAAAAGACCTATGTGTATGCTGGGGCAGGGGTGGGGACTTGGGGGGCTATTTAAACCACAACAGCGTCCTTTACCCTCAGTTCTGGGCCGCACAGGAAATCCTCAATTAGATGTGCGTGGTCACAGAACTCTGAATAACACACAGATATTACACTGAATATCACAAAAGTCCCTTTGAACAGTGGTTTGGGGACAGGGCTAAGACCCTTTTACAGGTGGGTCTACTTCTTACAGACTTTTAATAATTTGTGCATTTTTAAAAATGATCAAAGCAACATCAGAAGCCATAGATACTAAAAAACTCAAACAGCAAAGAACTGAGCAAAGCAGAAAATTGTTTGACTATGTGTGGTGGTTTTCCCAGGCTGCTTCCAAAAGGCTGCAGGGTCAGAAGCTTCCCCAGTGTCACCCATGTCACCATGGTGCCATTTCATCCTCAGGGCAGCCTGTGATGGGGGTTGGTGCCTGACCTCGGGTCACCTGGCAGGGAGTGAGGAGAGTTCTCCTGGTCACCGTCGGGCCACCACTTCACTGCTGCCAGCTACTTGTGTCCCTGATCCCAACGGGCACCCCCAGCAGTGTCCCCCTTGGAGTCCACTGTCTTAGACGGCTGGGAACCTGGCTGTGGGCCTTCCTCTGGTGACAGGAGCGGATGCAGTGCCCGTAGCTGGTTAAATTTGTTGTTGTTACCTGTGATCACGTCACCAGGAAGTCCAGCAGGACACCGTTGTGTGGCTACACAGGGAGTGCCTCCTCTTCATCCCTGTCCCCAGGATTGACTACAGCGCAGTTGGTGTGTGTAGGGCTCTGCCTGTGTGTACGAATGTGTGCGCACGTGTCTGAGTGTGCACCTATGCACACGCACCCTTCTGCTCTGCAGCTGGTCCTCACCCGCCGTGTGCATGGGCCGGTGTCCGTCCACTCCTCCCTGCAGTTACCTCCCCTCCCCGCCCCCTCTTCAGTAGGCCATCAATCCTAACGACATCCTCCCGACACAGTTGGGCCCGGTCCCTTCCTTCCTGCTCCTTCCATCCCTCGCCCCAGCTCCGACCTACTTACAGGTTCAGAGTCACTGGGCAGGGGCAGGGGTGGGCATCCCCCTGACCACGGAGTTTGAGGCCTGCCGCCCAGAGGAAGAGCCGGACTCCTCATGGCCACGCGCTCCCCGGCCCTGGCTGACCCTTGTCCACGGCTCTGTGGCCCGTCCACCTGCTGAAGGGTACTTGGGTGTGTGAGGGCAGGGGAGCCCACGCCTGACTCACCCTCCAGCACCTGGCACCTGTACATCATAGGCACTCAGTGAAAGTTGGAACTGAAGGGAGCCGACAGGTGGGGATGAGGTTGTCACCAGGACCTTTGGCTCCTGGACAGACGCCCCGAGGGAGGGATAGGGTATATGCCAGAGGGAGGGGAAGGCCTCCTTGGTCTGCATCTTGCGGGCTCTTCCTCTACCAGCAGGTGGCGCTGTCCCCTGTGGTCCTGTCGCCCAGGCCCTAGCTGCGACCAGGTGCACCTGCGGACAGCGGCTTTCCGCTCGCTCCTTGCTCTACCAGGAAGCTGATGGAGAGGTGCTCCACGGCCCTACACGTCATCCCATTAGAGCATCCAGGTGGCACTGAGTTTGTACCCAGGCGGCACCCCTGCCTTGTATCCTGGACTGTTCACACCTGAAGCCACATAACCACCTGGAAGGGCTGTTCCTCAGGTGTTGGTGGGCAGGCCACGCCCCCCTCTTGGAGCCCAGTGATTAGGACCATCCCAAAGGCGGAAATCCCAAAGCTGTGTCTTGGCATGTTTGCATATGTCAGCTTTTAGGGGTGGAGATGAAATCGTCACACATATCTACTTACAGTATTTAATTCACTAATTTGGATGAACATGTTTAAAAAGTCTGACATGTCAGCAAATATTAGACTGTGCATTTCTGTATCCACACTGCTTTTCCCTCCCCAACACCCTAGCTTCATGGGACAACTTTAGTCACACTCATCCCACATGCCTTTGGGTTCGTGCCCTCATCAACACTGGAGACACTGTCTGGGCCACCCAGCACTTTTCCAGAGTATGTCATCGTCACTGCCATCTGCTCATTCGGAATACTGTACTTCAGTCTGTGTGACGCTCACACTGAAAAGTCTGTCCCCAGCCACGAGCACACACCGTATAATTTAGGACAGCCTATTCTTCTCTTTGGAAGTAAATTATCGATCATTATCACATAATACAGACTATGTTGCTTTTAACAGGGTTTAAAAAAAACTTGACAACAATAACATCCACCATTTGCAATTGTGTGTTCATACGTCTAAGAATAAGACAGTAAGAGAAAGTGGCCGTCCGCTGGGCTCACATGTGGGGCAGGAGCAGAGGCCGCGGCCGCCCCCCTCCCGCACGCCTCTGGCTGTCCCTGTGGCCTCTTCGACCTAGTTAGGACCTCAGCACCCAGGTAGGACCTCAACACACAGGGATCCTGTTCTCTTTTCCAGCTGTGCAGGGTGCTCTTTTGCCTATTTCATTAATTCTCAACCTCCCTTATTTTATAATAGAAAGATAACGTTGTGATGTGTTTCCTTTATAGCTTTATTGAGGAAAGTTTCAGGCATACATACAAGTAGAGAGCAGTACAGCGCACTGCCCTGTGCCCATAACGCAGCTTCTGCAGCTGTCAGCTCACAGCCACTCGCTTCATGTCTTCCCCTGCCCACTGGCACTATTGACATTGTCCCCTCGGGGTTGTTGTTTAGCAAATCCCAGACACATGTAATTTAATCTGTACACACTTCAGTGCATGTGTCTAAAACTCAGGACTCTAGCTTTAGATATAACTTCAATATCATTGCACCTAAAAAATACAGTAGCTTCTTAATATCATTAATATCAGCATTCAGATTTCCTTGATTGTCTTAAAAATGTTTTTATATGTTGTTCAGATCAGGGTCTAAACAAGGTGCGCACTGTAGTTCGACAGTAACACCACTGGGAAATGGTAGTGCCCTGCATGGCGCCTGACACATTCGCCATCGCCCTCATTTTTCTTGCCTTTTCCTTGTTACGACAACGTGGTAGAGAATATCTTTACACACAGATGTTTGTCTGGACGCCTGGCATGTGGGTGTGATGTGAGGTGATTGGGCCAGAATGTATGACTGTTAGTAAAGATTCAGCCTGCCAAACTGTGAAAGTACCTAACAAAGAGATGATGAGCAGAGGGGAAAAGGAAGGATGGGAGAAGAAGAGACTGGAGCTGGAGGAAGGAGGGGACGGGAACAACGTGCTAGGCAGGAGGGAGCGGGGAGGACAGGAGAAGGGACGAGTCTTCCTGAGCTGCCTGGGACTCACAGTTTGTATCCTGGGCTGGAAGGCCTGCAGGAAGTGTTTGACGGCACATAGAGGGTGAACTGGGATCAAAGGGCCCTGCCAAATGGGACCAGGTGGCCGGCCAGCTTCCCTAGAGGGAGGAATTCAGGCCCTCCCCCCTCACGCATGCTGATGAAGCACAGTGGGGACTCTGCCAGCCCCTCAGATCCCAGGGGCTTTCTGGGGGGGATGGCTGCCCTACACAAGGTCAGGTCAGAGGTCTCCTGCTATGTTGTGGGTAAGGGCCACTTCCTGAAGGTCACCGTTTAGCCTTGGGGTCATCTTTTATTTCCTGTTTTTGCCAAGGATTTCAAGTCCAGACAGACACAAGAGTGGGAAATACTAGTCCTTTAATAATTATCCCGTTGTATTCAGCCGGAAACATGATACTGGTGGAAGAATAAAAGATCACTTGATGTCTCAAAAAAGCAGTGTGGTTCCATTTCTTTGCCATACAAAAAGTTAACACTTTGTGAGATCACAGGTAATTTTGCATTTTCCAGATTTTCTGTAATGAATATCATTTTTATCATTCCAGGGGGGGGGAGTGATTTTCTTTTTTTTAAAAAAGTAATGTTTTAAAATCACTTCTGGAAACAGATTCAGTTCTCTTCCCCATTCTGTGATGAGGGATATTGTCTTTCTACCCACTGTTCACCATGGGAAATCTTGGCACAGCGGAAGTAAGCAGTTTGTCTCAGATGGCAGAACAGGTGTGGGCGGCCCCGTGTCCAAGCGCCAGGGCCCGGACCCAGGGCTGGACCTGCACAGGTTTCTGGGCAAGTACACTCCCCCGCCCCTGACAGTGGCTCCGGGACTGGAGATGGCCCAGGCCTGTGGTTGTCCCCTCTCGTCACCACCCAGCTGGATGTGTGACCTCAGGTCAGCTCCCTGGGACCAAAGTCACGTGCCTTTCTGACACAGTTGATACCAGGGCTGAACTTTTTCCTCCTCCCTTGAAAGCAGTTCAAAAGGATATCCGATCCCCTGAGTGGAAAACTCAGGATGACGCCCCCCCCCTCGAGGCCTGAAGGAGGCGGGAGCTCCAGGGAAGGAGGATTGCCATGACTTCCCAGCTCCATTATCAGGGGACTGCCTCTGGCTCAGTCATTCAGGGCGCTCCCCGCAGCATGTGGGGGCTTCTGGAGCCTCATTTGTCCTGTGGGTGAGGTGTCCGCGGTGGGTTCCAGGAGCCTGGTGCCCGACCTCCCTCTGTGAATATTCCAGCAGGAGAACCTGGGTGGGTCTGAGCTGCGTGGGCATGAGCACCATTTCCTTGAGGCCTGGCCAGGGCTTCGCCACCACCTGCTCATCTTCCTGGCTCTTGGGGGGTGAAGCAGGTAGAGTGTGGACAGGACTGAGCGGCCCAGCGGCTGCAGTGTACCCGAAAGTACACAGAAGTGTTCAGCCCGCAGGGTGGTCTCTGCAGCTCCTGACCCTGTGGTGCTGCTGAACTTTAACAAAGGAAGAAAAGGAAAAGAAGAGCAGGCATGAGCGCTCTCAGCCTTACTTCTTCCTATCCTCCCGAGGCCTTTCGGCTTTCGTTTCAGCTCCTTGGCAAGGGTGCAGAAACTGATGCTGTATAAATAGCTACACTGGTGTTTATCTCTCTGCCATCACTTGGGATTCCCGAGGCACTGAGACACTTACCTTCTGGGACTGCTGCCGTGATCTGGAGAGGAGGGAGAGGCTAAAGGACTCGTGGGGAGGCATTATCAGGGACAGACAGGCAAGCAGGGTCAGAACTCTGCCCAGCTGCCCGAATGTGGACCCAAGCCAGCCCGTTCTGTGCTGTCCCTGTGTGTTGTGCATTCCCCTTTTGAGCTAATTTGTTTCCCTTCCTTCCTTCAGTTCCGAGGGCTCTCTGTCCCCGACTGGGTGGCTGCGATTAGCAGTTTTCCAGCTGTGGCTGTTCCTTGTCCCGGTGGGAAGCTCCCTTACGGGGATCCCTAGGGTTGACAGCTGGGGCTTCGTGCTGCGGCATCAGCTGTGACAGGCTTTCCCTCCCTTTCTGATTCTACAGGCCTTTGACATTCTCAGCATAACTTCTGACCTTGGTGTTGGCCTCGCCACAGGCGAAGACACCCAGTTGGGCTCAGGTCTGCATTCTTGATTTGTGGACACGACAAGGACATGACAAATTTTTTGTAAATCTAACAACAGTTGATTGTGTAACCCAAGAATTTTGAGCTTTCAGCACACACAGCTCCCCCCAACTCTTCCCACCTTCAGCCAGGTGCTGCTATGAGGACTCTCTCTCCCTCCTGCTCCCTCCTGCTCAGGGCAGTGTCTGAGAGGGGCCCTCCACCCTTCTGCCAAGCTGGAGGTTGCCTGTGCCATCGGCCTTGACCCTTCCATTGAGGGCGGGAGGCTCGTGGATCCGCCAGGTGAAGCAGCCCTGGGGCCCAGCCTGTTGGGCAGAGTCCTCACATCTCATCAGCCCTAGGCACAGAGTTTTCTGAAAGCCACTCGCTCCAGGGCACAGCGGGGCCTCCCTCTCTGCCTCTCTCGCTGCTGGTCTTCCCGAGTAAACCTCACCCGGCAGCCGTGAACTTGAAGGCAGCCTCATCATTTCTGTGGTAGAAACTGAGCTGCAAGGCGGGCGTAGCAGAAGACAGAGGTTGTGACCCAAGGGGTGTCTCTCCTTTGGAGTGACAGCCAACTGGGGTTTGTACAATCAATTCCCCTATCGAGGACTTGGCGGGGTGCCCCCGGCAGAACGCCATAGCCTCAGAGTCCAGGAGCACCAGCCTCCTTGCCACAGGGCCCTGGCCAGGTCCTGCCCATTTGTGAGGTCCTCCAGACATGCTTCGCCTGGGTGTTGTCTGCATTCGGGGTACTGTGCTTGAATTGTGCGTGCATTGGGGGAGCGGGGTCAGTGCATGAAAGCGTCTGTGTGACTGAGCATGTGGAGCGAAGGGTGCCAGCAGCCCTGGGGGGGACCCATGTTTGTATGTACAAATCAAGGTCTATTTTAGAGCGGTCATCTTCACACACAGGAACAAAGCCACTTTCTCCTCTGAACTTAAATGATTTGGATAAAAAATACAGAATTTGTAAATTGCCTGGACATACTCAAGGAGACAGCAGCTTGGCTCAGAGAGAATCTTTGTTTTGGAGCGTCCTGTTCCTGGCAGACGAAAATCTGTCCTTTTTACAAAGGAAAAGAAGGTTGGGCTGACCGAGGAAATTTCTATCTAGAGCCATGACTTTAAATGCTGTCTAAAATGTTCTTTGCATGGTTTGGCCGTTAAAAAGAACAAACACGAAATTACTTTTTCATTTCCTGGAATCCATATTAATTGCCTTTAGGATGTTGTCTAGAAGGAGATCAAAGGAGCTTCACAAAGTTCAGAGGGTAGGAGAACCATCCCCCAGACCGCGCGTCCTCAGGACGAAGCCCTGCCAGCCCTTCGAGGTGACTCTGAAGCTCATCCACCTTGAACACAGGATATTTCCCATCTCCCGGCTTACACAGGGACCTGGCATCTCATAGGTCCCTAGGACTAACCAGGGCCCCAGTGGACTTAAGATGGGCTCCTCTCCACGCCAGCGGCTAGATTCTGAGAGCTCCTGTTAGAAGGGACAGGCCTGGCAGGGTCCTGTCGAGAGTGGAAACACAGGTCCTGGCCACAGGCCCGTGGCATGTCTGAGCGCTGGTCCCCCTGGACTCGGGGGCCCTGGCCGCTCATGTGTGTCTAGAGCCCTCTGTGGCCACTCTCCTCATTTGTGATTGCCTTCCCAGAATTTCCCTGTCTCAGGCCCCTTTCTGTTATTTCCCCATCTTCTCAGGTGTCCCCTTTGTTTCGGAAAAACACAGGATGGGGCAGAAACGCCCTGTGTAACCAGAACCTGGATGCTGGCCTCGTGGGCCCTGCCAGTAACTCTGTCTGCCTGCCCGGGGCCTTGGGCGGAGCCGTGTGAACCCCAGGCTCTCCCCTCATCTGCGGCAGACCCTCTGCTCAGCCTTGAAACACCTCAGTTTCCCCTTCATCCCACAGACAGGACAAAGTGTACCATCCAGTCACGCATGGAAAGCACTGTGACATGTCCTCATGAGGAGCAAGTGATCGTGATGATGGCGTGGGTGGTTTTTCTTTGTGACAGCTGCTTGTGTCAAGGGCTCTACAGACATTTTTATTCATAGCAATGATTGGTGTGCTCCTAGCGTTCCAATGAAGCCGAAATATGAAAATCCCCCATTTTACTGAGACAGGTGTGTTGGGGATGGCGCTCAGCATGGAGGCCGCTAACCTGGCTCTCTGCCCCGCAGCTCCCTGCTGGACCAGCAGCTGTCCTTCCTGCACAGCGGCCTCCTGCCAGCCAGTGTCTGCCGGCGCCAGCCACCCCCGACCCCTGCTCCAGTGGCGGTTCCCGGTGAGGGCCTCAGGCCAGCCGCTAGGTGGCGGGAGCGTTCCAGCCTCAGGGCCTGGCAGGACTGCTGGCAGCCCCAGGGGCTTCCCCTTTTCCTTTTCTGGCTTTAGCTGCTGCCGGGTTCCTCCCAGCTGAGGCCAGAGGAGGGAGGAAGGCCTGGACGACAGTGTTGGGGAGGTGCGGGGACGGCCTGCAGCCTCACTCACCCCCATCCCTACCTCTGCCCCGAGCGAGCGAGCGTGTGCCACCAGCAGTCCTCTCCACAGGTGGTTTGGTCCTGGCTACTCCACAGGTGCTTCCGTGTGGCCCAGCTCATCTCTGCTTCAAGTCACAGGGCCCCCGGTAGCCCTACAGCACACTGGAGGTGTGGGGTCTCGTAAATTTCAAGCTGGCAATGCTCAGGTGTAGGGTCAGCTGGAAAAGCCTGGAATAGCTGCGCTGTCTGCCCCTTCCTTCCTGCTGGTGCTCCTGGAACAGGGCCCTGGGGAACATGCCTTCTGCCCTGGCCTGGAAACCTTTACACTGAGAAAGACAGTGAGAAGCCAGCAGGGATGGCCCAGGAACCAGCTGCTGGGGTCTAAATTCAAGGCGCAAGCCTGCTGGCCTTGGCGCCCACCCAGGCCCATCCCTGCCTGGACAGGCAGGTCACAAGTTCCAGCTGCTCTCATTCCTGCCAGTTGGAGCCTGGACCCCAGCTGTAAATTAGAGCCACTATGCGGGTGGGTTGTTCATGGAACGGGTAGACGGGCTGGCTGCCTTCCAGAAGGAGCCTTCCGCGCTCAGTCCTTCTCTGGGGCTGGGGGGCAAGGAAGAGGGAGGTTCTTCCCGTTTGCCCCTCCCTGCCCCAGAGGGAAAAGACACCCTTGACACCGGGACCCTTGTGTGTGGCTGTGCTCTTGCCCCTCCCCCAGGCCCAGTGGGAATGGCAGGCCAGTAGCAGGAACAGTGCAGCCATTCTTCTCTGCCATGTCAGTGCAGCGTCTCTGTGCCCCATGCTCCGTATGTGACAAACGCAGTCAGGCTTTGGGAGGCACAAAGGGCCCATCTGAGATGTCTCCCACAGATGATCGCTGTGTGACCCTGACACAACATGGAATGCCTTCCCTGTCAGTCGTGGGCCTGGGAGGAGTGGGCCAGCCCCACCCAGTCTCTCCTCCCACCTCTGTCCTCCTGGGAGGGGCCATGGAGCAGAGGACCGAGCCCTGCGGCAGGACAGACTGGGTCCAAGTCTAGCTCTGCCACTTCCTGCATTATGACCTTGGGCAAGTTATCAAATGTCGACTCTGTCCTCAGTTTCTTACTCTGTACACTGGGGCCGGTAGTCCCATGTAAAGGTTAAATGAGGAAATCCTCTGACATGCCCTGTCCTTATGGTCCCCACACAGCTCCGACCAAGGCCTGGGCATCTTCTAGAAGAAGACACCAAAGCTCCCCTTCCCCACAGCGGAAGTCAAACCAGTGATGGGTGCACTTGGCCTTGGACCCTTGTCGGGGAGACCCAGTCTCTTTGTCTCCAGATGAGAAGGAGGAGCAGGACAGCTCAGTGGCCATGTGGCCATTTGTGGTCGTACTACAGGCCTTAGCAGGATGGATTCTGCCATTTTACTTTGGAGGTTTGGGTTTTCTTGCCACTGGGATATATTTCTCACAGTAACAGCAGCATGCACTGCAGGGAGATGTTGGCTGAGGGCCTGCTGCATACTGAGCTCTGGGGAGAGAGAGAGGTAGGGAGGTGGCCCGGGCCATGCCCTGCGCACTTCAGAAACTTGCTGTTACAAGGACTCTGGGCGTGAGAGGCAGACCTCCATGGGGCTCCCTGAAGCTGCTGGGGGGGATTCTGATGAAGGTGCAGGGGTAGCTCGTAGGGTCCTCAGGAAGAGCTGGACCCAGGATGGAGAAGGGTCGGGGTCCTAGGACAGGCCTCGGCTTTACTCCATGGGTTCCATGGCCAAGTAAATTCCCAGGGAAGAGTCCGATTGGCCTGAGAAGGGTTAGGGAGCACCCCACCCCCATGCAATCAAAGGCTGCTGGGTGATCAGGATCACAGCTGCTGGGGCTGTACACATGTTCATCTGGGGTTCACTCTGAGAGCTGGGGTGGGTGAGCAGAACAGACCTCCAACCCTCATTCAACTATTTTTTTAGAAAGGACACCCTGAGGTCCTGCTGCCTGCCACCCTCCCCAGCCAGGGGTTCAGTAGGGTGCACAGCACATGCTGGTGAGCGAGCTTTGGCCCCAGTGTACACAAATTGCGTAAGCTTGTTATTGGAGCCCTAATGTGTACCTGCCAGGTGCATCGTGCTGGGGAGACGGACAAGAGCAGGTAGCATGTGCTCTGAATGAATTCATATTCTTGTTGGGAAATGGTCTTGTTGGTGAGTGTTCAGTTATGAAAAAGTTACAAGAAGTTATGAAAGGAGGAGTAGGAGGCAGGGTTCTGGTGTCTTAGGTCACATCCCCGAAGCCACCGACTCTGAGACTGTTTCCCAGCAAGTTTCGTTCGGGGTGGGGGAACTCTCGGCAACCACCCCTGTGAGGGAGGGAGAGCCGCAGAACCAGCAGAGGCCAACAAGTACAAGAGAAGCCACAGCCACCCTGCAGAGGCTCTGGAACTGGAGTGCCCCTTTGGAGTTGTCCAGGCCTCCAAACAGGCAAGGGGTCTGGGCCTTTGGATCGCAGCATCGGCCAGTTACCAGACAAAGGCCATATTTGTGTGACCTTGGCTGAAGCACTCCCTCCCTCCAAGGTCAACACCCAGAGAGGGACTCAGCTCAGGGCCCTCAGCCCTGAGGACGCACCCAGCCCCTGGGGATGAGAGCCTCTGTCCTGAAGGGAGCTGTGCCCAGAACATCCCCCACACTGTCCTTTTCTTAGCACTCTTGGGAAGGTGGGGGCATGCACGGCCTAGTGTGTGACTCAGACTCAGGGAGCCTTCAAGTAAGGATCACAGTGATAGTCAGGTGGGTGGCCTGACCCTGGCCCTGCTGTCAGCCCAAGGACCTCCCAGAGTTGGTGGTCTCAGAGGACTGTAAGTTCAGTCACTGACCTGGAAATGATGCAGGATCACAGAGAGGGGCCTGCCTCTCATTGTCCAGCTAATTTTAATGCCCTTTCTCGTCCCCACATTGGCCCCTGCCTGGGAGTAGCATGGCCGTGACCCTAGGGACTGCGGGGCAGTAGGACAAGTTCCTCACAGGAAGGTGGACAGAGTAGAAGGTTTCAAGTCATGTAGACCTGGGACTGAATCCTGGCTTTGCGACTTCCTAGAGCTGTGTGACCCTGGGGAAAGCGGCTTGACCCCTCTGAGCTTGGTTTCCTCCTCCATAAAATAGCAGTAATGATAATATCCTGTATCATGTGGGCCTGTGAGGATTAAATGATCCAGATTTATTTCATGTGGAGCAGTGAACGTTTGCTACTGTTACTCCATAGGAATGACCCAGCTAATCTGTTTTCCCCCCTCTTCCTAGCTGCTGATGTGGCCTCCAGAAACTTCTTCAGGAGACTTTGGTCTCCAGTGGGATCTCAGCGTGGATGAGTTCTTCCATCAGTCTGGTCAGTACTAGGGTGCAGGGTGGAGACTCGTGCCCTGAGCATCCACCCTCAAGAGCCTGACTAGTGCACAGCTCCCAGTCCCCTGGGAGAGGCATGAAAGAGAGGCTGGTGGGGAGGTTGTGTCACCGGGAAGTGGAGACATCAGGCTATCTTTGGCTCTGGCTTCGGTATTAGTAAAAGCTGAGCCAACAGGCTCCGTGGCACCTTGACCTGGCCTCAGATCCATGTCACCATGGCCAGGTCCAGGCTGACCTCACGGACTCTGGGGACCCCAGAACAGTCTGGAAGGCAGCTCCTCTGGATTTCAGGGGACAGTTCTTCTTGAACACTTACATCAAATCAGAGGAGCTCCTTGGGTTGGAGTGCCCAATGGGGCCCTGAGACTGTGCCCCCACCAGCAGCCTCCGTTGGCTCCTAGGGTGTGAGTGGAACCCCTCAGTTTGGTCTGGGCTGGTGTGAGAGCCTCGGATGTGTACCTCGGCCCTGACACTGAAGGGATAAATTCCAGTCATCAGTATACTTTAAGAAGTTCAGAGTTCACAGATGCAATTAATTCCCTTTAGTGGCTGCACCCTTCCCAAGCTGTCATCATTTGGTACCTGACCCCAGACACTTTGGCACCAAAACAATACTGTGTAGCCAGTTGAATATTGCTTATTGCAGCCAGTGAGAGGGGTTTGCAGGTGTCCAGACCCCACCTTGGCCCGCTGGTTGTCATCTGCTCATCCTCTGACTGAAGCACTAAACACATAGCTCCGAGGGCCAAGGTCAGAGCCACGTGATGTGCCCTTAGTGCCCCACGGCCCTCTGCATTTCTGCTTCTGTGCCTCTCCCATTTGAGGAGTGGCTGAGCTGGGGACCAGCTGTCAAATTAGAGCATTCCAGACCCCTGCCCCCTCGCCCCTCTGCTCCCCGGCTCCACGCCTAGGGCCTTCTAACCAGGCCTTGTGAATAGAACCAGTCTCAGCACCCCCTCCCTTTTCGTAACCTCTGCCCCTGCGGCCCGGACTGCCCTTTCTCCAGCCTCTGGAGCCACCGCTGCGGCATGCCTGCCCTTTTGAGGAACAGGAGTCCCTTGTCCTGCTCTTCTCCTCCAGGCAGTGGTATGTGTCTCCTCCTGCAGAGACAGAGGGGATGCCCCCCTCTTCTTTGCTTCCTGCCACATTGTCCTTGGTGTGCCTTCCATCAGGAGGGCCCAGGTACCTGCTCCTGAGTTCCCAGTTGGCTCAGCTCTGTGCCCTCAACTCCAGAGCGTCTCAGGCATCACGTGAGAGCCCAGCCAATGTTCTCTCTCCCTCCTGTTGGGATAGAAACTGGCCTAGAATTCCAGGCCCACGGTGGGATCTTGACTGATTCGGGGAAAGTCAAAGGCCAGGTCCACAAGAAAACTGAGCGCAGGGACTTGAACAGTTAGCTGCAGCCCGTGTTCGCAGCAGCACAGCTCACGGCAGCCATAGGCAGGAGCAGCCGTGTCCACTGATGGTGACTGGATAACACAGTGTGTACACACACAATGGAATGTCACTCGCCTTAGCAAGGAAGGACATTCTGACACAGGCTACAACAAGGATGAGCCCTGAGGACATCATACCTAGTGACATAAGCCAGTCACAAAAGGGCAAACACTGTATGACTCCATTACATGAAGTCCCCCGAGTAGTCCAATTCATAGCAACAGAACGTAGGATGGTGGTGACCAGAGACCTGGGGGAGGGGCAGTGGGGAGTTAGAGTAATGGAGACAGAGAGATGCACATTGGGAAGGCGAGGAGGCTCTGGAGATGATGGCGGGGATGACTGCGCACATGTGAGCGTGCTTCACACCACGGAACTGTTCGCTTAGAAATGGCTAAGGTGGCAAATTTTATGTTATGTGCTTCTTACCATCATTTTATAAAACAAACCAAACAAAAGGCTAAGTTCAGAGCCAAGAGCCAGGCGCCCAGAGAGAAAGCAAGCTCCAGTTCAGGAAGCTTTCCGAAGGTTAGATTAGCTCCAGGGTTGATGGAGAAGGAAGCTGTGCCCCAAGATTATCGGCCACCTGAGGTGCTCTGTGGGAGCTCAGCACTCTGGGGCAGAACCTGGGGCTGCACTCCCTCCCATTTGGATCTGTGATCAGTGTGTGTGTTTTCAGGCTCCCTGGCCTTTCTTGTTTGTAAAAGGCGGAGATGTGTGTGTGTGTGTGTGTGTGTGTGTGTGTGTGTGTGTGTGTAAACTTCCATCCTTTCCTTTGTGGTGACCAGCAGTCCTTCCCAGCCTGGGAAGGGTCTTATCCCATCACGCTTCCTGAACAAGAGGACAGGGTCTCTGGCCCCAGGGTCAGCGCTGCCTGTTACACGCGTGCTGTGAGTGAACAGGGCTGAGAACCAAGCAGTCCAGCTTTGCTGGAGTATTGGGCATGATTTTCCTGGATTGAGAAGTAGCCCCCATCACCTGTTAAAGGCTCCCCGGTGAGCTTGGAGGATGGGCTGTCCTGGCCGCTGCCGTTCTTCATTGCAGGCAGTGTTTGCTCACTTACTCTACAGATACACACAGGTGCCTTCTGTATTCCAGCACCTTGCTGGATGGCGGAAGGAGGTTCAGGGAGGAGTACCCGGGTTCCTGCCCTCCGAGGGCCCGTGGCCAGCTGGGAGGGGATGGCTGCGTCACTAAGAGAACATAGAAGAGAGGCTGTGACTAAACTGTGGAAGTTCCAAGGAGGGGGCATTACTTCTAGCTAGATGGGGCTGGGGTGGGGGGGAGGGTTTGGGAAGTGCTTTGTACAAGTGGGGCACTGACCCATCTCTCAAAATATGTAGGGCAGGGACTACAAACAGCCTGTGGGGACGAAGTGAGATCAGTGCCTAGAGAGCTCTGCCCTGCCTAAAGGGCTGGCAGGGCTGGCATTGACAGATCTCTTTCTCTATTTTCAAGACAAACTGTTTTAATGGGGATGTACTTTGACTATAAGTAACAAATACCCAAGTAAGAGAAGTTTACTATCTTGCATGACAGGAAATCCAGAGGCAGATGGTTCTGTGGTATGTCCAGCAGGTCAGCAGTGTCAGGGCTCTGGCTTACTCAGCTCCTGTGCCTCCCTTCTCATGACTCCCCCTCAAGGTTGCAAAATGGCTGCCATAGCTCCAGGTGTCCCTCGTTCTCATGAGACAAGTGTTCAGGCAGAAGGGAGAACAGTGGAGGATAGGAGGTCATCACTAATTGTACTTTCTTATCAGGACATTCTTCGCATTTTGTTTCCTTAGGCAGAACTGGGTCACAGGCTTTAAAGGACACTTGCTATGTTTTCGGACTGTCCAGTGCCCTTTGAACTCCTGGAGGTGTCTGAAGAATTTTCAGCTTCATGAATCCTGCGCCTCCAGGGTAGAATCCAGGAGACTCACTTTTCCAGCCTCTTTTCAAATATGTTATTTTTCAGTTATGAAATTTCCATTTAGTTGTTTATTGTTTTTTATAGTTTCTGCTTCTCTACTGAGAATTCTTATTTGTGCATTCAATGTGAGCATATTTTCATTTACCACCTTGAGCATAGTTATAACAGCTGCTTTAATTAATTAATTTATTAATTAATTTATTTTTTAACAGGACTTTATTGGGGAACAGTGTGTACTTCCAGGACTTTTTCCAAGTCAAGTTGTTGTCCTTTCAGCCTTAGTTGTGGAGGGCGCAGCTCAGCTCCAGGTCCAGTTGCCGTGGTTAGTTGCAGGGGGCGGAGCCCACCATCCCTTGCGGGACTCGAGGAATCGAACTGGCAACCTTGTGGTTGAGAGCCCACTGGCCCATGTGGGAATCGAACCGGCAGCCTTCGGAGTTAGGAGCACGGAGCTCCAACCGCCTGAGCCACCGGGCCGGCCCAACAGCTGCTTTAAAATCTTTGTCTGGATCATCTAATTCATTACATGGAAAACTAAGTATGAAAGTGAACATTTATTTAGAATGAGAAGAGAATTCATACCACAGTGCTGGACCTTGGTAGGCTTAGGTCTCTTTCTCCTAGACCTCTTTAGGCTATTTTCCAGAAATGTCCTTGTACAAATGCTGGCTAATCATGCCATGGCTTCCATTAGTAACCTGAAACACTCACAGGGCTGTGCAGGTGAGAGGTCCTAGAGCTTAAGCTTCTTCAGCATTATGATCAGTTGGCTTCTAACATACAATAAAACTGTCTTCTGCTCCAACAGCCAGTCTGTTTCTGTTGCCTTTGGTGAGAGCTCTGACTGCTCCAATAGCCACACTCGACCAGTCCTTGCAAAAGGTAGTGGGATGAGCCTGACCACTGCAGTGTACACCTGAAGCTGAATAATACTTAACGTCAACTATAATTATATATATATGTATATATGTATATGTACACATATACATATACATATATATATATATAGTCACAGGAAGTAGAGTACAGCATAAGGAATAGAGACAGTGGAAATGTAACGGCTATATGTGATGTCAGAGGGGTAGTAGATTAGGGAAGGGGGTTATCACTTTGTGAGGGATATAAATGTCTAACTATTACATTGTTTTGTACACCTGAAACTAATACAAATAAAATAATGAAGTGGGCTGACGTTCGTCCGCTAGAGTGGACCCACTGGCCCCGAGCAGACAAGCAGACACCCGAACCACACCTGGCCTCCTTGACCAGGGGAGAAGAGCAGCGTGGCTCTTAGCTGGGCAGCCGGCAAAATCCGCCATAGCAGGGAATCCACCGTAATGGGGAATCCGCCGCAGCAGGAACGTGGATGTTTATGGGAAATCTCCTCTTGGTAACTAATTCAGTTACACAGAAGCAGAAACCTCCACTGTGAACCCATCTGCAGACTATTTGGCTGTAGATAGAATAGGCTCCACTGGTTTGCAACCCGGGGGGCAGGATTTGGGTGTAGAGAGATACAGGGAAGCAGGGAGCAGTGGGAAGGAGACAGGGAGGTGGGATTCAGTAAAGGGGGCAGACGAGGTCAGACTGAACATTTGGGGCCAGATCTTGGCGGACGGGGACCACTGCAGGCCCAGGGAAGCTTTATTACTATTTGGCAAGAGCAGGACAGGGTTGTTGTTTATAGATATAATTCCCATACCATATAATTTACCCTTTTAAAATGTATGATTCAGTATGATTCACAGAGTTGTTCAGCCATCACCACTAATTCCAGAGCGTTTCCATCAACCCTAAAGAAACTGCATACCCAGCAGCACTCAGTCAGCACCTTTCCCACGCTTCCCAGTCCCTTGTCCACATCCTGTCACCAAGGATTTGCTTATTCTGGACGTTTCATATGCTCATAAACGGAATCCTACAGTATGTGACCTTTTGTGTCTGGCTTATTTTACCCAGCAGGGTGTTTCCAGGGGTCACGTGTGTTGCAGCATGTGTCAGCACTTCATGCCTTTTCATGGCCAAATAACCTTCCACTGTGTGGATGGACCATGTTTGGTCTATGTGTCACTTGATGGACACTTGGGTTGTTTCTACTTTTTGGCTATTGTGAATAATGCCGCTCTGAAAATTTGCACGTAAGTGTTTATGGGGACACATGTTTTCAGTTCTCTCAGGTATATACTGAGGAAGGCAATTGCTGGGTTATGTGGTATCTCTGTGTGTAACTTTTTGAAGGACTGCCAAACTGTTTTCAGAAGTGGCTGCATCATTTTACCTCCCCACTGGCAACATGTTCACATCCTCTCCAACATTTGTTCTTGTCCATCTCGTGACAGAAGCCCTACTAGGGGGTGTGAAGTGGCATGTCATCACGGTTTGGATTTACATTTCCCAAGTGACTGAGGAAGCTGAGCATCCCTTCACGCACTTATTGGCCATTTGTATGCATGCTGTGGGGAAACACCTATTCAGATGCTTTGCCCATTTTCTGATTGGGTTTTTTGTATTTTTTTGGAGTGGTGGTGAGTTGCGAGAGTTCTTTATATACTTTTGATACTAGATTCTTACCAGATATGTAATGTGCACATACTTTCTCCCATTCTGTGGGTTGTCTTTTCATTCTCTTGATAGTGTCCTTTGACACATAAAAGTTTTTAATTTTGATAGTCTAATTTATCTAATTTTTCTATTGTTGCCTGTGCTTTTGATGTCAAACAAGATATCATCGCTTAGTCCAAGGTCATAAAGATTGTCCCTTATGTTTTCTTCTAAAAGTTTTCTAGTTTTGAGTCTTACATTTAGGTCTTTCATCCATTTGAGTTGATTTTCATATAAAGTGTGAGATGGGGCCCTTTTGCATGTGGACATCCACTAGTCCCAGCACCATTTGGTGGAAAGACTGGCCTTTGCCCGTTGAGCTGTCCTGGCACTTTTGTTGAAAATCAGCTGACCATAGATGTATGAGTTTATTTCTGGACTCTCAACTCTATTACATTGGTTTTAGTATCTATCCGTATGTCAGTACCTCAAATTCTTGATTATTATAGCTTGCAGTAAGTTTTGAAATTATGAAGTGTGAGTCCTCCAACTTTGCTCTTTTCAGAATTGATTTGGCTATTCTGGGTCTCTTATATTTCTATATGAATTTTAGGATTGGCTTGTCAGTTTCTGCAAAAAGGACAGCTGGTGTTTTGATCGCGGTTTTGTGGAATTTGTAGATCACTTTGGGTATTACTGACATCTTAATAATATTGAGTTTTCCAATCCATGAACTTGGACTAGCTTACGATTTACTTAAATCTTCTTTAATATCTTTCAACAATGATTTGTCGTTTGCAGTGTACAAGTCTTATACTTCTTTTGTTAAACTTATTCCTGAGTATTACATTCTTTTGAGGCCATTATAAATGGGATTGTTTTTATGTTGTTCCTTTCTAGTATGTAGAAATATGCCGGTTTTAATAGTTTTTCAGTGTTGTGTTTTTTTTTATGGCACAATTTTGTTTTGAAAGAAAGCGTATTCTCATGCAACTAAGTTCTAGAAAGATGTGACCTCATGTTTCTTTAAGGAACATTCTTTGGCTGTGCAGATGCAGGACAGGCCCGTAACCAAGGGCCTGTCACACTGAGTAAGGCAATGGTGCCTGGAGAAAGGCGCTCAGATTGAAAACCTTCAGAAGAGGCGAAAACGTGTGGGTCTTTTCCCATCGCTTCAGAACAATGTTGTCAGTTCTTACCTACCCCTTGCATTCCCTGCCAGCTTCTAAAGTATTTGTGTAGGAGGGAAGAATATAACAAAATAAAACGACCCTGGCCGGCACATTCTTTGGATATTTTTTAAGTGGGCGAGAAATTTAGCTCTCAGAACAAAGTAGTTTCATTTTCACAAACAGTGTCTTTGGACACTGTTCTTTCTCGTTTGGTCACCATGCTTTTTTCCCCTTTGTGCCAGAGCTCCTGTGTCGTCGTCACTGAGGCCTTGGGGCTGTGTAGGACAGGCCCCTATTTTGTGGGTCACTTTCTTTTATGTCATGGCCTGCCTGTGTTCCCTTGCCTTCCTCCTCCTCTGCCTTCCTTCCCAGATAATGTTTACAAGGTTGTGTCTCGGAAAAAAAATAAAAACAAACAAACAAAAGACCACAATCTCACTAGCCAGGACACTGTTGTTATTTCAAAGTACTCTATGTACCAAGGGCAGACAATTTAAATCCTAGCGAAAGGTGCCAAGTGAAGCTCCCTCCCCACAGCCTGCCCCCATGGTCACATCCCCTCCCCAGCACTCACTGTTAGTCTCTTATGATTATTTCCAGGAACAAAACGAATGCGGAAGCCACACAAAACATGTTTTTATATGTGTCCATTTATTTACCCTGTATTTGTTTTGCCACTTCAGCAATGGTCTGAAATTACCTCCAGCAGAGAGTTCATCTTCTAAGGGTCTCCAGTTCTCTCCCTGGATGGCAAGAGAGGCCAGAGCCCACACAAGGTAGGTCAGGCAAGGTTTTCTAGACCAGGGGTCTCCAGAGTAGGGGTCCTGCAGGTGGGACAAGCCACTAGGGTGCAAAGAGAAAACATTAACATGTATATGTACCTTTTAGTTCATCTTTAAAAAAAGTTTTATTGAGGTTTAATTAACATACATGAACCTGTACATATTTAAAGTACACAATTTATACACTTAACATATGTGTAGACCTATAAAACTGTCACCACAATCGAGATAATAAACATGTCCATCAGGCCCTAAGTTTTCTTGTGCCTGTTTGTATTCATCTCTCCCTCCCCTTTTGTCTGTGGGAAACCACTGGTCTGCTTTCTGTTGCTACACATTAGTTAGCACTTTCTAGAATTTTACATAAATGGAATCATACAGCACGTACTCTTTTTTGGGGGGGGTCTGGCTTTCACTCAGCATAATCCTTTTGAAATTCACTCATGTTGTTGTGTGTATTAATAGTTTACTCCTTTTCATAGCTGAGTAGTATTCCAGTGTACCAATAAACCACAGTTTGTGTATCCAGTCACCTGTTGACAGACATTTTAGTGATTTTCAGTGTTGGGCCTGTTAACATAAAGCTGCTGCGAACATTGTTATGCAAGTCTTTGCATGGACACCTCGGGTAAATACCTAGGGTGGCCTGTGGTAAATGTTTGTGTACATGTAAGACATTGCCCCACTGCTTTCCAAGTGGTCGTGCCATTTTCCTCCAGAAGGTAGGAGGGTTCCAGCTGCTCCCCAACCTCCCCACCCCTTGGAGTAATGGGTCTTTTTAATAGGCATATTTCATACATAGCTCACTGTGGTCTTAATTTACGTTTCCTTGAAGACTGGTGATTTTTTTCATCAGCTTCTTTGTCACCTGTATACTTCCTTTGGTGAAGTGTCTATTTAGTCCTTTTGTCCATTTTCTTACTGGGTTGTTTGTCTTACCGAATTGTGAGAGTTATTTATACATTCTAGTTCTTTGTCAGATACACGTTTAGCAAATATTCTCTCCCAATCCATGGCTTTCCTTTTCATTTATGTGACATTGTCTTTTGGAGAACAGAAGTGTTACAATTTATTGATATTTTACAGTTTGTGCTTTTAGTGTCATATTTAAGCAATATTTGTGACACCCGGGTCACTGAGAACTTTTCTGATTTTCTTCTAGAACTTTTTAAACTTGTTTTCATAATTTATAATTAAGATAATTTTTATAACTTATAGTGAGCCTTACATTTAGGCAGTGGTCCATTCTGAGTTAATTTTGTTTATGGTGTAAAGTACAGTTCATTACTTTGCATATGGCTGCCCAGTTGTCCCGATACCACCTATTATAAGGTTATCCTTTCTTCATTGGGGTATCTTGGCGCCTTTATCAACAATCGATTGATCATATATGTGTAGGTCTATTTTTGGACTATTTCATTGACTTATGCGCCTGAGTTTATCCCCACTGTCTTTTTTTGATTTTTTAAAAAGATTTTTATTGGGGAAGGGGAACAGGACTTTATTGGGGAACAGTGTGTACTTCCATGATTTTTTTCCAAGTCAAGTTGTTGTCCTTTCAGTCTTAGTTGTGGAGGGCGCAGCTCAGTTCCTGGTCCAGTAGCCGTTGTTAGTTGCAACGGGCAGAGCCCGCCATCCCTTGCAAGATTCGAGGAGTTGAACTGGCAACCTTGTAGGTGAGAGCCCACTGGCCCATGTGGGAATCCACCCGGCAGCCTTTGGTGCTAGGAGCACGGAGATCCAACCGCCTGTGCCACTGGGCCAGCCCCTACCCCCACTGTCTTGATTACTGTGGCTATGTATATGTTTTGAAATCAGATAGTTCAAATCCTTCAACTTTGTTTTTCTCTTTCAAAGTTTTGGCTCTTCTAGGTCCTTTGCATTTTCATACAAATTTTAGAGCTTGTCATTTTCTCCAAAAAAAAAAAAAAAATCCTTCTGGAGTTTTTATTGGGATTGCACTGAATCTATAGATCCATTTGGGATAAATTGACATCTTAACAACATTAAGTTTTTCAGTCCATGAAAACAGGATGTCTTTCCATTTATTTAGATCTTCTTTAATTTATTTCAACATTTCAGTGTACAAGTCTTCCCTTTCTTTTGCTAAATTTATTCCTAAGTATTTTATTCTTCTAGATGCTCTTGTAAATAGTTAATTTTATGTTTGGATTGTTTATTTCCATTGTACTGATATACAATTGATTTTTGTATATTGACCTTGCATCTTACCATTTTGCTGAGAATTTTTATCAGGAATGGACAGTAGGTTTTGAGATGATTGTATGGTTTTTTTAATTTATTCTCTTAATATGGTGAATTACCTTGATTGATTTTTGAATGTTCATTCATTCATCCTTGCATTCTAGAATAAAGCCTACTTAGTCATGATGTATTAACTTTTTATTGTTGTTGTATTCAGTTTGCTAAATTTTTGTGAAGAACTCTTACACTTATGTTCATGAAGGAAATTAATCTGTAGTTTTCTTCCTTCTGGTGTTAGCATCAGGGAAAGGCTGACTTCATAGAATGTGTTGAGAAGTATCCCTCTTCTTCAATTTTCTGAAAGAGTTTGTATTATATGTAACTGGTATTTTTTTTCTAACCTTAAATGTTTGGCAAAAGTAGCCAATGAGGCCATCTGGGCTTTAAGTTTTCTTTGTGGGAAGATTTTTAACTACAAATCAGCTTTTTAAAAGTAGCTACATGGCTATTTATATTATCCATTTCTTCTTGAGTGAGCTCTGTTAGTTCGTGTCCATCTCATCTAAGTTGTCAAATTTATTGGCATATATTTATTCGTAATATTCCCTTATCTTTTTATAATCTGCTGGACCAATGATGGTGGCCCTTTTCTCATTTCAATATTGGAATTTGTGTTTCTGTCTTTTTTCTGATCAGTCAGGTTATAAGTTTATCAACTACATTGATATCAAAGAACCAGCTTTAAATTTCATTGACTTTCCTTACAGTTTTTCTGTTTTCTGATCTTTATTATTTTTTTTCTTCTGCTTATTTTGGGTTTGATTTGATTTTTTTCCCCCCTAGTTTCTTATAGTGGAAGCTTAGATCATAGTAACTCATCTTTTTCAAGATTTCTAAACTATTAGGTTGATGCAAAAGGAACTGTGGTTTAAAGGGTTAAAAATAAATGCAAAAATCACAATTACTTTTGCACTAACTTAATACATGATGGATATAGCATATTAGTTTCATGGTACATTTATAGAGTTTATAAATGTATATTTGTTGGAGGCATAAATTAAAATTTTTTAATGATGTGCATCATCGAAAAAGTTTGGAGACCAGCAAAAGCATTCTTTGATTGGAACTCTGGGCTGCCTCCTTGGACATTTTGAGCAGAGACGTACCATGGGAACACGGGCTGTGCGATGGGGGTGGGTGGAGTGGAGACAGTATCTGACAGTCGCCCCATTGGGAAAAGCCCCACAAAGCCCCTGTGTCCCAGCACAGGGACACAGACAGAGCTCAGTAATCAGACTGGTAGAATTGTCACCTGAGCAGCCAGCACCGAACTCTCAAGACTGTTCTCCGAGTCAACAGTAATGACAGATGTGAAGTACCTGGTACACGGTGGACACTAAACATGACAGCTGTTATCACAACAAACATGTATTTCTTTATGAATCAGAGATCTTTAGATAAACTAAAGGAACTGAGTAGCACCGATGCTCTAAGTACTGTCTGTCCCTCTTCTTAATTTCTACAGTTCTGCTTTGTCCATTTCTATCCCAGCCTGTTCTCAGACGGTTGGGTTTGGTTTTTGTTTTCATTTCCTCAGCTGGTTTTTAAGCAGTCAAAAATCCTTTGGTCTGCGTCCGGTGGACACTTCTGTCCACTGTTTTCTTGGGGGTTGCCTTCCCCTCACCTGATCTGCCTCTCATGACGTCAGAACAGCTTCCCTCTGGAGTGGCAGGAAGCAGTCCACAGAGAGCCTCCTGGAGTGGACAGCTGCCCCTGGCACTCCACGTGACCTCATTAGCGGGCCACATCTCCTGTGCCAGCAGCAGTGGCAGTGGCCACACGTGGGTGCCCTTCACAGGGCAGGTGCCGCTATCTCCAGGCCCAGAGAGGCGCTGGGATCCAGGTTTCCACCAGCTACACTCATAGTCCCCACACTGGTACTGTGAGGAGGCTGTGGAGACCCAGATGGGCGGGAAAATCACTGGGAGGACCACCCAGGAGATCACATCACCCAGCTCCCTCGCAGCTGTCTGTTTGGTTGGCAAACTGCAGAGTCTCCAATTGGAACACAGCTACAGTAATTCAACTTCATAATTAATTCTCACTTTTAAAACATATTATTGTCAGTGTGAACATAAAAGTAGTTTCATTGAAAATAATAACTGACACATTTCTAGAGAATTGTGCCAGGCATTGAGCCCAGGGCTTTGCCTACATCATTTAATCACAAGCCAACAAGTAGGTAGTACTGTTTTCTCATCTTACAGATAATCAGAGGTGGAAAGCCTAAGCTTCACACTGTGTGGTGCGGTCTCCTGCGTGCTTGGCTCAACCCAGGCCCAGCTCACTTTATCATATTCTCCCTTGCTCTCGGTGCTCCAGGCTCCCAGTTTCCTTCCTGCCCCAGGGCCTTTGCATACCCAGTGCCCTGCTTGGGTGCACGCCTCCCTCCTCCCAGGAGCTCCCTGCTTTTGTCTTCTCAGCAACTTCTCTTCCTCTGAGTCACTCACCTCTCTGGCACTCTGCTCTGCCCCAGTGTCTGGTCCCCCTTCCCTGCACTCTCAGGCTCCTTTTCCACTCTTTGGGACTCTGGTCATAGTCAATGGTGGATTCTTTGCTTCATGTCTCTCTTTTAGTCTGTGAGCTCCAGAGCACAGGGACCATATCTTTGTTTGTTTTCGTTCGGCCTTTGCTTGAGGTCCTGGCAGCTACGTGAGCTGGGAGCACAGTGGGACTCGGGTAGCACTCCTGGAGGGAGAGGATGAGTCTCAGGGAATGTGTGCATTGCCCAGAGCAGACATCAGCTTCTTGTCCCACCAGCTCTGCTGACCCTGATTGGTCAGTCAGCTGTGGTGTTGTGTGTGCCCACCAAGGCGTGCTGTCTGGTGCTCCGAGGTCCGGACACGGGGTTCAGGGGCCCCGTGGGGACAGGCATGTGTGCTTTACCCCAGCCCCACCGACTTCTGGAGTGTTGGCCTCCTGACTTGCCCCATCCCACCACCTGCCCCCGCTGGGCCCTGTGGAGCCCCTCCGAGGCACAGGGGGGTGGGCCCCCGCCCCGGAACACACCCGGAAGAATACCCGGCATGATTTGTTACAGCTCCAGGTGATTTTCCTCTGTACTGGGCTGAGAAAGCACCAGGTGAGGAGGGCTTAGCTGAGTGTGCAGACCTCTGGTGAAGCAGAGAACAGCCACGCAGTGTGGGATTGTCCCACCTCTTTAGCCCAGGACTCTCGACCTGCCTTTCAAATAAGGGAGAAATCAAGTAACTCGCTTGAACGTGTCTATCTTTCAGACCCTGGTCAAGGGGTGTCAGTGTCTCCCCAGGACTCAGCCTCTAGCTGCCTCAGGGTTCAGCTGTGGCTGAGCGTTACAAAGCACTGAGGCCCAGGTCCTGCCTTCAGAGGTGGGTCTGGAGTGCAGCCTGGCTGTGGACATTCAAAGTCTCCCTGGAGGTTCCAGTAATCAGTGGAGCCGAGAACCCCTGGGCTTCTGTGGGAAGCTGGGCTGCCTGCCTTCCGAGGATCCCTGTGCCACCTACCCCATCCTTCCCGACTCCAAGCCTCATCCACCCTAGCACGTGAGGATGGCTGGGTTGTTCTAGAGTGAGGGCCATGCTTTCCTTCACTCAGTGGTTCCAAACTTGACTGCATATCAGAATCACTTGGGAATTTTTTTTAAATTTCTAAGCCACACCCCAGACTGATTAACCATAGGCACTGGGTGGGACATAGGTGGCAGTCATTTCAGAAGCTGCTCCCGAATGTGCAGACAAGTCTGAGACCCACTGCATCTGGGTCCAGCTGGGTCCTGGGTCCAGAGGAGGACACACACCCGGGTCCCCACACAAGCCCGTCCTTTAGACGTGGACCACTGACCACAGTGCTGGGTATACAGATTGTTTCTTTTTTTTTTTTTTAAGAAGTTCTTTATTGTTGTTGTATTTTAGAGCAGTTTTCGGCTTACAGAAAAATTGATGGGAAAGTAGAGAGAGTTCCCATGTGCTCCCCCAACCCCCCCCCCCCCACACACACACACAGTTTCTCCTCACAGTAACATCTCGCATTGGTGTGCTTTCTCTTGGGATTGATGAGCCATGAATGAAACATTATTAACTGAAGTCCATTGTTTAAATTAGGCTTTGCTCTTTGTGTTGTGTTTTCTGTGGGTTTTAATAAGTGTCTGATGACATCTCCCCATCACTGGAGTCTCATCCAGAACATTCACTGCCTAAAAACTCCTGTGCTCCTCCTATCCTTTCCTCCCTTCCAACCTCTGCAACCACCCATCTTTTACTGTCTCTATGGTTTTGCCTGTTCCAGAATGTCGTACAGTTGGAATCCTACAGTGAGTAGCCTTTTCAGAGGTGTCTTTCATTTAGGCATACACACGGAAGGTTTTCCCATGTCTTTTTGTGGCCTGAGAGCTTATTTCTTTGTATCAATCAATAGTACTCCACTGTCCGGATGGACCACAGTGTGTGTACCCGTCATCCACTGAAGGATGTCTTGGTCACTTCCATGTTTTGACAGTTATAAAGAAAGTTGCTCCAAACATCCGTGTGCAGCCTTTTGTGTGGGCATACGTTTTCAGCTCTTGTGGGTCAACACCAAGGAGCATGACTACTGGATTGTATGGTGAAAGTATGTTTAGTTCTATAAGAAACTGCCAGACTGTCTTCCCAAGTGGCTGCCCCATTTTGCACCCCCCACAGTGAGTGAGAGTTCCTGTGGGTTCACGACCTCGCCAGCATTTGATGTCTTCTGTTTCATTTTATTCCAGAAATCAAGGACATTCCAAAAGTCTCAGGTTCAGGAATCCAAAGTGAAAGGGAACCTGGTGGGCCACGCATCTAGGGACCTCACGGGGAATCTTTTTGGTTGAGTCTTAATCCATCTCAAATTCTTGATGAGGCAACCGACTGAATGGGAGAAGATTTTCGCAAACAGTGCCTCTGATAAGGGGCTAATATCCAAAATATACAAGGAACTGATGCAACTCAACAATAAAAAAACAAACAACCCAATTGAAAAATGGGCAGAGGACCTGAAGAGACATTTCTCCAAAGAGGATATACAAATGGCAAACAGACATATGAAAAAATGCTCAACATCACTAATCATCAGAGAAATGCAAATGAAAACCACAATGAGATATCACCTCACCCCAGTCAGAATGGCTTTCATCAACAAGACAAATAGTAACAAGTGCTGGAGAGGCTGTGGAGAAAAAGGAACTCTCATACACTGTTGGTGGGAATGCAGACTGGTGCAGCCGCTATGGAAGGCAGTGTGGAGGTTCCTCAAGAAATTACGAATAGAATTACCATATGACCCAGCAATCGCTCTCCTGGGTATCTACCCAAAAAATCTGAAAACATTTATCCATAAAGACACGTGTACTCCAATGTTCATTGCAGCTTTGTTTACGGTGGCCAAGACATGGAAACAACCAAAATGTCCTTCGATAGATGAATGGATAAAGAAGTTGTGGTATATATACACAATGGAATACTATTCGGCGGTAAGAAAAGATGAAAGAGGACCATTTGTGACAACATGGATGGATCTTGAGAGTATAATGCTAAGTGAAATAAGTCAGGCAGAAAAAGCAGAGAACCCTATGATTTCACTGATATGTGGTATATAAACCGGAAACAACAAAAGAACAAGACAAACAAATGAGGAAGAAAAACTCATAGACACAGACAATAGTTTAGTGGTTACCAGAGGGTAAGGGGGGTGGGGAGTGGGAGATGAGGGTAAAGAAGATCAAATATATGGTGATAGAAGGAGAACTGACTCTGGGTGGTGAACACACAATGGGATTTATAGATGATGTAATACAGAATTGTACACCTGAAATCTATGTAAATTTACTAACAATTGTCACCCCAATAAATTTAATTAAAAAAAAGTCTTGCTTGTCTGAACTTGGGAGGGTGGCCTGCTGCTGCCTTCCTGAGTCACTGAGGGGGCCTGGCATCCTTAACAACAACCCAAGCACACACTGCAGCGACCAAGTGAGCAGATGGTTGCCTGGAGTTGAGATGGTTGCCCAGCCTGTTGTAGCTGGGCCTGTCGCAGCCATCCTGGACAGTGAGGTGACCTGGAGAAGGAATGGCAGAGCCCATGGTGCCCAGCCCCCAGCGTCCTACCGATCAGTCGGGTCCCTGCACCAGTGTGGCCCGACCACCTCTAGACTTCCTTTTTATAAAGACAAGTAAAATCTAGTTCATTTTAGCCCAGGTGGATTTTTGTTTTCTTCTGGGTACTTTTGTCATTTGCAGCTGAACCTAATTCATAGGTTCATAGAACGGGAGGTTCAGTAGTTTGGCTCAATGCAAGTCTGCCCTGCTTGCCGGGGCCTGGCGTGCTGTATGGTGTTAGGTGACGCCACACGGTAGTGTGAGTTACAGAGGGCAGAAGAGAGGAGAGGTGGCCTGGGGACGTTGTCACCTACTCTGTACACACCCTTCCTCCCTTGAATAAACGACCAGGACTGACAGGCTGTGTGTGTACACAAGGGTGTGTGCAGAATGTGTGTGGTGCGTGGGTATATGGGTGTATGTGTGGGTGTGCAGTGCAGTGCAGGCTGGGGTACACCAGGCAGGCAGGGAGCTTGTGAGGGCACCAAAGGGAGGGTGTGGGATCAGAGCCCCAGAGAGCAGTTTCCAGGCTCTCGGCCTCAGGTGGGAGGGGGGTGCTGACTTGGGTAGTGGACGGCCATCGGCTGTGGCTAGTTGGCCGTCAGCTGTAGCCGGTTAGCCGATTGGCCCCTGATATAGCTGCCGCGGCTGCGCTGGTTGGGGAGTTGAGTCGAGTCGAGTGGAGTGGAGTCAGTCGGTTTGCAGGCAGCAAAGCAAACAGCAGGTCGCGCGTCCTGTGAACCCAGCCTCCAGTGAGACTACAGTGGGATGACACCCCTACCTATGGCTCCGTGGGTGTTCCTTTTTGGCCTCACCATATCCTGCGTTCTTATGTGGGGAGCGGGAGCTGAGACCCCGCAGGCCGCCCCACACGACAGAGGGCCTCCGCTCAGGGGTGATAGGGAGAAAATGGAAATTGAAAAGGCCCGCAGGGTGGGTTGTACAGCAGAGAAAGAACAAAAAGAAAGTTGCAAAAGAACGTGGGTAGAACCATAGGATTTTGTCTTTTTCACCCAATGGATCCTTTTGGTAATGTCCCTCCCTCCCCAGGAGACCAGCTGCTACGACCAACCCCCACGCTGAGCCTTGCACCTGCCCAGCACCCCGGGGTCCCTGCTGGTCCTAAAGCCAGGAACTGCACCAGCCTGGTCTCAGGTCCTTGCGGGCTCTCACTTCTTTCTGTGACATCGGCCCTGTCGCCCTGGCCACCTCTCTCCCATGCCATTATGCCACCTGGCACCATTTGTGTATCTATTCGTCCTGGGCATTATCTGTTTCCAAGAGACAGGACTCCCCTCTCATTCACTACTGGGTCCCCAGCATTTAAAACAGTGCCTGGTATTGTTACCAAATAAAGATTTTAAATAACTAAAGCTGACTAAAGCTGATTGACTAAAGCCAGTGATATTGAAACGTGTTTAAATCTGAAAGTGCTGAGGGAAGTTGAGTAATTAGAGTTGGATGCGAAACAATAGTTTCTTAGGTTTTCTTAGGTTTTTAAGCCTCCCCAAATGTGGAGAGGACCCCCCACCCGCCACACTCTGGTCAGGCTCTGGCTCTGGCTGGTGGATTGGTAGCTCACTTTCCTTCATGAAACAGCCCAACAAACAGGCCTCCCCGCCATTAAGGCTGAGGCCGCAGAGGGCCCCCTCCCCATCAAGGTTATAGGGATGTGTGTGCTTTTCCCATTCCAAGAAAATTGCGCCAGGAGAGAGTGGCGTGATGTGAAGTAACAGCTCCTTCTGAGGCACAGATGGAAAAGTCACTTTTATTTTAGGCCTGATGCTTTTCTTCCCCTGCTTTCATTTGAAGCATCACTTTTATCCCAGGAGAGCCACAAAAAGGGAAAAAGCTGAGCACACGGCCTGCTTATAGGCAGCATCAATTATGGGCTCTCGGGTACCTGTTGTCACTTAACCAACTTCCTGGGCTGTTGGTTAATGGGGACTAATTTATCCAAGGCGTCCCAAGCCCCTTTCTCTGAAACTGCTTCTGACACATCCGGAGTGGGGCTGTGCTGTGGAGTGACTACTAGCGGGGAGCGGGGTTAGGGGACAGTGCAGACTGGTGGGGTCAGTGCTGCTGCTGTCAGATGCACCTGAGTTGGCTGCGGTGGGGGGGAGAGGCACAGCCCCCTTTTGGGTCTGACACCCCCACAGGATGTTCTGGCCCAGCTGGGCCTCCCAGGGCCTGGCCCTAGCTTGATTCTCTTTCCATATGCGGCTTCCCCTCCCTGGAAAGTTCATGGGCCGCCCACACACACCTGCGCTTGCGTGCACCGTCCCCAAGGGCCCTGGTAAACAGCTCCCTCTCCCTCTCCCTCTCCCACTCCTTCTCCTTCTGTACCTCTCCCTCTCTCTCTCCCTCTCTCCCTTTCTCCCTCTCTCAGTGGAGTTGCTCTGTTTTGCACACTTCATTCTTCCCAGTTGTTTGTGAAGCGCGCAAAGGGTATCATTACCGTTCTCTTGATAACTTGCCCGAGAGGAAAAAAACAAACAAACAGGAAAGTTTTTCCTCTTCCAAGAGTCTAATTACTTGTTGGGTGAGCCTGGACCCGTATACATGTCCAGAGAGAGAGACACTTGACGCCTCTGCAGCAGTGTCCTTGGATGGGACTCAGGGACCCTGTGCCTGCTCCACGGGCGGCTGGCTCTGCAGCCAGGCCAGACGGTGGCAGACTTCCGCGGTGGCATCAGGACACTTGATTTACTGCCCTGGCCTCTGGACACACCTCGGTGCCTCTGTCATCTCTGTCCCTTTACAGGGCCTGTGCTTCCTTTCCTGTTATCTGTGCCGTGTTCCCTACCCCCACCCCCCATTAATTCCCCCTCCTCTGAGCAAGCTCCACACCTTTCACTTGCTTTGGATTTTGCATGAACACACTCTTGTATTTATTTATTTATCTGCCTGGCTCCTCTTCCTTCTGGACTGTGGGCTCCCTGAGATCAAGGTCCCTACTGAGTCACCTTTTTCTCCTTAGCAGCTGGCATGGTTCCCACACAAGTGCGATGCAGTAAGGTGGGCCCTTAGGAGGAAGCCCGCACCCTCCAGAATGGCGCAGGTTTGAGTACTCGCTGCTGACGCACCCAGCCTGGTTCCCGGCTTCTGATTCCAGTGCCTCATTCATCGTCAAATTCAGCATTTGTGTTCTGACACTGTCAGCTTATCTTGTGGTTTGTTTTTAGTTTCCCTCTCAGCTATGCCCTGTTCAGTCAGGTTTGTTCAGGATTCTATTCATTCATTCATTCATTCATTCATTCATTCATTCATTCTGCTCCCTCCAAGTGCCAGCCACTCCTCTGGGGACTGGGTGTGAAGAGATGAAAAATACAGGCTCATCCCTGCCCTCATGGAGTTTACATTCTAGTGGGGAGAGATAGACAAGAAGCAAGTCAGTGAGCAAATGAGGTGACATGGAGGGATGGTGGCAGGGTGCAGGCACAGACTTACTTCTGATGGGAGAGGGGGCCATGTGCAGAGAGCGCGTGGGTGGGAGAGGACAGTGCAGCATGCCATCTTTGGGAAGTGCGCTCGGCCACACAGTTTTCCTTTCCTGTTCTCCTGCTTCTGAAAACGTCCTTAGCCAGTCTGGCAGGCGCGAAGGCCCCAAGTATGTCAGGTTGTCCCCTTCGTCCGTGTGGTCAGATGATCGCTCACATTTCTAGAAATGGTCAAGTGAGGATGGTGCTCCCAGCTTGAGCTTGCTGAGGAGACACCTCCCAGGCTGCGTGTCCCCAGCAGAGCTGGTGGGCTTGGTTATGCCCAGTGTCACAGCAGGGGTGACAGTGACTCCGCGGTGGGCTCCGAGTGGCCTCAGCCTAGGGCAGAGAGCCCGGGTGCTGACACAGGTGTCTTCTGCATCTACAATCTTGAGGCCTCTCTCTGGTCAGGGCTCGTCATCAGGCTCAGCTCCGAGCAGCTCAATGGTTGCCTGGCAGGACACCTTCACCCCTAGGCCCTTGCACGTCGAGGTGGCCATAGCTTGAAGACCAGAGAGAAAATGTCCATGTTCCCAAAGTTTCAGCAAGTGTCTGATAATGATGGGGTGCTTCATTTCTCCAGAGGACACCTACAGTGCCGCAGAATACAGCGGGTCCCCTCCATGGGAGTGGCCTGTGCTTCCTGTCCTCCTCTGCCCGCTCTTACTCCGGCCCTCCTTCCCCTGACAGAGGAGAAGAATGTGCACTGTGGTGCCCTTCGCTGCGAGAGGTTGGAGGTGTTTCATAGCCTGGGAGCCCACAGCCTGCCATGCACCCCCTCGGCCGCTTAGCAGGGGGAGGCAAGTCTGGCCCCTTCCTCACGGCCTCTCTCCTTCGATCACCACTTACTGAATTCAGATTGTATCTGTCAAAGTGTGTCTGTTCAATAGGAGCAGGTTATTCCGTACCAATTACACCTCAGAGCAAACGTTAGAAAACAGAATGAAATATTACCAAAAGAGGATTCTTCTAAACATTTATGCATGCTGGGAAATAGTAAAGTGTTTCCTGTTCTATGATTGTAATACAATGGGTTGTTCATTGTAGCAAGCTGCCGATTTCATTGTTGTTTGTGGTCTGATCCTCAGCTCAAGGAGCATTTGTAAGTTAGAAAAAGGGAGATTTCCTCTGCTTATGATATAAAACTATGTGCATTTTTTTAAGTAAAAATAACATTACTAAACTTGGCTCCAGTCCCCACAGTGAAGCTGAGAGTCTGAGGAAGTTACGGAGCAACCCCTCAAGAGTGCCTGTGAATCTAAGCGTGTGAACCACTGAGCACCCAGCCTCGGGGACCAGAAGAGCCAGGCACAGCCTGTCTTGCTGCTTTGGCTGGTATCTCTTCCTGCCCCTTCCTGACTCAAAGCCCTCGCTGCCCTGCCTCTTCCAAGAACGTGTCCCAAGCTCCTGAGCGCATCGCTATGCCTCCCGCTGGTCTGGCTCACACCAACTCAGTGTCAGACCACTCAGCTGTGCCAGTGAGTGTCCCTGAGCTCCATTTTGCTTTGGGTGCCCAGTGTGCGCTGGGCTGGGTGGGGGTGAGGGTGGCAGCCATGATGCTGATTTGCATATGTGTGGTCCCTGCCCTGTGGGAGCAGAGACATACGGCACATCAGTGAGGATGGGGAGGTGGATGGTGACTAGACCTGGGTTGTAGAAGTGCTGCATCTCATAAGCGTGTTCTGCAAGTTATAGCACACACAGATTCTTTCTTGAGAATTCTTTGAGAAGTTGCTTTGAGATATCACAGTGTTTAGAAGCCTGGATGGGCTATTAAACGGGAGCGCCCCCAACCTGCCCACAATCCCTCGGCCCCCGAGGTGCTGGGCCCCCGTACATTGCTGTGGCAGGTAGATCTTCCTCCATGGGGAAAGCCCAAGCTTTCTTCAGAAACTGTGCCCCGACTGTGTTCAGTAATTGTCTGCCAAACCGCACCACACTGGCTCTACAAATACCCCCCTGACCCCCGCGTATGTGCCAGCCTGCCGCGCTCCTGCGCCCACTACCCTTGCGTCCCCTATCTGATGTAATAAGCCGCTTGCCTCTTCCCCAGCACAGGGCTACAGTCATAGCACTGTCAGGATGAGTCAGGAAAGAATCACACTCAGAAAACAAATGCATGTCGGAAGAGGGGTGGGTGCCATGGGCTTTGGAAGGACCGCTTGTAACTGTTCTGATGAGCGCTTCATGCGCACTTGGAAAGTGGGAGGTGACACTGGAGACTTATAACCACCCAGTCCACTGTGCAAAGGGCCACTCACTCCCCCGCCCCCCGCCCCCTGGCTTCCTGCCCCTTGTGCTTCAGGACAGACCCTCTATATCTGGAGGCCACAGGGGGCAGGTGGGTAGTACAACTGTGGTCCTTCATTTTTTCTAAGTTTTAAATTATTTTTCAGTTACAGTTGAGATTCAGTATTATTTTATATTAGTTTCAGGTGTACAGCATAGTGGTTAGACATTTATATAACTTATGGAGTGACCCCTCTGATTAGTCTAGTACCCACCCGGCACTAGTTGTTGCAACATTATAAACTATATTCTCTGTACTTCACGAGGTCAGACAATTAAGTTCGCAAACTCATCCTAGAGAAAGTGCTACATACCTCATTGCTGAATGCCACTATGGTCACCTTCGAAGTCCTCCCCTTGAGAAGCTGTGCACTGGCACCAGCACCTAGTCCACCCTTCAAAGCAATTCTGGAAATCTTTTTCTGGAATGGCCATCAGAGCTGTCAGTGTATACCCTTGATGTCCTGAATGTCATCAAAATGTCTTCCTTTCAATATTTCCTTGATCTTCGGGTAAAGAAAGAAGTCATTGGGGGCCAGATCAGGTGAGTAGGGAGGGTGTTCCAATACAGTGATTTGTTTACTGGCTAAAAACTCTCACAGACAGTGCCGTGTGAGCTGGTGCATTGTCGTGATGCAAGAGCCATGAATTGTTGGTGAAAAGTTCAGGTTGTCTAAGTTTTTCATGCAGCCTTTTCAGCACTTCCAAATAGTAAACTTGGTTAACTGTTTATCCAGTTGGTACAAATTCATAATGAATAATCCCTCTGATATCAAAAAAGGTTAGCGACATCAGTGCAACAAGTTCGTGAACTTAATTGTCAGACCTTGTACATTCCTGTGACTATTTTGTAAAGAATTGTGGCCCTTTAAACGCATCATCTCAAACACCTGGAACAGACGCCAGCATGCAGACTTCCGCTGTACCAAGAGCAGCTAGACCTGTGCAGCAGGCAGGCAGAACAGCACTGTCCTTGGCCAGGCCCAGAGCGCGGCCAGAGCTCCCCAGTAACAGCCATGCCTCTTTCCTTGGCTCCACACCTGGGCCTGGCTGTTAGCACCCTTTCCCGAGAGGATTTAGAACTGGCCCTGAGGAGCCAGCGGGGGGCTGTCAGAGCAGGCTGGGACCACCTGCAAAGCTACTAGGCCTGGGGAGATTTGTGTCTTTAGACACAGCCTTTCGAGAAGCAGACAGGTACTGGACATGCCTCCCATGACCTCTGCGGGGTGGGGTGGCCGAGGTGCTCAGGTGTGTTTCTGGCTGCCTGGCTGCTGTGGTGGTGGAAGTTCTGGGAGTCGTATGGTGGGAAGACGACGTCTCTGGCATGTTCAAGGATCGTGAAGAAGGTTCCAGCGGGCGGCCAGTTAGCGCAGTTGGTTGGAATGCAATGCTTATAGCACCAGGGTTGCCAGTTCAATCCCCACATGGGCCAGTGTGAGCTGCGCCCTCCACAACTACATTGGGACACCTGCTTGACTTAGAGCTGACGGGTCCTGAAAAAACACATTTAAAATAAATTTAAAAATTTTAAAAAAGAAGGTTCCAGCTTCATCACTGAGAGCATGGCATCCTTCACGGATACCTGGGACACAAGAGCAGCTGCAGGGCAGGCTGCCTTCTCCCTACCATCTTCCTCATCTTGTTCCTGACTAGCCTAGCAGCTCGTCCCATGCCAGCTGGGTCCACGTCCGGCTAGTCTCTTCTCTGCCAACTGCCAAGGATATCCCACGTAGGGTTCCCCTGGCATTACAGACGCTGTGGCTCTCCTGCAGGGTACCCACAGAGCCTCATGATGGCCACGTCTGGGAACGAGGGCTGAGCAGTCTCTGGGTGCAGCCCCACCATGTGGCTCTTTCCAGTCGCTGTGAGAAATCCAGGTCTCCTACCATCCGTTGGTCATCTCGGGTTTCTTTAAAACCCATCACTATCTCATGGAGAGCTTGAAGACTTCCTTTCAGAAAGGACCGTGTGGATGGGCTGATGTCTGCCTGTTGCACATGGAGTAGCCCTCTGCCCAGGGCTGAAGCGGGGGTGGGAGATGTAGCATGAGGGCTGAGCAGAGGAGGACACTAAATGAGCTCAGCATCCTTGTAGGGGGCTGTGCCACCCCGCTGCGCAATCTCACCTGGGAAGAGAGGGAAGATCCTCAGGTGGCCACGGCTGGTCTTCCAAGGCCAATGCTGATTACAAAGCCCAGCTGAAGAGCCCTAGTCTGCTACGTGGGACCCGCTGCTAGAGACCAGCAAGGCTGCTGCTGCCTGGTGCCCGAAGCCTTCCTCCACTTGACCCTCTGGGAGGGTAGGAGCTACGGCGGTGCAGAGGCCAAAGGTAAATAAATGACAGGAAATCCATTGAAAGGGCATCCTGTTGGTAACTGGCCCTCTTGGGACATTGTAATTCGATCTAGGTAAAATTCGTCTCCCTCCAGCATCCATTCCTCAGCTGCCATGGCCAATAGTAGGTCTGGCTTGGCTCAGCGGTACAGAGAGCCCGCTACTGGCAGCCTGCATGTGGGGCCACTGCTGGGCGCCTTCAGAGCTGCTTCTGGTTGTGGTGGTGACAGTGCACACACCTCCCTTACCCACCCCTGCTGAGACTATCGGACAAGCCTACAGATAGTAACTATTACTTTTTCAACCCTTGGGAAAAACAAATATGGAGACTGAGGTAGAGGTCAGTGACGTGGCCCTCTTAAGATTACTCAATGACTGCTGTGAGCAGCCAACCGCCGACTGGTGACCCACTGCCTCATCCGGGGGGAGCACAAGGCTCATAACAGCAGCCTGGGCCAGGGAGCTGGGTCCTACACAACCAGACTGAGACACAACGGCTTGAACTGGAGTGGGGGGGAGAGAAAGGGGGGAGATTACTCAATGAATATAGAACAGTGTCATTGTGACCCAGGCTCCAGCTTCTGGCTGCTCGCTGCCCACAGGCTGTGAGCCTCAACCTAGCCAACCAGGGATGGAGGGTGGGGGGACGAAGCGTGTCACAGACTAAGCTGCTTTGCACATGGAGTCCACTGCTGGGACCATCAGCTGGCTCTTGACCTGCTGTGTGCAGGAGAGGAGCTGGGTCCTTGGGCTCCGAGGTCCAGTGCTCCGTGATCTGCTGCGAGCAGTGGTGGAGGCCTAGGGGTCACACACACTGCCGTCTCAGTCAAGTGGCTCCTCAGAAAGGCAGGGAATGCAGGGCCCCGTTATATTGCCTGCTGTTCCCCAGGAGAGGTGGCGCAGGGAAACACTAGGGCGCACCCTAATTGGTTGTCTGCCCTCTCCCTTGAAGGAGGCTGACATTCCCTCCCATGGACGAGAAGCCTGTCACAGCTACACTTTCTCTCCCCAGCTCAGAACAGACGACACCAGCTCTCATTTTCCACACTCCACCTCCTCTGGCAGTCCGACTCTGTGACTGTCCCCACCCCAGAGGAAATCTGGACGCATCCCCCTCCCAGCTTGCCTGCCCTGTGTGGGCTCACGGGTTGCTACAACCACGTCCCACAGCGACACAGCCCCAAGTGCCCAGAGGTGAACATCAGCCCCACCAAACCCCTGGCCCTAGTAAGTGCCGACCTCTGGAAGAACGGTGGAGCCCAGTACTAGCCCCCACTCCCCAGCATCGGTGTGTTGGCACAAAACTTCCTGAATGTTAAGACATGGTCTGTCCTCCTCCCTTCGGAGAAGGAGCACCAGCACCAGGAAGTGAAGAAAAGCTGAGACCTTTAACGGGGGCCTGAGGGAATGGTGCCTTCCCGACGGGGCCGTCGTCGGCAGCGCGCTTGGCATCATCAGCACCTTCGTCTATTGAGAGCCCTTTGCTCGCAGGACTCCACGCTAGTCCACAAGAGCAGAGAAGTGGATGTGACAGCAAAGGGAGACTTGTCACACACTCACCTCTCTAGTTTGAAATCCACAGTACACGTTTGGCCAGAGAGAGCATCATTTAGTGAGTGCGTCCTGCTCCGTCCTTTATCCAGTGAGCTTGTATAAAGGGCAGTGTGATCCTGCTGTCCCTCTGTAAGCATCATGCCACCCTGACTGGGATTTTGTATGACCCTGGCCTTTAACTTGACCTGGGTCCAGCTGGATTCGCTGCCTCACTCCAGGAACACTAGCCATGCCGGGCTCACAGGTGAACGGAGTGTTAGTGTGACGCCTTTGGAGGGCTTTCAAGAGCCACTTTCACTCTGCTTCTCACCCAACTTGCTGACTCTGGAAGCTGCAGCAGGATGCTTTTCGGAGCCGGCAGTCACCACACCCGACAGACAGAGAAGTCTTTTGAGGAAGACTCTTTTGGGGCAGTGGAGTAGGATTTTCTGGTTTCCAAGTCCCAGAAAGCAAGCTGGAAGCTTGGCCAGAATGGTAGTTGTCAGGCTAGGCTATGTGGCCAAAAGTGAGCCATCTGCCGACGCGGTGGGATGTCACTCCTGAGGATAGGAGTGGAAAGCCGTGGCCGCTGTCTGAGCATTCTCCTCTTGGGTACGTCACTGTAAGGGAAGCTGGCTTCCCCAGTGAGGAGCCCATGACAAGGCCCAGCAGTGAGGAGCTGAGGCCCGGTAACCTCGATGACCCTGTGAGTGAGCCCTAGCAGCTCCTTCCGCCAACCCCAAGACAACTGCAGCCCCGTCCCCTACGTCCGGGGACCCTGAGTTGATCCCAACCCTCAGAAACTGCGCAGGACACTAAAGTTTGATTTTAAGCCTTGCGTTTGGGGGTCATTTGTTACTCAGTAGTAGAGAATGGCTCACACAGGGCGTCAGTGTCCCAGGCTGAGTGGATGGTCCCCTGGGCCATCTGTTCTTGAGCAAGCACAGCCCCCTCTCTGCCTCTGTTCTCCCCTGGTGCCTACTCCTCCCATTGCCTTCTCTTTGTGTTTGTCTTGCCTTGGAGTGGTTAAAAGTGAGGCTAGCCTGAGCTGGCGTGAGCAGCAGGACGTCCCCCGGAGACCGCCTTGGACGTCAGCCTGAGCTATGTCTGGGAGGTGAGTCCAGACCTGTTCAGCAGGTTGGCTCTGAGTGCCATGGAGCAGGACGGTGTGCTCAGCAGCCCTGTAGTCACTGCCAGCACTGCTCCACGTGGGCACCTGGCCTCCTGCCCGCTGCTTGTGTCTCAGCTTGCGCCCTGTCTCTGTCTGCTCGCCAGATCCTGATGCTCTGCCCTAGCCCAGCCCCGGGGACGACACCGACGGGAACCTCTGGGACCTGAATGAGCTGCTGTGCTGAGCCGAGCAGCCTGGATGTGGAGCCGGCAGCGCCTGCTGCCCAAGACCAACGTCCAGCAGCTCCCACTACTGCACCTGGACAACTTCCAGGAGTGGCTGGGGGAGGTAATGCTCGCCCCTGGGCCCCACCCAGCCTCCTCGGTAAGGCCGGACTGGCCCCTAGAGGGGACAGCACTGCTTCGGTGTCCTTGGAATGCCCGAGAACACTCCCTCCTGCCCCGGGCCTCACGACCTATCCATCATCTTACCCTCCTGAGTGGTCCCCATGGTGCCTGCCCACTGTCCCCACAGCTCCGGCAGCTGTGCTGCGCCCTGTGCTGGTTGTGTGGTCACCACCACACCTACTGGGGTTCGCTTGGGCAGCTCCCCGTGGATGTGACCTCCCGGGGCAGGTGAACGGGCCTCCACCTCAGCCCCCTCCCTCAGACACTCTTCTGGCCCCGGGTACAGGTGGAGCGCCAGGATCCAGGATCCGGCCTCCAGTCCCAACAAACCTCCCACTCCTGCAGCTCCCATCTCTAAACCCCAGAGAAAGAACTAAAAATACAACTCAGTAATGAGTTCATTACAAATGAAAAAAGACCAGTTTTCTTAGAAAAACAATTATCTTGCAAAATTAGCATCTGGCTGCGGCATCCCCGCCCTCCTTTCTCCCCCTGGCTCCCCAACCTTTGGGGGCAGGTTCCTTTTGGTTGTGCAGACCTCAGCTGCATTGTGTGATGCCCCCCACCCACCACCCACCGCCCACCCTCTCAGTTCGGCACTCGCTGTTATTTCCTGCACAGCACTGACCTCTGCCTGAAACGGCCCCACTATTTGTCTCTGTTTCTGGTAGCCTCTTCTCCATTAGGCAGGTCACCTCTGGGAGAGCAGGCAGGCCCCTTGTCTGGGTCGTGGCCACACTGCTGCACTTCTGGCACAGGGCCTGGCACACTGTTGAATGAGGTGAGCAAACTCAGCCCCCAGGGAGATAAGACCATCTCTGGACCTGCCCCTCGCCTCTCCTCTCTGCTTCCTTCTCCCACTTTAGGCCGCAGAACATTCATTGCATTTCCCTGAGCAGCTCCTCCCACCTAGAATGACCCCCTTCCTACTCACTCTCCCAACCAGGCCTGTCCTGGGGCCTGGAAGACCCCAACCTTCACAGGCAGCCCTTTCCACCCTCTATGGAGGGAGTTACTTCTGGGAGCAGCCTACAGTTTATTCAGCCTCACCTCCCCAGGACCCACTAGATGCCTTCATCCTGAGCGCACCCGCTGTCCTGAGACGGGAGCTGAGTCTGTTCCCTGTGAATCTGGTGGAGAGAGAGGAGGCCTCTCCACAGTCCTGAAATGGAAGCGTTTTCCCTGTGTTTGAGAGAACGGGGCTGTACACACATATACCTGTACGTGTGTGTATGCACACGCACATGCACACCGAACCTCAGGCTTTTTCATGGTTGCATAGTGCTCCCTGATGTGTGTGCAATCAGCCCCCTAATTCTGGATATTCGTCCAGCGACTCTCCACATCTACAAACTTTGTAATTTTATGCAGCTGTTTTTATAGGATGAACTCCTTGAGGTGAAATTGCAGCCCGAAAGCATGCACGATTCAAATCTGGCCTCCAAGAAAAAGCTGTGCCAATTAGTAATACCACCAAATGGACATGGAAACCCCTGTTCCTCCACCTTCTCATTAACACTCTGTTCTCAGTGTTGTTTTTAAGTTTTAGTCAGTCTGGTAAGTGAAAAATGCTGTCCTGTGGTTTTAATTTTCATTTCCCTGATTGTTGTGAAATTGATAATCTTCTCATGTTTATTGGCCTTTGGTGTCTCTCTTATAAATCATCTCTTGATAGTTTTTGCCCATTTTTCTGTCTGGTCATTTATCTTCTTTTTATATTAATTTACATATTGCCTATTGTATATGTTTCAGACACTGTTTTCTCCTAAGGCTGTAAATTGTCCTTTTTAAATCTTTGTGTATGATTGATTATCTTCCAGTGAACTGAATTTTAAAAAACTTTTTAAAATAATCTTTTTTTATTTTAGAACAGATTTAGATTTATAGTAAAGTTGGTTGGATATTAGAGCTGATTGTAATGGAATCTTTCTATCTTGAATAGGAAGGCCTTCCCCACCCCAAGACCCCTAAAAATACTGTGTTCTCTTTTTTTCCAGTACTTATATGCTTCTGTTTATATCAGTTCTTAATCCCATCTGGAATCTGGTTTTGTAGACATGAGAGGGATCTAACTGGATTTTTCCCACCTGCAAAGAGCCAGTGGACCCAACACCGATTTCTTTGTCTTAATAATCCTTCCCAACACAGTACCTTCATCATATCCTAAATTTATGGCATCATTCATCTGTTTGCAGCATGAAGCTGTCATCACAGGAATCGGTGTCTTTGTAGCTCTGGGCCCTTGGTTAGTTCCCCTTAAATCCTAGGAGTGAATGAAACAAACAGCCTCCCCTGGCTTTCAGACACCCCGGCAGCCCAGTGGTGTCTCCTACTGAGAGCTGTCACCAGGAAAGGGGATCACCCTCAAGACAGGTGGGATTTACTCATTTATTTAGACATTTTATTGTATTTCTTTCTCAAAATAGATGAAGCATTCAAATAGAATAGAGTTCAAATAGAGGCTAAAAAGGAACACCCATGGAGCCATAGGTAGGGGAGTCATACCACTTTATTCTCACTGGAGGCTGGGTTGGAGACACAGGAAGCAGGAGCCACACTGTCCGCAACACGCCGTCCACGTCTCTCTGCCAACCCACCTCATTTGTTAGCTGCAATCCGCCATGCTAACTGCAATCCACTCTTGCTAGTTCAGCCACCATCTTCTTGCTAGCCCCCATTTTCTGCTAGCGTAGTCACGGCAGTTATATTAGTGGCCAATGTCTCACTGGTTACAGCTGACGGCCAACTAGCCACAGCTGATGGCCATCCAATCACAGTTGATGGCCATTTACTACCTGAGCCAGCACCTTTCCACGTGAGGCCGAGAGCCTGGAAATTGCACTCCTGGCTCTGTCCCCACAGGGAGGTTCTTGGAAGAAAGCCTATCTGGGGACCATGGCCTTTCTGGATGGCTCAGGCAGCCCTTGGGAAGAGCTCATGCCGTCTAGCTTATGTCCAGGTCCAGCATGTGTTCCCAGCAGACCTCTGCAGCCCCTCCCAGGAGCCCTGTTTGGAGGAAGGCGAGCTGAGGGCTGCTTTCGCTCCCCTGAAAGTAGATGGATGTCCCCAGGCTCCCTCAGAGTAGAGGGGAAGGTGGCACCATCTGCCAAATAAGATGGAAGAGCCAACCAAGGCTTCCTAAAATGTCACAATACTGGCCCTGACCGTGACAGCGTTCTTTGCCCCTTGTCAGCAAGATGCGCAGAAATAGGCTGTTCTTTCTCCATTCTCAGTGTGTGTGTCCTCGCCATCGCTCCGGAGGGCAACTTGGCCAAATCAAGCAGATTACTTGAAAATATGCAAACCCTTTGACCCCAGGAGAAACAGCAGTGATCTGATGACAAGCGTGTTTTGTAGTGATGTTCATAATAGTGAACAGCTGGAAACAGCCTCAGTGCCCCCCGTAAACTAAGTTGTGCCCAGACTACAGGACATTTTAGAGTACTTAAAAATGGCGTCACAGAAGAAAGGGAAAGTTCACAAAACAATGCTAGATGAAAACCGACTATGACTCCATATGTAAAGTATGACCCCAGTTTTCATGGGGGATGTGGTAGCAAAGTGATCTTTGGGGATTGAGATAATGGAAGTGACTTCTGTTGTCTTTGGACTCATGTCTTTTCCAGATATGCTGCTGGCCTCCCCCTTCTACTCTTACCTAATCACAGCCTGTTCTCACCATTTAACCAGAGTCGCTTTCATTTAATAACTTTCTAGTTTTGTTACAAAACATTTTGAACATACACAGAAGTAGAGGGGATGGTGTAGCAGGCCCCATACACCGCATCCCATCTCAGCAGACGCTCCCTACGGCCGTGGGGGTCCCTTTCACCCTCACCTGCTCTCCCTACCCCACCTCTCTGCCCCCCGGACCACTGCAAAACAGATCCCAGATTATTCTATTTCAGTAGGTAACTCTGAAAGATAAGACCCTGGCTTTTCTTTTTTAATATAATCATTATCAAACCTAAAACATTTAACAGTGAAAGAACTACCCAAAAAATTGAGTCACTCCCTGCCCAAGAATCCCCCAAGTCTTAGCATCAAATTAGAAGGAAGTCCATTGTAAGATGACCCATAAGGCACCTTGGGACGTGACCCGTACTCGCTGTTCTGCCCCTCACTGTCCCTGGAACGCACTGGGACTTGCATTTCAGTTCCACTATTTCCAGCACACTTCCCACCCACTCCCACACTGGCAGGAGACTCACATTCACATCGCTGTGGTCTCTGCCCAATGTCACCTCTTCAGAGAGACCTCAGCTGCTCACCCTTTCCAGATCAGCTCCCACCTTTGCTCCCAGAACCTTACTTTTCTTCCTTGACTTATCATGAAATTTCAAATGTTCCTGGCATTTACATGTGTGTTATCTGCCCCTCCCACATTAGAATTCAAGCTCCCGTTGTAGGTGTGTCCTCAGTGCCCGGAACAGGGACTAGATTACCCTGGGTGCTCACTGAATATTTGCTGAATAAGTAAGTGCCATAATTTGGCTCTCCTTATCTCTGCTTCTGTGATGGAGATACATGTTCAGGTTTTGGTGGGGTTGTTTTTTAAGGGACTAGAGAGTTGTTCCCAGACTTTGGGCATCCTTCCTGTGTTGGGGAAAATTCCTCATTATGCCTCCCTCTACACAGAAGGCCAGGGCCAGGTGTTCCTTTGTCACCTCCTGGAGCTAAAGCTAGCTCACCAGTCAGGTGCTCCTGAGGGAAGGAGCCTGGACAGCAGCCCTCCCCGCTCTTCCTGGCCAGGGACCTTGCCCGGGCACTGCCACCCCAAGTCCCTTGGCTCCTCACTGATTTTCAAGCCCAGTTCTGCACCTTCCCATGAGTCTTGGAGCTCCGGCATCCTGTCAGCATGATTCTTTTCCATCTGAAGCAGCCAGATGCTGAGCACCAAGGGAGAGCTGGCTGCCAAGCAGAAGTTGGGCAGCCCTGGGAGAAAGCAGCCCCAAAGCCATTAGGTCTTTGCGTGTTGGGGGCAAGTGGTGACACTTGCAGGAGCACCACAGCTTTCTCCAGGGCCTCCCTGTTTCCTCCATGCTCCGTGCTGCCAGGATGTTCCTCCTCACCCCTCCTCCCACACTCAGGAGCCCAACAGCCCTGTCTCTTCCAGAGTCTTCCTTCTGCATCATCCCTTCTTACTCCTATACCCTTAGCTTTTTACTCTCTACTAGCTCTTTCTCCTCAGCAAATGAATGTGTTCATGTATCTCCTACCTTAGACTAATTCTGTGTCCACCACCACTCCCTCCAGCTCCTGCTGCATCTCCAGACTCTCCTTCACCCCCTTATACCCCCCCATTCCCTCTCGCTCCTTCTCTGAACCCTGAACATATGCCAGATTCTTCAGATCTCAGAGTATTATAGGGAGTTCTCACCTGAGAAAATATTCGGAACATTCTAGAAGGAGGCAGCCAAGGTCCAAAAGACCCTAAGATTTTAGGCAGACTCAACATCTGGAGAAACAAGAGGCAAGATGAAGGTCATGTCTAGGGGTCAAGGGGCCATGGCTGCAGCTAAGGGGGTCAGCAAAGGAAAAGGGGTCACCATGAAGCCTGGAGTGTGAGGAGGAGTTGCCGAAGAGGGCCCAACTCACTTTTATGTGTGGGTGTGTGTAGGGAGGTGGTGGGAGCGAGTAGGAGCCAAGAGTCAAGGACTGACCACTCCATGCACCTGCTCTGTCGCCACTGACCTATTGGCCTTTCGTCATGAATAAACATGTCTGTCTCTTCCATGGCTTCACAGCACCATTCTCCTGATCTCTGTCTCTCCCTCTGGCCCTCCTCAGTCGCCATCATCAAATGCCTCTACTCCACTGCCACTTGAGCCTGACCATGCCTCAGGGTTCTGTCCCAGGCCCTCTTCTCCGTCACTGGGTGCAATATCAGGGCGCCTTCTGGGTGCTCAGGGCACCCCCTCCCCAACTGCTGAATTGCTGCCCTGCCAGCCACCCCAGGAGATGCCTCCACAGAAGACGGTCCCCTTCCCTGAAGTTGGGCCTCTTCTTTGGGAGCAGCCAGTGCTGGCAGCTGCAAAGGCCTCACTGGGATGTCTCTGAAGGACCTCGCCAGCCCCAGAGCTCCTGGCCGGTCAGCTTTGTTGTGACCGGTGACCAGCTTTGCTGTCACCGCAGCCTGGCTTTCACGGTGGCCCAACCTGCTTCCTTCACTCCCCTGTGGGAGGTAATCCTAAAAGTACCGTTCTCCTCATCTCCCCCCGTAAGTCCCCTGCTTGCTCATCTCCATTTCAGAGCCCACTTCCTGGGGAACTCTACCTGAGACCTCACGTCATTCACATCATGGCTTCAACTCCAACTGGCAATCCTGTGGCCAGATTTTTCTGCTCAGCACCAGATCTGTGTGGGCAGGTATTTCCAGTTCAGACTGTGTGAAGCACAAGTCATCACCTTCCAAGGATGGTCACTTCCCTCTGTCTCCTATGGCCCCATGGTGGCATCAGCCCCTGCCCACTGCCTGAAGCCTGGGAGTCTGTGGTTCCTTCTGTTCATTCAGGCTACCCCATCTCCCACAATCATCCTCTCTCCTCGTCACCCCACTGTGGCTGCCAGAGTCCCAGCCCTTACGACCATGCCCTAGACAATTGGAGCCGTTTCCTTCCAGGCTCTCTCTTGTCTGACCCATCCCGACACTGTCCAGCAGTGTGACCTTCCTTCAAAAGCACATCTGGGGCCAGCCTGGTGGCTCAGGTGGTTGGAGCACTATGCTCCTAATGCTGAGGTCGCCAGTTAGATTTCCACATATGCCCATGAACTGCGCCTTCTACAGCTAAAATTGTGAACAACAGCTCTCCCTGGAGCTGGGCTGCCATGAGCAGCCAGAGGTTGGCGTGAGCTGCCATGGGCTGCCATGTGCCACCATAAGCGGCAGATGGCCAGCATGAGTGGCCGGCAGCTGGGAGAGCTGCCGCGAGCTGCTGTGAGCGGCCGACCGCCAACTGGCACCCGACTGCCTCAGCCAAGGGGAGCACAAGGCTCATAATACCAGCATGGGCCAGGGAGCTGGGTTCTACACAACTAGACTGAGAAACAAGGACTTGAACCGGAGTGCAGGGGAGGCGGAAGAAGGGGAGGGGGAGGCACATCTGGCCGTATCACTCCTGTGCTTAAAATCCTGCAGGCTTGTGTCCTCAGGTTACAGTTCACACAGCCCAGCCTGGTATACAGGGGGTAGGGTTTCCAGGTGGGAATTCCCACCCATTGTCAGGAATTTTTCTCGCTTTTCTGTTCCTGAATCCTGATATATAAACTGTTTTCTGTTCTCCACGATGCATTGTTTCCACAAAGTGATGGCTGATACTACCAACCACCTGGATTCAAGGAGCCGATTTTCCCGATTTCCCAACTAACTTTTCTCGGGATTCGGGAACTGGAAAGCGAAAAAAATTCCTGAGAATGGGCAGGAATTCCCGCCTGGAAACCCTAACAGGGACTTTGGTCCTCTCCCAATCCTACCTTCTCCCTCCTCCTGTCCTCTTCAGGCTCCCATGCTCCAACCATATCCTAAAACTTTGCAGCCACCAAAACCACAATGAACATTTGTCCTGGAGCTTTTCAACATTTCTTCCCTCTTCCTGGAGAAGCCTCTTCTCCTCTCTACTTCCTCTTTACATGATTAACGGTTCCTCACCCCAAGACAAGGCACACAGCACAAGAAACCTCCTGCACTGGCCCTGGGTGCTGGTGCCCTTTGCGGGCCCCTTGGAGCATGCGAGGGAGGAGTATGACTTTACTCTCTGGTCTTTGAAGCCTGGCACCGGGGCGGGGGGCTTGGTGAGCATGCTTGTGGAGCGGTTACTTCTGGAGGACAGAGTTCAAAAAGCAGAGAGAGAGAGAGAGAGAGAGAGAGATGATTTTTTTAGTAGCAGACTCCAAAAAGAAAGATGGATCGGGTGGGCTCGGAGATCCTGCAGTAAAACTTTGTGGATTGCAAAGGAACCAGTGAGGAAAGAAGTGGGCAGTAGCTAACGGCTGCAGGGCTGTGGCCAGAAGCCCTGCATGATCTCAGATTTTGAAAGATATAGAAGATTAAAGGAAGGGTTCAAAAGCAAGGCAAGTAGACAAGTAGCACAGACCTGTGATAATACCATAGGGAAAACTACGGCCTGTCAGAGGGGCTTCTGTGCAGTTATTTTTGAACCCAGGAGTGCCATTTGGGGCTGACAGTAATGGAGAAAGACCAACACTACAGAACTCCTCTTTTGCTCCTGCCTTCTTCGTCGAGAAGCATAACGTTTCATCTGGATTCAAATATTGACCAAAGAGACCTGAAATGTAAAGTCATGGAGACTGACAGCACCTGGCTGTGCCAAGAATTGAATCCCTTGCAGCAAGAGGGACATCCCCCATCAGTCCCGGTGGGAGGCTCTGTGTCCACGGAGACCTCTGGGGCAGGTGCAGAAGGTACTTCCATCCCCAGAAGTGGGCTTGTGAGCAGACAACAGACAGGGCAGCACTGCTTCTAGGATTCCTCGTTCTTTTGTGACAGGCCAGGCAGAACTGTTCTCTGGAGAAGACCTAGGTTTTTCCAGGGCGTTGGGTAGAGATTGACATCATGTCTTTTGGACAATGTAAGGAAACGTGGGCTGAATAATATAGGACTAGATGGGCTCATCAGCAAAAGGTGCAGCTGGTCACCAGAGGCCGCCTCGAAGCAGACCCTGTGTTCTGTCCTCACCAACAGCTTGGCCAGGGCAGACCCAGTGTCTTGGAAGAGGCCACTAGTGGGACAATGGTCAACTTCACACATGACATGAGTACAACTGACAGCAAACTGAAGATCTCAGATCTGAACAGACCACAATGACGGACTGAGTAGAAAAGAGACCCAGCTGCACAATTAAGAACAGGACCTAGGAAATGGGATTCGACAGCAAGGCATGTAAGAAAACACTTTGGGCTGAATCTGTTAACTGTGCAGCATTGCAGGTTGCCATGAAACTGAGCACCAGCCTCAGCTCTGAGCAGCTATCCTGATGGAAATGCTGATGTCCCCCACATGCGCTCGGAGGACCCAGTCCTGAATGGCCAAAAGAGTCCGAAGGCACAAAAGCGTGGCTGGTGCACCTGGAGAAGGGGTAACCATGGGAAATACGGCCACGTCAAGAATGTGGAGGACCTGCTTAAATGGGTGAATAGGCAGACATCAGACGAGGTGACTTTTAAGGTGTTTGCTAAGTCTAAGGTTCTGTGGATGTTACCATGATACCTAAAAGAAAGAAGGAGGGAGGGCGGGAGGAGGATGGACACGGCGCTGTGATTGTCCATGTGAACTTCACTTATTTACTAGATAGTAGTGATCTTTTCCTTTGGTTATAATACATGTAGGAAAGGACATGGCAGAGGCAGACACAGTGCAGTTGACAAAGGGGACCGCCTGTGTATCCGCCACCACAGCACAGGAGAGGGAGCCTGGCCCCTGTCCCCAGAGGCCTCCTCGGGCCTCTCCCAGGCATTGCGTCCTTCCATTGCACAGATGGCTCCTGCCTGTTTGAATGTGCATGGAAGTGGGACCTTGCGAGTTCTCACTCTCTGTGTCCTTGACCTCCGAGCATCAGCGCTCCGATTGTGAGTTTCTTCCATGCTGCAGCGAGCAGCTCCTTCGGGTGACTATGTGGTCGTCCGCTGAGCGGGTCTGTGGCTGTCTGCACCGTGCCATCTCTCCCTGTCCCCACTGTGTGCCCACCTGCATGTGGGTGATGGGCATGTGCTTACCTGAGACCAGGCCCTGGTTCTTTCTGCCTGGGCAGCAGTGCTTGTGTGTAGGATGGAAGATGCCTCGCAAAGCACTGAGGGCCCCGGCGTGAGAGGCGGCCTGGGCAGGCGCCCTGAGGCAGGGTGTTGGGCAGCATTTCCACAGCGGAACAGGCCACTGTTGTTGCTTCCTGAGCCGCCCTAGAGACATGGAAAAGGCAGCTCGGCCTGTGGCCAGATGCCAGATGGCCTTCTAGGGCAGTTCAGCCTTGGCAGGGCCAAGCTCCCCTCCGGAGGACTGGAGGGGGCTGCGCAGAATGTAAGCCCGTCCTGACAGCCTCTGCCAGGTGCCAGCTGGGCTGCCCCTCGCCGGAGCTGGAGAGACAGTTGGAGGCTGGGAAACACTACCCTGCATCCCACTTCCGGGCTCTGCTGGCAGTTGGAAAAGTCATTTCCAAGTTTCTCAGCACCTTGGGCTCCTCTGAGAGCTGATCCAGTGTCCTGGTCTTACAGAGGCCCGTGAGGGTGGCGGGGGGCAGGGGCCTGGCCTGCTGTGCGCAGCAGGCTGGAGCCTTGCCTTATATGACAGTGGCTGGGATGGCTCCTGTGGCTTTTGCATCTTCCTTTGTCCTCCTGGGTTGAGTTCCGGGGAGGCCTACTGGGTGGGGTCAGGCAGTTTCCCAGGGAGGAGGGCCCCAGCCAACCTCAGCTGGGCTAGCCCACTGCCAGCCCCCTGCAGTCTGGGTGGTGTTTGGGGGGGTGTCTGCTTTTCCCCTCTGTAGAGTTAGTTCGCAGCCTAAAATTAAAAAGTTGTCCTGTTCCCGTCCTTGTGTCCCAGGCAGAACTGAGAGTGCAGGGGACTGTGTTTAAAAGGCTGAGGCGGCCATTAGGATGAAAGGAAGCAAGGGGGAGTGCCACCCTCAGATGTGGGTTTCTTTTCATCCATTCACCCCCTCACTGCTTTTTCTGGTGCTTTTCTGCGTTTCTGGACATTAGCCCTATCCTAACCCACACGCCCACCCGCCTCTTCCCTTCTGGAACCGCCACCCCCACTCCCCCCATCCAGCCTCACCGCCTCACCGGGTGCCAGCACCCCCCACACAGGTTGGCCCCTCCTTCTGCCTGCTGGGGTGAAGGAGCTCCTGGCAGGCCTGGCTTGGATTATTGAGGCCAGATATGGGACTTCTGACTCTGGCTGCAAGTTCCCTGGGAGCAGCAGCTCAGAGGGTCCATTCACCATCCACTGTGTTCCCAGCCCACCTGCTTCTGGGGCCCCAGGAACAGCTGGAGAACAGGTCCTGACGGACAATCAGGGGGAACCCACATGGAGTGTGTGATGTGCCTGTGGCCTAGGTTTGGGTTCCTGGTGGTGAGGATGGCGTCCCACTGCACCCACGGAGGTCCAGTCTGGGGGACCCCAGGATGAGGGGCTCCTGTTTTCTATCCCTTGGCACAATCCATATGGGGCTCCCTCTCCTGAGGACTCTGAAGATAGGAGTGGGAACGCCCGAAGCCTGCTGCAGGAAGGGGTCAAAGCTAAGGGGACTCAGGGTCAGAAAGGGCCCCTCGCTGGCTAATGTCAGGTCTTCCCAACAAGAGATGGGGATGCCTGGTCCTTCCCCGCACGCTAAGTAAAATGAAAATACGGCATGGAGAAACTTACACTAAAAACATTATTCTTTATTTATCTATAAGAAATTCAAATTTAACTGGGCATCTTATATTTTATTGGCCAAATCTGGTAATCCTATCACCTCCCCCAGCTAAATTTCTTCTTTAAGGACTAGTGTTATTGAACTATAACTTACAAACAGAACAGAACATAGGTCGTCAGTGAGTGGCTTAGCGAATTCCCACACGTCAAACGTGTGTGGAAGCAGAACCCAGGTCAAGGAATGAAATGTGACCAGAACCTGCCCCACCCCCACCCTTACCCCCACCCCCGCGTCACCTCCAGCAGCTGATACTTGTCCATTTGGGCTCGTTGCGTAAGTGAAGTCACACACACACGCTGGTGTGTATCTGGCTTCTCTCACACACAGCATGACGCTCATTGTGCTACTGAAAGGTCTGTCATGCTCGTTCCTCAAGGGTCGAGCTATGTGGACCTGTGGATCCATCCTAGGGTGACAGCACATCTGCCCTTCTTGTTCGTGGTTGTGAGTACCTCGGGGGAGGACCGCTGGGTCATGGGTCGGCATGTGGACATGACCTTGAATAGGTCTTGCCAAACAGGTTACTGAGTGGAGGCACCCACTGATGTTCCCAGCAGCTGTGCGGTGCCCCTCTGCCCTCACGCCCCCAGCACTGGGCCTCCCCCACCTTCCTGTTGACCCCTCTGGGTGTGGTGGTACCTCCCGCTGCCAGTGTTTCTTTGTTTAGTCAAGAACCTCCTGCTGAGTTGATTCCTCTGACTTTCTGGACTAAGCGCTATCTATCGAAGAAAATAAACTTAAACGAGTCCCCTGGTTCCCATGCCAGCCTGTCCAAGCCGACCCAAGTACCCAGTACAGCGTGAGGCCGAGGCGGCAGGGGGCACAGGGGGCACAGGGGACTTGCAGCACCAGCCGGGGGCCGTTCCTCCTGTCCCAAAGCACTTGGGTGTGCAGTGCCGTGTGTCCCCTCCTGCGGTTCCCTCTGGTGTCCGTGCACACCCTGGGTCCCTCCACAGTTTGTCACCGAGGGCCTTTCTCCTCTAAGGAGCTGGGTCCAGTCCAGTAGTTCCCCCAGCATCAGGAGCTCTCCATTGCTTCCCCTGGTGGCGGCAGGAATTAGGGGCTGTGTCCACATCAGAGTGCACGTGAGGCATGTGCTTCTCGTGGGGGGCAACAAATGTGGGGGTGCACAGAAGATGGAACCCCGTGGTAGACACAGGCTGTGGGGGAGCTCGGGTGGAGGAGGGAACCCTTCTCCACCCTCCCCTGGCCACTGCCACCCACACCTCCATCCACTGGTCTCCACTTCCCTCCACTCCCTCTTTTATCTCACTCCAGCCCTCAAGGACCCATGAAAACCAGAGCCTCAAACATTAGCATTAAAAGCCCCATCAGAGGTCTTCGCTCCTGAAGAGAGGAGCTGCCAGCCCCATTCTGAGAGAACCAGGACTGTTTGGTGCTAGGCTCAAGCCCTGCTCAGACTCAAGCAAAAGGGACTATATTGGCTCACACAACCGACCGCCTGACCGACAACTGCCGGCCCTGGGCTGGAGGCTTCAGGCCCAGAGCTCGGGGTGCTGCCAGGGCTCTCTCCGTCCTGCCGGCTCCGTGCTCCAGCTCTCATCATCTCCTGCCACATAGTGGCCCTGCTGCAAAGGCACACACTCTGCTAATAGTCCCAGCCAAGACCCCCAGGCTACCTCAGTGGCTCGCTCACAGGGACTGACAGGCCAGGCCTGACTCACATGCCCACCCTGGAAGCCCAGGTTTGGGCCAGATGAGGAGGGGTTCTCTAAAGGAATGTCACTGGATGCTGGGTGGAAAAAAAACACAACAAAATTGGGCCTCACCTGGCCAGGTCACCCACTTTCCACCACCTGCATGGGTTGATAGCTTCTAATGCTGCAAAGGAAGGAAAGGCAGAGGTCTGTGCAGAGCAACTGATCATTTCCTATCCCTGTGTATCCACAGACAAATAAAAGTGTAGCAAGAGAAAAGAAACTGAGAAGAAAAATACTACTATGCTAGTCTCTGAAATTACCAGTTACTTAACTTTTTCTCTTCTTACTTTTTAACTTTCCCATCGTGCATGCTTGATTACTTCTAAAATAAATAATAAATGCTGTAAACCAGAGGACAAAGCCCAAGTTCTCCAGACAGAGTGGCTCACCTGTGTTCACCTCTAAGGGGTGTCCTGCCCCACGTGCACGTCAGCACCCCTCTTCTGAATGTCACACCCCTCCATCTTTACTTGCTCCTTCTCTCACAGGAAACCAGCTCAGCCTTGTGGTCACTGCCCGGATGCTGGACCAGCAGGAGATGCTTTCTCTCTGGCAGGAGGAGCCCCAGGTGAGTCTGTGCCTCCACCAGGGGTGGCCACTAGGTGAGTCCATCGGGGCCTGGGAAGCCTGTGGGCGAGCAAAGGGCTCTCCTGCAGCCCACTTCGTCCCAGTGCTTCCCCAAAGTTTGGGAGCCTCAGGCCAGGAGAGCCAGGCCAAGTGTGAATTTTCCACTCATATCCTTGCATGGGACAATTACTTTTTGTATGCCTACTGTGTACTAGGCACTGAGGATTGAGCGGGGAGCAGGGAGCACATATTACTTTTTTTTAAAATTACGGTGAACTGTATACTCGTGTATATATAACACAGAAGTTACCATTTTAACTGTTTCTTTTTTTACAGTCTCAACCACGTAACGTGTAGCATTCTGACCATGTTTCAGTGCACAGCTCAGTGGCCTTAAGCACAATCACACTGCTGTGCAACCGTCCCCACCATCATCTCCAGAACTTTCTCATCTTCCCAAACAGAAACTGTCCCCATTCAACGCTAACCCTCCTCCCGCCCCTGCTTATCTCGCTTTTTATAGGTGGAAAACAAATACTATGAGATTGAAACTGCTCCCTCCCAGTGTGGCCCTGTGCCAGCATGAGGCATTCTGGCCATAGCAGGGAGGTAGATTGTGTCTTCTTTTCCATTCCTCTGCTCTCCAAAGAGCTCTGACTATAACCTCGGGGCAGCTCAGAGCACAACCCTGGGCCACAGCCATCCCCAGAGCGCCCACAGAGAGGCTGAGAATGCTCTAGGTCCCGAATTTCTCCCTGGGGTCCTAGGAGACTTGCTGGATACCCTGACCGCCCAGCTCACTGCTCAGCCACCTAGAGAGGCAGGCAGGCCCGGCTAAAGGCTGTGCGTCTCTGGTCACCGGAGGTGTACAGGGAGGGCAAGCTTGCATAACCCATTGCCCACAGTGCTGAGAGAATGTTTCAGCTCATCCTAGGGCAGGTTGGACCACAGGGCTGAGTCTGAGATTGCAGGGTGGTAGCTCAAAAGGCGGCCATTTGGGTTAGCTTGTCAGAGCTGGCCTGGCCTGGCTTTTGCTCTAGCTGTGTCCTTTTCCTTAAATGCTCTCCCCCTAGAACCTAGCATGGCTGTGTCCTTTTCCTTAAATGCTCTCCCCCTAGAACCTAGCATGGCTGTGTCCTTTTCCTTAAATGCTCTCCCTCTAGGACCTAGCATCTTGTAATTCCAATTCCAGCTGAAATGTCACCGTCTCCAGGAGGCCTTTTCTGACCACCCAACCCAAAGTGTTCTGGCACCATCACCCTGTTTCATATTATTTGTGGTATTCATTTCCTGATATTTTCTTGTCTGTTCAGGGTCTGTGTACACACACACACACACACACACACACACACACACACACACACACCCCAGCAGCTCCTGGAGAGCAGGGACCAAATGGTTTCTGCGCGCTGCTGCCTGTCAGCACCTAGCAGTGTCTGGCACACACAGGAACTTGGTGCACACTCATGGGTGCACACTTGTGAAGGTTGAGTTGGTGGTGTGTGTGCAAGGGGAATATTCCCCAGACAGAGACCTAGGGAGGGGCGAGTGAGGCAGTGGGCTGCACAGGGAGCACTTCATAGAGTTAACAGCCTGACCACAGAGCAACTCTGTGAAGCAGAACAGAGCGACCACACTGTGTCACGGGGGTGCCGAGCAATTAGGGGCAGGGGCAGGCAGAGATGCAGCAGTGGGACAAGACCGAGTGGTCCCGGAAGGCTCCAGATGGCCGCCTGGTAGAGAGGCACTGGTGTGGGCCAGAGGGCTCACCAAGCCCCACGGAAGATGGAGTACAGTGTCAGCAGGGCGAGGTGACAGGCCAGAGCACTGGGATCAGGGAAGGCAGGACCGGCTGCCAGTGGCAGGTGGGGGTAGCCACACACCAGCAGCCTTTGGCAGTGACAGAAAAGACAGAGAGGGCTCCAACGTCAGGGTCAATTCAAGACTTGGGATTGTGCTTTGCTTTGTTTTGTTGTTGACCAGGGCCTGTGCAGGGCAAAGAGGGGAATGTGATGGGTGGCCGGAGAGGTGAGGGAAGTGTTCTGGAGGAAGAGCCAGGTGTCTGGGCCCAGAGGTGCCCTGTGCGGGGAGAGGGGGGAAGGGGGGGAGTGAACAGGCCCGTGGGGTGTGCCTCCCGCAGGGGGAGCTGACCCACCGCCTGTTGGCCCAGCCAGGCCCATCCCCACCACACCAGTCGCCCACTGTCTGCCTGTCTACTCACGGGACCCTAGCTGAGAGCATCCTGTGTGCCAGGCTCTGCACCGGGCAGCACCCTCAGATTCAGGGTGTGAGTGAGGCAGGAAGCAGGTACCATGACTTGATCTGCCCGAGGCAGTGTCTCACAGAGGAGTCCTGAGCTGGCCTTGAAGGAGGAGTCAGAGCTTGTGCTGCAGGTGAGCAGCACAGCTGTGCAAGGCCATGCCAGACTCTTGGTGGCTCGAGGGCAGGAGGACCAGCTCAGGCCTGCCCATTGCCCTCCATGCATTTCCCCATCTCCACAGGGAGCCCGGAGCTGCTGCATGGCCGCCTCCCAGGTCTGCGGCTACAGGCACTCCACTTTCCAGTCTGGCTTGTCCAACGGATCCTCATGAAACACACCTTCAAAGGACCCCTCAGCCCCACAGCCGTTCACGTCCAGCCTACACGCCCCCTCTCCCAACTTCTCCATGCTGCCTGCCAGTGTGGCCTGTTCCTCTCGGCCCTCCTTGTAGGCCATCCCAGCCACCTCTGCACACAGCCCTGTGCACTGTCTGGCACTTCTTTCCTTCCACACATCACCTCCCAATTGAACAGTGGTGGCTAACACACCCCCCAGCACTGGCTGTGTCCCAGGTGCCAACTCAGAGCTTACCTGTTTCTCGTAACAGCCCCAGGCAGCAGGGACTCTGCTTATCGTCCATCTTTCACAGATGGGGAAACCAAGGCTGGTGCAGTTAGGAAACTTCTGGGGGTCACACAGCGGCAGAGCCGTGGAGCTGGCTTCAGAGTCCATGCCCTTGACCCTGTATCATCTCTCCTCCCCTACCCTTCATCAGCTCTCTGTGGTGACAGCCTGGACCACACCTGCTGCTTCAAGCTACACGTGCCCTGCTGGTCCCTTGAGTTTTATTCCTGGGTGGCAGATGGGAAGACAGGGACAATCTTGTCCTCTTCCTTCATTGATGCATAAGTGCTGGATAAACCCTATCAGTTGATTCACTTGGAAGGGAGGTGCAAGGAGGAAGGGATCTGGGGTGAGTGCCACGCAGAGGGTTCTCAGGGCAGTGACTGGCTTGTTTGGTTCCCCGTCTCAGGCTACAGTCTGCAGCCACAGGAGGAAGAGCCGGTGCTAGACAAGTGAATTTAAGGGTCAGGACTTCTGTAGGTGGTCAGGACGCTACAACCCCAAGGCTTGCATTTTCCAAGAGAATCTCAGGGTCCAACTGCCTCCTGTGGTTTCTGAGACTCCTAGGACTGTCTCAGAAACAGCAGGGTTTTGGCCTCAGGCACCCATGTGCTCTAGACACTTCTCAGAGCCCTGAAGATTTAGCCCTGAACAGAACTCAATCCCTCTCTCATGAAACAGTCCAGGAGGAGGTGAGCCCAGGGACCAAGGAAAAAGTAAATATTTGACATGCCAGGTGGTGATAAGTGCCATGGAGAAAAATAAAGCCGGATAAAGAGGAGAGGGAGTGTCAAGAGGATGCTATTTTATAAGGATGAGCACAAATCTGAAGGAGTCATGTGGGTTTTTGGGGGAAGAGGGAAAATCAAGTGCAAAGGCCCTGGGGCAGGCCAAGCCCTCTTATGTTGGAGAAAGAAACAGAAGCCAGAGTGGCTGGAGCAGAGGGCTGAGGGTGGAGCAGTAGGAGTAGAGGTCAGACAGGTAAGTGGGGATTCAATCCGCCAGAGGCTCTAAGCTGTGGGAGGGCTTTGACTTTCCTGCCAAAGTGGAAGGTTTGAAGAGGAGAAACATAATTGGATTTATCAAATGTTTACAATGTACTTTGGCTGCTGTATTGAGAATAGACTGTTGGGGATGGGGAGAAAGGAGCTATTGCAGTAACTGTGGTAAGCGATGATGGCAGTTTGGCCTGGGGAGATGGTGGCGCAGGTGGTGAAAGTGGTCAGATTGGAGGTGTGTTTCCCAAGGACAGCCAGAGGGCCGTGGGATGTGAGAGAAAGGAGGCAAGCATCTGGCAGGGTGGAGAAGCCCTTGACAGACAGGCAAGGAACAGGTGGAACAGGTTTGGAGGGGAGTCGGAGTGTCTTTCTCGTCCCAGGCCACCTCTTGCCACACAGCAGGCCTCTTTTATCAAGCCATGTCCTCCTGTTTGGAGTTTGGAAAGCATGGGCTTCAAATGGCCGACATCAAGAGACATCGGGTTTGCATCTGCTGGGGAAAGGTTAGCTAGCCGCAGTCCTGCCCAGCTAGGCATCCATTCGTTCATTTAATGAGTCTGGATTAATCAGTACCATGTGCCAGGCCCTGTGCTGGGCTCTGGGGACACTGCAGTGAATGAAACTGCTCTCATGGGTTTACATTCTAATGAGGGAGAGGGGCATAGATAATAATAATAACAAACACATTAACTACATGGCATGGTAGAAGGTGACAAATGCCAAGGAAGCACACAGTGCAGACTCAGGACTGACGAGTGTGGTCGTGTGGGCTGGAGGGGGCCAGGGCGCTGGGCCAGCCTCACCAAGCAGACGGGCCTGGGACAGGGGCCTGGGGGGAAGGGAGGGGACAACTGTACAGTGTCTGCGGGGAAGGCCCACTCAGGCTTCAGGCTCCAGGGAGCAGCGGGGGCCATGGGACTTCCACACACATCCTGGCCTTCTGCCTTGGGCAAGTAGGGGCCGCAGTCAGGACTGGGCACTGGAGCAGCAGGCTGTGTGGACAGTGCCCGAGCTGGAACTCGGCTGCCTCCTCTTGAGAGGCAGACTGCCCAGGCCAGCGGAAACCCGCCTTCTTGGGTGATCATTTGCTTCTGGCCTGGAGCTGTCTGTCCTCAAGAGTTGAGTGGTTACAGAACCAGTTCCCAGAAGTGGGGGCAAGGTGGGGAGATGTGCTGGCTAGGCCCTAGCCCAGCAGGAACCCCCAGGTGGCGGGGAGAGGGGCCGGTTGAGCTGGAAACCAAAGGCAGTGAGCAGTGGGAAGGCGGAGGCTTGTGGCACTGAGGGTGTGAGAGGGCAACAGGACTGCCCTGTGCGTGCTCCCCACCCCACCCCCTCAGTGCTCCCAGCAAGGCAGTCCAGTGAGCCAGGCTGCCTACTGGTCGGTCCCAGGGCTGCTTCTGCAGAGCCTGCCTCTGTGCTTGCACAGCTGTGAGCCCCAGCAGGCAGGCCTGTTTTGGAAACTAACCCCAGACTTGCAAGGCCTGCACAAGGCACACACTGTGGTGTGGGGAGGACCACACGGTGCCTCCTTTCTCCTCTCCCTGTCCCTTGCTCTCCCCTTCTGAAGGGATCAGACAGGAGCCCAGGCCCAGGCCTGACTCCCAGCCCTCAGCCCAGCTGCTCCTATCAGCTGTCTAAGCCCTGGGCCGCTGAGGTGCTGAGCAGATGTCTGCGGGTGAGTCAAGGGGAGGAAGCCAGGTGTGCCAGGCAGAGCTGGGCTCAAGCAGGGAGCTGGGCTGGGGGGCCCAGGCCTTCGCCCCTTTGTGAACTACCCTGACTCTGCTCCTTGGCTCAGCACCACCACCCCTCCCCAGGGCTCAGAGGGGCCAGGAGCTCAGAGCCTGCCTGCCTGCCCCATCCACAGGTTAGCTCCTAAGCGGCTGGCTGTCCCTTGCTGGGGCTCGGCTGAGGCCGCCCAAGCCAGGCCCAGGAGCTGGCGGGAAGGATTGCTCGCTGCAGACACCTGGCCTTATGCAGGCCACAGTCCGGGGTGCTGGGGTGGGTGCACACTGGCCCTTTTGTTCAGAGAAGGTGGACAGTTTAAACGGGGGTGAGGCAGCTAGCAGATTAAGTGATATATCAACCAAATGCTAGCTGTGGACCTTGTGAGCAATCCCCATTCCAACAAAACATATTGGAGACAACCATACAAAACTAACCTAGGTATTAGATCACATAAGGAATTCTTGGTAATTTTATTGGGCAAGACAATGGTATTGTGGTTATCTCTGGGGGCAAATCCTTCTCCTTTTCTGTTAGAAGCTCTTTATGGGTAAAATGATACGATGTTTGGATTTTCTTTAAAATTCTCTGGAAGGAAAATGGGGGGCTTGGGGGAGTTAAACAGGGCACACACCATGACAATGACCTTGGCCATCGTTCCCAGTGACAGGCGTGGGGGGTTCGTCCATAGCCTCTTCCTCCCTGGGGGTTTAAGCCCCACAGGACCAAAGTACCTGGAAGAGGGACACGGGAGAGTGGGCCAGCAGGCATGGGTGGCCGCTCTGGGGCAGAGGAGACCCTCTCTGCTCGTCTTGGTTCTCCTAGGCACGCGGGCTCAGCCTTCAGCCCCCACTCTTCCTAGTTCTCCCCTTTAAGGGATGGCTGGCCCTGTGCCAGGCCTTGTGTGCCGTGGGACCTCCCCTCCTGGGCAGAGGGTGCGTGCTGGTCGCGTTTGACAGCGGCACACAGCTCCCCAGTGAGAGGAAGCCTGCGCTCTTACTCCAGCCGAGGCCTCCAGGCTCAAAGGCCCCAAAGTGCCCCCAGCATTCGGCTGCCACCCCCCATGAATGACATGAATGACGGCCTCCCTTCTTTTCCCCAGCTGTTAGTGCTCAGCCGGTTCCTGGGCCTCCTGAGGCCATCATCCCTCGGGCAGTACCTGGGCTCTGACACCTTGCCACCCTGCCAGGAGCAACAGCCAAAAGCCAGTGCCGAGCTAGACCCCCAGGTGAGCACCCAGCACCTGCCCCTGGGGAGCGGGGAAGGCGGGCTGCTCACACTTCACGTCTGCGGCCCTGGGGCACAGAGACCAGTCAGCTGTCTCCCTCCACTGAGCAGGTTCCCCTGCTGGGGGCTTTGCTGCATCCTGCAGAGCCTGGCACGGCTCTGTTGGCCATGGGTGCGCCGTGGGTCTTACAGCACCATTCAGAGGATGCAGGAGGGGAAATGCTGGTGAGGGGAGTGGGGTGTGAAGTGAAGCGAGGGGAAAGTCCAGATGGGAGAGGCACCCTGTTCTCCCAGGGCAGGACTGGGACCAACCGCCCTGTCCTGCCTCAACGTGGTTGTCACTGAGCCTGAGTCCTCGGCCTCCCCCAGTTCCTCCTCACTGACTTTCTGGAAAGCCACACTTCGGTGGGACTTAGGGCAGCGAGACCCCCAGAGCCAGCAGCTGTCGGGTTTGGGATGGTGAAGCCTGTGTGCCCCAGGGTTACCAGCAAGCAGTGATGGGCATGGGGGTATCAGACTGGGACTGGCAAGCCTGGCTCCTGGCGCTCGGGGTGCACCTTAGTGAGCCCCCAGCCCGGGGGCTCGGGATGGGGAATACAGATAAGCATCTTCCTAATTTAGGAAGGTAGTGATTCTAGAAGCTCCCTCCAAGGGCGTGTGCACAATCCAGAAGTCCTGCCTTTGGGCATCAGCCTGCAAATCAGATAAATGAATTAATTACTTAATGAACACAAATGGGCCATTAAGAAGATAGGAGAATCCCCGGAGTGTGTTCTCTTCTGGAACGCGGGGAAGGTCGTCTGGGCTGTGCTGTTAGTGCTCTTACGAGCCTGCTGGCTCCCGGGAGCCTATGAGCGTCCTGTGTCCTGTTCTCCTGTGCAAATGATTTCCCGGGAAAGGACCTGGTTATGGAGGCGGTGTCTGGCATTCCAGGGTGGTGGTCTGTCTGTGCAGGGCACTGGGCAGGCCTCAGGCCTGGGCTGGGGGAAGGAAGAAAGAGGGAAGAGGAAGGGAAGTGGTGAGAGGGAAAGGAGCGCCTGTGCCTGGTCTGGCCACATGAAGAGTGTCACCTGCAGCGCCTTACAGCCACTCTTGTGGCCTCACGTAGTGGGCTGAGGGTGTCCTTTTATTTTGGGGACTGTTCTCACACATGTAAAGGAGGTTGAGAAGCGTCTATCTGGTCAGCTGCCATATTGGAAATGACCACTTTGGCCTGGAAACATGAAGGGGCCGGCGTGTCTCGGCAGTGTGCTCTGGCACTGTGGGGTGTGCTGGCCTGACTGTGCAAGAGGCACGGGAGGTCTCAGCTGCCCTTGGGGCAGCCCGAGCCCACCTGGGGTTGACCCTGGCCCGAGAGGGAGCTGGCCCACAGCACAGGGAAGGGGAGCAGGCAGGGCTGGTGGGGGCACTGCCCAGAAATGTGACGTGTTCTGTCGCCCTGGCTGGGTTCTGTTCTGACTGGGAGGGGCCAGGCAGGGCAGGTGACTGGGCCCCCTGCAGCCCAGCCCGCTCCCACCTCTGCCGACTGACTCCTCATTGGGCCACAGCACGTTTCATCTTCAAAGATGGTCGGGCTGCTCAGCAGCCAAAGAATAGAGGCGTCGGCTGCCCTGTTTTACAGGGAGTGGTGTCGGGCAGGTGAGCCTTTTATGCCCAGAGCTCAAAGGCTTTGCCTTCCTTCTCCTCGAGGTGCAGTGGGGAAAGCAAGGCCAGAGTGAGGTTGGCCTCAGGCGATTCAGCCTGGGGGACATGGCGACAGGCTTTCCCAGCCCTGGGGCCCCCTCCGCCAGGCCCTCTCACTCTTGTCTGGGAGATTTCCTGCCGAAGGAGTCTGATCTACAGAAGAGACTGCTCTGTGGGTCGCAGCCCTCCTGCAGCTCTGCACATAAACACTTCTGCCAGGCCTCACTGCCTACTCCCCACCTCCTGTCTCTGTGCCTGGGGCCTGGGCCTGTCTCCTGCTGCTGCAAGCTTCCAGCCTCCCTCTGAGGCTGGGAGAGCTTCTGTCTGCTGCCCAAGGCATGACTTTCTCTCCTCACTGATCCTGTGGCTTTGCAGGTACTCCTTGTCATGCCCCAGCTAGACCGTGGGCACAGCCAGTGTCTCGCAGCGTCACACGGTGTGTTTGGCACTGGATGAGGGAAAGCATGAACCAGTGAACGCTGCAACCCTAACTCCTCTCCTTCTCTGAACTCTGCCCCATTCTGGCCGTTCTGCTCTCTCTGGAGATGCTCCCTTTGCAGGCCCTCTGACCAGCCTCTGCCTGTCGGCCCCTTTGTCTCTAACATCCATGTGTCCAGAGGGCCGTGAGGCTTTGTAGCCTGGGCTTCTCCCATGAGGCATTTGGTTTCAGAAGGGTCACCGGCTTCTGAGAGAACCAATCACAGCACATTGTATGTAATTATAAGCTAGTGAGGTTCCTACCTGGGAAAGCTAACCACCAATTGCCACAAAAGAGACAGCCTGCTCCTGGGACAGGGTCGGGGGGTAGAGGGGAGGCCTTAGGCAGGCCCTGCGCTGGCTGTTTGTCCTTGCTGTGTCAGAGCCACCAAGTGTCCTATCAGATCAGGCCAGCTTGTGCCAGTATGGGAATACTACTTCGTAAGGGACTCATTATGAATACTTGCAGCATTTTCAAGTGCTTTAGGATAAAGAAATGGTTGCGCAGCCCCTTGCTGGTGTATGGGTCAGATTATTTCAAACAGAAAACAATGAAAGCCCAATAAACTCAGGAAGAGTTTGTTACCTCCCGCTTTCCTGCCTAAAGAGATTCAAGTAGAAAAACCTGCTTCGGGAAGGGAACCTTAACACATTCTCCTCAGCACATATGAATGGCGGCGTGTGCAGACCGGGAGCACCCAAGCAGACATCTGCTCCCTCGGTTCCCTTCTGTGTCCCACTGTTTCTGGGTGGCCCAGCAAGAACTTACCAAACGTTTACTCTTTCTCATCTACCGATGAATTGCCTGCCTCCCTGTGCTGAGTGCCACCTGACGTATATACTTCCGTTTACCTCACCGTCTTTGTAATGTTTGTGTTTATGTGAATCCCCCGTGCGTGAGTATTAAGATTTGGTGGTCTCCTCTTAGTCTGCTGTATGTCTTTTGAATTATTCGACCAGCCAATGAACTAAAGGGGTAAGAGGAAAGTGTCCTCAGCCACAACAGTGGCCACTGGTGGCCTTGTGCTTGCCTGGTTTGAGAAGGGCTCTCCCAGAGAAGAGAGGTCCGAGTGACGCATGGGGTCTGAGAGGGGGAGAGGGTGTCTTAATGCAGGAGTACATTCAGAGGTGGCCTCCAGGTGCTCCCCTCTGGCCCCCGGATACCAATTCTGCGAGAGACGGGACCCTCTGGCCTTCCTGTGACACTGTCCTTTAGGCCCTGTGCAGACAAATGTCTGCACATAACGACTCGATTTGCCTCTGTCTCCTCAAAGTGACTAGCTCGGCCTTCCAACCCAGAAGCAGGGCTTCCTGGGGCTTTTTGGGTTTTGTTGTTGTTGTTGACTCACGCAAACTGTAAGAAATGTCCAGACCTGTAGATAATTTTTCATGAGTTCATTTGAGCCAAACTGACGACAATCGCCTGGGGACAGACTCTCAACGGATTGAGCAAATGCCACAGAGGACAGCAGCTTATTTTATACATTAGAATCTAAGGAGGAGACTAAGGAGGGTTACATGGAATCCATGAGTGGTAGGTGAAGGAGGTGGGAGAAAGCAAAATGGGGAAATCTCTGGGATTTGGGTAAAAAGGAAAAAAGGAGAGACACATATTTTTAGTTGGTGGGTGCAGGATAGTTAATAGTTAACATTCGCAGAGCAAAGAGATGGTATGCGGGGGAACAAGATAACCTTGAGGGGCTCTGGTGCCCAAGGTTGTGCCCTGAGGGGTCTGGAAAAAGGGATGACTCTGACATTCCAAGGGCATGTTATCTTAGATGCAAACAGCCAACAGACAGGCTCACTTAAGGTAAAGACTGACCTTTGTCAAGGAAGCTACGTGACTAAGACGTGCGTACCTGCCATGACCCGCTTTTAGTCAGGAATTTTTATGTTCAGACCATCCTATGTGGGTACTTGGGTCTCTGAGTTTGTAGGGCCCGCCATGCTGGGCTCCCCTGACCTTGTCAGGTCCAGCATGTGGCCCCTTTTTCTTCCACAGTGTGTGGGGGGCAGATTTTGTCCCATTGTGTCCTGGCCTAGCTCACAGTCTTGGCCTGCTTACTTTTAGTGAGGTCATTGACACTCGGGCCCTGCTCAACGTCTGTCGCCCGCTGTGCCCCGTCCTTCCACACTTCCTTTGTCTGGCAGTCTCTCCCCAGGCTGTGGCTAGAGAGTGCTACAGGGAGGGATTTCTGGTTCCGTATTTTCCTGTAGGGATATGGAAGGCACACAGAACCAGAGTCTTTATGGTGGGCTGGGAGTTTTCTCCAGTTTAGTTAAATTTGGGGAGTTTGAGGAAGTTGAAAGAGAACAAAGGTCCACAAAGCGGAAGTCCAGAGCTGGGGTGGGGGTGGGGGGGGTCTGCACTGAGGCACCGGGGCACGGTTCCTGTAGCTTGGGCTTGTCCTTCTTGCAGTCTGGCGATGTCCTCCTGGGACAGACAGCCTGGGGCCTACACGCATGGTGGTTCCTGTCCCCCAAGGGCCACACCGCCAGCCTGGCTGACTGCAGGCAGCTCCACTCAGCTTGCTGACCATGCCCACCGTTCTGTGTTTGGGGACCGCCTGCCTGGACTGTTGGTGGCAGAAGGGCTTGTGTAAAGAGTTGCTGTTGGGGGTGGGCGTGCTCTGAGCCTGGGCCGAGCTCTGGGTGGACCTCACTCAGCCGCACATCCCTCGCTCCTGGGGTCTCCGCACTTCCTCTGCCAAGGGCATGGGCCTGCCACACCTGTGTCTGTGTACCCCTGTCCCTATATCTTTGTGGTGTGCTCCTATAAAAATAGAGCAGACAAACAAGTTTTACCACTTTGTCCTGCTGCTGGATGGTGATGGCAGACGGCCTGTCCCCTGTCAGGTGACCCAGCCAAGAGCACCTAAAGTGACTGGGATAGGTTTGGGTGGCTAGGGACACAGCAGGGAGGACACATGGCCCCTGGCAGCTCTGTGGCTGGCCCTGCACTCTCTCACTGGCTCTAGAGGACATCAGCAAGGGATCAGGTTCTCCCTAGGCCTCAGCTTGAGCACAGGCCCAGTTCCCATATCACCCAGGACAGCGGGGAGCCTCTCCCTCTCCCTACACTCTGCTTTCTCACCGGCAAGAGCCATCCTTTTTTTCCTGCCCCTTACCCTGCACCTCAGGGAGAGCCGTGCCCCTCAGGGTTGGGCCACCCTCCAGGCCAAGACCAGGAGGGTGGGGAGCAAACTAACTGTTTTTGAGGAACGGAAACTAGATATTCACAGGATTCGTGAGTTCCTCCCCTGGCTGGTCAGTGTTGGGTTCTTCTTACTTCCTCCACAGTGGAAAACATCAGACATCTTTTGGAGCCAGCCTCAAAGAGTTGACCTCTGGGAAGCTGACCGCGAGGGGACATCGCATACAGGCCACACTTCATACCCACCTAAGTGGCTGCTGAGCCTCTTCAGAATGGGTCTTTCTGAGAGTCTGAAGCCATGCAGGCTGTGGCTCAGACCAGCTTTGTTTGGGTCCCAGGCAGTCTGGCATCTTTCCAAGTGTGTGAGCAAGGCTTTAAGTGACAGAGTTCACCTGGGGTAGGCTGGGCTTCCTCAGGCAGCTTTCCGAGGCCTAGGGGTCCTGAAAGTCCTTACCCTACGTGGTGACTCCTCTGTTTGTGACCTAACACCCTACCTCAGCCTCTTCGTCCTGCAAGTCCTCCTGGACGCCTCTGACCATCTTCCCCCATTCTTACTTAAGAAAAGTGCCCATCCCGCCATCCAAGTCATTGTGAGCTGGCCCCCTTTATCCTCATGCTTCCCTCTTGAGAAGCAAGCTTCACCACTTGATTCCAGACAGTGGGTGTCCTTCCCAGAAACCCCCATTCTCAGACTCATGGCTTTGCTTCTGCTCCTTCCCCCAGCAGTGCCTGTCCTGTCCCTCGTGTCCTGAGTTCCCGTGGACTTACAGTCTGTTCACTCAACCCGTGGCTTGTCCTCACATTGCTTCACACACCTGAACAGCACCGCCATCAAGGACTGGCCCAGAGTCTGTCTTAGCTGCATCCCCCGTAGCCCCGTTGAAACGCCCACCCTGAGCAGGTGTGGCCTGCAGGAGGGACCCTTCCCCGCCCAGGCCTGAGCCAGTGGGTGGAGAAGTAGTGCCTTCTCAGTGTTGCATCGAAGCAGCTTGGGCTCAGCCCCGCTGCGATCCTGAGGGGCCAGGTGGGGTGTGTGAGGCTCTTCACCCTGTGTGCTCTGTCTGCAGGAGCAGTTGTCAGGTGGCCCCCCGCTGCCCCCAGGCGGCTTTCCCTGCTGCCTCTGCAAACTTGGGTCTCACATCCTTCCCCCAACAACCCCACCCAGGGGGAGAAAGAGCTTCTGTCCTGGGCTCCTAACCAGAGTCCCAGAGCTGAGTCTCAGTGGCTTGGCGTGGGTCATGTGCTCACCTCTAAGCCAATCACACACCAAACGTGCAGGGATCCGTCAGCCCGCACCATGTGTCTCCCCTGGAGTCGGGGCTATAGTCACCCCTGCACAGCAGCTTGGCCTGGGCTCAGGCAACAGGAGGCAGGGACACTCTGACAAGGGAAGGGGCAGAGTCCTGGGCACTCGGAAACCTTAGCCATCCACGGCATCCTTCTGGTCTTCAGCCATGGGCACTGGCCCTGTGCTCGGTTATCCTTGAGAAGGATAAGAGGGGAGGGCCTCCCAGACTCTGGCTGCACCCACACACCAGGAGACAACTCGGTGAGCGAGGGAGAAAAGAAAGGGAAGTGAGGAGGCCACTGCATCCCCTGGACGATGCCCATGCCACGCAGCTCTCAGTGGCTCGCCAGCACAGGCACCACGTACTGATGTGCACGTACACACTGGTCGCGGACTCGCAGACGTGCATGGAGAACCTTGTCCCTCTTGGGCAGCCGGCAGAGCTGGGTTTCCGGTCTACATTCCCCTGGGGTCAGGGGCTCTAGTCCCAGCTGGAGAAGCAGGAAGAGCCAGCCAACCCCGCCTGTCATCTCCGCCACCCTCCAGGGCCAGCAGGAAGCCAGAAAGGAAGGGTGGGCTGGGTGGGAGTGCTCTGGGAAGGGTTTGCCTACAGCCCTGCACTCCTCCCCCCAGCAGACAGGGCAGTGGGGCAGCTGCGCAAGATAATGTCCCTGCAGCAGGCCCATGGGGACAGAAGCCCTCAGCTGTCCTGCTTTTGTCCCAGCTCCCTCTCTCTCCCACCCTGGCTGCTGTGCGATGGCCTCCAGTTCTGCCCCTGTCCTCAGCACCGAGAGCAGGGCCCAGGGGCTGCTCAGGGCCCCGTCTGGAGGTCAAGATGGAGCCAAAGAAAATCTCTCTGTCTCTTCTAAGTGCATGCAGCATCTCGAGTCTCTGAAGTGACGTGTGCTGGGCAGCTAAGAGTGCAGGGGAGGGTTCCTCTTGTTAGGGCTTTGCAGAGGTGGGCACATGCTGGGCTGGCCTCCCTGCCTCTGGCAGCCTCGGCAGAAACACCCAGCCTCTTTGCCCAGCTTTGGCCCTCTAAGCAACTTTCCAGGCGTGCCATTCACAGCAGCTGGGCCGGAAGTCCTGTTCCTGTCCAGATGCTGCCAGCCTGTCTCCTGTCAGCCTCAACTGGTCTCATCTCTGCTCTGTTTGGGCCTACACCCACCCCCACATCTGAACAGGCACTTTCATTTACAGAGCTGAGTGTCCGGCCTCGTAAGCCTCAGGGTGTCTGGCAGGCCCTGCCTGTGACGTCTGCTCTCTGGCCTCTCTGGGAGCCTGGGCTAGGAAGAGGTGGTGTGTCACCATTTCTTCTCATTTCCTAGCCATCAATCGTATGTCCTCGTCATTTCCTTCTTGCGAGGACTTACGGCCTATGACCTGTCCTGGTCAGAGTCACTTCCAAACTCAGCTTTCCTCTCTGCTTGCTGCTGTCGTGATGGCCCAAGCTGACGTCAGGGGTTTGACCTTGGAGCAGGAGTGGCATGGACACGGGGAGCATATCACGTGGTTGCTTGGTGGGGGCAGGGAAGAGATAGCAACCTAGCAATGATGGCGGGTGCCACACTCCAGGATGGGTGCAGGAGGAGGTCACTTGAAAAATGCATCCCCTCTCATCTTGTTTTTATGGACATACCAGCCAGAGGACCGTGGCTCCCTCGTGGCTGAGACCCTTGGCCTGGGGCCTGCACGTAGCCTGCCTCTGGATTACTCATTACTAATTGTTGTTATTCACCAGCCTGCGTGGAGGGCCTAGACCATACGGCCTGGGGGCTCAGGCTCTGGTGCTCCCCTCCCTAGGGGGCAGCCTCAGCTCTCCCTTCCTGCCTCTCACAGGCACTGGGCCCTTGCTGCACCCAGCAGAAGGGATTTGTTCTCTCTGAAGGGGATCTCCTCTCTCTCTCTCTCTCTCTCTCTCTCTCTCTCTCTCTCTCTCTCTCTCTCTCTCTCTATCACACACACACACACACACACACACACACACACACACGCACACCACTTGTCCACCTTAAGGGAAACAGCACAGACATCTGCTTCAGGCCTAACCTTTACTAGAGATGGCCATGCTCGTGCAATCAGGTGACCTCTCCAAGCTCCGCTCCCACATCTACTGGGAGTGAGGATGACCAGGCCCCCTCTGCAAGCCCCCTGGTTCACAGCACATGAAGTGGGGTTGTCGGTTTCAATTTGATTTACAAAGAGAGAGAGAGAGAAGAAAAAGAATTCATCAGGACCCAGCTCTAGCCTTGGGTCTAAAATGTTCCAGGGTCAGCCAGCTCAGGATCAGTCTTCCCCTGATTGGCTCTAGCGTTGACCTTCAATTCAGCACATTTGCGTGTATCTGAATGTCTCCTATGCAACCAAACCCCTGAATGGACCCACATGTGACAATGATGGGGCCTGCGGCAGAATTCTTCCCCTGAGGGTCAGTCCTCGCCCAGTGCTGGACCTCCAGGCCCTCCAGATGGTCCTGAGTGCAACCCAGCCAGATTGTGGCTCCATGCAGGTCCCCCAGAGCAGCCACCACCCAGAGCCAGTGAGCGCAGAGAGGCCAAAGCAGAGAAAGCTGTGCTGTGGTCCTGGTGTCTCAGGCAGGGAGCCCGACACCAGGAAGCGTCCAGGGCCACCTTCCTGAGCACTAGCCAAAGACACCTGCACCGTGAGCCCTGGGCCCCAGCAGCCTGGAGGGAGGGCACGTCCTGTGGGTCCATATTGGTCCTCCCCAGCCGGGGTTCCTGGGTCAGCCTGGTTCTCCCCCACCCCCAACCCCCACAGCAGCTGCCCCGGAGCCTGGCTGGAGCTGCTCCCATAGGATCCTCCTGCCACTGACAAGGTCTGCCATCCACACTGGCCTGATTGCCTTTAGGGGAAGGGCTGCGGTTGAAGAACTTGCCTGGTTTGGTGAGTCAGGATCCCTGTCATGACCTGAGTGAGAGACCCATAATGATCTGGGCAGAGCGAGTGACTTCCTGGGAGAACCTCTCCCTCCTCTTTTCTGCCCTTTTTTAACGTAAATAGTCCTTCCCGTTGCAACCTGCTCCTTTGGCATTACTGGAAGGGAATTTTGTAAAGGACGAGGTTCCTGGGAAATGACCATCCTTTCTCCTTTTTGTCTTGTGACGAAAGTCCTACAAAGGGACACCTGGCCGAGGTTTCTGGGGTCAGAACATGCTGGACCAGAACAAAGACACACTGACTCCGCCTCCCCCCCCAGCAGGCTGTCTCCCATCTCTCCCCTCGTCTTCCTTCCCAGAGAGCGAGAGGGGCCCTTTGAGAAAAGAGGCATCCTACACAGAACTTCTCAGAAAAGTCCTCTGCCACATTCCGGGGAGAGACCCAGAAAACAGAAGCTGGAAGCTGCAGGCCCTGCTGGCAGCAGTGGCAGGGGACGGTCCGTCTAGTCCGTCCTAGGCATGGGGTTCAGACACGTCCCATTCCGCGCCCTCAGACTGCCTCTCAAGTTGTTGACTGACGTTTCCCGGGCCCCATTTCCCATGGGGGCTTCCCAGCCTCCACTCACACCCAGTGCTCGAGGCACTGGGCCACCTGAGCTAGTGGACAAGCACAGCCCTATCCTATCCCCCAAGGAGTGCCTCTGTACTGCCCTTGAACCCTGGAGCCCCACTGACACCCCCACACGCCTTTAGGGACTTAGAAGGGGCTTTAGGCTTGTGAAAGGGCCACCTTGCACTTCCAGCTGTGCAGGAAATGGGAGCAGGCAGGGGGCTTTGGCACCACAGACAGCCTTGCCTCTGCCCATTGACTCTTAGAAGGGAAGACAGAGCCCCAAGTCTGTGGTGCCTGCGGGGACAAGCATGGGCTGGCTGAGTTCAGGAACTGGTCACAGTGTGACTGGGACAGGAAACGCTGCTCTCACACCTGGCTGTTGGCTTTGTGTCCTACCGGAACGGAGGGCTCTCCCTTACCCCTGCTGGCACTCCGGGGGGCCAGCCTCTGGTCCCCTAGCCATCAGTGGGATTGTCAGAGAAAGGCGACTAATGTCTGCTTTTGTGATTGGCACAAAAACAGGGCAGGGGCAAAGGGTCTGGGAAGGTGGGGGTTCAGAAAAGGCTATGTGTGTACCTGGTACAACTGCCTGTTCTTTTGTCTGGATGAGGTCGGACCCTGCCATACCTCTCCTCAGCTCACGGGGAGGATGTGGTCTGGGCACGTCCTATGCACATAATGATGCTTTTTTTCCCCAAAGCACCACTACAGACTGTCGTGATTCTGACCACAGGTGTTACCAGCCCCCTGATGCGTGAGTCCGTTTGCCTGGGAGCACTGGCCCAAAGAAATACATGAACAGGGGTTTGCAGTATAGAAAGAAAAATGGTTTAATATTGAATTGGCCAATATGGAGGCGAGGAGCTAATTTTGAAGACCCAACTCCCTGATGGCCTATAGGTTACAGATTCTATGGGGCAAAGTCACAGGACACTGTGGTTTAGGGGTTCGGGGTCATGCTGGGAGCTGACTAGTCGGAGGTGAGGTGAGGGTAATGAGTCATTTCTGCAGGTCTTGAGGACAGTCTGATGTCTGCTCTGGCGTTCTTCTGTCCGTCTCATGGGAAAGCAGCTAAGGGGTCATTCCACCTTCGGACTCAGGAGCTGCTACATAACTGAGGTATGATGTTTTCTGCAGCCGGCCAGAGGTCAGGACTGTGTGACCCTTAATCAGAGCCGGGCCACTGTCCTCTGTGACCCCAGCGCTTGCTGATTGTCCGGAAAGACTGGGTCTCTGAGGGGTGTATAGAGAGAGGGATGAAGTTTATAAAGCTAGGATTTAAAGCCAGGTTTAATCAACGTCAGAAGGACCCTCAGTTTTAGAATTTTATCCCCGTAAGTGGGTCAAAGTCTTCCTTAAAGGGCCCCCCTCACTGAGGCCCCACTCCAGAAACCCCATGGAACACAAGGGGAAAAAGTGCCCAACCCTCTTACAGGTAGTGGGCAAGGTGTTTTTTTCCCCTCTTTGGAAAATCGGTTTATAAAATGTAGTTAACGGGGGCTTTTCTTCAGAACTACAATTTCCTCCTTGCTATTACCACCCCCCCCCAAAAAAAAAAAAAACACAACAGATCAGAATAGTTTTCCTGGGATTTTCCCTCCAGATTCAATTACGGGAATCAGAATAAAGACCGAAGTTGTGAAACCGCATGCAAGTGGAGGCTTTTTTCTCTCAATAAACCCTACTCTGATTCTCAGATTTCCCCCTTGGGCACTCCTCAGATCCTAGGTCCACCCATATCGCCCTTCCTGGGAAGCTTCATTCTGCGGAGAAGGAGGGGGCTGGGTGTCAGGCCCCAGGAACTAACCCCAGGCTGGCTGGAGGTCCCGTTTAGCACCTAGCTTTGTGCACAGGGTGGGGGGGGGGTGTCTGAAATGCAGGCATCCACCTGAGCCTGCGTGGCCCTCAGAACCACAGTCCCCACCTTGGTGCAGGGACTATTTACAAGTGAAAGGGCTGAGAGTTGCTCCTCTCTCTGCCTCTCTGCCCTCCACGCTGCCAGGCTTTCACGCCTACCCCCTGCAGAAAGGCCCCTTTCGCAGCCACCCAGGGACCATCGGCCTGGGATGCTCTCTTTGGCGTTTTCTGCCACCTCTCACCATTAGCTCGCTCAATGCCCTCTCAGAGAGGCCTTTGTCCCCAGGGTTCTGCTGCTTTTCGAGGTCATGTCCCTCCCCCTTGCCGTACACCCACCCCAAACCCAGTCAATCCTAAATCAATCCTAATGGCATCGTCCTATTTAAAATTAATTTTTAAAAGCTTTCATTGTACTCTGATTACATTGGTAAAGTATATACATTGTAGACAATCTTAAAAAGCCAAATAAATGAAGGATGTCTATAATCCTTTCCCACAAAGCCGCATTGTCTCTCTGGTGAAGTCCATCTCTACTGATTCTGTCTCCAGCTTCCCCAAGGCACTCCCAGTCTGTCCCCCACAACCCAGCCCCATTCCTCGCAGCAGCCCCCACTGCCCACTGTCCAGATCCCTGCTGCCAGCCCTGTCCTCAGGGGGCCCCTCCCCGGCTTCACTGGCCAGCTACCTGGCAGTCAGACCTCCGCGTGTGTCCTGCCTGTTTCCCCGTATCAGCTCCGGCCCTGCCTCTTCCCCACAGGGCTAAGCTCACCTCAAACCCTACTGTTCTTAGAAGCCTGGTTTAGTTTCATCACTTCCTCATTGAAACTTCTGAGCAGCACACTACACATCCCACCCCCAAAATCAGAAGAACCCTTTCTCCTTTTGCTCCCTGGGGATTTGTTGACCGAGTGATTGCCTTCCTGAAGTGTCTTTCTCCCTCTGACGTCTGAGTGTTTGCGGCTGCGTCTTAGTCAGGGTGCAGTGTCTGGTGTACAGGCCTGAGCCTGCTTTGGGGCGGGGGGTGGGGACCATGAGCCACTTGCCAGGACTGCAGAGGCTGGAAGGGGTTCCAAGTACTGTGGTCCTCCCTCCTGAGGGCATGGCCAAGCTGGGGACAGGGAGTCCCTGGGGAGCAGGGGATTGCTAGCCAGTCAGCACCCCCTGGTGAGCCAGCCCATCCGCTGGGGGGCTCAGGGCACCGCAGCTGCAGGACGCTGCACGTGGACCTGGCTCACAGAAGCTGAGTGCGCCCAACCCAGAGCAGCACTGCTTGGAGTCACACCCTGTGGAAGCACACAGTGGGGGCTTTCCCCACTGTGTCTGCTCTGTGCCTGTGCCGGCGGGTGGGCCGTGCCGCCCAACTTGGCCAGCCTGTGGGGTCAGGCCACCTGGGGCCTCAGCTGCTGTGCTGGAGAACAGGCTGGGTCCTGAGTAGGGCAGGTGCTGCTGGGAGAGGGGGCAGGTGGCCTCAGCCCTCAGGACTTTGCACTGTGGTATTTGAGTTCAAGAAGACAGTATTTCACAGTGCCAACTCTGGTGCCCTCGCAATGGTTCTGGCTTCTGCCTTAAGGAGGTTCCTGGGGCATCACCTGGTGCCCTAAGGGGGAGGGTGATAAGGGCAGGAAAAGTGGGGGGACAGGAGCCTGGGGCTGGTTCTGAACTCAGGCCCACTCTTACCAAGCTGGAGCTTGCCTCTTCCCGCCCAGTTCAGCCTCAGGGCCCGTTCATTATCTGACAAACACACGGACACACACATGGGTCGGTTGTTTCCTGCCACCCTCCCTATCTCGGACGTAAGGAGCCCAAAAGGGACAAGGTGACAGACACCTGAGGGGATAAGGGGCATGTCCACAGACAACTCCAGGGTACCAGGAGCAGGCTGTCTTTGGGGCACTCCCTGTGTCTGGTTTTCTCCACACAGCAGATGAATGTCCCGTAAATGAATGGGCACTGACAGTCCAAATGCACCTGGGATCAGAATCTGCCTTGTGCTGTTTTCTCCCCTCAGTGTCCAGTGGGCAAGAGTGAGCATATGAGTTGGTGGGTAAGGCATGCGAATGATCTACAAAACCATCCCCCCTCTTCACCTGCCTCCTCGTTTCAACATGGTTTGACCGTCCAGAAGGGGGCTACACATCAGTCTGCAGCTGTCCCACCGAGGGGCGGGTTGGGCACCCCTGGGCCACATCCCCCCATACAGGAGGGTGGCACCCAGTCACAGAGCCCACAGGTGTGGGTGGGTCCCTCGGAGCAGAGCAGAGGTCGGAGTAGACAGGCCCTCTCCCTGACGGCTTTCTCTGCGGGAGCCCCAGGACAGGGCTGGGGGCTGTGTGGGGTTCTGGATGGCGGGTGTCTTTTTTTCTGAAGGAAGAGAAGAAGGTCCTTCACCAGAGGGAGACCTCTGAGTGAGTGGGGCCCAGAGCCCTCCTGGAAGAGCCTCCTCAGAAACTGTGACCGGAAGGCCAGCCCTCACCCCGCAGTGCCTGGGAGTGAGGAGTCGGGGTCTCCTGTCTCCTGTGCCCTCTCTCCAGACCTGCTACCTGTACCACAGCTTCTTGACCCTGGCCAGGGTAGTGGTCACTTGCTAGGACACTACTCCAGACCAGTGGGTGAATCTCCCAAGAGGCTGGGCTGTGGTTGGCTGGGGTGGAGCCCAGCCCACTGTCAGGAAGTGCAGGCCCTGGGGAGCAGGCCTCCGTCTCCTCCCAGCGTTCCATGGGCCTTCCCAAGGGGTCCTGACTTGTGCCCCCGGCCCTTGCCGTCCCTCTCCTCTCTTTCCGGCCCAACTTCTGAGCAGCCACTCACATACCCCCCTTTCCTTCTCTGACTTTGAACCCCGCCTCTCTCACTATGGATGAGCCCGGCCCCCCACCCCCAGCTGCCTCTGCAGGGGGAACTGCAGCTGCTGTATGCAGTTGGACTTCCAAACCAGCACCCATGTCCGGAGAGCCCCCAGGCCATGCACTGGACCAAACTCAAGGACGTGGCTGCCCAGACCTACATCTGCTGGCTGGAGCTGCTGGTCCACTGCCAGCCCCGGTGGTGCCCCCTGCAGCCCCCGGACCTGGGAGGGGAGGGAGGTGGTCAGGCGCTGACCAGAGCTAGAGCATGTCCACCCCCACTGCAGCTGCTGAGCTGCTGGCTGAGAGATGAGTGGAGAGGGTGCTGTGGGGGGAGGGGAGACGCCTGGAGGCCCTTCATCATTCTTATCAAGAGTAAGATGCCCAGTGTGGGGCACGCTGAGGGGGTGGAGAAGCTGCGCCTACACCTTCGGCAGGGGAGCGCCAGGACCAGGAGGGCCAGCTTGTCATGAGCAGAGCCAGGAAGGAGCACCAGAAGCACCAACTGTCCACCCTCTGCCCAGGTGGCATGCAGACCTGAGGCTGGCCTCCTACTCTACTAGGAGGAGTGCTCCCAGGCTGCCTTGGTCCCTTCGATCTCTGTAGCAACAACCTCCACACCCTCATTTTCTCTGACTCTCTAGGTGATATTCATCGCTAATATTTATGGAATGACGTCCTTTTCTACTATGTGAACCCACATAGCCCCCATGAAGCAGGTATTGTTGTGACCCCATTTTACAGATGAACAAGCCAGCCAGAGTCACTGAGAAGTTAAATAGCTTTCCCCATCACACAGGCAGGCAGCTTGTAAATGTCAGAACCAGGGCGCAGGGCCAGCCTACAGACTTAAGAGAGTCCAGCCCTGCCCTGGCAGTCTCCCTCTGGCATCCGTCCCTCTGACAAGCAGCACCAGCTGGCTTAGGGGCCCTTCCCTCCCGGGCCCCAGGCCTTGATGGAGATGAGCACCCAACCACCTTCCAATGCTGCTAGGCTCTCAACTTGTCTTTTCTCTGGCTTCTCTCTGCTTGTCCTTCCCCGGTAACCTCTGACTTGGGGCTGAAACATCGCCACAGGCTGTGGCTTGGGTCTCAGATTTCGCAAGTCTCTGAGAAAGCTGGAAAGCAAACCTCACCTCAGTCCCCAAGAAACTAGATCACACTAGTCTTTTGGTGGGAAACTGTGTTTGTCATGAAAAGAAAGAAAAGTGATTCGTGGCCTGGCCCCCCTTCCTTTCACTCAGCCGGATCCTGAGCAGAGTGGAGGGGACCCAGCAGAGATGTGCCCAAGTGACCTTCTATCCTGCCACCTCTGCGCCTGGCATGGAGAAGGTCTCTCGTGGATGTCGAACGGATGCTGGAGAGTCAGGGTCCAGGCTTCTTCTCGCCACAAGCCCAGTACTTCAGCCCCTGGAAAGACATCTCTGGAGCACAGCAAGGTGGCCCAGAGCTCTTGGCTCTGGCAGGGGGCGGTCAGGGCCCAGGGAGCCGGAGGAGGCCAAGAACAGAGGCCAGAGGAGGACCAGTCTGACGCAGCAAGGGCCTGCCCCTCCCCCCCACTGCTCCTGACCCCAAGCACGGGGACCCTGCCTCTTCCTGTCTGCCCGACCAGCTCTCCTTCCCCACCCAGCATCTCCTGGTCACCCAAAGCCCTGGGGCCTCAGTCCTCCCAGCCGCCTTCCTCTCTCTGTCACTAATGTGAGCTTCCTTTGTGCACACTAAAGTCCAGTTTCACAGCAGTGGTTCAGATGATTTCCTTCCATCCCTCTCCTGAGGGCTCATGCCCAGCCTCCAGTTTGCTGAATGCTCACCTCTGACAGTCATGTGACTGGGGCTCAGGCCCCGGCTCCCTGTAGCAGAGGGCCATTTTTAAATTTGGAGGGAGGAGCAGTTGTTCCTGTGCCCCGGGAGCTGTCAGAAACCCAGAGAGCTGGGATGGGGAACATGTGTTTGGACCCAGTCCGGGACCACTCCCCACTCCCGCCCCCGCTGGGGAGGATCCCCAGGAGGAGATGGTGGATCAAGGCTGTAATTACACTTAATTCAGTTTATTGTTGAGCTCTGACATCAATTCCCCAGATTTAGGAGTGGAGGGGCCGGGTCAAAGACAGTTCCCGATACTGCTTTTGCTTCCTTCAGCCTTACCCCAGGTCAGTTTTGTGGGCCCTGATCTTAAAGGGGTGCTGAGCATCTTTGAACTGCCCCCCTTGAGAAGCCAGGGGGCCCTCCATCTCCCCAGATCCCTGGGTGTCCACTTTCTCCTCTGTCTATTCCTCCAACCCTGAGAATCCATTTCTAGTCTCTGGCCCCTCCTGACTCTCTCTGGGTTGGGTCAAGGTTCTGCAGGGACCACGGAGTAGACAAGAAGTAGCAAAGGGTGAACCCTGCCCAAGTGGCCTGTGCACGCTCCTCAGCACCAAGTGTCTGCTGACAGAGCAGACAAGGCAGGTGCTTACGCCTCTCTCTGCTGATGTGTCCCTCTCCTTTGTGCTTTGATGCCACAGAAGTCAGGGGCAGGCGGGCTAACTAGGAGAGAGACTCCCCCCAAGTAAAGGGCCTTCGGACCATGTCCTTCAATCTGCAGATCCACAGTGTAGCCCATCACTTCCTGGGCCTGTTTAAGACACAGCTGCCTCCCTCGCTGAGTCCCCAGAGTGCTGGGAGCCAGGGGGCATCTATAATTCAGAGGGACGGGTACCATGCAGGACACCTCCCTGCCTCACAGCCTTTGCCAAGGGAGAGGTGGAAGAAACTGCCAGGGTGACTTGGAGGCCCAGGTGATTGGACAGAGTGTTCTGGTTTCCGTCCTTGAACACACCGCAGGCACCCTTAGTGGGGGCAGGGCACCGCTGAGGCCTTCGCCCCAGCGATGAAAGAGAAAACAGAAGACAAGAGTGGAGGCTCTAGGGGGCCAGCCTCCTGCACCCCCCTCAGGCTGCTCGCTCCTGACACTGCACATCCTGACAGTTAATCCACAGCCGTCCAGTTTGCTCTGGGAACCTGGAAATCACCTTTGAAATTTCCCTTCTTTGTTCTCACTGCCAAGGGCAGAGAGGGAGTAGGGAGGCCTGCGAGATTGAACCTGGGAGTTTCCAGTCTCTAAGTTGCCGCTGTGTGGCTCTGAGAAAGGAATGGAACTGTTCACCAACGGAGCCCCCAGTCCTGGTGTTTGTGCAGTGTCCCCTCCCCCCTGCTCCCCAAACACACTCACCCCCCAGAGAGAAATAGACACCAAGGAGAGAGGAGGTGTTGGTGACGGCTCAGTCCCTCCAGAGACCTCACTGTAACCTGAGCAGAGGTGTGCACTTCGAGGTCGCTCAAGGGCATACACTATCCCCTGGGACGTGTAATGGGCCCGCTCTGGAACTGGCTGGGAGCTGACCAGATCTGAAAGTAGTCTAGGACCGGTTAGAGACAGCGTCCTCTAGGCCCCGAATGTGGCAGTGGTGCTGGCGACCTCACCACTCGTCCTTTCCCCATCTGAGCCCCTGGGAAAGGCTGAGGGATATCCTGATTGAAGCCCCTGGGAAAGCAGCATCCGGGGCTGTGATGACGGATGTTTTCCTGCTTCCTTTTGGTGATGGCGGCAGGGAGAGGCTGGGAAGGGAAAGGCTTCCCAGGTGGGTGGCTTTGATAACTCTCCTTCAGGAGGAAGTAGAGAGGAAGTCTTTTTCCTGTGTCCCCACTGACCTCAGTCCCCAAGCCCTCAGATGCCTGAAGGACAGCCGACCCAGATGGTCTCATTTCTCCCTGTGGGTTGACAGCTGCTCTGGGCTCCCTGGGAAGTTGGCCAGGTGGTGTTGACTGGAGAACCCCAGTACGTAGGAACCCTGGCCTCTCTTGTCAAAAAGCTGCCTCAGGGGGTAAGGAGCCCACAGGAGGACCACCTCGGCACAGGACCAAAGTGTGGGGGAGAGAGAGGCTTTTGACTCCTGGGCGCATCTCTTGGGGCCAGCCTGAGCTGCCAGTGGGTCCGGAGAGAAGCCAGGAAGGCATTTAGCACCTCTGACTTTCCTTGACTTGGCCCCAAGCAGTTGAGCAAATGGGGCAAGTAGGAAGGTCTGTCAGGGCCTGAGGCTGAGGGTGGGTGCCTTCCACAGAATATGCCAGACAGACCCCAGGGAGGTTGATAGATAAAATAGCCTTTTTTTGGGGAGGGTCTCCCCCCCTTAATTTAAGACCCATTGTACTTAGACTAAAAAGTAGACCACTTAGACCAATTGTACTTAGACTAAAAAGTATGAATCATGAACAACTAGTCATGCAGGAAACCTTATCCCCTGCCCACCCACCCACAGAAGAGGCCTGTGCTGGAAATGAACAGAATGCAGCAGGAAATGGGCTCAGGTGGAAAAGGGGCGTGGGAAGCTGCAGCCTTAGCTTTGGAGCACATTTGGGAGGGAAGGGCTCCTGGAGTCTGTCACTAGAATTCAGAAGCCCAGGGTGAGGTATGGAAGACTGCCCCTGCCAGTGAAACCAAACCACCTTTTGAAACTTTCCACTGGGGCCATGTTGCAGGTGAAGCCAGGAGCTCAAGTCTCTGCCTGGTAACCCTCACACCTAGGTGGGGGTGGGGCTCGAAAGTGAGGAGAAACGACAGGAAGTGGAGCGTTTTCGGGGCCTAAAAGTTGTCAGGATGTACTATGACTTAGTGGAAAGATGGATTGGGAGTCCCAGGGCCTGATTTAACATTCTGACCTTGGTATTATAGTATCTATGTGACTTTGGGCAGGTCTAAGACTCATTTTTTCTACAAAATAGGAGAAACAATACTTACTCTTACAAGGGTGGGCCTGAGGGTGAGGCGAAAGAAAAAATAGTGAAAGCAGGTTGCAAAGTCTACAGCACAGGATGAAGGTGAGGGGATCTGCATATCTGGTCACCTCCACCTAAATAGACAGTGGGTCTGTCCCTACAGGGGTCACGCATGTGTCATCCCCCTGCCAGGCAGAGAGCCTGCTGCCCACCTCATGCTAATAGTTAACTGGCTTGCCCTCTATCTCCCAGGCCAGGGCTTTTTTATCTGGTGTAAAGGAGCTGGGAAACGTGGCTTTGGCCAGCGCGGGAGAAGGGGCCTTTATGTGCACCAGCAAAGACCCAATTGTTACTGCATCCAAACTGGGCTGCGTCCCCAGTTATCTCTACTACTCTTCTGGTCTCTACTCCTCAGATGCCAAGTTTTCACCAAGAACAAAAGCTGCTGTCCGGACTAATTTATAATCCAGATCTGCTGACTGGGTCTTAATGTGTTCCTCCCGGGCAGGGCTGCAGTGGCCTTAAAGCTATCAGCCTCAGGGCCTGTCTCTCAACCTCTGCCCTCTGCCCCCTGCCCCTGGCGGGGAGGTGGCAGCTGTCTCTGGGTGCCGGTGGGGAGGACTCCCTGGGGTTCGTTGGTCCACCTGCCCAGCTCAGAGGACCAGCTGGCAAGGAGGACACCCCAGCACCGCCCAGGTTCTTCTAGGAGCGGCTGTGGGCGGAGACTGGCGGTTCTGACGGTGGTAGATCTTCTTCAGCGTGGCTGCCCTCGGCCCCTTTCATCTGAACATCAGGGCTCATGTCACTTGTTATTCAGTCTTCCAGTGGCACCAGAAGGAGTCATTTCCTGGGGGTAGGCTCTGCGCCCCCGGGGTAGAGGGTGGTCTTCCCCAGGAGCTGAGCAAGGGGCGCTGAGCCGGTCCCTGTACCTGGAGAGCGAGAAACGGGCAGTGTCTCCCCAGGCAGGGGTCTTACTGTCCGGGGTGACCCGTGCCAGTCTGACCGCAGGGACCAGTGGGCTTTGAGGCCAACAGGCAGACCACTCTGGTACGCCCAGAGGCCCCTCAGCCGTTCCCGAGTCCGCTGCCCAGCTGCGGTGGGCCCGAGGGGGGACACTTCGGAAAGACTGGGTGAGTCCGCTTTCCCCGTCAATGGCCGAGTGCCTCCCCCGCCGTAACCGGCGGGGGTGGAGGGCTGAGCCCCTGGGCGGGGAACGGGGGCCGGCAGGTCGCCGCGGGTCGCAGCCCCCTCCTGGGCGGGCCTTCGTGTCCCGCCCCCGGCCTTAACGTCAGGGGAGGGGCGGAGTGGCGATCGCTGGAGAAAGAACCGGCGCCAGCCGCGGTGGCGCGGGGATCCGGAGCCCAGGGGCGCCGAGCCGAGCGGGGACCGAGGGGAGGTGGCACCGGGGCCGCCGAGGAGGCGCGCGCAGGCGGGCGGGGGTGGCCCGGGGTCGGAGCCGAACGCGAGGGCGGCGCCCAGGGACTCCGGCGGCGCGGAGGAGGTGAGTGAGGCCAGGGCGGCGCGGGGCGGGAGCCGCTGGGCTCCGGGCAGACGCCGCTTTGTCCCCCGCCTCGCGCAGGGGCCGCCGCACGCTCGAGGGACGGGGTCTGAGGGCGCAGGGAGGGGCAGCGGGGGACAGCTGACCGTCCGAGATCCTCCCTGCGCCCCCCGCGGGGGCTCGGAGCGCGGCGAGCTCTGCCCGCAGCCTGGGGGTCTGGAGGCGGGGACTGGTCGGGGGACCGGGCGAAGGAGACAGGGTCCCTCGTCCTGTCGGGTCCGCGGCCGGGATCCTCTCCAGGCCCGGGAGCTGCCCCGGCTCCCCCACCCGCGACGGAAAGTTTGGGGCGGGCTTGGACCGAGGCCGATGTTGTGGGATCGGATTTCCCCGCCGTGGCCCCCCGCCCGTTCCGCTTGGGAGGCGGGTTGTCCTGGAAAGCCAGCTCCCAAGCCCAGCCGACCGCCCCATCCTCGGCTGGAGCGCTCGCCCTGCAGCCGCCACTCGGGTGGGCCAGGGTTGGGGCTACCGCTGGGGCCCCGCACCCCGCCACCATCCCCGGGCCGCCCCGTTTCCACCGCTCGGGGCGGAGCTGGGGGGTGGGGGCGTCGCTGCGCCGGCCGAGCGGAGTGCGCCGCGGGGTCCGGCCGGGCCGGGGTAAGGGGCAAAGGGAGTGCCGCGGCGGTGTGGGACTGGTGGGGGAGCCCGTCCCCAGCCCCGCGCCCTTCCCGCGCGGGCCCGGGGCCGACAGGGGGCGTACGCAGGCCGGGCTCCGCCACGCTCCCTGCGCCTCCGCTTTGTTTGCGTTCAAACCCCGGAGCTGGGGGAGGGGAGGACGGGGCGGGGGGCAGGGACGGGGTCTTGGCGGGGACCTTTTGCTTTGGGGTGGGCAGGGCCCCGGCTTCTGTGTGTCTGTGTGGGGCCTTGCAGGGCTGGAGCGGCGGAAATGAAGCCGGACGGCCTGTCCAGGCTGGGCCGGGGGCGCCATCCCCAAGCGGAAGGCTCGTCAGACCCTGCGCGGGGCGCCCCCCGGTTTAGGAGGAATCCCCTCCCGCCCCTGTCCGGGGCTCCCCACACTCCGCCTGAGGGCGCCGCCAGGGCGGGGATCCCCGATCACAGCAGCGGGAGCCCTGTCCCGCCACCCGCAGCCTGAGGGCCAGTGTCCCTCAGAGGCGGCGCGAGGAGCGGACGAGGCCCTGGTCACTTCCACGCCCATCCTACCCACTTCCTGCCTCCCTTCTTGGGCAACAAAGGGACCTCGGGAAGCTGGGCCCCGTCGGCTCCTGGCCCAGTTCTGCCCTGCTGCTGCGGGCCAGGGTTACGGTCTTTTCCTGGCCATTGTTTGCACTGGCGGAGGGGAGGAACTGGGGCAGGACCCCCCCACGACTGCTGCATCAGGCGCCCCCGCCGCCCACCCACCACATGCCCTCCTCACCCTGCTAAGGCGGTCGCCTCCCAGAATTAGGCCCTGGGCTGGTTGGAGCCCCTGTGGGGGCAAGTCTTGCTTCCAGAGGTTATTTTAAGAAATCCTCGAATTTGTCGGGCCTGAGTGTGGGGGAGGGGTCCCCTTTTTATTTTCTTAAACAACTTCCTGTTGAGAGGGAGTGGGGGAGGGCTCGGAGGCCAGAAAAGGTTTCTCTGAGTGTCCACTCCTACAGCTGACTCAGCTTCTCCCCCCTCTCCTTAGAGAGAGACCGCATGGTCCTTTGGAGGCGCTGGGGGTTGAGGTCAGGTGTGGGAGGGGACGAGGTCTCTGCTCCAAGGACAGGGGCAAGGGGAGAATTCCTGGGCTCCTGCAGAGGCCTGATCAGGTCTGACGTCCTGTCAGTGCCTCCCGGCTTGGGCCTGTGTGGGCCCCCTTCCTGTCTGTTTGCTCTGGCTGTGATTCTGACCCTTTCTTTTCCCCCAGCAGGGCAGCTGGCCTGGAGCTTATAGCCGGGGCGTGTGCCATGGCCCCACACTGGGCTGTCTGGCTGCTGGCAGTGGGGCTGTGGGGCCTGGGCATCGGGGCTGAGGTGTGGTGGAACCTGGTACCCCGGAAGACGATATCTTCTGGGGGTGAGTGCCTGAAGTTGGAGGAGACAGACCAGTGTGGGGAGCGGGAGGCCAGCAGGCGCTGCTGGGGGAAGATGCTAAGGAGTTGCCCCCAGAGTCTGCCAGCTTTATTCTGCTGTCAGGATGGAGGCCCGTCCATGCATGGGACCCAGCTTTCTAAGAAGTGTGAGTGCGTGGACCCAGGGACCCAGAACTGGTCGTCCCGCTCAGGACCTGGGCTATCCCTGCTTTTGATGCTTAGGACCTGGCTGCCCTCGTTTTGCAAAGGACAGGGACCATCTGCATCACTGTCACCACGCTTCACTCTTAGAATTGCCCCACGCACTGAGAGACCAGTGAGAGAAACCTGAGCCAGGATATGTGGAGAGCCAAGGGTGTCCCCCCCACAAGTCTTAGTAACTCTGCACCCAAGAACCCCCTTATCAACTCTAATGGACCCCCTTCTGCCCTGACACTCGTGCCTTTGGTGGCCTTGGATGGGTATGTGTATGTGTACATGCTCATGTGGGGGACAGTGGACCTGACAGCCCTTCCTGTGCAAACACACCTGTTGAAGAAGTGATGTCAGGTGTTTGTATCATGCCCTGCACTCTGGGACCTGGGATGAGCTCAGCTCCCACAGGCTGCACTCAGGTGCTAATGAAGCTTTCCCTTGCTGGCCTGTTTCTGGGCCCATCATTGGCTCTGAAGACTAAGGCTAGTTTAGGGGGACCCTGAGGACAGGTCGGCAACTATTTCAGGGGCCGACAGGGATCCTGTGACTATATAAATGTTGTAGTGCCCTGCCTGGTGAATGCCACCAAGGCTTCCCAGCCCCCAGGCTTTAGTGCCATCTCTGGTCCCAGCCTCCGGTTTCCCCTGCCATCCCTGCTTGTCCCAGTGGACAGCCGTGCAGCCTGGATTTGTCTGGGTCTGGCTGGAGTGGAGAATTTTCTAAGACAAGGAGTGCTTACAACTGCTGTGCGTCCTGCCCTCCTGGATCTGGGGCTGGGGCGGGCTGGACCCTCACACGGGCAGCAGGGCAAAGAAGGAAGCGGCAACTGAGGAAGCTGGGAGGGGGAAGTGCCCAGCTCTGCAGCCAGAGGTGCTGCTGACCCTGAGTGAGAGCCATCAGTCTGATGGCTTCCTCTGGCCGGAAGCTGTGGCTGAGATATCCTTCCTTCCTCCTCACAGCCCAGATGCGCCTCCTCCCAGGCTGGGAAAGCCCAGGGAGGCATGGGGGAGCTGTCAGAGCCAGGCAGTGATTCAGGAAATGCCCTTTATTACCAGTCAGGCAGCTGGGCTGCACTGCCTGTGGGCTGTTGGCCCTAATATGGGGAATAGGAATGATTAGGCCCAGGAGAACATTGTATAGAGGAAGGCTGATTCCGGGGGGGGGGGGTGTCTGGAGCCCCAGGAAGGCTGCCCATCCACAGCCGTGCTCACTCCCGCCTTGTCCCTGCAGAGCTGGCCACAGTGGCACGGCGGTTCTCCCAAACGGGCATCCAGGACTTCCTGACACTGACCCTGACTGAGCAGACCGGACTCCTGTACGTGGGGGCCCGGGAGGCCCTGTTTGCCTTCAGCATGGAGGCTCTGGAGCTGCAAGGAGTGGTGAGAGGTGGGGGAGCGGGAGGCACACATGTAGGTGACAGGCAGTGCCGAGGGGTACCCCCCACCCTACGTCCTCCCCTGTGGGAATATTGCTGGTCTGCAATGGCCGCCCTCTCCGCAGAGTAAAAGTTACCTTCCCCTTGTCCACAGCACTTAGTGGGTTCTGCTGCCATGGGGCCTTCTGGGGTCTGTGTCCTCTTCTGAAATGAGCTCCCAGAGCATGGGAAACGTGTAATATCGCTTGGTGTCCCATGCTGCTGCCACAGGCCATGCTGTGCACATACTCAGAGTGTACCTGTGACGTTGCTGACATGTCCCCTCCATGTCCCCAGATCTCATGGGAGGCACCCGCGGAGAAGAAGTCTGAGTGCATCCAGAAAGGGAAGAGCAACCAGGTGGGTGCTCAAGGATAAGGGACGGGCAGAGCCGCAGGGCCTCCCCTGGCTGGGCCCCATGGTACACGCTCTCTGCCCTGGGCTCCCTTTGTTTCAGTGCTGGTCTGGGTCCCCATCCAGGTCCTCGTGTCCCCATTCCCGGGCCCTTACCCTTTACCTGGATCCATTTTTCTCCCCAGACGGAGTGTTTCAACTTCATCCGCTTCCTGCAGCCGTACAATGCATCCCACCTGTACGTGTGTGGCACCTACGCCTTCCAGCCCAAGTGCACCTATGTGGTGAGTGCTGTGCTCACCCTCAGCCCTCCTCCCATCTGCATGTGCGTTTTCTGCGTCACACTCTGTCTCTTCTCCACTCCAGGACATGCTCACCTTCACCTTGGAGCGCAGAGAGTTTGAGGATGGGAAAGGAAAGTGTCCCTATGATCCTGCTAAGGGCCATACTGGCCTCCTTGTGGGTGAGTGGCTGACCCCGCTGCAGGCTGGGGTGTCCCCCAAGACTTGTTCCCATCCGGAGCCACGTGGCATGAGTGTATATTCACTTCCCTTCTGGCCTGGCTGACCTTCTGTCTTTGTAGATGGTGAGCTGTACTCGGCCACACTCAACAACTTTCTGGGCACGGAGCCTGTTATTGTGCGTAACATGGGGGCCCATCACCCCATGAAGACAGAGTACCTGGCCTTCTGGCTCAATGGTGAGCTCCAAGCAGCTGGCATAGGGCCTGGGGGAGCTGGGGCGGGGAAGTTACCACCAGGGCCTCTCTAAGCCTCCTCCCCTTCCCACAGAACCTCATTTTGTTGGCTCTGCCTATGTCCCTGAGAGCCTGGGGAGCTTCACGGGTGATGACGACAAGATCTACTTCTTCTTCAGCGAGCGGGCCGTGGAGTATGACTGCTACACGGAGCAGGTGGTGGCCCGTGTGGCCCGCATCTGCAAGGTACAGAAGTCTGTGGCTGTGAGCGCTAGGTGCCCTGCTGGCCAGGCTGGGCCGGGCTGACCGCCAGTGTCCCCTTGCCATCTGCCAGGGAGACGTGGGGGGTGCGCGGACCCTACAGAAGAAGTGGACCACGTTCCTGAAGGCTCGACTGGTATGCTCGGCCCCTGACTGGCAGCTCCACTTCAACCAGCTGCGGGCACTGCACACCCTGCAGGACGTCTCCTGGCACAACACCACCTTCTTTGCAGTTTTTCGGGCACGATGGTGAGCTGGCCGGGACTCCTTGGGATGCAGAGGAACAGGTCCGCGGGGTAGGGGTGGTTTATGGGTGCTGGCCTCTACAGGAGTCCAGGTGGCCAGTTGTCTGGAAGCAAAGGAGGATGTTGGGCATGTGCTCCCACTGGGGGCACCTTACGGCTGCCATTCCATTGAGCGTACCCGTGACTGCTTCCTGCTGGGCCCTGCCTTCCCCCTGCATGCCTTGAACTGCGGTAAAGTGGGCACCGAGCCTGACCCTTGGGCTCCCTCCCTTGCTGTGACAGGGGTGACGTGGACTTGTCAGCAGTCTGTGAATATCAGCTGGAAGAGATCCAGAGGGTGTTCGAGGGTCCCTACAAGGAGTACCGCGAGCAGTCCCAGAAGTGGGGCCGCTACACTGACCCTGTACCCAGCCCGCGGCCGGGTTCGGTGAGTCCTAGGGGAGGGTGTGATGCTGCCCTCAGTGCCACTCCCGCTGGCTGACAGCTCTACCCCCAACCCCTCCCTCTAGTGCATCAACAACTGGCACCGTCGCCATGGCTACACCAGTTCTCTGGAGCTGCCTGACAACACCCTCAACTTTATCAAGAAGCACCCGCTGATGGAGGAGCAGGTGAGGCCTCGCTGGGGCCGGCCCCTGCTTGTGAAGAAGGACACCAACTTCACCCACCTCGTGGCTGACCGCATCATGGGGCTGGATGGAGCCACCTATACAGTGCTGTTCATCGGCACGGGTAGGCAAGTGTGTGTGTGGGCCTGGCTCCTAGAGGCTGCATGAGGGCCTGTGTGCCCGAGACAGGGCCCACATGCCCTCGTTGACACTGTCCTTCCCCAACCCCCACAGGAGACGGCTGGCTGCTCAAGGCTGTGAGCTTAGGGCCTTGGGTTCACCTGATCGAGGAGCTGCAGGTGTTTGACCAGGAGCCCGTGGAAAGCCTGGTCCTGTCCCGGAGCAAGGTAGTGGTCAGGGCCCATGCGTTGTTGTCCTTCACTGTCCCCAGTCTTCTATTTTGTCCGTATCGGGCTGGTGGGCACTCGAGCACACCTGGCTTAGCTTGACTTTCAGGAAATGGCAGCACTCCGCAGGTCGTATATAGCGAGGTCCCTGCGGGGCAGTTTCCAGAACCTGGCCGTGGCAGCTGCTCCTTGAGATCCCTCGAGGTTGGGCCGGGCCTTGGGCTGCTTGTTTATGGTGCCCTCACGATGCCCCATTGCCCCCAATCCCAACTCCTGTGCCTTCCTGCTTCCCTGAGGTGCTGCTGCTAGCATCTTACCCTCTCTGGCCTGTCTCAGCACCCTGAACTTTCATGGGCTCACCTGTTACCAACTGCTGTGGCTCAGATGGTTCCCCAGAACATGGAATAATGGCAGAAAGTCTGGTTGAAGAAAGACAGATTGGCAATCACCATGCAAACAGGAAAACGCCTTATGCTATGTTGGTGCTATTGTGACGGCTGGCGGGCCTCGCGGAAAAAGTACTTCCTACACTGTTTGTACTGCAGTGAGCTGTGCGTGCCTGCGATTATCTCAGCCTCACAGGACTGCTGTTCCTTCTAAGCAGGTCACAAGGTGCTCAGGATGGCATCTAGCTTGTAATGAGCCCTCCATGCGTCCTCAAGCCTTCCTTCTCTTGGCCCCTTTTGCCCTATGCTCCCCCGTAGGAGTGCGAACTGCACCCGGGGTGTGTCCTGGCCTGGCTGACCCTCCTGTGCCTCCATCCCTTGCAGAGGTTGCTGTTTGCAGGCTCCCGCTCGCAGCTGGCTCAGCTGCCCCTGGCTGACTGCATGAAGTACCGCTCCTGCGCAGACTGCGTCCTCGCCCGGGACCCCTATTGTGCCTGGAGCGTCAACACCAGCCGCTGTGTGGCCGTTGGTGGCCAGTCTGGGTGAGTGGGGCTCTGCTCGTGCTAGGACCAGGTGGGGAGGGAAGGTGGTTGGACGGGGGTGCTGAATGGACCCTGTTTCCCAACCAGTTCCTTGCTGATCCAGCACGTGACAGTCTCAGACACCTCGGGCATCTGTAACTTTCGAGGCAGTAAGAAAGGTGAGCTGTTTTTTTTGTCCCCCTCCTAGGGGACTGGGCCCTGGGTGGGAGCTGAAGTGTCTGCATCTCCCCTTGGCCCTGGGTCTCCTGCGCTAACTCTGCTCCCTCTCCTCTCTCTGCTGCTGCAGTCAGGCTCACGTCCAAAAACATCACGGTGGTGGCAGGCACAGACCTGGTGCTGCCCTGCCGCCTCTCTTCCAACCTTGCCCATGCCCGCTGGACTTTTGGGGGCCGGGACCTGCCCGCAGAACAGCCCGGCTCCTTCCTCTACGATGCCCGACTGCAGGCCCTGGTTGTGATGGCCGCCCAGCCCCGCCACGCTGGGGCCTACCACTGCTTTTCAGAGGAGCAGGGGGCACGGCTGGCTGCCGAAGGCTACCTGGTGGCCGTGGTGGCAGGCCCATCGGTGACCCTGGAGGCCCGGGCACCCCTGGAAAACCTGGGACTGGTATGGCTGGCTGTGGTGGCGCTGGGGGCCGTGTGCCTGGTACTGTTGCTGCTCGTTTTGTCACTGCGCCGGCGGCTGCGGGAAGAGCTGGAGAAAGGCGCCAAGGCGGCGGAAAGGACCCTGGTGTACCCTCTGGAGCTGCCCAAGGAGCCCACCAGTCCACCTTTCCGGCCTGGCCCTGAAACTGATGAGAAACTCTGGGACCCTGTTGGCTACTACTACTCAGACGGCTCGCTCAAAATTGTGCCCGGACATGCCCGGTGCCAGCCCGGGGCCGGACCCCCTTCTCCGCCTCCTGGCATCCCCGGCCAGCCCCTGCCGTCCCCAACTCGGCTTCACCTGGGGGGTGGGCGGAACTCAAACGCCAACGGTTACGTGCGCTTGCAGCTAGGCGGGGAGGACCGTGGTGTGGGGCTGGGGCACCCCCTGCCCGAGCTGGCGGACGAACTGAGGCGCAAACTGCAGCAGCGCCAGCCCCTGCCGGACTCCAACCCCGAGGAGTCCTCGGTATGAGGGGACCCTGCCACCTCACGTCGGCAGGGCAGCCTGGGAGCCGCGGCTCCCTGTTTTGCACAGGCACCAGCTACCTCAGGGACATGGCGCGGGCACCTGCTCTGCTGGGACAGACCTTGCCCAGCCATGAGGACCTGCTCTGCTCAGCATGGGCACTGCCACTCGGTATGACTTACCAGGGCACCCGACACCCAGAAGGCGCCTTTCTCCTCTCTGTGAGGGGCTGTGAATCACGGACACTGGGACCCCAGCAGCCAAAACTGCAAGGCAGAAGTCGGACATGTGTGTGCGTGTGTGTGTGTGTGTATGCATGTATGCTTGTGTGTATGCGTGTGTGTACCCATGTGTGTGCGTGCCTGTGCACGCGGGCATGTTGGACAGCCTTCCTGTTTTCTGTCAGTCTTCCCTTGGTCTGGGATCCTCCTGGTGAGTCATTGGAGCTATGAAGGGGAAGGGGTCAGATCGCTTTGCCTCTCCTACCCCCTACCTGTCCACAGGGAGGGGCAGCGATGTACATATGGGGGTGGGCTGGGCAGGGTGCTGTGCTCCTGGGGGGGGTGCAGGGCTCTGGGGTGGGCCTAGCCCTGCTCTTAGGGTTGTGAATGTTTTCAGGGTTGGGGGGAGGGAGATGGAGCCTCCTGTGTGTTGGGGGGAAAGGGTGGGAGGGGCCTCCCACTTGGCCCTGGGGTTCAGTGGTGTTTTATACTTGCCCTCTGTACAGGGCTGGGAGGGGAGAGAGGGTGGGCGTGCTGTGGATGTGGCATGTCCTCGCCCAGCCCTGGAGGAGGGCTCCTAACAGTGTAACTTATTGTGTCCCCACATATTTATTTGTTGTAAATATTTGAGTATTTTTATATTGACAAATAAAATGGAGAAAATGAAACTGACAGATGAGACATTTGGGCTAAAAACTTCTGGGTGCCAAGAGGGAAGGCTCCCTGGGTTGAGGAAGGCTGGTCCAGACCCACCTCCCCATAGTCCTGAGCAGACACCCCTTTTGTGGTCCCCGCCTGCCTGTGCCCCTCCATAGTGGGACAGCCCAGGCCCCAGTGTTTTCCCACAGTGGTGGCTGTGGAGCTGGGAACCAGACCAGGGCCACAGCCTCTTGGGAGCCTGCCTTGGCTACTGGCCAAAGGGATGGGGGGGCACTGGGAGTCAAAGCCATAGAGGAACTGGCTTCCCAGAAGTCTGGGAAGGAGAAGTGGGAGTGAGGGTGGAAGGAACTTCCTGGAGGCAGCTTAAGGTTGTGGGCTGGATGTGAGGCCGGGGCTTCCAATATTACAAGTCAGGAGGAAGGTCAACCTTCTACCCTCCAGTATGTTAGCCTTGAGTGCTTCAGCTACATGGACATGGAACTTTCCCCAGGGCCACGCAGCATGCACCACGCCAGTGTCTAATGGGAGGAGAGGTACAGGGCCCAGATATTTTTAAGAAAAATGGCCCAGGGGGTGGCCAGATGGCTCAGTGGGTTAGAGCCTGAGCGCTTAACTACAGGGTTGCCGCATTCGAGTCCCACATGGGCCAGTGAGCTGCACCCTCCTCAACTAGATTGAAGGACAATTTGACTTGGAGCTGATGGGCTCTGGAAAAACACACTGTTCCCCAATATTAACCCCCCCCCCAAAAAAAGAAAAGAATGAAAAAAGAAACACAGGGCCCAGCCTGGATTCTGTAATTCATGCCCACAGATGAAAGCAGTGAAAGTGAAGTGTCCTGTGCACAGACAGGCCTGGCGTGGGCCCAGCCCGGATCAGGCTGCCGCCGCAGGTGTCCCCTGGCTGTAGGAAGGCACCGGGATCCGCCTGGCCGCGCATCAGCCCGGGCGCTTCTGACCTTTGTACACCGATTCAATAAAGCAGGCGCCCCCCACGGGGGGGGGGAGGGTCGGCACAACCCGAGCCCCGACCCTGCTTTGGGGGCCTACAGCTGCTCCTGGTGGCACCAGCCTTCCCTGCGTTTTCAACAAACAGGCCGGAGGGGCGTGAGGAGGGAGGGTGTCGCGAGGGGAAGGTCAGCCGTTTTCCCGGGCCCGCGGCGGTGCGGGAGGGGGGTGAAGGACCCGGGACCCAGGGAACGAGGACACCACGCAGGGCGGGTTCCGGCGAGCGCCACTTGCCTCCGAGGCCCGGGCGCGCGCCAGCTGTCCGGCCCAGGCCTGCGCAACGCGGCAGCTCCCCGGGGCTGCAGGCGCCCCGGCGCGGCCACCTCGGGCGGGGCGCGCAATCCCGAGTCCCGCCCCGCCCTCCGATTGGTTCCCGAGCGAGAGCCCGGGCTCCTGGTTGGCCGACCCGGCGGGGCCGCGCACGCCGACTGGTCAGGTCCGGCGGTTGACCGCGCGCGTGCGCGCCCAACAGCGGGGTGGAGCTGAGGCCGGCATGGCGGCTCCCCGGCCCAGCGCCGACGGGCCCTGCTGCGCCCACTCGGGCGCGACGCCTGGCGCGCGGCAGACGCTGGACGAGATGGACTTCGAGAGGGGTGAGGCGGACGCGGAGCCGGGGGCACTCGCCCTGGGTCACCGAGAGCCCGCCCCGGCCCGACACGAGCTCGGCCCCTGAAACGCCTACTGGCGCGCAGGGAGCGGAGCGGGGCCAGCTGCTCCACGGTGCGACGCGGGGACCCCGGCCCTCGAGGCTGTCCGACGGGGGCGGCGCGGGATCTGCGCCCTCCCAGGGGACAGAGCCGCGGGAAACGGACGTTTCCGAGCCGCCGAGTCGGGGCGTGTGCTCTGGGTGTGGGAGAGACGCGCCAGGGTCGGGGGCCGCGGAGGGGACACGTGTCCCACCCGCCTTCCCTCCACCTCTCGCACTGCCCCTGAAGGGTCTCGCCAGCAGTTATGCGCCGTAGGAGTCTTCGGCCACGTCTAGACACATGTTGAGGTTCTTAGAGCTGGGAGGGTGCTACCGGCCTCGGGTAAGTACTGACCAGGGCTGACGGTGCCCCAGAAACGTTGACCTTTGCAAAATAGGGCCCCGTCACCGCCAGGTGGCTGCTCACCTGGCTTTCATCAGAGCAGGTTTTACAAGCGGATGTTACGGGCACACCTAGGAGATGACGGCGGCTGCGTCCCAGACCCCGGCAAAGGGAGATGTCTCAGTAAAGCCAGCCATAGTCTTTTTGCTGGGGGACTGACTTGCCTTCAGTCTGTGAAATAAAGCCACATCTGGGCGGTGCCAAAGCACAGTAAAATGAGCTGTGCTTGTGCTGTGTTTGCTTGCTCATTTGTTATCTATTTGGAACCCGTGGGAAAGAGCCTTCTCTGTTGTGTGGACTTTGTTTTCCTTCATGTCTGCTCTCTGGGTTCTTTGTCCTGAAGTCATCCTTTAATGGCTTTTTTCAGTAAGCATGTGTCCCCACCACACTGTAATACTTTTCTCTCTCACTGTAATACTTTTGTGGGTGGTGATGACCTTTTCTTTTTGGTGACTTACATGTTCTCTTTATTCTTGATGTTTGGTCATTTCACCATGCTGGGTTTGTTTTCATTAATCCTTCTTGGGATTTAATATGTTTTTTCATCGGAGAACTCATTGTTGTCTTTATTTAAGGATAATTCTCGGGTGTAATCTCTTCAAACATTGTCCCATTCTATTCAGTTTCTCTTTTTTTGTTTTTGAAACCTCTGTTAGACATATTTTGGTACATTCTGTCTTTTTCCATGTTTCTTTACCTCTCTTTAAGTATTTTTCTCTTTACCATTCTGCATTTGGGTGATTTGCAAGTCATTAATTCTCTCTTCAATTGGGTCTGCAGTACTGTTGAACCATCTATTGTTTTATTTCAGTGATTCTACTTTTTAATGTATTGACTTTGTTATAGATCTGCCTGTTCTTCTCCCTCCCCCTAATATTCTGTTGATTTGTGGATTCTATTCCTTCATCTCTGTGAACACATTAAATATTTTAAAGCCTTAGATTGCGCTATTACAGTTAATTTTTGAAACATGCGTTTTCCCATTTGTTTTGCTGCAGTGGGTTTGCAACTTCTTTGAGCTCAACAGCTGCTCCTCTTTTTAAAGAGATTCTCACACATGCCTTTGCTGGCCTGTAGAGGCATCCTTATAGGGCATGTTTAAAAGTTGCCTCTGCCTGGCCCTTAAGGCGTTCAATTGTCTGGGTCAGCTTTTATGGCAGACTCTCAGCTTGGGGGTTTGCTCCTTGAGGGTAATGCAGGTAGATATGGGTCCCACACCTCCAAGTTGCCTAGGTCCTGGCATCTGATTTTTTTCAGTTTCTTCTACCTTTGTTGTCGTCTTACACCTATTCAAATGGCGTTGTTCCTCATTTTCTTTAGGTTTCTGTTGAAATGTCACCTTATCAGAGATGCCGTTCCCTGACCACTGCCTATACCCCCCTTTGCTTTATTTTTCTTCATAGCACTTAGCACCACCTAACTTATTTCATATATATATTTCTTTGTCTGTCTTCTTTAATTAGAATGTCAAGTTCCATAAGACTAAATTCTTTTTTTTTGAGGGAGGGGCGCAGGTCTTTTATTCTCTGCTGACCCTTAATGCCCAGAACTGTACCAGATGCAGAGTAAGTATTCAGTACATATTTGCTGAGTGAAGTTCTTGGGCATGGTGGCTTGCTTCCTGCTGCTACTCAGGGCAGGAGAGTGGCAATTTTCTCGTCCTGGTTCATCCAGGATATGGCACTTCCCTGCTTTGTGCACATAGCCTTGCTCTGTCTAGTTCCCTCCCACACACATGGCCTGCAGCCTTTGTTCCAGACCCTGCTCAGGCGTTGGAGCCAAAGCCCCTGAGGTGTGTGTCCAGCTCCAAGGACTCCACATCCTACAGACTCAGTGTCCGCTCGCCACTGGGCTGTGGTTTTCACCTTGTTCAGGCACTTGGCAATGGCCTTTGCTTGCTTTTGAATTTGATTTGACTATACATTCAAACATTTATTTTTTTAAATATATATATTTTGGTAGGGGAAGGGGAACAGGACTTTATTGGGGAACAGTGTGTACTTACAGGAACTTTTTCAAAGTCAAGTTGTTGTCCTTTCAGTCTTAGTTGTGGAGGGCACAGCTCAGCCCAGGTCCAGTTGCTGTTATTAGTTGCAGGTGGCGCAGCCCACCATCCCTTGTGGGAGTTGAGGAGTCGAACCCTCATCCTTGTGGCTGAGAGCCCACGCTCCAACCAGCTGAGCCATCTGGCCACCTGGGAGCTGAGCGGCAGCTCATTAACTTCATTCTAGTTGCGGAGGGCGCAGCTCGCTGGCCCACGTGGGAATTGAACTGGCAGCCCCGTTGTCCAGAGCTCGCGCTCTGACCAACTGAGACACCCGTCCGCCCCATACATTCAAACATTTTAAACATTACCCACTATGTGTGTTTGCAGTGGGAAGAAGGGATTTAGCCCCGTGTCCGGTTCACAGGTATTTCACCAGCACCTGGAGCAATCCTGGGCACAGAGGAGGTGCGCGGTTAATATTTGTTGAATGGAGGAATTCCCCACTTTATGGGTGAGAAAGTGGAGGTCAAGTGGTAAAGGAAAGACTTAAAGTCTCCAGTCGCTTAGTGTCATCGCTATCGTCATCGAGTACTTTGGTTGTCTTTGCGCAGGAATCTGGTCAGCAGCCCTGAATGGAGACCTGGGCCGAGTGAAGTATTTAATCCAGAAGGCGACAGATCCTAGTCAGCCCGACTCGGCCGGCTACACAGCTCTGGTGAGCTGGGGGTAGCTCAGGTGGGCTCGGGGACCCTGCTATCTGAGGGGGATTGAGGGTTACCTTTGTCTTCTCCCTCCCTTTCTTCTCTACCAGAAAGTTTCTGTTTTAAGTGTCATCTGAACCTTGGTGTTTTAAATTAATGTGAGAGCTTTATATCAATCACTGAATTCCATTTTCATAACAATCCTGTGAGGAAGAAATGCTTGAAGAAACTGATGCTAGAAATGAAGGCGCTTGCCTAGGTCCCACAGCTGATGGAGGTGGCCCCTGGAGGGCGCAGGCCTCTCGCTCCGGGGTCCATGCTCTCTCCATTCCCCACCTGCTGCCTGCCAGTTTCTGCTGTGTGACTTCGGTCTCTGTTCCCTGCAGCACTACGCCAGCCGCAATGGGCACTATGCTGTATGCCAGTTCCTGCTGGAAAGTGGGGCCAAGTGTGACGCCCAGACACATGGGGGTGCCACTGCCCTGCACCGGGCCAGCTACTGTGGGCACACTGAGATCGCACGGCTTCTGCTGTCACATGGGTCCAACCCTAGGCTGGTAGATGACGATGGCATGACCAGTCTACATAAGGTATGCCCCCTCTCCCCCTTCAAAAACTTGTTTTTGTCATTATAAAAGTTATAACATGTTCACTATAGGAAACAGGCAAAGTGGAAAAGCATAAAGTAGAAAAGGAAAACCATTTGTAATCTCAGTGCTCACCTCTCATCACTTTAGGATTAATGTGTAATTTTCCAGCATTTTTCCTGTGCATGTAAATTGGAATTCAATGCAGCATCGTTTTTCTCTTTCCCTTAGCAATATGTCAGGAATGCTTCTCCACGCCATTGTTTTCTGCCCCTTGCCTGTCCCTGTAGTCCGCTCTCCATACTGCTTCCAGAGCGCTCATTTCCTTGCACTTTCCCACTAGAAATACGTGCATTGGTAGACAGTTTGAATAGTACAAGACTGTATAGTACAAGACTGTGAAATGTGTTTCCCTTCTACCCCAACCCCTCGTCCCTCAGTTTTTTTTCCTTTTTTTAAAACTTTTTTAGAATTAGTGCCCTCAGTCTTCTAGGTCTCTCCCTTAAGTCTCCCACTTTTACCCACTTTCTCTGCATCTCTGAGAAGTGGTTTATGCATATCATTCCTCTCTTGCCCCTGCTTGGTTTCCCCCCAGAGTGATAGTTTTAAAAAGCAGTTCTGATTGTGCCGGAACTTACTCTTTCAGAAGCTTTACCAAGTCCTTCGGCTAGTTCACCAGCCTGCAATTAGCCCCTGCCTGCCTCTCCAATTTATTTATGTATTCTCTTTATTTACTTAAACAACCAGGAACACAAAGGATATTCTCAAATCCTAGCCTGTGAAACACAATTCTGGATGTGAATATTAAAACAGAAATATTTAAGTGGTTGTCTGCCTAACTTAGCAACAGAACCCGGGGCTGACACTTTTTACTATCCACTCAAAATCCATGCTTGTTCTGTTGTAAAATTTTACGTTACAGTTGACATACAATAGTAGACTAGTTTCAGGTGTACAGTGCCGCGGTCCCAGTCTTACTAGGGGCATGTCTCTCACGAGTGGCTCTCCAGACCAGACTACACCCCATGCCTCTAGCATAGAGCCTGGCCACGTAGTTAGTTCTCGGCCACAGAGGACGAGACACACTGAGGAGCGTTATTTCCAGGAGAAGGAAAGCTGACAGCAGTCAGTGTTCCGACTCCATGCGCTCTACTCCCCTGGCCCTGCTGGGAACAGGGAGACCTGAGGGCTGACAAATCCACAGCAAGCAACCTGTACTCCAGCAGCGTGATGCGACAGAAAGGTGCTTGGGTGGGTGCAGCAGCCTTGATACTCGCAACAGAGATAAAGTTCTTGTTTTATTTTTATTGTTTTTACAATCAACTGTGAAATAATACATGGTTTTTGTTTTGTTTTGTTTTGTTTTGTTTTTTTTTGAAATAATGCATGTTATTCTTTTTTCTTAACTGGGTGATAGAAGTGGGTTATAACACTTTGTAATGGTATGTAGACACTAGTAGATACATTTTAAAGAGATGTAACAGTTTTTTGTTTTACACGCATGGTCCCTCTGAACTGAAGCATATCTATAAAATAGACACAGAAGCAGAGAGTAGAATGGCATTGCCAGGGGCGGTGGTGGGGGAGATGAGTTGTTGCTGCTTACCCGGTGTAAGTGTCAGTTGTGCAAATGGTTCAGTTGAGGAGTTCTGTACAACACTGTGCTTGTGTGATAAATACTGTGTGGCTCACTCTACACTTGTTACCAAGTAGACCTTGCTGTATGTCTTCTTACCACAATTAGCAAGTGGGGCGAAGGCCATTTCGAGGACCAGCTTAAGTCTGAGGAAGCCAGACGTGTAAATATTACATTGTCCAAGAGGTTGCTGATGTAACATGTACCTGTGTGTACTTTAAGAGAAGACGTAAGCATTTCTCTCCTCCAGTTATTTAGAGCTCTCGTCCCCTTCTCCCTGCCACGCAGGCCCTGCTAGTCTTTTTCAGTCTCCTGACCTTGCTGTTCTGACCCTCCAGGGCCATATAAATCAAGCTCATTCCCCTGGGATGCCTCTCCTCTCCTGTTTTTCACCTGGCTGTTTCCATCCTTCCTTCTAGGTCTCAGCTTCTACAGCTTCTACAACAGGATCTCAGAGACCTGTTCTTCTGACACAAGGCGCTCACCCAAATGGGTGCCCCAAAGCACCCTGCACTTGACTTGCCCTGACTCTTCTCCACCTTGAAATTCCCTGTTGGAGCCTGTCTCTCCTGGGAGACAGCGAGGACTTGACCTTGTTTACTGTTACAGCTCCAGCACCAGGCACAGGTGTTCCGGGGAGTATGGACTGAGTGAACAGCTGGATGTTGTGTTTTGTTTTGTTTGAAGGGCCTTGACAGTTGAAGAAGCAGGTTGCTTCCCTTCCCTCCTTTCCTTCCTTGCTTCCTTCCTCCCTCCCTCCCTCCCTCCCTCCCTCCCTCCCTCCCTCCCTCCCTCTTTTTGGAGGGCACAGCTCACAGTGGCCCATGTGGGGAACAAACCAGTAACCTTGGTGTTATCAGCACGAGACACTAACCAACTGAGCTAATTGGCCACCCCAGGTTGCTTATTTCTTAATGGTCTGAACTGGTGCTGCTCAGACGTTTTACTGTCGTAAATCACATGGTAGATGTTTACAGGTAGGACTCTGGCATGGATATACCCGGCATCTGGATGGCATGCAGTATTTTCTTTCTTTTAAATTTGTTAAAGTTTTTCTATTACAGTTGACCTCCAATATTATGTTGGTTTCAGGTATACAACATAGCGATTAGACATTTATATATCTTGTGAAGTATGGCCTGGCACTATACATAGTTATTACCACATTACTGACTATATTCCCTGTGCTTTACTTTACATCCCTGGTGGCTGCTTTTATAACTGGTAATTTGTACTTCTTAATCTCTTCACCTTTTTTACCCATCTCCCTAACTCCCCTCCTACCTGGTGACCATCAATTTGTTCTCTATGAGTTTGTTTCTGTTTGGTTTGTTCATTTATTTTGTTTTCTATATCAACATATAAGTGAAATCATATGGTATTTGTCTTTCTCGGACTGATTTATTTCACTCAGCATAATACTCTCTAGGTCCATCCATATTGTTGCAGATGGCAAGATTTCATTCTTTCATTCTTTTTTATGGCCAAGTAATATTCCATTGTCTATATGTACCACTTCTTTATCCAGTCATCTATTGATGGACACTTGGGTTGCTTCCATAGCTTGACTATTGTAAATAATCCTGCAGTGAACATGGGGGTGGAATCTTTTCAACTTAACTGTTTTTGTTTTCTTCAGATAAATACCCAGAAGTGGGATTGCTGGGTTGTAGAGTAGTCCTGTTTTTAATTTTGTGAGAAACTTCCATACTGCTTTCATAGTGGCTGTACCAATTTGCAATTCCACCAACAGTGCATGAGGGTTCTCTTTTCTCCACATCCTCACCAACATTTGTTTTGGTGGTTTTTTTTTAATGAGAGCTGTTCTGAGAGGTGTGAGGTAATATCTCATTGTCATCTTGATTTGCATTTCCCTGGAGATTAGTGACATTGACCATCTTTTCATATGTTTGTTGGCCATCTGTATGTCCTCTTTGGAGAAATGTCTGTTCAGGTCCTCTGCTCATTTTCTACTTGGATTGTTTTATTGATGTTAAGGTGTATGAGTTCTTTATATATTTTGGATATTAACCCCTTATCAGATGTATCATTGGCAAATATCTTCTCCCATTCGGTTGATGGTTTCCTTTGCTGTGCAAAAACTTTTTAATTTGATGTAATCCCATTTGTTTATTTTTGCTTTTGTTGCCTTTGCCTAAGAAGAGATATTAAAAAAGATATTGCTAAGACCAATGTCAGTTTACTGCCTATGTTTTCTTCTAGAATTTTTATGGTTGCAGGTCTTACATTTAAGTCTAATCCATTTTGAGTTTACTTTTGTATATGGTGTAAGAAAGTGGTGTGCTTTCATTTTTTGCGTATATCTGTCCATTTTTGAAGAGACTTTTACCCCATTGTATACTCTTGCCTCCTTTGTTGCAGATTAATTCACCATACAGCCATGGGTTTATTCTGGGCTCTATTCTGTTCTGTTGATCTATGTGTCTGCTTTTATGGCAGCACTATGCTGTTTTGATTACTATACCTTTGTAGTATAGTTTGAAATCAGGGAGCATACTTCCCACTTTGTTCTTTCTCAAGACTTCTCTGGCTATTTGGGGAAATTTTTGGTTCCACATAAATTTTAAGATTAGTTGTTCTAGTTTTGTGAAAAATGCCATGGGTATTTTAATAGGGCTTGCATTGAATCTGTATATTGCTTTATTTAGAGAGTAAGGCTACTTTAACAATATTAATCTTTCCGGTCCAGGAGCAGGATATATCCTTCCATTTATTTGTGTCTCCTTCAGTATCTTTTGTCAATGTCTTATAGATTTCAGAATACAGGTCTTTCTTCTCTTTGGTTAAATTTATTCCTAGATATTTTATGCTTTTTGATGCCATTGTAAATGGGATTGTTTTCTCAGTTTCTCCTTCTGATTGTTCGTTATTGTTCTGTAGAAACGCAACAGATTTCTGTATATTGGTTCTGTATCCTGCAACTTTACTGAATTCATTTATTCTGATAGTTTTTTCTGTGGAGTCTTTAGGGTTTTCTATATATAGTATCATGTCATCTGCAAATAATGAGAGTTTTACTTATTCCTTTCCAATTTAGATGCCTTTTATTTCCTTTTCTTGTCTGACTTCCAATACTATGTTGAATAGAAGTGGTGGTGAAAGTGGGCATTTCTGTCTTGTTTCTGATCTTAGAGGAGAACCTTTCAGCTTTTCTCCATTGAGTATGATATTAGCTGTGAGTTTGTCACATATGGCCTTTATGTTGAGGCATGTTCCCTCTATACATGCTTTGTTGAGAGTTTTTATCAAAGGATGTTGAATTTTGTCAAATGCTTTTTCTGTATCCATTCAGGTAATCATGATTTTTATCCTTCATTTTGTTGATATAATGGATTGTGTTGATTGATTTTTGGATGTGGAACCATCCTTGCATGCCTGTGACAAACCCCACGTGGTCATGATATGTAATGCTTTTAATATATAGTTGAATCTTGTTTGCTAATATTTTGTTAAGCATTTTTACCATTTATGTTCATCAATATTGGCCCGTAATTTTCTTTTGTAATATATTTGTCTGGTTTTGGTATCAGTGTAATGCTGGTTTTGTAGAATGAATTTGGGAGCATTTCTCACTCTTCAATTTTTTGGAATAGTTTGAGATGGATAGGTATTAATTCCTCTTTAAATGTTTGGTCCTAGATTTGATTGTTGGGAGTTTTTTTTGTTTTGTGTTTTTCTTTTTAAATCAGTGAGAGAGAGATATATATTCCCCCCTTCTTCCTCCTCCCCTGCACTCAGGTTCAAGCTGCTGTTTCTCAGCCCAGTTGTGTAGGGCACAGCTCCCTGGCCCACGCTGGTATTATGAGCCTTGCGCTCCCCCAGGCTGAGGCAAGATTAGTCGCCAGTCGACAGTCAGTCGCTCACAGCAGCCCACGGCAGCTCTCGCCGACTGTCGGCTGCTCACGATGGCTGCTGGCCACTCACGATGGCCACCAGCCAATCATGGTGGCTGGCAAACAGCAGCTCACGCTGGCCGCTCACGATGTCTGCCAGCCACTCATGGCAGCACACGGTAGCCCACAGCAGCTCACGGCATCTCATGCCAACATCCGGCTGCTCATGGCAGCCCAGCTCCAGGGAGAGCTGTAGGTCACAATCTTAGCTGTAGAGGGCGCAGCTCACTGGCCCATGTGGAAATCGAACTGGTGACCTCGGTGTTAGGGGCACAGTGCCCCAACCACCTGAGCCACCGGGCCGGTCCTAAATTATTATTATTATTTTTAAATTGGGGAATATTGGGGAACAGAGTATTACTCTGGAGGGCGCAGCTCAGCTCCATGTCCAGTTGCCATTTTCAGTCTTAGTTGCAGGGGACGTAGCCCACCATCCCATATGGGAATTGAGCCAGCAACCTTGTTGAGAGCTCGCACTCTAAACAACTGAGCCATCCAGCCGCCCTTCTGACAGCTCAGCGGTAGCTCGCTGCCTTCAATCTAGTTGTGGAGGGCGCAGCTCACTGGCCCATGTGGGAATCGAACCGGTAACCCTGTTGTTCAGAGCTCCGGCTGAGCCATCTGGCTGCCCCAAGGAGTTGTTTTATTACTGCTTCAGTTTCATTGCTAGTAATCAGTCTGTTTAGATTTTCTGTTTCTTTCTGGTTTATCCTTCAAAGGCTGTATGCTTCTAGAAATGTATCAATTTCTTCTAGGTTGTCCAGTTCGTAGGCATATAATTATTCATAGTATTGTTTAATGGTCCTTTGTATTTCTGTGGTGTTGGTTGTAACTTCTCTTTCCCTTACGATGTTATTTACTTGGGCTGTCTCTCTTCTTGTGAGTTTAGCTAAAGGTTTGTCAGTTTTGGTTATCTTTTCGAAGAACCAGCTCTTAGTTTCATTGATGTTTTCTAATGTTTTTTAATTTCTATTTTGTTTATTTCCATTCTGATCTTTACTATTTCCTTCTATTTATTTTGGGTTTTGTTCTTTTTCTTTTTTTCTTTTGTTCTTTTCCTAGTTCCTATTTTGTTTATTTCCATTCTGATCTTTACTATTTCCTTCTATTTATTTTGGGTTTTGTTCTTTTTCTTTTTTTCTTTTGTTCTTTTCCTAGTTCCTTTGGATATAAAGTTAGATTGTTTATTTGGGATTTTTCTTGTTTCTTGAAGTAGGCCTGTATAGCCGTAAACTTGCCTCTTAGAACTGCTGTTGCTGAAACCCATAATTTTGGAAATTTGTGTTTTCATTTTTGTTTGTCTCAAAGTAGTTTTTGTTTTCCTATTTGATATTCGTTTTGATCCATTGGTTGTTTAGTAATATGTTGTTTAGTCTCCACATATTTGTGTGTTTTCCAGTTTTCATTTTGTAGTTGATTTCTAGTTTCATGCTATTTTTGGTTAACATTCTTCTTATGATTTTAATCTTCTTGAATTTATTGAGGCTTATTTTTGTGGTCTAATATGTGGTCTATCCTGGAGAGTGTTTCATGTGCACTTAAAAAAAAAATAAGTATTCTGTAGTTTTGGGATGAAATGTTCTACAAACGTCTATTCAGTCAGTCCCGTATAATGGGTCATTTAAGGCTATTATTTCCTTACTAGTTTTATGTCAGGATGACGTATCCACTGACGTGAGAGGGGTATTGAAGTCCCCTACTATTGTATTACTGTAGATTGCTTCCTTTATGTCCATTAATAATTGCTTTATATATTTAGGTACTTCTCTGTTGGGTGCATAGCATGTTGGGTGCATGATTGTTAGGTCCTCTTCTTGGATTGGCCCCTTTATCATTATGTGATGTCCTTCTTTGTCTCTTTTTACATTCTTCATTTTTTCTTTTTTTTAAAGATTTTTTTTATTGGGGAAGGGGAACAGGACTTTATTGGGGAACAGTGTGTACTTCCAGGACTTTTTTCCAAGTCAAGTTGTTGCCCTTTCATTCTTAGTTATGGAGGGCGCAGCTCAGCTCCAGGTCCAGTTGCTGTTGCTTGTTGCAGGGGGCGCAGCCCACCATCCCTTGTGGGAGTCAAATTGGCAACCTTGTGGTTGAGAGGACGTGCTCCAACCAACTGAGCCATCTGGGAGCTCAGTGGCAGCTCAGCTCAAGGTGCCGTGTTCAATCTTAGTTGCAGGGGGCGCAGCCCACCATCCCTTGTGGGACTCGAGGAATTGAACCGGCAACCTTGTGGTTGAGAGCCCACTGGCCCATGTGGGAATCGAACCGGCAGCCTTCGGAGTTAGGAGCGCAGAGCTCCAACCGCCTGAGCCACCGGGCCGGCCCCTACGTTCTTCATTTTAAAGGCTATTTTGTCTGGTATGAGTATTGTTGCCACAGTTTTCTTTTCATTTCTATTTGCTTTAAATATCTTGTCACCCCTTCACTTTCAGTCTGTATAAAGTGGCCTCGTGTAGAAGCGGGGTCTGTGTGGGCTCTGTGTGCTGGGTCGTTTGGGCAGGCTGGTTGGAGCCAGGCGGGTGCTTATGGCACCCAGGGCACTGGCCTACCAGGCTGGAGAGGCACCAGGTGGGGAGGCCAAGTGCGTGTGTTGACGCCCAGGTGGTCCTGCTTGCTCCCTTTGTTCAGAGCCAAAATGGGCTCTAGGCGGTGTGGCTGGGAACGCTGCTGCGGTCTTGCAGGTAGGCCGGAGAACCTGGGTGGAGCTCCCGCCTCCCTTTGGAGGAGATGGGGGTAGAGGGGCACATAAGCAGTGGTGTTCACCAGCCCCTCTAATGCCTCAGTATAGGTGGTGGTATGTAGTGAGCAGTTGTGAGATGCATTCCAAGTAATCTTTTGTGAAAAGACCAAAGTGCCAATGTATGCAAATAGTTTATTTTAAAAAAAGAGAGAGAGGTCCAAGACAGCGGTGGCATTAGGAAGATGCTGAACTCACGCCCTCTGGTGAACACACCGGAGTGCTCCTGTGGTTACCCAGTCTCCTCTGTACGGTTTCTGTCTGCTGTGCAGAAGCTGCTCAGTTGCCCTGGGGTGTTCTCAGGAGGCCTTGCTCTCTACATGAGTGTATATTTCAGTGTGTTCATCAGAGGGCGTGAGTTCAGCATCTTCCTAATGCCACCGCTGTCTTGGACCTCTCTCTCTCTTTTTTTTTAAATAAACTATTTGTCTACATTGGCACTTTTGTCTTTTCGCAAAAGATTACTTGGAATGCATCTCACAACTGCTCATTACATACCACCACCTATACTGAGGCAACAGAATTGAGAGCCTGCGTCTGCACTCAAGAGAACCTGCTTAAAAATATATGGATTCCAATTTGGGATGGCGATTACTACTGATATTAATTTTGATACCTCTTAAAAGCCCCTGTAGTCCATCAGTTTGTTGGGAGGAGTAGGGAATACAGTGGTGTCACATAGTTGTTAAGAGTTCAGATAGACCTGCTTTACAACCCCCAGGCTGCCACACTAACTCTGTGGCCTTAGGCAAGTCAGCTAAGTTTCTTCATTTATAAAGTGGGAATAATGATAGTTCCTACCTCTGATGGTTACTGTAAAAGTGAAGTAAGATAATCTGTGTCAGTCTCTTAGCTGTTATTTTTTGGAGGAAGTAGATTAGTAGTTGACATCTGGACTGGGAACATCTGTCTCATAGGAGAACTGGGAACCTGGGCCTGATTTTGTCTGTCCCTGGGGGGCAGGGTCCGTGTTTGATATCTCCTGTGCTCATGAAGCTTACCACCCTGTAGATGCTCTAAATGTTTTGTTTAGAGACCGCGATTCTGCTCTCGTCTTTAATGTGCAGCCTAGACAAAGCAGAATGTCCATGAGCGAAGAACACAAGAAAGAAAAACTCAAGCTAACTGCCAGAATGGCACTGGCGTACTCTGCCAGTCTGTCTGCAAGTCATTGGGATTTGGTAGGACTCAGGGGAGCTCTACTCAGACAGCCAGCATCTCCATTTTTTAGGACTCAGAGAGCCGCAGAAGTGGAACAAGAAAGAGCAGGGCCCAGTGAGGGCGTGGCTTTTGACTCGGGCCTCTCTCCACAGGCTGCTGAGAAGGGTCACGTGGACATCTGCTCCCTCCTGTTGCAGCACAGCCCCGCCCTGAAGGCCGTCCGGGACCGGAAGGCACGACTAGCGTGTGATCTGCTGCCCTGCAACAGTGACCTGCGGGACCTGCTGGCCAGCTGAAGTGCCAGCCTTCTGTTTCAGGCTGCCATGAGGGTGCACAGACTAGGTCGTCAGGCCCCTGCCTTGCTCAGCATCAGTGCTGCACGGTGGGAAACTGAGGCCTGGAGACCCATTTTGGCCACTGGTGGTGAGGGAGCAGATTGGGTGGGGCTGCAGGTGCTGAAGCCTGGGCAGGGGGTCCTATTCTAAATGAGTCCACATGGAAATACCTATCCGTTTGGGAAATAAAGTTATATCCTTACCGTGTCCCATGTTCACAGTTAAATTTTGAGTAGATTTCAAGACCTAAATTAAAAAACAAATCTGTAAGTATTAGAAGAAGCTATGGATATGTGACGAATTAAAAGCAGCTTTCTAGCTGAGTGATCTTGGTAAGTCACTTTACCTGGCGGTCCCCATTTCCTCTTCTGTAAAATAAGGATTATAATAGGGCCTGCCTCCAAGACACTGTGGGGGTTCCAAGGGTGCGATACGGAGAGCAGTGACAAGGGCGCCTGGCACATTGCCAGCACATCGCATGTCCTCCAAACCTGATCAGCACTGCTTTGTAAAGCGTAATTTTGACAGTCAGATAGAGTTAAAAGTGCTACGGTTTGTCTTGTTTTGCTGAGGACTAGTGAGGTTGAGCACCTGTCTTCAGGTGAACTTCCTGTTCACACCCTTCGTCCATTTAAATTTTTTTTCTGTTATTGATTCATGGGAGTTGTTTATGTATTATGGATATTGATCCTATGTTTTATATATATGAGTATATATATGTATTTTTCCCCTTTCATACTGTCTGTCACTTGTCTTAACTTTGTTGATACCGGTTCATGGAAATTGATACAGTCACTGTAGACAGCAGTTCGGCGATACTATTAAAATGTAAATGATAGGACCAATAATCTGCCTTCTGTGTAGCTGCCTAGAGAAATAGTCCTCCATGTCTACAGAGATGCTTATTTCCAGAGGCGTTTACGAGTTGTGCCCCCTGGGAGGCCCTGACTGACAGGCGCGTGCAGCACAGGGTGTAATGTAAAATAAAGAAGAGTCCAGCAGGTGCTGCCGTGGGAAGCCGCTCCATCCTGGCGCACGTCCTGGAGCGCAGTGCAGTGGCCAGTGTGCGCTTGCGCAGGAAGCGTGCTGAGCTTGGCCACAGCACAGTGCCTGTAGAAACATGTACGCACAGGCACCAAGTCCTGAGGGCATGTAACAGATGGGCGCCCGTGGTCCCCTGGCCCACTGGGGACAGTGGTTAGGCAGGAGATCTTTTGGAGCTGTATTTGCTGTTTGGATTTTTTTACACGGATCCATTTTTTTAATCAGTCAGAGTGAATACCAGTTAGTTTTATGTGGAAGAAGCTGGTTTTCCGCTGAGAATTTCGGAGGAAGCCTGTCTGGGGATATGGAAAGAAGGGAGGTGGATGCGGTGGAGCCCAGAGCTAAAGGCTTTTTCTTGTCTGCTCACTCTCTCGCAGGTCCACGTAACTCTCTCCCTCATCATCAAAGGCAAGAAACCTCCGAGAAAACACCCTGAAGTGTAAGGAGCGTTTCTTTAAGAAGCTGTCTCAGAACTGGCTTACGTAGCCAGCCAGCTGGCCAGCCGTGGCTGAGACCGTTGGCAGCCCTTTGGGGCCTTGGGCTGTTCTTGACCTCAGCTATCCCCCTCGTTTTGGTCATCTCTGCTCATGTGGCTCCGATTTTGGAGTCTTATTTACTGGCTATCAGATTCCCCTTAGGAGGTCAAGGCAGACTTCAAGGCACAGCGGGTGAAGGGCACGCTGGCATCTTAGGGACAACTAGGAAGTTTGGCTTTGTGACTGAACTGGCGGTTCATGTGTACTTGGACCTGGAGTGGGTGTTAACCTTGCCTCCCGGGGAAGGGCGTGCCCCACGCCCAGGACAGTGTCTGGTGGGACCTGCATGTTGGGTGAGGAAAGGTCTTCAAGGCCTGTGGTGGATGACAGACTAGCCTTGGCCCGTGCTGGTGTAGTTTAATGGTGGCCCTCAGCGTGGTGAGGGAGAAGTAGGGGCCCCTGGGCAGGAAGCCACCAAGACTAGGGGGCAGCCTTGAGACTGGCTGGGAGCTGGGAAATCCCTTGAAGCCTAGTTTCCTCCTGTAGGTGCCATGAGGGTCCCTGAGGCAGAGGACAGCCTCCCGGGCCTGTCCTTCCCAGGTCCTCTAGGATTCTGGCCTCCTTTCAGGGTCTCGGGCCGCCACACCCGCCGGTGGAGGCTCACGCTTGACTCGTTTGTACAAGTGGTGCCTGGACTTAGAGTGAGAACTGTTTGCCCCTGAATGTGAGCCACTGGCCCACGTACCCCAGGACACGTGTCTGGGGTGGCACTATTCCTGAGCAGGTGGGGGATGGGCAAGTGTGAGGATGCAGCCGGCTCGGCTCAGAACAGCTCCGCCCCCTGCTCGGCTGCAGGCCATGCTGGTATTTTAGGGGGGGTTACGGAGCCACAGAGTCATCTGGCGCGGGCGGAAGCCTCTGTCCCGCCCTGCCTGCCTTCAGGAGACAGCTCCCCTATAAAAGGACTGACAGCTCAGCTCCCCTCACTGGGGGAGTGGAACGCGGGGGGACCATGGATGTCATCAGTGTCCAGCAGTTGGTAAGAACATGGGTAGGGGGAGTCTGGGCAGTCATCTGGAAGCCCCAGGCCGTCAGTAGACCAAGGAGGGCAGGCAGCTTTCTCTGTGGTCCGAGAACTGGGTTTTTGGAGCAGAAACATGCAGTTTTTCTCTGCTCTGTCTGCCCGGTTCTCGTGAGGTGGTGAGAAGGGGGGTTAGGGAGCAAGAGGGAAACTGAGTGGGAAACATGTCGGGTGATGGTGACATGAAAATCCTGGAGTATAGCAAGTGTTGTTACCTTGAGAGACGCGAGTGTAGCTGGGTCTCAGTTTAGCTCAACTGCCAGGATAGCCATTGTTCTGGAAATGGGCCAGGGGCCTGGCCGCCTTGGATGGGGAGGCACAAGTGTGCTGTGCACTTCGCTGGGCAGTGAGAGAAATGGTGACACCAGTGACACTTTGGGATGCGTTTTGGTGAGGTGGGCCATAGAGGACCCAGGATGTGACTGTGCCCAGCTTGGCCCCAGCGTGGTACAGGCTCTGTGGGAGGGGCTGTGGCCACAAGAGTTCGGTTGCCAGCGTTGCTTTGACAGGGAACACTGCTCTCCGTGGCTGGAAGCCCAGCGCCCTGCCATCCTATCTCTACTCCCAACGCGCAGTGCTCAGTGCCCCCAGCTCCTGCCATCCCGTCCTGGGGCTGGGCCGGGAGAAAGGGCAGAATGGAGCGTCTGCCCGGGCACAGCTCCTGCGCTGCTAGTTCAACCCCATTTACTGAAGAAGCAGCAGCTTCGTGAAGAGCCAAGATCTGAACCCAGGAATTCCGGATTTTACCCAGGAGGCATATCTTCTGGCCTGGAGCTGGGGGTCAGGTGGCAGTGTGGCGTGATCTGGTAGGAATGTGAGGACAGCAACCCCTGAGGGAACCTGAGGGGTCATGTGTTTGCCTGGACACAAGTGCAGAAGTATAAATAGATGTGGGTTCACGCCCCCAACCCTGTGTCCTTGCTGACAGGACAGGGTAGGCGGCAGCTGGTGAGAGCCAGCAGGGAGCGTGCCAACGCGGCCGACCACGAGAAGCTTTGAGAAGGGTCAGGCCAGCCCTCGGATCCAGCTCTTATCAGGACCCCTACTGCATAGGTAGGTTCTCGAAGGACTCCTAATTGTCCTCTTGCTCCCTGTCCTGTCCCTACAGGTAAGTGGAGAAAGAGAAGAAAGGAAAGTGTTCGGATGTGGACGTGAAGCTCCTGAGCCAGGAGGCTGGCCGAGCGACTGGAGGCGGGGACCTCAGGAGGCCGTGGCCCAGGAGAGGCGCAGAGTGGAAGAAGAGAAGAGGAGGAGAGTGAGTGATGTGGGGTGGCCCGTGGTGGCTGGGCCCATACGGGCAGGTCTGAGCAGTGAGGGCCTGGGGGAGCCAGGGAGTAGAGCAAGAGCCTGTCCCCAGGCCCCCGGACCCGGGGCTGACAGCTCGCACGGTCTTCTGTCTTCTGCCCACTTCTTGCCCCAGCTTGAGAGATTTGCCAGTTCCAGACTTCATCTGGACAATCTGGCTGACTTGGAAAACTTGGTTCAAAGACGAAGAGAAAAACGACTGAAACGCAGAGTCCCCCCCAGGGCACCTGAGCCCATGGTTAAGGTGGGTGCAGTCGGGGTGGTAGGGGCGCACCCAGGGCTTGAGTTCCTGGGGAGGAGTGGACACTGCCAGCCGCACCTGATGAGCTGGACACAGTCCATCCTGCCCCCACCCCCGTGTGTGACTGCTGGGGCTGCCGCCAGCACCACGGACGGGGAAGCTGCTGGCTGGCTGGGTCCTTCTGGCCAGGCCTGTGCTGGCTCATGGACACCTCACTGCCTCGTGTGCATGTCTGTCTCCAAATGTCCCCGTTCAATAAGGACACCAGTTCCATCGGATCCGGGACCAGCCTACTCCAGTATGACCTCAACTAGTTATAGCTACAAGGACAGTTCCAAGTCAGCTCACATTCTGAGGTTCTGGGGTCAGGACTTCATATGAGCTTGGGGGTGGGCACAGGCCCCCGAGGCCTATTCAGCCTGTGTCTCCTAGGGCTGGGTTTAAACACCTGTGATTTGTACAAGCTGACAGCGTCCCTTTGGTCTTGTCTGTGATTGTCCAGCTACGGCCCCAGGCCCAGGCCCAGCTGGAGCCCATGGGCCTGGACACGTTCCTGAAGGCAGCTGCTGAGAACCAGGAGGCCCTGATTGACAAGTACCTGGCAGACGGAGGGGACCCCAGTGCCCATGACAAGGTAGGGCAGGTGGCTGCAGGGTGCCGTCCTCAGCTCTTGTCCTGGCCTAGCAGACCCGCTTCTCTGTTTGATGGAGCCACGAGTCCCGGCGCTTCCTGAGCTGGGAGGGGCGGGCCCTCCATGTGATGGGCAGCTGGCAGCTCTGTTCAGGGCACCAGCTCTGGGAATGGATCAGGGGTGGGACCCTACAGGGCGGCTCCCTCCACCTGACACCCCCCCCCCCCCATCTCCACCTCCCAGCTCCACCGCACGGCCTTGCACTGGGCCTGTCTGAAGGGTCACAGCCAGCTTGTGAACAAGCTGCTGGAGGCAGGGGCCACTGTGGACGCTCGCGACTTGGTGAGAACCGGGGAAGGCCCATCCCCTCCCTGGCAGACAGCCTGCCCGGTGTGCAGTGTATCAGGGCTTCACTGCTTTTGTTTGCAGTTGGACAGGACACCTGTGTTCTGGGCCTGCCGTGGAGGCCACCTGGACATCCTAAAGCAGCTGCTTAACCAGGGAGCCCAGGTCAACGCCCGGGACAAGGTGAGGGTGCGTTGCGGGGTGGGGGGGCCATCAGGAGAGCAGCGAGCAGCTCGGAGCTGACACTGTTCCCAGCCCTTGGGCGTGGGTGTGGGCCTCGCCACGCAGAGCAACAGGAACTGCCACACGCCCCCTAGATCTGGAGCACCCCCTTGCACGTGGCTGTGCGCACAGGGAACTGTGAGTGCCTGGAGCATCTCATCGCATGTGGGGCCCACATAGACGCACAGGACAAGGTAGGTGCTTGTTTGTGGCTGCTCCAGTGGGGACGGCCCTTCCTGGGGCTGAGGAGGGTCGGAGCATGATGTCCTCTCTCCACAGGAAGGGGACACAGCTCTGCACGAGGCTGTGCGGCACGGCCACTACCGAGCCATGAAGGTGCTGCTGCTCTACGGAGCCCAGCTGGGCGTGCGGAATCAGGTGAACCCCACAGGCCCCGAGGACGGCGGGTGTGTGAGTCCCCAGGGCGCTTGTGAGGTGACGACTGACCCAGCACCCTTGTCCCCAGGCTTCCGTCACCCCAGTGCAGCTGGCACGAGACTGGCAGCGAGGCATCCGGGAGGCTCTGCAGGCCCACGTGGGGCATCCTCGCACCCGATGACAGCAGCCCTGCAGGGCCACTCAGCCACCATCGCGTCCCCTGGTCCCCTGCCCCCATCCTCACGCCTGTAGTTCTGACCTGTCCCGATTGCTCCCAAGCAGTCCTGTCAGGACTGGGGAGCAGCTTGGAGTCCCAGCCCCAGCCTGGCTCCCAGTCTCAGGGACGACCGCTCCCTGCGAGGGTGCCAGCTAGGGAGGCTGCCACAGAGACCCATGGTGGGGAGGGCGACAGGGGACAGGGTGGGTGCAGATGAGGCGCCGCAGCCGTGCCTGGGAGCCCAGGCTGCAGCACAGGGGGAGTCCTAAGCCTCTGTCCCCATGGGCGCTTCCTGTCGGGTGGTGGCTCAGCTGCCATCCAGGCCACAGGTGCCAGGCATCCTGCAGCTGGCTCACACCTGGGGCAGACGTTTCTCACGGACTCCATTCCTATTAGCAGCAACCCTGATGGCGTCTGGGGCGGCCCCCGGCATCTTCGGTCTTCGGGACTCTGGTGTTGGGTCTGGAGGGCTGCTCAGCAGGTCTGAGGCCCGCCACCCCCTGGTTGCCTCAGAAGCCCTAAGGCTGAGGAGCTGGAGCTCATACCTTAGGGAACTCTGTGGCCACTGTCTGAAGGCTTCGGTCAGGCCTGCCCGCCCACCACGCTAGCTGACCAGCTGGTGGCTCTCCTTGTGGGAGTAAAGTGCCTGGATGCAGGGGGTTGCTTGTGGCCCACTCAGTTTTTGGGGAGGTGGCCCGTGACCCTGTTTTTCCTCAGGCACTAACGCCGCCCTGGCACTGGAGTGTGAGATCCCGCCTGGCCCCCGCAGCTGGTCTGCACTGTCCTACCTCCAAGGTGGGACACCAAGCTCCGCCCACAGGGCAGGCAGAGAAACACTTGCTCCCACCCCCAGCTGCTAATTGGGGGTCTGTGTAGGACCCAGCTCCACACCGGCTCTCCTAACGGATCCGTCCGCTGTGCTCGTTGTAGTTGTGCTAGTGTAGATGTGCTCCTGGCAGGGCTGGGTCCTTACGTGCCAGAGAGTGAATCTTAAAGAATTTGGCTCTAAACAGCCAAAGGACAAGGGAGGGCTCCATGATGAAAGTTTAGTCTTCCTCACCTATTAAGGCACCTGGGCTGCCATCCATCTGCAGCAGGCATTAGTCTAACGTCAGTGGCCTCTCAGAACTTACTGTGTGAAAAAGCTGGCTAGAGCCCCACAGCCTCCCTTCCCTTGGGCAGCCCCTGCCCTGTGGGGACACAGCCAGCGTTTACCCAGACGCGGGGCTCCTAGGAGAAACAGGTACTCTAGTCCATGGAGAAGACGACTCCCCATCTAGGAAGTGGGGACACTTACGTGACTGACAGAAATACCTTTTTATACGTATCAATATTTTGTGTTCATTAAAACTGGTTGGTTATCCATCATAGCCTAGTCATGTGCTCTGGGCCAGAGGGGCCAGGCCGTCAGGCCCAGGGCCTTGTGTTCCTCAGCAGCCAAGCACGAGCCTCTTCCATGCGGCCTGACAGCAGGACAGGCCCGAGTGCAGAAAGGCAGGCTGGGCAGTTGGCCCATGCACTCCAGCATCTCTACTCATTGATGGACAAGTTCAATGCAGTGGTTCTCAGCCTCAGCTGCTTATTAGAACCACGAGGAAAAGTTTTAAAAGTACTGATATCCAGACAATTAAATCAGAATCCCTGGGGTGGGACCCAGGTATCAACATTACCATGTGGACGCCACACTTGTCTATGTAGGATATCCTAAGGAATCTAGAATAAAGGAGTTCAGCAAGATCTCAGGATATAAGATAAAGACCTACTGCTACATATTAGCAGTGACCATGTAAACAAAACTGAAAACAGGACCATTTAGAATTGCTTCAAAAAATGAAATACTTAGATGTAAGTCTAACAAAGTACGTAAGGACTCGTATGCTGACAACTACAGAATGCTGACGAAGGAGATCAAACAAGAATGAGACCAAGCACGACTCACTGTGCTCGTGGACTCGGAGGTATAACATGGCCGACACGTCAGTTCTTCCCGAGTGGAAGCTGAACGCAGTGCTTGCTAAAATCCCAGCAAGATTTTTTGAGGATGTAGATAAGAGTAGTTTTAAATTTATAGCTAAGACAATTTTGAAAAAGAATAAATGGAGGAATGAGTCTACCTGATTTCAAAACATTACAGGCAGACCTCGGAGACATAGTGGTTTTGGTTCCAGACCGTGGTGATAAAGCAAGTTGTAATCTTTTTGCTGGTGGAGGGTTTTGCCTTCCATTTGTAAGCCATGCAACCCCCTGTGAAGCACAATAAAACGAGGTGTGCCTGTGTACAGTAGTATGACAGTGGCATTGATGGAGGGACATGGAGCAATGGGACAACACAACCTTGAAAAACAAATATGTGCAACTGATTTTTTACGGGTTCAAAAGTTAAGTCAGTGGATGAAAGAAATGGTGCTGGAACAACTGGACATCTATAGGCTGAAAAAAAGGAGTGATGTCAGCATCACTGTGGAACAAGGACAGTCCTTGGTTTCTCCCCTTAAAGTTACAAGTCGGTCAACTAATTCAACGGGATTCCCTGCTCAACAAACACGGCTGAAATCTGCATGGAGACATGTAAAGTGGGCGGATCCGTGCGAGCGGGCTGGGCAGGACAGGAGAAGGACGGAGACGGGGGGCACACGGGCTGGTGTGACACCAGGGAAGGAGTCGGGGTGCATCCCACCCACAGCAGCCCGGAGGGCCAGCGGGGCCAGTGCTTATTGCAGCTACACCTGGTGACGCATGGAGATGTGGCACAGTGGTGTGGCAGCCAGACGCCTGGCCACCATTACTGATGAGAAGGCACAGCTGCTTCCTTTGCCTGCTGCAGCCCCAGTTGACACAGTAGTGGGGAAGGAGTCATGCTGCACCCCTCACACAGCAGCCCAGAGGGGGGATGGGCAGAAGCAACCTTCCTGAGGAGTAGGTTCCCAGCGCGGCCAAACCAGGCTGCGCTGTGATACAATGGTATGCAGCAGCAGACTAGTGGCCACCACTGGCGGCAAGAAGGCAAAGCTGCAGACTTGAGAACTCATCCTCTACCCACCTGGCACAGTGGAAGCCAGTAGAGACATCTGGGATAGCACAGCATGGCTGGCAGCTTCTGGTTACAAGGAGGTAGTGTTGGCAACTCAGTTCTGGAGCCCCACCACCTGCCATGTCCCACGGATGGAAGCCGACTCTGAGGGGAGCCAGGCATGGGACGCTGACCTCCTTGGGAAATAACAAAAACTTGCATTATAGCACCACCTGCTGGAAAATGAAAGACATCAATCTGCTCGATTGTTAAGAACCAAACAGTACCTAAAAAAGTTTACTACCGCAAATGCCCAGTCAGAAACAATCCATCAAGCACCATGAATAACCAAGATAACAAAGTAACTCAGAGACAAACGGAAAAGTCCAGAAACCAAACTCAAAGACATGGAAGACTGATGTAAATGACAGAGAAATCAAGATTGCAGTTATGAAAAAACTCAGTGAGATAAAACTCAAAAAGGCAGTTCAACGAGCTCAGGAATAAAATCAACAAACAAAAGTACCTCACAAAAGAAACTATAAAAAAGGAACTAAATTGTGGATCTGAAGAACTCAATAAATGAGATGAAGAATTAATTAGAGAGCATGAAAACCAGCAGACAAGTTGGAAGAGAGACCTAGAGAGCTCAAAGATAGAAATCTAGGAATGACTCTGGTGGGGAGAGAACTGAAAGTTTAAAAAAATGAGCTGTGGGGCTCTAGCCAGCTTTTTCACACAGCTTTTTCTATCTTTTGACATAGATAGTTCTATGAGAACTATCTGACTCCATCAGAAAGAGCAACAAGCATAATATTAATAGGTATAGCAGAAGACAGAAGAGAGGGAAGAAGGGAACAGAGCCTATTCAAGTAACAAGAACTACCCAAACCTATGGAAAGAGCTGGCCCCTCAAATTCAAGCAACTAACAGAACACCTAATAATCTCAGTGCAAAAAGACCTTCTCCAAGACACAGTATATTAAAACTGTCAAAAGTTAATGACAATTCTAAAGGGAGCCCGGGGGGGAAAAGGCTGTAACCTACAAAGGAAATCCCATTAGATTATTGGATTTTTCAGCAGAAACCTTAAACAAGCCAGGAGAGAGTGGAATGAAGTATTTAAAATACTGAGAGAAACCACCAGCTAAGAATATATCCAGCAAAGTTATCCTTTAGATATGAAGGAAAAATAAAGGCTTTTTCAAACATACAGAAGCTGAGGGAGTTTACCACCACAAAACCCACATTACCAAAAATATTAATACCACTCCATAAATTCTTCCAAAAAATGGGAGGAATACTTCCTAACTCACTCTACAAGGCAATGTTACCCTGATACCAAAACCAGGTGAGGACAATACATAAAAAGAAAATTACAGGTCAATATCTCTGATGAACATAGATGCAAAAATTCTGAAAATACTAACAAATCAAATAATACATTAAAAAGATAATACATCATCATCAAGGGGTTTATTCCAGGTATGGAAGGATGTTTCAACGTGGAAATCAATCAGTGTGATACACCGTATGAACAAAATAAAGGATAAAAATATTATGATCATCTCAATAGATGCAGAAAAAGCACTTGACAAGATACAACACCCATTCATGATTAAACAATAAAATGGGTACAGAAGGAAAAATACCTCAACATGATAAAGGCCACTGACAAACCCTTAGCTAACATAATAAAAACTGAAAGCTTTTCCTCTAAGATTAGGAACAAAACCAAGGTGTTCCCCACTCCTATTCAACATAGTCCTGGGAATCCTGGCCAGATCAGGCAAGAGAGAGATCACTATTTGCAGATATGATAGCATGTATACAAAAGGCCTAAAGACTGCACCAAGAGACTATTAGAAACAATAAACAAATCAAGTTGCACAATCAATACACACGTGGACATTAGGTTTATGAGAGGACATCGCAGAAGAGTGGGGGAAAGATGTGCTGCTCAGACATTTGTTGATCCATCTGGGGAGAAACAAAGGGAGTGGAGTAGTGCACACATCAGTTTCCGGTGTACTTCAGTATGTGTATACATACATAATGTAGGGGAATATTTTATGACCAGAGGATAGAAAATTCACTAAGACACAAAAAGCAAACCATAAATTATTTGGTAAGTCGGACTGCAGAAAAATTTAGAGTGACTATCAAAAGACACAATATGGAGAATGATAAGCTAAACAACAGAGAACTTTCTGTAACACATCCTACAAATGATTAGAATCCAGAATATGTAACGAATTTTTATGAATAAGAAAAAGATAAACTCAATGGGAAAAAATGATTAAAGACATGAACAGGCATTTCCCAGAAGAGAAAACATGAATTGCCCACCGATGTATAAAAAGACAACCTCATTCGTATACAGTAAGATGTAAATTTTAACCTTAACCTTGGCCTAAGTGTCACATCTTATACAAAAATGAACTCAAAATGGATCACAGAATTAAATATAAAACATACAACTATAAAAATTTTACAAAAAAACAATCTTTGGAATCTAACACTAGGTAAAGAATTCTTAGACATGACACCAAAAGCCCAATCCATAAAAGAAAAAAGTAAACTGGACTTTATCAAAATTAAAAATTTTTGTTCTGTAAAATATCCTGGTAAGAGGATGAAAAAAATAAGCTAGACTGGGAGAAAATATAAACCAAAAACCTGACAAAGGACTAGTATTTAAAATATGTAACTTTCAAAACTCAACAGTTAAAAAAAAAAAAGACAATTAGAAAATTAGCAAAAAAAAACATTTCACTTTGTGAAATAAGTACATAAAAATACAAGCATTAGCCATTATGCTAACACAAATGAAAATCATGAGATGTCGCAGCACCTACCAGAATGGCTGAAATAAAAAAGTGACAATACCAAAAGCTGGCCCTGATTCAGAGAAGCTGGATCATTTGTACATTGCTGGTGGGAATGTAAAATGGTTCAACCACTATGAAGAAGCTTGGTAGTTTCTTTAAAAAAAACTAAACGTGCAATGACCGTATGACCTAGCAACTGTACTACTGGACATTTACCTCAGAGGAAAGGAAATCCATCTTCACACAAAAACCTATAATGAGTGTTCATAGCAGCTTTATTTGGGATAGCCAAAAACTGGAAACCATCCAGATATCGCTAACCGGGACAATGAGCATACCATGGGTATCACGCTGCCATCAAAAAGGGATGACGGTCCACACATGCAACGATCTGGATGTATCTGCAGAGCGTTACTGAGAAGAGCCAATCCCAAGTGGGTACACAATGTATGATCCCATTTATACGACGTTCTCGAAATGACAAAATCAGAGAGATGACGAGTAGACGAGTGGTTCGGGATGGCAGCTGGAGGGGTGGGTGTGGCTCTAAGGGGGGTTGGGAGGGAGATCCTGGTGGTGGTCACCCAAAACGAGATGATACAGAACTACGCCCACAGTGCCCCCATCCAACTCGTGGCTGATACTGTCTTAGAACTATGTAAGATGTAACCAGTGAGGAAAATAGGGTGAAGGGTACCTCTAACCTGGCAACTTCCTATGAATCTGTATTTCAAAATAAAAAGTTACGAAGAAAAGAAGAGCTCAAAATGCAACTTGGTCTCCTGGACTGGATCCTGCAACTGAAAAAGGACATTGGAAAAACTGGTAAAAGCCAAACAAAGTATCATTGAGTTCAGTTTCATACCAATGTTAACCTTTTAGTTTTGACAAAGGCACCAAGGTGATGTAAGATGTTAACTTTATCTGAAATCTAAAATTACTTCAAAAACCGAAATCCTGATGCTCAGGCCTCCCCGGGGTGGGCCTGGTATGTTTCATTTGCCAGGTGATTCTATGTGCAGCCAAGGTAAAGAACCACTGTTCTGGAGAGACGATTCTCTAGTAGTCAGTCCTCACTTAGCATCAACAGGTCCTGCGACTTGAAGCAAAATGGTGTATAACAGAACCAATGTTACCACGTGACTGATGTGACAGTCAAGTTCCCCCAGCAGCTCACCAACATCGTAACAAAATGACGTCATTTGCAGACCTGCTGTCTGTGTCCCACCTAGGACTTTGCTCTTGGAGAGAACCCCTTGAGAACTTCTCAGCGAGCAGGCCACTGTTGTTTGGCCTACATTCCTGCTGGTCACACATAGGGACCCAGATTCCTTTGAGGAAGGTCCCAGAAATCTTCCTTCTGTATCTAACCTAAGATCCCAGGTCCCCGTGAGGCCCCAGCTTCTATACAGCTGAACGGTGGAGGGTAATTAGAGGTAAACCAGAAGAAAAAGAATTCCTTCTTGTTCTCACTTCTCTAAACCCCGGAGTGAAGGACAGGAAAAAGGCAGAGCTTAAAATGTTTCAGAGACAGAAAAACTCTGTCATGTTTTTTAAAGAAAGGTGACGGTGATCCACCTGGTCCTTACAGCCCTTCCCTCCCTCGTGCTCTCCATGCACGTCACGGAGGCACAGGAGAAGGCGTGACGCATGTCTCCCTGGGATCCAACGACGAAGGTTTAGGTGCAGCAGAAAGAGCCCTTCGTCCCACACATGACCTCATTAAAACGCAAAGTGACAACTAAGCAGGGCGGGTAGAGGCGCAGTAGGAAGGGACCTCCTAGTCCCCAGTGAGCCAGCCTGCTCGCTTAGAGTTCTGGGAGAAGTCAGAAAAGCCGCCTCCACAGGAGGGAGCAGGACTAGTGGCACAGACTTGGGGGTGTCGTGCTTCCAGGTTTGGCACATGGGACAGGCTGGGGCGTGCTTAGAAACAGGCCATTGTCAGGGACACCACAAGGTTCACTGTGGCCAAGGCCATGGGCGTGCTCTCGGTTTGCTCAGAAGTGCTGCCACAGCAGCAGGCTGGCAGACTAGACAGAGTATAGGTCACGGCCACACACAGGCAGTCATCGTGCACTCACATCGCAGCTGGGCCCGAGGAGGTACAGACACTGCACTGTCCCAAGGAAAAGGCTGGACCCGGGGACTGGACATGACCGTGGTCCCTTCACTCTTCAGAAGCAGGCCAGTGCCCGGCTGACCCCCATATCCTAGAGGAGGCAGGACCTGCTGAAGGCTTCTGGCACTGACGTCTGGTTCCGAGGACAGCCCAGGCCCCACGACTCGAAGGGCCATCTAAAACATGGCCTGGAGGGAACGGGACAGGCTGGCAGGAAGCTACTCCTCGACTGGGCTCTCTCCGTTCCCCACGAGCTGGTCTAGTCCCCAGACCCGGGGCTGCCTGGCAAGCAGTTAAACTCCTGGGTTTCGCCCAGGGCTCTCCTCCGCTGGAAGGCCAGGCCTGCTGTGGCTGGACCCTGGAGGAGGGAGGGGAAGGAGAATTAATATCAGAGCTGCCTCTTTAGGACGGGCAGGGGCAGGGCAGGCAGAGGAGCCCCAGGAAGTGTGGAGGCAGAGCCGGGAGTGCCTGCAGGAAGATGGTCAGCCTGACAACGCCTCCCAGGAGGCGAGGATTCTGCTCCCAGGAGGCCGAAGCCGCTGCACTGGGCAAGGGGCACCTGCCCTGGAAGGGAGCTTTAGCGTCCAAGGCTGGGCAGGTATTTCATGAATCCTCCTGTCTTCCAGAAAAATGAAAAGTAGCAAAAAGGGACAGGAAGGGCCCACACACCCCATGGAGAAACGCCTCCCAGGCCAGGGGAGCAGTTCTGAAGGGCTGGGAAAGGAAAGCAAGGCGAAAGAGAAAATATTTACCTTGGGTGTTTTCTTAAAACAAAAAACGCTCACTAGTCCACAGTCAATTATCAACTGTAGTTTCCAAATGTGCCAAAGAGGGAAAGGTCTACTGGGAAGGCTGGAGAGAGCAGAGAGAGACAGAGACAGACAGACAGACAGATGGGGGAGTCAGGGTGTTGAGCTGAACTGGCAGCGCCTCCGCCCGGCAGTGCTGCAGGGCCAGACGCTTGCTGGGCAGGGAGCCAGGACAGCGGCACACGGACACCTGCTGCTTAGAACAGGAGGGACAGGGAGCATGGAGCTGCCAGTGGGCTTCCCTCAGAAACCCAGCCCAGGAACATGACGCGGAGCAGTTGCTGCAAGTCTGAAATGGCAGCTAGGGGTCCGAAACCGTTTGTGTAAAGATGCTGTATTTTTTGGTTTTGCAGGCCACATGGTCTCTGTGACAATGCCTCAACTCCACTGTTGGCGCTGAAAGGCAGCCACATATAATCCATGAACAAATGGGTGGGTCCCAGTAAAACATTATTTACAAGAACCCTCTGTCCACTTGGCTGACTCTGCTGGAGGCAGTTAACCATCGTGCCTCCTGCGCCAGGCCGGCGCCAGGCCGCTACGAGTGGCTGTGACCTGCACTAGTGAAGCAGTGCCCCCCAGTGACACTCCACACGTGGTCCCACTAAGACCCACAGAGAAACTGCAGCAAACAGAGGCAGGAGTCAAAAGACAGCAGGCGAGCCTCACAGGGGCAAACATCAGGCTGCATTTAGGGGAAAATCACCCACATTATGGCGACAGATTCATTACAAAGGAGAGTGGCTCATACAGCCACCATGAATCTCTTCTTAGAGAACTGACTGCCCAGTGAGCAGCTGAAGCCAAAAGAGGAGTTTTAAGAACCAGGATGTGGTCCGAGAAAAAACGAAGAGAACACCATTGTTCTCAGATTTAATCCTGTCTCTCGAGCATGACGCGTGCCGTGTGGGTAGCTGACGGAGCCAGGAAAGACTCCCATGGAAGAAAACAAAGCAAAAGGCTCCCATAAAAACGAAGTCTAGTGTGGTAGGTGAACCTCTGTGCCAGAGGCACGTCGCAGAATCAAAGCCCACCACAGGGGCACACAGGAGCAAAACCAGCCCGGAAAGTGGCGGGAATGTTCGTTCACTCAGAAGGGACACAGTGCACCCCACCCGGGGCGCCCTTTCCCAACACCCAGAGAAGGGGTAATGGGGCTGATCCACCAGTGTGGCCGGCCCCGCGGGCGGTTCTCTGTGTCACCTCTCACAAAGTACCTATCTCCTGCAGCGTGGGTCTGAGCCAGCAGAGCTGTCCCCATGAGTCCCCACAGCCAACGGCCAAGGGCAGGCACCGGCCCCGGGCCGGAGTGTGGAGCCCATCTGCCTCTGATCCCTCCCCTGGAGAACGGTGTGACTACCCCCGCTCCAACTCTGGGTAAGGGTCCTTAGAGTCAGGACAAGGAATGCGGCAGCACAGGGCCGGGCAGAGGAAGCATCACTAGGAGCTTGGTGTCCCCGCTGCAGGGGCTGAGCTAGGCCCTGCGGGACTGCCAAGCCCTGGGGTATCCCCGAGCCCCCCAGGATCTCCACCACAGAGAACTTCCTTGAATCACAAGGACGAACAACCTCCGAGACGCTGACCACTGCTCCCCGAAGCCCAGTCTTCAGTCCTCTGATTTCCCCCCTTGCCCTGGGAGCAGGAAGTTTGCCACCCCGCATCACGGAGTCTGTCTTCCCATGTGCTGTTCCTGCATACAGTGGGACCCTGAGTGAGGAACACGCTTTCAATACACGGAGCCAGGCCCACTGGTGACCCCAAACCTTCCCTTTCCAGGGGACCTGACCCTATCCTAAATGGCCAATAGAATGTTTGAACTTATTCCCATTTGGCACCTGCTCCCTAATTGAGCCACCCACCCTAACAGCCCTGGGGAAGAAACGCAGAACTTCATAAACTCAAGTGCCCGCTGGTTTATAGCTCAGTACCATCCGAGCTATTAAAACCAGCATAAAGAAGACTGACAGGATGGGGAGGAAAGAACGTGGGGCAGACAGTCACGGCTGTGATGCCAGCGGCTGCGACCGCAAAAAGCGCGCGACCTCTGGGTCGACACAGCAGGATGTGGCCACGTGGCGCTCACCTGCTGCCGTGGCCATCCTGTCACCGAGGAGCCTGGTCTGGCTCCCTGGGATGACCTGGAGGTCCGAGTTCTCAGGGGACGGTGGCAAGTTCTGGGCTCGCGTGGCCAGGAGTGCGTTGAGGTACTGCAGCCGTGTGACCTGGAGGACAGAAGGTGAGGCACAAGGTCACAGCACCCCTGCTGCCCATGAGCACCTGAACCCAGGGGGGAAGTCACACTCGGCAGGACGAGCAGAAAGTGACAACCGCAAGCTGGCTGAGGACAGTGAGGAGGACTGAGCAAAGTGTTTCTAGGATCTCAGAAAGAAGCCGGGTGCCGAGACCCAGAGACGGGGCCAGGCCATGGCGCCAGAGGGGCCTCTGGGGAGCCAAGGCCATGTTTCTGCAGAGCGAGCTCACGGTTTGTGCTGACGGAAGTCTCAGACTCCAGCGGACTCTACTCTCGGTCCACACAAACTGTGCCCAGGGGATCCAGCCCCGGGGGCCCCAACAATCGCCTTACCTTGATGAACTGCAGGTCGGAAAGGGCCCTCACAGTGTAGTCGGGACAATATGCGGACGGGCGGGTGCTGTCAGCTGGTTCCGGCTGCAGGAGGGACTGCAGCGAGGTCACTGGGGACTGGTGAACTAGCGAAAGGACACCCAGTGATGGGGAGGCCATGCTGGGAGCAGGGCCAACGCACGGCCTCGGACACGCATCCCACCAACCACCCTGAAAGGGGCAGTGGCCGAGAACTTTGGAGAGCTGGCAGACACACTTCCTCCAGTGACAAGTTCTACAGGGCTGGGCGTGAGCAGCAAAGCCGAGCCCCGAGAAGCTGCCGCCCGGGCCCCCTGCACGGCCCAGAGAGGGGAAAGCAAGCAGATCCGAGCCGCCCGCCCCGTAGGACGCATGGCACTGGAGGAAGGGATGCCAGGACCCTGGGCCCAGGAGGGGCTGCGCTTACCCGAGGACGGCAGTGTCAGGGCAGACACGCCATAGTAGGTGAAGGCCCCGTTCTCGAACCTCAGGCCCTCCTTCCCAATCTCCACCTCGACCCTGCCCTGGGAGGGAGAGGGAGGGAGACCGAGACGCGTGGATTACCTGGCTGCTGGGGGCACACAGAGCGGCGCCCCCACACTGCAGGGCTGTCCCTGCCGGGCTGTCGGTTACCTGCAGGATGAGGGTGAAGTAGTCCGCCGGCCGGCTGCGCTGGTAAAGGTAATGGTGTGGTGCCAGGCGGTCGCTCTCATCGAAGCTCACCTCCTGGCTGACACTGGGGTGCCTTAGCAGGTGCAGCAGGACCTTCTCAGACACTCGCAGGGGGCTGAACACGTCCACCTCTGCCCACGGCGCACAAAAGGGATGGTGTCCACCGGGCCCAGGTGACCTGCGTCACCTCCCGACGCCCGCTGTCCACCTAGTGCTGCCAGCGGGCCCGGGAGCCGAGGCCCGACCCCAACACGAGCCCCCTGGATGCAGCCACATGTACCACCGGCCGAGGTGCACACAGGTGACACCAGCCTGGCCCCCTCAGGGCCCTGAGTGTCGCTGCTGCAGGGAGAAGCACGGGGTCTCCTGACACCCCTGCCCACTGGGAACGGGAGCCGTCAGTGTCTGCCCTGCACGCTCTGACCTGAGCAAGGGGAGCAAGGGGAGCAAGGGAGCGGGGCCATGGCCCAGCTCCACCCTCACCTCGAGAAAGGAAGCGCTGGGTGGCCAAGAGCAGCTGGGGCGAGATCTTCACTTTATGCTCATCATCGGACACCTTGAACAAGGAGAAGTCCTCCTTCCGCCTGACAGGGGCACTCAGATACGTGGGCCGCCTCCTCACCGCGCTGTCTCCTAGGCGGTGGGCGAGCAGAGGCCAGCTCAGGCGCCTGCAGCCCTCCCGGCAACGCGCCTGAACCAGGGGCACGTCGCCCGCACCCCCCCCACAGCCCTGGGGACCACATCCAAGGCACTGCTCACACAGGTTACTGTGTGGGGCCCAGGCTGGGCAGCGGCCCACATTCTAGCTGCACCCCGAGGAGTACAGGAAAAGACTGCGCCTCTCCTTGGAGCTGGGAGAAGGTAATGCTGACATGACATAGGAGCTGCAGCAAAGTGACAGGCACCCTTGGTCACTAGGAGACCACTCGCTGGGAAGCATGCACACCGGGGGGCCATTGGCGCCACACAGCAGCAGCGAGAACTAAAGCTGCCGCACTGTGGGACACACGGGTGGGCAAAGCAGTTCACCTGACAGCACACAGGGGCGCAGCCCAATGTCCTACGTGCCACGTGACGCCCCAGCCATCAAGCATGGGATCTGCGTCCACCCTGCCACCATCTTAAGAGGCAGACGCTTCTAAGACACACCCACGGGCCAGGACCATGTCCTGGGAAGACCCTCTCAGTGGTGAAGAGCAGGTTCTTTGAGGGGACACTTCAGTAATGCACAAACGCACCTGAGAAGTAAAAGGAGTGAGGAGAGACTGGGAAAGGCCGTTAAGGGCAGAGCCCCATGCAGGCACTGGGACCGCAACGCCACCACTGGACGGGACACCACAGCTCTGCAGCAGGCACAGGAGTGGGCCCTCCCGCAGGGGGGGCAACAGCTCCAACCTGAGACCCATTGCCCCGAAAACATATCTCTGGCCAGAAAACTGATGGGAGGCAAGACTCACGGTAGTCCTCAGACTCGTCCAGGATCTCGGACTTGATGATCTCCTCAATGACGTCCTCCAGGGTGACCAGGCCCAGGACCTCGTAGAAGGGGTCACCTTCACCCTCGTTGTTCACCTTCTGCACGATGGCCAGGTGGGACTTCCCTGGGGGAGGAAACGCACCTGTTACAGCAGGACCCATGTTTCTTGGTCCCACCTGGTGCAAGGCCACTGACAGGACAGAAACGGACATTTGTGCTCCTAGGAGGTGCCAGGCAAAAAAAAAAAAAAATCAAAAAATTTTAATGTTTTGAGTAGCTACATTAGGAAAAAAAGGGAGTACCAGCCCGGTGGCTCAGGTGGTTGGAGCGCCGTGTAACACCGATGTCGCCGGTTCGATTCCCACATGGGCCAGTGAGCTGCGCCCTCTACAGCTAAGACTGTGAACAACAGCTCTCCCTGGAGCTGGGCTGCCGTGAGCAGCCGGAGGTTGGCGTGGGCCGCTGTGAGCTGCCAGGAACAGCCAGTGGCCAGCGTGAGTGGCCGGCAGCCAGCATGAGCGACCGACTGCCTCATCTGGGGAGAGCGCAAGGCTGAATACAGCCTGGGCCAGGGAGCTGTGTCCTACACAACTAGACTGAGACACAACGGCTTGAACTGAAGAGGGGGGCAGGCGGAAGAAGGGGAAAAAAAAAAATAAAAGCCCAGGTGAAACTGATAATATATTGTAATTAACTCAATATAGCCAAAATATCACAACATGCAATCAATACAAAAATGTAAATAATAGATGTTTTACTTTTTTGCACCAAGTCTTTGAAGTCTGGCGTTTCCACCTAAAGCACATCTCAGATCGGAATGGTGACCTTTTTGCGTGACGGTAACCACTGGGTCATGCAGGGCCACGGAACCAGACCCGAGGACAAATGCCAACCGCACAATGGTTCCCAGTGAGAACAGACTGCGAAAGAGGGTAAGGTCCATGCTTCAAGCACCTTGGTCAAGAAGAGTCACGTTCCCTTCTGAGTCATCCTGCACATGACCGCCAATGCACCAAGTTTATAAACACTCCGGAAACTCTAATTGGCAGGCTGCACCCACTCCTTCAGCATCCGTGGCAATCCCACCCCCTGCACCAAGTAGATTGGGTATGCTTGGGTGGGCGGAATGCAAATGTCCAGACTCAAAGGTATGACTGTATGACTACTATTAGACTACTAACCGGACGCCAAAAAGGGACAAGGCGGTAAGGAACACGAAGGCACACTCCCTGCCCGCCATCGTATCTGAGACGCCATCAGCTGTGCGGCGCTGCCTGCATGCAGCGGCTAACACGTATACAGTGCTCGTGGTGTGCGGACCCCAAAGGGCTTCACTCACTCAGTAACACACGGAGCCCTCTGACAACTCTCAAGGCATGCATTATTACTATTATTATTATTATTCCCATTTTACAGCGTGCAGACAAAATGCAGCCATGGGAGGGTCAGTAACCCACCGAAGTACAAACCCAGATTTGAACCCAGGCAGCTGGCTCCTGAGTCCATTCTCAACCCCACACCCCACTGGCTTTCACTGGAAAAAACAGACCGAGTCTCAGGAGACCCTCCCCTCAGCACCCTTCTAAAGGAAAGAAAGCACCCTTCTTTTTCTTGTAGAGGATGCTCTGATCTCCTCAGACAGAAATGAAAGGTTAAAATGGCCACATTACACTGTGTTCCCCTTTCTGAAGGAAAAGACCAGGTTCCCTGGAGAAGGATCTGCCCACGGCGGCTGAGCCGGGCACTGAATGGGGAACGCAGCGCTCGTAGACGCTTTCCACCCCTTCATATTTGTGCTGGGAGTGACTCCGTTTCTACAAGGGCCACGGCGGCCCTGCCAAGAAACGAATGTCAGGAAGGCCAAGGCATGACACACAATTCTGGCCAGCAGTCTTCTCAGATTGTGGAACCAAAGCCCAGGCTCCCAGGCGCTCGCTGGCCATCTACGAGCACAGATGACCCATTTCAGCTCCCTTCCTCCAGGAAGCTAGTTACTCTGGCAGGGGTTACCTGCGGAACACTCACTTCTCTCTTGCCTTCAAACCTTTATGAAACAGGCAGAAGTTTCTCAATGACCTGCCCCTAAAACAGTGGCCATGATTTCATCTCAAGACAGAAATGTCTGAGGGATCCAGAAGGCAACAGTGAGAAAGGGCAGCGGGAGGAATTACGTTCATTTCTCATCTGATAAGGTTAAATGCTCTGAAAGCATGGGGGCCCCTGGCTGGCCGACCGGACACAGACACGGGTCCCAGCCCGGACCTGCGGGCTCTCCCTGGGCAAGCTCTCCAGAAGCACAGGATGGGGCAAATGGCTCATCCCACCGCCATCCAGCCAGGGACTCCAGCTGCAGGAACTGAGAGGCCCGCTCCTCACATGCTGGGCAGCTAGGTTGGGAACCAAGTCCTAAAACCTCGGGCCACGAAGGCTACAATAAGCCCTTTGTTCATAAGCAGAATGAAGAAGGGCATTAGGCTAAGAAGCACGAGGACAAGTGAGATCTGCCAAAGGACCACCGTGCACGAGCAGCAGAGAAAGCTCCAGGTGTCACAGGGAAGATGTGGCCATCCTGCCCCAAGAGTGACCCTCACTCACCACAGGAGAGGAGGCGAGGGCTCAGAGGCGCCCCCCTCAACCTGCAGGTTGCAAGTCACCCCAGCAGCTTCCAGTTGTTAGTAGTCATTAGCAGTAGTTACTGTCAGTGGTAGTGGTTAACAGCAGTAATTAGTAGTTAGCAGTAGCGACCATTAGCAGTAGTTGTTAGTAAGGCGGCTATGGGTTGGCATGAGGCCACATGAAACCTGCTTGGCTTTCCAGAGTTCCAAGAGTGTCACCTAGCACAGGCGTGGCCCAGACCATGGCAGTCCCTCAGGCTGTCCTTCTTGGCCTCTCCTTCCCTGCCAAACCTACATAAACCCAGCCTCCCATCCCAGCCACCCTCTCTGGCTTGTGCTCTGCAGCCACACTCCATAGGAGGCCCATCTGTGAGCTGGCACACCTCTCACGTTTCGCCTACTCCAACACTCCACGCCATGGCACCCCATCTGCTCTCGCAAAGGACACAGATACCTTCTCGCTGGATCCAGACAACAGGAGGCTGGCTCCTCTCCTGATAAACAGATCTCTTCCCAATTCCAGGACATTCCAAGCCACTGGCTCTCCTCTGCCGCCCTCCCCTGGACATACCTGCGCCCCTCAGGTTTCCCACTCCTCCTGTGGCTGAGGGGCCATTTCTACCTCCACTTGGGTCCTTCACTGGCATTTCCCATCAGCTGCCCCCTAGGACTCTGCCTCGGGCCACTGAGCAGACTCCACCATCCAGGACCACCCCCCGCTTCCCTGCTTGTGCTCTGCCTCATCCCCAGCTCCTTCCAAGCCCCTTGGCCAACCACAAAACCCTCCCCACACCCTTCCAAATGCCCTCTTGCGTCTCCCCTCCAGGCCCATGTGCACCCTGCCAGCCTCTCTCCTCTGCACCCCTGAATCGCTGGTCTCCACACCAGTCAGTGATCATGAAACAACCTCAGGAGCCACTGTGCTCTGCTCACAGGTATCATCCTGGTGTCAAGTCCTGCCTTCCCAGGGTCTCAAGCGGGGAGGCGGCGGGATGAGAGAACACTTCCTCGCTGACTCCAGGCCCAGCACTGCTGGCCCCCAGGACACCACTGCCTAGAACACTACAGTGGCCCATAGGGAGTATTTACCACTAAGAGGTTCTGTCAGGCCCCCACCCAGTGCTCCCCGCCCCAAAGAGGGGCTGCATGGCCACTTTCTGGGGAAACAGCGGGGCACACCCAAAAGATTCTCTAGCAGAGCGGTCAGAGCTGCCCCCAAAGCAGCCTCCCAGGTAACTGGAGGCACAGGAGTTCAAGTACTGTAGCCAGGTGACAACCTTCCTTAGGCAAGCCTCCAGGAGAGATGAGATGCAGGCGAGCGCCCACTAGTGTCTGGTGTACACAGCGCTAATGCAGGACTCACAGGTCACAAGGCCCAGACTCCCCAGCTGTCAGGGACTCACAGAACACCTCCCGGGGGGGGGCCTGGAGCCCGGACACCTCATAGGTGCCAGGAAGCTCAAGGGCTTTGCTAGCTTCCTGGTCTCACATTATGCATCCTCCAGCTTCAAGGCCACCCAGAATCCTGGGGTGTCCCGTGCTCATCCTGCAGGAGTTCGGATTTGAGAAGCACAGGTGGCTGGTGGTCAAGGAGCTCTGGGAGCACACCCACACCTGACCAAGAGAAAACTGCACAGGAAATCACACCTTCACATTTGGAGGTTGCAACCTTAGAGTTGCTCGGATAAACCAAGGTCAAAGGTGAGGGTGCAAATGTGGAGCTAAGGGAGAACGTGAGAGACCTTACTCAGGGTTAGAAAAGGGGGAAGTTAAAAAAAAAAAAAAGACAGCTGAAGGGAAGACTGAATTAGCACCCATGAAGTTGCTTTTGGTTAAATACAAATCCAAGTGGCAGTTTGTTCCACACCTGTAGAAAGGTGTTTTTGAGTCACTCTTTTCTGCAATCAGGAAGCAGCAGCCCATCAGCAACCTTAACAATGATGAGCTGAAAACATCACATGCACCCCTCATTTTACTGTGCTTCACAGGTGTTGCGTTTCCTAGAAATTAAAGGCAAGACCCTCCACCAGCAAACAGATTAGGACTCGCTATTTGCTGCTCTCTGGAACCCAACCCTCACTACTTCTGAGGTGCACTTGTACGTATGGACACATAAGTTTCCAGGGACCTGGGGACTGCACTCTTTTCTAGGTTCTTTTAGTTTCTATCCCAGAGTTTAGACCTGCTACAAAACCCACAAAAATGACCCGGAGAGGGAAAGAGCTGGGGGTTGGAGCCTAGTGGACACACCTCCCCAAACTGGGGGCCTACCAGGAAAAGGGGGGTTCTGCTGTCTTTAGCACTGTGTCACTCTCTGGAGGACAACTTTTAAATATTTCAAAAGGTCATTCAGAGCTGCAAGGCCGTCATCGTCTTTAAAAGGGGACTTACAGGTCTCATTGCTCTCCAGAGGCTTCCATTATCCCCCACGCCCTTACAGAGGGTGCGGGGCACAGGCTTTCGAGTCCCCTACGCGATTCCCAGACGTTACCTCGCTTGAACTCCTCCAGGACGGCGTCCAGCTTGGTGTCGTTGAAGACGAAGTGAAGCGGGTGGTTGTAGAAGCGGGTGATGGTGCTGAGCGGCGTGCAGTCCTCCGGGTCCACAAAGGCCAAGTCCTTCAGGTGGAGCATGTCCACGATGTTGGAGCGCTCCTCTTCGTAAACGGGTATGCGCGTGTGGCCGCTCTGCATGATGCTGGCCAGGACGCCGAAGTCCAGCACGGCGCGGGCGTCCAGCATGAAGCAGTCCTCGAGCGGCGTGAGCACGTCTTCCACCGTCCGGCACCGGAGCACGCCCTTGCTGAGGTCGCTGTAGGGGTCGCCCCCACCTCGCGCCAGCTCCAGCACGCGCTCGCGCAGCCGCCCGGGACGCGCCGCCAGTTCCAGCAGCTGCCCGACCGGCAAGGCCACCGGCAGGGTGAGCAGCACCGCCAGGCGGCTGAGCGCCAGCGCGCGCGGAGCCAGAGCCAGCGTCCAGCGCCCGCTTACGGCGGCCGGCAGCACCTCGGCCACCAGGAACGCGAGCCCCGCGCTGCCCAGCACCGCGGGCACGGCGCGCTGGCCGGCCGCGCGGTACAGCAGCACCGCCAGCGCCGCCTGAGCCAGGCTGGCCAACAGCAGCAGCGCGCCCAGGGCGCAGCCCGCCCAGCGCCGCGCCGGCTCCAGGCGCCGCGCCGCCGCGCGCTCCGCCTCCGAGCCGCTTTCGCGCAGCACCTGTACCTCGGCCGGCGCCAGCGCCAGCGCGCTCAGCTGCAGGCCCCGGGCGAGCGCCGCCAGCGCCAGCAGCCCCGCCGCCCCCAGGCCCAGCACCCAGGGCGGCGCCGCCTCCTCGGCCGTCTCGCCGCTCAGCTCCGCGCGCACGGCCTCGGCGCGCAGGCGCAGCAGCGCGCGCCATTCGCCCGCGGGGGCCGCCGCCTCCCCGGGAGCCGTGCCGCCAGGCTCCCCGCGCACCGCCAGCAGCGCCGACTGTGGGCGCTCAGCCTCGGCGCGCAGGCGCAACAGCGCGCGCCACTCGCCCGTCGGGGCCGTAGCCTCACCGGGCACCACAGCCGGCCCGCCCTCGGGGCAACCCGCCCCCTCGGGGGCCGCCCAGGACCAGGAGCTGTTGGCGAAGCCCGAGCCGAAGAGGCGCAGGCGGAAGGTGGCCTCCGGTGCGGCCGGCACCTCCCCTCCGCGCGCCCACGCCGCGCCCGCGGCCCCGGCCTGCTCCAGGCAGACGCCCAGCACTCGAGGGCCCGGCGCCGCCTCCCCGGCGGCGTGGCCCAGGCAGAGCGCAGCCAGCAGCCAGCCCAGCCGCCCAGCCGCCGCCGCCATCGCCCGCTGCCCCCTCTCGGCCTCTGCGCAGCCTACCTCCGCCTCCTCCGGCCAATCGGCGCCAGATTCGCGCCTTCTCCGACCAATCAGCGCCGGCCTCGTGCCCCGTTCGCCAATGGGCGGCGCGTGGGGGCGGGCCCAGGGGGCGGGCTAGGCTGCGTCTGGGCGTAAACAAGCGGCGCGGGTCGGGGCCGGCCGGGGGCGGGGCTGACAGCCCCGGGGGTGCCCCGGGGGCTCCGGGTGACGTGTGGCCGGGCGCCAGCTGTGGGAGACCCCTGGCTGGAAGGCGGGCGGGCGGCGGGCGGCGCAGGTCTCGGTGAGGGAGACGTGCGCTTTCTGAGGGAAGGCCCCGCAGCCGCCGAGCTGGAGGCAGGAAGGCCGAAGGGAGAACCCGGACTGGGCCCCGGGAAGCTGAGCTCCCGTACGACGCGTGTCCACGGGGCCCGCCCCTGCTGTAGGTCCGGGGACGGAGACGCAGCCCTGGGGCGACGGGAAGGAAACCTCGGGCCCTCGCCTCTCCTTCACGTTGTTATTTCCCAGGAGAAACACGGAGCGTGCGCTCGACGGGGACGGTGGTCCGACGCGGCCCGACGGCCCGGCCCGGCCCGCCGCGCGTCACTGCGGTGGTACTTCCCCCGCGGCCCAGGCTCCCTGGGAAGTGACCTCTAAGTCACCTTGTCGGAAACCTTGGCGCGGACGCCTGCAGCCGTCGGATCGCGCCCAGACCCGGAGCAGCCCGCGCAGGGCAGCGGCGCGGCCGGGCCCGGTCCCGCGGGAGGCCTCGGGGGCTGCCGCTGCTGCTCCCCCGCCGCGCCCGCCTCCTCCGCCCGCTACTCTCAGCGCCGGTGGACGGCTTGCCCTGGTCTTCACGTCCCTCTTGACTCTCCCCAGGCCATTTGCCTTACTGGTCATTTGGTTCGAGGTATTTCCATGTTTTACCTAAATATTTGAGTTTTAAATCCATAGCTATGGTGGCTTCATTGGCCGAGTCCTGCCTCTCTTCGTCTGCAAACGTCACTTCCTGGAGCTGGTCTTCCCGGACGATTTTGACCCAGTGGGTCAAGTTTGTGGGAGCTGTGTGCTCTCACCTAGTAGCATCTAGTGCTTATCTTGTGGACCCTTTCATTCATTCATTCATTCAACAGGTATTTGCTGCATTGAGTGCCTGCAGTGTACCAGGTCCTGCTCTAGTGCTGGGATTTATGTGGAAATAGGAAAGTCCCTGCCCTCCTAGGGCTTAGGTTCTAGTATGGGCACAACAGGAAATGTACCAATCGTGTTTTAATATCTGCAGTTAGGATTGGGGCCGAGCTCTTTTATGGAGGGTGACAGGGAAGGCTTCTCTAAGAAGGTTACATTTGCATGGAGGCCTAGATGGAGCAGGAGGTGAGCCTCACAAAGACCTGGGGAAAGAGTGTTCCCGGTAGAGGTAACAGCAAATCCAGGGGTCCCTGCGTGACTATCTTCCCAGGAGGTCTGCCTCATTAGACTGAGGGGTCGCTGGCACCTGGTGTGGAACAGGTGGATGGATGAAATTTACTCTTCCCACCTATACACAAGTTTTTGCATGTAATTCCTTTTATCTGGAATGTCCTTTCTGCGGACCCAAGTAAGTGCCTCTCTTTCTTTAAACATTCTTCCCGATTTGTCTGCTGTGAAGACAGCTGGCTTGTGTCTCTGAGTCCTTGACACCCTCAGTCACACGCCCCAGCTGAGGTACCTATGAGCACCACAGGAGTGGACGCAGTGAGGTCACTCAGTCTCGGGCAGGATCTTCCAAGATGAGCTCTCCCACTTCAAGACCACGACCAGCCCATGGGTGGATGAAAAGGCAACTGCATGTTACAAAACAATGTGATCCTGTTTTTTGGATCAGGCTCCCTTCTCCTTCAGCCCCCAGGGGAGAGAGGAGGGCTGATTCGCTCATTCCAACTGCCCATCCAGGACCCACAGGCAGGAGACCCCAAGGTGTCCCTCTCATGACGGGATTCCCAATTGTGGCCGCTGAGCACCTTTATCACACATGTCCAGCAGCTCCTGTGACAACAGCCTTGGTTATATATGTGCTGTAAATTACATTTCTGCCTCTGTTTACTGCTAAACAGCTCCTATAGAATGCTTGCCACTTGCCCTGACACAGGTGACAGCCACTTCTAGCTCTATGAGAGGTACCGAATATTGACGGAACTCAAATAGGTAAACCATAGACTCACCAAGATTTCATGTTTCATTTTTTATTACCAATCAAAAAATAAATTCCATATATTGTTTAGCAAATATTATCATTTTGTGACAAAAGACACAAGAGTCGTAACAACAAAACTCCCCGAGAGTCAAACTCATAACAATGCCAAAATAAATCACAAAAATATACAAATTAAAATCTTACACAAAATAAATAAGAGTCATTTGCTACGGTGGCTGTGACTTGCCTACCCCTTAGGAGGCCATCTGCACAGTTCTCCCTCACACAGGCAGATGTGCAGGGACGGGCCCGTTCCAAGGTAGAGCTCAGCCCAGGAACCAGAGGTTGGAATAGGAAGTGAAAAATTGCACTGGGAGGAAGAAGTCATGGACCAATAATATCTGGAAGTCATTAAGACTCTCTGCAAGAAGAGATTATAAATGGGGAAGGGAAGGGCAGGGCAAGGGCGTAGGGCGCGCTGTTGATAGGAATTGTGTGTGCAGAGAGGTAGCTGTGGAAGTGTGTGTGCCCGCTCCTTGTACTTCACACACTCACTTGGTTCAGGCCAATGCACTTGGCCCCGCCTGGCACTCGGGTCTCAGGAACACGGCTTTGCAAGCTCCCGTGTGCACTCGGGAAGCAACCTGCTCCTGTAGAAAACTAAGGGGTCCCCCAACAGGAAACAGGTCTGGTGTCTGAGAACCCATGGGTGTCATCACCTTCTCTCCAGACCTTTATGAATAAATTCTGTGACTGGCCAGGGGCAGGCATACTTGGTGAAAGACATTTCCTGGTCCCAAGACTTAGGGTTCTCCAGGCACCTGAAGCGCAGAGCACTTGGCTGAGGAAGGAGTGAACAGACAATACTCAGGCCCAAGGCCTGCAGAGGCCCCCTCACCTGATCTTGGGCCCCAGCAACTGTGCCACCCAACAGAAGAGCCAACATGGTCCTTGGTCCCACAGCCTCCCAGGAATGGGGAGCCTAGAGCTGTGCGGCAGGGCCTGACTCGGCCCCAGGGAAAGGCGCGGGGGCCAGAGTTCCTGTGGGTGTGGAGCTCTGGGGGTCCAGTACCACCAGCTTCAGCACAGGCCAGAATGAGGCCTCACTGTAGGGTTACGACCTGGGGGATGCAGGGCTGCCAGTAGTGTGCCTTTGAGGTGGGAATCTTTCCTGGGTTCTGGACGTGTGTGAACAGGCAGGTAAGCCTGACCAGGGGACAGGGCATGCAGAACCTGCTGCTGCTGGCTTCCTACGTGTCCTCAGTCCTCAGCCCCCAAGAGGCCTTGGGGTTTGGGATTAGAAGTAGGGAGTCTGGAAAGCAGGTTCCTGGGTCACTGTCTGAGACTGGACTTTGGTTGTGGGCTGGGAAGGGGATGGTATCACTTGCTAACAATGCACGACCGATTCCCTCCTAGAACTGAAAGGAGTATCGCAGCCAAATGTAGATGCTGTCCCCACCCAGGGGAAAACCTTTGGTAAAAGTGAGAGCAGCCTAGGGAGCAGGGGCGAGCAATGTGAAAGGTGGGAGACCCTGCCTAACACTTTGGGTCAGCCCCATTACAAGGGAAGACTTGTCCAAAGGGGCAGATGTGAGGCGAACCAATGGGAACAGGGGTGAGAGTCTCACTGACCCCAACTCACCAGGAGGGCCCATCAGCAGTTCTTGGAAATTCCTTGATCCAGCGAGTGACAGGAGCAGGCACGCTCTTCTGCCGCTGGGCGCATCTGTCCCTGGTCACAGCTGCCCAGACCCCTCAGCCTCAGTGACGTCAAGAACAGCCTCCATGCATGTATCCCACTTGTTCTCAGTACTATTTGGTTCTTTGCTTCCTGGAAAGAACTGTCCTCCCAAGAGAAAGCCTTCCTCCAGCGGGCCTCTGGGACCCTGTCTCTGGAGGATGAGGGAGGACGAGTGGGCTCCCTGAGTCAGGGACATAGCCAAAAGGTCGTGGCTGGGAGCAGATTATGGCTATTGCTTTCTGGGGTGATAAACCCCACTCCTTTTAAAGATTTTGTGGAAAAAAACAATTTCTTAAAGTTCCTTCTCTTCCCCAAATGATATTTAAAAGGAGGAGCAATAAGCCTAGTTTAGAAAGTCTCCAGTAAGAAACACCTCGCTCATGGTGACTGCCCAGCACCAATGGTCCAGGGCAGGGCAGCTGCTGCTCTGAGCTGCTCTGAGCTGCTCACAGGTCCCTGGCAGAGGCCAGCTCCCCCGTGGGCTGGGGGCCACCTGGCTGCTCGGTTAGACGGGCCATCTGCACCCCGTCTGGCCTGACAGGCTCCCTGTCCTCAGGTGGGCCCACTGGGGCGGCCCCCGCGGAGCTGGCGGGGGGCCCCAGGCCCTCCTGTCAGATGGCACTCTCAGGGGAAGCTCTGCGCAGAGAGGCGTTGCGTTCGTTCAGTAGAGTCGTTGTCTCATCCACCATGGGCAGCTCCGGCTTCTCGGCCAGGTTCTCCGTGCAGATGGTGCACCCATCCAGGGGAAACTGAGGGCAGTTCTCCATCCGTGAGGCCAACAGCCCATTCTGGTACTGCTGCCGGGTGATCTGCAAGAGGGACGGCCGAGGGTCACAGAAAGCAGGTGAGGGGGGGCAGGGGACAGCCTGCTCGAGGCCAACAGGAAGGAGGCTGAGTCCAGAGGACAGCTATGAGCAGGCGGTGTCTCCGGGAGCCTGTGGGAGCGTGAGGAACAGGGTAGAGAGCGGCACGTGTGGGGTGTGCTGGGGGAAGGGGCAAGCCGCTGGTTCCTGCGGCAGAGCCGAGGCTGGAGGCGGCATGGGTCAAGCTCACCTTAATGTACTGCAGGTCCGTGAGCGCCCGGACACTGAAGTCAGACACGTACTGGCCCAGGACAGAGCTGCCCAGCTGGTTGCTGCTGCCTGCCAAGGGCGCTGCACTCGAGAGGTCCACGCGGTCCGGGTAGCTGAGGGAGGCCGAGCGGCTCAGGGGGCTGGGGTGGGACGGGGAGCGGTCTATGGGAGAGACAGGCTGTCAGGCCCCAAGGCACCCCGGTGCCCTCACAGCCTCTTGTCCACCTCGTCCCAGACGTTCAGCAGGAACAGGAACGGTTCCTAAGGCCAAGCACAGGCTCTCACCGACATCATCAAAGCAAACAACTTATTTGTTTAGCAGGGTTGTGCGATGAGTATCAAAACATCCACCAAAACAAACAGAACAGAAAACAAAAACCAAAGATGCAGGAAGTTTATGGCTACAAATCCCTCATTTCCTCAACAACTGATGGGTCAAGGCAGCTGCTCCCCTCATCTCAGTAACAGCTTATGTCAGTGGACATAAGCTGCAGAAGTTTAAATTATATTAAAAGGAAGAGTACACAGTTTGCACTCACACACACCCAACATGACACCTGCTCACATCTGAAAATGTTCGTAGGTCAAACATGTCTTCTGCACATGACCTGTTCTGTGTAGACAGTCCTACCCAGCCTGGCAGGGGCACCTGGGGTAGCAGGTTCCTCTCCCAGGAATGGAGAGGCCCCACAGCTACAGGCTGCCCCCGCCCACACACTGGGGCTGGTCCCAGTGCCCCTCCCTGCCACCAGGGGCAGCGCAGGCCTCCATTCCATTGACTGTCACCAGGATGGGGGGTGACTCAACTTCAAATGAGGAAGGAACACGCTCCTTAGTTTGAAAAGGGAACCACACACACGTTAATGTGCATCAGGAGCTCTTGTTCTTGAGAACACTTAGAATACAACGAAATCCACAAAGATGTGACTCGTGAAGGCGGGGCTGGCTTGTTCAAACCAACAGGAAGTGGACTAAGCTGCCGTGCTGAGTTAACTGCTAAGGTACTAAGTACTAAATTGGCCTTTCTAACAAACAGCCCAGAGAAGAACAAACATCCAGGTGACTGAATGACCAACAGAGCTGTAACCAAGTAACCCTGAATCAGGGACACGCCACCTTTGAGTGCCATTCAGAAATCTTGGAAGATAATACTCTGGATATTCCACAATGGGGTAGTAGCCACTGAGAATGTCAAGTGCACGTGTCACTTATTGTACCTGAAGGAAGTTCTGGTTCTAGAACTTCATCTACTTCTGAGTAAGTTCTAGGAAAAAACAAATACTAGGGGGATCCCTTAATATTTCATACTAATTATTTGGATGTTGGAATGTTTTTAATTAATGCTTAACATACCAGAAACAGGAACTGAATTTAAAACCAACACCAGTTAGTGACCTGGCCTATTAAAAATAGAGGCCCTAAAAAGAAATACACCAAAATATGAAGTGTTGTTTCTGAATAATGAAATTATGATGCTTCTTAATTTTCTTACTTTTTTCTATTTTCCCAGTTTTCCAAATAAGTTATGGTACTTTCATAATTATAACAAAACAATATATGTAACAAAAAATAGGGGGTTTTGACTTGGTAATTCCATTTCTGAAAGAATAGTTTAAGGACATAATCTTAAACACAACAGATGTTTTTCATAAAGAGGTTTATGTCACGTGGAAGGGGCAGCAACAAATGAAGGCATGTCTGCTTGGTGGAACTCTAACTAGAACGCTTATGGAAAAGCATCTCTGGTGCCACATTAGGTAAAAACATCAGGATTCACATCTGTCCACGCCAACTCCAGGCCATACATGACAGCAGAGCAAGTGCACAGAGAGAGGAAGAGGGAGGCTGGGGTGGTGGCCATGAGCGCCAGACGGCCCATCTGTGTTCATCAGACAGCCCTGCTCAAAGGCCATTACCAGCTTCCCATTCCAACTAAAAGTTGGTTATGTTTGAAAGGGACCAGGGACTTCTAATCCACCTGTTACCATTTTTTTTTAGAAGCGGATCAATAGGATAGTGTGCTTTAGTGGTTACAAAGGAAAAAACCCAGCTGCAGGAATATAAAATGGGAAACAATTGACTGAGGTGTTAGGTTTTTCAGGGCGGTGGGGGCTCAGGTACGTCTCTAAGTCACGCACTGAGCCTGGAGCTCCAAAACACCGTCACGGTCTTAACCTCCTCCGGGCTCACCAGGCCAGGCTAGGACACTGGTGACGAGGGCAGCACTTGCCACCACCTTCTGCTGCATCAGAACACGGATGGGGATCCCTCAAACTGAAAGGTCTGGCCAGCACAGTCCCCACCAGTCCTGGGATAGGGCTCAGGAATATGGCATACCAAAAGCCAAAACCAGAATATAGTGTTTGGCCTTTTCCTAAATAGTTTGACTGAAATGTCACATTTTAGTTGCAATAGAGAAAAAACAAATAATAATGGAGCTCCAACGAAACATTTTATATCAGTTCCCTCACTGTTCCCCGCAATTCTTAGTGGGCACATGTATTGTTCCCATTTGACATGAAGAAGCCAAGACTTAGGGAGGGTAAGTCAGCCCCCAGAATCACCGAGCTCGGAACTGCGGAGATGGCATTCACACAGGCAGTGACTGCCCAGCCGCTGGCCCCCTTTGCTTTCTGGACCCCATCTCATACCAGCAGCCACAGAATGAACAGCAAAGCCTGTGAAGAAAGGTGGGAAGCTTTTTAGAGAAAGCTGATGAGCTGACAAGTAAGTCATCCTGCTGAGGTCTGGGAGCGACCTTGATTCGGGGGCTGAATAGCTCAGCCTGGCTGGGAGCAACCCTCTACCACAACCTGTCGTGTGTGTGTATGTTTCTGTGTGTTGTGTGTTGTATGTGTATTGTGTTATTGTGTGCTGTGTGGGCATCCCCGAAGGTTCTTCAGTCCTTAAGGGCATGTGCACGTGTGCACAAAACACAACACACCACACAACACACTTTTGGGGAAGCCCTTTAAGGACCAGAGCAAAGCCACCAGTAATTGGACCCCAGGCCAGGCTGGCCCACAAGTGTGAACAGGTTAATGCAGCTGTGGTGTGTGTGCTCAGGAGACAGGTGGCAGTGCAAATTTGTGCAGCCACGCCAGGTTACCTGATAGCCAGGAGAGGAGGGAGTGCCGCTTGCCAGGCGGACACCTGACCTGGGTTGAAGGCACTGGAGCAAAAGAGGAAAAGGTCAGTGATGAGTGGGGTCCAGGTCAGGGAGCCACAGGAAGCAGACCAGCTGTCCAGGCTCCCTTGGGCAGCAAGAGGGCACAGTGGGAAAGGGACATGGCTCTGATGGGGAGGGTGCTCAGGGCAGACGCCCAAGCCCTGCTCAGAAGTCATCTCCTTTCCCTTCTAGCCCTTCCAAGTGGGAACTGAGGGCCGCCAGGTCAAGAGACAGAGCCCAGGACTGACCCAGTCCTGAGGCCTCACTGCCTGGAGGAAATGTCCCATGACTGTGTGCTCTTCTGAACTAGATTCCCCACGCTGGAGGGTAAGAGGTGCTCTTGGGAGGGGTGGAGTGTCAGCCTGGGGGCGGCCACCTGCTTCAAAGCTCGTTCTGGAGGCTGTGTGCCCCTGCCTCCCTCCCTCCAGGAGCTGGCTCAGGCAAGCAGAGGGGCAGAGCTGAGTCAATAGGCATGGTGCCCCAGCCCCCACACAGGGTCCTCTTTGTCAAGCATGACCTGTCCCCTAGCACCAAAGCAGACTTCCACTCTCCAGTCTGCAGCAAACCGGGCCCTTCTCAAGGCTCGGAAGGGTCCCACAACCCGTGAGGAGCTGCCTGGGTGGGATACGCCCTCACCTGCAGGGCGCCCACTCCAGCCACAAGGGCCCTCTGACAGGGCCCAGAGCCATCTATGACTGGAGACACTGAGGACTCGGGGTGGCCAGAGCAGACCTTCCCTGCATGAGCCCTCTTTGCCCTCAAGGCCCTTTATTCCGTCAGAACCGACCCTGAACAAGACACGGCGGCTAAGTCCAAGAAGTCTCCACTGGCCCTGGCCTGGCTCCCAAGCACAGTGCTTCGCACCCTTCAGCCCCACCATGGGTTCCCTGTCCTGGCCTTCCCGGGCCCTGCAGCCTCCTCCCTTAGCTCTCCTCCTGTCGTGACAGCCAGTGAGGGCCACCAGAGCCTGCTGGCCCATGCTACTGCCACACTGCCCCTGCTCAAGGCCACCAGCAGCTTCCTACTTCCCATCACAACCAAGCACCATCGACCTCCTGGGGCTCCTGACTTGTCCTTGCTCCCAGTGCCCCACCCCTGGAGGCTGGCCGCGCCCTGCAGGCCTCTCTCAGAAGCCCTTCCCGTCCCCACCAAGGGAGCATGTCGCTGGTCCCCCAGGCCCCCGCCCCAGGCCCCGTAGCTCCGGCCGATCTCCCTCTCCCTATTTAGGTGGCTTTCGTTGTGAGCCACCTAAATAAGTTATCAGCCACCACTAGTTACGAGCCACCTAAATGCTGAGGTTCTGGGGCCACTCGCTGCCTCTCCCTCACCAGGCCTGCTGGAGGGCAGCACAGGTGTGGCCAGTGACTCACCAGGGGGGGACGAAGACAGGGCCATGGTCCCGTAGTAGGAGAATGCGCCCGTCTCAAACTTCATGTTCTCCTTCCCAGCCTCCACCTCCACCTTCCCCTGGAAGAACACAGGGTCAGGGTTACAGAGTGACGAGGAGAAAAGGACGAGGCAAGAAGGAGCTGGGAGGGGCGGAGGGCTGGAGGACGGCCACTCAGGCAGACGGCAGACAACAGGGAGCAGACGCGGGGCAGGCCACACGCTCTACTCTGGGGAGCGAAGCCTGCGTTCCCAGTCTCAGCGAGGAGGGCAGGTTTGAGCGGGCGCTCACCTGCAGGATGAGGACAAAGTAGTCAGCTGGCTTGTTCCGCGTGTACAGGTAGTGGCGGGCATAGTACTTGTTGTGGTCGTCAAACTTGACCTCCTGAATGACGTCCGGGTACTTGAGCAGCCGGAGCAGGATCTTCTCCGAGATCAGAGAAGGGCTGAACTGGGGGACCTCTGCAGGGGCACAGAGGAGAACAGCTCCCTCACTGCCCGGCCCTTTCCTCTGGTTCTGCACCCCCAGGAAGGGAGCACCCAGGCTCTGAACTGGTCGGACTGGAGTCTGTGTGCCCACTGGGCTTGAACAGTGGCTCCTGCACTAACAGGGCATGACCCCGGGTGAGTTACTTGACCTATATCTCCATTTCCTCATCTGTAAAATGGAGATTAAAACTTCCTAGGGTCATTGTACGGAAATGAGACAATACGTACAAGCACTTAGGCACATTCTTGGTATAAATAAAGTGCCTGATAAATGTCAGCATCATTGCCAACATCACACATATCATGGCAGGAGAAACAAAGAAGGAATTGTCACACCTTTAGCAAGTAAAGATTGGGAAGGAAGTCAGATTGGGGTGGGGGCAGAGTAGGTAGGCCAGGTCCTCATGGGAGTGGTGACCCAGGTGAGAAGAAAGCTATGACTCCGCTCTGGAGGTCAGGTCCTGAGGTCAAGTCTAGCATATGCAGGCAGAGGGGAGGCAAGAGAGACGTGAACAGAGCTGGCTGCAGGCCCCTCGCAGGGGATGAGCTGGGCACGGGCTATGGGCTGCACCTGGGTGGGCCCGGGGCACAGGGAAGGGCTTCCTTCTCCCTCCTCCTCCACAAGCCTCGACAGGCCCACTGCAGGTCCTCCCAGGGCTTATTTTCAAAAGTGACCCGGATGCGTCAGTCTGCCCATAGGCAAAGCACATCACAGGCTGAGCCCCGAGAGCCGTCCTGCCTTCCCCGAGGCAGCCGGGTCTCCCCACACTTGGCATCTGTGCAGTCCTCGTCCCATGGGGCAGCAGCCCGGGGCCCGTGACTGTGTCCCAGCAACACCCAAGGCCCTCCTCCCGCTCTTACCCGTGGCCAGGAAGCGGTGAGCAGCCAGGAGCAGCTGAGGTGAAATTTTCACCTTGAGTTCATTGTCAGCATCCTTGAAGGCTGAGAAGTCCCGTTTGTTCTTCTCAGACACCCGTTTCCGGCTTCGGTTGTCAGCTGCAAGAGAAGGAATCTGGAGCTGAGCACACTGTCCCCTCAGTGGACTCAGGAACAGACTGGAGTCCGCCCACCCGCCACCGGGCCGCAGGCCCTCCTTCCACACAAAAGCAGCAGGGCCGGTCCCCGGGCTGACCCTGAGGCAAAGGCCCAAGCAGCCTCCTGTCCCGGCTCTGAGCAGCGTGCTCCCTGCTTGCCTGGGCCTCAGGGGGCCGGCTCTCCATGTCCCAGCACTGTGGCCTTCTCACCCAGGACAGCAGGCGCCAGGCCTAAGGAGGAAAGGGGCTCTGGGCCTGTGGGGAGGGTGGAACTCACTGTACATATCTGACTCGTCCAGGATCTCGGACTTGATGATCTCCTCAATGACGTCCTCCAGGGTGACCAGGCCCAGGACCTCGTAGAACGGGTCACCTTCACCCTCGTTGTTCACCTTCTGCACGATGGCCAGGTGGGACTTCCCTGGAGGACAATGCAATGAGTCAAACAAGAGCAAAGGGACCAGTCATGAGATGCCTCCACCAAATGTTAACACACTTGGGGTCATGAGTCATTGGGGTGGGGTCAGGGCTGGTTTTTCCCTTTTCTGAATTTCCTGAAGTTTCTATTGCTTTTATGAAAAGGAAAACTGGAAGTGTTTTTTAATGTCAAGGCACTAATGACCATTTGTTTAGTAGAATGAAAATGGCAGGGTCATGCTAGCGCCAGGTACGAGGGGCTCTGGGGAGGCAAGGGTGCACAGTCACACCCGTGGACAGAGAAGTGGCCATCATCAGAGGGAGGTGAACGCCAGCGGGACCTGGGGCCCCCCCAGAGGGCCCCTGAACCCACTCCCAATGAGGCCTCAGGGGCCATTCATTCTCCCTCACCCAGCTCCTGGGCAAAACTCCCCTGCAGGTGCCCCGGGCTGTGACACACCCAAGGCAAAGGCTCTCTGCCCAGAGTCATTAACAAATTAGCCTAGGATATAATTAGGCCAGCAGGCACTGTAACCGGAGAAGGGCCATCCTAAAACCTAAAGCAAGAGAAAGCTGGGGGGGAAGGAGACAGCCTCCACAGCATTATGGGCTGGCAGGGTTTCCCAGATCCTCCTGGGTTCCCACCCTGCTCTCGTGCCCCTGACCCCAGTGTGTGACAACAGGAAGACAGCCCAGAAGGGCAGGGCCCACACTCAGGGTGAAGGAACGGTGTACCCCACGTGAGACACAGGTTTGGAGCAGGCTAAGGGAGAAAGTTCCGGGAGAGCTGTGACAATCAAGTCAGGGTCTTTTCACAACCTCCCCTTCACCATCCAACCTTAGGGCCTCACTAAGGACACCCCTGGACGTTCTCCAGGTCTCTAAGCCACCAGAAATCCCCCAACCCCTCTTTGGAACTCCTAGGGGCCTCGTAGGGAGAGCAGAGATTCCAGTTCTCACAGCATTTGTAAAAAAACAAAATCAACGTATCCGAGGACAACATCCTGGTAAGGGACACTGTTCTGTGAAACGTTGTCACCCACACAGTGGCCGTCACTAAGATATACTGACTTCTAGCTGCGAGTTGTAGTCAAAACACTTTCAGCACTTTGCTAGACAAAACCATGGCTTAACGCGATTAAAAATTTCCCAGCATCTTCTAGAGATGAGCCAACAAGAGGAAGACACCTACCAAGGTCCTGCCCGCCCCCCATGTCCCTGCCTGCTGGAGGACAGCCCTCCAGAGAGAACAATGCTCCAAGGGGTCTGGGTCCACCAGCTGGGCCATGTCGTCAGACAGAACCAGACCAGAACTAGGCAGATAGCTTTGGCCCCCTTCCAGCCTGGCACACTGAGCCTGGCGATGCCCAGTACTGGGGACACAGACAGGCCCTCACAGGTACACTGCTTGGTAGTGCAAGGAAGGCAGGCATATTTCAGGAGGCCAATCTGTCAGTTTGTCTCAAAACGAAGGGTCTCAACCTTGGCCTCAGAAATTCCACTTGTGGGACCTTATCCGGTGGATGTGCTCTGCACAAAAGCAGAGGGAGTCACCAGAACTTTCTTTTTTACAACCTCAAAGCAGAGAGTATGCAACAGGAACGCTGAATGGGGCACAGCTGACTGGGGAAAAGATGGCAGGGCTGGATGGATGAAATGTGGAGTGAAACATGAGACATGCAGTTAGTGGCAGAGTAAGTGACAGGATAGAATGTGTGGTGCCATCTGCCTGTACAGAAATGGGGTGGTGTGGGGGAGGGGCTGGAAATGTCCAGAAGAGGTCACAGTGGTCACTTTGAGGGCACGTGAAGTTGTGCGGGGTTCTTATCACTTACTCTATGCCCTTCTATATTGTTCCATTTGATGGGCATGTTTTACTGCAATACTTTTTTCATCGAGAAAAACATTAAGGGAAAAACAAAATTAAGGGGCAAGAACAAAGGGAACTGGTGAGTCTAGGGTGAGCAAGGACCCTCTGTGCCTGTCCTGCCTTCTGCACAGGTGGCCCCAGGAACGCAGTGCGTCTCTGAAGGCAGACCATTTAGCAGCCCCCTGCTCACACCCCAGGAGTCAGAGCCCTTGAAGACTCAGCTTCAGTAATCTGAGAAGATGTGCTCCCCACTGAAACCTCTCATCAACCCACAGTCGTGGGCTGCACTGGGCCTCCCTAGGAGAGGCTGGCGGCTCCTCTAAGGGAGGGAAATGTCCCTCCTGCAGGAGCAATGAGCTGACTCCTTGAGCCCCATCTTTGTCTGTGGAACCCATTGGTGCCTGTGGCGCCCTCTTGTGGCAGCACCCTCCAGACGGGTACCTTGTGGGTGTGCACACCTGGGGCACCACCTGGCACCCCTGCTCTGCAGGCTAAGAGACTGGAACACTGGCACTGACTGGCCAGCCCGTTGGGGCCCCCCACAGAGGTGCTGGGCCAGGGGTCTGTCAGTCACCCTCTGCTGCCCCAGCCACTGGAGCCTGGGCTGTGTCTGACTTTATGAATTTGTCTGCCCAGTGGGGCCATTTTTTCTCTTAGAAGAATGTTCCCCTGTCCAAGGTCACCAGTGACCTCCCTGGTGGAGGTCTCATGCTCAGGCCGCAGCCTCCAACCAGGGGCCACTCTCTCCCTCCTCCTGGAAGTCCTTCTAGGACACTGCTCTCCTGGTGTCCCTCTGACCTCAGAGGCTGCTCCGTCCTCTAATGCGGAGGGTCTCAGGGCTCAGTCCTTGCACCTGATCCCTTGTCTTGTGACTTTAAATACAAACTGTATGTCAAGGCATCTCAAATAAGACCCATACATCCAACTGCTGGCTAACAGCTACCTCTGCACGGTTTGAACTTAACGCTTTGAACTTAACCTCCAAAACCAAGCTCCTGCTCTTCTCCCCATCTCCTTCTCTCCAGCTGATGGGCAGGAGGGGAGTAAACTTTGCTTCCTGTTTCTTACCCTTCTACTTCCAACCCTTTCAGCAGACCCATCAGCTCTGTCTGCCTGAGGCACCCAGAATCCAACCTCTTCTGGCAGCCTCCAGGGCCTCTGCCATATTCTGGGCCACTAGCCTCTCTTTCTCACCCACGGGGCAGGAGCAGCCTCTCACCATCATCCTGCTTCATCCTAGACCCACATCTACTCTAAACACCGCAGCAAGAGGACCCTCTTCCAGTGAAGTCAGGTGGCCTCATGCCACATTCCTCAGTGGCCAGGTCCCCAAGCCCCTGGTGCTGGCCCCTCACCCTGTCTCCTCCTCCTCCTCCTCCCTCTCCTGCTCCTCAGGCAGTCAGTCAGTCGGCCTCCCTGCTCCCTCCCTGCTGTCCCACAAACACTTGAGGTCACTCCCTTTACCTGGCTGCTCCTCCCCCACACCTCTGCACAACTTCTCCCCTTCTGGTCTTTGTTCAAATATCACCCTCTCCCTGAAGCCTCACTGACCACAACCCCTCCTCCAGCACCCCAAGCACTCACTACAGATGATGTAATGTGCATTTACATTGATGGCATCTTCTCCACTGGCCTCCAGGCTATTACAGCAGGGGCTCCAAGCCCAGAGCAGTGGTCCCAACTAGCGGAAATTCCTGCCCGTTCTCTGGAATTTTTTTCTTTTTTCCTTTCCCGAATCCCAAGATACAAACTGTGTTCTCCACGATGAATAGTTTCCACAAAGTGACGGCCGATACTACCAACCACCTGGGTTCAAGGAGCTGATTTTCCCGATTTCCCGACCACCTTTTCTCATGATTCAGGAACGGGAAAGTGAAAAAAAAAATCCTGAGAATGGGCAGGAATTCCCACCTGGAAACCCTAGTCCCGATGGTCGCCAAGCCCAGAGCAGTGGGACACGTGACTCAGTTCACACAGGGAGGATACAGACTAGAGAAGGAATTATTTTGAATTTTAGGAATTAAGAAGCTTCTGTAATTCAGAAAGCACTGTTAATTTATCTACCATTTAAAATAAGAACATCAACTTAGGACTTACATGTTTATGATTCTCAGCAAATAGAATTTAAATCTAATACAGAATTCTCTATTAATGAATTATCTCACTTTATTATTAGTATCCATTCAACTGGATAACTGGATTTTGGGGATGGTTGGGGTAAGAAACGAAACATGAAATTTTAAATAACACATCTACTCCAAAAGCTGTGTGACTCTCTCATTTTCCTTTTTTGTTTTTTATGTGTATTTTTCCCCCCTTTTGTCCGCCTCCCCTCCCACTCTGGTTCAAGCTGTTGTTTTTCTCAGTCTAGTTGTGTAGGACACAGATCCCTGGCCCGTGCTGTATTGAACCTTGCGCTCCCCTCAGCGGGTCATCAGTTGGCCGTTCATAGCAGCTCCCGGCAGCTGCCAGCCGCTCATGATGGCTGCCTGCCATTTATGCTGGCTGTTGTCCACGGCTGCTCCTTGCAGCACACGGCTGCCCCGCAGCAGCTCACGGGAGAAAGCCGTTGCTTACGATCTTATCTGTAGAGGGCGCAGCAAACTGGCCCATGTGGGAATCAAACCGGCGACCTCTGCATTAAGAGCACGGCGCTCCAACCACCTGAGCCACCGGGCTGGCCCTGACTCCCATTTTTTTCAAAGCAGTCCTTATTCAAAGAAAAAAGACTAGAAAAACAGCAAAATGTTCATATGAAATTGCTGACATTCGACTATTTTTGACCAACAAAAATAACAGTTTCATGTGATTTAACCTAACAATATAGGGGATTCAGGAGGGGTTTTATTTTCTTTTTCATACTTTTCTGAGTAGAAATTTCAGAATTTCCATCATCAGTAGTCCAAACTTCAGAATCAGAAAGATGCACACACATCAAAGTAACTTTTAAAAGACTCTCATACTGCTTCCTCCAGCACGCAGGGCTTCCTGAGCCTTCAACCCCAGCATGGCCAGAAATGGGTGACCTGGCTGTAGGAAAGGAGCATCTTGACGCCATTGTCCCTCGGTCTCCCCTGGGCCACACCTGCTGCCAGCTTGCCCACCCCATCCTTTGTCACCCTTTGTCCAGCCAGGTCTCTTCCCAGGTCACAGAACTGCATTCAAGGCCTCTAGAGACCCCAGAGGGACCGGGCATACCCTCTCCCACCTGGAACAGGGGCAAGGACTGAGAAGACCCTCCCCCGCCACCTCTTTACCCTTCAGCGCTGGGTAGCCCAGCCCATGCCCCACTTCTTCCTCTCCCAGCACTTGCATGGCTATGGTGTCCATGTCCCCAAAGAGCAGGCCACAGCTCAGCCAGGTCTGCACTGTGCCACCCCTCCTCCCACCCCATGCCTAGAGCACGGCACGCTTCAGACTCCTTACTGGACACACACAGGCAGGGTCCAGGGCCCCAGGAAGCCCAGTTGCCCACCTCTGCTATGTCCTCCTCCCTCATAAAAAGCTTTATCATCTCTCAAAGACCAGAAGAAGGACACATCACTAGGTGCTGGGTTTCAGAGTCCACAAGGGTCCTGCGAGGCTGTACTCACCAGCTCCGACTGCCTTTGTCTTGGGTTAGTGCCTGGGACCCCAGATCAGACTTGGGTTGCCACACCCAAGATGGTGTCCTCAGCACCCTTCTCGCTGGCCTCCTGGCAAGTCCCATCTCCTGCCATCCCAGCTCCCAGGTCCTCAGGACTTGCCCGAACTCTCAGGCTCTCCTATGGAGCCCTCCTTTCCTGAGAATCCTCTCCTTCTCCTCTCTCCACCTTGGCCCTGCCACAGAAGGATTAAGTGACTATTAATAGTGCTGACCTCCACCAGCAGGAGGAGCGGCCCAATCCCAGCTAGGCAGTCGGGAGGACTGGGGGGGACACAGCAGCAGCAGGAGGCGACCCCTGTACAGCTCTGAGGTGGGTGGGCAACCCCCACAAAGGGATGGGCTGGAGGGCACCAGCATAGTGTTTAATCAATGAGCAACTTACGAGAACACTGAGAAGGTCCATTTTCACTTACACTAAAATGTATTATCAGACCCCAGAGACTAAAACAGTGCAGCACAGGACAAGGAAATTTCTTCTTCGCGACTGGTAGTGTGTGTCACAATGTAAACTGCGCGGACCCTGGGCTCAGACATACCTCAATACAAAGGAAATACCCAGGCGTGTATAAGGTGTGCCCAGGAGGACCGTCCCAGGTGGTTTAGGACGTGCTCTGCTGCCAGGGAACAAAAAGGCTGCGGCACACAGGGGTTTATCCAAAAAGATAGTGCTCACCATGTCTGCAAAGCAGAGGCTACATGACAGGACCGCAGGAGCCATCGGCCCTGCTCTCTTATGCTTTGGCTTAATGCATTTTAAAATCAGTATGTTTTACTTCTGTACTTTTTCCTTTTGTAATCAGAAAAGAATGACATCTCATTTTGAGAGGGGGAGAAAAGCAATATATGAGGTGTGGTCAAATAATAAGGTGCATGTTTAAATAAAAAAATTATTACAGTAAAAGACACCTTGCCAGTAATCCCCCTCAAATACTTCCCCTTGTTTCAAACACACTTATCTCATTGCTCTTGCCACTTTCTGCAGCAGCTCTGGAAGTCCTCTTTCATGAGTGTCGTTAGTTGCGTTGTCGTGGCTGCCTCGATGTCCTGAATCATTTTGACTTTGGGAAAAGCCAGAAGTCACATGGAGCCATATCCGGTGAATAAGATGGATGAGGATACACCATAATGTTATTTGACAGAAATTGCTGTACCAGAAGTGATATGTGACACGGAGCGTTGTCATGATGGAGGATGATTATTACACACTTTAAAACACACCTTCTCTGGGGCCGGTCCGGTGGCTCAGGCAGTTAGAGCCCCATGCCCCTAACTCCGAAGGCTGCCGGTTCTATTCCCACATGGGCCAGTGGGCTCTCAACCACAAGGTTGCCAGTTCAACTGCTTGAGTCCCGCAAGGGATGAACACAGCACCTTGAGCTGAGCTGCTGCTGAGCTCCCTGATGGCTCAGTTGGTTGGAGCGTCCTCTCAACCACAAGGTTGCCAGTTCGATTCCTCGAGTCCCGCAAGGGATGGTGGGCTGCGCCCCCTGCAACTAAGATTGAACACGGCACCTTGAGCTGAGCTGCCTCCTGGATGGCTCCGTTGGTTGGAGCGCATCCTCTCAACCACAAGGTTGCTGGTTCGACTCCCGCAAGGGATGGTGGGCTGCGCCCCCTGCAACTAACAACGGCAACTGGACCTGGAGCTGAGCTGCGCCCTCCACAAATAAGACTGAAAGGACAACAACTTGAAGCTGAATGGCACCCTCCACAACTAAGACTGAAAGGACAACAACTTAACTTGGAAAAAAGGCCTGGAAGTACACACTGTTCCCCAATAAAGTCCTGTTCCCCTTCCCCAATACAATCTTTAAAAAACAAACAAACAAAAAAAAACCCACACCTTCTCTGAACTGTAGCTCACACCCGACTGGCTGCACCGAACAAGTTGAAACTTATCACAAACTGCTACTAAGTTTCAACGCGCCAGATCCCTGCCTTTGGGTTGGATGGCACTCGGCAGCAGCATTCACCATATTTTGTGATCACAACAGAAACGCTCCATGTCACACATCACTTCTGGTACAGCAACTTCTGTTAAATAAAAACATTACAGTGTGATTGTAAAAAACATCCACCTTCTTCACCAGATCTGGCACTGTGCGACTTCTAGCTCTTCCCCAAAGTCAAAATGTTTTGAAAGTCAAAATGTTTCCGCAAAGTCAAAGACCAAAGACCATGAAAGGTAAATGTTTTGACTCAATTCAGGACATCAAGGCAGCCACGACAGCGTAACTAAAGACACTCACAAAAGAGGATCTCCAGACCTGTTTCAAAAGGTGGCAAGAACGATGGAATAAGTGTGTTCGAAGTGAGGGGGAGTATTTTGAGGGGGATTAGTGGCAATGTGTCTTTTACTGTAATAAATTTTTTAAAATTTAAACATTCACTGTATTTTGTGATCACACCTCATAGCCCACTGCTGACTTATTAGAATAAGACGCACCAAAAATAGGCACATTTGGATGATAGGATAAGGATGGCTTTCACTTCTTAATCATTTTCCACTTTTCTACAATAAATATATTACTATAATTTTACTTTTTAAGCTCGGTTCGACTCCCCTGTGGAACTGGTGGATGCCAGGATGGACCCAACTGTCTCCCATCTGTTTGTTTCCAGTTTTTTCTACTGTCCCTGTACGTCCATCCTTTGACCTGCATGCCATGCCATGACGATACATTTATAGATGTGCAGTTACTAGGCCAAAGGGCTTGTGCACTGGCCAAGGGTTTAGACACCTCCAAATCACCTTCCGTAGAGTAGGGGGCCCAATTTACACTCTCACCAGTGCTAATAATGGTCATTATTTTCCACCCCCTTCTTCCGCCTCCCCTGCACTCCGGTTCAAGCCGTTGTGTCTCAGCCTAGTTAGTTGTGTGGGACCCAGCTCCCTGGCCTGTGCTGTTATTATGAGCCTTGCGCTTCCCCCAGCTGAGGCAGTTGGTCACCAGTCATCGATCGGCCACTCACAGCAGCTCACAGAAGTTCTCCCGGCTGCCGGCCACTCTCGCCGGCCACTGGCCACTCATGGTGGCACACGGCAGCCCACGGCAGCTCATGCCAACCTCTGGCTGCTCACCACAGCCCAGCTCCAGGGAGAGCCGTTGTTCACAATCTTACCTGTAGAGGGCGCAGTTCACTGGCCCATGTGGGAATCGAACTGGTGACCTCGGTATTAGGAGCAGGGCACTCCAACCACCTGAGCCACCAGGCTGGCCCCTAGTCATTATTTCTTGATTCATTCCTTGACCCTCCAGCACGAGGCTAAATATACAGCAGTTGCTCAATAAGTCCGCTATTCGATAAATACCACCCATGAAAAGATGGCATCATAGCTAGTTGTGTTTTTAAAGGAAATAAATGAAAATGGAAGGCAAGACAAAGAGATAAAAAGAGTACAACAGAAAACAAGAGAGAAAGTGATAGGAAGACAGCCTCTTGGAAAGAGAAATGGTAAAGCAGACAACGGTGGCCCACGGTCCGCACGTAAAATGATTTCTACAGACTTCCCGGGAGACTGGCCTCGCCATTCGGAGCAAGACACATGAACAACACAGAGGCTGGCTGTGTGGGAGCTTTCATGACAGAGTCTCCGAAGGAGAGACTCATCCAAAATAAATGAGCAACTTCAGCTTTTGTTTATACACAGGGTCCCTGACCATGGAAGTCCCAGGAATAAGCAAGCACAAGGGCCTACGGAGGCCAGAGGCCACCCAGCGTCTCTGCCCCTGCCAACCTGTTAATTCACAAGGGCAAGCAGGCGCCAGGAGTCCGGGCAGAGCGCTTGGCCAGAGCATCAAAGCTGTTAAGAAAATGATTTGAATCAGACATACAGCCACTGTCAGTACTAATAGCGCCGTAATGGAACTTTGTGCCTTGAGAAATTATACATATAAAGTATGTGCTAGACAAGGTATGTATGGTAACTATTAGCAAGACATTTAAAAATTACGGTTATTTCATCTTCACCTCTTTAAAACAATGTTTGTGTCTGTTTTTATAACATATGTATTAGAAAATAGTACATGTTCATACCTTTTGAATGAATGGAGGTACAAATTTAAATTTCTTTTCTAATAGGGTGCGTGATCACAAAAGTTTGGAGAGCTCCCTTTAGAACAGCCCTGAATAGATGGCCAGGCCTTAGCTGTCCATTCCCACAGTAGACACCAAGGTGCCCCCTCGGGGCCCACCTCCCCCCAACTACAGAGCAGTCAGGATGAGCTCGTTCTGGGGCGGGGGTGGGGGCTCGGTGCTGTTCCACATGCCTGTTTTAGGACTGAACCAACTCTTCGCCCAGGACCACACCGGAGGGATTCCGGCCTTCTTTTAACCAGAGAGCCCTAAGGGTAAAGCAGTTGACAAGCAGATGTCAAGAGACCTAAGGCTGGTTTCTCACACTGGGGGTGGGGGGTACAGGTCTTCCTGCCTTTGATTTTTCCCTTAGGCAGTAGTCTCTAATTTTTTAATCTTTTATTATCAAATAAAATATCAAATATCAAGTAGATACAAAAGGGAGGAAATAATATAATTACACCCTCAGGGCCCTTCACCTAACTTAAACAATTACTCCTCTGGCCAGTCCTGTTTCCTCTTTCCTCTTAACCACTCCACTGGCTTATTTTGAAGCAAATCCCCGATTTTATCTGTGAACATCTATAAATTTTACAAGCATGTTAGTAAGTATCTCTATAAGGACATTTTTTAAAAGCAAAATCCCAATAGTATTACCACACCTCAATATATACAGTAATTCCTTAAGATCATCAACAGTGTTCATAATTTCCTCAATTTTCTTTCTTTTTCCTTTTCATCTATTTTTCACATGATTTTTTTTCTTGGTACTGGTAACAAAGTGGAAAGAAGGAAATTAAAATCATTCATGATCCTGCTTTCTAAACATAACTACTGTTAACTGAGTATTTTCTCTGGTCTTTAAAATTAATATACACAGATAAAATACAATATATATTTTTTTATCATGTAATAGTCTTTGTACTTTTTCCATGTCATAAGAGTATTTTTTAAACCTGAATGGCCTCATCATATGTCATTGTGCCCATGTGTATGTACACAACGTCAATCGCCACTGGGCTCTCAAAGAGGGCCCTTCCCCTCTTTTTGCCATTATGGAAATCCTTGTAATATGTTTGGGTTATATCTCCATGTCCATACGATAGATTTCTAGAAGGGGAATCGCTGGGTCAGAGGACAGGTTTTTAAAGTCTCCTAAGGTGTGAGTTCAGATGCTGAAGTCTGCATCCTCAGTGATGTGGGAACATCTCTGGGAGGACACGGCCAGAGACCAGGTTCGGTCCAGAGGGCAGAGAGGAACACAGCACTTGTAGGCAGCAGAGGAAAATGAAGTGGATGAAAGATACTGGCCCAACGCCCGCCAATGAACACAGGAAGGGCAAGGGCAAGTGATCAGGAGGGCCCAGGGGTTCCCTCCTTTTGATTTTTGACCCTTGGCACAACCTGCTTCTCCCTCCCCACCCAGTGCTCTCTTCGCAGGGCCCCCTGGCAAGAGGAACCCCTCTGTTCTCACACCTATGCTTAGACCCAGAGCTCCCTACTGCTGCCTGTGAGGCACCTATTTCGTGGACTGGTGTGTGCAACCAGGTAATACCTACAGGCAATCAATCTCAAAGCTAGACCACAATTACTGGGCCCGCATGTCCCAAGTTAGTCCTGAAGATGTAACAGGAAATCCTGCCAAACATTCAGCTCACTAACATCCAGCTACATTAGTTCTGCAACTAACCTTCTACTGGACTACCCCCTTCACAAAGAAAAGAAGCAGCTTTCTTTTTTCCCTGGTGAACCCCAGTTGGTAACTGGGAATCATATGACAAACCTTTCCAAATTTCCTATGAAAACCGTTCTAGGCCCTCATATGAAAACGTGAAGAGGGAGCACTGACCTGACTTCGCTGGTTGGAGCAGCAGAAGCAGGGGTGAGGGGAAGAGGGACAGAGAGTACTTGGTATGCTCAGACTTGCTCACCTAAACTGGGATATTAGTTGTAAGACGGAAAAAGACTAATTATCAAACAATCATCTCAACAGATATTCAAAAGGCATTTGGTAAAATTCAACATCTATTCATTATAAAAACTCTTAGCAAACTGGGAAGAGAAGGAAACTTGCTTGATCTGATAAAGAAAATCTACAAAAAACCCACAGCAAAATCATGCCTAGTGATAAACTGTGAAAGCTTCCCCGAGACCTCAAATGACAGAGTGATTCCCACTGTGTCCTAGCCAGTGAAGTAAGGCAAGAACAAGATTTAAAATATACAAGATTGAGTAACAGTTAAATAAAAATGCCATTATTTACAGGCAACATAATTATGTATGTAGAAAATCTAAATAAACTATTAGAATTAATGAGCAAATTTAACAAGGCCAATGGATTCAAAGTCACCATACAAAAATTAACTGTTGTTTCTCTATGTTCGTGTGGTACAATAAAGACTATCTTTAGTACTTGACCCCAGTTCTGGGCAGATTCAAAAACCCATGGAATTTCCTGAATGATTGTAGTTTCTTTGTTATGCTAATGACACGACACCAGGCGGACCCCCTAGATCCAGGGCAAATTCTCAGCGGCCCCACTTCCAGGGAAGGGAGCGGGAGCTGGAGATCAGCTCCATCAACAATTTAATCAATCCCGTCAAGGCACTGAAACCCTGGTAAAAACTCTGGGCCCCAAAGCTCAGAGGAACTTCTCAGTTGGTGGATACAGTGATGTGCCAGGAGGGTGACACACCCTGATTCGAGGGGCAGAGGACGTGGAAGCCCTGCCTCCGAGACTGCCTCACCCTGTGTGTGTCCTTTCAAATAAAACTCATCATAAATGTAGCAGTTTCCTGAGTCACTGTGAGTCATTCAGTGAATTACTGAACCTGAGTGGGGTGTCAGAAATCCACCTGTAGCTGGCATCTGCAGTGAGGCAGCAGACAGAGGGCTGAGCCCCCAGACCCGTGCAACCTAATGCTAACCCCAGGTGGTTGCTGTCCAGTTGGAACAGTCTGCAACAAACATTTAGAAAATAAAAATTTAAAGACACCAGTTAAAATCACCAAATACCTAGGAATAAACTAAGAAACATTGTGTATGGCTTCTACACAGAGAACAATGAAACATTCTCATAAGAAATGAAGAGGACATAAATACACGGAGGGGTAAAAGATTATTATTATAAAGACATCAAACCTTCAAGTTGATCTCTAGAGTCAATGCAAGTCCATAAAATTCCCAAGAGAAAGGCTAAGAACAGTCAAGACAATCTTGAGGAACAAAGAACAGAGTGCTTGACGTCACAAATATCGAGACTTATTAGAATCTGAAACAGGGTGTCAAAGGCACTGACCATAATAGATGACACTAGGGAAATCTACACTAATATCACACCAAGATGGCAGCACATACCTACTTGACCGGCTAAAATAAGATAAGCTAATAAATAGTCGACAGTCCCGGAGTTTGTGGGCCCGGGGTGAGCCCTCGAGCACTCTCATCACGCCCGCCCTAGGCCCTGGCAATTCTGCTCCCGACGCGGTGCACATGTATAGCCAGGACCACCAACAGCACCGTCATGTTGTGCTCCGTTGTGGGGTACCACACAGCAACGGCAAGGCTGAGCGACACAGCTGCACAGAGGGCGAAGGGCATCACCTTGACACTGAGCAGGAGCCAGACACAAATGCACCCACATTGTGTGATTCCCTTACACAAGTTTACAGACGGAAAAAACTAACGCAGGACACTGGAATGGGGGGAATGAACGGGGGCAGTGACTGGGAGGGGACGTGGGTGAACCTCTAGGCTGCTGGGAACGGTCTGTTCCCTGAACTCAGTGGTCAGTTCAAGGGCATTCCTTTGTGAAAAAGGATCAAGCTGTATACTTGAGATTTATGTACTTTGCTTCTACGAAAAGTTCACTTTATTTATTTATTTTTTTAAAAACCTGATGGGTGTTTTTTTTGTTGTTTTGTTTTTAAGATTTTATTGGGGAAGGGGAACAGGACAGGACTTTTTTCCAAGTCAAGTTGTTGTCCTTTCAGTCTTAGTTGTGAAGGGAGCAGCTCAGCTCCAGTTGCCTAGTTGCAGGGGGCACAGCCCACCATCCCTTGTGGGAGTCGAACCAGCAACCTTGTGGTTGAGAGCCCACTGGCCCATGGGGGAATCGAACAAGCAGCCTTCGGAGTGAGGAGCACCGAGCTCCAACCGCCTGAGCCACCACAGCCCGAAGAAAAGTTCACTTTAAAGCAAATCTAGGTGTGGCTGCCAGAGGCGGGGGTGGGGAATGAAATGGGTGAAGCGGGTCAAAGGTACAAAACCCCAGTTATAAGACAGGTAAGTACTGGGGATTGGACACACAGTGTGATGACTAGTTAATAATACTGTGCTGCACAATTGAAAGTTGCTAAGAGAGCAGATCTTAAAAGTTCTCATTACAAGAAAAAGAAAGGTGTAACTATGTGTGGTGATGGATGGTAACTATACTCATCGTGATGACCATTTCGCAATAGATACAAATTTGGAATCATTACATTGTGTACCTGAAAGTAATATGTCATATATGTCAATCACATCTCAATTTTTAAAAATCGAGGACAGTAAATTTTCCAACCTGAAGTTACTGGAGAATCCCAGTCTTCTGGTGTCTTTCTTAACATCTACGACATCACGACCTCATTGGGAAGTGACGCAGAACAGTGGTCACGAGCTTGGCCTCTGGAGGGGGAGTCCAGGGGAGCCATCTGGGGTTGCCACTTAGCTGTCATGTGACTGGGGCAGACTCTCAGTCTCTCTGAGCCTCAATTTCCCCATCCCAGCAACTGGAGGACTAGTTAAGTATCCAGTGGCGGTTAACCATGAAGGAGGACAGACACTTCATCCCACTCACGCTCTCAGCTCTCCCATGTCCCAGAGCTCTGAGGCTGGGGCACTTCCAGGGACAATGGGCTTCCTGGGGAGTCTCTGTTCCCTTGGTTCCCCCTGCTTTTCTACCACAGCCTCTTCCTTCCCTCACTGGGACACCAGGGAGGAGCCGCGCCTGGTGAGCCCGACCCAGGCAGAGGTCCACAGGTCAGTGTGGTCAGGCCCTGCCCTGCCTGCCTCCTGAACGGCCCTCCTGAGCGTATGCTCCTGCCCTCAGAACATGGGCGTGCTGGCAAACGGCAGGCCTAACGTTTTCCAATCTGCAGAACACAAGTAAGTAAGGAAATGAAGTGCCTCCGCTGTAAGTTTCTCTTCCATATGGTTTTTCCTTAAGCTCCGACTTCTGTTACCCTTAATATACACACGAGGGTCCGGATAAGATGGCATCTGAATTAGCAGGTAATTATACACCGGAGTGGAGTGGGCTCTTTTGACCTCAGTGTATTCGTAATTCCAAGAAAGGCACCACGCCCAGACAGTGGGGCAGTCTGCCACCTGAGACAGTGTGAGAACCACCGTGGCCCAAGTTGGTGCCAGTGCCAACTGGGGCACTTTTCGGACAGTAGTAACAGCGATTCTTAAATGGGCGAACAATGACTGCATGAGGACATGGCTCCAGGCACTGAGCTGCGCCCTCCCTTCAGGGCTGCCCCATCCAGCCCTCACCACCCCCCAGTCACAGGGATGAGCACACCCCCAGCAACCAGAGAAACTCTTCTCAGACCAGGAGTCACTCACTATTTTGAGGCTTTCGTGAAATAAACTCCACAACATAAGCATTTGCTCACTTTTTAACCTACTCTTAGGGAAGTTTGATGAGATGAACATAAGTCTGAAGCAGGACGCCAGGTGACTGAGCATGTATGTGTGGGGGCAAGAGGGCAGGAGGGGGTACGTGTGTGAGTCTGTATTTGGGGGTGGTGAGTGTGTGTGTGGGGGGTGCCAGTCTGTGTGGGGGAGTGAGTGTGTGTGTGTGTGACTGGGGGTGTGTGGGGTGTATATGTGTGTAAGCCTATCTCTGTGTGCGGGGGTGTACGTACGAGCGTGAGCCTGTCTCGGTGTGTGTGTGGGTGGTGAATATGAGTTTGTGGGAGAGTGTGTGTATGTGTGTGTGGGAGCCTGCCTGTGTCTGTGGGTGAGTGTATGTGTATGGATGAGGAGAGTGCATGTGTGAGCCTGTCTGTGTGGGTGTGGGGGTGAGTAGATGGCAGTAAGCCTGTCTGTGTGTGGGGAGAGTACTACGAGGTCTGCCAATTAAGTTCGCAAACTTGTTGCAATGATGTTGCTAAACTTTTTTAATATCAGAGGGATTATTCATTATGAATTTGTACCAATTGGACAAACAGTTAACCAGGTTTACTATTCGGAAGTGCTTAAAAGACTGAGTGGAAAAGTTAGATGACCTGACCTTTTCACCAACAATTCATGGCTCTTGCCTCACGACAATGCACCAGCTCACACGGCACTGTCTGTGAGGGAGGTTTTAGCCAGTAAACAAATAACTGTATTGGAACTCCCTCCCTACTCACCTGATCTGGCCCCCAGTGACTTCTTTCTTTACCCAGAAATAAAGGAAATACTGAAAGGAAGACATTTTGATGACATTCAGGACATCAAGGGTAATGCTACAACAGCTCTGATGGCCATTCCAGAAAAGGAGTTCCACAATTGCTTTGAAGGGTGGACTAGGCACTGGCGTTGGTGCACAGCTTCCCAAGGGGAGGACTTCGACGGTGATTGGTATGGAGCAATGAGGTATGAGGTATGGACCACTTTCTCTTATATGAGTTCATGAACCTAATTGTCAGACCTCGTAAATGCAGTGAATGTGTAGGAGTGACCCTGTCTGTGTGTGTCAGTAGTGTGTACACGCAGCGAGTGTGTGGGAGTAAGCCTGTGTGCATGCGGGGAGTGTGAAGGCATGAGCCTGTCTGTGTCAGTGAGTGTGTGTGCACACAGTGAGTGTGTGGGAGTGAGCCTGCCTGGGGTGTGGGGGGGAGAATCCCCTGCCATCCCAGGCTCCTGGCTTCTGCTGGCCGGAAACCAAGCATTCCAGAGAGCCGGGAAACCAGTCTATCGAGAGCCCTGCCCAGTCCCTGCCCAGGGCTGGTAAGAGGGCCTTGCAGCGTGGAAGAGGCTCCGGCTATACCCTGGGGCAAATGGTCCAACAACACCAGGTTTAACCCCCACAAAACAGGCTGCCTGCGGTTGCACGCTCCAGCCCTCTGGGCTCACCTGTCACCCCAGATGATCCTTCCCACGATCCCAGAGAAAAGAAAGGATTTCACTGCTTATCAGAGGAGAAACCTGAAGATCCAATCTAAACTGTTCCAAAAAAGCAGGGCACAAAATTACTGGGAGATTGTGATTTCAGTGTGAAAACATATATGGGCAGCTAATGGGAGAGCATGGCTGTGAAAATGAAAACAGTTTTGATCTTGCTGTTCCTTACAAGATTTTTTAAACTAAAAAAACAAAAACTTAAATTTCTAAGTTATTACAATAATCAAAATATTAAAAGTAGTTCTTTCTGGGTCACAGGCTCGTGTATTGTTTTGTAGATTTTTTGTGTTTTCTCAAGTTCTGACCATGCGCTGTATCTCTCTTATTATAACCACTAGTCGAAAGAAAAATCACACGATAAATGGATCAACAACAGCCTAAAAAGTCCAGACTCCTGTCTATGAAATGAGCCAGGAGTCCCTTCCTTGGCCGCAAAGCCTTTGACAGCGGATGTCTCAGCACACACAGGTGTGACAAGACGAGTAACCTGTCCCAGGACAGCTGTGCCCCACTGCAGGTGGAGTGGCTCACAGGAGAGGCCTGGGGCTGCATCAAATGGCAACAGCGCCAGAAAGCTGCTCCCCATCCCCATAGCTGGGGCCATCTTGGGCACCTCACAGAAATTCCATCACCCTCACACCCTCCTGGCAAGTTCTGCTGAGAAGTTCAAAAACCCCTGAGAGGAAAGGGAGGCCTCGAGGCAGAGCCAGCCAAGACAAGCTGAAGGAAACAGGGGGCTCTGCTAAAAACCAGTCACTGCGACAGTGACAGAGGGGCCTGGCCCATCCTCCCCTTCTATGTACACTCCCCTGGCTGTGCAGCCTAAGGAGAGTCTGATAAAAGCCTCACTGCCCCTGCCCTCCAGGAGACTGAGACCGATGCCCTTCCCTCAAGGTGTCCTTACTGCTCCAGTCCCCGGCTCATCTATGTGACAGTACCAGCATGGGGGAAAGGGTTGAGAAAGAAGGCATGCGGTGGCCTGACCTCGAAGCCCCTCTAGAAAGGGCTGAGAAGCAGTGACAACAGGCAGAAGCAGCCTAACCCTAAGTTGGTGCCAAGGCCTGATAAGCTCACGTCTCATCCTGTGGTCTAGTCCAAGTTCTCCCAGAACGAGAGGCACAGAAGTAGGAAAGGCCGTGTATGTTCACCCTTGAAGATCCAGCTGCAATGTCCCCTCCTCTGGAGTGTCTTCCCAGACTGCTGGCAAGACAAGCCCCTTATTCATTTCCCCCACAGGACACCTGGGTGGCTTTGTGTTGCTGCGCACCCATCTATTTTCAAGGTTAAACATCTGTTCAATAGCTCCCATCCTGACCAGAGGTGTCCAGGAAAACCCTGGAGCTGGGCTTTCTAATGAATAATAGAAGATTTGAAAGGTAAACACCAGGATGCTGTTGGGGTGGTCTACTCTTCTTAGGCCCTAGACACGAGGCAGCACCTCTGGGACACAAATGACAGCGTTAGGACAGAACTGTAAACAGGACACTGGCTCCTGGGCGGAAGCTCCCACAGGCTGCACGATGCCGGCGAGGGCAAGAGGTGCCAAGCTCCATGCCCACAAGCACTGCACTACTGAGGAGGTGAGGAGGAGCCTGGCCAGCTGTTGTCAGCTGCCCTGCTGGCACCTCTGCCCCAGCAGGCAGCTCCTGTCACTCTCAGATAGTCGCCCCCAGGAGCTGTCTGAGACCAGGCGCACAGCAGCCTTCGCCCCCACTGGAGATGGCCTGTCCTCTCCCAGCACCTGAGATTCCATCGTCAGCATGGTCTGTGCTTGGCCCTGGCCCTTCCTGACCTCTGTGGGACGCCTCACCCAAACCGTGCGCACATGGCTCTTTCTCATCCCCCCGAGAAGCCACTTCGACCAAGCTTCTGCTGCTCTCGGCTGATCCCAGACTCTGGGTCTGGACCTGGGCCTCGGCCTGGGCCCGGCCCCACACGGCACCTCATCTGCGCACCCGCCGGATAAGCTCACCCTTGTTCTATGCTGCTCTGTGGGCCCAAGGCCGGCAGCGTGGGCAGCATCTGAGATTGTCAGACACGCAGCCTCACAGGCCACACCCAAGCCCACTGACTACAAACCTGTATGTTAACAAAACGCCCGGGCAGTCTGTGCCCATAGTCAGGTGTGAGAAGCTTAGGTGGGCACAAGGCTGGGCACGGAGGGTCCAGCCAGTTATTCACCCCAGCACCACCAAACTGGCTCTGCTCCCTCCTCTCCCCACTTACGCTACATGACAACATCCTCAACCTGTACCCCAACCAGGAACCTCAGCCATTCACAACGGCTTGCTGGCCCTGCCATCTCCGTGAGGACCAGTCCTCGCAGGCCTGGCCCCGCGGCACCGACCTGAGCTGGGCACAGCTGCGCTGTTTACACGGCTGTCTCCTGGGAGTTCTGGGAACAGGGCTGTCAGTCCTCTCTGCACCCTCAGCGAGCACAGGGTCTGACACACTGGCTTCAAGATAAGATGCTTGTTGAACGAACGGAGGAAAAAGCAAATGGGGGAAATAAGATACTGAGTGTGGCAGACAGATGGTGGGAGCCAAAAGTGAATGCAAAATTATGCACTGTTTTTTTGTTGACTTTCCAAAGTTTCTTCAGGAATAAAAGTAAGTAGGTGGGGAAATGTAATGTGGCATAGACGGAAACATGGGAGTTTATAATGAAAATATTTCTAGCTTTTTCTTCCTCCAATATAAAACCCACAAACTTTCTATGAGCAGTAATAGGTCCCAGGTTACCTATAGGTCAGTGACCGAGCGGGGTAAAGTTTGGACCCAGCTCTTTACAGGGGGCTAGAAGGTTATAAAGTGGGTGGGGATAGCTAGGACAACTAAAGAGAAGCTAAGTACCCAGGAAGGGCGGGAAGGGCACAGGAGGAAGGAGGGCGCGAGGAAAGCTGGAAAGCGGGACCCAACTCCCTCCTGCAGAGCTCATTCACACTTGGCACCCAGGGCCTGGGAGAGAATCTGGGGGGCAAGAAGAATGCAGCTGGGCCAGGAACAGCCCAGAGAGCTTTAGTTCTAAGATTTCCAGCTAACGACCAAGTCAAGCACAACACCCGCACAGCAAACAGTTCGAGGCGAGGTTTAAGTGGAAGGACCAAAGTTCACAAGGCAGGGGCCTCTCTCAGCGCCCTTACAGCTCTCACCACATGGAGGCTCTCTCCCGGAGGTCCTGCAGCAGCTGACGCTGCGTCTGGGCACAGTATGGGGCTCAGTAAAGACAAAATGGGAACTGGCTTGAGTTGGGAGGCAGAAGCAGCCGGAAGCTGGCAGCCCCTGCCTCAGTTGAGGGGAGGACGCCCATCTGTAAGTGTGCAGGAACATACTCGTGACTCCCACTGATTCCTGATGGTCACAGACTGCTTACAGAGAAACTGAGGCACGGGGAAGGAGAACTATGCGTCACACTCAAGACCCCAAACTGCTTCTCAGACCCTGACCTGAACCATTAATACACGTGTCATTGCAGGCGCTCCTCCTCTTTCTTGGCGCAGCTGCAAAAGTCAAGAACCTACTTTTCTTCATCCCTTATCAGCCCCTCAAAATCCTAACACTACTGAAATGGACATAACTTTCTTTCTCAAACCTCACAGGTCATTCACCCATTCAGTCACTTTTTATTGAGATCTTCTCTGTGCCAAGAACCATTCCAGGGGCTAGGGACACATCAGCGAGCAAACCGGAGGACCTGCCCTTTGGAACTTGTATCACAATGGGAGGAGACAACAATAAACAACATAGTAAACATTAATTACACGGCAGTTAGAAAGTGAGGCAGTTAGAAAGGGAGACATGCTAAGAGAAAAAGAAAACCCAGTGTGGGGCAACGGAGACCGATCGGGAATGTCAGGGTGGTATGGGGGTACCGTTTGAACAGTGACAGGAAGGCCTCACCTTCTCGTGAGGGTGCAGCAGACATGAGGGAGTGAGGCACCTGGGGAGGAGATTCCAGGCCAAGGGAAGAACAGGGCAAAGGCCCCAGGATAGGAGTGCCAAGGTGCATTTAAGGAACAGCAAGAACACCAGTAAGGCTTGCCCGACCATCACTGTCCATTCGCTATTCCTTTATCCATCCATCCGTTCTTTGACTCACTGTGTGTCAGCACCTCCTGTTCCTCTCCTTGCCAGGCACTGAGCACTCTACCCTCAAGAACCTTACAATCCTGGGGAGCTGGGAGGAGACAAAGCGACCTTACAAGGCTCTGGCAGAGCTCAGGGCCTCACCCAACTTAGAGGTGCTGGAGGGTCCACTGAAGGCACCCCAGCTGATTCCGAGGGTGCTGACAATGCCGGCTGCATTAACCATGCTCACTTGTTTTTCTTAGCTAAAAAGAAGCCTTGCAAACACTAGATTTGTAAAGAAAACCTCTTAAGTTGCAGTATACACTAAGTATCTGCCACGTCCTAGATGGCCTCAGACTAAAAAGGTAGATGACAGATGGGAAAATCTGGGAGAGGCCATACTGGGGGGTGGGGGCGGGCAGCATGGCGGCGGTGACTGAATGAAGACTGGAGGCCCCGAGGTGACCAGGCGTGAAGCCCAGGGTGTATTCATTAGGGGTAGCCATCCTGTCACACTCACGTCTTCGTGTTACACTGGGCAGACCGTGCCTGCGTTTCCATGGAGCACCCCCTCCACAGCTCTGTTGAGGAGAGCAAACATCTGGAGAGTTCTGCTCAGTAGAAACCTGGCCTGAGACATGCTAGCTCTGTTTCCCCAGCTTCATGAGGGACATTTTTTTTTTACAAGAGTCCAACGATGGCCCCGCCAAGCAAGTCCAGGAAGCTCCCACCCTGTGAGGATTCGGCCCTGCTGATCAGGACCCCGGAAGCCCGGCCAAACCCATCCATTCTGGCGGGCTCCAGAGCCAGGCTGAATGGTGGATCACCAGCAGCAGTCCCGAAGACCACAGGGCTGGGCAGGAAGAAGCAGCCCTGGTGAGTTTTAACCAGGTTCCTGATCAAGGACAGAGGAGGAGTCCTCACGGCCCAAGGGGGGCAGGAGGGGGTGGGGGGCACAGAGCCTCCCTGCTCTTCTGTCGCAGGCTCAGGGAACCTGGGAGAAACAGTTCCGAGGTCCACACCCCAACCCCCCCGGAGGTGGTGCCGTTACTAGCAGCTCCTCCACCCCTCCTCCAGTCTCCACGGGGCTTACGTCACTGAAGTCCTCCTCAAAATCCGGTGCTAAGATGCAGTCTGTCAAACTGGAAAAGACAGGTACCAACCCCCACCCCAGCCTGACCTGAGCATCTTTTCAGACCAAACCTGGCCAGGCCAGCTCCTCCCTATGCCACTGCCCCAGCCAGTTCCAGGCTCCCCTGTACTCTGTGTTCCAGAAGCGACTGACAAGGGCCTGGGCTCGCTCCCAGCCAGGGCTCAAAAGCTGCTCCTGGCCCTAGGTGGCCTTGGAGGCCTTAGCCAGCAGAAGCCCTACCTATGGGAAACAAGCAAAGTCCCAGGTTTAGGATGAGCTCTTCCCCTCCCCTATTCCTCACAAAGCGCCTGCATTTCTGCCTCCTCACTCACTGCCTATGGCCTAGGAGGGTTTTACTCCATAATTGGCTTGTTTACTGCCACTCTGAGGGCTTGGAGTGGCAGAGGTGGGAGGAAAGTTTGTTGGAAAAAGAAAAGGGGTGTGTGCCCTGAGCGCTGAGGCTGGTGAGTAAACTGTCCAAGTCCTGAGGACCTGAGAACAGGCCAAGAAGCCATGCGAGAGAAAACCACGGGGGATGCAAGGCCAGCTGAAGATGCCAGCAGACCACAGGAGGGAAGCTTATGTTTGGTGCCTGGGAAAGGCAGAATAATAACCAAAACTTGATCTGCTTGCTTCTGCTGAAGAGTCAAAAGCAGTACTTGGCACAGCCCGGAGAGCTCCCAATCAGCTTCTGTGGGCTAGGAGCTCATGACGTCACTCCCCTGCTCACAAGCCTTCCATAGCTCCCAGCTCCTAGCACACTTACCCTCCTGACCTTCAGGCTCTTCACTAGGCCCCAAATGACTCAGCCTCTCCCCCACTGACCACTGATCTGCACAGCCTATCACTCCTGCTGGGCCACAAGCACACCCTTTCCCCCTCACTCAGGTTCTCTTCTCCTGGGGTTCCCTCTACCTCAGGTTTCAAGTCTCCCCACTTTTTAATGCTCTCCTCAGCACTCCGGCCCAGATGAAGGTTTTCTCAGGTCCCCCACTTCCTCACCACACCCCAACAGGACTTGTGATCTAATTTTGGTGCCCCAGTGATGGCCTTCGTAAGACATCTGCCTCCATCTGTCCGGTATCGACAGCTCCCGAGGCCTTGCTCAGCTGATTCACCTGAAGCAAAGCACAGGACCTTGCCGACAGCAGAGGCTGCCCCAAATACCGTTCACCTCAGAGGCCTAGAAGTGATGGGCAAATGGACAGAGTCCCAGGGAAGGAACATTAGGGTCAGCAGACACTAAGCCGGCCAAAGAGGCGTGAGCACACGAGCCGGACAGTGGCTCAGGCCTTACCCTTCTTGAACTCCTCCAGCATGGCATCCAGCTTGGTGTCGTGGAAGACAAAGTGCACCGGGTGGTTGTAGAAGCGGGTGATGGTCTTGAGGGGGGTGCTGTCATCGGGGTCCACAAAGGCCAAGTCTTTGACATAGAGAATGTCTACAATATTGGACTGCTCGTCTTCAAACACAGGGATGCGTGTATAGCCGCTCTCCATGATCTCGGACATGGTATTGAAGTCTAGGACGGCATCACTGCGGATCATGAAGCAGTCGTGGAGCTGGGTCATGATGTCCTCCACGGTTTTGGTCCGTAGTTCCAGGGCTCCCTGGATCATATTTAGCTCCTCTTTCACAAGGTCATTATAGGGCTCTGTCACCTTCAACATCTCCATCAGCTTCTCCCGATTGTAAACGGTGCGAATCTCCTGGCCCAGAACAAAGTCCAAGAGCCTGCTGATGGGGTAGCTGAGAGGGAAGGTGAGCAGCATAAAGAATTTGGTGAGAACGATCGTGTTGGCACCCACAGCCAGCCCGTGTCTGGAGCACAGGGCCTGAGGGACGATCTCCCCAAAGATGACAATGCCAATAGTGGAGGAGGCCACCGCCATGAGCCCGGACCCGATGAGGTTGTCCAGCAGGATGGTGAGGGAGGTGTTGACCAGCACGTTTCCCAGGAGTAGCGAGCAAAGCAGGTAGTTGCCCTTGCGCCGGATGGGCTCGATCTTGCGGGCATAGCGCCGCTCCTTCTCGGTGCCACAGTTCTGCACGATGCGCAGCTCCATGGGGTCCAGGGCCATCAGCCCCAGGTTGAGGCCCGAGAAGATGCCCGACAGCGCTAGCAGCACCAAAATGAGAAGGATGTGCAGCCAGAGGGGCAGGAAGCGCCCCTCCTCCTCCACCATGACGAGCAGCGAGTCCTTGTCCGTCCACCTCTGCCAGGGCCCATCCACGCCCGCGCGGGTGCACAGCGCGTACAGCTTCATGTTCTCGCTCCTCCGGAGGAACTTGGTCAGCACCACCAGCATCCCGGACGTGTTCCCGCGGCTCACGTTGACCAGCTGCTGGACGACCAGGTCCTTGGTCAACTCAGGGCAGTGGGTGGAGTTGTGAAGGGCCTCGGAGTTGTCCACCTCGGTGAAGGAGATCAGGTTGCTGGAGATGGAGCCCAGCCGCTGGCCGTACAGCCTCAGGTTCACCGTGCTGCCCTCGGACACGAAGATGATGCCATCCGGGTTCATGCCACACGGTTTGTTGCAGCTCGCCAGCCGCATGCCCAAGATCGCACCCCGCTGAGGGTCGCCCTGGCCCCGGGCCCCCCGCGTCCACAGCAGCACCGGCAGCACCAGCGCCGCCAGGAGGAGGCGCCCTCGGGCCGGCCCGCCGCCCGGGCGCCCACCCCCGCCCGCCGGCGCCATGTTGCTCCCGCTCGGCCGCCGCCGCTCCCGCGCCCTGCCGCGCGGCCCGCTCGCGCCGCCGCTCCTGCCGCTCCGCCGCCGCCGAGCCAACTGCCCGGGCCGCGGGCCTGACGTCAAGTCAGCGCCCCGCCCGCCCCGCCCCGCCCGCCGGCCCACGCCCCTCATTTGCATGGGAGGCCCCGCCCCAGGCTCGCGGCTCCAGCGCCCACGCTTAAGGAGATCCGGGCGCTTAAGGTGGAGCGGCGCGGGAGCGCGGGAACCGCCCGCGGGCGCCGCCCCGCCCCCTTACGCCGGCCCGGCGTCCCGCGGGCCCCGCCCCGCTCCTGAGGGACCGGCCCGCTGGGCGGCCTCCTCCGTGGCCTGGTCTGGCGCGCGCTCCCTCTGCCTACCCTGTGTCTTCGCCAGAAATCTGCAGCTCGGGCCAGGGGTCTTCTCTGCAGGGACCTCAGAAGCAGCACCACGCTGTGCTCTGGCCAGAAAAATGCTTCTTTTTTAGCAGAAAAAGAGAAAAAGGGAACCTGAGGGCTGAAGCCAGAGAGAAGCCATCAGGTCCGCATGGCTTTACAGCCTGCCCCTTGGCTGCTGTGGTGGCCTCCGCACTCCTGGGGTTGGCTGAGCTTGCCCCAGGCCAGCAGGAGGTTCCCCCAGCCACTGCCTGACGCGCCAGTCTGGGGAAAACTGAGGATATAGAAAGTACCCGCAGGTCAGGTCGAAGGGCCAGGGTCTGTCATGGGCTTATGTCATTTCCGTTAGGACGCAAGTATTGAGCACCTATTATGTGCCAGGTGCTCGTTCCCCAGGTTTTGACAACATAGCGTGAATAAGCCAAAGTCCCTGCCTACTGGAGTTTGCAGTTAGAGCAGAATACAGGCAATAAACAAGTAAACATACCTAACATTCTTGCCTAAGAGGTGATGTCATTATTTCCGTATTACAGATGAAGAACTTGAGTCTAGGCACAAATCCAGGTCCTTCCAGATTGTCATCTGAACAGCAGGCTTCTGTGACTTTGGTAGGCAAACGAGTATGTCAGCCCCGATTTCTACATCTGTGAAATGGGGGTAAGATGATATGCAGAAGCACAACACTGAGCTTGCAGGACGTTTGGCCTAGGCACTGAACGCCACAGGACAGCACTGTGAAGTTTCTTTGGCTGTGTAGCTGTTGTTGCCTACCTTTCCGGAACCAAACCCCTAACCCCAAATTGGGGTGCTGACTGGCCACTGGGGCAGCCACATGTGGAAACTGGAGCTGAGAGGCAGGCGCCAGGCCTAGCCCTAAATGACGGCTTCCTGAACAGCTCTGCCTGGGTGTCAGTCCACAACTATGAATTCTGTGCCAAGCACTCAGGGTGTGTGGGGAAGACGGTGGCTGCCACCCTGCGACGTTGAAGGAGACAGACAGACATCCTTGTAAAAATTGCAGAGGTGAATTGAGGGGAGAATCAGGTGTCAGTTTGACCACTGGGTCTTGGAGCAAGTTTTTTCCCAGCCCTGGAGACACAGAATCCACTTTCCTCTCTGTCTGCACAAACGCTTGTGTTTATTTTTATTTTGGTATAGTGTTTGCCAATAAAAGCAACAATCAATGCCAGTGGGAAAGAGTCTAAGCAGAGAGGAACAGTCATCAGGGCTACCGGAGGAGTCACGGTGGCAGAGGCCTGATTCAGTTAAGCACTTTTTAGCAGGGGCAGAGGGTCCGCATTCTGGCCAGCCTACAGCAGTCCCTTGCAGGGAGGTTCCTCACTTTATATTCCTCAGTGAGTACCCAGCAGCCAGTTTTTCAGGGAACAGGAGCCTCGGGATGGGCACTGGCCAAGATAGAACAAAAGCAGGCCCTTTAGGCTCTTCCTTCCATCTCCACCGACCAGGAGGAGCCACCAGCAGGACTAGAGAGGCTTCTGTCCACCCCACCTCATCTCTTTCCAGTGGCTTTGGGACCAGTGCCCTCCCCCATGGTACTTAGAGAATTTCCCATTCTGTTATCGACCAATCGACTATTCTTATTTTGTCCTTTTCCAGCTGTCTGTACTCAGAAGCTCTCTACATATTCACAGAGTCCAATGACAGAAGCCACCAAAGGGAAGAAAAAAATAAGGTTTTGAAATACTTGGGTTAAAAGTGGGAGGAGTGGTGAGGGTCTCTGCCAAAGTTCATTTATTACATCCATCCACGATTACATTCACTCTGTGATTAGTGAATAGGGCAGAACCAACCAAGAAATTAAGGAACTGAGATCGCTCTTTGCCCTGCCTGGGCCTTCAGTCTAGCAGAGGACACAAGACCACCTCGGGAAAAGATGAACATGGTGGAAAGTGGAAAGTGCCGCAGGAGGTATTAGAGACCCAGACTGGAGTCCCGATTCATTTACTGCTGGCATTGCATCCCTGATTGGGTCATTTAACCTTCCCATGTCTGCAGAGTTGAAAACCCTCCCCCACGGGATGGTGGGGACCATATGGAGATGGAGGTCTATTAGTAGGAAGAGTCAGGAAGGCTGGGGCATGTGTGGCTCCTGTGAACCAGGCCATGAGAGTGGCAGAAAGTGATGCGTAGGTGAGAAGCCTCTCTTCTTTGGGGGGCAGACCTAGTTCTCTGCCTCCGGGGGAAGCCCTTACTCACCTGAGTTGCCTTCATTTGCAAGGAAGGAGCTTGGGGGTCTTTCTCAGAGAGGTCCTGATACCCGAACCCCTGAGCATGCGAAAGCTCTTCATTCATGAGACCCTTGGTCCTGACAGCTTCTCTCCAGGTTTCGGCCCTGTAGCGGGAGGCCAAGCCCACTCCTCTCTGGTCCTGTGCAGACATCCTTAAAGGTCCATCGCCCCTTCTTTGGTGCCTGGCACAGTGCTGACACTGAGCAGCTGAGAAAATGAGTCCTGAATTAGTACCTGGGACTTCCTGCCCCACTCCCCACACTGGATGCTTCCCTCTCTTCAACCTCTGGGGCTCCAAAATGGGGAGCTGCTGGCAGAGAAGCTGCCTGTCTGGTGGCTGAGCTCAAAGCCTGAGCAGAGTCCCTTGGGGGGTCACTGTGGGCCCTGGGGTGCCAGAGCCTGGTCGGGAGCAATGGGAGCCTTTCTCAGGGTGAGGCATAAGCCATTGTCAATGCATGCAGTGGCTTGTTCACTGGCCTTCTGTAATCTGCAATAGAGCTGAGCATTTGCAGGACATGTGTATGCCAATAAGTCGTCTTGGGAGGGAAGGGACAGCCATCCCTCCACAGAGGTATGGAGCAAGCACACGGTCAGCTGGGGTGGTGCCAACTCTGGTCATCCCAGCCAGTGGGGGCATGCAGACCTGGTGCCATGACTTCTACTGAGGCAGACACTTCACTGAGCCAGGGAAGGTGGTGAAAACATCCGGTCAGCTAGCGAGCGGGTCCAGGCCCATAAAAGGATGTGCCTCTGACAGGAAGTTGGGTGCCAGAGCACTGAGGGAAGGAAGCATTTGTATTAACTGGGCAGGCTTCAAGGCTCCCGTGGCCATAGGACAAGTTGTTCTCCTTTGGGACAGGACCACAAGAGGCAGGATGCCCTACCGTGGGTGTGCGGGCACAGCTCTGGAGGCACACGGGAGGGCTGGCTTGGCCACGGAGTGCCTGTGTGACCTGGGACTCTGGGACATTCCTGAATGCTGATGCCTGGCTCTGGTGAAAGCCTAATAAACACGATCAGTAGCCATGATGGTGACGGAAGTGATGCAGCCTGGATTTTTAAGAAGACACTCAAATTCCCTTAGCTCTACTGTGTCTCTCCATCCAACTCCAGCCACAGTCTTGTTCTTTCTCTTCCATTTGCAGAGGGAGACAAACAGTAGAGGATGATGGGGGAAGAATGGGGACTGCGGGAGGCAAAGCTGGTGGAGGTGAGGCAGGAGGGCTTCCATGGCACCAAGGGCTCAGGCTGCAAAGGCTGGCAAGTGACAGACAGGGAAGCCTGATGACTGTGTCAGGCAAGGCCTGCCAGGAAGCCCCTGCTGGTACCAGGGTCCCGTGAGGACTCAGCATGGGGCTGAGAGGGGCAGGAGACCAGGACTTGCCCGCTGTCTGCTGTCTCTCCTTTCTGCTTCCCTCCTCCCCTGGTGCACTGCAGTACCCTCTGTCTCCAAGACTAGCTACCCGGCAAGTTTTCCTCTACCTCCCAAAACACAAGGATCCCTTCTTTAAAAATTCAAGATAACATTTAGTATTTACAAAAGCTTTAGAATAAAGTTTTTTTCCTGTTTATATATATATATATATATATATATATATATATATATATATATATATATTTTTTTTTTTAAATTAAATTTATTGGGGTGACAATTGTTAGTAAAGTTACATAGATTTCAGGTGCACATAGAATAAAGTTCTTGGAGTCAGGGTCCGTTTTTCTTAGTTGGCCAGTGGAGGGAGGTTGTAGCAGAAACGTCATGGGCTCTGTCCCTTACGAGGTAGTGAAATGGGGCAGAGTGCTGCTCCTCCCAGGGCCTTGGCCTCTCCATTTTTAGGATGAGGATCAAGAGCCTCTTCCTGCTGGATTGAAAGGACTAAATGAGCCTGTGTCTGAAAGCGGCTCCCTGGATATTGGTTTCCTTTCTTTCTCCCGAGTCAGGAGTTTTACATGACATTTCATTCATTTATTCATTTGTGCATTTTTATATTTTTACTGGGCTTTTTAAAGTGCTAAATCATACATGTTCATTGCAACACATTCAAATAACAGAGTGAATAAGATAGGAAATGAAAGTTCCTCTTACTCCCCATCCCACTGCCCAGGGATTGTTTTTCTGTAAAAGATTCCGTCACCATCTGCCTCTTCATTATCTTCCGTTCCCTACTAGGGACTGGAGGCCACTTCTCACTGAGCTGAGAGGCCCTCAAGGCCAAAACTGTGTCCTAGTCCTCTCTCTATCAGAGTGTTGGCATTCCATCTGTAGTTTTATGGCATGGATTGGATTTCCTTTAAAAAGGTGGGGTAGGAGTAATACCGTTGGGGGTCAGGGGCTTTATATATACAATTACAACTGAGAAAACTTTCATGGGACTCTATTTACCCCTTGATATAATTTCCACTCTGTCCTATTTCTTTAAAAAAAATTTTATCTTGACCCAACTACACTGATTTCTTGGCTGATCCACAGTTTGAAAAATACTGGTCTCATGCATGGCTCATGGGCACTGGAATTGCCTTTGGAGGAAGCCTGGGAGCACAGGTGTGCTAGAATGTTCTCTATGTAAGTGTCACCGCCCACAATGCCTGGCAGAGTACACAAGGCAATAAATCACCCTAGGCCAGCAATGAGGCAAGTTCCTGACTCCTGAATCTTGCTGTCTCCCAGACCTACCTAGAAAGGGAGATAGCCTTTGAGATCTTCTTTCCCAAGTGTCTAGATTTCCGCAGGTTTGTCCCGACACCTGCCAGAGCACCAAAGTCCTGGAGAGCCTCCAGCAACCATCTCACCTGGCTGGGCCTCCGGCCTTTATCTTTGACATGAGGGCACTAGATTAGATAATCAGGTTCTAGCCTAATTTAAATTCTTTGATGTGCAATTCTTCCTGGGCCACCAAGGGAGGAAGGTAAAGGCAAGATTAGCAAGAGCAGATGTGGGCATCTGTTGTTCTGATCTGTGCAGCTTCCTGTCTCCTTTTTCCAAAAACAGTACCTCCCTTCCCTCTGGGGACCTCTCCCACCTCTATTGCATGGGGATGGGCAACTGACCAGGCCTGCACAAAAGCACCCAGGCCACAGCAATTGACCTAGGGGTAGGACATCAAGAAGGGCCAATCAGGAGTCCAGCCTGGGTTTTTATATAGGGGAGGGCCCCTAAATGGAGATTCCAGAAGCCGCCTGCTGGCCCGCTGCTTTGCCCCCGGCCCCGCTGACGGCAGTACTTCTGGGCAGCTCCTTCCCAGGCCCGCAAAGGGAGGCTACCAGGACCACCTCCTTCTCCAGAGGAGAAGTTCCATCTGGAAAGCTGAAGAGTGGATTTCCATACTGTTCCAACCTGCCCGGACTTCAGACCTTCTTAATCCCTGTTCTGTGCTGCCCCTTGGGGGATTAGGGTCCCAGAAACTGGACCATAATTGGTTAACTGAGGAATCTCAACTCTGTGGCGTCTTAACATGACATGGTTTTATTTCTTTTCCAATCAAGGCTTTCAACCAATCTCTGTCAAATTCCCTTTTCTCTTCCTACTTGAAGGTCTTGGATAGATCCCCCAGCTGTTGTGTGACTTTTGTGTTAAAAGTCCAGTCAGGATGGTAAAAAACTGCCATCTCGTTTCTGATTTACATCACCTGTTCCTCCTTCCCATCATCCAGGCTTGGGGGCCAGTTTCTGCTCCAGGAACTTGGAGCTGGGAAAGGCCTTGGCCAGCCTTTCAATCCCCCAATCATTGCAGCCAGTTGGAGGTGGTGGAGTGTGTGTGCATGTATGTGGTGTCCAGTGAAGGGGGTCACGTGTTGGTTCTGGGACACTTCCCTCTTCCTTTTCAGGGTCAAACCTCTCCAGTGTTGGCGCCTGGCAGCAGCAAGAGGAAGAAGGGCAATTTCTCTTTACCTAATCTCCCACAGTTTGAACCCCCCTCTTTGTGATTGTGACTGCTTGACTGAGCGGCTTGTGCCCAGTTTTTGGTTTCTTGTCACGGGAGGTTCAGCTCAGCCTCTGGTGGGACTCCTTTGTCCCAGCTTCAGGCTGTTGGGGTACAGTTTGCCCTTGAGGCAGCCTCTCTTGGGTCAGTCCACCCAATGGTTGCAGTACAGACCACTCAACTACTGATCCCTCTCTCTGCCCCAGGTCTTTTTCATTCTCTCCTCTCTTTGCTCTAAGAGTCATGGGCAGAACAGCAAGTCTGCTGCCTGAGCAGAGGTCTGATCATGCCATCAGATGCCAGTCTGCCTTCTTGCAGGAGCCCCCAAATTTTCTTAGAGTACCTCCTTCACTTGGCTTTGAGAGGTATGTTACTGCATAACAAATTACTCCCAGAACTTAGTGGCTTAAAATGATAAACATTTATTATGTCATAGTTTCTGTGGGTCAGGAATTAGAAAGCAGTTTAGGTGGGTGGTTCTGGCTCAGAGTGTCTGATGAAATGAAGTCAAGATGTTGGCTGGCGCTGCAGTCATCTGAATGCTTGACTAAGGCCGGAATATCCACCTCCAACCTCACTCACGTGACTGTTGGCAGTTGGCAAGAGGCCTCAGCTCTTTGTCACGTGGACCTGTCCATAGGGCTGCTCACAACATGGTAGCTGGCTGTCCCTAGACTAAATGATCCAAGAGAAAGAAAGACCAAGATGAAAACCACATGTTTTTTATGACCTAGCCTTAGAAGTGACACACCATCATGTCTTCCATATTCTGTTGGTCACATGGTCCCAAACTGATACACCATGGGAAGGGACATACATGTGCATAAATAGCAGGTGACAGGGATCACTGGGGGGCCATTTGGAGGCTAGCTATTGTAGGAGGTGAGGGAAATTTTCTCAGCTATTTGATCTTCTAAGCTACAGCTTATCACGTTTCTAATATAAACCCCAGTGATAAGATTTGCACGTTACGCACTTCCACTCTGTACCCCAAATCCCTGAGTGATACCTCAAGTCAGCCAGTGGTTTCTACTCCACTTTTAAACCTACTTCTGACTCATGTACTTTCCTTTGAAGGGACCAAACCCCAAACACATCTCAGAACACAAGGAGGATAGCCATAACAAAGCTTTACAAACAATAGCGATTTGTATACTTCTAGAACTCTCTAGAGTCTACAGTGAGCCTGTGAGTTCTTTATGCAATCTTTCATGTAATGGTTGTCCACAATTCAGTGTGGTAGGTGTCATCACTCCCAATTTACAGAGAGAGAATTCGAGGCTCAGAGACATTATGAAATATGCCCAAGGTCATACAGAGGAGCTGGATCTTGAAAGGGCAGGTGTTTCCATTTCAGCTCCAGTACGCCACAGTCCACTCCCTGCCGCCCACCCCATTTCGCAATTCTTGGTGAACCTTATGCCCCACGTCTGTGACAAGCAGGCATCTGGGTGCCTAGAGGCGGTCCCTGATTTGCAGGATTTCTGCCCGTCACCCAGTAGCCACAGGTCTGCGATACCATCCTCACGACACTGATTCTTATCAATTCACTGATGGGTAAGTCACGCGGACTAAACAAGTTATGTTAATTTCTTAATTAATATGCTAATATTAGCAATAAAATAATATACGAATACAAATTTCTTAATCTACTGAGAAATTAAACTGCTAAGAGGGCTAGAATGTTAAGTGGGAAGTCCTTACGAGTGTGTTAAGAGAGTAGACTTGATTCAAATAACCAACACAGGACACTTAGAAATGCTCTCTTCCTGGACAGACTGATGTGCTCTGACATATTTTTATCCCCGACTATTCTCCTTCTAGACTGCAGACGCCTCTCTTTTTAGTTATGACAACACTATACTGGATGGGTCACAGTGAGCTTTGCTAGATTACAGATAATGACAGTTTTCAGTCCCTGGAGGAAATTTAGAAAACACCACAATGCATACTCAGCACATTTCCTAATTGTCTCCAACAGAGATTTTAAAAAGTGTTTTGTTATGGTGACTTTCAAACATACACGAAGCCAGAGGGGCTCTCCACAAAGTGATAAACCCACTTCAACATTGATTAACATCCTGCTGCCTTTTTTCCCATCTATCCTTTCCTCCTCTGCCACACACACAATTTTCCCTAGAGTATTTTAAGCAAATCTCTAAATCTTCTTCTTCTTCTTCTTTTTTTTTTTTTTTAATAAGGTGTTGTTGCCCAGCTTCACCAGCTTGGAGCTTTATCTGGTGGGATACTGGGAGCACAGCAAATGCCCCTGCCAGCTCAAAGCTAAGAGGGGGCTGATTTATTTTATTTTATTTTATTGGGGAATATTGAGGAGCAGTGTGTTTCTCCAGGGCCCATCAGCTCCAAGTCGTTGTCCTTCAATCTATTTGTGGAGGGCGCAGCTCAGCTCCAAGTCCAGTCGCGGTTTCTACTCTTTAGTTGCAGGGGCCACAGCCCACCATCTCATGCGGGAATTGAACTGGCAACCTTGTTGTTGAGAGCTTGTGCTCCAACCAGCTGAGCCATCCGGCCACCCCCATGCAGGCCTAGCGGCAGCCAGACATCTTCAATCTAGTTGTGGAGGGTGCAGCTCCCCAGCCCATGTGGGAATCAAACTGGCAACCCTTTTGTTCAGAGCTCTCGCTCTAACCAACAGACCCATCCAGCTGCCCCTCTAAATCTTATTTCTTAATTTAGGTACTATACCCTGTTTGAAATTTATTCTATGAACGGAGTACAAAGGTCTTAAAGTGAAGACCTGCCTGCCTTGTCCACCACACCAAGACACTGTGGCAGTGAAATGAGATCCTGGACGTGAAAGTGCTGTGGTTTTGGAAGTTGGCAAATTCACTGGGGGGAGATTTTTAAAACCAAACCCTGGAGCCCTATCCCAGAGCTATGAATCAGGTGTCTGGGAGTGGGACCCAGGCATCTGGGTATGCCCAAAGCACTCTAGACTATCTAATTGTGGCTTGTTGGAAAGCCAGAATTTGTAAGTCACCCCGGGAAAGTAGCTAGTTAGTGTTACAGTTTCTGTCCCTTTCCATGTTCCAGGGGTCTGCTCAGAGAACTGGATGAGCAGGAGGGTGGGGCCCGGTCAGCTGGGACTTTAGGGCTGCAGATGGCCCCAACCTCAAGGTTGGATCCCTGGCTCCCTGAGGCGAGAGGAATGGTTTACCTGGCTTTGGGAGGGCTGATGTTAGGCCCTGATTTGGATCCTAGGTGTGAGGTAGGGATGGATTTAAGCGGAATGACAAGGTTTAGAAGTGAAGGGTGGGCAGGAAAGAATGGGGTCAAGAGGCTGTCGTGGGGCAGAGGCCATCAGGCTTCATTGTGTTCCTAAGTGAAGGTACCTACCTACTTGTCTTTGAAGACAGGACAGTAGAGGAACCACCCATTGTGGCACATTGTACATGAATCCCCCCACCACCACCGCCCTGGAGTGTGCAGCCCTGTGGCAAAGGAGATGATTCCATGGAAAAAAAGAGGAATATTAAGCAGCTGAAAGAATGGTAGGAAGACCTGAGCTAGCTTCCAGAAGTTACCTCGAGGTGTATATAGAGCGGCTTTGGAGTGGCATGGCTCCTTTTTCTCTTTCCCTCCACCTTCCCTCAACACCTTGACAGTGTGGAGCTTCATCTGAACCCTGTACACTTCTGGAAAGCAGCTCTTATGTCCTACCCTCCCATCCCTTTTTGAGTTCTGAGAAGTGGCTGACCTCAAAGTTCTATCCTGCTCTAGAATATTCCAAGCTAAGACCCACTTCCACCTTTCTTCAATGACTCAGACGCTCTCCAAACCTCCTTACGAAGATTCCTTTGTTTACCTGCCTCTTCCTTTTCTTTAGTATGTTCCTCAGTAACGAGCATTCTTCTGATTGCAACAGTCTGAACAAAATCATCTGATTTATTGTCCTGTCCATTTTGTCTTTCACACGCTCTCCTCTTTCCTGCTTTACTTCATCATAATGCAGTTGACAATGAAAACTGCTGAGGTAACCTATCAAAAGTCCAGCTGATAGGTCGTAGGACGTAGTGCACGTAGTGCCTCTGACCTGTATACTTTAAAATGGTTAAAATGATAAATTTTATACAAGGTGTGATCAAATCATATGGTGAATGCTGCTGTCGAGTGCCACCCAGAAGCAGCGTGTCAAACCTTAGTAATGAAACTGAAAGCCAACCGATTTCGGGTCTCGGGCTGCCTGCACCGCTCAGCCAATAGACCAACACGGGAGTTGGGTCATAGAATAAGCATTATTATCAGAGCACCAGTGGTGTGAGAAGGCAGCGGGTTAACATCTCCAAAAATTACCTTCACATTCTCAGTCCTGCTGGGGGTATTTAAAGGAAAATCTGGGCCTTCCTCCAGAGGCTACGTGATGGTTCCAGGGGTCTGCATGGAGCCTGCCCTCTGGCCATGTGATTCTCTGGTGGAGTCAGCAACCCAGGAACAAGGATGGGAGTAGCCTGGTGGACCATTGAGATTGTGATCAATAAGCCTAAGGGTATTAATCATAAGTTATCAGGGTAATTGTCTAAAACAGGGAACTGGGTGGGACAGGGGACATTCCAGGCTCAAGCCGCAGGGGGATGACCTATTGTTAAGCTGTAGGTAGGTCAAGGAAAGGTGAGGCCAGTACACGGGGAGGCCTCTACTGTGGGGGTCCCAACCAGGCCTTGTTGCAGTAACACTGTGCGACAAGTTTCAACTTCTTTGGTGCAGTCAGTTGGGTGTGAGCTATGGTTGAGAAAAGGTGTGTTTCAAAGTGTGCTGTAAATCATGCATCACAAACAACACATTAACATGAAATAAGCAAACGGTTTCATCCTCCATCATGACAATGCTCCGTGTCACACACCGCTTCTGGTACAGCAATTTCTGTCAAATAAAAATATACGGTGTGTCCTCATCCACCTTATTCACTGGATCTGGCACTGTGTGACTTCTGGCTCTTCCCCAAAGTCAAATGACCATGAAACGTAAATGTTTTGAATTAATTCAGGACATCGAGGCAGCCATGGCAACACAACTAAAGACACTCACAAAAGAGGACTTCCAGAACTGCTTCAGAAAGTGGAAAGAACAATGAGAAGAGTGTGTTCGAAGCAAGGGGGAGGGGGGTATTTTGAGGGGAATTAATGGCAGTGTGTCTTTTACTGTAATAATTTTTTTTTTTTTTGGTTGTTGAGAGCCCACTGGCCCATGTGGGAATCGAACCGGCAGCCTTCGGAGTTAGGAGCATGGAGCTCTAACCGCCTGCGCCACCCGGCCGGCCCTGTAATAATTTTTTTTATTTAAACACTCACTGTATTGTTTGATCCCACCTTGTATAATGTATATATTACCACAATAAAAAAATTCTAGCTGACAGAGAAATACAATAGAAATAGTTTTATTCAAAACAATTAGAACCCCTGCTATGTACTGGGTGATGAGTTAGGAAGAGTGGAAGTGGGTAGAGTCTGGGATAGGACATGAATAAGACTTGCTTCCTGCGGTCCAGGAGCTCCCAGCGTGGCTGGGGAGACAAACACATAATCTACTAATTGAGCCACATAATTCAGGGTGACACATTGTAATAGACATGTGTACAGCCTTATTAGAGCTAGGTTGTGAAGGGCCTTGAATGCTACACTAAGGAGTTTTGATTTTATCCTATGGTAATTGGGAACCATGAGTGGTTTTAAAGCCAGGGTGTGACAACAAATAGATTCACTGCAATTCCTAATATCTTATCACAAAAATTTGCTTTGTGTGGGGTGTATAAAAGATTGATGGCTGTGACAGCTTTAATTTAAAAAGTTGACCCCCTGTAAAATAGTCTTATATTCGTGTTTCTCTTATTAAATATATTTATGCTCAGGGAAGAGTTAACTTTGGTTGAGTCTTTTGGGAGGACAGAGGCACAGATCTGGCGAATACTCTGTAAGAAATGTGCTCGAGGCACATTAAGAGCTCAGAGTTGGGCACCTGCTCCTGTGAGAGGGAGGAAGCAGGCTGGGGAAAAGGAGAGAGAAGAGGGGAAGCTGGAGCAGAGAGAAGAAGGGAGGACGCTGTGGACACTAAGGCCAGAGGTGAGCCAAGGCCAATGGCAAAGAGCTTTATGTGCCAAGCTGAGGAGCTTGAATCTCTTCCCCACAGGTGATGGGGAGCCATCAAGGGCTCCATTAATAATGACGATGATGATGACATCGTGCTTACTACGTGCCAAGCACTACTCTAAGAGCTTTACCAATTTCGACTCATTCAACCCTGGCACTCAGGAAGTGGCATGGTACATGGCTTAGATGAGTTGGGTGGCTTTGTGGACGATGGTGGCCAGGACAATAGTAGGGAAACATGTTGTTGTGGTTCCAGACACAAAGGGAAAGACAAAAGGAGGGATGACAGGATGTGATGGCTTTGCAAAACAGGAATAAAGTCATTGAGACTCGATTACGTATTGTTTGCATCATGGACTTGGTGAGGAAAAGGAGAAGTTGGGATGACTGTCTGTTTTGGCTCTGGAGCCTGGTGTATTGCTGGGCTACCCAGGTAAAGAATTGGTTACCCTGTTCCATTTCTTAGGGGCCAGGCTCAAGTCCAGTACCTCCAGTACCCCCTACTCCCTCAAGGCTCATTTACAAGTGAGTTGTTCCAAATATTTGGGGTTTCGCAGAAATTTGTTACTGATTTCTAGTCAAATTCTGTCACAATAGAGCATCCTCTATGTGCTTTCAATTCTTTTAAATTTGTGGAGGGTTTTTTATTTTTTGGCCCAGACTGAGTCAACGGTTCTTTTGCTCCGGAAGAGAATGTGTCTTCCACTGTTGTTGGGTGGACTTTCTATAAAGGTCATCAGCACTTGTTTGATAGTGCTATTCAAGTCTTTTATAAATGCCATTCTTTTCCTGACAATTTACCAGTTACTTTAATTGTGGATTTGTCTATTTCCCTTTTCAGTTCTATAGCCTCCTGATTGATGAGTCTGCACAGTCAGGCGGGTACTGTGGCACAGAGGATAGAACGTTTGCGTGGGACAGGAAGAAACTTTTATCTCTTTAAATTTACTCTAGATCGCAGAAGAAACATTTTATCTCTTTAAACTGACTCTAGATCTCAGAGACAAGGAAATCATTACGTATCCCAGCAGGCCTAGCGGAACTCAGGACAAATGCAAATAAGGGAAGCTAGGCATTCGGTCACGCCTCCTCTTTGGGTTGGCAAGGCAACTGATACCCAAGCCAACCAATCGGTGAGATGTTCACCTGTGGGGGCGGGGACTCGACGAGAGCCAATGGGACGCCGCTAGGTTGTTCCATGGGCAAATGGCTTGTAAGACTGGGCGGGCTTTTGATGAAGGGACGGCGGTGGGAAAGATGGCGGCGACTCTGGCATCCTCGGGGTGGTGGCGACGGTGGCGGTGGTGTTTGTCCGCTCGAGATGGGTCGAGGATGTTGTTCCTTCTCTTTTTGTTGGGATCTTGGCAGGGGCCACGGCAAGTCGGGGCGGGTCAGACGTTCGAGTACTTGAAACGGGAGCACTCGCTGTCGAAGCCCTACCAGGGTGAGGCGCCCGGGGCGACGGTGGTCGTGCTCGGGGAGGGCTTCGGGACCTGAGCGCCTCCGTAGAGGCGGGCGGCGACGAGCTTTGTGGCCCCAGGGAACCACCAGCGGTGGGTGGGAGCCCACGGGGACTCGCTCCGCATTTGGGAGCCACGGATGCGAGGGGCAGGGGTCGGCGTGTCCCCCACCCTTCCTCCTCGCGCACTTAGCTCTGGAAGTTTCCAGCAGGTCACAGCAGGGCTCTTGGGTGCCGCTAGCGCTTTCCCAGGACGAAGTGGGGCTGGGGGTTGGGCGGGAAGAAGGTGGGGAGGGACGGGGATTGCGAATGGTGGCGAGTGATGGAGGACCACTGGCAATGAGCTGGTCTCCCGATGGGGCTGCGGGTGTGCGTGGCCCGATTGAGAAAGAAGATAAAATTCTGGTGTCGGTTAGAACACCTGTTCTCCAGTCCGGGAGCCTGGTAGCTTTGCTCTGTTTAGGGTTCATAGGCCCCTAGGCACAGCTTATCAACCAACACATTTATGTAATTGGCTACAAAGAGGACCAAATCAGTGCAGATGGCATAACTCACACAAGTCTGTTTCCCCAGGGAGCGTGGGTAGGGGGACAGCAAACAAACAAGACCTCCCAGTAAGAGGACGCGTACACTGCTGCGAAGGGTGATCGCTTACTCACTTAGCAGGTGCATCGAATGCCGCCTCCGAACTGGTTGCTGCTAACGCTGTGGGTCAGACAGACACACAGTTCTCAAGGGGCTTGTAGTCTGAGGTGTTAGGTTCACGCTTGGATTGTTTAAAGAAGGGATGTGATTAAGCCCCAGAGGCCTGAGGGTCCAGCTCTTTTTGGTTTAATTGGGGAATTTCTTTTTTGTTGGTAAAATTTACTCACATATAAAAACGGAAGAATGGATGAGCTATGGTTACTGTGGCATGGATAATGTGATACCTCTGATGTGTTTTGGGGTCTTCCCCTGAGAAGGGCTTTGTGAAAGGAAGCTATAAAGATGGTAAGGATTTTAGATTGATGAGTGACAGAAGGTTGGAGATTGAGTGACATGAAAGAGAAAAAAAGATGATGACTCCAGCTCCTGGAGAGCCCATGGTGGCTTTCTGAACGGGTTGGTGTTGAAGAATATGAACTGATCTACTTCCTTCCCACAGGCGTGGGCACAGGAAGTTCCTCACTGTGGAATTTGATGGGCAACGCCATGGTGATGACCCAGTATGTCCGCCTTACCCCAGATATGCAAAGTAAACAGGGTGCCCTGTGGAACCGGGTGGTAAGAATCTTTCTCCCTCCTCTGTTGGTTACCCAAAAGTTCTTAAGAAGTTCACCAGGAGCATAGTGACTTAATTTTACTGTCTTTTCCCAGGATTCTGACTTCTGTGGATATCAAGGGTTTTCATTTCAGAAATTATGATGACCTTCATAATGAAATCAGCTATTTAGGGAAATACTCTCTATTTCTCTAATTATGGCAAATAATTCATTTTGATTCTGTTATCTGAAATGTCTTTCATTTCTGATTGACCTGATTGTGTGACTTCATGGAGGTTAACAACTCAACATTTAATTACTTTGTAAAGTAGAAGACTGCTCTTTTAAATTTATCCCAAACTTCACCCCAGTGCCCCACCCCCAGCCCAGCTTGTTCTTTAACTTTGCAGTCTAATTTTAAGTTTTATTTTCATGTGAAAGCCACTTTGAGCCCTTGGTCATTTTGTTTGTCCTTCTCTGGACCTTTTCTAGCTACATTGTCTTCCTTGAGGTATGGCGGCAAGAAGTGCGTGCAGTGTTCCTGCTGTGGCTGCACTGTGATCTTATACAAGTGTAAGGTGATGCTTTCTTTTCGGTTTCCAGGGCTCTTTCTAAATCTTTTACTACCACTTTACTTTTGGGAATGACTTTGGCACCCTTTGATACTTGTCCCTTGGGTTCTCATCAGCTAAGAACTTACTTTTCCATGGTTTTTATCATTAGTTACAGATGAGTAAACCTCAGAAAAGAGTATTCCTTTTCCCTGGTCATTTTATGTGCAGTGAATTCTAAAGTTGCAGAGGAAGGAAAGAAGTTTCTATCTGAGCCATTTGCACACGCTGGCCCCTTCCTCCAGGTTGTAGTGCTGAGCCCATTCCTGGACAGAGTTTAGGGCCATGTGTTCTGGCAGAAGAGGTGAAGGGCCGCCAGTTGAAAGACCTGGGCTCCAGATCTAGCTGCATCACAGCCCCACTGTGAGCCCTAGGCGGCTAATTAACCTCTCTTGGTTTTCAGTTTCTCCATCTGTCAGATGCGCTTCATAATAACTGTTCCAGTTGCCCACCAGGGTTGTGAGAGTAAGATAAGAACATAGACACGAAGAAGCTTTGGGAAGTTAAAATGGTTACAGAAACATGCACTGTTGTGTTCTGCATTTGGTATAAGTTCATGGATGGAGGTCTCTGGATTACTAAATGATTATGTGCAGGGCTCGATGCCTTGCTGCTTTCTTGCCAGCTGTCTCTACATAGCTGTCTTAGCAGCAATTCTAGTCTAGAATCTAGAATCTGTCTTTTTTCAGATTCTCTGCTACCTGTATTTTTTGACATCTGACTACCAGAGAGAGATTGGAGTTGTTTCTGCATCATTTGGATACAATGCATTGGTTGAGCTGTGGTTGTCAAGTTTGGTTGAAGTCCATTGGACTTGATGCCTGAGTCCCACCCCAGAGATTCTGATTTAATTGAAACGGGGTGCATCTTGGCCATTGCGATTTTTTTTTTTAAGCCCTCTAGGTGAGTCTAACATGGTTAGACATAGTCCTGAGCTGAACTGCACAGCATTGTGCGGCACTGAGGCCAGGGATAAGTGGCTGGCACCCCTTGGCCCAGCGTGAAGCTCTTTGGCCTGCCCTCCTCCCAGGGGCATACATACCCAATGGCTGTGGAGCAGCTTTCTCCCACTGATCTCACTCTTGCCCTGAAATCGAAATGGAACAGCGGAAAGATGAGAAACCAGAATGACAACACAGGGACTGGGTCCATGAGAGTAGGGAGATTTCAGAGGTGTCAACACCCGTGTCATTCGGGCTATGTACTCCCAATACTAACACTTTTGGAAGATTTCCCAGAAATTAAACTGAAAACTGAAAATGATCTAGCAGTGTGCTGCTTGAGAGCCAGAACAATATATTTGGAGAGCCTTCAGCTGAACCCTGTTGGTCTGTCCTCTCCTCCTTCCCCTCTTTCTTCACAGTGAACTTCAACCAGGAGCCTCTCTAAACCAAATACCCACTCTGGTTTCTACTTGAAAGCATTCGACTCTTTAGTGCACTTAACCATCCGCTTACCTTCTCCCTTTCCCCAAGGTGTGACACACAGTTCCAGAAAGAAACAGGAGTCTGATTTGTACCCCCTCCCTAGTGTCTTCCCACCGGAGGCTGTCCCTGTGGTGGGGAGGGTGGTGGTGTTCTCAGTTGGTGCATTTATGCTTCCTGGCCATGGGCATGAGCATTAGGGGGACTGTAATTTACCCCTTCTCATGGGAACTCTGGCTTACCCATCAGCTTGGCATAGGGCCAAGTTTAATTAGAATTGTGTATAGCTTCTGCTAATTATCCCTGGGAACTTTTGCATAGTAAGTTAGTTTTTCTTATTCTTTCGCAATGAATGAGGCTTTGACCTTTCTTTAAACCCCAGCTTTTTGGAGTCTTTCTTTCAGAGAGCCGATCGTGTGTTGCAGATGAGTTAGTTCAGCCACCCGTACTCACACGATCGGCTGCTCTGCTGCCTGTGGCATGCCAGTGGCCTCGCGCGGTGTTCTCATGTCTTTTCCAACTTCACAGTACTATCCAGATTGTCTTGGAAGATGGCGAAGATAACTGGGAGGTTTATACACCTTTCATATTACATCTCATACATAGTTGAATGGTTCAATCTGTTTAATTTTATGACAAGCACGTAGCAAGCCTTAGATTTCAGTTTTAACCCTTAGCCTCATGGTACCTGCATTTGTGTCTTCCAAGTCTAGACTGCTGGTGAGGGCTTGAGGGGTTCCACATTTCATGCTCCTCGTTGACCCCAATGTCTTTTCTCTTTAGCCGTGTTTCCTGAGAGACTGGGAGTTGCAGGTGCACTTCAGAATCCATGGACAAGGAAAGAAGAATCTGCATGGGGACGGCTTGGCAATCTGGTACACAAAGGATCGGATGCAGCCAGGTACTAGGGCCCTGGGTACTCCTGTGGGAGGTGTGACCGACCTGCTTTCTCGTGTGCCCTCTTTTTGGGGAGGGCACATCTCCATAATGCCAGCAATTTTCCCTCTCCCTGGATGTTTGTGGATGAAGGCTGGCTGTCTAGTCTCTACAGTGGGGTCTGAGTCTTAACAAACAGCTGAACTTGACTCGTCCTGGGCGATTTCCTGCTTATTAGTCCCTTCTGATTTCCCTGTACACACTCGGCCTGTCGCCTGGGTAAGAGCACTGGCTGTCTGGAACACTGACACCTCCTCCTGGGTACACACGGGCCGATCTCAGTACTCCTAAGTCAGGAGACGAGGGGTCTGTCCCGTTGTGCAGGAGCCATTGCTCCAAGCAGATTGAAACTCCACGTGATTCAACCCGATCTATTTTGCAACAAGAAGTTGAACTTGGGAATTCAGCTCTCGCTCAGGGGAATGGTCATCACCAAGTATCTGTGAGGCAGAATTCTTTAGGGACGCCTTAGCACCCCGCTGGGGTCAGAAGCAGCTGCGGTGCTAAAGCCAGGTTGCCGTGGCCTTCCGTCTTTCCTGCCGTCCGTGACAGCTCCAGTTACTCATCGGTGCTTGTGCCAGGCCACATACGTTGCCAGGTGCTGGGACATGCTTTCTTGTCTTAACTGAGGCCCGGCAGTCATGTGAATGTCCCTTTTTCTCCATTGTAGTGATGTATTATTTCTTTCCCAACTCTTGGCTTTATTTCATTGTTCATCATCTGTTCTCTCTCTCTAGGGCCTGTGTTTGGAAACATGGACAAATTTGTGGGGCTGGGAGTATTTGTAGACACCTACCCCAATGAGGAGAAGCAGCAAGAGGTAATGGCAAGTGTCAGAGCGTAGGGCAGCCACACGGAAGTCCCATTCTCTGCCTCAGAAGCACTGTTCAGGCGGGAGCACAGGGGACAGGAAGTGAGGGGTTCGCTTCCACTTCCTTAGTCTATTGAACTTCAGAAGTGAGTGTCTCTGTCAGGAGCTTTTCTAGAGAGAACTGTGTGTGGTATACACTTTGGGGAATGGCCGTCTGGATGGGGGCTTTCTCTTTAGTGTTAACGGCATTCTGTCTTGTGTACTAGGTGGCTGCTGGGAGAGCACAAGCTTGGCGGGTTGACTCGGCTACCAGGCCCGTGCCAGAGCAAGCTAACTTGTGTCACGCAGCCCGCGTGACTTAGTACGTCACCGCTGTGCTGTCCCTTGAGCTGGCTCGCCCGGCCTGACGTCCTCTTCTGCTCTGCCCAGACCCAGACAACACTTCTCCTCTCCTGTAGGAAAGGCCTCAGAGGAAATAAGTTTGCACCGTTTCTCAGCGTTTTGTGGGAACCCAGTGTGTGGCTGTCGTCAGAAGCGTCTTGCTTTCTTTTGCTGACCCTAAGGGTCCTCCAGTGCTTTCTATGCTAGCAACAGGTTGATCGTGCCGTCAGGTGGTGGGGAAATGGTTGTGACGGCTTGTTGCTGGGTATCCTACAGCTAAATAATGTTTAGCAAGAAAGGCAGGGTTAGGAATGGAGGCAGAATTCACTTTAGTTTTACCCCAAAAGTTTATGAAAAATTTCAAACTTATCAAAACATTGGAAGAACAGATCACTGTATATGCAAACCCCACATTCAACAGTTTTTAACATTTCGCACAGCATTCACATGTTGATGGAAAGCGACACCTGAGTCGGGAATAACCTTTGGGCCAGTTACGGAGTCGCTTCTGGGCCCCTCTTCACCCCACTGTCCGTCAGGTCCTGTCTGGGGCCAGGCCCTGGGAGTCAGTGATCCCTGCAGGCAGTAGCACTGCTGAGTGTGCATGCTGGTGGGGGAACGGGAAATGAGGGGGTGCAACAGGAAGACGGAGCAGCTGCATTGAACCTGGGGTGGGGTGATGTGGCCGCAGTAGCAGGTGGGGTCGACTTTTTCCCAGAAGTTACATTTACATCAAAGTCTGCAGAATGAGGAACCAGTGTTTCATGTGGAGGGAAAAGCATGTGTTAAGGTGATAAAGTGAGAGAAGGGACAGTGAGTGAGGACAGAGAGAGATGAGGCTAGAAAGAGAAACAGGCCAGCAGTCTTGTCACATTGCACAATTCCATGGCCTCCATTCCCATTGCATTCTCTAGTGTTAATACTGCTCTCTCCAGGGCATGTTAACTGGCCTCTGACGGTGAGCAGTGTCTTGGGTGGCAGGTGGTTTGGCTATTTAGACCAACCCTGGAGCAGTCTGCATGGGTGTGAGCCACCCCCATTGTGCGCCTTGTGGGGCCAGGTTGTGAAGGGTGGTGTTCCCGTTAAGGAGTTGGGGCTGCATTCTAAGGGGGTCCCTGAGCTGAAGGATTTTAATGAGGGGTGTGTCATGACTCGGTTTGCAGTCCTGCCAACGAGATGGTGGTAATTAGAAAGCATCTGAATGAGAGGTCTGGGCTTCGGGGCTTGACTAGAGTTTAAACCTGGCTCTCTGTTTCTCCCAGACGGGAATTGTTCAGACTGTCTTAGCTTCCATTCCACCATCAGATAGCAGTAATTCTGATTTGAGAGGGCAGATCTGATGAGCTTATTTTTAAGGAGAGTAGTTGTTAGTCAGAACAATTAGTTTCACATGGTAAAAGTCAGGACTTCTTATCTGGCTAGCTGTTACGTTTCTCACTCCCAACTACACGTTGGAGTTACCTGGAAAGTTTTGGAAAATACTGATGTCCAGGCCCAACCTCAGAGAGACTGATTCTGTTTGTCTTTGGTGCAGTCTAGGCAACCTTACTTTTTCAAAGCTTTCCAGGTGAGTCACGTGGATAGCCAGGATTGAGAACCCCTGGACCAAAGTCATTGTTACCTTATTTGTTTATCTATTAAACAAAATTTTTAATTAAAATGAAAAATTTAAAAACCTAATAAAAGGAGTTTCTGTTTATTAGTTGGCCATTATGTGCCAGGCATTTTACAAATGTCGTCTTCATCCTCATCAAGTCTCCTTATAGTCAGTATTATTTTCCCACTTTGCCAATGAGTAAACAGAAGCTTAGAGAAGATAAGCATCTCGTTCGAGGTGATAGCCAATAAAGGTGCAGCCAGATTTTGAAAACCCAGGCCACCTGATTCTGGAGGCCGTGCGTTTAATGATGATGCTCTATCACCTGCCACCCGTTGCTTTCTTTTGCCGGGTGGATTTCCTTGCGTGTGAACACATTCGTTATTCTCATATGATCTCTTGTGCAGTTGCCGTTCTTCTGAGTGATTTCTGAGTGCAGAGCTACTCAGTACAGAGGGTGTAGAAGGTGTCCTCCTTCCTGCCTCCCCACCACCTGGAACAATCTTAGAGGTGAAGATCAGATGTGTCTTGTTAGCGGCATGGTTCACTTTGACATGATATATAAAGGTGCCAGCCATTGTTAAGCACTTTTACACGTATTACGTATATATTCTAACAACCCTTTGGGGTAGATATCATCCCCACATTATGAGTAAGAAATTGAGGTCCAGAGAGGTTAAAAAACTTGTCAGTGACACGCAAGAGTAGGTTTGACTTGAGGTTGCAACCTCCTTATTTTGCTTTATTGTGTGGAGCACATAAGGAAAGGGTGACAAATACGGAGCCTTTTGAAAACTTGCAAATGTCATATGTAGAAGTTGTGCTGGAGTAGGGGGACAGGGAGCTGGCAGGAGGGGTGTGGAGTAGCCATCAGATCCCCAAAGGTGCTGGCGTGCAGGCGTTTCTCTGGTTTCTGGTTTCCTTGTCACCAGAGTGCACATGACCTTATAGGTCAATTCACTTCCTATCATGTTTGTCCATGAGGAAATACTGGGAAAGCGTTAGCAACCAGTAATGCATCCATAATGGGCTGAAGTTGTTCAGGATCTGCGTTGAGTTTAGGCTTGGCTCTGAAATCGGGACAGACTGTCCAAAGTCACATTGTTGCCCCACCAGCAAAGCAGGAATTGCAGTTGAGGTAAGTCAAGAGTTCGGTATTTGGGAGTGCAGGCTACTTACTACTTGTGTCACAGTGAGGCCGCTAGATCATAAATGGTTATTAAAATGACAATTGAAGAAATAGACAATTTGGATAAATCTGTAGCAAGGAAAGAGAATGAACTAGTAATTAAAAATGACTCACAAGGGAAAGCCCAGACCCAGATGGCTTCACTGGTAAATTTTAATGAATATATAAAATAGAATTAATACGAATTCCTCTCAAACTCTTACTAAAAATCAAACTCATTCTTTGAGGCCAGTAATATCCTGATACTAAAACCAGATAAGGACATCACAAGAAAATGATAGTCTAATAGACATCTCTTACAAATAGGTATAAAAATCATCAGCAAAATAATAGCAAGCCAAATCCAGCAACATATAAGAAGGATTGTATACCATGACCAAGTGTATTCATCCTAGGACTTCACATTTGGTTTAATATCTGTAGTGTGATAGACCACGTGACTAGAATAAAGGACAAAAATTATGTGATCATATCAGTAGATGTGGAAAAGGTATTTGACAAAATTTAATACCTCTCTATGATAATAAAAACATGAAACAAATGAGGAATGGAAGGGAACTTCCTCAACTTGATAAAGGGCATCTGTGAAAAAACCGCAGCTAACATCACACTTAATTATAAAAGACTGGCTGCTTTCCCCCTTAGATCAGGAACGAGACCAGGATATCTGCTCTCACCCCTTCTAGTCAACATTGTACTGGAGTTTCTAGTCAGAGCAATTAGTCAAGAAAATAAAAGACATCCAAATTGGAAAGGAAGAAGTAAAACTATTTCTATTTGCAGATGACATGATTTTGTGTATAGAAAAATCCCAAAGAATCCACAAATTATTAGAACGAATAAATGAAGTGAGCAGAGTTGCAGGATGCAAGATCAATATACAAAAATCGATTGTATTTCTATGTCGCTTGCATTGAACAATCAGAAAATGAAAGTAGGGAATCCATTTATACTATCATCAAAAAAAGAGTAAACTACTTAGAAATAAATTTAACCATAAAAATGTGTACTCTGAAAACTATGAAATATTGTTGAAAAATTAAAGACTTAAGTAAATGAAAAGACATCCCATGTCATGAATCAGAAAATTTAGTATTGTTAAGATAGTGATACTTCCACATTGATCTGCAGATTTGATGCAATCCCTGTCTATCAAAGGCCTCGCTGGCTTCTTTGTAGAAATTGACAAGCTGATCCCAAAGTCAATAAAAATTCAAGAGAATCAGAATAGCCAAATAACCTTGATAAAGAAGAGCAAAGTTGGAAGACTCACACTTTCTGATTTCATAATGTACTACAAAGCTGCAATAAAACAGTGTGGTACTGGCATAAGGATAGACATATGGATCAGTGGAGTAGAATTGAAACTATAAATACATCCTCATATTTATGATCAATTGATTTTTGATAAGGGTGCCAAGACAATTCAATGGGGAAAGAACCATCTTTTCAACAAATGGTGCTGGCACAGCTGGATATCCACAGGCAGAATAATGAAGTTGTCACCATCACACCATACACAAATTTTAACTCAAAACAAATCAAAGAACTAAAGGTAAAAGCTAAAACTATAAAACTCTTAGAAGAAAATGGTTAATTGTTCATAACCTTGGATTAGGCAATGGTTTCTTAGATAGGACATCAAAAATAAAAGCCACAGGGGGCCGGCCCCGTGGCTCAGGCGGTTAGAACTCCATGCTCCTAACTCCAAAGGCTGCCGGTTGGATTCCCACATGGGCCAGTGGGCTCTCAACCACAAGGCTACAGTTCTATTCCTTGAGTCCTGCAAGTGATGGTGGGCAGCACTCCCTGCAACTAAGATTGAACACGGCACCTTGAGCTGAGCTGCCACTGAGCTCCCGGATGGCTCAGTTGGTTGGAGCGCGTCTTCTCAACCACAAGGTTGCCGGTTCAATTCCTCGACTCCCGTAAGGGATGGTGGGCTGCACCCTCTGTGACTAGCAAGGGCAACTGAATCTGGAGCTGAGCTGCGCCCTCCACAACTAAGACTGAAAGGACAACAACTTGAAGTTGAATGGCACCCTCCACAACTAAGATTGAAGGACAACAACTTGACTTGGAAAAAAGTCCTGGAAGTACACACTGTTCCCCAATGAAGTCCTGTTCCCCTTCCCCAATAAAATCTTTGGGAAAAAAATAAAGCCACAAAAGAAAAAAATAGATAAATTGGACCTCATGAAAATTAAAAAACTTTTGTGCTTCAAAGGACACCATCAAGAAAGTGAAAAAAAAACACCTACAGACAGGAGAAAACAAATGTAAATCATATGTCTGAGAAGGGACTTTATATATTCTAGTTACAACTCAGTATTAAAAAAGACAACCTACTTATAAAATGGCCAATGGACCTGAGTAGGTATCGCCTCAAAGAAGATACACACATGGCCCATAAACATAAAAGGAGGCTCAACATCATTAGCCATCAGGTACGTGATAGGTCAAAACCATCATGAGATGCCATTTCATACCCACTTTTATGGCTAAAATGAAAAAGACAGATGGTAACAAGTTTTGGAGAGGATGTGGAGTAACTGGAACCCTCACACTGCTCGTGAGAATGTGAAATAGGGCTGCTGTTTTGGAAAACAGGTGGGCTGTTCCTTCAAATGGTTAACCATGGAGTTTGCATGATCCAGCAATTCTACTCCTAGGTGTATACCCAAGAGAAATGAAAACATGTCTATGCAAAAACTTGTACGTGGATATTCATAGCATTAGTCATAATAGTCAAAACACGGATACAACTCAAACGACCATCAACCTGATGAGTGAATAAACAAAATATGGTATATCCACATGATGGAGTACCACTCAGCATTAAAAAGAAGGGAAGCCTTAATATGTGCTCCAATGTGGAGGGCCCTTGAAAACATGCTAAGTGGAAGAAGCCAGTCCCCAAAGACCACACATTTATGGTCCCATATATATGACTTGGCAGATCGGTAGAGATGACGTGGAGGAGAGGTTGCCCGGGTCTGAGGAGAGTGACTGTTAGTGGGCACAGGGTTTCCTTAGGGGGAATAAAAATGTTTTAAAATTCATTGTAATCACAATTTTAACTCTCCAAATAGCCTAAAAGGCATTGAATTACAGATTTTAGGTGAATTTGTGGTATGGATTATATCTTAGTATTGCCATTTTAAACTGTGGATTAGAACGTGACCCGATCATCTTTTGACATGTGAAGTCATCAGCTGATGGTTGTCAGTTCCTCATGAGAACCCAAATGTTGGTGAAAAGTTGCTGGGAACTCATCAATTTTGGAGCAGTGTGTTTTTTCATCGGAAATCAGAGTATGGTGACGAGGCCTTGTGGCAGGAGAACACGGAAGTGCAGCCCTTTGCAGCCTCGGCCTCATCGCCCTAGTGAGACAGTGGGGCCTCGCTCCTGGGAGATGAGACAGCTGGCGAGAGAGTGGGGAGAAAGCACACTGCTCTTGCTGGGTCAGGCCAGCGTGCTAGTCTAGTTTCAGCGGCTCCCCATATTTTTCAATGTGATGATTGTTCTTCCTCCTTTGAAACTGGAACAAAATGAACAACACTGTGCTACCCAGTTTAAAAATACATTCCCTTGATGAAGACACTGATCCCTCTTGGTCTCTGTTGTTGGCAGAGAATCTTTCCATTATTAAAGGAGCTCCGTACTTCTTAAATTCTCTTATCATCCAGTGTGGATGTGACTTAGGGTTTTTGTTTCAGTCCCAGGTGAGGCAGTGTTTTCCAGGAGACTCCTTAGGAAAGTAGGTGTGGGGAGTGTTGGCAGGCTCCGAAGTGACTACATGTTGAGGCATAGCTCTACCGGTGAGGGCTAGTTTTCGAGGGGAGTAGAAATGGATGGCTTTTGTGCTGGAATTGAGTGGAACACAATGTTTCCTTTCTGAGAGAGTGAAAGAGGGAGAGAAGGAGAAAGCAGGAGCCAGTGCTCCAGAGGACACTTGGCCTTGGGGCGGTTCTAACCTGTCTTTGGGTTTTGACCCTTTGGAGAATATGATGAGAGTGGTGGGCCCACAGAAAGATGCAGGTACACAGAGGACTTTACGTGCAATTTTAGGAGGTTCATGGACTGCCCAAAGTAGAACTGTACACAAGGTCCTCATGCATGAGAAGTTTTCACGTTCGATCAGAATGGTAGGCAGCGGTGAAGTGGAGACATTAGGCTGTATTCTGAATCTTGGCCCTTGTAATCTGGGTAGATGGGCTGTGGACTTCCGTGTTTGTTGTTTGGGCAGACCTCAAGTTTTGTTTCCTGATTTCAGAGCACTCTTTATTGAAGCCCTCAGATTACCTTATTTGTGTTTGTTCTAGTGGGGTCTCGACTAAGATAAATGGGATGAAAATCATCCCATGGACTTCAGACCTCATGACCATGTCCACATCTGTGGAAGTGTTCCAGGCGGTCAGTCAGCTGGCGGAGGCCCCCTTTTATATGTCCTCCAGACGAGGAGCTTTAAGACTTGGGGACAGAGCCCTGACGTAGATGAGTAGTAGTTTGGGGGCCTCCTCATGCTGCCAGTGGTGTGGTAGAAGCCCCTGGTCTCAGACTGCGGAACGGGTATAGCCGAGTTAACCGGTCACCTCTGTACCCAGAATCCTGCTGAAAGTTACTGTGGGACCAGAGACTGACAAACCTTGTAAGTCTCCAAAGTGTGGAAGTAGCAGTGACGTTCCACTGGTGACCCAAAGGGAGGGTCAAATGAGGCGTAAGGGAGAGGCTGTGGAAGGGGCATTTGTTAGTTCTTTCTTTATATAAAAGCCCATTAGAGAAAAATCAGAAAGGCCGGGAAAAAAGCAAAACTGTACGAGCATCTTTTTAAAAACAACATTACATCATATGAACATACTTTTGTTTTAAACTTTTAATTTTGAAATTTTGTAGATATATAGAAAAATTGAAAAATGGCAACTACTAGATTCAGATTAATCTTTTGTTTTTAAATTTTATATAGTTTCAGGCTTACAGATAAGTTGTAAGAATATAGCAAAGAATTCTGGACTTCTCTTTACCCAGATTCCCCAAATGTTAATGTTTTACTACATTTACTTTGTCCTTTTCTTTTACCTCAGTGTGTGTGTGTGTGTGTGTGTGTGTGTGTACACTTCTTTGTGTTTCAGGGTATGTACTATTTGAGACCTAGTTTTGTTTTGGGTTTTTGTTTGTTGTTTTTGGACCTCACGGCATACACCAAGCATCCTTCCATTACTGGTAGATGTGGGAGCAGTGTGGCATGGTGACTGAGCCAGGGCTCTGGTTCCAGACTACCTATTTCGTATCCTGCTGTCACTACTGAATACCTATGTGCTCTTAAACGAGTGTCCTTACCTGTGAAATGTAGATACTAACACTACCAGCTCATGGGTTGTGAAAATTGAAGGAACACATACGTGTACAGTACTGAGAACAGTGCCTGGCTCAGAGTAAGCACTCAGAAAAAGCTGTTCTTCTTACCACTGAGTGACATACATGAGGGCCATTCTGCAGACATCTTGGTAGTAGCCGTTGTGGCTCTGTCCTCTCCCCTCCCACCCTCCTTTTCTTCCGGTCTGGGTTCCAGAGAGCAAGCTCAGTTGGCTTACGCAGTGCAGGATGGTTTAGATGGCAAAGCTGCATGAGAGGGCCGCCAGGTGTTCAGTGTTCACGAGTTCATGTTAGTTGGTGACTGAGTTTCACTGGTCTGGGAGTAGGGACAGTGAGGTGACTTTTCATAAATGCCAAGTATTTTATTATGACATTACACAGTTCTTTCTTTCTTTTTGGTGTTAAAATGTTCTTTTAAAAAATGATGCTTATAGGCCCGGTGGCTCAGGCGGTTAGAGCTCCATGCTCCTAACTCCAAAGGCTGCTGGTTTGATTCCCACATGCGCCAGTGGGCTCTCAACCACAAGGTTGCCAGTTTGATTCCTCGACTCCCTCAAGGGATGGTGGGCAGCGCCACCTGCAACTAAGACGGAACACGGCACCTT